>NC_086319.1:93417905-94830405 GCF_036172605.1 Pelobates fuscus | reverse complement strand
ATGTATTTTTAAGGTACCTTTGGGGTGTTTGGGAAATGTGTTTTTTTTGTACCTGGAGATAATTGAGTTTAAAGTGGCACTGTCATGCCGAGCTTACCTTTCCCCAATCGATTCCTCTTCTCTCCCTCTCTCAGGATCTGTTCTTCATTTCTTCCTGTCTGCTCTTGTTTTCTTTAAAACTTAAGAAAAAGTAGGGACTATTTCTCTTATGGAGGTTTCCTACGCCGTGACCAGCGGTGACCAGCGGAGGAGCAAAGTGTGCTTCGTTTCCGGTGGTCACAGCAATTTTCCCACAATCCTTACCTTTCCTCCCTGTTCCCGCGATGCTTCCTGTCACTTAGACAGGACGCCGGCAAAACTGCCGAATAACAGTTTCTCCATTCGTGTTAGAACGCAATTCGGGACTTTGTTCGTATCGGAATTTCATTCGAATGAATGAAACTCCGATCCTATTCATTGCCGCGGCTGCATCTTGCAGCCCCTTAGTAGATAACTCCCTAATTCCCACGGTATCAGGGAGCTATCTACCAAAATGCTAAAAAAGACCTAAATTTCAGCCACATTTACTAATACTAAGTAAAGATTACTTAGTATTAGTAAATTCAGCCCCTTTTCGCTATACCGCCTGTGGCTGCTCACTGTTAAAAGAAAAAAAAAACCCTAGTACAGGTACCCTAAAGGATAATGAGGGGGGGTGGACCTACCTACCTGAGCGGTGGGTGGGGGCCATAATGGACAATCGGGGGGGACCTACTCTCCTTCCCCCCGGCCCCCACCCCTGCGTGATGGGCGGGGGCCATAAATCACAATGGGGGGGACATAAAGATAATGAGGGGGGGGAACCTACTGTCCTCCCTCCCGGCCCCCACCCCTGAGCGGTGGATGGGGGCCATAAAGATAATGAGGGGGGGACCTACTGTACTCCCCCCGGCCCCAACCCCTGGGTGGCGGGTGGGGGCCCTAAGACAAATTTCCCCCCCCCGTCAAAGGTGACTAGGGGTCCCCAAGCCCCTAGTCACCCACCCCCCCACCCAAATAAAAAGTTACCCCCTACCGACCTCCCTCACCCTAAAAAATAGTGAGGGGCAGCGGCGTACATACCGCGGTACCGTCATTGTCATTGGATTGTGAGGGGGCCTGGTCAGCGCTGGGCGCTTTAACAGCACGATCAGGCCCCCTGTGATGACATCACTGCTGGGAGGAAGTGACTCCCCAGTCACTCCTCCCTGCTATCAGCCCACGCAGGAGGAAGCAGGAAGGAAGAGGGAGTGCTTACACCACTAACCCAAGGTGGATACCTGGGGCTCCACTGAGTTTGCTGGGGCCAATTATAGTGACTCAAGACCTTTTGATGGTTTCCAGCACTGCGAGCAGCTCTTAAATAGGCATTTAAATCCCTACAGAGAGATCACGATGTGAGCAGGGTTAAATCCCTGTTGACACGACTAACCCCAGGTAGCTCCTGTAAGTCTTTTTTAGTGGCTCCAGACTGACCGATGAGCTTTGGGCAGCGCTGGAAGTCATTAACGCATTAATAAAACCACAGCTGAGTGCAATTTCACTCAACCATGGTTTTTGTGGAATCTAGGCTGCTTTGAGGAGACCTTCCATGGTGAGAATAGTCCCTGGCAGCTTCAACCAGCCTGTCCCTAGCCGATATGGACTGATGCCTGGTTTCTAGGAGTAATATTTGACTTGGGAACTAAGTGTAATTCTGAAAACAGCCAGTAGATGGCAATATACCACTACCTACTGTGTTAAATACAGTAAAACACATTTCTAATATCAGAATTAATATTAGCAGTAAGTTAACTTGGGGTTAGGGTTGGGGTTAGTGGTGGGTTTAGAGTAGGGTTAGGGGTAAGAGTAGGGTAGGATTAGTGTAGTGTTAGGGTAAGATAAGGGTAATTACTAAGTGTGGGTTAGTGATGTTTTAGGGTTGAAGATAGTGTAAGGTTGACGTAAAGGGTAAGGTTAGGGCAGACAAATGGTTAGAATTGGTGTAAACATTGAGTAAGTAGGTGTTGGTGGTATAGCATCTGTGTTGGGATTGTTTGGGTTGACGTTAACTATAAAAAATTATATCCTAAACAATCAGGACTGATACGTGAATCTATTTTGAGTGCTTTTTGCACTGAATGTGTAAAAAATATTGTAGGCAAAAATGTGGGGGAAAAAGGTAGGTTTTTTACACTTTTTCAATATTGAATATTTTATTCATACGTAATGTTGTGTTAGATAGTTTTACATTTATATATATATATATATATATATATATATACACAGTTTTATGTAGTTGTTCTGGTGTGTATAGTCTGTCCCTGCAGGCTTTTTAACCCCTTAACGACCTAGGACGGTTCAGGACCGTCATCTGCATTTTTGCATTGCCGACCAATGACGGTCCTGAACCGTACTAACGGTGCAATGTACTTACCCGATCGCTGTGGTTCCCCCGGCGGCGATCGGCGGTGCTCCCGGTGTGGGGAGACTGCCTGCAGCCCAGACAGTCTCCCCATGGTGGATCAGGACCCCTGTGGCCATGTGATCGCTCAACAGAGCGATCACATGGTCACAATAGGTGTCCATGTGTCTGCCTGCAGGGGGCCTGCCTGTGCTGACAGGCAGTCTCCCTGCAACAGTAAAATAAAAAATAAAAATAAAGTTAATGTTAATACAAAAAATAAGAATTATATATATGTGTATATATATGATATATAGACGTATACGTCTATACGTCTATATATCATATACACTGTGTGCAGAATTATTAGGCAAATTAGTATTTTGACCACATCATCCTCTTTATGCATGTTGTCTTACTCCAAGCTGTATAGGCTCGAAAGCCTACTACCAATTAAGCATATTAGGTGATGTGCATCTCTGTAATGAGAAGGGGTGTGGTCTAATGACATCAACACCCTATATCAGGTGTGCATAATTATTAGGCAACTTCCTTTCCTTTGGCAAAATGGGTCAAAAGAAGGACTTGACAGGCTCAGAAAAGTCAAAAATAGTGAGATATCTTGCAGAGGGATGCAGCACTCTTAAAATTGCAAAGCTTCTGAAGCGTGATCATCGAACAATCAAGCGTTTCATTCAAAATAGTCAACAGGGTCGCAAGAAGCGTGTGGAGAAACCAAGGCGCAAAATAACTGCCCATGAACTGAGAAAAGTCAAGCGTGCAGCTGCCAAGATGCCACTTGCCACCAGTTTGGCCATATTTCAGAGCTGCAACATCACTGGAGTGCCCAAAAGCACAAGGTGTGCAATACTCAGAGACATGGCCAGGGTAAGAAAGGCTGAACGACGACCACCACTGAACAAGACACACAAGCTGAAACGTCAAGACTGGGCCAAGAAATATCTCAAGACTGATTTTTCTAAGATTTTATGGACTGATGAAATGAGAGTGAGTCTTGATGGTCCAGATGGATGGATTGGTAAAGGGCAGAGAGCTCCAGTCCGACTCAGACGCCAGCAAGGTGGAGGTGGAGTACTGGTTTGGGCTGGTATCATCAAAGATGAGCTTGTGGGGCCTTTTCGGGTTGAGGATGGAGTCAAGCTCAACTCCCAGTTTCTGGAAGACACCTTCTTCAAGCAGTGGTACAGGAAGAAGTCTGCATCCTTCAAGAAAAACATGATTTTCATGCAGGACAATGCTCCATCACACGCGTCCAAGTACTCCACAGCGTGGCTGGCAAGAAAGGGTATAAAAGAAGAAAATCTAATGACATGGCCTCCTTGTTCACCTGATCTGAACCCCATTGAGAACCTGTGGTCCATCATCAAATGTGAGATTTACAAGGAGGGAAAACAGTACACCTCTCTGAACAGTGTCTGGGAGGCTGTGGTTGCTGCTGCACGCAATGTTGATGGTGAACAGATCAAAACACTGACAGAATCCATGGATGGCAGGCTTTTGAGTGTCCTTGCAAAGAAAGGTGGCTATATTGGTCACTGATTTGTTTTTGTTATGTTTTTGAATGTCAGAAATGTATATTTGTGAATGTTGAGATGTTATATTGGTTTCACTGGTAAAAATAAATAATTGAAATGGGTATATATTTGTTTTTTGTTAAGTTGCCTAATAATTATGCACAGTAATAGTCACCTGCACACACAGATATCCCCCTAAAATAGCTATAACTAAAACAAACTAAAAACTACTTCCAAAAATATTCAGCTTTGATATTAATGAGTTTTTTGGGTTCATTGAGAACATGGTTGTTGTTCAATAATAAAATTAATCCTCAAAAATACAACTTGCCTAATAATTCTGCACTCCCTGTATATAATGTCATACTAAGTGTATTTTTATATTAATATGTACATATATTAATATAAAAATACACTTATAATTAAATTACACCTGTATATATATATATATATATAATAACTATATATATTGTATATATATATTATTATAAAATACAAATAATAAGTAAATTAAATTAACCCCTTAAGGACTGAGCCAAATGTATACGTTGTGAACAGAACAAAACGTAAACAAAACCTGGCATTTGCGCTATATGTCTGTCCAACCGTAATTCACCTCTTTCATAATAAATGCACCCCCCCCTTATTATATATCATTTTATTCAGGGGAAACAGGGCTTTCATTTAATATCAAATATTTAGCTATGAAACATAATTTAATATGAAAGAAATGGGAAAAAATAAGAAATGTTTTAATTTTTTTTTAGTTCTACATGACATATTAACTGTCAATGTCATAATACTGTTTGCTTTCACTGCAATAAAATACACATATTTGTATTCATCAAAGTCTCACGTGTAAAACAGTACCCCCTATGTACAGGTTTTATGGTGTTTTGGGAAGTTACAGGGTCAAATATAGCACGTTACATTTCAAATTGAAATTCGCCAGATTGGTTACGTTGCAATTCGCCAGATTGGTTACGTTGCCTTTGAGACTGAATAGTAGCCCAGTAATTAAATTTACACCCATAATGGCATACCATTTGCAATAGTAGACAACCCAAGGTATTGCAAATGGGGTATGTCCAATCTTTTTTAGTAGCCATTTGGTCACAAACACGGGCCAAAGTTAGCGTTAGTATTTGTTTGTGTGTGAAAAGTGCAAAAAACACCAATTTTGCCCAGTGTTTGTGACTAAGTGGCTACGAAAAAAGACTGGACATACCCCATTTGCAATACCTTGGGTTGTCTTCTATTGCAAATGTATGCCATCATAGGGGTAATTTTCATTCTTGGGCTACCATAGGGTCTCAAAGGCAACGTAACCAATCTGGCAAATTTTTATGTGAAAAAAAATGAAACACAAGCCTTATATTTGACGCTGTAACTTTTGAAAACACCATAAAACCTGTAAATGAGGGGTACTGTTGTACTCGGGAGACTTCGCTGAACACAAATATTTGTGTTTCAAAACAGTAAAAAGTATCACAGCAATAATATCGTCCGTGAAAGTGCTGTTTGTGCGTGAAAAATGCAAAAAACTTCACTTTTACTGGTGATATCATCGTTGTAATACATTTTACTTTTTTGAAACACTAATATATGTGTTTAACAAAATCTCCCGAGTAAAACAGTACCCCCCATGTACAGGTGTTATGGTGTCTTGGAAAGTTATAGGGTTAAATATGGTGCTAGCAAATTAAATTCCCTATACTTTCGGCATGGGATGTCAGCCAGGTCCCGCTAATTGTAATTAATTGAAGATTATGCTAGCTTTAGTGTACTAATAATCTTAATTTTAATAATGACAGGAGGCGAGTATTTTGCATATCTCTCTTTACTAACTCCATACAGCAGTAAAGAAACACATAGAAAAAAGAACCAATCACAGGAGAGCAGGATGTACACAAGGCAATGTGACCTTATCATTTCCTCTTTCATAAAGCGACAACAAGCAGAAGTAAATATATAGCAAACAATAAAACTAATAACAACTCCAAGTTCCCATGTGCGAAGGAGCAAACTTCCAAAGAATTCTATTCGAACAACGAAAAAAAAAAAAGTTCAGGGTTGAGACAAATCCAAAGGATAAAATCTCCAATAGTTTCACGTGAATTGCCAATTATCTTCAAAGACGAATCATACTGAAAAGAGAATGTGTGACAGGTTTAGACATAGTCACAAACATGAAACTCCAATTAAAGTACCACCTAACATCCCATTGGAGCATATAGTAACTATAATCTGATAACTGAGTAATTGTAATGAGAACTCTAATGAGGATTCCATATTAATGGAAGTACGAACATATCATATAAGCACCAATGTGAGAGGCAAACCTACCTTAGCACCTGATATCTGCAAAGCAAACGAATAGAAAGGGTTGGCAGCGAAGCAGGGGGGGGGGAATACTCGCCTCCTGTCATTATTAAAATTAAGATTATTAGTACACTAAAGCTAGCATAATCTTCAATTTTACCACATGACAGGAGGCTTCGCATTTTGCATTTTTAACGCTGAGAAAAGAATATAGAACTAAATAAGAGTCCTACGGTGTGCCGAGAGACCCAGTATTCGGCGTTGTGGGGAGGTCTTCCCCGTTGAGCGCCCACGTATACACCATCTAACAGGAAATTATACAAGACCAAGTCTGACCGTTTGACAGCAGGATGTTTAGTCCTATAGAGTGAAAGGAGAACGACCTCCACAATTCAGAAGGTGGATATGTATGACATTGGGTAGTTGGTATCCTAGAGGATCCTAGTCCCTTGGGCATCCTCAGGTAGTGATACGGGCTGCAGTTCCGTCTCCATCCTCACATAAGGGATCAAGGTGCAGGACCGAACCAGACGTCCAGATGTAGGGGTAGGGTCGTCGCATCCCTGGGCTCCCAGATTCCCAAGAGGTCCCCGGCAGCCTGCGATCGTCCGCTGACCTGCCAAGAAACCCCCAAAGCGGGTCTAGGTCCCCAGGTAGCCGACCCTCCTGGGATAGAAGATGTGAGTACCCTACGGCTCCGTGCGGAATTGTTTGCCATTAATGTAGCAGGAGAAGATCCTCGCCTGCTCGAGAATTACTGTAGACCTTGTAAGCATGAGAAGCATAAGTCCTCCGGGGAGGTCAGGTCGGACTGAGCGCGATCACCATCGCGCCTCGACTTATACTGTGACGAGTGGTAATATCCAAATCAGTCGGCCCCTATGAGATGTGTCTCCCCCGGGAGACGGGTTGATCTTCTGTGAAGAAGACGGGGATCGAAGGAGCCTACATGTTGTCTGATAAACGTGAGTTGGTCCATCCCGGTGGATGTGAAACCTGACCGCCTAATCTGTGGTTACCTGCAGTAGGGTGCAGCCAATCTAGTACTTCTTTATCAATCCATGTATTGTGAAGTATAGGACCAAGAAGTCTAGGTATACAAGGTACAGGGCCACGGTGGTGCCGCGGAGAGTCGTACGAATATTCCCAAGTTGTGGAATAGTCTACGAATCCTCTGAGCGAATAGTCTTCTACAAGAGGTTCCAGCTGGTTCTCGGATGAACGTGGGTGTTGACGAGTTTTCAGGCAAGTCGGTTGACTACGTGAAAATGGTCTTCCCCAGGATTGAGTGCCTTTCACCTAGATGTGGTGAAATCCCCTGTGGATGTAGTAGGAGGTATATTGATGGTATCTGTGTGAACCGTGTTCTCTGTCCGCTTATCTGGAGCACCATTGGTTGACTCTCGCTCTATATGGGTAATAGAGCTAGCGGTAGCGGATCTCGGGTCAGATGTCCCGAAGTGGTCGACGACCGGCTCTGTTGCCAACCGGTTTTAAAGAATCCTTTGTAAAGGTAATCGCATAACACCTCCTTCCTAGGGGTTTGGGCCCTTATGAAAGCCGCGGGACCCTTGCGTGTCTAATAAGTTCCCTTTGGAACTTTGTGCCTTGTGCCTGGGGTTCCGACTATCTTGGCGCTCAGTACCTCCAACCATCCGTCAGTGCGGAGGAGTGCTGCTATGGGCATCCAATGGGAGAGGCCAACACTGGGGTTTCCTGCGAGGAGCAGAAACAGTTTTTTGAGTCCATATATGTATGTATGCCCGTTCCTGGATGATGTTCCTGGATGATGTTTGGCGGCGTCCAGCATCGCCCATGGTAAGGTTGTGAATCCTGAAAGACCTCCTCCGTTGGTCACTATAGTCGTCTGAGCCGTTCTGACCGGCATGGAAGGGCATGGGTTTGTCCGACTGTCAGCGGATATGGACATTCTAAGCAAGAGGCTGCAAAGCCACGAGTGCATAATTTTGTCAAGTAGGTTTATCATAGTAAGGGATACCCCTGTGTAAGGCACAAACCAGTATTCAGGCACAGGATGCAGGGCAAAGAGATCAGTCTACTATGACAGTAGGCAGTGTTCACGGAAACCCTTGCGGGTCTATTCCGAATAGTGGCCAAATAAAACAGACTGGGGCTCACCCAGTACATAGAGGTTGCCATAGCATTGCCTCCGCTCAGCAGCACTGTGCAGCGCACGTATAGTGGGGGCTCACCCCGGGTGCACAGGGTATGAACCCTTAAGTACTGGCCATCGCCCTGATAGAGAGTGTCAGTCACCTCTTCCATTATTAAATTCACCTCAAGGGGAATATATATAGTTAAGTAGGCGGCTTGGAACTCCTGTTCAGCGGTTGTAACCGCATGCCTCTGTTCGGCATTTTAGTGCAGTGCATGCCTAGCCGGGCCCGTGGGCCTTTAACTGCAGGCCGCAGAATAGGTACAGGGCATAAAACCGTACCGTATCATGATTCATTATCAATGGAGGTATTCCTTCAGCTGTAGGTATAGGCTGTTGCCATAAGACTTCCTTCGGTCGGGCAGTGTGACTCACCTATCGTAGGGGTCTCACCCCAAGAGCACCGGGTCTGAACCTGTAAGTGCTGGTCCCAGATCCGAAGTTCAGATTTTCAATCCTCGAGCTCGCTCTTTAGAGGGGTAGGAGTAGAAGCAGCAGTGCTGTAGGGGGCTCACCCCCGGTTGCACAGGGTATGAACCCATCAGTGCTGGCCATCAGCCTGATAGAGAGTGTCCTACAGCTCTATCAATAATTAATTCACCGCCATAGGGGATATTCTGCGCTGAAGCTTGTGACTCTGTCCCTTTTTCTGCCGAATAGATTGGCTTATACCTAGTCAGAGATCACCTCAGGTGCGCAGGGTATGTACCCGTCCACCTTGGGTCGCGGCCAAATAAAACAGACTGGATGAGAGCACAATCCGCTTCATTGTGTGCAATGCACCATGCAGACCCCAGCAGGGTGTAGTAGTGTGCAATTTATTGTGTGCAATTTATTGTCTCAAAGTACCAAAGCAACCCCAGCAGGGTGTGTGATATGGGGTACCCCAGCAGGGTATCTGTTGTAGTGTAAATAATGCCAGTGGACCCCAGCAGAGTCTGTATAAATGACAGTAAGGTGTAATAACCCCGGCAGGGTATTCTGTATCTGTCACTTAGTGTTGTCAAATTGTCCCAGCAGGGCAAACCACAATATTGGGATTTGTATAACTGGGCCTCACCCAGGATCACAGAGGTGGCCACAGGGCGACCTCCAAAAAGCAGCACGGTAATAGGGGCAGCACCCCAGGCAGGCACAGGGTAATAAGCCCTTTAGTGCCTAATATAGAAACATAGAAACATAGAATGTGACGGCAGATAAGAACCATTCGGCCCATCTAGTCTGCCCAGTTTTCTAAATACTTTCATTAGTCCCTGACCTTATCTTATAGTTAGGATAGCCTTATGCCTATCCCACGCATGCTTAAACTCCTTTACTGTGTTAACCTCTACCACTTCAGCAGGAAGGCTATTCCATGCATCCACTACCCTCTCAGTAAAGTAATACTTCCTGATATTATTTTTAAACCGTTGTCCCTCTAATTTAAGACTATGTCCTCTTGTTGTGGTAGTTTTTCTTCTTTTAAATATAGTCTCCTCCTTTACTGTGTTGATTCCCTTTATGTATTTAAATGTTTCTATCATATCCCCCCTGTCTCGTCTTTCCTCCAAGCTATACATGTTAAGATCCTTTAACCTTTCCTGGTAAGTTTTATCCTGCAATCCATGAACCAGTTTAGTAGCCCTTCTTTGAACTCTCTCTAAGGTATCAATATCCTTCTGAAGATAGGGTCTCCAGTACTGTGTACAGTACTCCAAGTGAGGTCTCACCAGTGTTCTGTACAATGGCATGAGCACTTCCCTCTTTCTACTGCTAATACCTCTCCCTATACAACCAAGCATTCTGCTAGCATTTCCTGCTGCTCTATTACATTGTCTGCCTACCTTTAAGTCATCAGAAATAATCACCCCTAAATCCCTTTCCTCAGATGTTGAGGTTAGGACTCTATCAAATATTTTGTACTCTACCCTTGGGTTTTTACGTCCAAGATGCATTATCTTGCACTTATCCACATTAAATGTCAGTTGCCACAACTCTGCCCATTTTTCTAGTTTACCTAAATCATTTTCCATTTGGCTTATCCCTCCTGGAACATCAACCCTGTTACATATCTTAGTATCATCCGCAAAAAGACACACCTTACCATCAAGACCTTCTGCAATATCACTAATAAAAATATTAAAGAGAATGGGTCCAAGTACAGATCTCTGAGGTACCCCACTGGTGACAAGCCCAAGCTTCGAATATACTCCATTGACTACAACCCTCTGTTGCCTGTCACTCAGCCACTGCCTTACCCATTCAACAATATTGGAATCCAAACTCAAAGATTGTAGTTTATTGATAAGCCTTCTATGTGCAACAGTGTCAAAAAAAATATGGCAGTAATGAGACAAAAGTGACTGACCTCTGAGGCATAATAGGATATAACACTAGCTCTAAGCTCTGTCGTGTTCTGACAGGTAGTCTTAAGTGATACCAGAGATACCATTACCAGAGTATTGCTGTAGATTCCTTAACACTGATCCAGGTGATATCCCTTCAAATATCCCATCACTGATATGTATTTATACAGTACCATCTTGATACTCCGTGTCCAAGCGTGCTATCCCTTTAAGGAATTCAAGGGTGATATCCCTTTAAGGATTTGGTATCCCTTTTAAGTAGTTCCAGAGTGGTATCCTTTTAAGGAGTTCCCTCTTAGGGTCCAAGAATGGTATCTTTAAGGAATTTGAGGGTGTTATCCCTTTAAGGGATTTTTTTTTTCTTTTTTTTTTTGGGTTGATATCCCTTAAAGGTTCCAGTACCTCGAACCACTATACATGGGTACGACTCAAATCTGTAAATAATAAGCCAGTTAGAATACTTACCTTTGCCTGGATTAGAACTTGGGACCCTGGGGTCCAACGTCTGTGTTCGAGAATCGTGAGCCACGAGAGCAGCAACGCTAACGGACAGCCCAGGTATATGTTACTCTCGAGCGCCGAAATCGTGGTGGTCGAGAGTAACATAACGGGCGCCCATAAACTGGCGAAACGCAAGATTATAGATGGCCGCCAAGGGTAAAGGAGGGGGAACATGGTCCCTGGAGTCTCGGTAGACGCGGGATCAAAGATGGCCACCGCATCATGCTTGGTCGCCCCACAGACTGCCCTGCACCAAGGTAGTGGATGTTGGAAAGTATCCCGCACATTACCGGGTGCACGGTATGGGGCAGCCTGAGAGAGCGAGGGCAGTGAGTCCGGCCGTCCCCCTGAGGGTTGTAGGAGGAAGGGGTCGAACGGATAGACCAGAAGAAGGGGTTAATGCCCGGGAGCCAGTGGGAGCCGACGGGAACCGCGGGAGGGAAGGGGTTAAGCCCCAGCCAGACCCAGAATCCCCATGACACCCTGGGGGGAAGGAGGAAAGCGGGAAAAGAGGGTCCCCAGATGCTCCAGGCATAGAAGGCCAGGAAAATCGCCAGAAAAGTCATGATACATATGGTATAAAGTACATCTACCATAACTACACATAAAACCTATCAAGTCAATAATACAATTTACAACTAACACCTATTAAATCCATGTTATAAAATACATATGACATCTATTAACCCCTTAAGACCGCAGGACGTTCTATGCCGTCCTTATTTAGATGGCTCTAAAATCCGCAGGGCGGCATAGAACGTCCTGCGATCTTATGTACTTACCCGGTCGCCGGCGATCCCACGCCGGCGATCGCGGTATGGGGGACTTACCTGGGAGCCCAGGGAGTCCCCCTCCGTCCTCTTCGGCCCCCCAGGGCCATGTGATCGCGAGGTCCTTGCGAGGACCCCGCGAACACATGGACGGCATAGCCGTCCAAGGCAGTGCCAGCAGGGGGAGTGCCTGTAATGACAGGTACTCCCCCTGCTGTCTGAAATTCAAATAAAATCTGTTAAAACAGTGTAAAAATAAGATTATATATACTTAGATCATATATATTTATTATATATATGATCTAAGTATATATATATACACATATACACTTATACACATAAATATACATACACTGTCTACATGTATTTTAATATTAATATATACATAATTATATATATATATATTAATATCAAAATACACGTACAATGATATTGATTAAATATATATAATTTTTATTATATATATATTTATATATAATAAAAAATAAATAAATATATCAATACGTTAAAAAATAAAATTAAAAAATAATACAAAATAAATAGATAAAAAATATATAAACATGCGTAATTTCGTTCTAACTGTATTTTAAAATTAATATATATATATTGATATCAAAATACATAATATATATATATCTATATACATAAGTATATACGTATATATATCACTAAATATATACCTATATATAAATAAAAATAATAATAAAAAATATATACATATATATGCACACATATATATATACACACCTATATATATAATAATTCTACGCATATATTTATGTAATAATTTTACATAATTAGGTCATTTTATTAATTACAATTAGCGGGACCTGCCTGACAACCCATGCTGAAACTATAGGGAATTTAATTTGCTAGCACTATATTTAACCCTGTAACTTTCCAAGACACCATAAAACCTGTACATGGGGGGTACTGTTTTACTCGGAAGACTTCGCTGAACACAAATATTAGTGTTTCAAAACAGTAAAATATATTACAACGACGATATCGATATATGCATTTTTCACACACAAATGGCACTTACACTGACGATATAATTGTTGTGATACGTTTTACTGTTTTGAAACACTAATATTTGTGTTCAGCGAAGTCTCCTGAGTATAACAGTACCCCTCATGTACAGGTTTTATGGTGTTTTCAAAAGTTACAGAGTCAAATATAAGGTTTGCGTTTCAGTTTTTTCACATTAAAATTCGCCAAGTTGCCTTTGAGACCGTATGGTAGCCCAGGAATGAAAATTGTCCCCATGATGGCATACCATTTGCAATAGTAGACAACCCAGGGTATTGCAAATAGGGTATGTTTTTGTTTTAGTAGCCACTTAGTCACAAACACTGGCCAAAATTTGCGTTCAAATTAGTTTTTTGCATTTTCAAATATTAACACTAACTTTGGCCAGTGTTTGTGACCAAGTGGCTACTAAAAAAGACTGGACATACTCCATTTGCAATACCTTGGGTTGTCTACTTTTGCAAATGGTATGCCATCATGGGGGTAATTCTTATTTCTGGGCTACCATATGGTCTCAAAGGCAACGTAACCAATCTGGCGAATTTCAATGTGAAAAAACTGAAATATGTAACATGCTATATTTGACCCTGTAACTTCCCAAAACACCATAAAACCTGTACATAGGGGGTACTGTTTTACACGTGAGACATCGCTGAATACAAATATGTGTATTGTATTGCAGTAAAAGCAAAAAGTATTATGACATTCACAGTTAGAATGTCACGTAGAACTAAAAAAAATTAAAAAAATCTTATTTTCTCCCATTTTTGTAATATTTTTTTCATATTAAATTATGTTCCATACCTAAATATTTGATGTTAAACAAAAGCCCTGTTTCCCCTGAATAAAATGATATATAATAAGTGTGGGTGCATTTAATATGAAAGAGGTGAATTACGGTTGGACAGACATGTAGCGCAAATGCCAGGTTTTGTTTACGTTTTTTTTGGATCACAACTTGTACATTTGGCTGCGGTCTTAAGGGGTTAAATACATATAAAGTACATATAATACTTATCAAAACAAAGGATGAAATGCCTATAAAACTGATAAATTACAAGTGATATTAATCACAACTAAAGGTTATGAAATAAGTATAACATTAAATCTACATAATATCTATGAAATAACATAGAAAAAACACAGCTGCACATAGTACAGAAGCACAGCAAGAACATACAGCAAAGTATATACAAATATATAATACAGAAACAACCTCAAAGAGGCACTGTAAACATAAAGTAATGGAGAAGAGTAATACTCTGTCCTGTCTGCTTGATGGAGCAGTAAAGAAAGAGGAAATGATAAGGTCACATTGCCTTGTGTACATCCTGCTCTCCTGTGATTGGTTCTTTTTTCTATGTGTTTCTTTACTGCTGTATGGAGTTAGTAAAGAGATATGCAAAATACGAAGCCTCCTGTCATGTGGTAAAATTAAGATACCTAATTATGTAAAAATATTACATAAATATATCTGTAGAATTAATATATGTATATATATATATATATATATATATACGCATGTGTATATATATATATATATATATATATATATGTATATATATATAAAAATATATATATTTTTATTTATATATAGGTATATATAGTGAGTCTTATTTAGTTCTACATGTATTTTCATATAAATATATATATATTAATATCACAATACAGTTAGAACGAAATAACACACATCTATATATTTTGTAATATTTTTTGTATTATTTAAAAAAAAATTTTTTAACGTATTTACATTTTTTTTATATATTATATATAAATATATAAATAATAATTATATATAGATTTAATCAGTATCAGTCTATGTGTAATTTGATATTAATATCTATATATATATATATATATATATATATATATATATATACACACCTAGACAGTGTATGTGTGTGTATGTATATGTGTATATCTATATACTTAGATCATATATATATATATATATATAATATATATATATGATCTAATTATATATATTTTTTTACACTTATTTAATTATATTTTATTTTATTTCCAGCCTGCAGGGGGACTAACTGTCATTACAGGCAGTCCCCCTGCTGGCAATGCACCAGGCAGCTAACCAGGCCATGTGATTGTGAGGTCCTCGCAAGGACCTCACTCTCACATGGCCGGGGGGGCTTCAGGACGTCGGATGTGCCACGGGGGGCTCCCTGGGAGTCACCCCAACCGCGATCACCGGCGTGGGTAAGTAAAAAAGAAACGGAGGGCGTACTATTACGCCCTGCGGTGTTTAGAGACGCTTAGATTAGGGCGTAATAGTACGCCCTCCGGTTGTAAGGGGTTAAATAATTTTTTTTTTAAATAATAATAAATTTTTTTACAAAAATTATATATCTATATGAAATTTTATTCTAACTGTATTTTGATATTAAAATATATATATTTATATCAAAATACACTTAGAATGAAATTATATATATATATATATATATATATATATATATATATATATATATCTATGTATATATAAATAAAAAAAATAATAATACGAAATATACATTTGTCCATATACAAAATTACATAATTATATAAATATACACATAGACTTCAAATATATAAATATGCATATATATTTAAATTCTACGTGCGTATTTATGTAATATTTTTACATAATTAAGTAATTTTATTAATTGCAATTTGAGGGACCTGACTGCCAACCCAGGCCGAAATTCCAGAGAATTTAATTTGCTAGCACTGTATTTTACCCTGTAACTTTCTATACGGGAGACTTCACTGAACACAAATATTAGTGATTCAAAACAGTTAAACCTATCACAGCGATGATATTGTCAGTGAAAGTGACTTTTTTTGAATTTTTCACACACAAACAGCACTTTTACTGATGATATAATTGTTGTGATACGTTTTCCTGTTTTGAAACACTAATATTTGTGTTCAGCAAAGTCTCCCGAGTATAACAGTAGCCCCCATGTACAGATTTTATAGCGTATATGAAAGTTACAGGGTCAGATACATGGGTCAAATATTTTTACATTGAAAAAGGCCAGGTTGGTTCCGTTGCCTTTGAGAGCGTATGGTAGCCCAGGAATGAGAATTACCCCCATGATGGCATACCATTTGCAAAAGAAGACAACCCAAGGTATTGCAAATGGGGTATGTCCAGTCTTTTTTAGTAGCCACTTAGTCACAAACACTGGCCAAAATTAGCGTTCAATTTAGTTTTTTTTACTTTTTTCACACACAAACAAATATGAACGCTAACTTTGGCCAGTGTTTGCGACTAAGTGGCTACTAAAAAAGTCTGGACATACCCCATATTGAATACCCTGAGTTGTCTACTTTTAAAAAAATATGTACATGTGGGGTGTTATTCAGAGATGTTTGACAGATAATAGTGTTACAATATCACTATTGATAAATTTGAAAAAAATTATGTTTTGAAACCGCAATATCCTACTTGTACCTATAGCCCTATAACGTGCAAAAAAAAAAGCAAAAAAGCATGTACACTGGGTATTTTAAAACTCAGGACAAAATTTGTAATCTATTTAGCAATTTTTTTTATTCGCTTTTGTAGATGAGTAAAAGATTTTTCAAGCAAAAGTCAAAAAACATGTATTTTTTTAAATTTGTCATCATATTTTTTTATTTTTTTGAAATTAAATTACATGAGATTATATAAATAATGGTATGTAAAGAAAGCCTTTTTTGTCCTGAAAAAAACAATATATAATTTGTATAGGAACAGTAAATGAGAGAGCGGAAAATTACAGCTAAACACAAACACCACAAAAGTGTAAAAAGAGGCCTGGTCGCAAATGTACAACATCGCAAAAACAGTCCAGTCCTTAAGGGGTTAAAGTAAACACTGCATTTTCAGAGAAGAGGCACTGTTTACATTACTGCCTAGGAGTACCTCTAGTGGCAGTCACTCAGGCACAGGGTCGGCGCTACCATTAGGCAAATAAGGCATTCGCCTGGGGCGCCGACCTGCAGGGGCGCCCACCGGAAAGTTTCCTGGTGGACTGCACAGCTGCAATCTGGGGCTGGAACGCTGGGTGAGCGGCTCCATAGCCACCCCCCCAGCGCAGCCATTCATCTGCTGGGCTCCTCTCCTTACCTCCCGGGAAGAACACTCTGCTTGCTGCAGGAAGGGGGATTCGGAACATGACTTGGTATCCTGGCTGCCCCCTCCCTGTGAACACTGGAAACACTCTGCAGGGAGCCGGAAGCAGCCTGTGCTCACTATATATATATATATATATATATATATACATTTTATAACTGTGTGTCTGTATATATATATATCACAGTACTCGACAAATTCCAGGCATCAGGGTGCCATGGCGACTAGAAATTTCATCCTATGGGGAGCATGGAGGTGGCGCGTGAGGGAGCTGAGTGGATCTTTCCCTGGCGTCCAGTGTGTCTCCTTTCAGTCTTCCTGCAGTTCCTCTCTGCTCCCTTGTGCGCTGTTTAGTGACATGACGTCACTCCAACCCCGGCATCACTACAAAGAGCGCGCAGAGGAGCAGAGAGAAACTGCAGGAAGACTGAAAGGAGACACACTGGACGCCAGGGAAAGATCCACTCAGCTCTCCCAAAGGCTGGGTGGATTTAAATAAAAATAAAAATAGCTTTTTGTGTGCTGAAAGGGCCTGTAAAGTGTGTGTGTGTGTGCATCTAGGGGCTGCATTGTGTGCTCATCAAGGGGCTGTAGTAATTATATATATATATATATATATATATATGACCCATGACCCCCCACACACAGACTGACCCATACACACACAGACTGACCCCCCAAAAAAGACTGACCCACAGGGGCGGGCTGGAAAGGGGGGCAGGGAGGCAATTACCCCCAGGCCGCCCTAAACCCAGGGGCCAGGGCTGCCCACATCCAGCAAAAAAAGGAAAATCTGAATCCCCTGCCTCTGGCTGAGGACTGAGATTTTTCAACTTACCTCACTCTTCCTGTAGCCTGCAGTCAGTGGAGTCGGCCGGCCTCTCCTGATGATGTCAGGAGGAGGGGGTGTGACTTTCACTGCTCTTCTCCCAGGACCGCTGGGGAGTCTGGGAGAAAAGCAGAGGAAGCCACGCCCCCTCCTCCTGACATCATCAGGAGCGGCTGCCGACTTCACTGACTGCAGGCTCCAGACTTCACTGACTGTTGCTGTATGCTGGCTGCTGCCCACCCCTCCCTGGCTTAAGGTAAGACTCAGGGAGGGGGAAATACACTTTAGTTTTTTTTTTATTCCCCTCCTCAGCCCTGCCCCCCCTTTCCCCCCCTCCTCAGCCCTACCTCCCCCCTTCCTCAGCCCTACCTCCCCCCTCCTCAGCGCCTGTCCCCTCCTCAGCCCTGCCCCCCCTCCTCAGCCCCTGTCCCCTCCTCAGCCCTGCCCCCTCTCTTCCCCCCTCCTCAGCCCTGCCCCCCCTCCTCAGCCCCTGTCCCCTCCTCAGCCCTGCCCCCTCTCTTCCCCCCTCCTCAGCCCTGCCCCCCCTCCTCAGCCCCTGCCCCCTCCTCAGCCCTGCCCCCTCTCTTCCCCCCTCCTCAGCCCTGCCCCCCCTCCTCAGCCCCTGCCCCCTCCTCAGCCCTGCCCCCTCTCTTCCCCCCTCCTCAGCCCCTGTCCCCTCCTCAGCCCCTGTCCCCTCCTCAGCCCTGCCCCCTCTCTTCCCTCCTCAGCCCTGCCCCCCCTCCTCAGCCCTGCCCCCCTCCTCAGCCCTGCCCCCCCTCCTCAGCCCTGCCCCCCCTCCTCAGCCCTGCCCCCCCTCCTCAGCCCTGCCCCCCCTCCTCAGCCCCTGTCCCCCTCCTCAGCCCCTGTCCCTCTCCTCAGCCCCTGTCCCTCTCCTCAGCCCCTGTCCTTCTCCTCAGCCCCTTCCCCCCCTCCTCAATCCCTGTCCCCCTCCTCAGCCATCCCCTGTCCCTTAGTCAGACTCTGGTCCCTTAGTAAGGCTCTGTCCCACCCTTTCCCTGCTCCTTTTCCCCCCCCTCTCAGCTCCTGCCCCCTTTCTCAGCCCCATGCCTCCCACCACAGCCCCATAACATCCCCACTACAGCTCCTCTTCCCCCAATTGCAACCCATATCACCCACACCACAACCCCTTTCCCAAATTGTAGCCATCAACCTACTTAAGCCCCTATCCCACCTACATTTCCTAAACCCCCCCAATTACAGTTTATGCCCTCCACTACAGCCCCTGTCCCCCACTACAGCCCTGTCCCTTTACTCAGCCACTGTCTACTGGTTTTAAAAGTGTAAAGTTTGGGTGTATGTGTGTGTCAGTATGTCTGTGTGTGAGTGCAAATATGTCTCTGTGTGTGCCAGTTTGTGTGTGTGTGTATGTCAGCCAGTATGCCTGTGTGTGTGTGTGTCAGTATGTCTGTCTGTCTGAGTCAGTATGCCTGTAACAGTGTGTCTTTCTGTGTGTGTCTGTGTGCCTGTCAGTGAGTGTGTGCGTGTGCTTGTCAGTGAGTTTGTGTTTTTTAGTGTGCGCCAAATCAGCAAGTGTGTGTGCTTGTCATTGAGTGTCTGTTGAGGTTGACTGCTCCCCCCGCCCCCCCTTTCAATCACATGGGAAAGGTGTTTTTACTCTCCTCTTGGTGCAATGGGCCACTTGACTGGATTTGCCCCCCAGGCCAAAGGCTGCCAGCCTCGCCTGCTGACCCATACACACACAAGACTGACACATACACATACAGACTGACCCACCCCACACAGACGGACCCCTCCACACACGGACTGATCCCCACACACACAGATTGAACCTCCCCACCCTCACACACAGACTGATCCCCACACACACAGATTGACCCCTCCACACCCATACACACACAGACTGACCTCTCCACACACAGACTGACCCATACACACAAACTGACCTCCCACACACACAGATTGAACCCCACCACCCCCACACACAGACGGATCCCCACACACACAGACTGACCCCCCCACACCCATACGCACAAACACACAGACTGATTCCCCCCACACAACCCCCCCATACACACACAAACTGCACTCCCTCACACACACACACACACACACACAAACTGCACCCCTACACACACAGAGAGACCCACCCCACACAGACTGACCCATACACACAAATTGACCCCCCACACACAGACTGAACCCCACACCCATACACACACAGACTGACCCCCACACACACAGACTGACCCATACACACAAATTGACCCCCCACACACAGACTGAACCCCACACCCATACACACACAGACTGACCCCCACACACACAGACTGACCCATACACACACAGACTGACCCACCCTACACAGACTGACCCACCCTACAAAGACTGACCCCACACACACAGACTGATCCCCCACACACAGACTGACTCATACGCACAAACTGACCCCCCAGACTCACAGATTGAACCCCACCACCCCCATACACACTCAGTCTGAGCTATTCACACACAGACTAACCCTACCCACACAGACTGACCCATACACACAAACTGACACCCCACATACAGACTGAATCCCCCACACACAGACTGATCCACACACACACAGACTGACTCACCCCACACAGACTAACCCATACACACAATCTGACCCCCACACACAGATTGAACCCCCCACACACAAACTGCCCCAACCCCACACAGACTGACCCACACACACACAGACTAAGCCACCTCCTGCCCGGACTGACCCATACACACACACAGAGTGACCCACCCCACACAGACTGATCCATACACACAGATTGAACCCCCACCCCCACACACAGACTGATCCCCACACATACAGACTGACCCCCCCACATACCAATACACACACTGACTAACCCTCCCCACACAGACTGACCCATACACACAAACTGATCCCACACACACAGACTGAACCCCCCCCCCTACACACACACACACAGACTGATCCACACACACTGACTCACACACACAGAGAGATTGAACCACACACACTGACTCACACTTACCAGTGTCAGGATGAACCAGTAGCCCAACACGCAGAATTAAGTAAAACACGAAACAAAGGCAAACCATAACAATGTATTACCGGGCATTGGAATGGCCGGATTTAACGTAATAGAATAAACAGTCACAAGCCAAGGTCAGGAATACAGAAAGGAACAAATACGATAAGAACAAAGCCAAAGGGTCAGGGATACCAGAAATACAGGAAGTCAAGCCAAGCCAAGATCAATAACCAATAAATAGTATCAGGAATGCACTCCTGGATAACCAACAGGATGGAAACCACGACAGGGCACTGAACCATTGCAGGTTTGGGTTTAAATAACCCTGTAAACCATGCTAATATCTATTTTGGGTCCCATGACCCCAGAACAAAAACATGATGCCACACGCATGTTCACGTCACTAGTGATGTAATTGTGGGCGACGTTATTATATAGTGCCACCTTGCAGCCGCCGGCGTCCTGCCTAACACTGGACCCGGCCACTGTATTGAGAACTACACGGAGGGAGAAGTTCTGGATGTAAGGTGAGTAACCTCTCCCTCCTTTAGTGTGACCGCACCAATCAGATGCGGTCACACTGAGGTGCTGATTAGGCACCGTGACAGTACCCCCCACACAAAGACCGCCCACCGGGCGGGCAGGATCAGGCTTATCAGCATACCGGGCATGGAAAGAGTGAAGAAGGCTCTTTCCATGCATAAATGCCAACAGTAGGAACCCATGAGCGTTCCTCAGGACCATAACCCTTCCAATTCACAAGATACTGCAAAGAACCATGTAAGAACCTGGAGTCCAAAACAGAATGGACTTCGTACTCTTCCTGTTCCGCAACCACCAAGGAAGGGGGAGGCGCGGAGGGAGTAGTGTACCTATTGCAGATAAGTGGATTTAATAAAGAAACATGAAAAGTACAGGGTATTCGAAGGTTGGCAGGGAGGTCAAGTACATAAGACACCGGATTAATCATACGTGAAACACGGAAAGGACCGATGTATCTGGGAGTGAACGTCATAGAGGGTACCTTGAGTCTAATGTGTCTAGTGGACAGCCAAACCCTGTCCCCTACTTGATAAGAAGGTGCAGCACTACGTCTCTTATCAGCATTCTGCTTAAAACGGAAAGCAGCACCAGCTAAGGCAGAATGAACCAGATCCCATGTTTTCCTCATAGAGGTCAGATGCTCGTCCAGAGAGGGGATATCCGTATCAGAGAACAAGGAAGGTAATACAGTCGGGTGGAGACCATATACAACATAAAAAGGACTACGTTTGGAAGAGTCATGCGTAGCGTTGTTCCAGGAAAATTCTGCCCAGGGCAAGAGGTCAACCCAATTATCCTGGGAAGCATTAACGAAACAACGTGGAAATACTTCCAGAGACTGAGTTGCCCTTTCAGCCGCCCCATTAGTTTGGGGATGATAAGATGAAGAAAAAGACAGGTCGATATCCAATTCTTTACAAAAAGATTTCCAGAATCCAGAAATGAACCTCTGTCAGAAACAATGTCTTGAGGAATCCCATGTAACCTCACTATTTCCTTAATGAAAATCTGAGCAAGGTCTTGTGAGGAAGGTAAGTTTTTTAGCAGGACAAAATGGGCTATTTTAGAGAATTGATCTATGACCATGAGTATAGTGTTATATCCCTTGGAGACAGGCAACTCCACAATGAAGCCCATGGCTATCTGAGAACACGGAATCAGAGGCACAAGCAACGGTTGTAACAATCCACATTTCAATTTGTGTGGAACCTTAGAGACAGCACAAGTTTGGCAAGTATTGACATAAGTGATAACATCAACCTGAAGAGAGGGCCATCAGAACTTTCTTGTTACCGCTGAAATGGTTTTGCGAGTACCTGGATGCCGAGCTGTAACGTTATTATGAAACATATCAAGAATCGCCCTTCTTTCAGTTTCAGGAACAAACAGGAGACCTGAAGGTTTATTAGTAGGTGCCTGAGGTTGAGCCGTGATTATGACACCAAGAAGAGGCGTGGGCAGTAAAGGACAGTGGAAGCCAAAATACATTCAGGAGGAATAATAGGAGTGTTCTCCTCTTGCTCCGGTTCTTCCTCCATCTCAAACTGTCTAGATAATGCATCAGTCTTTATGTTTCTAGTACCAGGCCTATAAGTGATGATATAATTGAAACGAGACAGAAACAGAGACCATCTAGCCTGTCTGGATGACATTCTTTTAGCCTCCCCTATATATTCCAGGTTTTTAGGATCGGTTATGATGATCCGGGGGTCTTTGGATCCTTCCAATAGATGTCTCCACTCTTTAAGTGCCAATAGGATTGCCAATAGCTCTCTGTTACCTTTGTCATAATTTATTTTTGCTGGAATAACTTTTTAGAAAAGAAGCCACATGGATGCAGGGGTTTGTCATGACTGTCTCCCTGGGAGCGGTGGGTGGGGGCCCTAAAAATAACAATAAGGGGGGACCTACTGTCCCCCCCGGCCCCCACCCCTGAGCGGTGGGTGGGTGCCCTACTGTCCCCCCCCCCCCCCCCCCGGCCTCCACCCCAAAAAAAAAATTATCCCCCTACCTACCCCCCTCACCCTACAAATAATGAGGGGGGGACCTTTAACTAAAAACCTGCATAAAAAAATTAGATAAAAACAACTTACCATTCGATGTTTTCTTTCTTCTAAAATCTTCTTTTTTCAGCCCCAAAAAAGGCCAAATAAAAAACCATAATAACCGACGCAATAAAAAAAAAAACGAGCGCAAAAAATAATAATCCATCCTCACCCATGGAGGGCTCCGTGCAGACTGAGCTCTGCAGGGCGGGGGAAGGCTTATAAAGCCTTGCCACACCCTGCAATTAGGCTAAGAACACTCTGATTGGCTGGTTTAAGCCAATCAGAGTGCTCTTTGTCATTTTACATAGCGTGGGAAAATTCCAAAGAACTTTCCCACGCTGTGTAAAATAACACAGAGCACTGTGATTGGATGGCTTGAAATCCATCCAATCACAGTGCTCTTTTTTTTTACAGGTTTTTAGTTAAAGGTCCCCCCCTAATTATTTTTAGGGTGAGGGGGGTAGATAGGGGGATAATTTTTTTTTGGGGGGTGACTAGGGTCCCCCCATTTGTATTTAGGGCCCCCACCCGCCGCTCAGGGGTGGGGGCCATGGGGGAGGACATTAGGTCCCCCCCCCTTATTAGTATTTAGGGCCCCCACCCACCACTCAGGGGTGGGGGCCGGGGGGGACAGTAGGTCCCCCTTATTGTAATTTGTAGGGCCTCCACCCACCGCTCAGGGGTGGGGGCCGGGGGGGACAGTAGGTCCCCCTTATTGTAATTTGTAGGGCCACCACCCGCCGCTCAGGGGGGGGACAGTAGTTCCCCCCCTTATTGTTATTTTTAGGGCCCCCACCCGCCGCTCAGGGTAGCGTAACAGGCTTGTAGTTACCATAGCTGCTACAGACATCTATATAACGTTCAGTCAGAACACCTAATTGGGATTAATTACATCCCTCACAGTTGCAGTGTATCTGACTGTAGCAATATAAAATAAGGTTATATTGTTTGCAGAACTATGTAACTTCAGCCTGAAAAGTAAATTAACCTTCACATAGAAGTGATGACCAGTTATAGAGGTGGACAGATAATAAGAGATTAAAGTGTACTAATGTGCAGAACCATACTTAGGTTGTTGGTTACCTGCACATAGTGACAGAGTGCCCAAGTGAAAAAAATTAAAAGAGGAAAGGAGTCCGACACACATTTCGGTGCTTACAATGATGCACCTTCGTCAGGGGCTCCATTTAAATGTGTGCAGCTAGCTACTTATTAAGGTTGGACCTATCAGAAGCGAGCGTGATAATCACTTTGGGCGCCAGACTGCCGAACGCTCATTATGCTAATGAGCTTAGCAGTATCTACCAATCACGCTGCTATAGCTCTGATGTCATTGCCAATGTCTATTAACACTTGGCGTGCCTAAAAGCATTGTACTTTATCTTGTGACGAATTGATAGCTGGTGTCAAGTGTCTCTATGAGTGTCAAGAAAAATCTAGTACTGTAATGAAAATTCTGTATATCATTATGACCAGATTGTGACAGGATAAGTAATACAACTGACGAAAGGTGTTGAACAAAGATCTCTTGGATCTATTTGATATGTATACCCTAGTAGTATAGTCTGACTGGATAAGTGTTGAACTGGATATTATCCAGCTTCGTTGGGGGTATCTTATGTAACCAATATTAATAAACCCGTTCAGTGCTGAATTCCTTAGTAATATTGTTAGATACCCGTCATGCAGTGATGAAAGTACCTAGTATTGTACTATATGAGCGTATGACAGGGTATTATTCAGTGTCATTGGGGGTATCCTATGTGTATCCTTATTATAACCACACTATATGACCGATACTGATTAACACTAACACTTTCAGTGCCGAATTGCCTAATGACATTATTTGATACCCATTATGCAGTAGTAAAAGTAAATAGGTGATGACTTGGATAGAGATCTATAGCAATAATAATTCCCGAAGGGTCATGACATATTTGTGTAACCGATATTGATAAACCCTTTTAGTGCCGAATTCCTTAGTAATATTGTGAGATACCTGGGTATTACCAGTATCGATGGGATTTATTGAAAAAAGTGTAAGGGAAGTTAAAAATGGAATTTAATCAGAGATGAAGGATGTATAGGAAGATCCTTCATTAATTAATCAGAGATGAAGGATGTATAGGAAAATCCTTCATTAAGTCCTGAGGGAGATAATGTCTTTAATGTGTATATCCAGTAGCTTTCTCTTTGTAAAAGTTTAGTGTCAATGTCGCCCTTCCTTGGACCCAGCTTAATGTTTTCGATGCCATTGAAGCGTAGACCCTGTGCAGAGCCTCCATGTTTCATTTTGAGATGACGTGAGATTACTGTATCGGTCTGTCTGGAAGGGTTCACTGAGTTGATATGTTCCAGGATACGGTTTTTGAAAGGTCTAAATGTCTTGCCTACATATTTTAAGTAACAACAGCAAGTAAGAAGATAGACTAATCCTGAAGTTTGGCAGTTGAAGAAGGTTTTGACTGTATGTGTTTTAGTATTGGTTGAATTTGAAAAAGTTTTTGATTTCCTCCTAATATATTTGCACGCCTTACAACGGCCGCATTGAAAAGTACCTATTGCTGGAGATTTGAGCCATGTATTTGGACCTGTTGGCAATGAGAGATGGCTTGGTACCAGGAGGTCTTTGAGATTTCGGCCCCTTCTAGCTGTAAGTGAAACATGGGGAGTCAAGACTTCTTTAAGATGTTGGTCTTGATATAGAAGGGGCCAATATCTTTCTAGAATATGTTTTACTGGATCCCATCCAGAATCAAAGGTGCCAAAAGCACCTAATGACATTTTGAGTCATATCCTTCGCAGAGTTATCATCCAGGAGGGTGTCTCTCTCAGTCACTAGCGCCTTCTGGTAGGCTGACTTGAGAAATTTATTTGAATAGCCTTTCATTTTAAACTGAGATCTTAGTGTTTGAGCTTTGAGTTTAAATTCGTCCAGTGTGGAACAATTCCTTCTAATTCGAAGGTACTGACCTATGGGTATCCCTCTTTTTAAGAGGTGGGAAGCAAAACAAGCCTTGAGTTGTTCAAAGGCATTAATGGCTTCTCTCGGCCATAATGTACCTTTAACCGTCTTACGTGTCAAAATGGTGATCGGGGCTATTATCGTAGAAAGGTTTTTAATAAATCTACGATAATAATTGGAAAACTCAATGAACCTTTGGATAGCCTTTAAACCATGAGGTAGAGGCCATTGCAACACCGCCTCTAGTTTTTTGGGATCCATCTTGAATCCTGAGGCAGATATCGTATAGCCAAGAAATTGTACGTCTTTCAGATCAAATAGACATTTTTCTAGTTTGCAATACAGACCATTCTTGAGTAAGGTCTGTAGAACTAGTTTAACATGTGTATGGTGAATACAAATACAAAGAAACTAGTCCTGCGCTCAAACTCCCATTACTCCTGGGCGGCAGCAATGACTATAGTACACATCAGCCAAAATACATACTAGATCTATAGGACAATCATAATATCTCTGCAGTGGAAGTGTATCGGCATGTACTTTGTTAAACACATCCTTTACCTCCCCATATTGGGAAGGAACCGTAGTGGACAATGGAGATGCAGTAGGAACATTGATAGTACCCAATTGTTTTTGTTACAACATTCTTCACCCCACTTTAGTATCTCTCCTTTCCTCCAATCTATACGTGGATCATGTTTGATTAGCCATGGAAAACCAAGTACAATGGGACAACATGGGGAAGAGATAACCTGAAAAGTGATCTGTTCCTTATGCAAGGCCCCTACTTGCAATGAAACAGGTAAGGACTCATGGGTAATGAGCGGATTCCTAAGAGGTCTACCATCTATGGCCTCAATGGCCAAAGATGTTGACCTCTCCCTTAGAGGTATTTTGTGTGTGGACACAACGTGAGCATCAATAAAGCTTTCTGCTGCTCCTGAGTCTAATAGGGTTTGCAATTTACCTTAAGGTTGTGTAACAAAATGGTAACAGAAAGGAGAAGTCTCGAAAGAGGCATAGTGGGGGACATTTACATAACACCTAAGGCTGGTCTCCTAATAGTACTTAGGTGCGAGAGTTTTCCAGACAAATTGGGCAATGTACCCTCATATGTCCCTTCTTGCCACAATACATACACAGACCCTCACTCCTCCTGAATTGTCTCTCTGCTTCAGATAACCTCATAACTCTTAACTGCATAGGTTCATTTTCAGCAGCTACAATAGGGGGTTTGTGAACAACAGGGTTGGAGAAGCGGGGAATGAGAAAAGTGCTATTTCTTCTAGGTTTGTTTCTGATCATTTCCCTTTCTCTTAGCCTGTTGTCTATCTGTATCATATAAGTTATATACTCATTGAGTTTATTTGGCAAGTCTCTGGCAGCAACTTCATCTAGACTGGTATCGGATAGGCCTTAATTGAATGCGGTGACGAGGCCACTGTTTGTCCAATCCACCTATGAAGCAAGGGTACGAAACTCAATGTCATAATCAGCAACAGAGCTTATGCGCATGAGGGCTTTTTCTGCATCCTTTTCCTTATCTAATGCTCAAAAGTTAGCTTGAACTCAGCTTGGAATTCCGCATAATCATATGCTATAGACTTGTTGCTTATAAAGGATTTGCCCAGGTTATTGCCTTCCCTTCCCTAAGGAGCTGGGGGAGGCCTCAAAGTGATACTCGATTTGGTTAAGAAAACCATGTCATCCCTGAGCATGACCACTGAAATAAGGTTGTGGTGAGAGGGATATAGATGGAGCCTTGTATACTATGGGTACAACAGCAACAGTAGGGGCTGCAAGAGGTCGTTGATTTCTCGGTTGAGCAGTACGGCCCAACAATTTCTGAAAGGCCTGGATAAATTAATCCATACTGTGATCATTATCTTCCAGCCTTCTTTCGCAAGCCAACATGTGTTTATTTAACTCTGCAGGGTCCATGGCCCTGTCGTAATGTCAGGACGAACCAGTGGCCCAACACGCAGAATTAAGTAAAACACTTAGCAAAGACAAATTGTAACAACGTATTACCGGGCCTTAGAATGGACGGATTTAACGTAATAGAATAAACAGTCACGAGTCGAGGTCAGGAATACAGAAAGGAACAAATACGATAAGAACAAAGACAAAGGGTCAGGGATACCAGAAATATGGGAAGTCAAGTCAAGCCAAGATAAATAACCAATAAACAGTATCAGGAAAGCCATCTCGGATAACTAACAGGAAGGAAACCACGACAGGGCACTGAACCATTGCAGGTTTTGGTTTAAATAACCCAGTAAACTCTGCTAATGGCTGTTTTGGGTCCCATGACCCCAGAACATGCATGCAGCAGCCGGCGTCCTTCCTAACGCTGGACCTGGCTGCTGTATTGAAAACTGTATGGAGGGAGAGGCTCTGGATGTAAGGTGAGTAACCTCTCCCTCCTTTAGTGTGACCGCACCAATCAGATGCGGTCACATTGTGCTGCTGATCGGGCACTGCGATCTGGTGCGGTCACACTGAGGTGAGCTTCCTCTCCTGTCTCTCCCCTGCACTGCCCTCTATGACCCAGCAGGAAGTCCTCCCAGCACAGTGCCCTGCTTGTGGGAAAAGGGTGGAACACAGTTACACCAGTGACAGTGCTGCTGCAGCTTCTGTAGGGAGATACAGTGCTCCCGCCTTTAATTTAAATTGGTGGGGCTCAAGGGGGGACACTGCATGATGTAGGGGGGGCCATGACCACCCCCTCCTCCCCCCCCCCCCCCCCCCCAGTGATGCCACTGATTGGTGTGTGTGTGTACTGAATTGCTGTGTGTGTAAATAAAGTGTAACTTTATATAAAGTGGTGTGAGTTTGTGTTTGAGTGACAGTGTGTGTTAGTGAAAGTGTTTGAGTGACTGTGCGTGTGTGTGTCAGTTATAGTGTGTAAGTGACACTGTGTGTGTATATCAGTGATTTTGTGTGTTAGTGAAAGTGTGTAAGTGACACTGAGTGTGTATGTTAGTTATGGTGTGTAAATGACAGTGTGTGTATGTCAGTAAGCTTATGTGTGTTAGTGAACGTGTGTAAGTGACAGTTATTGTGTGTTTATGTCAGTTATTGTGTGTGACACTGTGTATGAGAGTCTGTGTGTGTGTATGAAAGTGTGTAAGTGAGATTTCTACTTGAATCAACAAGATCTCACCCCAATATATATTTGAATATGTTGTTTTCCTGTGGTAAGTGTCTCTGGCTTTATTAGGCTGTCTGTAGTAACACTTGCAAGCTGTCAGTAAGTCTCTGCGGTGGTCTTTCTCCAATAAGAGATTAAATGTGAAGATGGTTAAACTAAATTTGTATGATCTTTATTATAACTTCTTAAAATGCAGCTCAAACTTAAAATTATTTTTCAACTCGTTTGCTTATCATTCATGTTACCAGATGTAATACTCATTGTGAACCAATAGAGGTCACTCCAAGCAAGACTTTGCATAATATGTATTTGAAGCCGTACGTGTACACTGACGCACAAATAATCATGCATGCACACACACACGCACGCACAATAAACGTTTTGCTGCTTTCGTAATTTTCACAATGAAACATATGCTTTATTTATGTAAAAGTCTAGCAATATTGTGTTCAGCTATTTTTAACACTGACCGATTCATGTGTTTTTTTTTATCTTTCAACTGTTTCATTAAACATATTGCACTAATCAGTAACACATTTTTGTTTGGTATCTGGCTTGGTTTCCAGAATGCTCGTTTGTGACAAACCATGATCAGGGCCGGTGCAAGGATTTTTGGCTACACAGGCGAAGATGAATTTTGCCGCCCCCCCACACACAAATAAGATGTATCTTTAGCGGTGTCTCATATCCAGCCTTTTGAAATCCCCATGTAGTGTATTGTACCCCCCTTTAGTGTGTCTTACACCCCCTTGTATGTCTCTTACAACCTCCATGTGTATCTCCTTCCCCCCCCCAGCCCCTTTGTGTGTCTTTCTTTCCCACAGCCCTTTTCTGTGGGTCTCTCCCCTCAGCCTGTTTTTTGTGTGTCCCTCTTCCCCTCAGGCTCCTTTGTGTAACTTTTCCCTCCCAAGCCATATAGACATAGATATATATATCTACACACACACATACAGGCACATAGTCACAGAAATATGCAGGCACACAATCAAACAAACACAGCCATACAGGCACACAGTCATACAATCAACACATACAGGTACACAGACATACAGTCATACAGACACACACACACAGACATGCAGACACTGGCATATAGATAAATAAAAACACAGTTATACAAACACAGACATACAGAGACATGAAGATGCAGGCATACAGAGACATAACGAACAATGCATACAGAGACATATATACACAGACAGTCACACAAAGATATACAGAACAAGGCATACAGAGACATATGGATACAGTCATACAGCGACATACAGGCATACAGGGACATTCAGAAACACACGGACACAGTCATATAGAGACATACAGACACAGACAGACAGTCATACAGAGACATGCAGACAGGTATACAGAGCAGGGGCAGATCCAGAACCTAATCTTGGGTGGGGGGGGGGGGGGGGGGAGGTGGTAGTGAGTTTTAGTGGGGTAATAGGGGCTCTAATTAAGGAGTTAAGGGCTGTAGTAGGGGGACAGGGGCTGTAGTTGAGAGTTAGGGGCTGTAATTGGGGGCTTAGGAAATGTAGTGGGGAATTGGGGCTGTAGTAGGGGGTTAGGGACTGAAGTAGGTTGATGGCTGCAAGTGGGAACAGGGGCTGTAGTGTGGGGGATATGGGCAGCAATTTGGGGGAGAGGGGCTGTAGTGGGGGTAAGGACTGTAGTAAGGGAATAGGGGCTGTACTGGAGCTATGGGGTAAAAGGGAGTGGAAGGGATGTGAAGTAAGGGAGTTAGAGGCTGTAGAAGGGAGTATAGGGGCTGTGGTGGGAGCAAAGGGGCAATGTGGTTGGAATTGGGCAGTAGAGGGGGGACACAGGGGCAGTAGAGGGGGACACAGGGGCAGTATGGTGTGGGCACAGGCTGTAACGAGGGACACTGAGGCAATAAAGTGGTGTCACAGGGACAGTATGGTAGGGGGTAAATGGGAAGTAGAGGGGGGGGGGCAGGGGCTGTTGAGGCGGGTAGAGGAAGTAGAGGGGGGAGACAGGGGCAGTAGAGGAGTGTGAAAGGGGGGCAGAGGCAGGGGGCAGGGGCTGTAGAGGGAAATAGAAGTGCTGTAGAGGGGCACATGGGGCAGTAGAGGGGGCAGGGGCTATTGAGGGGCTGTAAAGGGGGCAGGGGTAGTATGATGGGGCAGGGGCTATAGAGGTGGCAGGGGTAGTATGGTGGGGGCAGGGGCTATAGAGGTGGGGGCAGGGGGGAGTATGGTGGGGGCAGGGGGGAGTATGGTGGGGCAGGGGGGAGTATGGTGGGGCAGGGGGGAGTATAGTGGGGGCAGGGGGGAGTATAGTGGGGGCAGGGGGAGTATAGTGGGGGCAGGGGGAGTATAGTGGGGGCAGGGGGAGTATAGTGGGGGCAGGGGGAGTATAGTGGGGGCAGGGGGAGTATAGTGGGGGCAGGGGGAGTATAGTGGGGGCAGGGGCTGTAAAGGGGGCAGTATGGTGGGGGCAGGGTCTATAGAGGGAAATAGAAGTGATGTAGATGGGCACATGGGGCAGTAGAGGGGGCAGAGGCACTATGGTGGGGCAGGGGCTATAGAGGGGCTGTAAAGGGGGCAGGGGAAGTATGGTGGGGCAGTTTGGAGGAGTAGGGGCTGTAGAGGGGGCAGGGGCTATAGAGGTGTCAGGGGTAGTATGGTGGGGCAGGGGCTATAGAGGTGGCAGGGGAGTATAGTGGGGGCAGGGGCTATAGAGGTGGCAGGGGAGTATAGTGGGGGCAGGGGCTATAGAGGTGGCAGGGGAGTATGGTGGGGGCAGGGGCCGTATGGTGGGGGCAGGGGCCGTATGGTGGGGGCAGGGGCCGTATGGTGGGGGCAGGGGCCGTATGGTGGGGGCAGGGGCCGTATGGTGGGGGCAGGGGCCGTATAGTGGGGGCAGGGGGAGTATAGTGGGGGCAGGGGGAGTATAGTGGGGGCAGGGGGAGTATAGTGGGGGCAGGGGCTGTAAAGGGGGCAGTATGGTGGGGGCAGGGTCTATAGAGGGAAATAGAAGTGCTGTAGATGGGCACATGGGGCAGTAGAGGGGGCAGAGGCACTATGGTGGGGCAGGGGCTATAGAGGGGCTGTAAAGGGGGCAGGGGTAGTATGGTGGGGCAGTTTGGAGGGGTAGGGGCTGTAGAGGGGGCAGGGGCTATAGAGGTGTCAGGGGTAGTATGGTGGGGCAGGGGCTATAGAGGTGGCAGGGGAGTATAGTGGGGGCAGGGGCTATAGAGGTGGCAGGGGAGTATAGTGGGGGCAGGGGAGTATAGAGGTGGCAGGGGAGTATAGTGGGGGCAGGGGGAGTATAGTGGGGGCAGGGGCCGTATGGTGGGGGCAGGGGCCGTATGGTGGGGGCAGGGATAGTATGGTGGGGGCAGGGATAGTATGGTGGGGGCAGGGATAGTATGGTGGGGGCAGGGATAGTATGGTGGGGGCAGGGATAGTATGGTGGGGGCAGGGGGAGTATAGTGGGGGCAGGGGGAGCAGAGGCAGTATAGTGGGGGCAGAGGCAGTATAGTGGGGGCAGGGGCAGTATAGTGGGGGCAGGGGCAGTATAGTGGGGGCAGGGGCAGTATAGTGGGGGCAGGGGGAGTATGGTGGGGGGCAGGGGGAGTATGGTGGGGGGCAGGGGGAGTATGGTGGGGGGCAGGGGGAGTATGGTGGGGGGCAGGGGGAGTATGGTGGGGGCAGGGGGAGTATGGTGGGGGCAGGTGGAGTATGGTGGGGGCAGGGGGAGTATAGTGGGGGCAGGAGAAGCAGGGGGAGTATAGTGGGGGCAGGGGCAGTATAGTGGGGGCAGTAAAGTAGGGGCAGTATAGTGGGGGCAGGGGCAGTATAGTGGGGGCAGTATAGTGGGGGCAGGGGCAGTATAGTGGGGGCAGGGGTAGTATGGTGGGGGCAGGGGGAGTATGGTGGGGGGCAGGGGCAGTATGGTGGGGGGCAGGGGGGAGTATGGTGGGGGCAGGGGGGAGTATGGTGGGGGCAGGGGCGAGTATGGTGGGGGCAGGGGCGAGTATGGTGGGGGCAGGGGCGAGTATGGTGGGGGCAGGGGGGAGTATGGTGGGGGCAGGGGGGAGTATGGTGGGGGCAGGGGGGAGTATGGTGGGGGCAGGGGGGAGTATGGTGGGGGCAGGGGGAGTATGGTGGGGGGCAGGGGGAGTATGGTGGGGGGCAGGGGGAGTATGGTGGGGGGCAGGGGGAGTATGGTGGGGGGCAGGGGGGAGTATGGTGGGGGCAGGGGCTGAAAAAAAAAAACGTTTTGATTTAAAAAAAAAAAAAAAAAATGCTACAAGTTCTTCCCCCACCCCCTCCCAGAGACTTACCTTGGTCCAGGAGGGAGAACCTTACCCCTGGTGGTCGGATGGGATGGGATGGGATGGGATGGGATGGGATGGGATGGGCTGCACTGGAGGCTGGAGGCTGGAGGCTGGAGGCTGGAGGCTGGAGGCTGGAGGCTGGAGGCTGGAGGCTGGAGCTGCAATCAGGACCGCTGGGGAGTCTGGGAGCAGTAGAAGTCCCGCCCCCTTCTGACATCATCAGAGGAGGACGGCTGACTTCACTGCCCTGCTCCTGCTGTGTGCTGGCTGCAGGGAGAGAGGTGAGATTAAAAATCCGAGTCTCCAGCCAGAGGCAGGGGATTCGGATTTTTGCGCCCCCCTTCTCTGGCGCCCTAATGCGGCCGCCTGTGCCGCCTTATGGACGCGCCGGCCCTGACCATGATACATAATGTGGGTTGGGTATTCTGGCTGGTCTACAATTGTTTTTTTATTGTGCTTTTGTGGTTGAACTGTATTTTAGGACTATATTCAGGGCTGAATGGACTGGTTACCAGACAGACAGATACATAGACAGATATATTGCTAGAGAGGCAGATAAACCCCCCTCCATAAAAGATTCAATACTGAATGCAAAAAAATGTAAATTCACTAAACACTAGACTTGGAGATTCATTTTGAATTTGGGTGATGATTTGGTTGAATTCTCAAACTCCGAAATTAACCCCTTCAGGACCGGCCTGTTTTTGCGATGTTTGTACGTTAAGGACCAGAGCAGTTTTAACACTTTTGTGGTGTTTGTGTTTAGCTGTAATTTTCCGCTCTCTCATTTACGGTTCCCATACAAGTTATATACTGTTTTTTTCACGACAAGAAGGGCTTTCTTTACATACCAGTATATATATTATGTCATATATTGTATTTAAAAAAAATAATAAAATATGGTGAAAAATAAAAAAAAAAACATGTTTTTGGACTTTTACTTGAAAAATCTTTTACTTATCTACAAAAGCTAATGAAAAAAACTGCTAAATAGATTCAAAATTTTGTCCCGAGTTTAAAAACACCCAGTGTTTACATGCTTTATTGCTTTTTTTTGCAAGTTATAGGCCTATAAATACAAGTAGGAAATTGCTGTTTCAATATATATATATTTTAAATGTATCAATAGTGACATTGTTACACCGTTATCTGTCATAAATCCCCGAAACACACCTAACATGTACATATTTTTTAAAGTAGACAACCCAGGGTATTCAAAATGGGGTATGTCCAGTTTTTTTTAGTAGCCACCTAGTCACAAACACTGGCCAAAGTTAGCATTTATATTTGTTTGTGTGTTAAAAATGCAAAAAACGCTAACTTTGGCCGGTGTTTGTGACTAAGTGGCTACTAAAAAAAGCTGAACATACCCCATTTGCAATACCTTGGGTTGTCTTCTTTCGCAAATGGTATGCCATCATGGGGCTAATTCTCATTCCTTGGCTACCATACGCTCTCAAAGGCAACCTAACCAATCTGACAAATTTCAATAAAAAAAAAAAAGTAAAATCAAGCCTTATATTTGACCCTGTAACTTTCACAAACACTATAAAACCTCTACATGTGGGGTACTGTTATACTCAGGAGACTTCGCTGAACACAAATATTAGTGTATCAGAACAGTAAAATATATCACAGCAATAATATCCTCAGTGAAAGAGCTGTTTGTGTGTGAAAAATGCAAAAAACTTCACTTTCACTGACAATATCATCGCTGTGATATGTTTTACTGTTTTGAAACACTAATATTTGTGTTCAGCGAAGTCTCCCGAGTAAAACAGTACCCCCATGTACAGGATTTAGGGTGTCATAGAAAGTTACAGGGTTAAACACAGTGCTAGCAAATTAAATTATCTGTACTTTTGGCCTGGGTTGGCAGGCAGGTCCCTCAAATTGCAATCATTAAAATTACTTAATTAGGTAAAAATATTACATAAATATGCACGTAGAATTTTAATATATATACATATTTATATATTTGACGTCTACGTGTATATTTATGAAATTATTTATGTAATTATGTATGTGGACATATGTATATTTCGTATTATTTTTATTTATTTATTTATACATAGATATATATATCATTACATTCTAAGTATATTTTGATATAAATATATATATATCAATATCAAAATACTGTTAGAATAAAACTGAATATATATATATAATTTTTTTTTAATTATTAAAAATTATTTTTATTTTTTGTTATTTATTTTTATTAACATATTATTTGTATTTTATAATAATATATATATACCATATATATAGTTATTATATATATTGTATATATTCGTGTGTAATTTAAATATAAGTGTATTTTTATAATTATATACGTATATATAAATATAAAAATACACTTAGTGTGACATTATATATATGATATATATACATATATTATATATAGGTATATATAGATATAATACATGTATATATAGCATATATATACACATATTTTTTTTTTTTTTACACAGATTTTTTTTTTTACACTTTATTTTGGATTTTTCACTTGCAGGGAGACTGCCTGTCAGCACAGACAGTCCCCCTGCAGGCAGACACATGGACACCTATTGCGGTCATGTGATCGAGTGATCACATGGCCGTGGGGTCCTGATCTGCCGAAGGGGGACTGCCTGGGCAGACAGGCAACCCCCCTGGACCGGGTGGAGCACTGATCGCCGCCGTGGGACCGACGGCGATCAGGTAAGTAGCCCAAAACCGTTATGACGGTTCAGGACCGTCAGCGGTCCAAACGCACGTTTTACCGCTGACGGTCCTGAACCGTCAGCGGTCGTTAAGGGGTTAAATAAACTTGAATCACAAACCAACCAAAACGGCAATGGCGGATCCAGGGGGACGGGGAAAATACCCCTGCCCCATTGCTGACAGACGGCAGGGGAGGGAGAGAGAAGACTGGAAGCTCTAGCTTGCAGCTTCGCCGGGTCTCCTCTTGCAAGCACGGAGTGTAACCCCATACACACACTGCCCCACCACACACACTGCCCCACAGCACCCCCATACACACACTGCCCCCACTGTAACCCCATTCACACAATACCGAACCACACACTGCACCCACTGCAACCCCATACACACACTGCCCCCACTGTACCCACATACACTCACTGCCCCACCACACACACTGCCCCCGCTGCAACCCTATACACTCACCTCCCCACAGCACCCCCATACACACACTGCCCCACTGTACCCCCATATACACACTTCTCCCCACACACACACTGCCCCCACCGTATGCCCATACACACACTGCTCCACCACACACACTGCCCAAACTGCACCCCATACACACACTGCCCCCCATACACACTGCCCCCATACACACTGCCCCCATACACACACTGCACCCCCAAACACACACAGTCCCCACTGTTCCCCCATACACACACTCCACCCCCATACACACACTTCTCCCCCACACACACTGCACCCCAAAACACACAGTGCTCCCCCACACAAGCACTGCACCACAATACACACACTGCCCCCACTACACCCTCATACACATACTGGGCTCATACACACAGTGGGAACTGCACACCATGTATACACTACACTCCCATGCACACACTTCACCCCTCACATAAACACACACTGCCCTTCCTACACACAGTGCTCCCACTGCACCCCCATACACACCCTGTCTCACATACACACTGCACCCCTTGCACATACTGCACCCCTCCCACACTCATACAGAGAGCTGTAGTGGTTGTTGCACCTGGATTGTTTCTTTAAATAATCTAAGAGTGCCCGTCCCGAGAGGCTCTGGATCCGCAACTGCAAAACGAGCAATGGCTGAGCATGTTCATTTTGAGTTGTAATTCTGAATTCCACTGGTGGCACACAAAAAAAAGAGAGAGAATTGATGGCTAGGTGCCAGTTACTACATGTTCATTTTATTCACAGATCAAAACACAGCTTAGGGAACAGTGCACACACAACGAAACAAAAACAGGGAATTGGGAGCACACCCAGAACATGCATTTCTAAGTAGTGGAGCATGTTCCAGGTGCACCCGCAATTCCCATTTCTTCAGTATAGATTTGGAATCCAGACCAGATTCCTATTGGGCTGTGCACTCCACCCATCCAATATAGATGCTCCTTTGGTGGTGACGACAGGAAAGCATAAATTGAGAGTGTGTGTGTTTTTTTTTTGTTTTTGTTTTTTATGGCAGCACTATTATTTAGAAATGAATGTTCTGGGTTTAACTCCAATCTCCCTTTATTCGCAGATTAAGTTTGAAGTAACCAATATAGGTCAAAAAGGAGGAGCAGTAAAAATAAATAAAAATCTATATTTATATATTGTATATTTACTTCAACTTTTACTTTTTCTCACTTGAACCAAATGGCGGGAAAATCCTATCTGTGTACTGCACAGTATAAACACATTACATTATGTACATATTTTGTAGTACACTGATTGGTCCATTAGTGCTCCTTTTTTGGACATCTAATCCAGTTCCTGAACCCAGCGTTCTGTACCAAAATCCTGCTGAAGAGAACTGTCATTCAACCAAAATTGGGGAGTGGTAAAAAAAAAAAAGTTATTTTAAAAACAAAAAGGATCGACCGAGCCGAATTTTCTGCCGTGCACAAATCTACTGAGCACTAAAATGTTGATTTTTTTTTATTTCAGATCAGGTATTATGACCTAAATGTTGCAATTTAGTTTTCAGTTTACTACAGTTAACTTTTTTAGTAAATAAACCCAACAGGCTTACTGACTTTGTACAAAGGAGCTTGAATATTCACAAATTCAGAGAAGCTTAATACACACTCACAGTTGTATTCACTAAAATGTGTGAATTGTTGTAAATGCAACGAGAATTGTTAATTTAAGGCCAAAATAGCCAAACTGGAAGAATTACTAAATAAGAGAAGTTTCCCAGTTTGCTTATTATGGCCTGTAATTTGAAATTCACTTTTAATTCCCAATAAATAAACTTATCTGGCAGGAAGTGTTGAGTCAGTCAGATGTTCCCTCCTGGTCATAGCTGACATCAGCAAATGTTGTCTTTTCAGTCCATGATAGCTACGCAGAAAGCCTCTAAAAGACAAGTGTTTGTATGTGTGTTTCATTATCACAAAATGCTTAATTGCCTATGAATTATAAACATACACTGATCAGCCACAACAACAAAACCACCTGCCTACTATTGTGTAGGTTCCCTATTGCATTAAGGCATGGATTCAACAAGACATCTGAATGTATCCTGTGATATTTGTCACCAATACATTAGCAGCAGATCCTTTAAGTCCTGCAAGTTTCGATGTGGGGCCTCCATAGATCAGATTTTTTTATACATGTATACATAATTGGTACATGCCAAAATAACATCCATATAAATTCCAGGACCCAAAGTTTCCCAGCATAACATATCCCAGAGCATAACACTGCCTCCTGCCTTCTTCCCAGGGCATGCTGCTGCCATCTCTTCCCCAGGTAAATGGCACACATGCACCCGACAGTCCACCTGATTTAAAAGAAAATGTGATTCATCAGACTAGGCAACCTTCTTCCATTTCACTTCACCTGTCAGTGTTTTTGCTGTTGTGGCTGATCAGTCAATAATGTCAATATTCCAGAACCCATTATCCAAACATATTAATGTTTTTTTCTAGAAATACAATAACATAGCAATATGTTATGAAGAAATAAAAACACAATAATAGTTTAAATCATTAGAACTATAAACGCAGTAAGACATTATGTAGCAATAAAAAATACAGTGGTAATATTTTAGTTTAAAAAACATAGTATTAATAATCTGTAATAAATGAAATATTTGAATAGGATGTAAAGTACATCAAAACAAATATTACTATTTATGAGTTAAGACTTTGTGACATAATTTATCTTAAAACGCAAGAATCTATGCAAACATATATAGCGTGCTTTTTGATACAAGGGTATGTATAAGTACCACTTTTGTTTCAGCATGAGATGTACTAATTTCATGCATTGTTGGGTTTACTGCAGTGTATACATATACCCAGCCGCATGCAGTAATTAATCACAGCTATGAACTTTGGACAGGCTGGTCTGCTTTGTATCAATGTACAGCAAATGAGAAAAAGACTATTACTGTTTAATATTATTCTCAAGATCTGGGTGATCTCATTTAAGATGACATATGACATTAGGCTGAAGTTCAAGAGGTGAATCAACATATTATGTATTAAAAACAAAACGTACATGTATACTCTCATGCCGCTATATAACCAAGATGTCATATTCATTTTGTTGAATCCCATTAGTGCTATTAGAACTGTTTTCTGTTCATATACATTTATTGTGAAATTATTCCTTTTACGTGACTAAACAAGCAAAACGACACTCAAACACTAATCCCTACATATGTGCCGAATATATCTGCCCATCATAAGATATATTTAACTCGTTCAGTTATTCTGTGATTAGAATAACAATTCCTACAAAGCCAAAGTGACTGCCCTGATCTTATACTTAAATGTTGCAAACACAACAGAGACAAAATAAATTGCAAACTAAATTTGCAAAAGAATAACATAATAGTTGTATATTGTCCTATATATAGTGTTTTTTGGTATTTATTTGTTACTTCTTATTCTTATTGTATAATGTCGGGGAAATAGTGAGCAAAAATAGCTTGGTTATATATTGATGATTTCCATTTCAAAAATATACAATTTTAAGTTGATGCTTTCAAAACGAATTGCCTTACCACTCAGTAAACGAGGAAACTAGTTACTACATTTTCCATTCTGATTATTTAAAATCGAAACTGCAAAATGTACAGGCCAGGATGAAAACAAAGATTTGAGAAATTAAATAGGATAATTCCTTCAATTCAGCTGATTTGTTTTTAAATAAAATTTTCTATTCACTACATTGTTTAGTGAATTGTTATTTGGGGACTACAAGGGAAACGTCACATGTTGGAGCACACTTGCCATATGGAAACATTTCTAGATCAGCTCCTTTGGCTAAAATGAAAAGTTCACGTTGAATTTATTTTGAATTCCCTACAAGTGCCTATGTCTATTATTGTAGAGTCAAACTTATCAGGAATCTCCAGCAATACATATTCTAGCCAAGGAATTAAAATGTATTGTCACCATCAGAAAAGGGTTTTATCTTCTGGTCATGTGACCTTTATTGGACTCATAATTACCCACACCCACAGTGACAATATATATCTACATTTACCACAAAAAAAAGTTATCATCTGATTAATTCTTCTAATTGCAAAAGTACTCTGGAAGTTTGTTTATAACAATCCCATTATATTTGCTCATGTATTACTGTAACAAAACAAAACACTAAAAAGGGTACAAAGAAACCATTTCATATTAGTATTCATACAAGACTGGAAATATCAGTCCAATAAAATAAAGTGAAAGCATACACAAAATGCATACATATTACCCTTAAATTTGTGAGAAGTTATAAATTATTCCTGTTATCTAGAAACAAAAATAAATCATAGTGTAATATATTATCCCACCATTATATGTTCACACTTGAAGGAATACTATAGTCATCAGAACCACTACCGCTTACTACCGTGGTTCTGATTTCTATAGCCTGTCCCTGCAGTCTAAGCACTGTAAACGCTGCCATTTCAGAGAAAGCGCAGTGTGTACTTTCATGTCGAGTAACACCTCTAGTGGCAGTTACTCAGACAGCCACTAAAGTTGCATCGTAGTTCACTGTGTGCAGCACTTGCATTCAACATTCTCCACGCTCTGCATGTTGTATAACGCTGTAAACTCCCCCTAGAGATGCATTGATTCACTGCATCTCTATGAGAAGATGCTGATTAGCACAACGTTTTGCCGAGCATGCGCAATAGAATCCCAATGTTTTCCGGTAGATTAGCTGAGTTCATCAAGATTGATGATCTAGTCATGGCGATGTGGCCAGCCGCATCGAGACCAGCACGGCAATGGAAATAAGGGAAGTAAAGCTACCATTTGACTCATTAATGAGGGGAGCCAGACGCCTATGTAGGTAGCCCAGCACTAAAGTGTTAAGATTAAATGTTTGTATTCCTAACACTATAGTGTTTAGGACCAAACTTCTGGAATAAAAGGGAATCATGACATGTCACACATGTCATGTGTCCTTAAGGGGTTAATGGTTAGGGTCAGAAATATCAGCTGTATTTCATAGTCATGTAGCTATGTACAAGTCTACTGTATTTCACAAATGCTCAGGTTTAACTAAATCATGGGACATAGACAGCCGTCAGTTTAAAAAAGTAAGTGTATACATTTTTTTTTTTTTTTTAAATGATAAAATCTTTCATGTAACTTTAAAACCAACTACATGAGCACAACGTGTTTAGACATAATTCTTCTTCCAGGTGCATATATAAAAAAGACTATGCATTTGCATAATTATTTCCTCTTCATACACACCGTGTACACCACTCATATTACATATTTAGAAAAGTTATTGGTGTCGGGCAACCGCGAAACCTTCAAAGATGGCTGCAACCAGATATCCTTTATTGTGGGTAGACGTAGATCACATGCTCAGTAACCCATTTCTGATTTTCAAATATAGCCGTGACAGGACATTCGGGAACACGGAGTGACGTTTAAGGCGTGTATGAAGAGGGCGTGAGGAGCAGAATGGATCTGATTGGATTGTGCTTGATAACGAATGTCAATTATTGGAGAAGAGTAGAAAAAAATATGCAAAAGGGAAGTATAAAAGGGGAATGTTTATAGTTTTCTTTATATATACACCAGAAAGGAGAATAATGTTGAAATACATTCTGCTTGTTTAACTGGTTTTAAACTTACATGTCAAATTTTACCTATTTTCTGTACACTCACTTTTAACTGTCTGCTATCTGAGCCCTATGATATGGTCGACCTGAACATTTTGGATATACTGATATTTCTGGCTCTCTCAAGAGTGAGTCTAAACCATGAACTGTTAACATATAATGGTGAGATAACATATTACACAATGAGAAGTTCTCTCTTATTGTTTTTGGTCCTTGATTAAAGTTGTACATTGAACAACTTACACCTTTTCACAGATTTAAGTAGGGTAATATTTATGTGATTTGTGTGCCCTTTCATTTTGTTTTCTTTTTTGGGTTTATGTGATATTTAAATTTTCTCCTGTCATCTAGTTACACTATAGATAAATAGAGCTCCGGTATAAGGAGCTTATTGTGACCCCTATATCTCCATTGATTTATGTTTTACCCTGTGGTTTCATATTAAGGTCATATATAAATAATTAGATGTTAATTAGCTATCGTTAGTAGTTTTTTTTTCACAGTTTAACTTCTTCAAGACAAGGCGATAGGCAATTGCAAATACATTGTGCAATAAATTGTATGTCATTGAACATTAAAGGGTAAAATGAAGGCAGCAACATGCAAATTAGATGCTATCGCTATTCTAGCTGTATGGGCTGCCTTGAAATATGTAAAATGTACATAATATTCAGGAAAATAATATTTAATATGTGGGGTAATAGCTTCTTGATGCTTCTTGATCCAGGGAGAGATCTGACTGCCATAAGTGGTCAAGAAGGATTTTTTTTTTTTTTGCAAAATTTAAAAGCACTCCACATTGGATTTTCGGCAGAAACAGATGTGAGAAAGACTGTACTTGATGAATGAAAGTCTTTTTTCATTCTATGCAACAGACTATAGTACCACCTGTAAAAAGACAGAGGAGAAACACAATGTATTAGCAAACATCAGTAAAATAATCACTTCAGTGCATCGAACATATTTATAATAAAATATGTGAAAACTCTTAAACAAATAACACATTAACAGGGTTATTCACAAAAGTGAGAATTCAAAGTGAGTTGCTCTCCTATTGGGTTTTAGCTGATACTGGATGTCATCATGCATAGCATACGTGAGAACATTCAGCATCAGTTAGATGACCAAAAGTCGCCTAATGACCCGGAAGCACTTTTGGTGGCTGTTTGGTAGACAGTCACTAGAGGTAGAGTTAACCCTATAAGGTAATTATTGCAGTCTCTCAATGACTGCAGTAATTACCATAACAGGGTTAAACTGACAGGGACACTGCACCCAGGCTACTTTAATGAGATAAACTGTGTCCTTTTAACATGGTTATATACTAAAGTAGGTGAATTTCACATTAAAGGCCGGAGTTGCCAAACTGAAAGCAAAGCTTGCTTACACTGGTCAGCCACAAAAATAAAACCACAGCCTGGTGAAGTGAATAACATTGATTATATCGTTACAATGGCACCTGTCAAGAAGTGGGATTAATTAGGCCTAAAGTTCTTGAATTTCATATGTTGCAGAAAAGCAGAAAAAATGGGCAAGACAACTGTGTCAAAGCATGTTCAAAATGGCAAGTCTTGTGGTGTGTTCCCAGTGTGCAGTGGTTAGTACCTACCACAAGTGGTGCAAGGAAGGAGAACCTGTGAACTGGCATCAGGGTAATGGGTGTCCAAGGGGTATGTCCATTCTTTTTTAGTAACCACTTAGTCACAAACCCTGGCCGAAATTAGTGTTTATATTAGTTTTTTCGCATTTTTCACTAATAAACTGCCATTTCACTGATGATATTATCAGTGTATAATACATTTTACTGCTCTAAAACACTCATATTTATGTAGAGTAATGTCTCATGAGTACAACAGTACCCCTCAAGTACAGGTTTTATGGTGATTTGAAAAGTTACAGGATCAAATATGAGATTTGCCAATTTCTGTTTTTGTAAATTGCTATTTGCCAGATTGGCTATGTTGCATTTGAGACAGTATGGCAGCCCATTAATGAGATTTAACCCCACCATGACATACCATTAAAAAAACAAAACAAACTATACTATGCCACCCTCCGGCCTTTAGAACCACCCTTTCAAGGACGACATAGTACGCCCGCTGTCCTTAAGGGGTTAAAGAGACACATTAGGCACCCAGACTACTTCAGCTCATTGAAGTGGTTTGGGTGCAATGTTTCCTTAACTCTGCAATGAAAAACATTGCTTTTATTTTTACAGATTGGAAATAATTACAGAAAACACAGAATGCATTTATAAAAATACACATGCACGGGGCGGGGCCTGACCGCCATGCTGACCGGTCGCAGGCCGTAGAGGCTCCCGATCAAGCTGGTCCAATATAGCTAAAATGACAAGCAATAAAGCAAATTGAGCGACCAGAATACTTGTCGAGCATCCGGGCAGAAGCTGGAGCCACTGCAGACCCCGAGATCGGGAGTGCCGGAGCCCCCCATGGGCGATATGGGACTTCGGGGTCTGAGGCCTATGAGGGTGGAGAGCGGGACGGACGGCCGCCGTCCTGTTTGTGAACCTGGCCGCCACGCAACAGCCTTGTGATGCACCTCACAGGCCTCGCTTCCCCCCCATGGACCGGGGGGGTTATCCCGGTCCCCACCGGAGGGAATCATCACCCTACAAAGCCCAGCACCGGACCTACCTGAAGGCGCGCACCACGAGCCAGGCCTCCAAAATGGCGGCACTGCAAACTGCACAATGCCACACAATCTCGTATGCCTGCAGGCGAAATCAAAATAAATATGCAAGTGCCTTCTGATTGCACGGAAAACAGGCCGGGGCAGGAGATGGAGGGTATCATCGGCAAACGGAGCCCACAGAAGCACCATACACCTGACTTCCCTGAGGCTGGACCTGGACAAAGGCCGACGGAAGCGACACATTAGCGGCACCCACAGAAAACCTAAGCCGATGACCAGGCGCCACCAACCTACGAACGGCTCGCCCACACCAGGAGACTCAAGCACAGACCCCCATACCTCATCACCTAATGAAGATGGCTGACCCCAGCCTTGGACTTGCCGACCACGCAGTGCCCCCCCATGTTACCTCAGAACACTGATGGAATAAACAGCACTCAGGGGACAGGGACATGCTTAAAGACAGGTCTAACACCGGTGGCAATCACCTTTACCTAATCATCTTTACCTTTTAATCTTTAAAGATTCATGCTTGCTATTGCTCGCTATGTTGTAATGCTCATTATCGTATCCAATAGGCAGCATATGGCAGTTTCCCTCCATAAGCGATGAATATAACCAATTTGTTGCCATGTTAACCATTTCTTGTCTAATATAAAAAATGTGCAGCAATCTTAACATGTATAACGTTATTACTCATGACACTCTGTAACGCAATCTAATAACATGTTCATGCCGAGCTATGTACTGAATAATGCACTACCAAAATAAAGAATTTAAAAAAAAAAAAAAAAATACACATGCACTATTTTAATCTCTCATTTTCATCTCCCAATTAAATCCATAACTCCAACATCGGCATTGTGTGAAGCTGGACGGCGGTGAACATGGTTAAAGTTTGTCGGCCAGTGATGCAAATTATGTCCCTGACACTACCCAAAGTGCTGTGAAGAGGGATGCAGGTCTGCCCAAACAATTTGAAGACCAGCCTGGTGTGAATACAAGCTGGCCAAATAAGGCCAAACGGCACTGTTTCAGCACCTCAAGCTTGGTGTGAATGCGACTAATGATGTGCTTCAATTTGCAATTTCTACAATTTCTTGGAAAAATTCCCTAATGTCCTACAGCATCCTTCCCTTCTTGCAGAAACTCCTGCTCTGCAGTCTGGAACAGAGACAATGGTGGATGTATTCAGTGTAGAAGAAAAGGGGACATGCCATACTGTTAGAGCGAAGTCAGTTTTATCTTAACTAATTTATAGTCAGCCAGTCCAAACAGGTTTTGTTCTGCTACAAGTCCCCATACCTAATTTCCTCTGCACAAAACAAGAGCATAGTAGTAAAAAAAAGAAGAAGAAATTATATATATATAATGAGGTTTACCTACAAACCATGGGCACTAAGATGGCACCCCAATATGCTAATTTGTTTATGGCAGATCTTGAACAGAGATTCCTAGAAATACAGCACACCAAACCATAGAAATAGTATCGTTATATCGAAGACATTGTCTTAATTTGGACTGAAAGCAAAGAAAAACTGATACAATCCCATGACTCTTTTAACACATTCCATCTATCAATCAAACTAAAAATTGAATATTCCACTAAATCTGTGAATTTTCTGGACACCACTGTGACATGTAACAATGGCACAATCCACACCTCGGTTTTCAGAAAACCCACAGAAAGGTGCAGTTACCTTCACAGCTCCAGCTTCCACCCCTCCCATACTAAACAGGGCATCATCTACAGCCAAGCCACTAGGTATCATTGGATATGCTTTGATCATAATGACCGTAATTCCCATCTAAATGTACTCTCCCAATCTATGAGACAGAAAAGCTACAAAACAAAGACTATTACTAAACAAATCAACTCTACTGTAAAAACTCCACGCACGCGCCTGCTGCAGTTCAGAGAGAAAAAAATATCTACACGAGTGCCACTTGTGGTCACTTACAACCAAAGACCTACAACCAATGTTAACAGCAGATGAGACTCTGAAAAACTTTTTCTCTGAAACACCCATTTTGGCCTTCAGACAACCACCAAACCTCCAACAAAAATTAATCAACAGCAACATACCCGCTGATGGGAAGAATAAAGAAAACGGGACCAGTCAATGCAAAAAGCTCACTGCAAACTGTGTCAGCATAAATGCACAGATAACACAGCCACATACAACAATAAAACCTACAGCATTAAAGGGTCATACTCCTGCACATCCAGCAATGTGGTACACATGATTCAATGGACCAAATGCCACCTAGGATGCAACATTGGGGAAACCACCCAGCCATTAAATGGCAGAATGAATATGCACAGACACTCCATTAAACACGACAAAGAAGAATCGTACTGCACTCCTGTCGGACATCACTTTACCCAGCCTGGCCACTCAATGGAGAACCTAACAATCAAAGTACTGAAAGGGGGTTTTAAACATACCCAAGAAAGAAAACAGTTTGAAGCCAGAATGATCAAATTGTTTAAGAGCAAGAATAGAGGACTAAATATTGATTTGGGTTTCCTGTCCCACTACCAACACTTTACATGAACACTTCCCCACATTATCTTAATGTTCTGTCATATGTATCAACACGTTAAAACACATTCCAATATGTTTATTCTATCAATATATAAGTACTATGTGTAGACCTATGCTTTCCCATACTCTTATGCATGTATGCTTATATATGTGACTGAGCATTTATATTTGTAACAAACAGTAATATATACAAATACACCTGTGTGCAGATAGAAAACACACTCAGTGGGTAATAGGTAAAAAAAAAATCACAACAATTACCCTTAGTTAATAGTATTGTAGATAAAAGGACTCCTCTAGGTCCTCAAGACAATATAGACAAAAAAAATACCCAAAGGCAATCTACAATACAAAAATAATAAAAAAAAAAAGGACATAGGGCAATAATGCTGCAGAATGTGCGTAATAAATATAAATAGTCACACTCACAAACCCATATTGAATATGGATAATGATGTGATAACTTCAGGACTTTAGGAACATCATGGCATGCATGGGAAGAAAAAAAGAAATAATAGTGCAGAGTATCTAGATACAATAACACACTTTATTATCAGGCATACTTACAAGATGAAAGTGTCAAACAGGCACATCAAGCTCAGTTGAAAACATATACTGGCCTCAGGATCCAAAGGAGCAGGAAAGTCAGAGAATAAACAGTAAAATAAATAAATAAGTTAAATAAAAAACTCTGTACACTAAAAGACAAGTATATGTGTTTGTGTATGTGTGTGTTCATACATTTATGTGTGTGCGTATACATGTATGTGTGCGTGTGTCTATAAAGTGTATATATACATGCATACATGTATGTATATGTGATTAGGTGTATGTGTACAAATGCATATATATATGGGTCTATGTTTGTGTAGGCACATTGATATATGTGTAGGTACATGTATTGGTGCTTGTGTGTGGATGTATGTACATATATTTGGGCATTTGGTTGTATTTTTATGTATATTGTATGTACTCAGGTATAGTGTGTATGTTCTTGTGTATACTTGTACACACTGGCGTACATACTGCAGTCGCAGGGGTCGCAGCTGTGACCGGGCACGGCCCACCAGGGGGCCCGTCCGCCCTGCAACCGGGTATGTACGCCAGTTTGCCAGCCTCTTCTCCTGGGGGGCCCAGGAGCTGGCCACCTCAGGGCCCCCCGAGGCTGGTAGTGGTGGTACATGGAGGGTGCGCGAGGGAGCATTCTCCCCTGAGCGCTCTCTGCCTAACTCCCTTGAGCGCACCGCACTGATGCTGGAGCCGGAATATGACGTCATTCCGTCTCCGGCATCAGTAAGTGGCGCGCGAGGGAGCTGAACAGGAGGATCAATGCTCCCTCACTACCTGCAGGACCGGCCACCCAGCAGCCCCACTGGACCCCAGGTAATCCCCTCAGCACTCCCAAAGGTAGGAAGGCTGGGGGATTAAATTTAAATATATATATATATGAGTGTGTGTGTATATGTGTGATAGTGTGATAGTGTGTGTGTGTGTGTGTGTATGTGTGTGTAACTGTGTGTGTCTGTTACTGAGTGTGTTAGCTGTGTGTGTGTCTGTTATTGAGTGTGTGTCTGCTAGTGTGTCAGTGAGTGTGTTTTTGTGTGTGTGTTACTGTGTGTGTTAGTTGTGTGTGTCTGTTATTGAGTGTGTGTGCTAGTGAGGGTCAGTGTGTATTAGTGAGTGTGTTACTGTGTGTGTCTGTTACTGAGTGTGTTAGTTTGTGTGTATTGTTAGTGTGTGTCTGTTAGTGAGTCTGTTTGGTGTCTGTTAGTGAGTGTATGTTTGTCAGTGAGAGTGTATGTTTTGTAAGTGAGTGTGTATGTCTGTCTGTAATTGAGTGTGTGTCCTGTCAGTAAATGTGTTTGTCTGTTAGCTAGTGTGTATGGGTCTGTTCGTGAGAGTGTGTGTGTGGTTAGAACCCCTTCAGCACTTACCTTTCTCCAGCGTCGGGCTCCCTTGGTGCTGGGGATCTCTCCGCCCCGATCCGCCTCTCAGTTCTTAATGCGCATGCGCGGCAAGATCTACGCGTGCATTCGAACCGCCCATAGGAAAGCATTACTCAATGTTTTCCTATGGACATCCAGCGTCTTCTCACTGTCATTTTCACAGTGAGAATCGCGGAAGCGCCTTTAGCGGCTGTCAGTGAGACAGCTACTAGAGGCTGGATTAACCCTCAATGAAACATAGCAGTTTCTCTGAAACTGCTATGTTTTCGGCTGCAGGGTTAAAACTAGAGGGACCTGGCACCCAGACCACTTCATTGAGCTGAAGTGATCTGAGTGCCTATAGTGGTCCTTTAAGTGTATGTATCTGCATGCAGTGGCGTGCATACCACGATCGCAGGCACATCTGTGCAATAATGATGATATCTAATCAGCATCTTGATATGCCACACCTGTGAGGTGGATGGATTATCTCGGCAAAGGAGAAGTGCTCACTAACACAGGTTTAGACAGATTTGTGAACAATATTTGAGAGAAATAGGCCTTTTGTGTACATAGAAAAAGTCTTAGATCTTCGAGTTCAGCTCATGAAAAATGGGGGCAAAAACAAAAGTGTTGCATTTATAATTTTGTTCAGTGTATTATGTAGACCCTCTCATTGGGTCTGCTGTTGAACATGCACTCAGCACCAGATCGATAGAAGCAGGAGTCTACCACACCAGGCAAGACACAAGGTGCAGATTGTGCAAAGAGGCCTCTGAGACAATCCAGCACATAGTAGCAGGAACAGCATACACTGAGAGACAGAACTAAGTTGCTGGGATTGTGTACCGAAACACCTGCTCACAATGGGTAGTTGAGGAGGACAGGACTAAGATCCTGTGGGACTTCCAGATCCAGACAGACAAACAAGTACTTGCCAACCAACCTGACATTGTTGATAATTAATAGAAGACTGCAGTGGTGGTGGATGTGGCAATACCCAGTGACTATAACATCAGGAAGAAGGAACATGAGAAGATGGATAAATACCAAGGGCTGAAAGAAGAGCTAGAAAGTATGTGGAAAGTGAAGGCAGTAGTTGTCCTAATTGTGATAGGAGCACTCGAGCTGTGACTCCCATGTTGGGGGAGTGGCTTCAACAGATTCCAGGACATCTGAGTTTGCTGTCAAGACGAGTGCAGTTGTAGGAACATCAAAGATACTGTGCAGAACCGTCAAACTCCCATACCTCTGGTAGAGGACCCGGGAATGAGAAATAAATATACCACACAGGAGGTGTGAAAAAATCTTTATTTTTTAATTTATTTATTTTCCTATTCATTTTTATTATAACCAATAGGCCTATTCTATAGGTATGGGCCTGGGGCTTCAGCTCCATTAGCCCCTATGTAAATACAGCCCTGAACTTGTTCTTTCCTTCTTGTTCATGTTCAATGTTACCAGAATGCATTAACACTTAAAGTGTTATTTCAAGCACTATGACCACTTCAGTTATTGAAAGTGTTCATGGTGCCTGGATTCGGTATGCGTGGCTTTCCACTATGAAATACAACACATGCGGATATTAACCATTCTGCTAATAGAGGTATAACTCCACCTCAGGCCATGTCCTTGGAGCATCACTAGCTACCCAGAACAATAATTCTGGGCTGGCTTATGTGAGTTCTATACAAAATTGCCATTTGGTGCCAGCACACAACATAATGGTGCCAGTGTCAATGGCAGCATGGTTTCCCCTTGTGCCACCCATGTCCTCCTTTCAGGCCACCCTACCTGGTTTCCTCCCCCAACCTCCATCCCTCCAGTGACGTACGTACAAGGGTGGCAGCTGTGACCATGCCCGTCACTCCAAGGGGCCCGGCCGCCCTGTGGACTCCTGTGACTGGGTGCCCGCCGCCATGTGTTGCGGCCCCAGCCCACGTGGTAAAACCGCCGAAGCTGCATGTGAAGGGGCCCATCGGGTGGCCCATGCTGTTAGGGCCACCCAATGGCTATGGATTTCCAGGGGGCCCGGTCAGTGCTGCAGTGCTTTAACATGCCCCCTTTGATGACATCACAGCTGGGAGGAAGTGACTGCTTCGGTCACTCCTCCCTGCAATCAGACAGATCCACGCGGGATGAAGAGAGGAGGGAGTCAGAGTGGGAACTCTGACTCCCATTAGGCTGAGCCACCACTGTGTCTGTGTGTGTGTGTGTCTGTCTGTGTGTATATGTTACCCTTTGTACAGCGCTACGGAACCTGATGGCGCTATATAAATAATAAAATAATAATAATAATATGTGTGTCTGTGCATGTGTGTGTCTGTGTGTGTGTGTGTCTGTATATATGTGTGTGTGTGTGTGTCTGTATATATGTGTCTGTGTGTGTGTTTGTATGTATGTTATGCTTGTGTGTGCTTGTATGTATGTGTTTGTTTGTATGTATGTCTGTGTATATATGTGTCTATGTGTGTGTGTGTGTATGTGTCTGTATGTATGTATGTGTGTATCTGTATATATGTGTCTCGGTATGTGTTTGTATGTATGTGTATGTATGTGTGTGTGTACAGTGGCGTATATACAGGGGTCACTGCTGCGACCGGGCCCGTCACTCCAGGGAGCTTGCCCAACCTGCGGATCTCTGCGACATGTGCCGCCGGCATGTGTTGCGGCCCGGCCCACGCATTGTAACCACCGAGGGGGGGGGCACGCGGTGTAACCACCGAGGGGGGGGCACGCTGTATAACCACCGCGGGGGGGCCCACGGATCAGTTTTTGCACCGGGGCCCTATTGATCGTGTATACGCCACTGCATCCCCCTACAACAAGGGGGAGTAATATCAGCAGAGGAAGATCTGGCTGCAGGGAGAACTTCAGTGCTAGAATTGAACTAAGGTTTAGCTTTTTTTTTTTAGGGTGGACTAATAAAAGAAGGGTTACTCTGACCACACTGTTTTGTTTTGTTTAGTTTTTCGTTGGAGTAATTCTTTATGTCATATACAAGTTATTACAATAAAGAAGTAGCCATCCAATATACTACAGACTGTAAAAGAATTTATTCAATTGCTATGTATGCAAATTAAACTAATTTTGAAACTGAATTTGAAATTTAAACAGAATACAAAAAAATGCTTATCAGACGTGTGTGCTCAAAGCATGTTTGTATTAATGAAAATAATCACAATACATAAATCTATTCCAAATGCACATAATTCAATCGAAGGAGAAAAACTGGTCTACCACTTTTCTAATGTTTAAAACCCTTGCACTTAGCCGGACTTAGCATGCAAGATGTGTAAAATAAGCTCTTAATAATAAGGTAGGTTGGTAAAAATTAGAATAATGCTTTTTTGGACCAGCTAATAGACAAACTAAGCTTTTATCTCTCGCCTAACCTTAGCTGTGTGTAAAATCCTATCTATGTCCTATTTTAACGTGCAAATCTCTGATAACACGTGCCCTTAGGGGTGCTAGGGTCAAGTCTCCTGATAACTTTTTTCAGTCGATGTGACCACTTTGTCCCTGGGTGCCTGTGAGGGGTTTGAAGGATGCATGGTGTTTTTATGATGTGGGGGCAGATATTAGTCTCTCTGCCTTCCTGTTCGACAGGAAAAATAGCTTCTACCAAATGGATGTGTGAGTAAATCCTCTGTCTGGGAATGTTATAGTGAATCGTTTTCATTCTGTGTCTTACTATATACAGTATGTATTTATTTTTGTAGGTAGCTAATCACGCTGAATTTTAACATTCAACTAGTACGTGCATTTGTATATATCTTTTATGCAAATTAACGGTGAAAAATTAACAAAAGGGTGGCCTTCTGAGTTATGTTGCTCTTTTGTGATTGTTAAATGAATAGGAACACAAGATTCCTTTTTTGGAAAAGTTTTTCTGCCAACACATTTGGAGACCTGAAAGAAGAAGACAGAACTTTGTTTACATCAGTGTGTTATAGTCAACTTTAATGTTAGTCATTTTTGTGCTATAGGGCTGACAAGGACAGGAGGCCTATTGCCCGCTGCCCACAAGCATTCAGGAGTTGTGGTATACACTTTATTCTGTTAATTCCGTCCATGGGCACTAGGTTCTTGGTAGATTACTGAAGTGCAGAGGTGGTAGGTAGGAATTATATACAGACCTTTCCAATGCTGTATAATCTGCATCCTTATGTGCTTTTGCTGGTGGTCTGATTGGTATATAAAATAGACTTTTATTTTATTTGTCCCTAAGGCCAAAAGGGTTGATTTGGGACCTTCTGAAGGTAGTCTATGTGTTGTGCAGTAAGTCTATAAGATGCACTGCACCCAAAAGCTGGTTAAAAATGCACCCAATGACCACTGGTTGGTCAATGTTGGGTCGAACATTATGATGTCAACAGTCAGGGTGTGCCATTTGTATGAGCCTCACATGTTAGCTTACCATACAGCCTTATTGCAGGATAATTTTAAGGAACTAACTGGGCTAATTGTGGAACGTATGCATGTATGTGTATGGGGCAGGGAGCACTGAAATGTCTTTGCTTGGGGCAAAAGAAAAACCAACTAAATGCAATGAGTAACATGGCAACAGGAGATTATCATGTGTTTAGTACTACGCATCCATTGCTAAATTATAGGGTATTAGTAAATATGTTTAATACCATTTAAATGAAGTTTATGGCATGTTATCATTGAACGAATTGCAGCAAATTCTAGAAGTTGAATGATGTCGGACTTGATTTGTTCACAAAAAGGGTCATTTGTTTGTACTTTACCCACCCAGATCAACATTTGCCAGCCATAACTTCCAGAGCAGTAAATGATAAGAGAATTATGAGTTACCGTTCGAGATTGTGTGTCGATTGCGATACTAAACACAGGAGAGCTAGATTTTTAAACATTATATAACAGCAGGTCAATATATAAATATACCCAGATATGAAAAAGGAGGAGATATCAAACATCTTCATTTCCAGTAAAAAAAAAATGTAAAAATGGAAATTTTATAATTTTACTTCACAGAGGACATCGCGGTAAGATGTATAATTTATATGTTTTATGGAGTTTGGAAAAAAACGTACAGCCCATATCATCACTGCTCACAACAGTCTGGAAAGAGTTCACAGACCTAAGCAGACCTGACAAAGCCAACTGAAGCCATCTCTAGCAGACAGTGATAGCATTCACGATGATGATTTGTTATTTAGTAATGCTCATTGGTTGACAACTTTCTAACTCCTCATATGTTGGAGGGGGAGACAGCATTAAAATTGTTCTGAGTAGACACCTTTCAGCAGGCAAATGGTTAATAAAAATAATAAATATAAATAAAATAATCACCAGCAGGGCTTTACAGGATCCTGCTGAACAAACCTCCCAAAATGGGATATCTAAATGTGGCCTGGGAGAAAACAGGCCTCCAGTGATTATGAATACTGGTGATGTGGCAGCTGAAGGGACCTTCAAAACAGACATTTGTTCATAAAAACAGAGAATATCGCTATTTTAGCGTTCATGTGCAGATAGTTTAAAAGAAAACTCCAAGCACCATAACCACTACAACATAATGTTGGGTTTGGTGCCTGGACTCCCTCTGTGCCACGGCCCCAATGTAAGTAATCAAACTTTTGCTATTGTTTTTTACTTCTTAGGGGTGCCAGTCTCGGACTCCAAAAGGAGATGAAAGCTTCTTATAGGAACTTCCATTAGTTCTCTTGAGCTAAACCCTGCAATGTGGGGCCAGCTCATTGGCCAAGAGTGTCAGCTGATCTCTCTCTATCACTGAATTAAAGGGACAATGTAGTCACCAAAACAACTCTAGCTTAATGAAGCAGTTTTTGTAATAGAGCGTGTCTCTGGTGTCTCACTGCTCAATTATCTGGCATTTAAGAGCTAAATCATTTTTGTTTCTGTTTATACAGCCCTAGCCACAGCCGCCCTGTCTGTGACTCACACAGCCTGTATGAAAATGTAACTTAATTTTAAAGTTTTTTATCTCCTGCTCTGTAAATTGAACATTAACCACACACAGGAGACTCCTGTAGGGTCTAGCAAGCTAGAGTAAGAGATAAGAAATTCTAAATTAAGCAGAATTTGCAATAAATGAAGTGTAAACATTGGATAACTCTTTACAGGAAGTATTTTGGAAGGCTGTATAAGTCACATGCAGGGAGGTGAGACTAGGGCTGAATAAACAATGTGATTTTACTCCTAAATGGCAAATCATTGAGTAGTGAGACTGCAGGGCATAATCTATACACCAAAAGTTTTTCATTACTAAAGCAGTTTTGGTGCCTATAGTGCCCTCTGCACTTTAAAGCTCAGCTCAGGAAGTGAGCTTAGATAGAAAGCGGAGACTGGTGACCAGGGGGACCCTTATAAAAAGTAAATCCCTTGGAAAAGATTTGACTGCTTGCATTGTGGGGGAGGGTGGGTCAGGGCACTCCTGGGCACTATAACCACTACAAAATGTAGTGATTATGGGGATTGGAGTGTTATTTTAATCAGAAATGTATTTATGAATTATGCTAATTGCATGCTGTACAGCAAAAATCTGTCAGCTGAACCCCGATTTTGCCACTTCTCAGGATAATATGCCTATGTGTGGTGAAATTACATAGCTATATTAAAAAAGAAAGAAAAATAAAAAATAAATGTTGCCGCAATAAATTGGTGTGGAGAAAAGGAGGGCTCTGTACACACTGCAGTGCACTGCTTATGTAGCTAAGATTCCAAGCTTGAGCCAGGCAACTGTACTTATTATATGTGGGCATTTTAACCCGTACTGATGCTAGTTTTTTTGGTGGGGAGCGCTAACCAGAATATTTGATATTATTTACTGTTTTGTTACAACTGCAGTATGTTACGAGATATTTTTGCTGCAGTTTAATCTATAACACTTTCTATTCTGCCACTTTAAATTGTATAAATCTTCATAAATATTATGACTGAAACACAATCTATATACATCCATTTTTGTTCTGGGCTTGGTTTGCAACGCATATTTCAAAAACAGGTTATGTCTATTTTCCCACCAAAAACACTGGGTAATGAAGGTATTAATTTGATCTATTTTAACATGGGTAACATAACTTTAATATTTACTAGAAATTATTAAAAATGAATATTATTATTATTTTCTTCTGTTATTAGATTGCTTTCTCCTGTCAGTTTATCTCAGGTATTACGTATCAGTTATGGGCAGCATACAAAGAAAATGGAGGCCAATATGCATTTATCTTTGTACATAACATAGGAATTGTATTGCATATGTATTAAGGACCTCATAATTTTGTGCTTCTTAAAGGGACATACACCATTTCCATTCTCTCAGTACAACAATGCTTGATAAAAGTTTGCCCTAATTTTTACATACCGCTAGCATTTGCTTTGCTCTGTTGAGATATATATATAAAAACTAAGTCCTATGAAAGCCATGGATGTGACATAATCATTTGTTCAATGTCCCACACACAGTTTGTGTGTAACCCTCAAAGTGCCATATTGATGTTCTTAGAATGACTACAGTATTCCCATTGGACTGGCTAACAACCACAGACCATGCAGTGCGTTCAATGGCCACTAGTTGGCAGCTCCGGGTCCTGCAAGTTGTCGCTGTAAACATTATGAGGATATGAAGCACTGGCCGTGCTGTTTAGGATTTAACCTCTTCCATACCACGTGCATTACAGCAGACATCCCATTCTAAAGTGCAGTTCTAGAACCAAGGGATCTTCAGGGATCGGCATTCTATTCACTATATAAGGATACGCAATTAGACTGTTTTAATCCTACTCACGTGCTATATGAGATTTATCATTTAACACACCTAGCTATATACATTTATATAAATGCATTGATTTATGTCATCTATTATACATTATTTATACATTTATACGTATGCCTAATATAAACAATTAAACATTATAAAAATATTTTATGACAGCATAAAGTCCTATTTTCAGTATATAATTATTTTACTCATTTAATTTATTGAATGGGAGAAATTAAATCCGATTATAAATTGCTATTCAATAAATAATTAGTGTGTACCCAGTATGTTTGTCAGGGGCATCTACACAATGCGACTCCCTTCTTGGTATGGGGATCTTTTATGATTTTTTTTTAATGGTTTTCCTTTGTATCTAAGAATAGCATAACTTAACCGGGAACATGATTATTGCAGAAAACGTGCTTCTTTTAATATAGAATTTTTTTTATTATGTTTTTTTTTTTGTTTGTTTTTTTTTTTTTACATATGATGTATTTTTCATTCCTTTTAGAACAAAAATGCTATTCTAAGAATGCATATACTATAAAATAAATAAATCTATTATACTTTGTAACTAGAAATAACATTAATCACCAGGAATTAAATAATTACTATGCAGTAATTAGCTTCCTTGGGGTCTTTTACTAATAGAATTTACAAGCAATTAAAATATTAAATAATTTGTATCTCATTTTGCATCAGATAAAGTCAGGACTTAACAGTTGTTAATGTTAACATTTTTATCGCCATTTGAAGGATATAAGGAAAACACTGACTCGGAATTAAATAATAAGTAAATAGTAAGCATTTTCATTTGGATCATTATATGGCAAAACTATCCATGGATTTAATTAATTAATTAAGTAATTAATTAATCATATTATAAACAACTACATCTTGATCATATTCTGACATAAGCTTTAATTAATTAAATAATCATTATATAGTAAGAATCTTTCTATTGATTAAATAAGGCTACGACTAACTAGATTATAAATTATTATAATTACTATTATTATATAGTAAACAAATATCTTGATTATGATCCATTTATAACAGGACTAATCAGGGATTTAATAATTATTATAGAATACGTTTCTTCATTTGGATAATATTGCGATAGGATTTTTTTTTTCTTACGAGGAATAAAATGAAATAGTAAATACGTTCCTTCAAAATATGGAATTAAATGATTAATTATAATTTTCATTTGTATCATATAATGTCAAAACGCCACACCGTGGGTGCATGTATTTTATACATTTTACTCACTCACTCATGTGTTCAAAATGCATCTTTCAAAATGTACCTTTTAAAATATTTCTAACCTCTTCATACAATTAGTCACTCAGTTATTAATAAAAAATAGTACCCAGGGCAGAACGCCCAAATATCAGTAAACTGCTGTACAATATATACTGAACTACATATAATTCCAATGGGGATTTAACCAAATTCAGTCTGATTTCCTAATATCCTTCATAATGTCATGTGTTAAATAGTAAATTCACTGTATGATATGCTATACTTAATATTTGATTTGCTTTACTGGTAGGGTGTTTTTTTGTTTTTGTTTAAAAAAAAAAATTCTTGTACCAGTTTTAGGCAATCATAAAACAATTATGAAGTAAATATTTATCATGATAAAAAAAATAATGAATGTGTGTTATGTGTATGAGTGAATACACATGATTTTTTTTATGATTTTGATATATAAACATGATTTATTGCTATGATAATTACGATAATTACAAACGAATTAGTTGGTTGTGTTTTGCATTTGTAATTGTGTATACGCCTGATCACAATATTAATAATAATAATAATAATAATTATTATTATTATTATTATTATTATTATTATTATTACTAGTCATAATAATTAGTAGTAGTTGTATTATAAATGTTATGTGTGCTTTTTTTTTTGTTCGTTTGTGTGTTTGTTTGTTTGTTTGTTTTAAATGAAATAGCTATTGATAAGGCACCTGATGTATAGATCTTCACATTCATAGCTCTGTCTTCCTATTATCTATCTGAGCCTTTTCAATGACAGCCTGTTTATTAGCCTCTGCCCTGTCAAGTGAATTGCCAATGAGCAGAATTTAGCTCCAGAGGTATTGATTGACCTACCTGTTCACCCATGTACCACTGCTAATTCATGTACTCTCAGCTCCCAGATACACAATGGCTCTCACCGTATGTCTGGGAGCTCAACAACCTCTTCAGCTGAGGGTTAAATACTATTACTGTCTGGGAGTGAGGCAGCTATTGTTGTGACTGTTGATGTTATTGTTTGTTTATTACAGTATATAGTGTGTGAGCATAGTTTGTGGTGATGGGAATGTAGCAGATATCACAGCTGTAATAATTTGTTGCTACTTTAGTTTATTAACGTCCGAGTCTTGCACATGTAAGCACGTATAAACTCAGGGTTCCCCTACTGTATATTAATAACTTATTGATGTATCAACAATGTTTACAAAATAACAGAACAGACCTCACATCACATAAAACATACTAACATGTTGTCTGTGCTTATCTTTTTCACTGAATCTCCCTATGAAAAAAGGAGGAGGGCAATTTTTTAGGAAGATATTGACTAAATTGTGTTGGTATGTGGACTTTTTTTTTGTAAATTTTAGACCAAAATAGTAGAGCCATAAAAACGAAATCTACACCAAAAAAAGAGTTTTGTTTTTTTTCCCACCTCTTTATATCCTGAAATTATGAAAGTCACAAGTCAGTTAAACCCAGTGTGCTGTTTTGAGAATACACCACAGCCATGCTATAGTTAGCTATTCTGTCATCAAGTGAACAGTATTCACAGATCAGTGATTGCACCCCACAGAAGACTGTCTCCCTTCCTCTTAGAACTCATGCCTACTATGTTTGAACTATTTGCTTTTCTGTGATGTGCTGAAAAAATGAGGCACACAGGAAGGATGGCCAAATAGTGACTTACTGCATCAAAGGAGTCACAGCTCATTAGGACTGCTGTTTGTTTGTATACACTGAATGTGTTGTCCTCTTGTCTTCTTTAAGTTCTGACCATTAGTTAAAGCGACAGTCTGAACACCAAAAACACAGCATTTTAATGAAGTGATTTTGGAAGACAGATGCTGCCCCTGTGATCTTGATGGTTTATTCGCTAAAGTGAGAATTGCCAGAATTCAAAGTCAAATTTAAGGCCGAAACAGTGAAATTTTAAAAATTCTCAGCAATGCGTACAGTTTGGCTAATTTGGTTTTAAATGTAAAATATTTATTTAGATTTAAGATGGATGTTTAGTATTGAAGTATAAGGGTGATTTCCTTACTTCAAAACATTGTCAACATTTAGCGTCATGCTATTATTAACGATTCTGAACCAATGGCATCTTAAGGAGCTAGATCAAGTGGTATGTGGCTGGGCTATTTCTTTTTAATTATTATTAATTTCATTTAGATCCTAACCTGTCCTGTAAATCTATGAAGAATATATACATGTAATTTTTTTTTAATTGCTATCTGTATATAATATGTATATAAATGTTATTTAAATTATGGATTTTTTTAATAGTTCTATATGTGTATAAATGAGCCCCACATTTATCTGTAACTCAATTCTTCAACATAGATATAACATAGTTCTCTATACCCAGGATTGAGTGACAAAGGATAGCAGGATAATCCCACCACCACCACCAAAAACAACAACAGTTCTCCTGCTCTCCTCGTATATTCCTCTAGTAAGCAGGGCCGGTGCTACTGTAAGGCAATAAGGCATTTGCCTAGAGCACCGATGCCACGGGTAGACCCTGAATTCACCAGCTAGATGTCCCTTGTCATGAGAGCAGATACATCAGTCTTGTCTTGTGCTTGTTAGAGAAACATAGGATTGACAGAGTGACAGATGCAATTCCTTTCTGATGCCAATGACAACAGCAAAGTGTTGGCATCATGGAGACATATTGCCTTGGCTGGCAAAGTGTCGACAAGCAGGGCCAGTCAAAATCTGGATTGGGCGAAAAGTAGGTGGGTGGTGAAAAGTAGGAGGGAACGTGGGATATGTGATACCTTAGTGTAATTCCCTTTGGACCATTGATGATGGCAGTGCTTGTAGTTTCTTTTAATTACAATTTCTTTAAGTATTAAAATACATATTTTGCCTCCCATATAAAATATATATTTATATATATATATCTAGGGAGCTAATTTAGTATAAAGTATACAATATGTCATGATAGCTCCATATAAAATTATTAGGCCAGTTGCTTAAAAAAAATTACAAGAAATCTAAAAGTTTGATAAAACAGTCTGTGCATATTTTTCACTGCATTCTGGGAGTGTTGTTTCAATCAGAACTGCTTTGTATAAGTCACATATTTTCTTTTCTTCACGACATGCAGACCATGTACAGATATGAAAGGTGCCAAAGAACACTATGACATTTGAACCCCTGGCCTTCCCTTGCCATTATGCAGTCCTGAAGCATGTTAGCAAACATACAAGAAAGCTTGTATTGTTCACAATGAAAAAGAAAATAAGTATTTGGAAGCAAATTCAATCTGGACATTATAGATTGTTACTTAAAGGGGAACAGTCACTTTGCAGGTTTTTTAAATATTAACTTTACATTTCCCTATATTTAACAGGTGTGAAAATATAATTTAAAGTAAATAAACACACCTCTTTATCATGAAAATGGGTGATTCCACCATAGCTTCCTGTCTGTCATTGTTACAAGCTCTGTCTATTGCCACTGGCTGTCATAATGGAGAAAGCATACGTACAAGAGTAGAAATTAAACAATGTCTCTTTTTCTCCTCCTCATTTGCAATGTTTGACCTGATTGTGCCTGGGCTGGATTGAGATGTAATTTGCTAAACCTTTAAAGATATATTTAAAATTTAAAAAGAAGCATTTCATGATGGAAAAAAAGGTTGACAAACGTTATAGGTGATTTTCAATGGTGTAAATTTCAGAGACGTGTCAGTTTCCCTTTAAGTAGAAGGACATGTGCCCAAGTAAAAGACAATATCTCAAACAAAGAAAAAATAAGACAAAACTATTTTTTAGTTACATCGGTGACACCTGTTCACCCCTCAAGCTAAACTCTTGTGTTCATAAGGAGAATGCCTTAGGCTGACCTATAGGCCCTGTTGGCATAAGCTGTATACAGACTTAGCCCAAGAGCCTTCTTGGGGTATTAGTTCATCACTGTCTGCCATATCACCTGCGGCTGTGGGTGCTATTTAGCATTTAAATTTGTAATGCAGCTAACAGATACCGTTAGACACTAGAGTTCATGACTGCCACCATGACAGAAGCTCATTCAGCTTTTAGGTTCCTAATGCTAAAGACTGCGGTCTGAACTATGATAAGAGATTAGGATTGTTGATCCTGGCTGCATCTTGTTCATGATCAATATAATATCCTCTACCATTCCATCATCAGCTTCTTGGGCGATCACTTCAGCTGTCATACACCAAATTCCTAGTTGGAGAGCTTATGTTAGGAGGGAAGGGTCAAAACCAGCATGACTTTCCAGTGTCATGCCGATCCGGCTGATGCCATATTGTATAATGACACAACTCACATGGGTTGGAGTTCTCCTTTAGTAAAACATGGGCAATACCATAAGTCCGTATGTCACAGACCTCAAATGTAATAAAATAATGTCTGTCTACATCCAGTCTCCTTTTTAGTCCTGTAGATTTCAGGTTGAGATATTTTTCTTTTTGTGTGTGGATGTTTGTTTATAGAGGTTTTTATTTTATATTTATAGTTACTAGAGGTGTACTTAGGTTACCTGGGACCCAGGGTGATACTGTATGCTGGCAAGCCCTCTCTTACAGGCCCCTCGTGTCTTTTATGTACCCTTGCATCTCTTTCACCACCCCCTGGTTTCTCTTACTCCCCTCATGTGTCTCCAACCCTATAACTACTCTCTTACTCCCCTTGTAGTGTCTCAAACCTCCATACTTGTGTCTCTTATTTTCTGTTGCATGGCCTCACTGCAGTAGAGGAGCTAATTTGAACTCTATCTGAACTCCTGTCCCAGCATGGTGAGAGTTGCTCTCTTAGAACAGATAGAGGATAATAAAGCTCTTCTACCACTGTAGTGTGAGGCCATGCTACACAGAGTGTCAGGCATGACATGCGCACAGTCGGATTTACCGGCATATAGCCTTACCCCGAACCCCATTAAGACATGGACACAGGTTATACTGTTGGAAATATTATTTCACAGCTTTATTAATTATTTTTTAATTAATTAAGGAATAACAAATAGGGTCATTACAAACAAATACTATTAAAGCCAACATCCTCCCATATGCATAACATACCCCTGGCAATGACCCCACAATAATAACAATAAATAACAATCTAATTAACATAGTAACACAGAAACTGGCCATCCAATATGACCACATTTCCACCAGATTAAATTGTTGGGGTGTACCAAGACACCGCTACACACACAAGTTCAATTGAAGGGGTGTACCAAGACACTGCTACACCCATAGTTTGGAGCTACCGGTGGTCTTGGACCTACCAACCAAGTGTAACACTGCCTAAGCCACACTAAACCTCCGGATGCCCACTTCCTCCTCCATCTACCCCCTGATTTAACCTGGCCATTCCCCGCCGCTGTGAAAAAACTTGAAAATGTTAGAACCTAACCAAAGTCTGGGAGGGACAATTGACAGGTACGTTTCGGTTTAGTTAAGATGACCACTTCACAAAATGGCCGGTATAAATACTCCCATCGTAGCTCTGCCCCTCCCAGCTTGCTAGCTGTAACTCAACTTCCCTTGGCTGTCATGCCTATCTCCTGGCTCTGTCAAGTCCCACTCCCCTAGCTGCACTGATCCATTGGCTACATGACAGGTGCACAGTCGGATTTACCGGCATATGCGCTAACCTTACCCAAACCCCATTAAGACATGGACACAGGTTATACTGTTGGAAATATTAGTCCACAGCTTTATTTATTAATTAATTAAGGAATAACAAATAGGGTAATTGCCAACAAATATTATTAAAGCCAACATCCCCCCATATACATAACATACCCCTGGCAATGACCCCACAATAATAACAATAAATAACAATCTAATTAACATATTAACACAGAAACTGACCATCCAATATGACCAAATTTCCACCAGATTAAATTGTAGGCGTGTACCAAGACACCGCTACACCTAGAAGTTCAATTGTAGTGGTGTACCAAGACACCCCTACACCCCCAGGTTCGGAGCCACCAACGGGCTTGAACCTACCAACCGGGTGTAACACTGCCTAATTCACACTTAACCTCTGGATGCCCACTTCCTCATCCATCCACCCCCCAATTTAACCTGACCATTCACTGCCACAGCTCAGGAATTGACTCCTGAGCGCCCCCAACCACACCTAAACAGGGCCTGTTGAATGCCCTCCTGAAGGTCCAAAATAAATAGTTCACACCCCACATCCAACAGATGTACACAATCCCTCCTGAAGTACCCAGGAAGCATGCCTTTCATTTCCCCGTGCATCACTGCCATTCCACCTAACTGCCTAATAAAGATCGCCATCATTATATTGATTTGTACCCGACACCTAGCCACCGCGGCCAGGTCCTTGGTATGTCGCCAGTGAAACCGAAGAACCATCTCGGACCACTCCACCACCACACCTGGAGCCAGCTCCCGTAGCCAGTCCACATCCCTCTTCATCCATCTGACCAATTCCTTTTTTGGGACCATGCCCAGATCATTACCTCCAGCGTGGATTAACAGTACATCCGTAACGGTGCCCCTGGCCACCCATCAGAAAATTTCACCACTTATGCCTTGCCAACCAAAACACTGAAAACCAAACCACTCCAGTGTCACCAACTCCAGAGGAAATCCCAGCTGCACTCCTTGTTTCTGAACTGCGGCTCTCTTCTGCGCCCTGTAGATGTAAGAGCGACCCACAAACCAGGCCACCCAACCTAAAACGAAAACAGAATCAGTGACAAGGCACAACACCAAACACTACCCCACAAATCCACGTCCATTAGACCAAGTGTTCGGGCTGTAAGTAGGACTTAAAACATACCAACTCCCACCTACCTATATGTTTCACCAGTTCCTCACCTAAACCCAAGTGGGACGCCTCAGTTGCTGACCCTATCTGGAAGGAATGGGTCCCAAACTGCATAGAATCCAAACCCAGCTCTGTCAAACCCAACCAAAAAACCCGAAAGAATTTGAACCACGACAAAGCGGATCCATCCTCATGTACCAAAAAAACAACCCAGGACGTCCAGGCGAAACTCCACGTAGTGCGATGCACATGAAACTGGGCAGACTCCTGACCCAGGCAGGGAAAATAGTGTTACCAAACAACCTTTACCAAATACATCCGTCTTTGTACAGCCCAACCGAATCACCACCTTATCGGTCTGTAATTCGATGTCCGGGTGTTGAACCCCTCCAACACCCGCCTGAGACGTACTCACCAGTTCCCCAATCCGAAAGGCCCTGAAGAACACCCACAAGAAGGCAACCGAGAATAACCCCACTTCGAAAGGAGATGAACACACCGCTGGCAGCACACCTACTAAGCACTGCAGAACTTAAGATACCAGTCTTCTAGTATCCACCAATTTCTTACCTCTCCTAAAGCCCGATAAGGCTTGACGAATGAGAAAATGTTTTGTAACGTCCTCCCAACCATTCAGCTTTAACAGAAACGCCAATGCCGCCATATTCCTGTCGATCACAGACGGAGACAAACACTGTGCAAACAAACGTCATAGGAACCACCGTAAAGAATCTAACCGTCTCTCCCTTGACTGTGACACCCCGTTTGACCTCGTCCCAGGCATCCCAAATCTTGACATAAGCAGCCCACATGCCAGGCGCCAAAGAATTACTTATGAATCCTCCAAGAATGATGTCACGAGCAACCACATGTCCCCTGGACAAGCCTGACCTTTCTTTTGCGCCCCCAGAGCCACCATCCGAAACCTTCCCACTGTTAACAAAGCAAGAAATCAGCCCCCACCTTTAAAAAAATACAGGCACTTGACGCGCCCGAAAAACAATATTAAAAGACATACAAAACAATACAAATCGCCTTAGTAAGCATACCACCGGGACCGAAGATGCGGACAAGCGGTTAAGTGCATGAACCACCGACTTATTGTCTGTAAAAAAAGATAACTTTCCTGTCCCGCTACACCTACCCCTACAACGCCAAAGTCACCACCAATGCGAACAACTCAAGAAACGCCAAATTACGGATAAGAGGACTTTCCAAGCCTCAGGCCACTGAGCCGCACACCACCTGCCCGACAGTTATGCCCCAAAACCTATGCTCCCAGAAGCATCGGTGAACAACTCAGTATCCTCCGAAGAAGCTGCGCTTCACGAAAGAAGACCCGTCCGTTGAAATCACATAAAAACTATTCCCAGACCCACAAATCCGCCTTCATGGTCCCCCAAACCCTGACAGAGTGACGCGGAGACCGGACCCCACAAGTTGTCCTTGCTAAAAAAAGTCTAAAACTCTCCCCATAGGAATTACCCTACACGCAAAATTAAGACTGCCTATCAAAGACTGCAGCTCTCTCAACGTAATTTTACTGGACCCTCTTACATGCACCATGAGCACCTGAAGTGCAATCAACTTATCCCTAGGCAGCTGACATTCCCCTGCCATCGAATCAATCTCCAAACCAAGAAAACTGAGACAAGTGGTAGGACCCACCATCTTGTCGGCTGCCAGGGGTACCCCAAATGCATGAGCCACCCATTCCAGAGACCACCAGGTATGGCCACAACGGTCCAACCTGGCAATGCCCACAAACAAGATGTCATTGAGAACCCCCACCCGATTCTTCCTTCACCACCAAGCCAAAAAGGTACTAAACTTTTCAGAGTAGAAACATTAAATGGAGCATAGGCAAGCAAAGGTCCACAAAATAAGCCCCATCGAACATGCACTCTAACAGATGGTAACAATCAGGATGGAGCATAGGCAAGCAAAGGTCCACAAAATAAGCCCCATGGAACATGCACTCTAACAGATGGTAACAATCAGGATGGATCGGCAGTAATTGAAAAAAGCTGACTCCACCTCAGCCTTTGCCATCAAAGCCCTGCGTCCTGCCTTCTGACCCAACTCAACCACCTAGTCAAATGATGCATAGGAGACAAAACACAGGGCTGCATCAATGTCATCATTCCCCGAAGAACCTTTCGGATATGACAAATGATGGATCAGGTGGAACTTACCCGGTTCTTTCACCAAGCCCAAAGGTGAAATCCGTAAGTATGCCAATTGAGGTTGTGAGAATGGCCCCGCCATCCTACCCAGCTGAACCTCTTTAGCCAATTTATCTCGCACCACCTCTGGATGCTCCGCGACCCCCGGCTCCGCCAGTAGATGCAGACTTTCCCTGCTTGAAGCACCTGTTGAGGCCATGGCCCGCAACCCGAACATTCGTGCTTAAACATACATGAGGCACCTTACTCTCATTGTCCTTCATTAAACATCCAACAGAACCCTTTCTTTTGACTGGCTGACGAAGAGGAGGTTGATCCCGTGCCGGCCCACCCTGAAAGGGTGCAGCTTTCTGAGCCATCATCAGTTTCATCCATAGAGGTAGGTCCATCTGGTCCCACCGCATCCCGGGATTAGCTGACAACCTTTGACGGAACTGCTCATCGTACTTCCACCATGCTAAGCCCCTATGAGTGCGATAAGCCTCCCAGATCCCATCCAAATAGCAGAAAAACACCTCTCGGGAAATCTGAAAGGGTGCAGCTTTCTGAGCCATCATCAGTTTCATCCATAGAGGTAGGTCCATCTGGTCCCACCGCATCCCGGGATTAGCTGACAACCTTTGACGGAACTGCTCATCGTACTTCCACCATGCTAAGCCCCTATGAGTGCGATAAGCCTCCCAGATCCCATCCAAATAGCAGAAAAACTGAGAACACCTCTCGGGAAATCTCTACCCCAAAACACTAGCCAAAATGCAGAATGCCCGAAGCCAATTCCCAAAAGACTTATGTACCTTCTGATACCTCCGTCTCTTTTCCTCCTTCTCTTTCTTGGCATCCTTCAGATCAAGATATTCATCCAAAGAAAGGAGCGAGAAGATCTCAAGGAATTCGCCCCGCCAAATCTTTTCCTTCACTTCCGATTTTAGATGACAACCCAAAGGCCCAGCGAATGACATGTGTACATTCTGCCTGGCTACCTCAGGGATCTCACCTCTCAACTCTGCACGCTCACTGACCACTGCCGATGTCCCTCACCCGAGTGAAGTCACAGTAGACCCGCCCTGCCAGCCGCAGCCACTGGAACCGTTGTGGCCACTCCACTCCCGCCTGTCGGTGAACCCCACAATCAACTAAAATGCTCCTTCTGTGTATCCCCAACAGCCCAAGTGTTAATTAAGGAGAGAGTCCCAGAGTGTAGTGCAGAAGACTCACCTCCAGAACCCCCTGCTGTAGAAGACGGAACCCCCCGCCGTGGGGCCGCTGTCCTTCCGTCCACCTCGAGAGGTTCAGGAGTAACGTAATAACTTCTGCATCCAGCTGCCGGGTCCTACCTCGGAACTGTAGGAGAAGGAGTTGCTGACCTGCGGGAAGAAGACAACGTGGGTAGTCTGACCTGGAGACTCAGACGTGCTGCCTACAGGGCTACAGGATGGGGGTGCTCTGTGCTCCATCCCCGCTTAGTTGACAACTGATGATCATATTAATTTACTATTCACTTTGCTTTCATTTTTTTGTCATATAGTGAGTTTTTGTTACATGTTGGCAATGGCACAATTTACCTGCTACTATTTTGTATCACAGGGTTCACACTTATACCGATATGATCAATGTTCCTTTGTTCCACATCATGTTCTCTTTTTCCTAAAGAAAATTCAGCCATATTTTAACAATGCCAATAATATCTAAAAATAACTTAATTCCAAGTTCTCAATGGATGACCTGTTATCAGTTGTATATTCCTGCTAATGAACCATTTACCAGATAGCAGTTTTTAGTGGCCATGAACATATTTGAATAGTTAGAAAACAAATGCAGTTTTTCCAGCCTTTCTTTATAGCTAATTCTCCAATTCTAGTTTTGTTCTTGTTTTTATTATAAGACAATACAACACAATCAGTATGTAAACAGCATCGACATAATACACGTCTGCAAAAAAAGTGATGTAACATTTAGAACAAACATGTCAAACTGGCAGGCCCGCGGGCCACATGCGGCCCACAATTAATATCTTTGCGTCCCAGTGAGCCGCGAGTTTGACATGTTAAGGCAGAGTTGGAACCTGCTCTCCCCACATTGCAGGTTCCTACTCTGCTATAAATTACCTGGCCAGGAGGAAAGGTCGCTGACAGCAACGAGGGAGCTCAGTCTTCCTCTCCTCACTGCTCCCTCGTGCACGCCCTCTGTGGTGATGCCGGGTGCCAGAATACAAAGTCATTCTGGCCCGGCATCGCTAAACTGTGTGTTTGAGGGAGCAGTGAGGAGCAGAAAGGGAGACCCCAGGGAGAGGCCCCAAAACAGCTCCCAGAGGTAGTGAGCAATAAATAAAATGATTTGTGAATGTGTAAATGTGTGTGTCTGTCAGTGTGTGTGTGTGTCAGTGTGTCTGTCTGTCAGTGAGTGTGAGTGTGTCTGTCAGTGAGTATGTGTCTGTCAGTGAGTGTGTGTGTCTGTCAGTAAGTGTGTGTCTGTCAGTGAGTGTGTGTCTGTCAGTGTGTGTGTCTGTGAGTGAGTGTGTGTGTCTGTCAGTGAGTGAGTGTGTGTGTATCTGTCAGTGAGTGTGTGTGTGTGTGTCTGTGTTAGTGTGTGTGTGTGTCTGTTAGTGAGTGTGTGTATGTCTGTCAGTGAGTGTGTGTCTGTATGTCAGTACATGTGTCTGTCAGTGAGTGTGTGTTGATCAGTGTTGCGATGGCCGCGGCTGGACAGTGGAGGACCTGGAGATGCATGAAGGCACACAACGCCACGTCACATTCAGACATGACGTCAACGTGCTCCACCAATGTGCTCCAATTTTGCCTCATAATTCCACTTTATACATGGATTCCTGGGAGTATGTGTCAGCTGTGTACAACAGCATTAAAACCCAACTCAGGAAGAGGAGCACAGCCAGTGAACCACTCATGGACAGCTGTTTCATTGTTAATGCAACTCATCATCATGAGGTTTTTTACTGGCTTGCTATGGGGGCTTGGCATTACTTGTAAAGCACATACCACCAGTTGTGCTGGGGAAAAAAGTGTGGATGAAAACCCCTTCCACTCATTTGCATACACCCACATAGAATACCTTGCAGTAGTGCGAGTACTGTTAAAGTGGGATTTCTGTGGGAAAAGCAAGTCTTATGGCTTGACTGGTGTGTGTATGTGTGTATTTGTGTTTAGCAATGTATTACCTATATATATGTGTGGTTTTATATATATATTTTGTTTGTTTGTTTGTGTGATATATATATATATATATATATATATATATACCACACAAACAAACAAACAAACAAAATGTCATACTCAGAACTATGTGTAGTGAGCAAGAATTACCTTTTTATATGACAGGAGCATGTCCAAGTATGCATGTGGCGTCTCCTCTCTGAATGGAACAGTGCCACAGACAAGAGATAAAATACCAATGAAGATCTCACCCTGTCACACTGATAAGTGATAAATGTCCATTGCAGGGCAGGGGTGGAGGGGAACAGGGAGATACAGATTTACAAATGAAGTGCATTCAAGGACTTATAAAAAAAAACCAATGTAATAAGCTGAATATAAGAAGTAACACGGGATTCTAGTGTCTGTTGTGCACATAAAATAAGGAAAATGTGTTTATTATACAATTCTAATGATATATTTTTAATTTATTTTACGCACACAAAAAATAAACATTTGAAACTGCATTCAGCAATCTGTAAGAGATCATTTTAATTGTACTTCCTGCCAGTAAACCGAGAGTGCGAGGTTAAAATTTTTACCCTATTCTGATGTAATTTGTCATTGCTTTATTCATTTAACTATGACAACATTTGACTTTAATTATAGTTATATAAAGAACACATGCTAATTGGTAACATCATCAATAAAACTTTACTAATTCCCGGAGTAGTGTGTAAACCTCACAGTCTTAAGGAATTCAACTTGGACCCACTTTACTGGATTCCAGTAGTTTTGAATGAACCAAGAGGTCTGTTTATTACCAGGTGTTGCAGAAGCATAACATTAAGAGAGTTAGTTGTATTAGATAATGTGGACTTGGCAACCAATTGTAGATGGATGATGAATACTATTCTGTCCTCCATAAAGTGACTTTAATTCCTGCTCCCTTTGAAGGTCATGGATTCCAATAAATCCCTGGACTGTAGGCTCACCAACTTAAAAGCCCAGAATTCCATGATTCAGATCAAGGGTCCATCTGGAGATGGCCAGCAACATTGATGCTTTTTGCTTTGCTCTCTACTGTAACTCCATAGCAGTGGCATCCCAACAAGGAGAAGAATGAAAGTCTGCCCAGGTGACTGTCACTCTTTTTAAGAATGCAGAGACTCAGATGAAAAGAAGGTCCAACATAAATACAAGAATACAAGAAGATCTCCAGCCTTCAGCCAATCATTGACAAAGCATTTGTGCCTCCATCATCTATTGGAACAAATTTTGAAAGAGGAAATTAGCTCATGAACAGGTCTCCTTCTTCTCTTGTATAAGTCTATAAGGTTCGTGGGAAATAACAACATGGACAATCTCCACTTTGCAATTATGAGAAAACTGATGTGTCATAATGCAAAATAAACTACATAATGGCTAAGAGATTTTGGTGCATGAAAACAGCTTGTTTGCTCTACTTAGTGAACTCAAAGGCTTAAAACTTAATCCTCCCCTACACCAGAGAACTAGAAATGACTGCAAAACCTGTAAAACCCAGTATCTCTCATCTATGGTCAGGAGATGACAAAAAAGGATTACACTTAGGAATGTATATTAGTCTTTTCATCTCTAGATGTAAAAATAAGACTTTTTACTGACAGTTGAGTGTCAGTTGAAACAAGTGACGTCAGTGCTGCACAAATGGATAAACATGTAAAAAACTTCCAGAGGGAAACTGATGTCTACAATTGGAGTAATTATTATTGGAACTCCAAGGATTGAACAAATAACCAATACCTTTTAACTGGAAAATATATGATTGTAAGATGAATAATGTATCACCACGTGATGTAAAAACAGCAGAGTACATATTGTCACTCCAAGCACTCAAACATCATCCAGTAGAGAAACCTCTAACATTAAACCACTATTCAATGCATGGTTTTACCACTTTCTCTGTCCACATCTTTCCTTCTGAGAAAAAGAACAAAACAAGAATTGAGGAAAGACAAGAGTCGGATAAATATGTAGTAAAAGCCTACAACTTTCTTCCTTAGCTCTATTATTATTGGCATTTATAGCGCCAACTTATGCCACAGCACTTAATTAAGCACTTAACATTAAAAGCTGTTTTTAAGCCAAATGTAGGACAGCACAAGGTAACTTCAGACACTACAATCAAACAACACAGTAACCATGCCTACAGTGTCATTTTAAAGGAGGATATGTGTCTGCTTGTGTGTGATTAAGATTTAAAGTGGCTCTTCTAGTACCCAATTGCCATTTAGTAGACATCAATGTTACCCTTAGCCATGTGCTTCATCTAGATGAGCTTGCCATGTAGAGGGTATCTCCTTGATCAATCACAACCTAGAAGGGTCTAAGAAAGCCTTGCGCAAGATTTGATATACTTCTGCAAAATATAGTTTATGCATTCATGTGGAGGTGGTTTTATATATGCTGACCATGTAGTATGTATATGTAAATTTTTAAATGTGTGTCAATTGGTGGCCTCCTAACTTCTAACCTGATATAAAATATATACTATGTGACCTGTCATAGCCAGGGCTCGAGTCCTGCAGGAACGCGTGGGAACGGCGTTCCTGCACTTTTTTCACAGGAGGAACGCCGTTCCCCCTGCAGGCACTCAGGGGGCGGCAAAAAATGCCGCCCCCAAATGCCCTGTGTTCCCCCTGTCATGGGGGGGGCCACCTGATTGCCGCCCCCCCCCCCCCCCCGGCGGGCTGCTCTCTCCCTGTCACACGCGGCGAGGGAGCTGTGTCCTCTCTGCTCCCTCTCGCCGCGCGCCGTTTTCTGATGCAGGGAGCCGGAATATGACGTCATATTCCGGCTCCCTGCATCAGAAGACAACCCACGCGGCGAGAGGGAGCAGAGAGGACACAGCTCCCTCGCCGCGTGTGACAGGGAGAGAGCAGCCCGCCGGGGGGGGCAATCAGGTGGCCCCCCCATGACAGGGAGAGAGCAGCCCTCCTCACTGCAGCCCCACTGGACCCCAGGGACCCATCCATGCCAGCTTTCCTAAAAGGTAGGGAGGCTGGGTGGGTGGGAAATGTTAATTTTAATAATTTGTATATGTATGTCTGTTAGTGTATGTCTGTTAGTCAATGTATGTGTGTGTATGTCTGTTAGTGTATGTGTATGTATGTGTGTGTATGTCTGCTAGTGTATGTGTGTGTATGTCTGTTAGTGTATGTGTGTATGTCTGTCAGTGTATGTATGTGTGTGTATGTCTGCTAGTGTATGTGTGTATGTCTTTTAGTGTATGTGTATGTGTGTGTGTATGTCAGTCTATTTATGTGTGTGTATGTCTGTTTATGTCTGTTAGTTTATGTGTGTGTGTCTGTTAATGTATGTGTGTGTGTCTGTTAGTGTATGTATGTGTGTATGTCTGATAGTCTATGTATGTGTGTGTATGTTAGTTTATGTCTGTTAGTGTAAGTGTGTGTTTGTGTCAGTGTGTGTGTGTGTATGAGTGTATTTACGTCTGTTAGCATATGTACGTGTGTGTGTATGAGTGTATGTGCTTCTGTTACTGTATGCATGTTTGCGTGTATGTGCTTCTGTTAGTGTATGCACGTGTGTGCGTATGAGTGTATGTGCTTCTGTTAGTGTATGCACATGTTTGCGTGTATGTGCTTCTGTTAGTGTATGTTTGTAAGTGTCTGTCAAATCAGTGAGAGTCTGTTTGTCATTTAGTGTGTAAGTGACTATTAGTGTGTGTCTGTCAGTGTGTTTGTGTGTGTCTCTCTGTCAATGAATGAGTGTGTCAGTGAATGTGTGTGTGTGTCAAATCAGTGACGTCTGTGTGTTTGTCACTGAGTGTGTGTGTTACTGTCAGTGTGTATCTGCCAGTGTGGGTGTCTGTCAGAGAGTGTGCTTAGAGGGACACTATAGGCACACAAACAACTTCAGCTCATTGAAGTGGTCTGGGTGCAGTGTCCCAGTCCCCTTAAACATGCAAGTGTAATTATTGCGGTTTCTCAGAAACTGCAATAATTACCTTGAGGGGTAACTCCACCTCTAGTGGCTGTCTATCAGACAGCCACTAGAGGGACTTTCGGGTGGTTAGGTGACCAAAAGTCGCCTAACTGATGCTGGACGTCCTCACCCTGTGCATGAGGACATCCAGCATCTGCTAAATACCCATAGGATTTTAACCGCTTTGTTTTCCTGGCACTATAGTATTTCTTTAAAAGGAGCAGGAAAAGGTGGAGTCTAAAGAGGATGGGGTGGGTTCTTAATCAGGAAGCGGTGCGCCCTTGACAGGAAGGGGTGGTAAATTTAGATTAGGGGGTGCTCAGGTATAGTCATGCCTAGGGCAGCACAACATTAAAATACACCACTGTGTGAGTGTCTGATTGCATGTGTGTGTCTGTGAGTGTATCTATGCATACGAGTGTTTTTTTTTTTTTTTGGGGGGGGGAGTTCCCACACTTTTTTCCCCAGGACTTGACCCCTGGTCATAGCTATTTTAATTACTATTTACACACTGCAGTATCTTCTAAAATGACATTAAGGGCAAACAAATTCATTAAACTAGAAAAAATAGCATTTTGGAAGTTCGAAAACAGCAGAAAAAATCAACTCGCAAGGAAATATCTAAACATCATGGGAGGTTGTGGAATTGCTTGTGAGTTTTATTGGCTAATCCAGAGGATATATTTAAGAGTGTTATATAAATCTTTGGCAAGGATTGATTCTAAAGTTATGTGACTGATGTTTTGGGCACAGGAAGAATTTAATTCCCTCTTGAGGTCAGGAGCGGTTATATTAAAGGGACATTCTGTGCTATATAAATCCAATGATATTTTAATTTTTAAAATGCATTAATTCCTTATCTCCTAGCCCCCTGTACATGCCCAAATTTGCTGTATAATGATCAAACCCTTAGTAAGAACTTCAGGTTTCTTTAGAAGAGATAAACGTTATGAATGCAATGAAATAGGTTAAACAATTGGCATATGGGAGGAAAAAAAGATGACATAGCAAGAGCTGTAAGTATATACAAGCCTTTATGGTCCTGACCATGTTTGAGTTGTAGTGTGAGCATAAATAGTGGTAAAATACACACAATTGTATACGAGGATATAATGATAAAAGCATTTAGTACAACTAGCTTTTCAGAGATAAATGGAAAATCTACAAGTTTGGGCAAGGACCCGTAAAAAAAAAAAAAAAAAAAACCAATGCAAAATCATATTTATATTATTACAAAAGTATATCTGTCATAGTAAATTGCAGTCTAAGAGTAAGACAGTATAAGTATAGAGGGGGTGTAGCAGTGGATGTAACCTCTTTGTATTTTGCTAAAGCATTTGATACAGATCTGTCTATCTGTCTGTCTATCTATCTATCTATCTATCTATCTTTCTGTCTATCTATGGACCAGTATCTACCTTAATGAGATTCTTGCCTGCTTGGTGCTCACCATGAATTTTTAAGTAAATGGTGTATAATTTACTATTACTATTAAAAATGAAAGAAATATTTTTTTTAGGAAAAGTGGTGTCATTTTTCAAATTACGTTTTTTTCCCAAATTTCTTTGGATTATTAGCAGATACATAGATGTTTCAATGACTGAACTTTACACCTTAGTTATTTTAACCCATATTACTATGCAACTATTTAAATACTTCTAAGTATATTGATATACTTCCAACAATATTATTATTTCACCATATCGATTTCCCTGTTTCAAATATAACTAGTAAGAGAAATTATACCGAAATAGAAGGAGACATTTTTGTTGCTGTCATTTGATTATGTGAATGAATGTTTATAGGTTAAATAAACTATATATAGTGATTAAATAAATTGAGATTATAGAAACTAATTAGTTAATATTGATCCAAGAAATGCCTTTATGAAACAAAATTGCCCTAATAAAGTATAGATATAATATTGAATGCCCTCTAAGCACAAACTATTTTGAAGAATGTATATTGACTTTTTTACAATATACAACACCAATTGAGATCGCCAAAGGTGTGTCATATATATTACAATATTTTTACAATTTCAGGTCCAATGATATATCAGCTCTGTCACAATAAGACATTTCAGGTTAGCTGAATCTAGCCTATACACAGTCTTGCTTTATGATTTTGCAATGAACCAACAAGCTCCTTTGGGGTTTATGGTACAAATAGGAGGTTTACATACCCAATAGGATTTATCATTAGGAATTAATTATCTAGACTTGTGCATTGGGATTCAAACGAATTGCAATTTGACCGAATTTTGGTAGAACAGCAATTTGTCAGAATTTCGCAAATATCAAATGCAATATGGATAAATTACAAAACAGGCAATTGACGAGCAAGTTCTGTTCAAGTGAAAATAGAGAATAAAACAGGAGCAGAAATTCAAAGTCTTTATTTAAATACTATATATTTAATTAAAATCTTTCCACTTGATCTGTGAACCAAATGGCGAGAAAATAGGCCAATCAGTGTACTGTAAGATATATACATAATGTTTTGTTTTTTTCGAACAAATCGATTTGGACAGACCAAATAGTTTCGCCTTGCAGAGGCCTACAATTAGTTCAATCCAGTCTTTGTTTTTTATAGCTACCTTTTTATTATTCTTATAAGTTACTTATCCCATGTGGCTGCTGATAACCTAGTTATTATTATTTTTGATTTAGATGTTGCTGGAAATATAATATTGTACGTGCGTGTTGGTGTAGATGCTCAATAAACAGCAGGGACTGGTGGAATCTAAATGATTGTTTATTCAATGTGTGTAAAACATGTAACACAACAACTGCAACAGCTGTAATATATGTGATGGTAACGGTAATTCTAGAACAGGTATAGACAAAGGACTGGATGATTGGTTCGCAATGAACCTGTAAACTGCGTATTCCTCCAACTGCAGACTACTGTCACACGGCTGTGTTGTCCTTTTCCTTCATCTTATTGGTTAAGGCCTAGTTATGTCTCTTCACCTTTCTCACGTGATTGTCTGGATGGCTCACTTGAACAACAACGGCAGAAACAAACTATCCAAAGAAATATCGAAAAGAAAAAGAGGAAACGCCAAAATAAGACATGGTAAAAATTCAAGATGTGATATGTGTATTACCAAACTTTAGTCAGCTTAAGGTGGGTATCCTGGTGGAGCATAACGCTTAGAATCTGAGACAGGTGATAATAGTCCGGGACAAGTGGAAGTCAAAGAGTACAGACGTTATGCATTTGGTTCAATAAATCGAAGACAGGACACCAGAATACAGGATCCATGTGAAAACTAGCCAAATCGTACCCAGGAAATCAATCAGATCAAGGAACACATTACTGGGCTAAACAGAGACCTTGACGGGTATCTCTCCTATGAACAGAAAGGTTCAAATAGAAATTGTGCACATCATAACTGTGTTACACCAGAAGATTCAAGTATTATAACAGTGGATTGATGCATTGCTTGCCTAGTGATACGGTGCACGACTATAATTTGTGAACATGGTGTAACATCCAGCTTTATAAATGTTGCACAAGAATGATGCACAATGTCACTCTGTAATGGATAAATGCCGGTAAAAGACACACCTCTAGCAACTTATATTTGTTGCTGGCTGTTAGATTTGAGATTTTTTTTCTGCACTTAAATGTACTACAAAGCTTACAATCATACAATACTTACAATACCAAATTTAAAATCCAAATATGAACAGAACAAGAATATAAGTACAGTTCCTTAGCTAAAATGAATTAATTAAGGAGTTACTGCAACCAAAAACAGGGTTTTAAGAAAACACTGTTTTGCTCAGAGCAACCTCTCCTATCATGCTCCCTCAAACAAAAGAAGAAAAAAAAAGGAAAATAGTGAAAACTCCCCTCCCTTTCCAATGCCAAAACCAAGTTTTCCCTGCATCCCGATTCTCCTCCACAGCCATCACTCCTCCCAATCAAAGGGGACAAGTCTCACCAAGAGCTGGCTGAGGGGAGGACAGTGTTGGCACAGAAGAGTAGGCATGCCATTATTGGTTGTCTGTTGCCAGCATGCTATGCGTGCTGATAACAGGCGCCAAATGACAATAGTCAGCTCAGAACTCTTGTTCAATAAAACCTGGCTTTCTAATGACGCCCCAAGAACACTACCAGAGGTGGAGATAATCCTATGGCAGCAGAGAGGTTAAACTCTGTATGTGCAGCGTCTCACAGTGAAATGTTGTTCATACAGACTCTAAGCACTATGACCACTTCAAATCAGTGATGTGATCATGATGCTTGGAGTGATCCAATACCTACCTGGCATTTTAAATATATAAAGTTATTAGCCCCATACATTTTTTTTTTTTTTTTTAAAGCTATCACTTTTTTTTATTCACCCAGTTCTGTCACAGCAGCTGGCTTCATTAAGTACTCAGATTAATTAAAATAAATTAAATAGTATGCATGTGTCTGGGGCAACAAAACTCAAGCATTTCTTTGTGCTCAATATTAAAACTTTTTACATACAGAGTTTGTTATTTTGTATCTTTTTCAAAGTTTTTTTAGTTTTTCCAATATTGTCCCCTATTAAATCGTCAAAGGACATGAAATGTTAGAAAGCCAACAGTTGTGTCCTTTAATTGCCTTATGACTAAATAATAGTATATGCTACCCGCTGCACTCATCCCTATCTTATCCCCCCACCTCCAAGTCTATCACTGCCCTATATATCCCAATAATGGGAAGTCTGCTACAGAGTGACAGTGAAGTCAGATATGGACCGGAGGCCTGACAGGGGACATTTAAAAGTCAGACTTTTTATCTCCCTTAGAAAATGTTGTGTGGACAGACAAGGATCAGACTTGTGCTGCGTTTTAGAAACTAAAATCCTCACATCCACTTTTAAACCGTGCTATTATCTGGTCTGTTTCAAGTGGAACCCATCAAGACATTTTCCTCATGTACTTTTCTCGGTAATTAATTGCCATTTGTTTCATATTACTGGCAAACAATAAATACAAAAAGGCAATTTTCTACTGTTTCCTCATAACATATACACCATCCCCCATCTATTCATTGTGTTTTAGTGCAAAATGGATGCCATAAATAGGACACTGGGCTGTTTCCACTTGTGGGTCACAGGACCCAACAGTAAATCAGGAAACGACCAATTATAGATTTAAATCTTTCACTTAAAAGTGTTTTATTCATACTGAGAAAGCCTCATATACAGAAATAGTAACTATATTTAGGCTTTTACGTATAAAAAACAGCATTGCCCATCGTTTTACTTTTAATACTAAACGTAAGAAATGTTTTCATTTTAAATTTCTTGTTGTAGCATACGTCTTGCGAATGCCAGGATGTCCAGCCACCTTGTTGTTGTGGAAACAGCGTAACACCTCTAGTTGGAGAGTGGCAGGAACGAAGTGTCGATCCCCAGGAGTCTGTTTGGGCGCAAGATGCTGAAATTTCATGATCTCGGCAAGCAACGGAGAGTGAATCCTGAGATTCGTGTTAGCGATGATATTACCCTTAGGAACTATGGAGGAAAGGACTGGTTCAGTTATAGTGAACGGTTCATATTGACGAGACAAAGCATCGGCTTTAGAGTTCTTAGACCCAGGTCTATAAGTAAGTACATAATTAAAGTGAGTGAGGAACAAGGACCAACGAGCCTGCCTGGCGGATAAGCGCTTAGCCTCCCCAATATAAGACAAGTTCTTATGATCCGTTAAAATAGTAACAGGGTGTAATGTCCCTTCTAGTAAATGTCTCCACTCCTTTAAAGCCTTAATGACCGCTAACAGTTCCCTGTCGCCGATGTCATATCTGCTTTCAGGCCCAGATAATTTCTTAGAGAAGAACCCACAAGGGTGTAACGGTTTGTCCACCCCTAACCTTTGAGACAGAACAGCCCCAACTCCCGTCTCAGAAGCATCGACCTCGAGTAAGAACGGCAGAGTCGTATCAGGGTGGACTAGAATGGGAGCAGAAGCAAAAAGTTCTTTGAGAGTCTTGAAAGCAACAAGAGCCTCCGTAGACCAGGTCCTAGTATCAGCCCCTTGTTTGGTCATATTGGTAATAGGCGCAATGATAGAAGAGTATCCCTTAATGAAGCGCCTATAGTAGTTGGAAAAACCAATAAACCTCTGAATAGCCTTGAGTCCTTTGGGCAAAGGCCAATCTAAAATAGATTGGAGTTTGTCAGGATCCATTTTAAAACCTTCCCCAGAAATCACGTAACCAAGAAAGTCTATCTGAGACTGATCAAAGCTGCATTTCTCCAATTTACAGTATAAGCCATGTTGCAGAAGTTTGTGTAATACCTTTCTGACTTGTCTATGGTGAGTCTCAATCTCCCTAGAGTGTATCAGTATGTCGTCCAGGTAGACAATAACACAATCATGTTGAAACTCCCTAAGTACCTCATTAATCAAATCTTGAAATACTGCAGGAGCATTGCAAAGTCCAAACGGCATAACTGTGTATTCATAGTGGCCATACCGGGTATTGAACGCCGTCATCCACTCGTGTCCATGCTGGATTCTCACCAAATTATATGCCCCTCTGAGATCTAACTTGGTGAAGATTTTGGAGCCCTTAAGACGATCAAACAACTCGGTAATCAATGGGATAGGATAAGCATTTCTGATAGTTATTTTATTCAAGCCTCGGTAATCAATACAAGGTCTCAGCGTGCCATCCTTTTTCTTAACGAAAAAGAACCCAGCCCCGGCAGGAGAAGAAGACCTCCTAATGAATCCTTTCTCTAAATTCTCACGAATATATTCCTCTAGAACAGAGTTCTCCTGAACAGATAAAGGATATACATTACCCCTCGGGGGCATAGTCCCAGGTAGAAGCTTAATTTTACAATCAAATGACCTGTGTGGAGGTAAAGAATCGGCATTCTTCTTGTCGAATACTGCCTTTAAGTCTTGGTACAGGAACGGTATCTGTCTTTCTGTGGACTGAGTAGGACTACCAGGTGTGTTAATATTAGCCAATGGAGAAACCTTGCGTAAACACCTCTCCTGGCAGCTCTGACCCCACAAGAGTATCTCCCCTAATTCCCAATCGATAATAGGGTTATGTCTCTTCAACCATGGATACCCCAGAACTATGGGAACAGAAGGGGACGAAATGAGCATAAGAGATAAATTCTCCACATGTAGGATACCAACATTTAAGTTAATGGGTATAGTCTCACGAAAGATAACAGGGTCCAGTAGTGGTCTACCATCTATGGCCTCAACAGCCAAGGGTGTCTCCGTTAACTGGGATGGGAAATTTTGTTTAGTGGCAAAGGCTTGGTCGATAAAATTCTCAGCAGCTCCGGAATCTATCAATGCCATAGCCTTTACTACTTCCTTCTCCCAAGTTAAGGAAACTGGTAGCAGAAGCCTGTGATCTTTATAATTAGGAGTAGAGGACAAAATAGAAACACCCAAGGCCTGTCCTCTAGAGAAACTTAGGTGCGAGCGTTTCCCGGGCGGTTAGAACAGTTCGAGAGTAAATGACCTCTGGCTCCACAATACATACATAACCCCTCCCTTCTCCTGTGCTGTCTCTCCTCCTCAGAGAGGCGGGTATAGCCTATCTGCATAGGTTCAGGAAGCAGAGAGACCGTGGAGTCAGGGCTTGGAAATGCGGGGGCTAACCTAAAGGAAGGTCTCCGGTTCCTCTCTCGAGTGTTCTGTCTCTCTCTTAAACGTTCATCTATACGAGAAATGAATGAAATTAAATCCTCTAAATTTTCAGGAAGTTCTCTAGTAGCAACCTCGTCAAGGATTACATCTGATAGCCCATTCAAAAATACATCCATATACGCCTGCTCATTCCACTTGACCTCTGACGCCAGAGACCTGAACTCTAGTGCATAATCCACAAGTGTTCGGTTCTCCTGTCTCAGGCGCAACAGTGATCTGGCTGCATTAACCTTTCTACCTGGAGGGTCAAACGTTCTTCTAAAAGCAGCTACAAATGCGTTATAGTTATATACTAACGGGTTATCGTTCTCCCATAGAGGGTTGGCCCATCTCAGAGCCTTCTCAATGAGTAAGGTGATAATAAATCCTACCTTTGCCCTATCTGTAAGATAGGAGCGAGGTTGCAATTCAAAGTGGATACTAATTTGGTTTAAAAAACCACGACATTTCTCAGGAGCCCCACCATAACGTACTGGTGGGGTAATGCGAGAAGAAGCACCTACTGTGGCTACCTCTAGGCCTGAACTTACAGGAGAGATAGGAGTAGTACGTATCTCCTCTGGTGGGTTATTGGCACGAGATAATAACGCCTGTAGTGCTAGCGCCATCTGATCCATTCTGTGATCCATGGCTTCAAACCTAGGATCAGGAGAAGCAAGCTGACTGTTTGTACTTGCAGGATCCATTGGCCCTGTCGTAATGTCAGGATCGGGACAGGGATCCAACACGCAGAGTACAAACAGTAGCCAGATACGTATACCGGACCTTAGAATGGCCGGACTAACGTAAGTAGTACAGAAGGGAATGGTCAAAGACAAGCCGAGGTCGAGGGTAACAGAAGACAGGTAAGCGAGAGACAAGCCGAATCAAGGGTAACAGAGATAAGCAGAGTAGAGCAAACAAGCCGGGTCAAAACCAAAAGGGATAACTAGAATACACGAGCACTGAGTGACTAGAACAAGCTAGAACCACGACAGGGCAATGAGCTAATGAAAGAAGCACTGTTAAATGCCCTGTTCAGATAAGTAAACACGCCTCCGAGGCGTCCTGATTGGTCCTGAAGCAATTGAGTGACAGGTCGTTCCGGGTTAGCGTCCTGACGTCGAGTTCCGGACGTCATGCTATAAAAGGGAGTCACTCCCTCGCGGCCGGCTTTGCATGACCGGATAGACCGCGAGGAAGGGGGAAATCAGACCGCCCGGATGGATGAACGGCTAAGTCTCTACCTCTTTCGGAGGTAGAGACCTCAGGTACCCTGACAGTGTTAAGATGGCCACCGCCACGTGTTTGTATGCCGAACGGCGGCCACCCAGGGGATACCCAATTAGTTCATGTGATTGGCAATTAAGGCAGTGTGAATAATGATAAGGGGGTCAGTTAGTGCCATGCTCTTCTCCGGGGTGGCCTGGCTGTTCGGTAGTTTATTCGTTTGTCGAACCATACTGCTTAATATGTTAGAAATAGGATTCTTACCGAACAACCAGACGAATGATATAAAAGGTAACTTGTTACTTGTCTCCCATAAGTAACGAACAGTGGCAAATAATATAAACTAGTGCAACAAATAAGGTTATGGACAGCAAAAAATAAAATAAAGGTGTATAGCTGCAAAACTCAGTCCGCTACATATATCAAATATATTAAGCCATTTTATTGCATTTTTTTAATGAAATGTTACTCTCACTTTCAATTTTTTTTTCTCTAAATTCCATATTTTGAGTTGTGCAAATTATGTCCTATAAGATCACAGTCAGATTAAGGTTATCCAGGGCAATAGGAAAGATAACTGATTCAGTCCACCTTTTAGAGTTCTGTGGTCTGTTCTGTGAGTGGTGTGTGGCCATGGGGCAGGTTAAGGTGAGATTTACTTACCTGAATCCTTCCTTCGTAGCCATGACCATCGTGATCCATCGGGTCCACTTCAAAGTCAACATCACTGCTGTACTCTTGTGCATGCACAAGGGTAGAGCACTGAGGTCTATAGAGGATCACCCGAGACTGCAGGATCCTTCATAGACACAGCCAATTCCCTGCAGCCATCAATGGTGACAGCTGGGGGAATTACCACTTAGACTCCGCTTTGAGTGTAAGACAAGCAGGCAGAGGAGAAATACAGAGACAAAGTAGTCCTACTTTGATAGTCCTTTACTATCCTTACCTTTTTGTGTTACTATCCTTACCTTTTTGTGTCATTTTACCCCACTCCATCTAGCATGTAATCTCATTGAGCAGGGCCCTCAACCCCTCTGTTCCTGTGTGTCCAACTTGTCTGGTTACAACTACATGTCTGTTCGTCCACCCATTGTAAAGCGCTGCGGAATTTGATGGCGCTATATAAATATCATAATAAAAATAATAATAATAATAATAATATATCTCTTGACTTGGTAAGAGTGCCGCTTTAATGCCACCTATGAAAAAAATAAATTTCATAAACTTAAATATGTTAATTGATTAAATACAGTTTTTAAACATTTATGTCAAGCTAATTAGTGACAAGTCAAATCAAAATGCCTGTACAATTTAAATGTGTATATATTTATATATTTCTATCTAGATATTGATCGATAAATATGTATATGTGCAGTGAATGACCATTGTTTATTATCACATAAAATATATATATATATTTTTACAGAGCTCTCATTATTGCTTTCTACAGTTTAGTTTAGGAAAATACTATGATTTAAATATTAAAAATACAGAGGTTTTTTTTTTGGTTTTTTTTGCATGCAGCCATTACACAAATACATGGAAATAAAAATTATTTATAATTTTTCACTTTGTACTGTGGAAATTATTAAAATGTTCAGACTGAAAATGACTTTTTCCATGACTAATGTGAAATTTAACCCTGGATTTTAACCATGACACAATTATAAGATTCAGATCTGGACGAGAAAACAGATGTTAAATTGCGCTGGTATTAATCAAGTTTAATTTTTGTATTCAACAAATCTCTTCCTGTGTGAATAATAGCTTGTAGAAAGCTGGTACCAACAAAGGTATTTGGACGTCTGAATATCGCATCAAATAATATTTAAAATAATAATTTCAGCTGTACTCACAGGTCTTGTGACAGATATTTTTTTTATTTATTTTTTTATAATCTTAGTCACATGACACTATACAAAGATACATTTGCAAATAGAAAAATCTATTTAATAAATGAGTATAAATTTCCCATAGTGGGGCACCTATTAACTAGCGAGTGGGGGCTCTAAAAATAAACGGGGGAGCTGCGGGTGTAGGCCCTAAATGAAAATGGGGGACGGGTGATGGGTGGAGGCCCTAATTTACAATAAGGAGGGGGGACCTATTGTCTTTCCTCCCTGCCCCAACCCCTGAGTGGCGAATGAGGCCCTAAAAAACAATAAGGGGGGAACCAATTTTCCTCCGTCCTGGCCCCCACCGCTGAGCGGCAGGTTGGGGCACTAAATAACAATAAGGGGGGGCCTATTGTCTTCCACCCTGGCCCCCACCCATGAGCGGCGGATGGGGGCCCTAAATGAAAATGGGGGGGTGGACCTAGTGTCATCCCCCTGGCCCCCACCCCTGAGCGGTGGGTGGGGGCCCTAAATAACAATAAGGGGGGGGACCTATTGTCCTCCCTCTTACCCCCCACAGGCTGCTCACTGTTTACTAGACATGCCCCTACTCACGATAAAGCGAGTAGGGGCAGAATTTACTAATACTAAGTAATTTTTACTTAGTATTAGTGAAGTTGGCTGAAAGACCAATTTAGGTCTTTCAGCCTTTTGGTAGATAGCTCCCTGATACCGTGGGAATTAGGGAGTTATCTACTAAGCGGCTGCAAAATCCAGCCGCGGCACGAATCAGATCGGAATTTCATTCATTAGAACAAAGTCCCGAATTGCGTCCTAACATGAATGAACAAACTGTTCTCATTCTGTTAGGACGAAATTCAGTAGTTTCGCCGGCGTTCTGTCTAAGTGAAAAGACATTCAGGAATACTGACAGGAAGCATCGCGAGATCACAGAGGAAAGGTAAGAATTGTGGGAAAATTGCTATGACCATAGGAAACAGAGCACACTTTGCTCCTCTGCTGGTCAAAGCTGGTCAAGCGTAGGAACCCTCCATACGACAAAGTAGTCCCTACTTTGTCTTATGTTTTAAAGAAAAATAGAGCAGATAGGAAGAAATGAAGAACAGATCCTGACAGAGGGAGAGAAGAGGAATCGATTAAAGAAAAGATTCCCCCTGGAATAATAAGGAAGGGGGAACATGACTGCTGCCCAAGGATTGTGGGATGGTTTAGTAAAGGATACAATGTTGCAAAAACTGGGGGTTTCTTAAGGAAGGGGAGAGGGAGGGGACTTACCAGTCGGCAGGATCAGTTGAGGGCTCCTGACTGTTTTCCCACCCCCCCTCCCTGTTTCTGGTGTTGTGGTTTGTGTCTCGTGCTGTTGTTTTGTGTTGTCACAGCTTGGCGGTTTCCCTGGACAGCGCAGAGGAAGAAAGGACATTGGGGAGACGACAGCCGGCACGGAGCTGATGGCGAGGAGCTGGCTGTCGAGGCTCATGGTATCGAAGTTGTGAGAACTGCCTGTTGGGAAAATACCCAACAGCTGGCAGGTTTTGGACTGAGCAAATTGTTAAATTAAATAAAGCTGTGGCCGTTGCCCTTATCCACAAGAACCAGGTGTCACGTGTGTTATTGGGGGGCAACGGGTTGATGGTTGGGTATGGTTGGGTCAGCTGTCAGGTAAGTTCGGCATGACAGTGCTGCTTTAAGCATTTTGTTGCAGACTTTGATGGGTTTTTCGAAACATTTTAAAATGACCTGGCTCCATTTTTGTGTCTTAATGGGAGTGCTAAAAAATATCTTGATGCTAGGTTGATTTTTTTTTTATGTCTCAATAATCTTAAACCAAAGGTTATCAATCATATACCTCTTAACTACTAAATTCTTTGGAGCCCAAAGGCAAGCAATTAAATGTTTACATTGCAGCACCAAGTCTGCCTCCAGTGGCTGTTCTCAAGATAGCCACTGGAAGCGCTTCCTGGCTGCTAACGGACTTTTGGTAACTGACGCTGGGCGTCCTCACACTCTGCATGAGGACATTGAGTGTCCGCTATTTACTCATTCATTTCATTTCCTCATTTATTCAATGTTTTCCTATGGGGAAGCCGAATGCCTGCACAGTATTTACCGCACATGGGCATTAGCGCCCTCTCATTGTAGGATGTCGGAGGAGGCGGAGCTGTGACCCAACGCCTAGGGACATTGGTGCTGGGAACAGGTAAGTAAACAAAGGGTTTTAAACCCTTTTAGCCAGGAATAAAGCTTTGTATTCCTGGCACTTATAGTATCCCTTTAACTGATTGTGGTTCCTTCATCTAATGATATGGCCCATTTGGGGAAAGACAAAACTATTTTTGTAACTTATATACAAATAAACATCTTCCAGCTGGACCATTTTGTGATACTGGAGAAGTTCACGATTTGTCCCGCAAAATGGCCATATCCACAGGAGTTCCATGACAGATAGCTAGTAATCTATAATAAAAAAATTATTTAATACATATTTAGATAGCAAGCTTTTTATATGTACTGATTTGTGTAAATGTGCTTACTTTACAACTTTAAATGTGTGACCTATTTACATTATGGAAAACTTATTTTAAAATAAAAATACCGACTGGACAAACAGGTGTAACTTGGCCCAACCTATCAGCTGTCTCTTTCTTATGTGGGATTGGTTATATAAACAAACTACTTTGTCTATTGACCATCTCTACTATAGGTTCATTTAAGTTCAAGATAATAATCATCACTGTTCTAATCATTCCTCCAGTGCCAGAGGGGCATATTAATACACTTTTGCTCCATCTGATATTCAAAAGGGTTCAAAGACTAAGAACGATTTTTGTAAACCTACCTTTTAAAGTCTATTTTCTTTCCCTTCTTCCAGCTCTTTCAGCATTGTGATGCATTGACATACATTCTTGGAACGAGATAACAGCACTTCGGAAACTGCGATAGGAGATTTGTGAGGCCTCCAAAGTTTCTGCCACATACATGGGTTTTCTAGACCTCACAAGTCTCCTTTCACAAAGTCATATGAGACAAGTTGTAACGTGTACAATAAACAGCTGCAACAAATATCTCCGCTTTGGACAGGCAAGATGCCCAAACTCAGTCTCCAATGTAGAAATATGGGAGACGTTATACTGAGTGCAAGTATTGCACAACCATCCTGAGTAATGTTTGATATTGGTATATATTTTTTTATTCAAATTAAAAGCATACCTATTTAGAACACTTTTTATTCAAAAATCTGCTGTTGTAGTGAAAATTTTGTATCAGAAAATCTAATTGTATTAAACATTTTTATTTCAGTCCATGTTATTTTTGCAGTGTAAATTTTGTAATTTTTACTTTTGGAATAAAGTTCAGATTTTTCATCATGAGTGGTTCTGCATATAGGCATTATTCAATGAGATGAATCAAAATTAGCTGTGAAGTAGGAATTGCAGCCTATACATTGTTGCTTAAACTATCAAGCATAAACTCATGTATGGTTATTCACTTAAGTGAAAATTGCCTGGAATTCAAGATTACTTCTACTACATCCACTGCACAAACAGTATATCCACTACACAAACACAGACACTGCATCCTCTATACACATACACACACTGCAACTAATATACAGACACACATTGCATCCATTACACAAACACAGACATTGAATCACCTACACACACTACTACCACTACAAAAACACTGCATCCACTACTCAAACATAGGCACTGCATGAACTACACACATTGCAACCACTACACAAACAGGCACTGCATCCACTACACAAACGCAGACACTGCATTCACTACAGACACTGAATCCACTGCACACTGAATCCACTATACACACACTGCATCCACTTTCCTCACAAACTTTATCTGCATCCACTACACACATACATACTGCATCTATTAAACACACCCATTGCATCCACTGTACACACATACACTCCATCCATAATACATACACACTGCATCCAATATACATCCACTACTCAAATGCAGGCATTGCATTCACTAGACAAACACGGATACTGTATCCACAACACAAACATTGCAACCACTTTCCTCAGACACTTTCTCTGCATCCACTATACACATACACACTGCATTCATTATACATACACTGTATCCAATATACACACACACAATGCATCCAATATACAGATACACACTGCATCAACTATACACACACAGACACACACTGCATTCACTATACACACACACACACACACACACACACTGCTCCACTATAAACACAAAATGCATCAACTTTATTTATGCTTGTGGGCGGACTTGGGGGTAACGATATACTCAATGTTATTCACTTCACCTGTCATTGGTTTTAATGTTGTGGCTGCTCAGTGTACTAAATAAAGCATTTGAAGAGGTTAGACACAGAGATAAAGGGACAAAGTACAATTTACATAATGAAAGCTGCGTTAGGGTCTAGAATTACACTAAGTACCGTATTTTTCACTCCATAAGAAGAACTTTTTCCCCCTCAAAAGTCAGGGGAAATGCCTGTGCGTCATATGGAGCGAATGTGAAGCTTTACTTACCTGTATTGTAGTGTGGGCCGGCAGAACAGCGCGCACCGCGGTACAGGAACTTAAATTTCAGTTTCCGATTTCCGGCCGGAATGAAAGGAAGTGCGCATTAAGTGTGCACACTTCCTTTCAGTCCGGCCGGAAAGCGGAAACTGAAATTTAAGTTCCTGTACCGCGGTGCGCGCTGTTCTGCCGGCCCACACTACAATACAGGTAAGTAACTAAGGGACACTATGGGACAAGGGGAGGGGGGGGAGAGAACACTATGGGATGAGGGAAGGGGGGGACACTATGGGACAAGGGGAGGGGGGAGAACATTATGGTATGAGGGGAGGGGGGGAGAACACTATTGGACAAGGGGAGAGGGGGAAGAACACTATGGGATGAGGGGAGGGGGAGAACATTATGGGATGAGGAGAAGGGGGAACACTATGGGATGAGGGAGGAGAACACTATTGAACAAGGGGAGGGGGGTTAAAGAACACTATTGGACAAGGGGAGGTTAAAGAACACTATTGGACAACGGCAGGGGGGAAGAACACTATGGGATGGGGGGACATTTTGGGATGAGGGCGGAGAACACTATTGGACAAGGGGAGGGGGTTAAAGAACACTATAGGACAAGGGGAGGGGGGTTAAAGAACACTATTGGACAAGGGGCGGGAGGTTAGAGAACACTATTGGACAAGGGGAGGGGGGTTAAACAACACTATTGGACAAGGGGGGGAGAACACTATTGGACAAGGGGAGGGGGAGAACACTATTGGACAAGGGGAGGGGGGAGAACACTATTGGACTAGGGGAGGGGGGTTAAAGAACACTATTGGACAAGGCAGGGCCGGACTTGGAAAAAAATTAGGCCCAGGCATTTTTCAATCAGAGCGGCCCCCTAGGAAGTGGGCGGGGCCAGAGAGGGTGTGTTTTGTCATCACTAATGACAAGGACACCCCCTCTCAAAGTGAGCATGTTGGTTCAATGCGCAGAGCCCCACTAAAGAGCTTTAGCATTAGAAAAAGGCCCTGTATCTGTTCTGCGCAGCTCAAGCAAATTTAATAACATGCTTGCGCTGTGTTTGCTTTTAAATCGTCTCTGGTGTCTCCACACGTGGGATACCAGAGGAAAAAAGGGCCAGGAAAGTTTATGGTGCATGTGTTTGGAGCCTGCTTGTGGGATTGCTTGTGTGTAGAGTGTGGTGTGGTATTGCGTAAATAGGTCAATTTAATTTGTGTTTGTGGTGTAATATATGTGGCATGGGGCTGTAGAGAGTGTGTGTATAGGGGGCATACGGTTTGTAGTGTGTGTGTATAGGTAATGTAATGTGTGTAGGGGTTGTTCACAGGGTGTGTTTAGAGAATGTTGTATGTGTTTGCTCACAAGGAATGTAGTATGTGTAGGTTGTGCAGTGTGTGTGTAGGAGATCTAGTGTGTAAAGGACCCAAAGTGTGTATAGGAGAGTGTGTGTGTTTATGTGTGTGTGTGTGTGTGTGTGTAGAGGATTAAGAGTGCATATAGGGTAAGGGATCTAGCATGTATCTGGAGCGTAATGTGTGTAGTGGTGCAGTGTGAGGGGTGCTGTAGTGTGTGTGTGTGTATATATGTATTAAGGCCTTTTGGCCTGTAATTGTGGGAGGGGCGTATGACACACCTCTTCCCTACTTAAGGGACACCCCTTACCTGGCTCCATATCGTTCGAGGTCAGCGCTGCATCATTTCCACTTCCGGGTCATCCAGACGCCATTTTACCTGATTACTCCATGAGGTTTTTTAAGCAGAGCTGTGTCAGGAATCCAGCCACAGGCTTTTCCGGCCTACCACCTTCTTTCTTCAATCCATCGCCGTGGATGGTGTCCAAGTGACTCACAAACTGTAAGTCAACCTACCCGTTATGCCAGGCATCAGTCCCACGGCACCATGCACGGGTCAGGTCCTCACTTTACGGCTGCATTTTGTCTAAGTCTGTTCTAAAACCATTGCATGTTCATGCATATCATTCGTTTAAACCCCCTACCGGTCTTTGGGTGTACTACAGGCTTCTTAGACATTATCGCATTTCATGTACAAACCAACAAACCACTGCATTTTCGCCTACACACTGACCCCTACCGGTTATTCGGTGTACTACAGGCTTCTCAGACATTATTGCATTTCATGTACAAACCATCGAACCACTGCATTTTCGCCTACACACTGACCCCTACCGGTCATTCAGTGTACTACAGGCTTCTCAGACATTATTGCATTTCATGTAAAAACCAACCTTGCTTCATTTAAACGATTGTCATTTCGGTTTGTGTTTTCTGGTCGGCACTTATTCATAGTATATTCTATGCACGATTGCTGTTCGCATTAAAATGCATACGGTTAAGCTATTCATGCTAACTTCTGTTTCCCTTCATACTAAGATTCGGTTATTCTGCTATGTATTCACATAGATCTTTTTCGTGAGTTACATTTCATCATTTCATGTATTTACATTTGGTTAAAAAGTTGCCTGGTTAAATAGACAGACCATTTTCATGCTATTTTTAAGGTATCACTTATTACATCAAGGGTATGAAACCAGCTAACATTTCTGTATAGACATTGGACTCCCACGCTTACTGGAGTTTTTTTTTATAATTATCCATTTCATTACAATTAAATCAGCCTACGTTACAGGCCTCAGTTCTTTGCTGTTAACCATGACACAAGGATTTAATTCCTTTTCATGCATACTCGGGTTGAATCACACGTACTGATCCAACCAATCATACGTTTCCTGCACAGTAATCGGTTAAACTTTCAAATACTTATTTTACACGATCTTAGGTTGTCTATTTTGTTTCAGTTTGCTTATTATATATATATATATATATATGGTTTTAATAATAATAGTTATTTTATTTTACAATGCAGATATTACATGTATATTACAGTTATGGTTAGCCTACATTACGGCTCCTTTTTCTGTCATGCTCGTACGACATACCACGAGTTCAAGGACACACGGTCCTATTTTAAAGAGTATAATGGAGATATGATGTTATTACAACCATGTACATTACGATTACATGGCACTAACTATTCAGGCCATTTCTTATCATACTCATACGATATACCACGAGTATATAAGAACACGGTCCTACCTTCCACAGAGGGTTTCGGGTTGAATCACACGCATTGGTTCAACCACTCATACGTCACGTTACAACATTTTCTGCATAGATTGTCATTTCACATAATTTCACATGGCATTTACAAACTCAGGTCTTTTCTTGACACACTCAGACGACGTAACCCGAGTATTCAAGAACACTGCATATACGTCTCACAAGACTTTCGGTTTTTGAATCACACGTTCTGGTTCATACATTCATACGTCACTTTACAGCAACATTTATGATTCTGCATATTGTCACTTCACATTAAAAAGTCCCTTGCATTCCCAGATCAGTTTAGTGACATGCATATCATCTGATCACCTTCCATATATACACATTACACGGCCAATCCCCTGCTGCCAGGTATCGGACTCAGCGTAACGCTTGTCACCAGGCATGGGCAGTCATGTCACTATCATACTCATAGATTTTACACCTCCCACACATACTGCTAGAAGCCCTAATCCCAGCCTATACAGATTACACAGGTCTCACAGGATCCATTCTCACTCTATCCCTTTTTAGGTTTATCCAGGTTTTCATACCTGTCGAATCTCAAAACTTCATACATACTACCAGGTACGTAAGCCTGCTCACGTTGTAGTTCACATACGTTTCATTCTTCTAGGCCATAGAGTACTGGCAAGTTAGGGGTATAGGCCCAAATAGGTACCTCCCTTCTTGGCATTTCTGCCTATCGTTTAGTGGTCCGCGAGGCCAACACCCCGCCTCAACGTTTCGGAGGCAAACGCCATCGGGCCACACGTGAGTTAGCCGCCTCGCAATATTATAGAGAGGGCCTCACCTGTCACTCCCTCCCCCTGTTTTCTTTTACTATCACCGAGAGGCCTACGATTCCTGCCACTACGACGGGTGGCCTCAATAACCCCTCGCGCCAACTCATAGACAGAGCCTCTCATAGCCACTTGGCAACTAGCAGGGCCTCACCTGTCACAAAACAAGATTAATTTTTCGCCTTTCAGGCCTAGTTAGCCTGCCAGTATCACCCCTGGGGAATCGGTCACTACACCCCTTACCATGGCTGGGTCGGCCACTGCGACCCCTCCAGCACTGGTTGAGTTGCAATCACTTTCTCCAGCCATCTGTTTCAGGGCACATGCTAAATCTGTGTCCAAATAAAATGTATCCCAAAACTATACTTAACATCAATAAACATTTCTGTACTTACGACATTACTGCCACATCATCCATCTAGACATTTGGTGGAATTCATTATCTCGGGTCTATCAGAAGGATTCACACAGGCCTCATACACATGCCTTCCGGAATCCTGGAATGTCCTAATTTACAATCCGCACAACAAACCCTACAGCGGTGGAGACACTCATAGCCAGGAAGTGGCAGAGGACTTCCTATGGGGGCCCTTCCAGTCCCCTCCGTTCACCACATGGCGGACAAACCCCATCGGTATTGTCACAGGGAAATCTTCTCACAAACAGAGACTTATCATTGATCTACAACACCTCTGCCACTCCTAGTCTGAACTCCCTCATACCCTCTGAGGAATTTTCACTGCAATATTCCACCATAGATCACGCCATTACGGCTATCATGCAGGCAGGGGCCGGAGCATGGCTCAGTAAGACTGATATCACAATGCTTTCAAGTTACTGCCTATCCACCCTACACTGTGTCACCTGCATGGTATCAAGTGGGCAGGGAACTACTATTTTGCTCACGTTTAACATTTAGGTTCCAAAGTAGTCCGGCCATTTTCGACGTATTCGCCGAAACCCTATGCTGGTTTTATTAAATATAGCCAGATGCCCTACAGTTATACATTATCTGGATGATTTCTTACTGGTCGAGGAGAATATTTCCCCTCCCAGTAGCCTAAAAGAAACCATCAGTCTATTCGAACAGATGGGTGTCCCAGTCTCCTCCACCAAGACTGAAGGACCAGATACCTTCATCACATTCCTGGGTATCATACTAGACTCAGCCACCATGCAAGCTAGCCTGCCACGCCCAAGGTAGAAAACATTCTGATCAACATAATCTCTACATACAACTCGGTACTTGCAACCGCAAGAATTAGTCTCTGCTTGGGTCACTGAATTTTGCCATTCGCATCATACCTCAAGGCCGGGCTTTCATCTCACAACTCCTTTACATGTTTCCCACTTTTAGACATGATGGACACAGGTCACCCCTGGATACCCAAGCCACGGCAGGCGTAATTATGTGGAGAAAATTTTTAACCACCTTGAATGGTAAAAGCATGTTCCTTCCAAAATTGTCTGACTCCTCACCTACCATTTGGTCAGACGCGGCGTCTACCACAGGTTTTGCAGCAATTTTTCAGGAACGAATGGCTTTGGGAAGCTGGCCTTCAGAAGTTCAGGACCTGGATGGTTTTTCCACTACCTCAGCTCTGTTTGAGATATATCCCATCGTGACGGTTGTCGTGGCATGGGTGCATTTATGGGCAGGTTCGTCTGTACGTTGCTACTCAGACAACCAAGTAACTTGTCACATTATAAACAAGGCCGATCCAAATCACTGACTATTATGAGATTCTTGAGGAAACTCACTTGGCTGGCTGCATATCATAATTTTCTCTTGTTTTGTATTCATGTTCCAGGTGTATGTAACACTGCTGCTGACAATTTGTCTCGCTTTAATTTCCAGGCTTTTCGTCAAATACTCCCGTCAGCCGCACTCACAGCCACGAACACCCCACTATTCCACCATCTAGTAATGGACTAGATGCTATTATGCAACATAGCAGAACATTGTCCCAATTAGCACTGTCTACTAATACCCGGGAAACTTACGATAGAGCTTTCATTTGATTTAAAGATTCCTTTCTGAACACAGCATCTTACAACCTTTCATCGTGACATCCTGGTTGGGCTTTGCTTCTTTTTGCCACCTCAAACTCAAACTATCATACAACACAATCAAACCATATCTGACAGGCATCCAACATCACATGCTAACTTTACAACCAGACAAATCAAGTGTCCTCCTACCAATTAAGAACATCCTTAGGGGTATTCAGAGATCCGAACCCCCACGTACGGCCCAGAGGCTACCCATAGATTTCCATATTTTTAAAGACTTATACAATTCACTAGATTTAAACCCTTTGCCAACAACACAAACCTCATCGTTAAAACCGCCATATACGTAGCCTTGTTTATGGTTTCTTGCTCAACGGAGGTCCCAGTCCAGATGAGAAACACATCATCGACGAAGCGATAATAGTGTTTAATGTGGTGTCCATATTTACATAGGATATGCGTTTGTTCAAACATGAACATGTAGGAATTAGCGTATGCTGGTGCCATGGCCGCACCCATTGCAGTTCCAGACAACTGAAGAAAGAATTGGTTTTCAAATTTGAAAAAATTACAGGAGAGTGCTATTGACAGAAATTCCAAGAGGTATTCGATAGGGGGTCCTTCATAAACCGATGATTTGATGAGAATATCTCTGAGCGCTTGTATGCCTTCCCTATGTGGTATGATCGTATATAGACTTTGTACGTCCATCGTTACCAACAGGGCTGTGTGTTCCACCCCGGGATCTTGTTTAATCTTGGACATGAAGTCTTGTGTATCACGTAGGCATGTAGGTAGCGCCAATACGCTGTCTTTGATAAAAATATCAATGTACTTGGCGATCGGTTCGAGTAAGCTTTCTCTGGCGGATACTATGGGTCTTCCTGGCGGTTGTAGTGGGTCTTTGTGGATCTTGGGTAGAGTGTATAATATTGGGTGTTTTGGATGTTCCACTTGTAAAAATTGCGCTGTTTTGGTATCCAAGTATCCACATTGTATACCCATATCTATATGGTTTTGTATCCTTTTCTGGAATTTCTTAGTCGGATCAAACGTGAGTTTGGCATATGTAAGCGTATCACTTAGTTGCTTATAAACTTCTGCCTGGTAGTTTTGATAAGACTGAATGACCGTAGCACCTCCTTTATCCGCTGATCGGATTATAATATTCGGATCCTGTCGAAGATCTTTTAAGGCAAGTTTTTCACCTGGTGTTAGGTTATGATGATGTTCTGGTGGATTTTTAATGGTTCTTTCAATCTCAGTTTTAACTGTTTGTATAAATGTTTTCATCCCAAACAGTTTAAAAGATCATTACCGATATCACAGTTTCTGAGGGTCCTCAGATATAACACGGAAACGGACAAACGAGACACACAGATCCAAGAGATGTGGGAATGATTTAGAGAACGAGGATATCTACCGTGTACACTCAAGGCGGCACATACTAAAGCAGTGGACATTTGGAATCGTGAAAAAACTACTTCCAAAAATAGGACAACACCCAAAACACCGAGGATCTATCTCCCCATCACTTTTCATACAGGGACCTCGATCATCAGAAACTCCATTCATAAAAACTGGGGTATGCTTAGATCGGACAAATCTTTACCTAGAACATTCTTGGAAACACCCATATTAAGCTATAAAAGAAACAAAAATTTGAAAGATCTTCTGGTTAAGAATGATCCTATAGCCAGTTATCGCAAGCCCGCTCTGATCTCCAAGAAAGGTTGCTTTAAATGCAGTGGGTGTGTGACATGTGGTCACATGATCAGTGGTACAACTTTTGCCCATCCTCATAGTGGCCTAAAAATCAAAATACCACACTATATTACATGCACCACTGATCATGTCATATACATGATCACATGCCCCTGCGGACTTTCATATGTGGGGAAAACCGACTTGACCCTACGGGATCGCATAAGAGGACATAGATCTACGATCATGACCGCATTCAGGGATCAACATAGCGACAAACCAGTGGCCAAACATTTTTTAAACCTGGAACACAGACTCCCGACTCTCAGATTTGTGGCCATAGATCATGTTCCTCCCATGTCCAGAGGAGGGGACAGATCGAGGATCTTGCTACAACGAGAGGCCCAATGGATATATCGATTGGACACTGTCGCCCCTAAGGGGCTCAATGAAAATATTATTTTGTCTATGTTTCTTTAATTGGGGTATAGAACACCGTGAGATGTGTTGTCTATATCTGAATTTTTCATTTATTCTCTCCAGCTGTCTCTGTTGCTCCGTTCTCTCTGTGTTGTATTCTTTTTCAGTCTCTCTCCCGTTCCGGGGTATCTCCTTATGGCTCCTGATCGATAGAATAGGTCTTTAAAATGACTAACTCCTCAAGAACATGGCTATTTATCCCCTAGCCGCCGACTCTATTATATACAGAGTTGTAATAGTTATCTTTAACAGTTATGATATAGCTGCCCTGCTTTGCGTCTTTACATAGATTATGGTCATCTTAAGCTAGTTCTCCATTGTTATGTTTGATATGATATGGTGAATATCCCCTTTATATATATTCTTTATGTCCTATGTATATATAAGATTAGGTGGTATAGCTCTCTGGGGAGATCTATATGACATCTATGCACATTTTTTTCACTGCATGCAATTTGGCACTATTTTCATTGAGTGATCACATACGTGGATTCACTGTAAAAGCCTTACAAATTTGTTTGCATCTTATATAGCTGTATGCATAGCTATTCTTACATTTCTCATAGTTCACATTTAATCTACATAGATATATATTCACATATCTATACACTGCTCGGGATAGATAACTCTGTAAATGTTTTGTATATGGGTTTCCTAGCAACACATGTACACGTCAGCACGCACGTAGCACGACGGGTCACGCAGTCACGTGATCGCTAATTCACTTCCGGGTTCACACGGAGGAGGGGAGGTGATTCAGTCACGATTGGTGAGTACTTTATTGATTATGCTATATATTTGGTTAATGTTTATTGATACACTGATCTTGAGGAAGACCCTGAGGGGTCGAAACGTCGATCGTTATTTGACAATTTGGAAATAAAATACTAAAGGACTTTTTATGAAGACCGGAGAGTGCTTCCCTTATTTCTGCATATATATATATATATATATATATATATATATATATATATATATATATATATTGTGGCAGGATGGCCAGGCTCTTCACAATAAACTTCAAGTGCAACAGTCAGGATAAAATAGTATTGCAGTTTATTGTCACTTTCCACAATTTATACAAGGTTGTGCTCTCCCACAAAATAAAACAAAAAGAAAATAAATCCTACTCCAACTTGGAGACTTACTAAACAACAGTATTACTAACTATCCAACTGGCCAGCTAATCTAGTTCCCAGTTTTAAACAAAATGAAATACAGCACTTTTAGCAGGTTTCACACAGTACCTTTTTCTCAGAGTCTCAGGCTTAACTACCTCCTCTCTCCCAGCTGTTAGACTCCCTGATGTCTTCAGAGGCTAACCTTTTAAAACCCTAGGGCTGGTTAATTACATTCACCTGGTTGATAACATTCAAGGGGTGACCCCCCCCAATTAACCCAATCATGCAGGGAATAGAGATCGCTCCAATCTATTACTCACATAGAAAGCCTCTCTGACCTTGCCACATATCCTCCCCCCCAGCTTAACACTGGTGTGTGAAGCGGCCTTAGCCGAAAAGTCATGCACTCTAGATAATGCATCCGCGTTAGCATGCAGTAGACCAGCCCTGTGCTTTACAAAGAATTTAAATTGTTGCAGAGAGAGGAACCAACGGGTGACCTTAGCATTCTTGTCTTTATTGTTCTGCATCCACCGTAGTGGAGCATGGTCCGTAATAAGGGTGAAAGATCTGCCCAACAGATAATATTTCAATGTTTCTGTTGCCCATTTAATGGCTAGACACTCTTTTTCTAGTGTCGCATAGTTTTGCTCTCTTGGCAGTAACTTGCGACTTAGAAATAGCACTGGGTGTTCTTCATCACCAATCATCTGAGATAGTACCGCCCCCAGGCCTACATCTGAAGCATAGGTTTGCAAAAAGAAATGCTTCTTAAAATCTGGGGCTACCAAAACGGGTTGCATGCATAGAGCTGTACGCAAATCTGTAAAAGACGTTTCTGCATTATCATTCCATTTTACTGTATCTGGTGCCTTTGCTTTAATCAAATCAGTGAGAGGGGCAGCTCGGGTTTCAAAGTGGGGAATGAAGCGTCTATAATAGCCAACTAATCCTAAGAAAGCTTTAACCTGTTTCTTTCTTAGAGGGCGTGGCCAATTTTCAATTGCCTCAACTTTAGTCATTTGCGGCTTTACCAGTCCTCTCCCTACAGTATAGCCAAGATATTTGGCTTCCATACAACCAATGGAACATTTGGAGGGATTAGCAGTAAGACCAGCTTTCCTTATGCTGTTTAATACTGCTTCTACCTTTTCCAAATGGGAGACCCAGTCTTGGCTATAGATGACTACATCATCTAAGTATGCTGAAGCATACCTGGAGTGAGGTCTTAGCAGTTTGTTCATTAACCTCTGAAAGGTTGCTGGGGCTCCATGAAGCCCGAATGGTAAGACCGTATACTGGTATAGACCCTCAGGGGTCACAAACGCAGTCTTCTCTTTAGCTGATTTTGTCAGCGGGATCTGCCAATATCCTTTTGTTAGGTCTAGAACACTTAGAAACCTGGCCTGTGCCAGTTTCTCAATAAGCTCGTCCATAGAAACATAGAAACATAGAAACATAGAATGTGACGGCAGATAAGAACCATTCGGCCCATCTAGTCTGCCCAGTTTTCTAAATACTTTCATTAGTCCCTGGCATTATCTTATAGTTAGGATAGCCTTATGCCTATCCCACGCATGCTTAAACTCCTTTACTGTGTTAACCTCTACCACTTCAGCTGGAAGGCTATTCCATGCATCCACTACCCTCTCAGTTAAGTAATACTTCCTGATATTATTTTTAAACCTTTGTCCCTCTAATTTTAGACTATGTCCTCTGGTTGTGGTAGTTTTTCTTCTTTTAAATATAGTCTCCTCCTTTACTGTGTTGATTCCCTTTACGTATTTAAATGTTTCTATCATATCCCCCCTGTCTCTTCTTTCCACCAAGCTATACATGTTAAGACCCTTTAACCTTTCCTGGTAAGTTTTATCCTGCAATCCATGAACCAGTTTAGTAGCCCTTCTTTGAACTCTCTCTAAGGTATCAATATCCTTCTGAAGATATGGTCTCCAGTACTGTGTACAGTACTCCAAGTGAGGTCTCACCAGTGTTCTGTACAATGGTATGAGCACTTCCCTCTTTCTACTGCTAATACCTCTCCCTATACAACCAAGCATTCTGCTAGCATTTCCTGCTGCTCTATTACATTGTCTGCCTACCTTTAAGTCCTCAGAAATAATCACCCCTAAATCCCTTTCCTCAGATGTTGAGGTTAGGACTCTTTCAAATATTCTGTACTCTGCCCTTGGGTTTTTACGTCCAAGATGCATTATCTTGCACTTATCCACATTAAATGTCAGTTGCCACAACTCTGACCATTTTTCTAGTTTACCTAAATCATTTGCCATTTGGCTTATCCCTCCTGGAACATCAACCCTGTTACATATCTTAGTATCATCCGCAAAAAGACACACCTTACCATCAAGACCTTCTGCAATATCACTAATAAAAATATTAAAGAGAATGGGTCCAAGTACAGATCCCTGAGGTACCCCACTGGTGACAAGCCCAAGCTTCGAATATACTCCATTGACTACAACCCTCTGTTGCCTGTCACTCAGCCACTGCCTTACCCATTCAACAATATTGGAATCCAAACTCAAAGATTGCAGTTTATCGATAAACCTTCTATGTGCAAAAGTGTCAAAAGCCTTACTGAAATCTAGGTAAGCAATGTCTACTGCACCACCCTGATCTATAATTTTAGTTACCCAATCAAAAAAATCAATAAGATTAGTTTGGCATGATCTCCCTGAAGTAAACCCATGTTGTCTCTGATCTTGAAATCCATGTGTTTTTAGATGTTCAACAATCCTATCCTTTAACATGGTTTCCATCACTTTCCCCACTACTGAAGTAAGGCTTACTGGCCTATAGTTGCCCGACTCCTCCCTATTACCTTTCTTGTGAATGGGCACAACATTCGCTAACTTCCAATCTTCTGGGACTACTCCTGTTAACAATGATTGGTTAAATAAATCTGTTAATGGTTTTGCTAGTACACCACTAAGCTATTTTAATAGCTTTGGGTGTATTCCATCAGGTCCCATTGACTTATTTGTCTTTACTTTTGACAGTTGAAATAGAACCTCTTCCTCTGTAAACTCACGTGTAATAAATGACTCATTTATCCTTTTTTTTTTAACAGAGGTCCCTTTCCTTCATTTTCAGCTGTAAATACCGAACAAAAATATTCATTGAGGCAGTCAGCTAGACCTTTATCCTCATCTACATACCTTCCTTCTTTTGTTTTTAATCTAACTAATCCTTGTTTTACTTTTCTTTTCTCATTTATGTATCTAAAAAAAGTTTTGTCCCCCTTTTTTACTGACTGTGCTATTTTCTCTTCTGTGTGTGATTTGGAAGCTCTTATAACTTGCTTAGCCTCTTTCTGCCTAATCTTATAGGTCATTCTGTCTTCCTCACTCTGTTTTTTTTTTTTATAATTACTAAACGCTAACTTTTTGTTTTTTATTATTTTGGCCACATCTGCGGAGTACCACAGTGGTTTCTTGAATTTTTTGCTTTTACTGACAAGCCTAATGCACTACCTTCAGTAGTGCAGCTTTTAAATAATCCCATTTCTTTTGGACTCCATTTAAGTTGCTCCAGTCTGATAATGACTCCTTTACACATATTCTAATTTTAGAAAAGTCTGTTTTTCTAAAGTCTAAAACTTTTTTTTTTGTGTGGTGTGACTCTGTCACTGTTCTTATATTAAACCACACTGACTGATGATCACTGGATCCTAAACTTTCACCTACAGTAATATCTGATACCAAATCTCCATTAGTTAACACTAAATCTAGTATGGCCTCTTTACGAGTTGGCTCCTCAACGACTTGTTTTAGAGACAATCCCAGAATATGTGTGCTTCTGGCACAAGTAGCTATTTTTGTTTTCCAATTCACATCAGGAAGATTAAAGTCACCCATGGTGATAACTTCCCCCTTCATTGTCATTTTAGCTATTTCTTCAACTAGTAGATTATCTAACTCTTCAATTTGTCCTGGGGGCCTATAAATCACACCTACACGAATTACTGTATGATTTCCAAATTCTAACGTAACCCAAATGTTCGTCTCACTAACCTTTATTAGGCTAGATTTTATGCTCTCCTTCACATACAGGGCCATCCCTCCCCCTTTCTTGCCTTCCCTGTCTTTTCTATATAAAGAGTACCCTGGTATTGCTATGTCCCAGTCATTTTTCTCATTATACCATGTCTCAGTAACAGCGACTAAATCTACACTATCAGTTGCCATTATTGCCACAAGTTCATGGATCTTATTCCCTAAACTGCGAGCATTTGTAGACATGACTCTAAGCTTATCATTTTTTAACACACTTGCTACAGGCACCTTCTGTCCTTGTTTTGGGGGACAATTGGATTGATGTTTTATCACCCTTTTGCCCCCCCCCCCCCTCCTAGTTTAAATACATCTTAGCAAAACCTCTGAACTGCTCACTGAGAACATTTGTTCCCTTTTGAGAAAGATGCAAACCATCTTTTTTTGTACAGTTTATTTCCATTCCAAACAGAGCTACCATGAGCAATAAAGCCAAATCCTTGCTCCCGACACCATTCACCAAGCCACAAGTTAAAGTCCCTAATACGCATCCGCCTGTCATTCTGAGTGTTATGCACAGGCAGAACTTCAGAGAATGACAGTGTGGAAGCAACCTGCCGTATATCATTGGCAAAAACACTAAAAACTTCCTTAACCTCTGAAACCTCATTGCAAGCCAAGCCATTTGTCCCTAAATGCAGTGGTGTATCCTGGTTTTGTGCTGCCCTAGGCCAACCTTTATCCCGCCCCGCATTCTAAATACACACACACACACACATTCACTGACAGATACGCATACACTAGCTAACAGAAACACACACACTAATAGACAAACTCACACTCAGTAACAGACAAACTCACACTCAGTAACAGACAAACACACTCACTAACAGACACTCACTAGCAGACACTCACTAGCAGACACTCACTAGCAGACACACACACAAACATACACACACACTCACAGGCAAACACACACACACGGTCAGACACACACACACACACACACTCACAGGCAAACACACTAACAGACACACACACTAACAGACACACACACGCTCACTCACTAACAGACACACACACGCTCACTCACTAACAGACACACACACTCTCACTCACTAACAGACACACACACTCACACTCACTAACAGACACACACACTCACACTCACTAACAGACACTCACACACTCACACTCACTAACAGACACTCACATTAACACTTTTTTTTTTTTTTTACTTTAACCCCCCAGCCTCCTTACCTTTGGGAATGCTGGGGGGGGGCTTCTTTTTTCCCTGGTGGTCCAGTGGCTTTTTTTTTTAACTTTAACCCCCCCAGCCTCCTTACCTTTGGGAATGCTGGGGGGGGGGCTTCTTTTTTCCCTGGTGGTCCAGTGGCTTTTTTTTTTAACTTTAACCCCCCCAGCCTACTTACCTTTGGGAATGCTGGGGGGGGGGCTTCTTTTTTCCCTGGTGGTCCAGTGGCTTTTTTTTTTAACATTAACCCCCCCCCAGCCTCCTTACCTTTGGGAATGCTGGGGGGGGGCTTCTTTTTTCCCTGGTGGTCCAGTGGCTGCTGGGCGGTCGGGCGGCGCTGCTGGGCGGGCGGCGAGGGAGCACTTCCTCTGAGCTGTCTGCTCAGCTCCCTCGCCGCACAGTGAGGCTGGGAGGCGGAGCCGGAATATGACGTCATATTCCGGCTCCCAGCCTCACTGTGCGGCGCGCGAGGGAGCTGAGCAGACAGCTCAAAGGAAGTGCTCCCTCGCCGCCCGCCCAGCAGCGCCGCCCGACCGCCAAGCAGCAGCCCAGCATGTCTGTTAGCCGCAAGGCTAACAAGACATTTGCCTTGGGCATTTGGGGGGCGGCTTTTTTTGCCGCCCCCTGGAAAATGCCGCCCAAGGCAAATGCCTTGTTTGCCTCGCGGCTAATACGCCCCTGCCTAAATGGACAAGTACATCCAATTCCCCTTCCTGCTTTGCTTGCTTAACAATATTACAGATACGTCTCCTGTCTCTGTGAGCAGTAGCTCCGGGAAGACACCTCACAAGACCACCATTGTCCATCTCCACACCTCTTATGATGGAATCCCCCAACAACAACTGCTTTCTATTAGGCCTCACCATAGTCTTCAAGCCTCTCTGCACAACACCACTAGCCTCAGTGCCTCTCTGCACAACACCACTGGCCTCAATGCCTCTCTCCACAACAGCACTAGCCTCAGTGCCTCTCTCCACAACACCTCTAGCCTCAGTGCCTCTCTCCACAACACCTCTAGCCTCAGTGCCTCTCTCCACAACACCTCTAGCCTCAGTGCCTCTCTGCACAACACCACTAGCCTCAGTGCCTCTCTGCACAACACCACTAGCCTCAGTACCTCTCTGCACAACACCACTAGCCTCAGTGCCTCTCTGCACAACACCACTAGCCTCAGTGCCTCTCTGCACAACACCACTAGCCTCAGTGCCTCTCTGCACAACACCACTAGCCTCAGTGCCTCTCTGCACAACACCACTAGCCTCAGTGCCTCTCTGCACAACACCACTAGCCTCAGTGCCTCTCTGCACAACACCACTAGCCTCAGTGCCTCTCTGCACAACACCACTAGCCTCAGTGCCTCTCTGCACAACACCACTAGCCTCAGTGCCTGTCTCCATGACACCATTACACTCTGAAAGTGCAGAAAATGAATTATGTAGAACAAGAGACTGTGCAATATGCCTTTTATCCACAACTCTAAGTCTACCAGATCCTACAGTAATCCATCTGCCATTCCTAGTATGTCTCTGTGGCAGTGGCTTTGCAGCAGTTCCAGCCTGAGTTTGTTTACCAGATAATTTACAAATCTCAGACTTCAAAAATACAATCTCCTGCCGCAAGATAGAGAACTGTCTACAGATTAGACAACAACTAAACCTCCAAAAAGTGGAACGCGAAACACTCGGGGCATAGGATAGGGGCATAGGATAGGATAGGCATCAAATTTAGAGTGTTCATTAAGTTTTCTAAAATCATTACAAAAACGCACTGACCCATCTGGTTTAGGTACTAAAACTATGGGGCTAGACCACTGGCTATGTGACTCCTCAATAACTCCTAGTTCAAGCATTTTTGCTACTTCCGTTTGTATCGCCCCCTTGTGGCCTCAGGAATTCTATAGGGCTTTAATTTTACTGTAATTCTTGGTTCTGTGATAATGTCATAGTATAAAAAGAACAATTGCAAACCACCAAAATTAAGGTAAATGCAAACACAAATATATTAAAATAACTTAACTTATAGGTACAAACAGCATCCCACGGTTGCCTCCCAGTTGGTAACCATATAATATAGATATCTCAGAAGATAGGGTTTTGGGATGTCGCTGAAATGCCTATAATGAAAGATAGAAAACCTGGTGCAATATTGTTTGAAACCAAATCAAGTTGTAAGGTGTGACAATACACTCACAGATTCCAAGCGTTTTTAGAGCATATCAAAGGTGCCTCTCCACAGTAAAGATGGGGGTTGGAATAGAAAGCCTCCTTAGATAATGGCCGCAGGGTGCCCGGTTGCTAGGACAGAGCAAGTATCCAGCCTCACCAAACAGCTCCCAAAAACGGTTTTAATTGATGAATAAAATACAATACAAAATAGCAAATTGATTCAATATGAGAATTAAAAAAATAGAATAAAATGGAAAGTCCACAGGTCCTACGCGTTTCGTTCTTATGCAAGAACTTCCTCAGGGACCAAATAGTAAAACAATGATTAAGATTCATGCATCAAAAATTCAATCTAACAAACAGTTTCAAACATACTGCTTTAAATAGGGCTAACCCTTAAAGTTCATTGGAGTAATCGATGGGCGTCTTCACCTTCTAGCTTCTTTCATTTGCTTGAGGAATTCCTTCCATCTGTGGCAAATTACCGGTGTAATGAAACTTCCGACGGCTGTTTAGGATGACTTCCGCGTTCATGCACGTGATGCGCTTGCGTTCCAGTGAAAATGGCCGTGCGTTCCAAGGGGTGAGGATGTGAGAAAACTCATCATCTCCCCCTCTAGTCGCCAGAAGAAAAACGTCAATACATCTAAATAAAAAACTTGTTACTAAACAGTATAATGCACTAACGAATTACATCTCATAATTCATATAAATTAATGAAGTCTAATTCTTATTTATACAACACAGTGGTGCTCCCTATCATAGCAACCCACTTGTTTATATATATTTTTTATAAAACATGATTAAATGTATATTTCATTATATTAATTTCGCCTGTAGAATATAATTAAATGTGTGTTTCCTTGTATTAATTTCACCTCAATACGGTGATAAGGTACTAAGATATCAGAAATTATGTAATAAACATTATTTATTTTTCCATATTTATTTCTCCATGAGAACTTGTTTATCAAGTAACATTAGATTTATATAAGGAAAAAAAGCTAATAATAATAAAAAATTTTAAAAAAAAATTGGTTTATCATAACAAACACACACAATCAGGTAATGTCTGTGATAATGTCATGGCAGATTTCGCTAGTTCTGCCAGGAATGCTAGAAAATACATCTTTATTTCTGGATATAATTTTTTTGGCTTCCATCTGCTGTTCAGGGGTGAGATCAGCGCATATACTAACGTCAACAATTGGGGATTTGTCTACAGCAATCATACAGCTTTCCCTATCCTTCCAGGGCTTTAATAAGTTTATATGGTAAACTTGTTCAACTTTCCTACGATTAGGCTGTCTAATTTTATAGTTTACTGGCCCTACTTGTTCAATAACCTCGTACGGGCCTTGCCAATGAGACAGGAGTTTGCTCTCAGCTGTTGGGACAAGTACCATCACTCGGTCCCCAGGTTGGAAGGACCTTACTACTGCCTGACGGTTGTAGATAACCTGTTGGCTCCTTTGAGCTTCTTCCAGGTATTGCCTGACTATTGGAGAAATTTGTGTAATGCGCTCTTTGAGTTGATCTACATAGTGAATCACATTCTTTCCAGGTACTGTTTGTTCTTCCCATTCTTCCTTTGCTATATCCAATAGACCCCTTGGGTGTCTACCATAAAGGAGCTCAAAAGGGGAAAACCCTACAGAAGATTGGGGAACCTCCCGAATAGCAAACAGCAAGTATGGTAAGAGAGTGTCCCAATTTTTCCCATCTCGACCTACAACCTTGCGCAACATGTGTTTTAGGGTTCTATTGAATCTTTCTACTAAGCCATCGGTTTGAGGATGGTACACTGATGTCCTCAAGGCTTTTATTTGCAATAATTGGCATAGCTCTTTCATTAGTCGGGACATAAAAGGGGTACCTTGGTCAGTTAAAATCTCTTTTGGTAACCCTACCCGAGAAAATACCTGGAGCAATTCCTTTGCTATGGTTTTGGAAGCAGTATTGCGAAGCAGAATAGCTTCTGGATAGCGTGTGGCATAATCCAATACAACCAGAATGTACTGATTACCCTTAGCTGACTTTTCCAATGGTCCCAACAAATCCATTGCAATTTGCTCAAAAGTGGTTTCAATTATAGGCAATGGGATTAGGGGTGCTCTTAAGTTTGGGTTTTGGGGCTGCTAGTTGGCAGTCTGGGCATGAGGAACAGTACCTCTTGACCTCTTCATATACCCTAGGCCAGAAAAATCTCCTTAGAATCCTTTCCTGAGTTTTTTCAACCCCCAGGTGCCCCCCAAATAAGTGAGAATGAGCCAGATCTAACACCTTCCTTCTGAAAGATCTAGGTACCAAAAGCTGTTCAATCTCTAGCCCCTCATCTTTGATAACTCTATAAAGCAAGTCATTTCTAAGAATGAAACGGGGATACATCTCTCTGGATTTCCCATCAACCATAGTACCATTAATTTCTATAACTTGGTTACGGGCATTTTGCAATGTTAAGTCATTAACTTGTTCCCTTCCAAATTGGCCTGAACCAATGCCCAAGTCCTCAATATCAACCTGTTGTAGGGTTTGGACATGGGGTTCAATCAATATTTCAGTTGAAGGTGTGGAATTAGTACTTGGACTAGGTAAGACCACACCTTCATTACTCTTCGCTTCATTAATCAAAGCCATTTGTAAATTCATAGTTCCCCTATGCTTATCTTCCCTTCGTTCACGCCTTGACTTGCGCCTTTTACATTGATCATAAAACAAGTCAGGGTGTGTAAATGGAAAAATACATAGAGGGCTCTCACTTATGGATTCACCCTGGGTCTGAATAAGGCTTTCAAAGCCTGGGAAATTGCGCCCGAGAATAAGAGCATGTGGCAATTTAGGCACAACTGCTGCCAATACTGGGTATGTTTGGCCAAGACAGCCTATTTTTATAGTGGTAGTAGGGTATGATACAGTACAGCCATGCACACAAAGTACCTTAACCTTCTTTTCTGGGATCAATTGAGAAGGCTGAATCAAACTGCTTGTCATTAGGGTAATGTCACTACCTGAATCCACAAGAGCCATGATTGCCTTCCCATTTAACAAAACCGTTTTATCATATATGCATGTTTCAGTATGTTTCCCCACCAAACAGATCAGTCCACAAAAGTCCTCATTTACAGAATTATACCCACATTCCATAGGTTCTTGCAAATGTGGACACACAGCCTTTGTGTGTCCTAGCTCCCCACACTCAAAGCAGGTAACTGGGGTTCTCCTGGTCTGTATCAAAGGCTTTTGAATTGTGCCATAGTTCAAGGTCTTTGAGCCTGGAATCAGTCCTTGGTTATGTTGTACTGCAGGTGGTGCTGTAGATTTTAACTCTCTCACTGCTGTATATCTTTCAACCAGGGCCACCATTGAATCATAAGTGGTAGGGCTACCCTGTCCTGCCCACTGTCGCAGACCATGGGGTAATCCTCGCAAGAACCGATCCAAAACTAATGTCTCAATTATTTGTGCAGGTGTTGAACTCTCTGGTTTTAACCATCTCCTTGCCAGATGAATCAAGTCAAACATTTGTGACCTGGGTGCCTTCTGTTCCTGGAATTTCCAATTGTAGAACCTTTGGGCCCGGATCACTGGAGTCACGCCAGTCCTTGCAAGAATCTCTGCTTTAAGAACCTCATAGTTGCAGCCGCCTCTTCCTCTAGGTCAAAGTAAGCTTTTTGAGCATCACCAAGCAGAAAAGGTGCAACTATGCCAGCCCATTGAGCATGAGGCCATTGCTCTCTGATAGCAGTTCGCTCAAAAGCAATGAGATATGCTTCCACATCATCTTGCGGCGTCATCTTTTGCAGATACTGATTTGCACGTATTGGCTTTGAACCGCTGCTTTGCTCCTCTCTGGTAGTTTTTGAGAGTTGCTGCACAATCTCCTTCAGGACAGTCCTGTCCTCTTGCTGTGCCTGCAACACAGACCCCATTTGAGCAGTTATCAGCCGGTTAGCTTCCTGTTGCACTGTGGTAGCATGCAGCAAGGCCTTTAACACATCCTCCATGTTAATACAGGGTTCAAACAGCTAATCCCACTTCTGACACCACTTGTGGCAGGATGGCCAGGCTCTTCACAATAAACTTCAAGTGCAACAGTCAGGATAAAATAGTACTGCAGTTTATTGTCACTTTCCACAATTTATACAAGGTTGTGCTCTCCCACAAAATAAAACAAAAAGAAAATAAATCCTACTCCAACTTGGAGACTTACTAAACAACAGTATTACTAACTATCCAACTGGCCAGCTAATCTAGTTCCCAGTTTTAAACAAAATGAAATACAGCACTTTTAGCAGGTTTCACACAGTACCTTTTTCTCAGAGTCTCAGGCTTAACTACCTCCTCTCTCCCAGCTGTTAGACTCCCTGATGTCTTCAGAGGCTAACCTTTTAAAACCCTAGGGCTGGTTAATTACATTCACCTGGTTGATAACATTCAAGGGGTGACTCCCCCCAATTAACCCAATCATGCTGGGAATAGAGATCGCTCCAATCTATTACTCACATAGAAAGCCTCTCTGACCTTGCCACAATATATATATATATATATGTGTGTGTGTGTGTGTGTGTGTGCTGTATATGTGTGGGAGTGTGCTGTGTGTGAGTGAGGGTGCTGTGTGTCTGGGGGTGCTGTGTCTATCTGAGGGTGCTGTGTGCGTCCACTTTCCTCACACACATTATCTGCAATCACTACACACATACATACTGCATCTATTAAACACACCCATTGCATCCACTGTACACACATACACTCCATCCATTATACATACACACTGCATCCAATATACATCCACTACACAAATGCAGGCATTGCATTCACTAGACAAACACGGACACTGTATCCACTACACAAACATGGCATCCAGTTTCCTCACACACTTTCTCTGCATACACTGTACACATTCACACTGCATTCATTATACATACACTGTATCCAATATACACACACACACTGCATCCAATATACAGATACACACTGCATCAACTATACACACACACACAAACACTGCATTCACTATACACACACACACACACACACACACACTGCATCCACTATAAACACAAACTGCATTAACTTTACTTATGCTTGTGGGCGGACTTGGGGGTAACAATATACTCAATGTTATTCACTTCACCTGTCATTGGTTTTAATGTTGTGGCTGTTCGGTGTACAAAATCAAGCATTTGAAGAGGTTAGACACAGAGATAAAGGGACAAAGTACAATTTACATATTGAAAGCTGCATTAGGGTCTATAATTACACTAAGTACCATATTTTTCACTCCATAAGAAGTACTTTTTTTCCCCCTCAAAAGTCAGGGGAAATGTCTGTGCGTCTTATGGAGCGAATGTGAAGCTTTACTTACCTGTATTGTAGTGTGGGCCGGCAGAACAGCGTGCACCGCGGTACAGGAACTTAAATTTCAGTTTCCGATTTCCGGACGGAATGAAAGGAAGTACGCACTCAGTGTGCACACTTCCTTTCAGTCCGTCCGGAAAACGGAAACTGAAATTTAAGTTCCTGTACCACGGTGCGCGCTGTTCTGCCGGCCCACGCTACAATACAGGTAAGTAACTAAGGGACACTATGGGACAAGGGGAGAGGGGAGAACACTATGGTATGAGGGGAGGGGGGGACATTATGGGATTAGGGGAGGGGGGGACACTATGGGACAGGGGGAGGGGGTAGAACACTATGGGATGAGGGGAGGGGGGGAGAACACTATTGAACAAGGGGAGAGGGGGGAAGAACACTATGGGATAAGGGGAGGGGGGAAGAACACTATGGGATGAGGGGAAGGGGGAACACTATGGGATGAGGGAGGAGAACACTATTGGACAAGGGGAGGGGGGTTAAAGAACACTATTGGACAAGGGGAGGTTAAAGAACACTATTGGACAACGGGAGGGGGGAAGAACACTATGGAATGGGGGGACACTATGGGATGAGGGGAGGAGAACACTATTGGACAAGGGGAGGGGGGGTTAAAGAACACTATAGGACAAGGGGAGGGGGGTTAAACAACACTATTGGACAAGGGGGGAGAACACTATTGGACTAGGGGTGGGGGGTTAAAGAACACTATTGGACAAGGCATTTTTCAATCAGAGTGGCACCCTAGAAAGGGGGCGGGCCAGAGAGGGTGTGTTTTGTCATCACTAATGAAGAGCTTTAGCATTAGAAAAAGGCCCTGTATTTGTTCTGCGCAGCTCAAGCAAATTTAATAACATGCATGCACTGTGTTTCCTTTTAAATTGTCTCTGGTGTCTCCACAAGTGGGATACCAGAGGACAAAAGGGCCAGGAAAGTGTATGGTGCATGTGTTTGGAGCCTGCTTGTGGGATTGCGTGTGTAGAGTGTGGTGTGGTATTGTGTAAATAGGTCAATTTAATTTGTGTTTGTGGTGTAATATGTGTGGCTAGCGGCTGTAGAGAGTGTGTGTATAGGGGGCATAGTGTTATAGGGGATGTAGCGAGTGTGTGCATACGGGCTGTAGTGTATGTGTATAGGTGACATAGTGTGTGTGGGGGTTGTAGAGAGGGTGTGTTTAGAGAATGTTGTATGTGTTTGCTCACAAGGAATGTAGTGTGTGTAGGTGGTGCAGTGTGTGTGTGTAGCAGATCTAGTGTGTAAAGGACCCAGACTGTGTATAGGAGAGTGTATGTGTGTATGTGTGTGTGTGTGTGTAGAGGATTAAGAGTGCATATAGGGTAAGGGATCTAGCATGTATCTGGAGCGTAATGTGTGTAGTGGTGCAGTGTGAGGGGTGCTGTAGTGTGTGTGTGTATTAATATATATATATATATTATATATATATATTTGGACTATTGTATGTGTGAGGGTCGCAGTGTGTGTGTGTAAGACGGGTGCTGTGTGTGAGGGTGTTTTTATCTGCCGTCACATTCTAGGTTTCTAATTTTCTTTGTTAACTCACTGAGGGTTATTTTATAGAATATATATATATATATATATATATATATATATATATGTGTGTGTGTGTGTGTGTGTGTGTGTGCTGTATGTGTGTGGGAGTGTGCTGTGTGTGAGTGAGGGTGCTGTGTGTCTGGGGTTGCTGTGTCTGTCTGAGGGTGCTGTGTGCGTCTGAGGGTGCTGTGTGTGAGTGAGAGTGCTGTGTGAGTAATGGTGCTGTCTGTGTGAAGGAGAGTGCTTTGTGTGTCTGAAGGTGCTTTGTGTGTCTTTGAGGGTAATGTGTGTGTCTGAAGGTGCTGTGTGTGTCTGAGGGTGTGGTGTGTGTCTGGGTGCTGTGTGTGTCTGAGGGTGCTGTGTGTGTCTGGGTGCTGTGTGTGTCTGGGTGCTGTGTGTGTCTGAGGGTGCTGTGTGTGTAAGGGTGCTGTGTGTGTAAGGGTGCTAGAGTTCACTCGCGCGAGATCTGAGCGTTGCCGTGGTAACCATTATGGGACAGGGGAGGGGGGATAAAAATCACTATGGGACAGGAGAGGGGAGTGGGTGGTAAGGAACATAAGGGACAGGGGAGGGAAGTGGGTGGTAAGAAACACTATGGGACAGGGGAGGGGGGGTGTTAAAAATCACTATGGGACAGTTTGTTCAGAATATTTTTTTTCTGGGCTTCCTCCTCTAAAAACTAGGTACGTCTTATGGTGTGGTGCGTCTTATGGAACGAAAAATACGGTATTCCTTAATGGAGATTTTCCTCTGAGACAAAAGAGCAGAAACACCCATACTAGCACCTTCTTAGCGCCACCATTGCTGATGCCCACTGCCCTTTAATTGCTGGCAGCTACAGATAATGTTTTCTTGCCCATGATGGAAGTGCTCTGGCCATTTGCACATTGCTCCCTGTTAGAGTCCTTCACAGAGACACACACATTTGTGTATGCTTATATGAATGTATATATTCTTTGTATGTGTTTGTGTATTGTTTTATACATATTTATGCAATAAACACATAAAACACACAACACATATATAGCAAACACATGAAAAAACTTATTATTCATCTGCCTTCTAAGTCAGAGCCAGCTCTATGTGGCTCTGCATACTGTGAGTGACCCATTACCCTCCATTTATTTATGTTCCTTTTAAAACAGTATCACACTATGTATATGTTTTTATTGTAGGACATTCAGGAGGTGTTTTCATTCATCGAACTAAGTATACCATATTTGTGTATATTTTCTCTGCACCCCCTCATACTGTTCTCTTTCACTGTGTTTTGAGTGCCGTTTAGTGATTTTAGGCACTGGGGGTAGTAGTTTTGGTTAAGCGCCAAATCACCATTTCTTTGTTGTTTGTACACATGAAAAAAACATACATACACCCTTTCATACTAACATCCTTGCAATGCCATGCAGATCCTTGTCATGCAATGCAGAATAGAGTCATATCCCAAAGCTCATCTCCACAGCAGTGGCTCTGCCAGGTTCTAAGGAACGCTATATATCTCCAGATATCCATAGAGGGAGCTTGTGATAGGTTGGCAGCTTACCCCAGCCAGCCAACGGGCATCTCTATTTATCACAGTACAGGGACACAGGAATTAGCTCAGAAACCAGTGAGTTTTGGGGGGTAAGTCAAGCACATTACTTTTGCTTTCTAGCATTAAAAGCGATAATACTCTCTCTGAAAATATTCAGCCCAAATCCCCAAAATATAATGTTAGAATTCAGTCTGTGGAAATAAGAAACATTGTTCTTGTCCTGAATTGCATGTTACTTGTGTAAATTGTTATTAGTAAGTCACTTAACATTTTTCAGAACAGCAAAGCCCCAGCCACACCCCCACTCACATACCTGCTATTAAAGTGTCCTACTTACATTTTTTGTAAGTATCTTATCAGATATAGTGAGAAAGAAAACAAATACTTCATGTCAGATGGCATTATGGAGGAGCTGTTTTGTTACATGTAAGATCTTACATCTAGCCAGGGTATCCCAGGAACCCTCTTATGTTTACTCTAGGTATCTGCCTTATTAACCCCAGTACTTCCAGAATCTGGTATAAATATTTTTACTTTCATATACAAAATAAGAACAAAATTTAGTTCCTAAAGCCCCCTTCTCATTCATACTCAAAGATTATTAACATGCACAAGAGAACATTTCTCTGACAAAAGTCACTGGTCGCTTGTTCAATGTCTGCAAGTGTTGAAAATGTCAGCTCAACCCCTGGGTTGGGTTCGACCGTTCCTGCAGTCAGTGAGGGGGAGAAGTGAATGGTATCTACCATTACACTGTTAGCATTACATTAACAATGCAGAAAGCGATAAAGAATATAATAGCAGTTTTAAAATACATTTACAAATACCTATTAGCAATATAGCAGAAAGTGATTATCAAGCAGAATTTTTTAATCAGTGGGTGGAGTGCTAGAATTATCAAATGTCTGCTTACCCCTTACTAAGAAGTTTTATATATTCTTGATGTGGGGTAATATGCAAAAAAAAAAAAAAAACACATCTAGTGCAAATGGTACTTTTAAGGAGCTAAGTGTAAAATAGGTATAACTAGACGCACTCACAATCTCCAGAGCCTGAGGATAAGGCTCTTTAACAATGCAGATGTGATTTTAAGGACCCCACCTATTTGGGTAGATGAGGATCTAAAAATAAACAAGACAAAAGATTATGGTCCAGTATGTCTGGATGTATCATAGACCCAAAACCACTTAAAATGGGGACCCTCACCTTATTGACAGCCCATATGTGCCTTGGCTCTCAAGTATGAATGCCTGGTGTTAAATTGTGTTAAATCCCCTATCTGGAACCTGGAACAGGACTTACTGCCAAATACTGGTAAAATTCCACTGTTTATTCAACATTAAGAACAAAAACAGATTGCCAAAACGCGTTTCGCTGTGTGAGCTTCTTCAGTTGGCTGTGATATCTTCCAGGTTCCGGAGTCCATTTAAATACCCATATTGATTGAATCCATTCCGGTCACATGGTTCTTATCCTCCAATTAATGGGCTCTATGGGCGGGGGCGGAGCCTGGCTTCCAGGCTGCAAGGACGTGCTGAACTAGAGCTCCTGGGCATTATGGCACGATTTGGGGCAGAAACCCCAATAAAACAGCTCATTCAACGCTTGGAAGGTGACAGCACAACCGGGGGCACCTGGGCAAATCGAATGATCCCAGCCATTCAACAATTGCATGCCGAGAACCGGCACCAGCACCAAGAGGCCTACTCGAGGCCCCGTCGGGGAGAGACGGCCGCTCTCCTCGCGGGCGAATCGAAAGGGAAATCCTCCACACGACTCACCTCCTACCCCCCCCCCCCCCTCTGGACCGGTGGGGGTCATCCCGGTCCGCACAGTGGGTTCGGAGCCGCCAGCCACACCGAGAAGCGAGGTGGAGAAAGACCACTGCCGGCGCCCACGAGGCACCCCTAAGATGGCGGATAGTGATACGCCGCCCGCGCCAAATCAACCCCAGCTCACGCTGATCTACCAAGACACCGCACAGCGCCTGGAGGTAATATTCAGCCGCTTCTGGGCAAATCTTAGAAACCGCATGAGAGCAGCACACACCGCTCAAAGTTTAGCACGGTTGACGGGCGGGGGAGGCAGACAGCGGCGGGGAGAGGAGAGCATACCCTTGGGCTATGGGCAAGATGCCCTTCCTGAATTTACTCTCCCGTTGGAAGTGAGATAACTTTCCGGCAGTTTTTGATGATGTATGTCTTCAATCGAGTTTACCGGAAGTGACGCAACGGGATTTGCCATGCGTCACTTCCGGTTTCATCAGCTAATGTTCCAGCTGTTTTCATAGTCCCCTTTATGTAAGGGAGTATCAAATGCATTTATATACACTGCCAAGTAACTAATAATCATATTCATTTGGGTACATATATTGAGTGAATGGAAGTGTGATTTTGAAGTTTAGAAGTTATTATAAGTAGAATATGTATATTTTAAAAGACATTTTGCATTTTAAAAATTAATACTAATAAAAATTGGGTTAAAATTGCAGTTGGGGGGGGGGATGATGACTTCTCAGACTCCTCGGGAGAATCGTTGCTGGACAGGGGGACAACTCTCATGCCACCTCCACATCACACCCAGGCAATGCCTCAGAGTGCAGACACCCAGCCTGTGACCACAGCCACCCTGAAGGAACTACTTGCCAGCCTACAGAAAACTCTTCAGGCTGACGTGGCCTCTCTGCGCTCCGACCTCTTGGGTCTTGTGAGCCGCATAGAGACCGTGGAAACAGCCACGCAGCAGTCCACACAGCTCACCTCACTGGAAACGAAGTGCGGTGTCTTAAAAGGCAACAACTAATCTTTGAGCAGCAGTTTGCCCCTCTAGAAGATACACAGCACCGCAACAATATCAAGGTACGAGGTGTACCCGACAAACTACCAGCGGCGGAACCCCACACATTGTTCTGTGCCTTGCTGACTCCCAAACAGGCCAAAAGCATCCACATAGATGGGACCTTCTAAATTCCAAAGCCCCGGAGAGCACTGGAGCCCGCCACTGGCAACAGAGTGGTACGACATACCTACAACAGGGATAAGACGGCAGTACTGGTGGCGCTTATTGGTTTGAGAATATGTCATTGACATTTTACACTAACCTCTCAGGGGAAACACTTAAATGGAGAAACTTCCTGCAACCCTTCATGGCAACACTCCAAAACAGAGAAACTACAGGTCATGCAAGGCGATGTTGCCCATGACGTTCAAGATCTGAATGAGGCGGCTGCCTGCAAGCAACCCTGGGCCTCCTGCAGGACTCTCTGGCCAGGGCTGGCACACGAGGCGCCCCAAAGCCGCCACATACATAGGACACGGCGAAAATCACCCCTTTTGTCCCAGCGGACAGGCATGCTACAGTCGCAACCTGAAAAAGCATACTGTTTTATATTAAAATTGCTTGCCTTATTGGTTAATGCCTGTTTATGTTTACCATGATTTTGACAACTAACAAAACCCTTCCACCACCGATGAGGGTCAGTAAGGCCCAACTTTGAAAACCACCCCCCTCCCCTTGCCTCTGTACCTTTTTTTTTTCTTTATTTTTGTGGTGCAATTGTTTAACACATACTCTTGCAATGCCCCAACAGCAGTGACAAGGATTGTACGGTACATACATTAATAAATATAAGGCATATGATATTACTGCACACATTTTTTAAATAAGTAGCAAGATTACAGGCTAGTCTAACATGTTTGAGGCGTATATTGAAACAGATTATGTGGTCAATGTGGACTACCTAGACATGTGAGTGGTAATATGAAAACTAGTTAAATAACATGCTTATGAATCAAGCTTATGAGACAGGAGCACATAAAAGTTAAAGATGAGCGAATAGGTTGCCAGGCCGGCCCATTTGTCTACATTTTGTTTCTTAGGTAAATTAGGTAACAGGCTATCTGTACACATACCTAGAAGCAATAAAATGTGCCACCCGTTAGCATATATTGCGTTACTATGTGCAGTAAAGAAAAACAAGCTAGATTAGGCATAATCTGAGTAACTTGCACACCTAACTGGTGTATTACAACCTGAGTGTGTGTAATGAGTCGCGTTGAACCACATAGGTTCACAGGTATCTATACAGCATGTGTGGGGTTACGGCTATTGGCATAACGTCTGGGGCAGATTCCGTGTCAGCTGTACTTTCGTATAGTGTAGTTGGATCCCATGTGGAAGTTACTGCTTTAAAAAATAAAGCCTTCGTCCGGTATCCATGTGTGTTAACTCCTGTAGTGCGGCCCCTAACCTAAGGGAGCCAAGGGGGGGGCAGGGGTGTTATGAGCGGAAGGGGCTAATAGTGCTTAAGGCATGAAGCAAGCTGCTCTTCAGAGCGAGGGGGCCAATGTTGTTATGTATGTATGTCTTACGGTGTAACATAGCATAACTAAGTGAGGTAAAGAAATAAAATAAAAGTAAAAAAAATCAAGAAAAACACACTTAACTGCAAAACATTGAGAACACAACACAACGAACACATTTGTTTAAGAAAGTGGCATAATGTTGGAAATTCCACTTTATTGGGACGTGTTTCAGGTAAGTGCCACTAGCCTTGCTCCTTTTCGTGGTGTAAATGGGACAGTCTTTGTGAGATCCCACGTGTGTTGTTTGGGGGTTTACGCAAAAGCCACCAATGGCGGTGGGAGTTCCAGGGCTTGCAGAAATATTGCAGCTTCGTTCAGGGAGGTGAGTCTACGGGTGGCCCCATTTTTAACCACAGTCAGAGTTCTAGGTATGCCCCATTCCTGCAGTTTCACATAGTCTAAGCCTGTGAAATTATGCTGGATGTCTTTGCTCTTTGTGTCTTAAAAAAAAAAAAAAATGCAAATAATAATAATATATTACCTGAACTATATGTCCTGCATATTATAGGAACAGATTTCTAGTAAAGAAAGAAAGATAGTGAAAACACAGAGTAGCGGGTATTTAAATGGATGAAGATATCAAGGTGTTAAGTGAAGGTAACATCAGAGGGAGTAACAGGTCAAAGAGGTGGCTACTGTCTACCATCTTGTGCCCATCTACCTGACAAATTCTGGGTAATGAAATCAATTGTAAATTTGAGCCATCATGCAAATCTCATCAATATTTTAGATTCACTGATGAACTCCTCTGTTAAGACCTGCAGTGGTTATGGTACTGCCGTCTTCTATTCCTTTCCCAATAGCTGAGCATAAATTATTATAACTGCAGTTAGGAGATAGAGGAATAGTGTAGATGAATGCAGCTTCCAAGACGATTCTCCCCAGTAAGCAGAATATTCCCCAAGCATGAGCCTAGACTTCATGAAGGGTGTAACAGGAATGATTTTTATTGAGGCCACACTGGCTTTTATGAGAATCCTCCTGCAAGAGGACCTCCCACAGTAAGCAAAGACAATAACCAATCAGCATACAGATTTACAGTAACACCCGCCCTCTCTATGCCTGGGAGATATTGAGATAAGTTAAGGAATAACTCAATTATCTCCAGGCAGAGGGCACACAATTTTCCCAAAAATTAGAACACCCCTTTACACACAAGGTATCCCCACAAATTCTCAAAAAGTATGGAAGTCATAAGTTACCGACCACACACAAGGCTCCTGTCCATAACAGTTCCACGAATTCAGCGTGTGCGTTCTGTCAATTCAGTAAATGGCATAAAAACGAATAAAGTCCCGAATGGATAGTCCTGGCTCATAGGAGCGATTGCTCCCCTTGTTCGTATGAACCAAACTACCGAATGGCGCTTTCCTGGCTGTTCAGCAACTAAAGGAAGCAGGCATTCGGTAGTTTCAGCGGTGGTTCGGGAGGTCGAGTGTCCGATTTTAGTTCCAGATACTCGACGACCAAGTCCCGCTGCCTCCTTTCATGCAAACAAGATGGCCGACGTTTTCTGTTCCACGTGGCATTTGGCTATACGAATGGTGGCTGCCCAGAGAGCGCTTAATAGACGGTTCTTTTGAAGTTAATGAGCCAGGAGGGTGGTCGGTGTTCGGTAGTTTTAAACTGCCGAACCAATAAATCCAAAATGAACGAAATGGTGCAGAAAAGCACGAACACAGAAGAAAATACCGAACTCAGTCTATTTTCTTCACATCCTCATCTTTTTTGCTCTGGCAATCAATCCATTGGCAGAAGATATTAGAATATCCCCAGATATCAGGGATCTTACAGTTGGAGGAAGAATAAAGAACATTTTTGTTTGTGTACGTTTCAGTACACTTTGCCCAATGTCTGTTCCTTATTAGAGGTTTTAATCAAGATTTCAGAATGGAGTGAGTCCATCAAAGTGCAAAGCCCAACGTGTTTCAATCACTGTACCAAAACCTCTTAAGCTTTTAGGTGTAGGCACCACTTACTAAGCCTCTGTAAAGCAGATTTCCTGGGTCTATCAGCTATTCTGGAAGGAACACACTCAACACCAAAACTATTACATCCTAATAAATAGTTTCCCTTTGTTTTGATGACAGTTTCAGAGGAGGAATCAGGGTGCAGGGAGGGAAAGCTGTTCACAATTCAATTGATATGCTTTCCTAAAGAAGTAAGTTTTCAATGATATTTTGAAGGAGTGGAGACTGGGTGAGAGTTTAGAGTCAAAGAAACACCTAGGCAGCGAACTTTAGAGGTAGAGCAGATGGTAGCACCATTGACTTGGAGGGACACAGACAAGGGAGTAGCAACAGTTGAGGGAGGGAAGACCAGAAGTTCTGTTTTGGACAGGTTCAGTTTAAGGAAATAAACAGCCATCTAGTTGGAAATAGTATAGAGGCAGATGAGTTTACCAAGGGAGGCAGTGTAGATTGAGAACAATAGGGAACCAAGAACAGACCCTTGGGGAACACCAACAGAGAGGGATTGGGGAGAAGAGGCAGAGCCAGAGAAAGAAACACTGAATGAGCGCTGGGAGAGGAAGGAAGAGCACCATGAGAGAGCGGTATCTCGTAGACCGAGATTACGGAGGATGAAAAGAAGCTGTTGATGATCAACAGTGTCAAAAGCAGCAGAAAGGTCAAGGAGAATTAGAATAGTGGCCATGGGATTTAGCAGTGATAAGATCATTGTATACTTTGGTCACAGCCGTTTCAACAAAGAGGAATCCAAATTGATGCGGGTCAAGCAGAGAGTTGGATTCGAAGAAGGCTGTCAAACTCGCATACACAACTCGCTCAAGGATCTTGGAGACAAACGGCAGTAGCAAGATAGGGCGGTAGATGGATGGAGAATTAGAGTCAAGGTTGGGCATTTTCAGTTTACGATAGCGCTTGTAATGAGCTTAATTCTCTTTCTTGACATAGTTCCTGATCCATTATAGGCTTGCTCTATCAGGGAGTAAGGGATCCCAAACTAATGAATACAAATAATAGCTAAGTCACAAAAATTTGCACAACAGCTGGAATATTTCTGCTACTACTAACCATACTTATCCCACATTCCATGGATTTTGGACCCTTAATTAGAGCCGTAGCCTGTTCCTGAATATTTTATTTAGATATTAGCTCTTTAAAAAACTCAGATGGTTGATCAGGGTTGTATAGGGATTCCGACACACGGATTGGGACTTCCTCCCCTGTTTGCTCTAGTTCTCCACTTGACTGTAGATTGAATTTGTATTTCAAAGGTGATCAGAAATTTTAAACTGTAGACATTGTACGCAAGGGGCCATGTTCTGTTAAGATATGTACTAGTTGAAATATTCTGTCAATTTATATATCACAAGGACATGGTGTGCAGGGCTGATGCTTTAACCTCTTACTACCAAACTCTTGTTGTTTTCAAAATATTTGCATAACATTTATTCGAATATAAGTGATGAATAGCTGGCACATCAACAAATAATAATACAGTAATCTTGTGTATTGATAGCTTTTCAGACAACCTTATACATTTAGTTACATAAATGTACAACAATTGGGGGTAATGAAACGCTACAGTATACAGTGTACTTTATTTTTCAATATTTCACGCAGGGTCTGAAATGGTACTATAAAACCAAAAGTACTTTTTTTCACATAGAGTAGATGTAATAAAATAGATAAATAAAAATGGTCAAATATATTGTTAATAGGAAACAAAAGATAACTCACTTGTGAGTTTAGTGTGCAAAATAGCACTTTCGGGGTAATGTGATTGGTAGCTGCTCTAAAAACACCCATAAGGGGATACCTTCTTTCCCTCACCATAAACATATAGCAGAAAATGATTATCAAGCAGAACTTTTTCATCAGTGGGTGGAGCGCTAGAATAATCAAATGTTTGCTTGCCCCTTACTAAGAAGTTTTATATATTATTTATGTGGGGTAATATGCAAAAAAAAAATAAAAAAAAAAAATAAAACAGAACAAATCTAGTGCAGATGGTACTTTTAAGGAGCTAAGTGTAAAATAGATATAACTAGACACACTCACAATCTCCAGAGCCTGAGGATAAGGCTCAATGACAATGCAGATGTGCTTTTAAGGCAGCACCCCACCTTCTTGGATAGATGAGGATCTCAAAATAAACAAGACAAAAGATTATGGTGCAGTATGTCTGGGTGTATCATAGACCTAAAATCACTTAAAATGGGGACTCTCATCTTATTTACAGCCAATGTGTGCCTTGGCTCTCAGGTATGAATGCCTGGTATCAAATTGTGGGGTGACACTCCTCTAACTGGAACCTGGAACGGGACTTACTGCCAGATACTGGTAACATTCCACTGTTTATTCAACATTAAAAACAAAAACAGAGTTTTGCATACATAGAAAAACAAATAAAAGAGAACTTATCAGTCCTTAAATGCCAAAACGCGTTTCGCTGTGTGAGCTTCTTCAGTTGGCTGTGATATCTTCCAGGTTCCAGGGTCCATTTAAATACCCATATTGATTGAATCCATTACGGTCACATGGTTCATATCCTCCAATCAATGGGCTCTATGGGCAAGATGCCCTTCCTGAATTTACTGTCCCGCCGGAAGTGAGATCACTTTCCGGCGGTTTTTGATGATGTATGTCTTCAATCGAGTCTACCGGAAATGACGCGACAGGATTTGCGACGCGTCACTTCTGGTTTCGTCAGCTAATATCTCAGCTGTTTCCATAGTCCCCTTTATGTAATTTCCCCTCAGGTAAGATGTAGACGTCCATTTTGGAAAAGGGAAAGAGATAAAGGGAGTATCAAACGCATTTATATACACTGCCAAGTAACTAATAATCATATTCATTTGGGTACATATATTGAGTGAATGGAAGTGTGGTTTTGAAGTTTAGAAGTTATTATATGTAGAATATGTATATTTTAAAAGACATTTTGCATTTTAAAAAATAATACTAATAAAAATTAATACTAATAAAAATTAGTGCTTTCCTACTGGAAAACATCTGCAGAGCATGAGGACAGCCAGCATCAGTTACCGGACCAAAGGTCCATTAGGATCCAGGAAGCACCTCAAGTGGCTGTCTGGGAGACAGCTACTGGAGGCACACTTACTGCTTCAATGTAAACATTGCAGTTTCTCTGGAACTTCAGTGTTTAACATTGCAGCACTATGTGCAATAGTGACACTGCACCATGAACATTTCAATGAGCTGAAGTGGTCTGGAGGCCTATAGTGTCCCTTTAAATCAGGGAATCTCACCAGTAATATAGGTTGGAAAGATATCCCTGAGTCTGGCTGCTGATATGAATACCCATTGAAACCAACAGGAGAGCTTCACAGGCTCATTTCTTAGACTACACTGGCCTAGGAATACCTCTAGTGGCCACTCATCAGACGGCCACCAGAGGTGCTTTGTAATCCAGTGTTGCACAACGTGCAGCACTGGCATTCATGCTAAACACTCCTCATAGAAATTTATTGATTCTTGATGAGGAGATGCTGATTGGTGCAGTGCAGTGTTTTGCCACGGATGCGTAATAGCCTCCCAATGCTTTCCTATGGGAAAGCAGTTGGTTGGCTGAGATATACTCACACACTGCACATTGAATACAAGTGATACAAGTCTACCCATAAAAACAAGATTTTGCTGCAGGATATAATTGCCACAAGAGTGAGTTCCATTCTTGAAAACTAGAATAAAGTTGGAAAATTTGGAGTATAGAAAATGGATAAATTCAGTCCAAAAGCTATGTCTAACATAAGATCCTATTAGACATTGCAAGATTGCTTCAGAGCACCATTTATACTTCAGTTACTTTTATGGCAGAAGGTGGCTGCTTGTGGAAAATTTCCCCCCATGTAAATGATCACCAGAAGCATATAAGCGAAACAGCTGGAAAATACCTTTTTGGCCACCGTGAGTGAAAGACGGGGGTCTACATTAAATACCAGAATTTTCACATGTCTCCTATGCATAAGTCACATTGATGTCAATAAAAGTATCTTACACTGCAAAATGTGAGTCCTTTTATAACCGTTGTGGTGGTGAGATGCACAACCTAAATAGGATTGTGGGGTCAAAAAACTGGCATCATAACTAGGTCCAACCAACGTGGGGAAAGTCAGAGCTTGGCATCCCGCATAGCAGCTGCCACGCTTGGTAGGGAAAATGTATAAAGTGTAAATAGTCTGCTCGGAATGTTTGGAAAATCTCACAGCCTCATATATTCCATGAAATTGATGATAGAATGGCCAGTATTGTTCCTGGCTCATATATTTACACTTGTTCTGACTCTGTCAAAATGTCAGTGAATTGTCATACTTAGCATCCCAAGGAGGGCGATGAAATGTCAATAAGACCATGGTGGGAACAAATGTGCTTCTACTGAGTTTTCTAATGGACATGTTCCATGAACTTATACACTGTATGCCTTAAGTATCAGATGAAGTGTTTAACAGATATTCTGTGTTTAGCCATTTTCCTCCCTCCTGCAACCTTGTGTAAATTATATTCCTTGACACTTGTCATTCTCATTTGAATGTATTACTCCATAAGTTGATAATGAATGTATAACATGATATCATTCTATTCACACATGCATAGCGAGGGGGAAAAGAGGAGAGCAACCTCCACTGGGTGCTAGTCTGATTGAGTGCCCATCAAACCAACTGTCTTTGATTCCAGTATCCTTGCCATTGGGTAAATGTGAGGAGGGTCCACTTTGAGGGACCTAGGGAGCTTGCAGTCTGCACCTCCAGTTGGTGCAGACCATGTGCATTGCTCTCTGGAGTTATCACGGCAAAGCTCTGACTCCTTACTGACCATCAGCCTGAAACAGCACAGTACTGCACATAATTTTACTGTAGTAGTTATGGTGCTGGGAATGTTCGTTCGGTGTCTGTTCTCTGTTATTCCAGTTTAGTATTTCTGACACTGTTTGCAGGTGGCCATTGGTATAGTGTACTAAGTTCTAGCAACATGCAAGTTGAGAATCCTGTAACCATGAATCTCTTTATTATTACTGACAGACCCAGCTGTGGAACCCAAGGCTGTCCGTTACAGTGATGCTGTTCTATTTGTGTTTGTACTGTTTATGCAACACTTAGCTGTCCAAATTCTCCATTGGGTGGCCCACATATGAATCTGATTCAGCTGGTTACGTTTAAATGCTGATTTGATACAAAGAAAGCTTTATTACCTTCAGGTAAGAGCAGGGTCATTTAAGATCCCACTTGTGCCAAATGTGCCTGGTATGCTGATGGACAGGAACACAATTAACCATACACATGGTTCATACATATAAGGATGGCGGGATTGGAATGTATGCTAAGTACATACACTCAATATCAACCCATTCATTTCCTTTAATATAAATAACTTTATTTCTTTCTGAAAACATTGAAGTGTTAGTAGCATAGTTTGGACAAAGTATGACGGAATCCCTCTTGCCTCCGCCAAGATACTTTAAGTCAACCGGGCCCTAATTATGTTCCCATTTCATGTGCCATGTATATCTTTAAAGCTACAGACAGGTATTTAATTTCATTTTCCAGCTCGGAATTCAAGAGATTTAATTGACCTTTGCAAAAAGCCTGCTTTAAGCTGTGCAGTGTTTTCTTTCGTTTGATGGAAAATCAGCATCAAATAATTAAACGTACTCATGAATATATCGATGAAAGGGAATAACTGCTATATTATTTAACACACAAAAAAAAACTATAATATATGATTAATCAAACTGAAATTGTAGTCCACTATTGTCACTGGTGGTAATTTGTAACCATTCAGTTCACTTGTACCTATTTAATAATTAATGCACATATTCAAATTTCCATTCACTGTAATACAGATTCTGAAAACTGTCAGAATGAGAACTAAATGTTATACTAACTGCAATATTGGGTAAATTTCTACTGGTCAGTACGGAATTTTTACTTGCAAATGGTTAGTGGACAATTGGGAATTTTGAGCCCTGAAAACTATAATAAAAAAAAGATAAACATAATACTTTGCACAGTGCTTTATACAGAAGGTATACAGCCCCATTGCTCTGTGCTGGTGGAAGACTCACATGAAATTGAGCTGAAATCCTGCTCTGGGATTTCAACATATATAAATAGCTGAATACATTTACAGGAAATCCCTTTGATTTTGTGTGTAGATATAAATAGAGGCTCTTCTGGATGGTAAAATATGTTAAAACAGAAAGCCTGTAAAAGTAAAAAAAAAAAAAAAACATAAGGAAATATTTATCAATGTGCTCTGAAAACTGATGGTTAAAGGGAAACAATAGTGTCAGGAAAACAAAGTTGTATTCCTGGCACTATAGCTCCCCCCTAATCGTGCCCTTCCCCCCTCTTGTGGCATAGAACGGGTTAAAAACCTCTTCTGTCACTTATGTCAGTCCAACGTCGATGTCCCTCGGCGTTGGCTTGGGTTCACCTTTGCTGATATCAGCAGGGGGAGACCTAATGTGCATGCGCTGGTGACCAGAGGCGTAACTAGAAACCACAGGGCCCCAGAGTAAAAAGTGCCCTGGGCCCTCCCCCCCATTCATCTCCCCTCCCCCTGCCCCGCCACCCCTCCATTTGTATAACACATACAGATACATACACGGATACACATGCTAATACACAGACACACAGAATGACAGATATTCAGATAAACAGAATGACACTTCTACAGATACAAACAGGGACACACATACAGATACATAGGGCACACACTGACACACATGCAGATACACATGCAGACAAACAGATACACATACAAACACATACAAACAGATACACATAGAGACACACATGCAGACACCGATACACATAGAGACAAAGATACACATTCAGACACACATGCAGACACCCACGCAGACAAAGAGATGCACATACACACACACACACAGGCATACAGACACACATACAGACACATACAGACATACAGACACACAGACATACAGGCACAAACACAGAGGGACACACACAGACACACACAGACATACAGACACACACACACAAACTGTTAAAAAAAATAGTGACTTCCCAGTGGCTGCCTAATGCTGATGGGAGTCAGAGCATCCACTCTGACTCCCTCCTCTCCTCCCGCGCGGCGCTCTGTCAGCTGGGAGGAAGTGATGGCTTCCTGGTAGAAAGCCACTAGAGGAGGAGTTAAACCTGCAATATGAAAACTGCAATATTTACAGTTGCAGGGTTAAGGGTAGTGGGAGTTGGCACCCAGACCACTCCAATGGGCAGAAGTGGTCTGGGTGCCTGGAGTGTCCCTTTAAGGGCAAAGAAATTGGGAATGAATTAGACAGCTTAAATATTTTCAATTTGCTTTTTTGACTGAGTAATATACCATTTTAAGGATATTAATTAGAAATAATTAGAAACCTTAAATATTTGCAATGTGCATTTTTGACTGAGTAAATATACCATTTTAAGGATAATGTTTCCTACTTGAACAGCAAGACGTGCTATTACAACTTTGCGTTTTTTCCACGGTATGACATCTAGAATGAATTTCTTTTACACTTTGTGCATGAAAGGTGTTGTTAAATAAGCTACTCTGAATACTGTGCTTGTTCTCAAGATAATATACAAGTAAAGAATCCTAAATGCATTTTTGAGTAATCCTGTGTTAACAATGGAGTCCTGTAAAATATATCAGGATTTAACTTGTTTCCACAACAGATAAGGACAGGAATAGCCTAACATATCGCTAGCTACTCGCCCAGTATCTGCTTGGCAACAAAAATGTTACTAGCCTTTTTATATCTGTCTCCAGAAACATTATTTTCAAGTGCTTTTCTTCAGTAGAAACAGGAGCCATGTACTACCCTTTATTACGTGCTACTGAGATGATTATCACAGGCTTTTAGTAATATTCTAAAATGCTTAGTAGACCAATTCAATGGTATTGGCCAAATTTGTCAGAGAAAGATGCATCTGTGAGGTCTTAGCCCTCCAGAGACCATATTAACCGATTTAATTTATTATTTAACCTGTCATGACATTGATATAGATACCTGTTCTAGATATGTTCTAGAACAAGATCAGAATATGGCAGGTTTCCCACCCACACTTTCACATATCTTCACCTTCCCTGCTCTGCTAATAGGTTTTTACATATACAACCTCTATCACTCTGCATTTGCCTTTGGGTAAATTTAATGTCTCTCCGGTTTTTACTTGAAACCCTGATGGCCAGTGTTTGGGTAGAAATAGCTTTTTATTTCTGGCTGATTGGTATCTAGCTCAATCCATCTCAAGGTTGCCCTGTCCACTTCAGGCAGCTATATGGACAGACATGGATAGCCTATGGATAGCCACAAATTTGGTAAACCTGAGTAAATGATTCATGCTTATGTGATTCATGAACCATCACACTATCATCAGGGAAACTGTTGAAGCACCATAGAGGGGAGCCACAGACAGTAGGTATAACCCATCTTTACAAAAGACAGTTGATACTTTTGGAGGTAAAAGAGAGAGGACAAACTCTATTGATAAGATGTATGTGGAGCAAAGGACACAGAAATGCGGAAAATTGGAATGCATTACCGTAGAGGTTATGGTGTCAGAAGTATTTTGGCACGTTGACTTGTTGCCGCCTATCGCCTCCACTACTTTTGACAAAGAGACAAAAACTTGTTATGGTGCTTGTAATTTACCTTTACAGTTATTCTGTGGTGACCTTTAACCCCGTAACCATCATAAAATTGTCCATAAAGTCCTGTGCTAATATTGTATGTACTGCTTATTTTGCATTTGCAACTCTATACATACATATATGGACATTCCATTTGATATATGAACATCAAAGGCTGATTTGTTATAACATACTATTATGTCAATGGTCCTTGTTAAACCAAGAAGGAGTTTCCTGGATTGTTTCTCAGCGAGGTAGGTCCAGATAGCAGACATGATTCATTTTGTAATTTTATTCAGAGTAGTGCAACAAGACTGAAGCAATGATGGTCCAGGCATTCCTTTTGGAACATTACATGCCTACCAGCCAAGGGACCTAGATGAAACCACTTAGAACTTGTGATGTTTACGTCTACCAGTATATCACTGCCTCTGGTTATGTACAAACATGTTAATAACAACATATAACAAGTTTAAATAATTATCAAAACAAATAGAGGAACATATATGAGACCATCAATAGGCAAGTAGATAGACAATATAAGATGAATGATATGTAAAAAGTAATGGGCATTGATTGAAAAATAAATATGGTGCTGATTGTGGTACGACCCAAGAGAAGGATCTAGATTTTTAAGAAAAGCTCTATGTATATTTTCTAATCTCTTCCTCTACTGCTAACTCCACCACCCTAGTCTGAACCTTGGTAACTGATCCAAGATCTCCATCTCTAGTGTGGGAGTACAAGTCTATCCTCCCTCTCATGTTATCTGCTGTAATGCAGTGGATTTTTGGTCCATCTTGGTCAAAGACAAGGAGACAGTGGCACAGGTCTAGCACTCTCATGGTACTAGGGCAAGATGGGGAAGCTTCAAGTTCTCCTAGCACTCAGAGTCCTGGCCACAGTTTTGTTCCCATGAGAACCAGGGAGACAGGGAGATAAAAGGGGAAAGAAAATATTTGGAAGAGAAACTAAACCCGCACAAATATTAGTTTTGACAAATACTTCATGTACAACACTATAGTCATAGGGTTAGTGATAATAGGTGAAATGACAGAGCCTCAAAGTCTATGAATTCCCACGTTTTATAAAAGATCTTCAAGTATTGCAATACACTAAGGGGAATGATTGTCTTGAATGCAAAGAAATAAGCAGACACATGGAAATCATTTATATTAGACTTGTTCACAGCAAAAGTACTTTATTAGGCTAAATCGATTTAGACGCAAAAAAAGGTTTTGCTCAATTCGGGATTCATCCTTTTTGCATCTTAGTATTTTGGGAATTTTGGCCACGGAATTATTTTGGATAAAACGATTTTGATGAACCAAAAGGGTGTACAAATTGGCCAATCAGTGTACTGCATAATAGATACACAATATAACTTCCAGATAAAAGCCCATGGCAACATTGACTTTGAAGTGTTTTCACTGTCCTTCACAGCAGAAAGTACAGGAAACAGAACTGTGAAATTAGTATAAATAGCCTGGCCCATACCTTGTTAGGCAGTCTGTTTGAATGAGGTCTTGTTAATATTTTTTTTCACTTGTTTTGCATGTCTACTATTTGGAAGGATCATCAGTTCAGTATAGATCTACATGCATTTAATGATTCATCATGTGATACTGGTGTCTAGATCGTTCGTAATCTGACATTGCAGTATCTCATCAGACAAGACGACCAGTGTAAGGTGTAGAGAGACTTTAGTGAAAAGTGATACTAGATGCTTGAAGGGGAATAAATAAAGTATTCAGAGGAGCCTCACACAAATTTCTGTTTCTTTTCAATTTTATGAGGTGTCGGATTTTTTTCCTATTCAATTATATTTCTGAAATATCCGCTCCTTCCAGGTTACAGATGCATAATAGGAATATTTAGAATGTGAATCTAGACTCTGCTTTCTACCAGGTTTCATACTCTAACTGGTAGTGTTACCCCCTTTAGCCTTTTTTTTTTTTTTTTAATTCTTTATTTTTGTTGTGCATGAGTTACAATCATATGACAGTAATGCCACAACAGCATACATAGACAATGTGAACATATAAGAGTGTGAACTGTTATATAGCATTCAGAAGGTACGCACATATTTTATATGGTAATAATAGCAGAATCAAGCTGGGTACATGCTGGTTTAGCAATATTGATTTTTCTGTTGTGTAGTAACAGTAGCTTGACGTTAGTTAGTGTATTGAGTCATAGGTGAAACACACGAGTTACACTAAGCTTTTTTTTTAGTATTATGGTATACAGGTGCTAGTATGCTCATTCTCTTGTAATGGTAATTAAACCGAAAACAATCTTGACAGACTAATTAACCTGACATGGTGAGTGCTCAGGATTATAGATCGATTTATAAGTCAGCTTAGGGGTAGACATACCACCAGGGAACCGTTCTCCCAATCGATAGAGGCACAGGGGTCTAGCGGGTGAGAGCGCTGGAGACAGAATATAATGTCCCTCTGGAAATGAGTGAAAGGTAGCCCCTTCAGCCACCACATAGTTGTTGTGCCAGGGTGCCCGGTTTGCTGCCAGTTGCTGGGTGTTGGGCGAGCTCTCTGCCGTATGCTTACCACCAGAGGGGGTATCCTCCCCAGCAGGGGTGTAGGTGAGTGTTCTGCTTCCCCTCGTGATGAGTTAGAGGCTGCGAGCAGCCGATGTATCTGTGAGCCGTCTTGTGACCCTGCCCGGAGGATGAAGGAAGCGCCGGGACCCCGCGGGATGCCTCTGTGAGTTCAGTCGTGGTGGAGGTGGGTAGTTTGATGAGGTCTGAGGGTGCAGGCGGATGGCTGCAGTTAGGATCTGTGCCTCTATTGTTAACGGTTTCTGCCAGTGCAGGTGTGTAGCTTGTAGGGGCTCTGGTTTCGGCGCCATCTCGCATGGCCTCCGCCATCTTGATTTTGGTGCCTGGCTTACGGGTCTTGGTGGCCCTGTTGTTGCACCGGAGTTGCTTCGCGGTGGTTCGGTCTTGAGGGTGGGGACCGGGATCACCCCCCCGGTCCAAAGGGGGGGGTACGGAGCCGGTTCCCCGCGGGCTGACATATGGTTTAGCGCTGTTTGGCAGGATAGCGGGGCAGCGGCCGTCCGGTCACCGCCGGAGTAGGCCTCGAAAATGTCAGTGAGGAATCTTCCTCCAGGGGACTGAAGCCCTTAGAGCCAGCCTCACCCTGGATCCAGAGCCCTCTACCCACTGAGGGTCACCGTTGCCGGTTGGTTTTTCGTCAGTAATCTTGTCTTTTTAGGCTTATCTGGACTTAAGTTGCAGGAGCTGGTCTCCCTTGCGACCGTCCAGCTCGGCGGTCCGGCCCCGCCCCCCCCCTTAGCCTTTTTGAATTCCTTAGCCCCTTTTACCTCTTTGTGAGTCTTACACCCTCTTTACTGTATCCTATCACCCTTTTTGTGTGTCTTACACTCCCTTATGTGTCTTTTATAACTCCCATTTATGTATCTCTTACTTCCCCCCATCCCCTTTGTGTGTCTGTTACTTATCTACCAGTTAATTTGTTTGTTTCTTACTGCCCCCAGCTCCTTTGTGTGTCTCTCACTTCCCCCTAGCCTCTTTGTGTGTCTTTTACTTCCCCACAAGCCCCTCTGTGTGTTTCTTACTCCCCCAGCCCTTTTGTGCATCTCTAACTCCTCCCAGCCCCTTTGTGTGACTATTTTTTCCCTCGGTCTGTTTGTGTGTCATCACCATCAGTCTCTTTGTGTGTGTCTCTCCTCCACAGCCACATAGACATAGATATACAGGCAAAAAAACACACATGTACAAAGACATAAACATACAGACACACAGACATGGTTATTCGGTCACAAAGTCACAAAGATATACAGGCACACAGGTGTTAGAGGCATACAATGAAACAAGCACAGTCATACAGGTACAGACATACAGGCACACATAATCTACACATACAGATACACTGTCATACAGACGCAAACATACAGTCTTACAGAGACACACCGAGAGACATACAGACCTGTCATAGAGAGACATACAGGCACAGTCATAAAGAGACATACAGACACACATATACAACCGTACACAGACTTACAGACACAGTAATACAGAGACATACAGACACAGACACTAATTGTTTTCTTACTTACTGAGATATTATTTTCCTGATTTAAGCCATGGCAGCATTACATTCCCACCTTCTTTTATAGGGGTTGAGGAGCTAGTAACACAGACTGCCTAACATGGCCATGATATTAATTTCACAGTTCTGCTGAGTTCCCTTCTGCTGAGTACAGTTCTGCTGAGTACAGAAACTATTTTCTATTATTATATATATGTTTTGCAGTACACTAATGGTGCATTTTGCTGATCTGATGGTCCACAGATACAAGTGAAAAGAATTAACCAATCGAGAGAGAAATGCAGGGTAATAGAAAATCAATGTATTTTTTTATATAAATTATTATATTATACATTTATTAAATATATAAAATGTAAATATTTTTTTCTGCTCCTCCTCTATTTGTCAATTCACACTTGTTCTGTTAATGAAATCATAATTTAGCGACTGTGCCTAACCATCAATCATCTCATCTTTTGGCACCACAGACAGAACTCCGGATCATGAATCACACAAAACTGTTCATCCATTGCATTTGTTTTGTGATTCAGCTATAGGGCGACTCAGACAATCAGCACAACTTCCCAATTTTTTTTAATCCAAATTCACACGTCTAATATCTGTAGCGATTGCCCCACTTCATTGTTTGCAACTATTTTCTACATCTGCACCACTATGTCATGTAAGAAACCTGTGATAAATGTCATTGTCATCAGATGATTTGGGACATTATAATGGCTGTAGAAACCCAATGGATCAATGTGCTTTGTGGATGTAACCCTCAAATAGGAAAGAAAATCTGGATGACCCACGCCACTGGACTTGAATTGAGTAGAATCTGCAGGGAAAGGCATCAAACACTTTCAGACTGAACAGCTTGTGATGGCAGTTTCACTGAATAGTTTTATTAGAACCGTGTGTCTGCAGTTGCGAAAGTAAAGGCCTGTTTATGTCAATAGTACATGAGAGTGTATGGGGAGTTTGCTTTCTCTTTTTCCGAGCCAGCCAAGATATAGTAGGGAATGTATGTTATGGCTTGTACCTTCATTCTTTGCTATAATTATTATTTGTAAAGCGCCAATAAATTCTGTAGCGCTGTACTAACATAGGTGGACTAACAGACATGTATTTGACGAGCTGGATGCACAGGAACAGAGGGTATTGATGGACCTGATTAAACAAGGGAGTGGGGTAACTTGGCACAAGAGGTATGAAGCAATGCAAGGAGAATATCTGCTCTCACAGAAGACACCATCAGGACCAAAGAATGTATGTGGATCAGAATTTCTGGGCTCTTTGGTTTTTCAGATAAACTCACTAATCCAATCCTGTAGCTCATTGGAGTCTTACCTAATGTATTTTTCATAAGGAATACTTGTAATTATTTTCATGCAGGGCTGCTCACATGCAAACACTATCAAGATAATCAAATAGGTGATCTAAACTATTTATATTATTACAAGTATACAAGCGCTACGGAATCTGTTGGCACTATATAAATGGCAATAATAATAATAATGCCAAAATATTTTACATAGTTGCCAACTTTCCTGAATTTGCCAGGACAGTCCTATGTCTTGGGCTCCTGTCCCAGTGAAAAGGAGTTCTGAGACCTGATCCACATTCCAGGACAGCCGCCCCAGGGACCACAGGAAAGTGGCTAGAAATATATTTGTATCTTTTTAATTTCTCTGTTAGTTTGTGTACATCGGTGGATTTGTATTTGTGTGTGTCAGTAAGCATGTGTATCTCTTGCGTGTATTTGTATATGTACTTGCCATAAAGTGTCACTGGAAACACCGTATTTACTTGAATCTAACGTGCCATCAAATCTAATGCGCACCTCAAGTTTTGAAACCTTGAAGCTGAAACACAGCAATGTGAATTTCTCCCCGGCAAAGAAATATTTTAGAGGAAAAAGATCATGTACAGTTTCATAATACCATAGCCTGCGGATGTTTAGTAATTAAAGTGTAGCCACTACAGATAGTACTACAAATGCTGCAGAGATCAGCTAGCAATGTTTTCAGACTTGGGCTCATCTTTAGTTGCATTCAATATGAGTACTAAAGGGGAAATGTATATGAATCAGATGCTCTATCAAATCTAATGTGCATTCAAATTTTGAAAACTTTATTTTACCAATAAAGGTGTGCATTAGATTCGACTAAATACAGTATTTTTCAAATGTTGGCAACGATGCGGGACATTGTATAATACATAAACAAGTCCTGCAAGTTTATGATTAAGGCCTATTAGGTCCATGAGAACAAGAGGTGACAAGGGCCCTGCTGATGAGGTTTTACAGTCTAAGGTAGGGGCAGCCACAAATGTACAACTATACATATTATAACAACTATATGCCAGCCTTAACATTCCATCTAGTGTCTGACTACTATGGACTCGTATCCCAGATACGCATGGATCCCCATAGCCTGTGAATGAACAAGGAAAGACAACCCGGAAGCAGATTTTTTTTTTCTGCATCTCACTGTATAGTGTCTGTGAGATACAGAACAGACCCCTCTCTTTTCCTCGACTGTTTGCTTTTTCGCCAATTATTGGTCCAGTGATGCGGCTTTGTTGATACAGCAATCCGAAAAAGTGGTAATGTTCATTTGTCAGCGGGCTAAGCCATGGACTCCCACTGCATGAAAAATATATACACAAAGCAAAGGTCTCAGACAAGCCCTTCCATTTGTTTCTCAAATACAGTACTAAAAGTGACGCATTGTTGAAGATAAAACGAAGGATAAGGCTGCCTGTCTCCAAAGCATGTCTGTGAAAGCATTAATGACATTCCTAATCACAGTTAAGCTTATCTTTCAATTTATCCCGGTAACCTGAAAGCACAGCCTCATAGATAATCAGATAAATAGTCTGGTTTCTCTGCTAGGCCAGGGTTACTTCAGGCTTCGGCCTGTAATATTATTCACATAAATTACACAGCAATTAGCAGACTTAGTATATTAACCCCATCACCTCCAGGTCACTCGTCCACACACGTGTTATAATGTGTCATCAGTCAGAAGGCATGGGGTGGCATTTTAACAGGAAGCATACTGGCGATGGCGAATATTCCTACACTTTGGCTCAAACGCAGCATTTTGAGTGTATGATGTGCCAACAGACAAAAAACATACAACCATCATAAAAGTGAGCTGCATTTGGGCAATGTAGATACAAGAAATAGCATTTAGTTTAAGGGTCATGCAACCATTGAGAAACAACAGTTTAATGAAAACACAATTTTAGAATTGAACATGTCCTTTTATAGTATGTAATTATCTGTTTCTGACATATTTAAATATCCCGTAAGCAACCGTGGGTGAGGTCGCTAGTGAATTATTCTCCATAATTCACTGTGTGCCTGACTAGCATAAATGTTCTGGCCTGCCTGGGACTATTGGGACTTACACTCTAGGGCAGCAGTTTCAATTTGCAGCTGACACCCTTTGAACCCAACCTATTCCCAAAATGATATTTTATATTATTTACCCATAATCCATTCTTTATTGTCATGTATAATCTCGATAACAAGATATTAAATATGTTTGCATATTTTCAAAGAAAGGTTGTCATATATGTTAATGATGTCAATGCAATGTTTTATTAATTTGCATTCATTTTTTAACCCCTTAAGGACACATGACATGTGTGACATGTCATGATTCCCTTTTATTCCAGAAGTTTGGTCCTTAAGGGATTAAATATGACATCTATTTTGTTAAATTGTATTCATTAGGTTGTAAAGCAATATTGATTTCTGAATAAGCATTGTTGATGTACTGAGATCACTCTAGGATTTGCAGAATTTGTATTTACTGGATGGTAACACTTCTAAAAATAAAACGGTATGAATAATTTCCAGCTAAAATTCAAAAGTGCAAAAAGTGAGAATTGGCACTTTTCCTCTCCTATGCGACTTTTCACAAAAACACCTAAAATATGCATGTCAATAATTGCAGCCAGGTCAATCATTTTTGTATCCATTGCAAAATACACAGAGAAATTTAAAAACATGTACAAATTAATTTTAAAAAAATGCTGCTTTGCAGGTATCTTTTTAAATATTTGATTGTGAAACTTTCAAAAAATAACCATTTTTTTTTTCTGCCTCTTGTTTATATTTTCATATGGTGGGAATAGTTGGGTAGGCAAAATATATATCATTGTATCACTTTCTATGTGGGTGTGTGAACATATCTCAGTTTGAATATGTATATTATTTCCCTAGCTCTGTATAATTTATGTACTCCACATTAGCACATTACAAAACAAATACAAATAATACATTTGACAATGAAAAGAAAAATTATTTTTTTAAAAATTTTTTTTAAACACATTTTAATTCTCCATGGTATATGAGCACTGACTAGCCAATGTAAATAAGGTATCTCTCAATTTGTATACTAATCCTTTGTGCATTTTTTTAAAGGTTTTTTTATGATTATCAGCTTACTATGTTTTTGTTTTAATTTTATTATTTTGTATTTCTAGATAATCAAACGTTTGTTATTTTAAATAATAAAATAAAAAAATATCTCTCAAATTCTGCCTGCCTGTAATTCTTAGATGGGATAACGGAGATTTTATTTAAGGAGTTATGATAAATTATATATTTCTCATTTTAGATGTTTTTTTTAAATATATTTGATATATAATGATTCTGCCTATTGCTAAATTATATATATATATATATATATATATATATATATATATATATATATGTATTTATATATATATATACATATATGTGTATATATATATATATGTGTATATATATATATATATATATATATATATATATATTATTTTATTTATTTTTCCTATGTAAAGCTAATATTTGGCATTCTTGTAACCCCTTCTGTGCTGGATAAATAATATAAAACAGATAAAACAATAAAGTGCACAAAAATCTGTAATTTTAGAACACAAGATTAGTTAATTTGTCAGCTTCATGTAACTGTCAATCTCATATAAATGCACAAGGTGACTTCAAGTGGAGAATTGTCTGCTAATAGATTTGTTACAACACACCAGGGGCCAAAGTTAATGATAGACCATTAATATAGGGGAACCCTTCTAAACTATCCTGAACTTAATTTCAGCAACAAGCCAACCAATCACAACACAGCATAATAACCTTTAAACTGAGACAACAACACGAGGGGTGGGTGGGGGTAAGAAAAGTTTTTGTAAGAGGTGCATTGCCCATTAAATTGCCATATTTCAGGCGTCTGTCCACACTAATCTATTAAAGTGTCAGCTCTGGCTATGACAGGGATCCTGATTCACTAACAAATACTACAGGGCATTATCATCCATTTTCGGCAAGAATTTTAATTGAAACGGATGTTGCCACTTTACAGGATGGTCAGACAGAGATAAAATGCAGCTAGAAAGGGGAGAGAGAGACAGAGAAAGAGAGAGAAGAGGAAAGTTGATATAATGAAAGAATAGTTGCTGGAGAGAGACAGGGATCCATCTAGAAAAATGTATTCTAGAAAGAGGTCGTATGAGGAGATAGAGAAAGAATAACTGGGTGTATTCACTAAGGTGAGAATTCCAAGTGAATTCAAAGAGAATTTCACATTTCAGGCCATAGTAATCGAACTGGAAGCAAAGTTGATTTGGAGAATTTGTCCAATTCAGCTACTTTGGTCTTAAATTTGAAATTCCCTTGGAATCCTTGCTTTAGTTAATAGCCCTTTAAATGAAACTAAGGGAAGAGAGAGACAGTAGCAGGGAAGCTGAAGAATAAATAAAAACGAAGGAGCAAGGAAAGTACAAATAGTTGATTAATTCCATACAGCTTGTTAGAACTGATTTTCATTATTCTATTTTTTATTTATTTTTTTACTGAAGGCAATTCAGTGCTAGAGATTATTAAGGGATAATTCCACTGAACACTGGATGTTAAATAAATAAGTATAGCGGATATTTCTGTTAAGTGGGATGTATTGTAAATAGTAAAAAGTATTGGTGAAAGTTTGTTATTGCTGGCTGTATAGTTAGTTCTAGAATTGGCATTGGGTTTGGAAAGGGGCAGGATGGGGGCTTCCTCTCTATGCTATAGGGATCAGAATAATAACACACAGGAATAATTCTATTAACACTTGTCTGAGTCACAGCAGATCAGGTAGGGGCAAAGTGATACAAAGAATTCCTTATTAAATATCATTAGCATCATCATTGTTACAGTAGAAGGCCTACACAGTATTGGTCAGGAGTCCCTCTCTGCCTGGGGCTTTTAGTGGTCCCACTTTCCACTATAGACTTGAAGCAAACAAATAAATGAAGAGATTAGTGTGTCTGCTCTTTCTCTCCTGGGAAATAGTGAGTTCTAACTCAGCTACTTCCTCGCTTGACTGCTGGCAGTTGGATGTTGCTGGACATTTAAATGTAGCTGTGTTCCATTCTTGCTCCTAAGGGGTTAATATGTAAAGCACAGCATTAAGCTCTCCTCTGTCTCAGAAATTGGTGCAAGGAACATGCTGAATGGGAAACAACCTATAAATGTCTTTAAAATAACGATTTAAAAACATATCTGCAATAATTAATTTTGATTTACGATGATATACTGTTATATGTTGCTAGAATTTGCTTCTTGATAGTATTTAACTTAATTGTCCTCACTTTTAAATAACGATAAACTAATATACGGTTATATGTTGATTCATTAAAATATATATTTTTTTAATTTTATTTTATTTATAAATACAATGGGTCACAGTTGTATAACACTATATATATATATATATTCTGTATATTTATTATATGACAACACATATTCTATTATATGGCAACACATATTTACATATTTCTAAACACATACACTACATATAATTAGCAAAATGTTCTAAGCATATCCTTTAAATACTCAATCCTTTATCTAAACACGAGAAATTGTTATATTTGTAAAAAATATAAATATAAAGAACAATTTTATACACCAATTTGCACACAACCGTTTCTATTTCATGCCCAGTCTCCAAAATGACTAAATATATTAACTATGTTTTTACTCTTTGTATATAGTTTTAATTCGTTATTCGCCATGTAGCTAAATATTGACAAATGTTATCACATATTATATATTCATACCACTCATATGATGTTGTTATTTTTAGATTTTCAAAGTTAGGTGACAGACAGATAATTTAATTAATGGTGGGATGGGAGGGCTACTATATTAGTGCTCTTATTAATTAACTGATGACAGTGTTAACCTCTTGAATAAATGCTTATCAATTTATTGAATATCAATATTATTCATCCTTATACTGTCACATGCTATAAGAGATAAATAAGAATTTGGATATTTACATTTACATAATATTTGGATATTAAAAATCTCATTTTATATATATATATATATATATATATATATATATATATATATATATATATATATATATATATAAACAGTATATATATATATATATATTAAAATGGGGACAAAGATATTGAAATGGTTATAATTTTATAATTTACACATGCCATCTAATACCCAAACCAGGTAAGAATGTATTTTTAAAGAACTCATACATAGAACTAATATGAATAGACAATATTAAATGGCCGCATATGATGTCTACAATTACTATACAGTGATGCAGGATTTGACAGAATCACGCACACACTTGGCTCACAATAAGGGAGATGTTTCAAGGTAAAAAAAAAAAAACTGCTGTGGTTGTTAGTGCTATAAAGTAGCAGTCGCCATGGAAACAAATAGAATTCATCTCATCATTTTTCATAAATATCCTCCAATGTGTACCAATGCAATAATCATTTGTAGATGTGCTGTACATTTTTTCATTTGTGTTTGAAATTTTTAAAAAATAAAACCTGGCTCCCCTTCATCTTTATATCGATTTAAATCTATTATTGTAATATTGTAAAACTATTATTTTTAATCGTAACTAGAAATATGATAAATAGAGGAAACAATGTGACAAATATTTTAAACAAAATAATTAGATGCGACATTTGCTCTTGCACCCTAAGCTAAAAAAAAACAATATATATATATATATTTTTTTTTTTTTAATTACTCATATTAGTATTTTTCATAAAACGATTTTACAAAATAATAATAATAATAGGCTCACCACTTTTACTATACAAAAATGGTTACACTAAAAGAATGTAAAATAAACAATTTTATCACATTCCAATTATTGGCTAAATGTGATGCGAAAAATCCTTAATCTCTATTTAAAAAGATTATTCAAATATAATTTTGATAAATTATATTTTAAAATTCTACCATTCAAAGAAACGGGTTTTTTTTTCTCTAAATAATCAGTAAACCATAGCATTAGATTTAAGTAAATAATCGTATCATTAAAAATGAATAAACCCACACAAAAAAAATCTGCAACAAAGTATTATCAGTTGCTTCTATGTGACGATAATGTAACAAAAAATACTGATAAGAAAAGCACAATCGTCTCTTTAAACCCACTGGATGTTTTTCAGGGGTATAGCTATATTAGGTGACATGTCTCTCAGTTGTCCTGCGTCATCATTACAGGTTTGACCAATGGAGACAGAGCTCCAAACTGGTCTCCCTCCTCCACTGCCTTATGGAGACAGAGTTCCAAAAAGCTCCACCCCCTCCTCCCTTAGGGAGACACAGCTCCATAGAATGTATCTCCTCCTTCTTTATGGAGAGTGATACCTCACTCAGTACAGCACTTACTGGGTAAAAAACACCAAACGTTGGAAGGAGATGACTCTCATCAATAGCAGTGGGATTTAATTTCCAAGCCCTCTCTCTTGCTCAGATTTGGGGGGGTTACATGAGTCTGCTTTTGGTATTTCATCCTGTGCCACAATGTTTGCCAACCCTGTGACTTCCACTCCATTTTCTGTCAAAGACATTTTGAACTTGGAGCAACATCAGACTGGCCTGCCTGCCATGGACATATCTCCAAGACTGGACTCTTCTTCTTGCATGCTCTCCAACTTCAAACAGGAGTCCTACCCTGCCACCCCTTGTCTGTCTGATCTGAGTGAGGACATGTCCCACAGAAGCACCTCCAAAGCCTCCTCACCTTTTCCTGGCTCATTTTTTGTCAAGAATTATATGGAAATGGATCCTCTTAAAGACCCCAAGGAAGACAAGAAAGGTAAATGGGACATATTTATTATATTCTAAATAGGCAGCCAATGGGATACACACTCATATATTAGGGGATTGTATTGTTCTGTTACTGATCTCATTGTAATTGTATATTTAGTAAAGAGGAAGGCTAAGGATAAGAAGTTACAATGTTTTAATATAAGGCACCTAAGAGTAATTTTATACTGCATAGCTGCTATACTCTATGGGTATTAACAGTATTTTAACCCAAGTCGAGTCAGTAAGACACACAACAAATGTACATTGTATTCAGTAATCATGATAATGTACCCAAAGGCTAAACTTGGAAGGATCTCACTTGTAATCAGGAGACCAGGCAAATAAATGCAGTTCATCTGCTTGGTGGGTAGACTGTCAATTGTCTGATAGCATCTCCTAATAATTTGCTAATTATTCCATTTCCATACTATTGTCCACTTAATGTATCTTATCTGCAATCGGTTTATGAGTCGCCAGGGCTTTTAAAGAATGATTTATTTGTTTAACCGGTTGTAATCTTAATGGTGATACAATGCAGGCACTCAGCATGCCGTGACGTCACGGGGCAGGAGATGTCATGGAATTGGGCTACACGTGTTTATTTTCAATGTCTGATCACACGTTAAATAGTATGTTGTCCTTATGAATTATATTACTCATATATGTATATGTATATATTTATATTATTTATATATAAATATGTCTATATTATATATCTATATCCAATTAGATATTAAATCTAATCTAATTGGTTTGATTGACAATAATAATAATATAAAGAGAGAGAGAGAGACAGAGAGAGAGAGAGAGAGAGGGGTGGGTGGGTGTGTGTGTGTGTGTGTGTGTGTTTTTCCCAAATAGAGTACACTCGAAGGTCTTGTTAGTTAAATCCAAATTTTGCTTTTTTTTCAGCAATTTTAGTGAATACAAATCATGTCAACTATATATAATATTTTTTTATATATCTATTTTTTTTATTATTCCAGTCCAAGAGAATTCTAATTGTACTCAGTTTCTCTAAATATTAATGCAAACACCTGAATTATTCATTGAAACCAGTTATTTAAAATATTAAAATAAATTAAATTAATATGTAAATATTAGGTGAGTGAGAATATAAACGGTTAGATTTTCATGTAAACATGTTCATACACACACAAACACACACAAACACACACACAAACACACACAACACAGACACACACATATGCACACATACTTACTACATACCAATATAATCTGTTTTCATATCAGATAGGAAAATTACCCTTAATAACCTCCAGAGATTCCAGAGCTGACAAACCCATTGAGCTCCATTAGTGGAAGATAAGAAATCGGGGGAAAAGCGTTTAGCAATAAAATGTACTGCAGGCGCTTTAAACTGCTATCCTTCTTAATGAGCACATTAGACGGTTTGCATTGTAACAAGGTGTGCTGCTGGTGTAACCTCACAAGGCTCTGCATTGTAAAAAGCTGCATATCTACTACTAATATATATATATATATCCAAATACAAGGTATGACCAGCACTCACGGTTTCCTGAACTCGGTGTTCCTGATGAAAGTCCCAGAAGAGGACTGAAACGTCGAGCTGCCACTTTAAATATGTTTGAATAAAATCTACAAATGTTAACCTCTCATCAAAACCGTGAGTGCTGGTCATACCTTGTATTTGGATATGTGAATTCACCCTGGATTACAAGCACCCGGATATTATAACTTAAGTCTGTGTGCAAGGAATGGGTATTTTTTTATATATATATAAATATTTTAGAATTATATATGACACTTCATACATATACATATATAACACTTCATACTTTTATATATGAATTTTCAGGCGCTATATAAATAATAAAATAATAATAATAATATATAAAACAAGGTGTGCTTCCAAAGCTATACGTGGAGAAACACTTCCTATATAAAATTATCATATAATATATAATATTATATATGGACACTATATATAGTAAAAAGATGTGTGTATATATATATATAAATCTAATATTAAAATAAACAGTAAACGAAGCACTCCTTAGGAAATTTTTTCAACCGTGTATTTTACAAATAATCAAAGTTTCGACCCTCCTGGGTCTTTATCAAGATAAATATAATATTATATATGGACACTATATATAGTAAAAATATTTATATATACACATATATATATATATATATATATATATATATATATATATATATATATATATAAATATAAATATAAATATTTTTATATATATATATAATATTTATATATATATATCAAATATTATATATGACCACTATATATAGTAAAAGATGTGTGTGTGTGTGTATATATATATATATATATATATATATATATATATATATATATATATATAATATATGATATATGACCACTATATATAGTAAAAAGATGACGTTTTCTTATAATACCTTATTTTATTAACAGAATTTGACAAAGAGAATTAGAAATTCAGTATAAAATAGCCTAAACGAAAAAATGTCAAGCTATGCTTTCAGGCTGGCTACTCTGGCCTTAAATTTAAAATTTACTTTGAATTCACTTTGTATTCTCACTAAAGTAAATAACCAAGTAACCATGTAAATTTAGAATTTTAGCAAATAAATCCGAATTGCAAAATAAATCTCCCAGAAATCAATTCTTGGCTACTTTAGCCCAAGGATTAAATTGCTCAAAATGTAACAAATGTAAAAATTCTGAGTTTCTAAAAAGTTTTATAACGAGAGAGATAGTTCAATGTGTCTTTGTGTGTATTATATATATTATATGTATATGTATATAATAACAGTTAATGCACTTACACTGTAAATTTGTTGAGAGTAATAACATGTAAACTTCCTGTATTGGTTTGTTTGTGAAACTAGAATGGCTTCTGTATTGTTATGTGATAAGATAACATTTAATTTGCTAAATGTATGCCTAAATTCCTGAAACGGAAAACAATTTCATAACTCCACTATGTATCTAAGTAGTTTTTTTTTTTTTTTTTTGCATTTTTCTTATTGTCTAAATTTAGGAAATGCGGTGAGTCTAACAGTATCCAAGACTTTGTATATGTAAAATTTATTGCATATACAATAATAAAACATTTGTCAGTGTATCTGTCCAGGGTATATGAAGCTTCTGGACAATATAGAGTTTTTATATTATTATTATAATATAGAGTCAGCATTTTCTGCTGTATTTGACAACAAGTAATTAACATACAAAATAATATTGACAGAGAGAAGAGGTGAAGAAAGTTTTACTCAGATAAGCTTACAAGCTAGGAGATATAACACAGTGACAAAGAGAAATATGCAAATTTAGCAATGTTATGCACCTCTATAGATTATATTCTTATTCTACTATATATAATGAAATAAAACATAGGAACTATATAGTCTAATAATCCTATTGTTTGTGTGTGTGCATTGACTAAAAAGAGAATTTCTCTTGTATCATCGTTGCTACTGATTATTGAAAACCAATACATTTTCTTCCTACTTCAGATCTATGCCCCTTGCAAAAAAATAGAGATAACGACAAGAGAGATTTGGATGATCCCGACAGACCAAGGCAAAGGAAGAGGAGGAAGCCTCGAGTTCTGTTTTCCCAAGCACAGGTATATGAACTGGAAAGAAGATTCAAACAACAAAAGTACCTATCGGCCCCAGAGAGAGACCACTTAGCCAATGTCCTGAAGTTGACATCCACACAGGTGAAAATCTGGTTTCAGAACAGAAGGTACAAATGCAAAAGGCAGAGGCAAGATCAGACTTTGGAGATGGTGGGTCTTCCACCACCAAGGAGGATAGCTGTCCCTGTGTTGGTGAGAGACGGGAAACCATGCTTAGGAGAGTCGTCTCCTTACAATTCTCCATATAATGTCAGCATCAACCCTTACAGTTACAATACCTATCCGCCATACTCTAATTACAGTAACCCAGCCTGCAGCAGTAGCTACAGTTGCAGCTATTCGACCATGCCAAACATGCAGCCTAGTTCTGCTGGTAATAACTTCATGAATTTCAGTGTCGGGGACCTAAACACAGTGCAGACTCCAATTCAGCAAACCAGTGGTGTGTCCGCACTTCATGGTATCCGAGCCTGGTAGGACCAGGCCTCGTAACCTCAGAAAGCACTCAATAAATTATAGTGGCATTGACTACAAAGATTGGAAAAGAATTGCAGATACTTGGTGGTACAACAGAGACGTTCTGCACTCAACTATGACTAGATGTGACTTATTGGTACTAGAGATGCGTGTTTGAAAAAAAAATGAGAATGCCCAGAACTTGTTGGTCTACAGGAGATATCTACAGAAGATACACCTCTCATCCAGGGGAGTTTATTATACATATCTATATATTTTTTTTTTGTTCATGTCATGTAGTGTTCAGACTTTAAGCACCATCAAAAGGTATTTACAGATTACCTAAGTGTGTCCTTTTTATGTATTTAACCCTTTCACCACAGGATTATCCCTTTGAATGTCATGGCGGCTGTTCTAGCACATGACCGTGGCACTCAAAGGCTTAACCACCCATGCAACTTAAACACAAGGGATTGTGTTGACTACTACTGGGGGAATTATTTAAATGTGGAGTTTCAAACAATAAAGAAAAGATATTTGTAGCAGAATGTGTTTCACCGTTTACTTTCTGACTATAATACGATTCTTTTTTTGGCATTCATTGATATTCGGAAAAATACCAAAAAACTAAACAAAAAAACAAAAAATTCCACCAATGCAAAACAACAAAATACAGGCAGCACATATAATTACAAAACAAAATATAAAACAATAGGGAAATTCTCAACAGCAAAAATAAATACGGCACTTTTCGAAGCCTTACATTTATTGATTTTTAGTTTGATTAATAAAAGGCCTAAAAAACATATTCTTGCACTAATAAGAAAGAAGTTAATGCAAGGCCAAGATGTATTTAGAAGGGAAAATATAAATGAGATTTGTGAAATGGGAGGGGAAATTAATTGTTAGTTGGATCCCACAAAGAGTGACTAAATGTATCAATCACTTTTATGTTCATATTAATACTAAAAGTAGAAATCCCAGGCCTTCAGTTTTATGCACATTTGATGAGGTTTTTAAAAGAAAGAGATGAACAATCTGAGTGCCTGATGCGCATGAAAAGTGTTTCAAAGAAAGGAACACTTTTCTGGAGCACTGTTTACATAGGTAAATAATTAACAGGCTAGAGAACCTGTACAGCATATCTCAGTCACTTTGGATGTTTAGAAGGAAGTATGTCCGGAAGCCCATATATCCGATAGCAATCATGAGCTCACTGAGAACAAAAAAAGTCACTTAATTACTTACTTGCATCGAGCTATTAAGATTTCATTTTAGACCACATCTACTGCCAACAGCAGTTGTGTGTTTTTTGTGGAGGGATAAAGATTACGCACGGTGTAGCCAATGGCTCCTCAAAAAGAAAAAAGCATCATACATTGTGCATCTAATTACAGTTAAAAAAAATTGTGTTTATAAAGAATTTTTTTTTTTTTTATGATGCCCTTACCCCCAAAAATCTCTGAGATATGATTTCTGAATTTATTGGTAAAGTACACAGAGTGGAAAATATATATATATATATATTAAACATGATGTGAAATGTGTAAGATTGAAAAATATTTTTGTGTGTGTGTGCGAGGGGGGAATTTTTGTACAATTTATTTAATATAAGGTGCTGTTAAGAGATTCTTCTTTGAGATAATTTTTTTGTAAATTTAATAATATTACTTTAATGCAGTGCAAATAGAGGTTATTGTGACTATTGCACAAACTTTCAAAATATTCACTTAGTCTAGGAAATGTGTTAATAAATTAATAACTTAAAAGTGTTTAGTGGCACATTGTCAAAAAAAAAATTGAAGATTTAAGTCAAACAGAAAAGTTGGAAATACAGCCAAGGTGTACATTTTTACTTAATTACATAGAAAGAAATACAGAAAAAAAGGGAAAAAAAGACCATGGACAAAATCGTCTATAAATCTTTCGTTATTATCTTTCAGTTTATTAAAAAAAAAAATGAAGAAACTTTAATAAACAATAGGACCCTTGTATATGTATATATAAAATCTCTATATATAATAATATATGAGAAAAATTACTTTACAATATAATATATATATCTTATACATATTATATATATATATATATATATAATATTGCAAAGTAATTATATATATATACTATATTGTAAGAATGTTTTATAATATATATTATTTTATATTTATAAAAAAATATACATATAAGTGTGTGTGATTATATGTAGAATTTTGTTTTTCACGATACCCGTAGCTTACTTAAGTGAGTAACAAATTGTGTTATCCAGACAGAATCCTTATAACGTGTTGCATGTCAATTTCTCAACCCTTTGGAAGATCTAAGTAATATATTGAGGTTAAAATGTGGCTTTTATTATTCCAGTTTTACCACCACAGCAAATTCCTTGGGAAAGGCCAAACATATTTAATACATGTGTGAGTTATTGTTATTAGCTAAATTTAAAATGTACTGGTCACACACACACACACCCACACCCACACACAGAACAAAAATAAAAGTGAGGTACTCAGCATCCACAAGTGTGTAGAGCAAACACACACATTTGGATACAATCTTACAAAGTAAATAACACTCATGACAAAATTCCAAAGAGGGAACTGAACACAAACTGATTCTAGCATGCTTTCTGTTAAATACATTTACACAACCAATTTTCTGGGGTCTTGGTGGAAAGCATGAGCTATATCCTAAGTAAAAATAATAGTTTTATTAATTCCCTATAAATTATCTTCTGAGCAAAATCCTAGAATTTAATAAGCAAAAAACTATTTTTTGCCTCATTTACATATGTTTCTAAACATTTTTTTTTTGTCTGTGAACATATCATACACAGGATCTCAATTATGTTTACAGTCATTAAAAGCAAACAATTCCATTATAACCGACAATGAAGTCCAAGTAATTTTATTTATTTTTGCAGTTTTATAACAAGTATACAACATCTACATTTAAAAGGGAAAGGTAACTACCCAAGATTATTAATATTATATTTGAAAAATATGTATTTGTGAGATGTGTGAAAAATGCAATTAAATATAGAAATTCACACCTCTTTATGCTGCCGCTGGGTGCCTCCATCTTAACTCTTTGTCATTGCTATAAACTCTGTCATTTGCACCTGGAAAGCAGGATAGAGAAAGCAGACAGAGAGAAGTCGAAATTAAACAATATTTCTATTCATCCTTATTTTCAATGTTTGCCCTGGATGTGCCTGGACTAAAGTGTATTGTGATGTCATTTGTTCAATTATTAATATCAATTAAAAATAATAGAGATCATCAGATTAAAAAAATAACACAATTATAGATGATTTTTCAATGTGACGGTTTCCCTTTAAATGCAATGACTCTGGGGTTCGGGGATCTCAGTTTTTAGAACAGATTTAACATTAATTGTATCCATATTATGTGATCAGTAAGCAGTAAAAAAGTTTAATCGGTGATACTCGCTAATAAAAGCAGAAATTTGTAATAAAAATATATTAGCATTAAAAATTGTTCATATTTGACATATTATATTTGACAAATATCAGCTCTCTGACACACGTCCAACATTGGCCAAAAACAAGAGGTCATCAATTAATTATTTTAGAACATAATCTGCTTGTTTTTATCTTCTTTTAATTTTTCTTATTTATTTTTTTCCACATGATATTTGAATCATGTTCTTCTATAACTTAGTCTATGCCTATGACTTGGCAATGAACAGTCAGTGTTCTTTTGGCTTCGTAGTAGCCATTAGAATTCTTTGCATTCGGCTCTTAGATTTAACTCGCTAGATTGACTTGATATAAAAGTGTGAATTGTAAAAATCAGGAGGTATTTAATTGATCTTATATGCAGTTCCATTTAGGCACTTGCTTTGAAAAGGCAAACACGTTATATACTATTACAAATATTTCAAATTATGAGTTATTTACCCGAATATTCAAATTGTATTTATTGTGTGCGAGGGGGGAATTTTTGTATAATTTATTTAATATAAGGTGCTGTTAAGAGATTCTTCTTTGAGATAATTTTTTTGTAAATTTAATAATATTACTTTAATGCAGTGCAAATAGAGGTTATTGTGACTATTGCACAAACTTTCAAAATATTCACTTAGTCTAGGAAATGTGTTAATAAATTAATAACTTAAAAGTGTTTAGTGGTACATTGTCAAAAAAAAAAAATTGAAGATTTAAGTCAAACAGAAAAGTTGGAAATACAGCCAAGGTGTACATTTTTATTCAATTACATAGAAAGAAATACAGAAAAAAAAGGGAAAAAAAAGACCATGGACAAAATCGTCTATAAATCTTTCGTTATTATCGTTCAGTTTATTAAAGACAGACAGAATCCTTATAACGTGTTGCATGTCAATTTCTCAACCCTTTGGAAGATCTAATTAATATATTGAGGTTAAAATGTGGCTTTTATTATTCCAGTTTTACCACCACAGCAAATTCCGAATATAAAAACCCGAATATTCAAATTGTATTTATAATAAAGATCATTACTCAGTTAATTTACTCCATTTTGAAACTGAAAACGATAGGCACTTGAAAACACTAGTTTAAGCAGTGAACAGCAATGGTTCTATAAGTATATCACAAAGATGGTGCTGACATGATAGAGTGTATTGAAATTTAAAAAAAATGCCTGTGTGAGTAGCTTCCCAACTGCATTACAACAGAGGCAGAAAAAATATCCAGTCAGTTGGAATAAAAAAAAAGAATTAAAGCTCTACACACGTCAATCAGAAAATATATTAATAACAAGTTAGAATTACATTTAATCCTCTAAGTGCTTTAAAACTTAATGATATATTTGAGGGTATCCATTATCTAAGAATTATGGAGAAATTAGGTAACGGTAAAGGTAACTGCGCATTGCAAGCCTAAAAATGTTTTTAAAATTATCCGATCCAACAATTTTGTCTCCAAATTTGCAATTCTCATGTCAATTCTTTCAAATTGCGGTGTAATAAATAAAACAAAGTATATTGATCATCAGTTGGAATAGTCACCGTAACAGGAGTTGTAGAGAAATTACAGAAGAATGTAAAATTTTGGACAAAAAAAGTCATATTGGAGATATCTCCAACTTGGGTTTTTTTCCAGCTCCCTTGTCGACTCTCCACAATTTTCAGTTTCGTCAATAACTACACAAATAAATGGTTGCTAGGAGAACACATTTTTTCCTAAAGCAATATTCTTATCCATCTTTTCCCCTTGACGTTGTTAGTTGAGACTTATGATCTGGGGTCACAGTCATTGCCTCACTTGATAAAGAAATGGAATGTTCTGTGACAGCTATTGGAATATGATATCTAGAAGAACGTTCTGTAATATTTTTTAGAACATTTTTAATATTGATTAGCATGTTCTGTGATATGATTTGAAGACTGGGAATTATGTTTCTATTGTGTGTATCAAGCTGAGCCCAGCATACAAATTTAACATAGATTTGACCAATTTTAGAAAACAGTTATTAAAAAAAATGACTTGCCTAAATATAAATTTGAATTTTTAAGATTAGTTGCATCGGCACATTGTATATAACAATGTGGTCTTTATTCAATACTAACGTATTGAATTAAAGCGCCATTGCAAATTCTGGTTTAAACTGTTAAATTATCACTATAGCCGAAATGTTTGTTTTTTTTTGTAGTTTGGCTACTTCTGCCTAAATGTTGCAGTTCATTTTCAAGCTCACTACTATTCAGTGTATAGTAAATGTTTTGTATAATGTTGTACACACAAATGTCACATTCTGTGATATTCAGCCACATATTTTACTTACATCAATCGCATTAATATTAATTTTATATTTGCTTTTAAAAAAAATAAGAAAACTGCACAGGTTTTGGTTGTTGTTCAAATTTTGCTGCCTTCCACTAGAAATCACATGGGATTATGGAGAAGGAAAAAATCATCAAACCTGACCTGTTTTACGTATACTATTTTGCTTAAGTCGTGTTTAGTGTTTCCACTTGCTTCTGAATAGAGCTTTATTCAAAGCATTTCTGTTAGCTAAGAGAACAGAAATGTTTGTGTCCACTGGGGTTTATTCAATAAACATCAAACCGTTGTGAATCGAAAATCGAATTGCAAAATCCAGACAAGAAGAGCAATGCTGTGGCTTTAAGCGAGTTGGAGAATTTTATATATTAAAAAATATATACTATTTTAAAGGGACACTATAGTCACCAGAACAACTACAGCTTATTGAATGTGTTCTGGTGAGTAGAATCATTACCTCCAGGCTTTTTGCTGTAAACACTGTCTTTTCAGAGAAAATGCAGTGTTTACATTACAGCCTAGTGATAACTTCACTGGCCACTCCTCAGATGGCTGTGAGAAATCCTTCCTGGGTCATGGCTGCCTAAAATGCATCCAAACATTCAGTGTCTCCTCCCTCTGCATGCAGACACTGAACTTTCCTCATAGAGATTAATTGATTCAATTCATCTCTATGAGGAGATGCTGATTGGCCAGGGCTGTGTTTGAATCATGCTGGCTCTGCCCCTGATCTGCCTCTTTGTCAGTCTCCAATCCTATGGGTAGCATTGTGATTGGATCAGTCTACCACTTCTGATGATGTCAGCAGACTGTTTGTTTTTCTGAGTCTAACAGCATGCAGAGTTACAGCTTCAGGCTTGAATACAGTAAGATTTTTACTATATTTATGGAGGCATGAGGCGCCCAGGGGGGCTAGATGGTGGTTTTCACTATAGGGTCAGGAATACATGTTTGTGTTCCTGACCTTATAGTGATCCTTTAATAGAATAGAATACAAGGTGCTAGAGTTTTATATATATATATATATATATATATATATATATATATATATATATAGGAAACACGGGGGGATGGTTTATAATATGGTTTATAATATAAAAAACTCTAGCACTTTTTTTTATTCTATACTATTAATATATGTGTGTGTATTAAAGGATTGTACAGCTTGGAATGTATCCCTCCTTTTTGATGCATCACATGTAAGAAAAATATATATATATTTTATTAAAACGTTAACTATAACACAGTACACTATATTTCCTGATGCTTCTGCTAATATAAGGCAAGCAGAGGCAGCCGACTTGCCAAGAAGATGGTGCACCAACAGGGAGCCTCTTATTCTTATCCCATAAACTCCTGTCCAGCTGTTGTTTATGGAATATGAAATGTATCTCCCAGCAGCAGTTCCACTCATCACATGGCATTAGTTATACAGCCGTAATATGGCAGCTATCAATGTATAACACCCTGGTTGGAAATGTTGTGTTCTAAGATTCATGCAGAGATTTCCCCAACTGTAGACGTCGTATGCAGCCATTGCTCTGGCTTCAGGGGCACGGAGGGGACGGTGGGGGACGGTTAGTTTGTCTTCTCTAAATTAGATATCCAGTGGACCTAATTATTTTAGGACAGTGCTTGTTATATGATCTGATTGTAAGATGGAGCACTTATATTCCTTATAAACTTCATTGTCATTCTTTTCCATAAAAGAAAATCTTGATAAAATAATTAGCCATTAATTGGGTTTGATTGAAGAATATACAATAGACATTTTCGTTTTATAGCTTTCAAGATTGAGGGCTATAGGTGCTTGGACAAAATGTGAACAAAATAGAAATTTGTAACAGGCTACAGAATGTATGTGTTACTCTAGAGAAAAATACAGTAATAATAAAATTAGAAGCAGGGTAGTAGTTGGATTTTGGTGATTTAAAGATAAAAATAAGATAAACAATATCGGGGAGAAAGACTATAAAGTGTTTTATTTCTTTTAGATGACATTTCTGTGTATAAATAATTAGCCGTCATTAGCAGTGTAGTCTGAACCATGGGGTGTGTGGAAAGGCGTCCCCTCAGTTTTTCTTGCAAAAAAGACTAGTAATGAATGTGTGTTAGAAAAAAAACTAAAATGTGTGTCTGCCATGATTACATGTGCCATTTCCAATCATCTCTGTATTGATGACCGAAGATGCAGCAGGTTATGGACAGAGCATGGGGTTAAGTGACTATAGATCAGCAAGTCAGGGTGAGCAGTGGAGTGCCCCACCATCTTTAAACTTTACCAGCCATCACTGGTCACGTGTGAAGCCCGGAAACAAAAACCTTTCAACAATAACTTGTTGAAGTCGAGGACATTTATTGTGGAACAAAGAAAGGGATTCCATAAAATAAATGGAGCAAGGGAAGGTAGTCAAGATGTCTACACATTTCCTTTTTTGTTTTCCAAAATGTATTTCAAATCAAAATAAAAATAGGAGATAATGGTAAAGCATTCATATAAAAATACAGAATAATGTATAATAACTTTATGATTATTACAATTCACAATATAAGAATACTGAAATTGCATGTATTGACATGTATGTTGGGCTAGGATTATGAGGCAATGAGGAGTGAGCATACAGTAGAACAAGATTAATAATACTGGAGGTTTAACGATTATTGAATAAAGCTCCCTAGGGGAGGCAGAGGTGGCTAGCGAAAGTTGAAGGTGGTGATGGGCTGCCCCCTGACCTGTGGGCCATCTACTTAAAGGGATCCTATAGGGCCTGGAACACAAAGCTGTCCCTTGGCGCTCGGTCAGGCTCTGCCCATGCTTCTCCCCTGCCGACGTCAGTCAACGGGGGAGACCTAATGCGGACATGCGGCAATTAGTCCTCCCCATAGGAAAGCACTATTCAATGCTTTCCTATGGGGATAATCTGATGCTGGAGGTCCTCATGCAGAGCGTGAGGACTTCCAGCGTCAGATAACAGACCAAAAGTCAGTTTGGATTCTGGAAGCACCCTCAGTGGCTGTCTGTTAGACAGCCACTGAGGGCAGACTTAGAGCTACAATGTAAACATTGCAGTTCTCTGGAACTGCAATGTTTAACATTGCAGCACTAAGTGCAATATTGACACAGAACCCAGACTACTTTAATCTGGGTGTCTACAGTGTCCCTTTAATCCCATGTACTTAACCGCTGACCCAATTACAATTACAATTATTTATATAGTACCAACATGTTCCATAGCATTGTACTATAGGTAAAACAAGGCAAACATGTAATTCTAACAAAACACATTTGACATATGGGAACAGCAGGCAAATGTGTTTTGTTAGAATTACTTGTTTGCCTTGTTTTACCTATAGTACAATGCCATGGAACATGTTGGTACTATATAAATAATTGTAATTGTAATTGGGTCAGCGGTTAAATACATGGGATTAAAGGGACACTGTAGGCACCCAGATTAAAGTGAGTTTACAATTTAAATATGAGACGTCATGCCCTCTTCAAAACCATAAACCTATAGATACATGAATTGGGAACATCCAACCACTTTAAAGAGGCCACACTTCACCCTGTGATGCTGTTACTGAATTAGAGCCCTAGAATACAGGGTAATATGCAGGTCTCTCATTTAGGGCATTCTGAATCTGATGGCTTTATGCAAGGTCTGCATGACTGGTTTATACCCTCGTAATGGGTATTTTTTCAAACACCTTAACCTGATTAGTTGCCCAACCTGTCAGCAGCATATCAAGCCATCATGAAGAAAGAAAGAAACTAAAGATGTAATTATGAAAGACACATATCTCACCTGCCCCTTTAGACCAGGCTCCACTGAAGAGAGGGAATAGCAGACATGAAACTTTGGATAATTTTGATGTCTACAGATTTAAAGTGGAGATTGTTGTAAATATAGTAACATCCAACAGAAATATTTATAGTGATTTTACACTGCATAAAGCTAACAGGGTTATGCACTAAAGTAAGAATTGTCAGGAATTCAAGTTGTATTAAGTGTATTAAGTGAAATCAAAATTTAGGCCAAAATTGTCAAATTAGACAAATTCTCCAAATTATTTCTGTTTTCAGTTCAGTTATTTTGGCCTTAAATTTGAAATTGTCTTTGAATTTTAGTGACTAACCCTACAAGGGCATTCTGTGAGTGATTATTAATTGTTATATGCTGTACGGTTAGAGCTGAGGATCATGAGAGTTGCAGAGCTAGACAGTTAGAAGTTAACTTAATTATGTTTGATTTGTAAAAACATAATCGTGCTACAATTATTTTTTTTAACGGCTGAAGTGGCATAGCGCAAATGTTTTGTTGTATCCTTTAGGACTCAGGGGGATCTTTACGGGTAGGAAAGATCCGCTCTGCATGGCTAAGTGGTCTCTTGACTAACCAAAAAAATAAAGTTAAATTATGTGGATGAGTAGGAAGAGGAATTTAAATAAAATTGTACTCAGTATCCTGGTTAACATTTATAAATAGCATTGAGAAGCAGGAGTGATTCAAGAAATTATTATTATTTTTGACATTTATGTAGTACCAACATATTCTATAGTGCTTTACAATGTTATTATATAAGACAGAAATTTTACAATAAATGAGACCATTAGAAAATATTACATGAACAATAGGTTGATGAGAACCATGTTCAAATGAGCTTATAGAAATGTACAGATGACATACAACACACACAAAATAAAAATGGTTAAAAAAAAATATGTACGGTATTCCTCTATTCATCAAGATTTTTTTTTAAATTGTGTATAAAAAGTAGGTTAATAAATCATGTAGGGCCTTGCTTTCTGTCATTACCAGCCTTGAAAAAATAATACTTAAATCACTAACAGAAAAAATAAAAGTAAAAAACATATATACTATATAAAACAGGAAAATATCTATTAACCCATTAAGGACTGTGAACGTACGAGGTACGTCCTATGTACTAGGTACATCCGTGTCATGTCCTTTTTACTTACCCAATCGCCACCGTTCCCCCGCCAGCGACCGTTGTCGCTCGCGGTCTGGGGGGACTGCCTGACAGCCCAGACAGTCCCTCGTCGGCAAATTAGGCCCCCCACGGGCCACATTGCCTCAAAATGCATCCATAGTGCTACCTAAACTGACAGGCATTCTCCCTGCTGCTGTAAAATAAAACATATTTTTTTAATATATGAGATATATATATACATATATTATATCTATATATAATATGTATATATATCTAAGATATATATAATGCCATACTAAGTGTATTTTTATATTAATATATACATATATTAATTTTAAAATACACTTAGAATTAAATTACACACGTATATTTAATATATATAATACCTATATATATATATATATATTATTATAAAATATAAATAATAAGTAAATAAAATAAATAAAAAAAGTAAAAATAATGAAAAAATTAAATTACATATATATGTAATTTTATTCTAACTGTTTTGATATTAATATATATATTTATATAAAAATACACTTAGAATGAAATTATATATATATATATATATATATATATATAAAAATACATAATAATATATATATATATATATCCATATACATAATCACATAAATAATTTCATAATTATACACGTAGACATCAAATATATAAATATTATATACAGTATATTTCAATTCTATGTGCATATTTTTGTAATTTTTTTACATAATTAAGTAATTTTATTGATTACAATTGAGGGACCTGCCTGACAACCCAGGCCAAAAGTCCAGAGAATTTAATTTGCTAGCACTGTCTTTAACCCTGTAACTTTCCATGACACCCTAAAATCTGTTCATGGCGGGAGTACTATTTTACTCGGGAGACTTCGCTGAACACAAATATTAGTGTTTCAAAACAGTAAAACAGCAATGATATTGTTAGTGAAAGTGAAGTTTTTTGCATTTTTTACACACATACGTCACTTTCACTGATTATATTATTGTTGTAATACATTTAACTGTTTTGAAACACTAATATTTGTGTTCAGCAAAGTCTCCCGAGTAAAACAGTAGCCTGCATGTACAGGTCTTATAGTGTTTTTGAAAGTTACAGGGTCAAATATAAGGCTTGATTTTCCATTTTTTCACATTGAAATTTGCCATATTGGTTATGTTGCCTTTGAGAGCGTATGGTAGTCCAGGAATGAGAATTACCCCCATGATGGCATACCATTTGCAAAAGAAAACAACCCAAGGTATTGCAAATGGGGTATGTTCAGTCTTTTTTAGGAGCCACTTAGTCACAAACACTGGCCAAAGTTAGCCTTCATAATTGCTTTTTGCATTTTTAACACACAAACAAATAAAAAATGCTAACTTTGGCCAGTGTTTGTGACTAACTGGCTACCAAAACAACTAGACATACCCCATATTGAATACTCTGGGTTGTCTACTTTTACATGTGAGGTGTGATTCAGAGATTTATGACAGTGTTACAATGTCCCTATTGATACATTTTAAAAATATATATTTTGAAACAGCAATGTCCTACTTGTACTTATAGCCCTATAACTTGCAAAAAAAAAAAAAAAAAGAAGCTAAGAACATGTTAACATTGGGTATGTCTTAGCTCAGGACAAAATTTAGAAACGATTTAGCATGGGTGTTTTTTGGCGGTTGTAGTTGTGTAACAGATTTTGAAGGTCAACGTTTTTTTATCATATTTTATAACTTTTTTTATACTAAATTATATGATATGATGAAAATAATGGCATATTTAGAAAGACCATTTAATGGTGAGAAAAACAGTAAATAATATGCGTGGGTTCAGTAAATGAGTAAGAGGAAAATTACAGCTAAACACAAACACCGCAGAAATATAAAAACAGCCCTGGTCTTTAACGGTAAGAAATTTGGAAAACAGTCGGGTCACTAAGGGGTTAAAATGTAACTCTAAAAACTCATAAAAGTAGAAAGGCTGTGAGCCCCTTACCAGGCAGAATATGTACCCCAATTGAACACAACAGAATGACGAATCATCAATTCAACTGTATGTTACAGTACTTACAAGGTTATTCAGAGTTTTAATTATTGCCCTTTCAAATCGAATTTCACATTTTAGGCCAAAATGGCTGGACTGATTGCTGATTTTTTTCCAGTTTGTCTGTTTTGGCCTTAAATCTTAAATTTACTTTGAATTCCTGAATATGCACTCTTAAGTAAATAGCCCTGTTCACTCTTATCCTGTATAAAGTGCAGTTATGTAGTAGTCTCTGAAAAAGAACTGACAGCAATAGAATGGTTGGCAATAAAAATGCATATAATTAAGAGAGGTAAAAAGTACCTAATTAAATATATTTTTTGATTGATTATTCAAATTTACAATTTGTCAATTTTTCATTTCAAATTTAGAATGAATATATTAAGATAGGAGATTATATACGTGCTAGACCAGCAGAATAGCAGAATAGTTTTCTTGTTTCGTGAATGCTGGTACTTTATTAAATTAATGGAAGGAATGTTAAACTATATTCATGCACTAGGTGAATATGTAGATGACAATAAGCACAGAGCGGTAATTTCCATAAATCTCATATATATGTGGTGTGTCCCTTTAAGGAAATATGGAGTTCTTTACATTAAAATGCATTGTAAAATTGAAACTATTCATAGTTCGCAATTTATAAAGTATTAGTTGTCTAAGGTAAAAGTCTATTTAAAAAAAGATTTTTTTCTGGAAGGGACATGACCTTGTCACACAGAATTCTTGAATCTTTCTGTCTCCTTCCTTATAGATTCATGCACAATGCATTGGGGGTACGCTGTATGACTGGTAGCAGCAATTAATATCTATATGGACATCATAGATGGGTGAAAGGTGACTGTAAAACACATTCTACTTTCTAACAGAAAATGGTACATTCTAGAACTCCACACTGCTCTGGGAAATAAAGTTTCCGTCTGATCTTGTAATCCGCAGCGTGCCGGTCCCTATCGAGGACTACCAGGGAGTCTAGTGTACTCCCTCCCTGGCTAGAGATAAGAGGCAAGGAAAGGGGAATAAATGTTATTATAGAAAAAAATAAACAACTGTCCTCCCACAGTGCTTGTCCAACATTACAAACACACATACACTACAAACATACACATTGCATCCACTACACAAGCCCACAAACTGCATTCACTACACACACTTCATCCACTACACAAACACAGACACTGCATTCATCACACACTGCATCCAGTACACAAACACAGACATTGCATTCACTACACACTGTATCCACTACACAAACACACACACACACTGTATCCACTACACAAACAGACATTGCATTCAATATACACACACACACTGCATCCACAATACACACTGCATTCACTTTCCTAACACACTCCCTCTGCATCCACTACACACATACACACACCTTGCATCCACTAAACACACACACACTGCATCGACTTTGCTTATCCTTGAGAGCGGACTTAGAGGCGAGCCCATGCCTTAAACTGTGTAAGGAGGCCCAAAATTTCTGAAGGCATCCCTGTATGGACCACAAATCCTATTATGCTTAGTCAACCAAAAACTCACTCGTTTGTGCTTGTGCAGGGCTGTGTAAAAAATGTTTGTGAATGCAAAGTCTCTCAGGAAATCTCATCATAGAGTGATTACATCTAGGCATTCATAGGAGAGAATCAGGCTTATTTACTAAGCAATGAATTGTAGTGCATTGAAAATAGAACTAGCATATTTAGGCTAATCTAACCAAGCTGTATCAAAAGCTCAGGTATGGAAATTCTGTTTTTATTTGTCTACATTTCTTTGTTACAGAATAAACCCCGCTATATGTGATTATATTACATAAGAAAAATACACCAAAACTGCCTGAACGTAATTTCTTATTCTTTATAATCTAATCATTTAAACAAAAAGCATGCTGATTAAAATTTTAGGATGTTTGTCTGGCAAATTGAAAATTAAATACTAAAAATAAAAGCAAAAATACCCAATTTATCTCTTCCCTTCCTCCCTTTTCATGTAAACTCACAAACGTTGATTTACTTGGGTTCATGCTAAAAAAAAAATTAGCTACAGTGCTAAATTTAACTATAATGAAAGCTTTGACAACCCAACATTTGGCGGTTTGAAAACACTAATCAGTATTTACGTTTAACGCTCTAAGGTCCTAAAAATAGTTTTAACTTGAACTGCATGGTAGAGTATAATATTAATTTCCTATAAGATCGCTCATTGTGACCTCAGATGCACATCTCGATTGAGTGTTGATGACTATAGCATGGCAGGAGCTACATAACATATAGATGATGTCATGATATATTTAGTCCTAAGACTTTGAAATATTTATAGAAACAGAGTTTGATGGCAGATAAGAGCAACCCAGATCAATGGGGTCTTTTTAACGTGCTTTCGGTGGCTTATTTTTCAATTTGGGCTATCAGTTCATTACAATTCATCGTTTACAAAATTTAGAAATCCAAAACAAATTTAAAGCTATTTTAATAATTTAATAATTTAGGACAAAAAAAAACCCCCAGGAGTGTGTGTACTAAATAGTAAATAATAATCAATAGCAAAGCAAATTGCAAACTTATGACTTTGGGTTGGAGTTTTTTTTTCTTTTATAATAAACCAACAATTTTTGCCTAATTTATTTTTCAAATCACTACATTACCCATATTTAGGACATGTATTATAAAGTCAGCTGTGTTTTCTGTTTGCCTATATTACTCTAAAATATGAAGTTCAGTTAGGAATTTAATCGCTAAACATGCATTCTGAAAACCAAATTGTAGGAGTAAAACAGCAATTAATGATTTGAAAAAACAACAACTTTAATTCATTTATAGTCATAACTTGGCTATTTTTGCTTACACATTGCCAATATATATATTCTACAGTCTCAATGCGTAGTGAATAAATCCCATTGAAATCACTTTGAGTTTCTGTTAGTTCATACTTCGGTTATCAAACTGAAAATAAAAGACAGATAGATAGATTGATAGACAGACAGTCAGAGAGACATACAGTCACATAGAAAGATAGATAGATAGATAGATAGATAGATAGATAGACAGATAGTGACTGGATTTGAAAATAATTGTACAAAATAATGATTTAGTATTTGGGTAAAATATCTGAATAGTAATTGTTGCAGCATTTATGTAAAGTAAAATACAGAGACACAATGGTTAACCCTTGAGTCACAAAGCATGTGACATAGTAAAAAACAAGGGAACAAAGGAATTCCCCAGGCACTCAAAGTGTTAAAGCCACAGGGAGTTTTAATGAAACAAAAAAGAACAGCAATGTTTCAATCTCCTAAAAGGTCTTTTTCAAGCTTGAGCTTTTGAGCTTGAAAAAGACCTCTTAGGAGGTCAAAACGTTGCTATTCTTTTTTGTTTCATTAAAACTGCCTGCGGCTTTAACACTTTGAGTGTCTGGGGAATTCCTTTGTTGCCTTGTCGTTGTGGGATTGCTGGTCCTGCTCCGGAGCACCGGGTGGCTGCTGGGGTTGAGTGCGGTTCCTACCATCATCTTTGTAATAGTAAAAAAACAATGTCACTCACACTTGGTGGTGAAAGAGTTAAAATAAATAAATATATATATTAAATCCATGATTGCAAATCTAAATCCTATTGGGTGTGAACTTTGACCAAGATTATATTTCTAGTTGTAAATAGTGATATCGCGAACATAAAATTTTCGGTTCGCGAGCGGCGAACGCGAACTTCTGCAAATGTTCGCGAAAGGGGCGAACCGGGCGAACCGCCATAGACTTCAATAGGCAGGCGAATTTTAAAAGCCACAGGGACTGTTTCTGGCCACAATAGTGATGGAAAAGTTGTTTCAAGGGGACTAACACCTGGACTGTGGCATGCCGGAGGGGGATCCATGGCAAAACTCCCATAGAAAATTACATAGTTGATGCAGAGTCTGGTTTCAATCCATAAAGGGCATAAATCACCAAACATTCCTAAATTGTTTGGAATAACGTGCTTTAAAACATCAGGTATGATGTTATATCGATCAGGTAGTGTAAGGGTTACACCCGCTTCACAGTGACAGACCAAACTCCCCGTTTAACGCACCGCAAACAACCGCAAACAGTCCATTTGCACAACCGCAAACTCCCCATTTGCACAAGGTTGGATACCAAGCTAGTCATGTCCCGTTCCTTGTCCTCACTGATGTCATTGAAGGTCTCTTCCTCCACCCAGCCATGTACAACACCAAGGGTCCCCGAAAGGTGACAACAAGCCCCCTGTATTTTTTTTTAAATGTACACTACTGTTACACCAGATATGAGTTGCACTGGTGTGACACTGTGCCCTAGCAGGCCCTGAAACGCACGTGTGAAGGAAACTGACTGCTATTATTTCACAGTCAAATTTCTAGTTTTTTTTTTAATGTACACTACTGTTACACCAGTGATTGGCCCACGTCATGCCTACGCCCCCAAAACATTCGTGTCTGGGGGTGCTGGAATGACGTGGGCCAATGGGAGCCTGAATCAACTTTTGACTCCCACTGCCCCTTTAAGAGCGAGCTCGTGACTTGAGCCGTGCTCCTAGTGCAAGGCGGGCCACGTGACCGATCACTGCGGTCAGTGCACGCGGCTAAGTCAGAAGAGGAGATCAAGCCGCATGCGGCTTGTGGGGAGGCAGGAGTGATCCAGCCACGCGCGGCTCAAGCTTAGGAGCCAGTCCCAGGATAAGGTAAATACAGCCACAACCACTTATCCCAATCACACACCTTTCCTAACGTCCTATCCCATTAAAAGCATATTACCGCGTATTTAATAAAACAGATAGACCCCCTACTTCATCCAGGTTACCGATCGATGGTTCGATATTCTGAGCCCTCTCTGATTTACTGTACACGACTATTCGATATTCCCACAAATTTTATATAGCATTTTATGTTTGTTTGAGACCACCTTAAAAATATTGGATATCGCTAAAAATCATGATCACTATATACTTTCTCTACCAACCTCTAAAACGAACCAAACTACTCATCCATCCGCTATACCACTTTATCCCACCTAGAACTAGTGCCCAGTTAAAATACTTGACTCTTACTTACCCACACTCAGTCATGCCACACACATTTCACCACTACTCTCACTGAATCCCTCTGACTACGGCTAAATTCATCTTCTACATCAGAACACTACTCCTAAGATTGGGTTGTATCCATGTTTCGGGTCTTTCATTTAGAATAGGGGCAGCTTCGGTCTTCTTCAACACTGACACTCCAGTGCATATTATTAAAAGATTGGGCAGATGGAAATCCTCAGTCTACAACCGATATATTCCTCATCCCGAGAAAGAAATGAGGAAAGCTTTTAAAAGCTTTTAAAAGTTTGGCTTTGTAAATTTGATGCAATAAGTGTGTTTTTCTTTAATACCTTTTCTCCCTATTTGCATGAACCCGATTTACATATATTACTAATAGACTTGGGCATTCGTATTCGTGCGAATGGATTTTCATACGAAAATATGCATTTTCTTCCATTCTTACGAATACCGAATAACGAATGGGTATCCAAACTAAAGAACGAACAAACGAATGGCCGTTTACTGAAAATCTTTCGTTTGTTCGTTCATTCGGCATTTTCAATTACACTCTGTGTGAATTACACTTAGCACTCTGTGTAATTCAAAAAGCCAAACTACTAACCGAATGAATGAATAGCAATGAATATATATAATTCTTTCATTCGTTAGTTCTGTTCACTCCCTTCAAATCTGATTGGATTGAGCCAAACTAACAAATCCGTACTAATGAATAAGCCTTTAGTTCATTCGTATAACTGGTTTGGCTTTTTGAATTACAGGCAGTCAGTAATGTAATGTATTCATGTATTGTAATGCAAACTACCGAACGAGCAGCGTTCGTGAACCGAACGGTATCATACGTGCGTTTTCAAACCATTGCATTGCTTTACATGGGGATGGTAGAAAAACAAATGAGCTAATGAACAAAAATTAACTGAATTGCCTCAATTCGTGTATTAGTTCATTCATGCTTTTTAAAATCTCCCTTAAAGTGGTACTGGTTTCTCCCCTCTGGCTGTGTCTGAGAGCGGTGTGGCAACACCTGCTACCTCCGCCAGCGCAGTCAGTTAATGATAGGGCATTGTGTTTGAGCTCTGGAGGTCCGCTCCCCACGCCAAGGACTGAAGGAGTTTGGGTGCTCTGCCCTGGGGATGAAACAGGTGAGTGGGTCGCCAATTGCCCACTCACTTATTTTTACCATTTGTGGTTACATTTTTATTTACTATCTCACTTTTTCCTTTTTCTATCTTTTTCACTTTCTTTCTTATGAATCAAATTAAATGTGTGCATGCACATTCGGATCTGACATCGGCAGGGGTTGGAGAGTTCCCCAGCACAGAGGGAGTCCGGCGCTGGAGAAAGGTAAGTGGCTGAAGGGATTTTAACCCATTCATCCCAGCGGGACAGGGACCCTGAGGGTGGGCGGACCTAATGACCCTATAGTGGCAGGAAAACAAGTTTGTTGTGCTGGCACTATAGTGCTCCTTTAACTCCTCCTCTACCAGACAGCCACTAGAGCAGGGGTTCCAAACCCAGTCCTCAAGTACCCCCTACCAGTCCTGGATTTAGGGATTACCCTGTTGTGTCTAAAGTGTTTTTTGTTTTTTTCCCCAAAACACCTGGGACTTCCTGTGCTCTATCAGAAATCTGTATCTATCAGATTTCTATACCTAGGTCACTTCCGGTGCACCCACGTCACTGTAAGTAAAATAAAAAAATGTCACATCACCGTAACTAAAATAAAAGGGAATAAATAAATAGGGCTAAATGCACGAACGGCATATTAAAAAACAAGGGCAATTGTAGCCACAAAAATGGGGTTTTGTCACAGTTACTTACTACACACACAGTAAAAGATATATATATATAAAAAATCTGATATACAATTCTATACCCCAAGGTCTGCTAAAGCACTTGCTGATCTCAGCAGCGCGCATGTCCGCTAGCAGGCCTTGGGGTATAGAATTCTATATCATATTTTTTTTTATATATCTTTTACTGTGTAGTAAGTAACTGACAAAACCCCAGTTTTGTGGCTACCAGTGCCCTTTTTTCATATGCCGTTCGTGCATTTAGCCCTATTTATTCCCTTTTATTTTACCAAATAAACTGCCGAACGGCCAGACCACACGCAATGGGAGTGTGCAGCCTGTTAACCTCCCAGAAGCTGTGGTTAACCGCAACTAATTGACATAATTGACGAACGGCTGGGTGGTCGCCGTTCGGTACAGTTCGGCTATTTGGACTCACTCACTGCTATACTGAGCCAATTGCACGAACAGCCCTGTTCGTGCATTCGAATAAGACAATAATTTTTATGCCTGAAATTGACCGATCACAAAAGGACTTCCGACTAACTTTTTATCTACTGGAGGGATTTGTATTGTTTTTGAGAGTGTTTATATTTAAAGGATGCTGATTAGTAATATGTTACTTTTAGCAAGATTGGATGTATATTTTTAAAGTTACAGTAACTGTGTAAAAAGTGTATTTTTCCTGCCAGTGATAATTACTTTAACCCATTGTGTTCAGTAATTATATCACAGGCAGAGGGGAGGATTTGTGTGTAATTGCTGGGAGTGTTTTACTATAATTTACGTGTTTTATTGGTCGTCTTACAAATCCCTGTGGGCGGTACTTTGGGTAGAAAATGGGCATAAAAGCTGAGTGTTTCATTAAAACTTCAGTTCTACTTCACCCTTTGGTGAATTTGGAGTCCTGTCTCTTATAGGGGGAATCTGCTACAAGGGATTGCTATGCTCGTCATCAGGGCTGCCATCAGAAATTGTGGGGCCCCTAGCACAGCTCAAGGTCTGGGTCCCCGTGTGCCCGCCTCCAAGCCCCGCCTCCAAATCCCACCCACAGGAATACACACAGACAGACACAAAAGGACACAGACACAGAAAGATACACACACACATATAGACACATACACAGATACACACACACACACACACACACACTGATATACAGACACACACACTGACGTACATACATACTCACATACTGACACACACACATACATACATACTGACAAACAGACATACATACAAACTGACATACAGACATACACATAAATACATAACGGCATACATACACATACATACACACACACACAGATATATACATACACAGATACATACACACACACAGACATACACACACAGACATACACACACTGACATACACACACACTGACATACACACACACTGACATACACACAGACAGACAGACATACACACAGACAGACATACACACAGACAGACATACACACTGACATACAGACATACACACTGACATACACACAGACAGACATACACACAGACAGACAGACATACACACATACACACACACTGACATACACACACACACAGACATACAGACATACACACTGACATACACACTAACATACAGACATACACACTGACATACATACACAGACATACAGACATACACACAGACAGACATACACACAGACATACACACACGCAGACATACACACACAGACATACACATAGACAGACATACACACAAAGACATACACACACACACACTGACATACAGACATACACACAGACAGACATACACACAGACATACACACACACACTGACATACAGACATACACACTGACATACACACAGACATACACACTGACATACACACACCTCATTTATCAGCCACCCTCCTCTTACCTTTAAGTTGCTGGAGGGTGGCTGGGGATGATGGGAGTGAGCGGATGCCTCTCCTCTCTCCTCTCCTTTGCTCTCCCTCCGCTCTCCTCCCGCGTGCAGTAAGCTGGGAGGAAGTGACCGGACGTCACTTCCTCCCAGCAGCCCTTGCGGTGCTGCCGCAATTTATTTATTTATTTTTTTAAAGGGGCCCGGTCGCGCAATTACCCGGTCGCAGCGCTGACCGGGCCCCTGAAGATATAGGGCCCATCGGGTAGCCCTAAATGCTTGGGCCACCTGATGGGCCCTGGTGCAGATGCACCTATGGCAGTTTTGCCGCTCCATGTGGGGCCCGGGCCGCCGGGCCCCCCAGGGCCGCCGGGCCCGTGACAACCATCATGGTTGTCACCCCCTGATGGCGGCCCTGCTCGTCATACTCTCTTGCTATACTACTAAGCTCATTTAAGAGCTTGTTCCTGCTTCGCTCTGTAGGAAGAGAGGTTTGATCTGCGGTGGTTGTGGTGTCTGCTGAAGTGCTTGGAGCCCTCAGGAAGCGCTAGGAGCATCCTTCAACAGAGGTACCCAGTCAGGGTGCCAGGCGATCCGTTACAGTAATGCTTTCCTATGGACTGATTTCATGCGCGCACGGCTCTTGCCGCGCATGCGCATTAAGCACTGACGTCGGAAGAGAGAGATTTCCCCAGCGCAGAGGGAGCCCGGCATTGGAAAAAGGTAAGTGATTAACCCCGTTAGCCCGGCGGGGGATGGGAGGGGGGGCCTGAGGGTGGGGGGGACCTAAAGATCCTATAGTGCCAGTTTGTTTTCCTGGCACTTTAGTGGTCCTTTAACTCCATGGCGATTCGACTGTGTTCATGGGATCAGAGTGCTGTTCGGATATATTGAGCGCTCAGATCCAAGCTATCTGGGGATATGTTGAATGTGGGGGTCCAGTTGTGTGAAATTTGAGTTATGTATTTTAACGTGATTTTTACAGTAAAAAAATTGAAATATTTTCTGTACCTGGAGATGATTAAAGTGACACTATAGTCACCCAGACCACTTCAGCTCAATTAAGTGGTCTGGGTGCCAGGTCCCTCAGGTTTGAACTCTTCTGATGTAAACATAGCATTTTCAGAGAAACTGCTATGTTTACATTAGGGGTTAATCCAGCCTCTAGTGCAGGCATAGGCAACCTTCGGCACTGCAGATGTTTTGGACTACACCTCCCATGATGCTTTGCCAGCATTACGGGTGTAAGAGCATTATGGGGCATGTAGTCCAAAACATCGGGAGTGCTGAAGGTTGCCTATCCCTGCTCTAGTGGCTGTCTTCCGGGCAGCCGCTAGAGGCGCAACTGCGACGCTGGATGCAAATTTTGCATCCATCGCGCAGAGCATCCATAGGAAAGCATTGAGAAATGCTTTCCTATGGTCTCCTCAAATGTGCATTCCGCTCCACTCAGGAGCTGACGTCGGACTGGGAGGAGAGGGGTTTAAACGCCAAATTGACTTCTGAGCGGCGAGAAATGCGGGCACCATCTTGGGACGGGCGATGTTGACAGCAGAGGTAAGAGGAATGATAGGACTCAGTTAGTGTAGAGCAGGGATAATAGGAATGGTAGTACTCAGTTAGTGTAGAGCAGGAATAATAGGAATGGTAGTACTCAGTCAGTGCAGGGATAATGAGAATGGTAGTACTGGCTATGGGAGGATAATGTATAATAAACACAGGTTACTGGCTATGGGGGGATAATGAATAATAAACACAGGTTACTGGTTGTGGGGGGATAATGTATAATAAACACAGGTTACTGGCTATGGGGGGATACTGTATAATAAACACAGGTTACTGGTTGTGGGGGGATAATGTATAATAAACACAGGTTACTGGCTATGGGGGGATAATGTATAATAAACACAGGTTACTGGCTATGGGGGGATAATGTATAATAAACACAGGTTACTGGCTATGGGGGATAATGTATAATAAACACAGGTTACTGGCTATGGAGGATAATGTAACACAAAAAAAAAAGAATAAAAAAAAAAAGAATGCAGCTTCAGAATTAATCTAAATTGTATGCTGTCTAGGAGGTGGGAGGGTCTGGGAGGGAGGGTCTGCTGCTGATTGGCTGGAATGTGTCTGCTGACTGTGAGGTACAGGGTCAAAGTTTACTCAATGATGACGAATAGGGGCAGACCGAACATCGCATATGTTCGCCGTCCGTGGCGAACGCGAACAAGCTATGTTCGCCAGGAACTATTCGCCAGCGAACCGTTCGGGACATCACTAGTTGTAAAGTAAAATAGTTCATAGTTAGTTGACTCTCATATTTTACATTGCTATTATTTTATTTTTTTTGTCAATCTTTGTTTTATTGAGGCATATTAGGTTTCGGGTACAGAATAAAGAAGGGAAGACAATAATAAGTTGTACAAGTCGGGAATGTCACATCGCAATACATATTATCTTAAAGATTCGTCAGCCTCATTTTTTTTTTTTTTATGTGAAGAACAAGTATACAACGGCATAACAAATTTAACCAAAAACAGTGCCTATCTAGGTAAGTTATTAAAATAAAGAGTCTGTAAGCTATATAACACCGTAGGCATGCTGTAGGCGATCAAATCGACAAGTTGAAATAACATGTATAATGGATTAGTTAAGAGGGTAGTTGTGCAAAAACCATACGGTTAATCTTGAAACATGAGTGGCTTACAGGTTTAGTCAGCAAGTTAATTCCTTGTCAGTCTGCGGGTTAGGCAGGTGGGTGCTCGAACTATGGCGAGGTGCGATCCTGGTCGCAGAAGTTAAAAGAATGGGCGCCAGCATAGAAAGACGGTTATACGTCTGCCTAGTCTACTGAAATCCGAGTTAGCTTAGTTTTAGTCTGGATGCAGTTGCAGTCCAACATATTTACCCCCAATATTATGCCTATTTGAGCAAGTCAGGGGTGCGTCTCTTACGATTACAGCGGAAAGATACTGGGAAATGCCACCTGGTGGCTGCATGATTAAATTACACAGCTTAAACAACTAGTAAAAACGTAAGTGTAGTAATTGGTAACGCAAAACATGAGGACTATCATATCCCTTAAGTAGGTTGCTGGGGTAATATTGCGCCATGTGATAAGTGTCCGTCAGCCTGTGGTCTGGCCTATTCTTTCTGAGATCTTGGAATCATTCAGCCGATTCCGGTCAGGGTCAAGGTTGGTGTTGGACGGAGGGATGGTCGGTTGTCCAGCAGCGGAGGTGTCAGGTGGGTAAACGTGAAGGAGGATTGAGTGCGGTGTGAAGCTTCTCCCCAGCTCCAGGCTTTACATTGGGCCCACACCTCGTGTCCACAGACTCGGGTACCTCTCGGGGCCGGGTCTTTCCCGTTGTGGGCGCTATGGAGGGCCCTGATGGTTCTCCGCCGCCGCCGGCGGTCGACCCTCCTGCGGTGTGGTCGGTGTTTTGGAGGGATTCTCCTGTTGGGCCCCAGCCTAGAAGGGCACACCGCCAGTGAGTATATGGCGGCCATGTCCGGGGTCTGCCCTCTCCAGCTCGCGGCCTCCCGCTTCCCCACTGCTGCAGGTTGGTTGGGGGTTCGTTGTACTTGCCGCTGCTCCAGTTTCTCCCAAAAACTGTTCAGCAGAGCATCCAGGTGTTCGTGAAGGGGCTGAGTGGATGCAGGCTCTGTGTTAAGGGTTGTGGTCGCCATTTTGCAGTATACAGCTTGCTGGTGCAGAACATGCTGTGGAGTGTCGTCGGTTTTTGCATCGTTTGTGGGCTGATGATACATGCTGATGGGGACCGGGATAACCCCCGCCGGTCCTGGGGGGGGAGGGAGGTCCGATACTGCGGGTGCTGTGAGGTTTGGTGAGCTGGGAGAGCGGCCGTCTCTCTCCAGCTTTGCGAGATGTAGGCCTCGGCCCTCCGGTTCAGCATCACAGCGGGCATGTAGGTTTTCAAGGTGTCCCCCGGTACCCCTGCCCCTGTGTGACAAGGCAAGGTGAACTGGGGTGCAGGAATTTTCGATTACCCACTGATTTCTGCCGAAGACCGGGCTCTTTACATTGCTATTATGCTACAATAGAAGGGGGCAGTGAAAATAAAGACCCCAGCTGTTGAAGAACTAACACTGAAAAATAAATTAAATGGTCACTGTCATGTTGGAATTTACTAATTTGAATAAAACATTAAAGATCACCTATAAGATGTAAAATTGCATGAAACATTTTGCAAAATATATCACAATCCAGTTCAGTTCAGGCACAGTGAGGCCAAACATTGAAAATAAGAAGAAGAAATACAAACACATGAGGTAATCTATTAAAGCAAGGGTGCCCAAAAGGTAGAACCCCAGATGTTGTAGAACTACAACTCCCATGATGCTTTGAATGCTTCTAGAATGACAAAGTATCATGGAAACTGTAGTTTTAAAACACCTGGGGATCTACCTTTTAAGCACCCCTATATTAAATCACTATGTTCTGAATAGTGGTCTACAGATGTAAAATGGTTGGAATCTCTAATGGAATGTGCATGCTGCCCCTACTTTTAAACCACTTTTCAGAGTGCAGCCATTTTATATATCACCCTCACTGTTCCATTTGCCTTCTTTTCTGTACAGTTTGTATGCGGACTGACAGGTGCAAAGGACAGAACAATGATTGACAGGGACCTACAACATGACCAGTTGCAGGATAAAAAGATGTGGATTTCTCCATTGAAATAATTTTTCTCACAAAACACATTTGTTAAACATAGAAACATACCTTGTAACATTTCAGAGGGACACTTTCATATTAAAGGACCACTATATGCACCCAGACCACTTCAGCTTAATGAAGTGGTCTGGGTGCCAGGTCCAGGTCAGAGAAACTGCTATGTTTACTGTAGGGTTAATCTAGCCTCTAGTGGCTGTCTCATTGACAGCCGCTAGAGGCGCTTCCGCACTTCTCACTGTGATTTTCACAGTGAGAAGACGCCAGCGTCCATAGGAAAGCATTGATAATGCTTTCCTATGGAGTGACTGAATGCGCGCGCAGCTCTTGACGCGCATGCGCATTCAGACGATGACGTCCAAAGGAGGAGGAGAGTCTCCAGTGCCGAGGGAGCCTGGCGCTGGAGAAAGGGGAGTGTTTAACCCCCTTCCTCCCCTTAGAGCCTGGCGGGAGGGGGGCCATGAGGGTGGGGGCACCCTCAGGGCACTATAGTGCCAGGAAAATGAGTTTGTTTTCCTGGCACTATAGTGGTCCTTTAAGTATGTGATTGGGAATGTGGCCAGGGGAATAGCTGTTTTTAGGTGACATTTTAGGTGACATTTTAGGTTACAAGTTTCTAATAATAATTTATGCAACTAAAATGTAATTTACTACAAAACAATGTCTATTGTTTACACAGACTAATTTCTAAACACATGTATTGCTGAAGGACCAAACTTCTGGAATACAAGGGAATCATGACATGTCACACATGTCATGTGTCCTTAACCCCTTAAGGACACATGACGTGTGTGACACGTCATGATTCCCTTTTATTCCAGAAGTTTGGTCCTTAAGGGGTTAAGGGGTTAAAAACATGTAATTGGGAGTATCATTGCTGTGTAGCTCAGCCACATATATAATACAGAGCTCCTAGAATAGAGGGAGATTAGGATTGAAAAGAGGGATTTGGGCCCAAAATAGAGACTGTCCCTTGTATATAGGAACACTTGGGAGGTATGTAGGAATAAGTAAACATAACATTAAGACATACTGGGAAGTGACAGCTCCCCTACAAGGCTGACAAAGCATCATGATGATGGGGTCTGACTTCCCTCTCATAGAGGATACCAATACCAGAATGCGAGTGACTCACCCGGGGATATCTATACAGGCTAACAAAACAGAGTGTCCATGTAAACTGCTATTCTAACCATTTGATTAACAGAAATGTGAAGTTGGTAAACAGAAACACAGTGAGGAACAACTAAAGAGTATCAGTATTCTGAAACATCTTAGGTTTGGATAATCCAGAAAGTTCAAAGGTGGCGGCAATTAGATCTTTAGCTTTTAATGCTCGTGTGAACCAAACCAGTTCAGTGGCACAGTGCAATGACCCCACACGTTGATGTCATTTTTGTGGTTTTATGACTATGTGACAAATCACTCCAAGAACTGCAATATGTGGAATTTTGTAGCAGCTAATGTGATGTGCAGTGTAAAATTTACCTTGAAGCTTCCAGGATCCAGGTATTTAGTTCTTTGTATAAATGTCCTATATATATATATATATAGCATCTCTTGATTTAATTTCCATAATTTATGTCAGCCATCAAAAGTAATATGTTAATATAGAACAAGTTTTTTTTTTTTTTTGCATCATAGCTAATCAAAAATGTCCCCATTCAAAAGCATCACACAAGATCTGATGTGAGTGTGAGAAGGGCAGGGCTTTTTACTAAATTGAGAATTACAAGTGAATGTCAAATTTAAGGCCAGGGTAGCTGAATGGAAAGCATAACCGATTTAGAGATTTTTCTTTCGGTTTGGCAATAACATTTGAAATTCTCTTTGTATTTACCTTGAATTTTCTCTTTCGTGAGTAATCCTGTGAATATTTCTCTTTAAAAAAAAACACAACTTATTCCTGGCAGAGACAATCAAACAATGACAAAAACAAATCAGCACCATAATGCCAAACACGATTACAGCCTCCTCAATGACAGCAAAGCATCACTGACAATCAGTAGACAGCTGAATAGTTTAAATTTGCTCTCTAAGTGGGCGGCAGATTTTAGTACTATAGGGCTACCCCTTCAGATTTTTTAAGTTCCTACAGTTGTTGATTCTTTTCTTATATAGACATTGAATAAATAACAAACATTGACACAAGGTATTGACATAATATTTTTTTTTACCAGGAAGGATACATTGAGATTTCTCTTATTTTCAAGGCCCGGGGCCACAAACACTGAATAATTACAATAGGCTACAATATAATATTACATAAAATAATATAATATACAATATATATACATACACATATATACATTTAATACATAACAGGTAATTTATATAGTCAACCATGACAGGTGCATTCTGTGCTGAGGTATGTTGCCATAGATCTCTTAAAAGATTTTAGATTGAAGATTTGACTGTGTCCCTGAGGTTATTCCATTATCGCGGTGCCCTGTAGGAAAAACTTTATTTTTGTATTGCGGTATGCTAAATATCGTGCTAGTACTGGATCGGAGGTTATAGGAGGTGGGAGCAGCCGGGGAGAGCATTCTGCTCAGGTAGGGTGAGAGCTTCCCAGAAATGCTCTTATGCACAAGGCTGGAAAGATGAAGAGTGAGTCGGGATTCCAGCGACAGCCAGTTTAGCTCTTTTAACATGTCACAGTGGTGGGTAAAATAATTACATTCTAGTACAAAGTGGCAGAACTAATTATACAATATAATAAGTTTATTAAGGTGGGTTTGCGGTGCAGGTCCATACATTACATCCCCATAATCAATGACCGGCATTAGCATTTGTTGCACTATCTGTTTCCTTAATGCAGGGCTTAGGCAGAATTTGTTTCTGTTCAGGGCACCTTGTTTTGGATAAAGTTTCGACAGATATTGATCAAATAATTTAAAATGAAGTCCAAAGCAGCTGAACTGGAAAGAAAAATGTAATTCAGCTAATTTTTTTTAGCTCATTTTACAGTAATCTGGTTCCTGGAGTGTCCCTTTAATATTGAGTTCTATGTACAAATGGCCCTTTTTCCCATTGTTAAGCAAACCAGATTTGATTGAGTGCTTCCTAGTGGCTACAATGATACCATGCAGCTGTTTTAAAATGTAATGTTATTAAAGCATTTCAGCAAACGTGAAATGTTTAAAGGAACACTATAGTGTCAGGAATACAAACATGCATTCCTGACACTATAGTGATTAATTAAGTATTTAGGAGACCCCTCCGACCCCCCATCGCATGGGAAAGGTGAGTTTACTTACCTTTTTTCCTACAATGCGCCAGTCTCGCTGCGGCTTGCCCCGCCTGATCCTGCCTCCATGGCTGAGATCATCAGTTTTTGTGTATTGTTGCGAATCAATGCATCTCAATGGGGAGCATTCAGTGCCTCCATGCAGAACATGGAGACGCTGAACACCAGTGCTGCACACAGTGCGTTAGGAAGCGCGTTAGGAAGCGCCTCTAGTTCTCTGAAAAGTGCTCAGCCTACAGGGACAGACTATAGACGCCAGAACCACTACAATAAGCTGTGTTGATTCTGGTTACTATCGGATGCCTTTAAGCCTCCCAGGTATTTTGCAGAAATTAATTAAAATAAAAAACTGACCCTGAATATTCTGCTAGTGCAGGGTTTTGGTTTCAATAAACAAGTGTTGCCTCATAAATAATATATATTTATTAAATTATATATTTTTTAAAACAAATTCCTCTGGAGCTGTGCCTTTTTGGGACAAGCAAAAGGGAACTGACACATACAGGATTATTCACTACGTGTGGGTGACTGTGTATTCAAGAGAAAGTTTAAATTTCATGCCCAAATATCTCATTTTCAATTCTGCTAGTTTGGACTAAAATTCAAAACTTCACTTTGAATTTCCAACAAATCTTTCTTTTGTAACAAACTCTGGTAGTCTCATGACTACATCATAATCACTGAACTTGACACTCACTGTATCATCATGACTTGGTGGGCACCTTCATTTTATTATTGTTGCAAATACAAGGGAGAGGTCTACAACAGTAAGGTGAAGTGATATCACATTTTACTAGGGTTACTTAAGACAAATATGTATTGCAGGACTGAAATAATGTTTTTGCTGCCCTGCAAGATGCATCTTCTATATACATCATTATTTAAAGGAACAGTACAGTACTTATTGCTTGTTTTTTTTTTTTATTGCATTTTGCTGACATCAGAAAATGTAATATGACCCTGGAGACAATTAAACAATGAGCTGACAGAACAGACATATTGAATTTAGACCAATATATCCTAAGTTCAATTTGGAGACCATTTTAATATTATTTTTATTTTTAATTATTTTGTCCATGTAAATCAGTTGATACTCACACTCAATACACGTCGTTTAGTAAATAGTCCCCTTCTCCCCCACCTTTGCAAAAAAAAAAAACAAAAAAAAAAAAACTGCTGTCTGGTGATGATAGGGTTAAACAAAAGGATTCTTCCCAGGAGCTAAGTGAAGGAGACCAGGAGATTCACCTAGGGATAAAGAGGTGGTGACTTTAATTACCCTTAAGTATTACAGTAGTCACTATCAAATGTCAATTATTGGAGTGAGAAACAACAAACATTGTAATTCACATACAGTCAAAACATCCTCTAAGTGTTTCAGATGCTATCAGCTGGTGATAAGGCAATTAGAATGTTCTGTGGCAGCTTCTTGCTCTCCTATCTGCCCCATCAGTAAACAGAGCAGGAGACAGTGTGGCTGTGTCCCTGGGACACAGGATGAGAAGCCGTCATACTGTTGTAGCGTCTTTCCTGTCACTAACACCCATCCAGAGAGCTTTTCTGTAACACCTTACATACCAGAGATAGGCCACGACTCTGGGGGCACGTGAGGGATGGTAGGACTTTTGTTTTTTTTTGGGGGGGGGGGGGGTTTGTAAGTTACTCTGTAGAAAATAAAAATAAAATTGGGAAAAAATAATAAAAACAAAATATATATACAGTAATTATATAAAAAACAAACAAAAATAAATATACATATAAATACATTCTTCATTCTTTAATCAAATAGGCAAAATGTCTGAAGAAATATATATATATATTACTCATTGCTCATAAATATATTTCTTCATAAATTTTACCTATTTGATTCAAAAACAAAGATTATAGAAATTGACCTTAAGTAGCTGCACAAGCACTCACCACACCCCCCAATCAATGACTTGTCATGTGACAACAGGCTCTAACTACAATAACCTTATAATAATTTGATGCTCTAACCTTATAATAATTTGATGCTCAAACCATATTTAGGGGAAATTATTCTGAGGGGAGAAATGTAAAAATACTTATGGCTCATATAGGAGGTTATTTTCCCCATCCATCTGCGAAGCATAAAAAAATACAAGAACGTAGAGTGGGGATATAATGTGATCAGTGTATTATGGAGAAATAATGCTATTAATTGGTTCTGGAGATGTTTTAACAAATGAAGAGATAAAACTCAGATATTGCATTATTTTTTATTATTATTATTATTATTATTAACACACTGTCCACTGTTAGGTATTTTTTTCTGACATTATTTTTTCCCTCTATTAGTTTTACGCAATTTTAAAGGGTTACTCCAACCACCATGACCACTGCAGTGATATGAAGTGGTCATGGTGGTAGGAGCCTGGATGTGCGCCGTTTCATCTTGGTCTGGGTGCCTAAAGGTGCTAGTGTAATCGTGTTAGTTTTAGTTTGTCAGGGTTGAGGTAAGTGTTGGTTTTTGTGCTTTAGTAATAGAGCTAGGTTTAAATGTTAGTGAATTAGTGTTTGTATACATTTAAGAATTAGGCTCAGGGCGCTTTTATTCTCAGGTTTATTTACAAACTGAGTAGTCAAAACTCAGCCAGAGTAGTCAAACTTAAAGCATAGGTGACTCAGGGAATTTTTCCAGTTCAACTATTTTGGCCTTAAATTTGAAAGAATTTGAAGTCAGTCTGAATTCTCACTTCAGTGAATAACCCTTCAGGATATAAACGGTATTATTTACTAAACTGAGAATTGTCAGGATTTTAAAGTGAAGTTCACATATAAGGCCAAAATAACCACACTGGGAAAATTCTCAAAGTCAATTAAAGGACCACTCTAGGCACCCAGACCACTTCAGCTTAATGAAGTGGTCTGGGTGCCAGGTCCTTCTAGGGTTAACCCATTTTTTCAGAAACATAGCAGTTTCAGAGAAACTGCTATGTTTATGAATGGGTTAAGCCTTCCCCCTATGTCCTCTAGTGGCTGTCTCATTGACAGCCGCTAGAGGCGCTTGCGTGCTTCTCACTGTGATTTTCACAGTGAGAGCACGCCAGCGTCCATAGGAAAGCATTGTGAATGCTTTCCTATGTGACCGGCTGAATGCGCGCGCAGCTCTTGCCGCGCGTGCGCATTCAGCCGACGGGGAGGAGAAGAGGAGGATCGGAGGAGGAGAACAGGAGGAGATCTCTCCGCCCAGCGCTGGAAAAAGGTAAGTTTTTACCCCTTTCCCCTTTCCAGAGCCGGGCGGGAGGGGGTCCCTGAGGGTGGGGCACCCTCAGGGCACTCTAGTGCCAGGAAAACGAGTATGCTTTCCTGGCACTAGAGTGGTCCTTTAAGGTTCCAGCTCAGCTACTTTGGCCTTAAATTCACTTTGCATTTACTTTAAATCTCCAACAATTCTAACTTTAGTGAATAATAACCCAATACAGAGAATGCCGTGCAACTGATTGCATCAAAATGTTACTTTCACTCATTGTATAATTTGCTAATCTATACGAAATTCGCATTATTCTGAATCCGTAAAAATACACAAATAATTAAAATAACAAATACAAAAATAATGGGAATTGCACCTCAGCGTGACAAACAACCTCTAACCTGTCAAGCTGAGGTGCAACTCCCATTAGTTCTGTATTTTTTTTGGACCACGCTATTTGTGGAATGTGCAAATAGGCGTCTCCTTTGACAAAATGTGATTAGCTGGACCACGTATCAAATTATTTGTGGTTACTTATATCACATTTCTTCCCTATTCCAATGTTTGATTTGAACAACAAATGTACTTTTTGACAATGTCTGCCTGCTTTCATGCATTGAGTTCAGGTCCCATTAGGGGGAGTGAATTAAATATGAGGGGTTGAAATTCAGGAAGGCTCTGAGGTTCCTTTTAACTGAATATTACCTCTCTTCTCCTTTCCTGTCTGCATATCCCCCAACAAAGAGGGATAGTATAAGTTAAAGGGACACTACAGGCACCCAGACCACTTCTGCCCATTGGAGTGGTCTGGGTGCTAACTCCCACTACCCTTAACCCTGCAAGTGTAATCATTGCAGTTTTTTTATAAACTGCAATAATTACCTTGCCTTGTTAACTCCACCTCTAGTGGCTGTCTACTAGACAGCCATTAGAGGGCACTTCCGTGTCTATAGCACATATTTTCTGTGCTAGAGCGTCGCTGGATGTCCTCACGCTGTGTGAGGACCTCCAGCGTCACTCAATTCCCCATCGGAAAGCATTGAAAAGCATTTTCAATGCTTTCCTATGGAGAGCTCTAATGCGCGTGCATGGCATTGCCGCTCATGCGCATTAGGTCTCCCCGGCCGGCCGGCGGGCGGGATCAGTCTCGCCTTTAAGGGATGTAACTGAGGGTGTAAGCAGTCGTGGGCAGTTACTAGATATTTTAGTTGACTTACTAATAACAATTTATGAAACAAAAATGTAATTTAGACAAGAACAATGTATCTTATTTATGCAGGTTGATTTATAAACACATGTATTGCAGTTTAAAGACACATTACAGAGAGTATTATTGCTGTGGAGCTCTGTTACACACTCAGACACACCGACAATATTGAGCTCCTAGAAAAGAGGGATATTAGAATTGAAATGAAGGACACTGGGATTTGGGCTCAAAATAGGGACTGTCCCTCCTAAATAGTGAAACTTGGGAGATATGTGTCTGAGACACATATCTCCCAAGTGTCACTATTTAGGAGGGACAGAGTTGTTAGAAAGATTTTTCTATATGGCAAACAGCCCCTATGCAGCACTCATTTCTTAGCAGACAGCCTTGTTATACCAGGTTTTTTTTTCTTTGGTTTTTACTATACACCCTGTTCCAAATTATTATGCAAATTATATTTTTCTCATTTACCTAAATAATTGATGTATATAACAGTCAGCATAATTCTCATGTTATCAATTATTAAGAGTACAATTCAAATTTTATTGATCAAACCTCCTAATGAGAACAGTAATTCTTTTAAACATAAACAACTTACAATGTACTGTTCCAAATTATTACGCACAGTAAGTTTCAAAACACTTTATAGGGTGTAAAGAACTGAAAATTGTCATTTATTGTGTTTGCAGCATATTTACTGAAATAAAAAGCTATTTCAATCAAACTTATAACAACATTTTAACTTTTTAAACATTTTAACAGGTCATGTTACATTTTAACATAGGACTCCTTATTTTATAGCAGTTTCACATCGAACTTGTGAGTTTTTGGACAGTTTCTGCTTGCATTTGTTTGCAAGATGTCAGAATAGCCTCCCAGAGCTGCTGTTTGGATGCAAACTGCCTCCCACCCTAATAGATCTTTTGCTTGAGGATGCTCCATAGGTTCTCAATAGGATTGAGGTCAGGGGAGGATGGAGGCCACACCATGACTTTCTCTCCTTTTATCCCCATAGCAGCCATTAATGCAGAGGTATTCTTTGCAGCATGAGATGATGCATTGTCATGCATGAAGATGATTTTATTACAGAAAGCATAGTTCTTCCTTCTGTACCAGGGAAGAAAGTGGTCAGTCAGAAACTCCACATACTTTGCTGAGGTCATCTTTACACCTTCGGGGACCCTAAAGGGGCCGACCAGCTCTCTTCCCATGATTCCGGCCCAAAACATGACTCCACCACTGCCTTGCTGATGTCACAGCCTTGTTGGAACAGGGTGGCCGTCCACCAACCATTCACTACCCCAACCATCTGAACCATCCAGGGTTGCATCAGTGAAAATTAGTCTTCATGTATTTTTCTGCCCAATGCAGCCATTTCTGCTTGTGAGCATTGGTTACTGGTGGCTGAATAGAAGATTTATGCACAGTTGCAAAACTCTGGAGGACTCTACACCTTGATGTCCGTTGACTCCAGAGGCACCAACAGTATTTTAGCAGCTGCTCTCTTGATCCGATGCATGGATCTGGCAGAAATCTTCCTCAATGTGCCTTTATCTGCACAAACCCGTCTGTGCTCTGACTCAGCCACAAATCTCTTAATAGTGTGATGATCACGCTTAAGTTTTCGTGAAATATCGAATGTTTTCATACATCGTCCAAAGCATTGAACTATTTCACTCTTTTCGGCAGCAGAGAGATCTTTTTTCTTCCACATATTGCATGAAAATGGTGCTCTGCTTAATAATGTGGAACACCTTCCTTTAGTAGTTTTTCCTTAAAATGGGCTCACCTGGCAATCTAATTATCACAGGTGTCCGAGATTGTTTTCAGTGATCAAAAGAGCCCTGAGACACAATGCCATCCATGAGTTAAACTGAAAAACAAAATATTAATATTTGTAAAACTTAAATAAAATTTTCATAATAATTTGGAACTGGGTGTATGTATTTTGGCTGATGTGTACTATGAAATGGAAGGAAAGGTGATTGCGCAATTTTTGTATAATACCCAGATTTTGTAGATAATCTTTAGGCTAATCTATAGAGCATTTCTGAGTTTGCTCTAAACTATGAAGGCAGGATACATCAATCTGTACTCGGTCCCCTCAGGAGGTGTATGCAGTCCTCTGTAGAGTAAATCAGGAACCAGGTAACCAGATAAAATTAAAGTAAAATACTTTTATTGAAAATAAAAAGATAATAAAATACTAAGTAGCACAATGCGTTTCGACCCAATGCAATGGGTCTTCCTCAGGTGCATGTATAGTAACATGTTGTTACTCCAATTCCAAAATAGCTAAGCTGGAAAATGAGAGTTGAATATTTTTTCCAATTTGGCAATTTAAGCCTAAATGTTTGAATTCTCTTAGCAATTCTTGCCGTTAAGCTGAGCTTTTATGCTGAATGCACAGCAAGGATGAAACTGACACTTGCAATCAAGAATTAAGTGTCCCTGGCTGGCTGATTGATTGGTTGGTGGGCTCTCTTTTAACGATGAGTTTTACAAATTGCTGCCACTTTAGCCCACTCTTAGAAAAGAGAGTGGCCTCCTGGTGCTCTACGTACTATGTATTTTGCGGTGAAGCAAAGTGCTTATGGTACACAGACTGACCCTGTAATAATAATTTCTCGTAAGGACAATTTTGTTTTTATTCAAAGTAAATCATATTTGCATTTATTCTTATTGATATTACTATTATATTTTAGTATTTATAAAGTAAAAACATTTTCCACTGTACTATTGGAGATATAGATAAGCAAGTAGAAAAGGAACAGATGACCCTCCCTGTGATTTTAAAATACCATATTTTCAACACTTACACAAAATGCTTAACAAGATGCCTAATGACCTTACAAACTAAAGGTAATAATGGGGAGTTGAAACACAGGGAATTTGAACTTGATGGACGGAGAGTTTAAGGGCATTTGCAAATACTGGTAATGTTCGGAAGTGTCGAAAGAAGTCTTTTTGGAGTTTTTCAGACACCTGGAGAATCGACTATAACTTAGACTGAAACCAGGGTAGGTTGAACTGCTAGGACGGTCGACTAATTTGTTGTTTATTTAATGAACTTTGGGATCTGTTCCAAAAAATATAGGCTTGGAGGAGCAGATGTCTACATCTTTGAAATTAAGAGAATATTGAAGAAGGGTGTGTTACGGAGACTGTAACAAACAAATGAACTAAGATATCAGTAAATGAGTGTAAAGGAAAAATATTGCTACACCAAACAGATTATGTATTTTTTGATTGACTGTTCGACTCTGGTCATTATAATTCTATAAGATTAATCTTCAGGTTCCAGAGTGCTCCAGGCAGGGTCAGTCACTTGTCCAACTTCTGTCTCCTAATGACAACCATTATGAAGAGGTTTAAGTTATGTTTAGCAATGCCGACTGGCTTCTGCATCCCACTGATAAAGTGTTCCAGTTGCTGCTGGTTTTTAAGACAGAAATATTTGGGAGTGCTTTTCGGTTTTGTTCTCTGGCCAAGCAGTCCATTTGAAGGAAGTCCCAACGCATGTTACTCTAATGGCAGCCTTTCAACAGCCTAATATCTGGGAGGCACGGACGGAACTTAACCCCTTAATTACCCAAGAGTTTATACTAAGCTGATTAGAGAGTGTTCCCTTTATATTTCATTCTTTTTTTTTTTTTTACTTCTAGAGATTTATCACTCAATGAAGGAGAAAATGTTGCTTTTACTATCTGTAGCAATTTCACGATATCAATCACAATTGAGATAGAAGGGGAAAAATTAGAACAAGCGGCTTTTATTTTCCACTCAATTTTATCTTGTGCGTATTTGGCAGAAGCTTTAAGGAAAAATAAAATGTTTGAATGTGAGCTGATAAAATACTTGAGTAGAAGTAAATAAAATGTATTCATCCTCTCATACCTAGTACTTTAGAGAAACATCTTAAAGCAAAGCAAACATGTAGCCATCCATTATTTATTAATATGATATAGGAAAAATCCCATATGAATAGCTCACATCAGATTAAAAATATTATTCAAATGTGCATAAATTACTCAACCAATGCAATACAAATTCACATGCCTGCAGCATAACCTCACACCATTGGGAAGTATGAAATCAGGAAGGGAGTGAGCTCAAGTGTAGGATGATATAATGCGTATCACCAGTACCCTGCGGCAGGTGGTAATCCCTGCGTGCATGTGCACTGGGTTAGCATGTAGCTCTACGGGCCTTTTAGCCAGAGGTATCCATGTGTGCAAAGATGTTGTTGACATCTTTCATCATTCAACAACAATCAATGTGGCACAGGTGGAATTACTAGGGATGAAATGCTAATGACAGTGACCTGGCACCAGAGTTACATAGTTATATGGTTATATAGGCTGAAAAAAGACATGCTTCCAACAAGTTCAGCCTTCCTCACATCTGTTTCTACTGTTCATGCAAACGGAAACCAAAAACTCAGCTTGAAGCGCCTTCAATTTTTGTAACAAAAATAAATCCTTCTCAATCCCAGAATGGCCTTGGATAAAGAAGCTGTTACCCCACAGATTAAACATTATATTACTGAATATATTGTTTTTTCAAGATTCTATCCAGTTGCTGTTTAAAAATCTGTCCAGTCTCTGATGGAGAATTCCCCACCTTTATTGTTCTTGCTGTGAAGACCCCTTCATGCTTTAAATCTCCTTTCTGTTTATGAACAGATTTCCAGACAATGGTTTGTATTGGTCTGAAATATATTTGTATAATGTTATCATATCTCCATATATGAGGTGCCATGTGAGGTGCCGTTTGCTAATCGAACAGATATACATTTGTTAGCCTTTCTTCATAACTAAAATCTTTTATACCCCTTATTGATTTTGTAGCCTGCCTGATACTATCCTTCTTCAGAACAGATGTCGAAAAAATTGTATGTCGTATTAAAACACAGCATTGGCATGGCCTTACAATTGATTTCTAAAGAGGCAAACTATTTTTTTCCAGATAATTAATGCCCCTTTTTATGCATGACAATACATTGCCAACTGTTGATTGCTTTCTCTGTTGTTTTCCCTAACTAATCAACATTTAGGGTGCAAGTTGTTTTATTAATAAAGCTGTGGCCTAGTCCTTTTTCCCTTTTTCTTCAATTGTGGAAGAATGGTTTGGGAGTAATGGTTTGTCATGTTTAGGCATACTTAGCTCCTTAACCCCTTAAGGACACATGACATGTGTGACATGTCATGATTCCCTTTTATTCCAGAAGTTTGGTCCTTAAGGGGTTTTAAATACTCATGGGTGAATACTGTCAGGCTCCGAGCTTGGTTTGCATTAACTTTCTTTAGTTACTGCAGCACCTTGTCGTAAATCATCAAATTATAATTTTTTTGTTTTTCTGGATCCGACCCTGAGCCTGCTAGTTAGCCATGCCTATTGATGTAGTTGTTTACTAAGGAACTGTTAACTGAATAAGCTAATATTTATATTGTTTTTTTTGGCAATCCATTTTTTTATTGAGGTATATATGAACAAACAATAGAAATAAATAATAGCAATAAAGCACATAGAATGCAAACATATATTCACAAATACGGTGTGGCATTTCCATTGTTGTTAAAAGATTAGTAATGCCTCTTTTTTTTTTTCATGAAATGGTAAAGTATACAGTGAACAAATATCGGCATAGAATTATTAGTCAGCATGATATACACAGTGATCAAACATAAGCAGAAATATAACCACTGGAGAGGTAAGTGTACGCACAGCAAGAAAACTTTGGACAGTATAAAAAAAAATAAAAACCATGTAGTCATTGCCATAAACTTGAACTCATTTTTTGTTCAGACCAAATTCAGCCGATTCCCGAGCTTGGAAGAGGCCTCACAGGATGCAGTTATAAGGTTTGAATTCGTAAGGCTCCAGCTGGAGGGTCACAGGAGAATTGCAGAGCTCCACAACTCAGGCCCTGAGCGCTGGTAAGAGCCCAAGCCTAGTGCCCACTGACGCCCCACTTCTGGTGTGTAGGTCATTGTCCCCAGGAACAATCCCATCACTCTCAGTCAATCTGCTGTGGTGCTGAGGAACTCCAGGAGGTTGTGGACCAAGTCCGGGGTGAAAATCTCTCACGACTCCGGACCCAGGCAGAGTATAATGTACCGAGATTTCTTTGGAAAGAACTCCGGCTTCATCAGTTGTGGTAGGTGCACGCAATTTGTCAAATGCTGTAAGGAAAGAGCCTTCCTGCTGCTGAAATGGATGTTCCCCCATATTCTTAAAATGAACGTGGCTGGTGGCATCATGAAGGAGGATCGCCTGTGCAGGCCTGTTAGTAAGGTCACCTTGAGATGCCCACACAGAAGAGGAAAACCTCACCGGTGGAGACCAGGATAACCCACTCTGGTCAAAAGGGGAGAGAAGGGGCACAAGTAAGTCTTTGCTGAAACATCATCTGTCTCTCCTAGCCACGATGCACACCAGTCCTCACAGGCCAGGATTCTGGATAGACATCCTCAAAAAACAGGGAGAGTCACTAGAAGAGCACCCAGCAGAGTTGATTAAACAGCCAATATACCAAGATATGTCTGTCTAGCATGGCAGTCAGGCACTGACCTCATTTTGATTCATACTGAATGAATACAATTTAACAGTCTTTTCCTAAAAGTAGGTTTCCAAATCTCTATGTCTGCTGTGATCCTTACAAGAAGTATAAGAAGTGGGATTGAAGTGGGCCCTTGATTCATAAGTTTCTTTACACATAGACAAGAAGCACTAAGCTGATCACACACAACAGTTACTAAAGCAGATCCATACACAACTGGACGCTTCATACTAATGGCACACAATGCTTCCTTCTTGATAGTTGGAGGGGTAACCACAGATTAAGGCTATTGCACAGAAAACTGGACAACCACCCTTTTCCTTTGACTTACTGAATAATTCAAGGCTGTATACCCTGTTGTTTTCACCATAAAGAACAAAGTCTGGAAAAAATTCAGAAATGAATGACTTTAAAACAGCTCATCCAGACATTGCCTCCTTGTATTGCTCCTGATTACCTTGTGTGTGTGCTAAATAAATACATTGATTCAGTTACCCTATATACTATAAAATAATATTTATCAGCTATCATTTGAAGCTTTCTCTGTTTGGTTTTGTGGGGATTTGTAGTTCTGAATATTTGATATTCTGTTGCTATACATTTTCACTATGCTGGTAGAGGCTGGTGAACGTGGTCAGATTTGATCTGCATGACTTGACATTGTGCTTGACCCTTGGAATGACCTTTCAAACCAACATTATGAGCTACACAAATTCCTAAACATTCAGTACTAATAAAATAATAGTTAAGGTTTATGTATATAAAACTTTACCAGACATTCCTGAAGCAAATAAATCACTGTCACTCTCAACTGTACATATCCATCACTTCGGAATATTTGGTCACCATGATTGGACTCTTTCCCCGTGCAATCCAGATTTGCTCATCTTCATACTCTTGACCAGTCTTATGACCGGTAAAGCAACCTATCTACCATTTGAGCACCACTGGTCTTATCTTCTCTATATTCCTCTTTTCCTATACACCTGTGGAATAGATGGCCACTGCACTTAGCCAGAGCTGGATTAAAAACCCATTAGGCCTGGTGATGACCATTACAATTGGCCTAATTACAGAATCTTATTGACAGAAAACAGTTATACCTCCCATGTGTCTGGTGGAGGTGGCGTTAGAGGGAAACTCACAGGATGCAGCTATGTGAAAACATATACTGGGCCTAAACTAATCTCTGCTTTCATCTCACAAGCAAATCCATATCCCATAACAGTGGCATCCGATGAAGCAGAATTTTGATGGGTTGGGTCAGGGCCGCTATCAGGGCATGACACCCATAACGGTTCTGGCAGTCTGAGCTCCACATTCCTTATGAGATTTTCGCGATATGTATGTGCACTGCGGGCCCCCTGCTACCTGTACATTGCAGCACACTCTGTGTTCTCTTTCCAGCTGCTCTGTGTCTAACTTTCCTGCGGCCTTCAGAGCGCTGTCACGGGTTACCATGGCAACGCTCCGCACAGCACGCACACCGGTCTTGCGAGATTTAGTCAGAGAGGAGCTGAAAAGGGAGGATAGATTGCTGGGCCCCCATGCAATGTACTATGGCTGGCTCCCTCCTCCATGCCACCCGACCACCAGGGAATGCGATCTCCCCCCACCCTGGCAAGGCAAGAAGCAGGGAGGGGGGAATAAAATAAAAGATACACAAACAAATGTTTAAAAAAATGCTTTCACCCCTATTTTACACTCACACTGCATCCCTACAAGCACACACTCTGCACTCACTACACACACACACTCCATTTACAATACACACTTTGCACTCACTGAACACACTCTACATTCACTATGCACAATCTGCATTCACTACAAGCACTCTACATTCACTATACACACCTTGCACTCACTACAAACACACTACATTCACAATACACATTTTGCATTCACTACAAACATGCTACATTCACTGTACACACTCTGCACTCACTACAAACACACTACATTCACTATACACACTTTGCATTCACTACAAACACACCACATTCACTATACACACTTTGCATTCACTACAAACACACTGCATTCACTATACAATCTCTGCACTCACTACAAGCACACTACATTCAATATACACACTTTGAATTCACTACACACACACTACATTCACTAAACACACTTTGCACTCACTACAAACACACTTTATTCACTATACGCACTCTGCATTCACTACAAACACACTACATTCACTATACACACTCTGCATTCACTACAAACACCTCACTACACACACAACATTCACTATACACACACTCTTCATTCACTACACACACACACTACACATATTTTGCACTCACTGCAAACACACTACATTCACTATGCACACTCTGCATTCACTACACACACACTACGTTCACTATAAACACTCTGCACTCACTACACACACTACATTCAGTAAACACACTCTGCATTCACTACAAACAAAACTACATTCACTATATAAACTCTGCACTCACTACACACACACTACTTTCACTATACACACTCCGCACTCACTACACACACTACATTCACTATACACAATCTGCATTCAGTACAAACACATCACATTTACTATACGCACTCTGCATTCACTACACAAACTTTGTGGTCACTATACACAAACTACATCCACTACACAAACTCACACTTGGCATCCACTATACACACGTACATTAACTACACACACGCTCTGCACAAACATTACATACATTACCCAAAATGTACAATCTGCATCCACTATACACACTGCATCCATGACACACATACAGTACACACACACACTTCATCCTTGTGGGGGCGGACTCGGGGCAGGCCCTGTGGGTGGACTTGGGGTCGGACCCTCGGGGGCCCACACCTTGAGTTGTGTCAAGGGCTCCAAATATCTGATGGCAGCCCTGGGTGGGGAAAAATGGTGGGAAACTGACTCAAATCACGTAACCAGCACTGTTACCAATCATGCAGGCTGGCTAACTAAGGGCCAACAAAGGGCGTACTATGCAGACAGCGCACTGATTAGGCCATGGGGAGATAGCGCAGCTAAGCGGACAAGGGCACATGTATGAGTGTGGGGATAGATGCGTGGGAGTGGTTTGGAAGAAAGTGTGGGTGGGATTATGTTCTATGAGAGTTAGTGGGGGGGTAGTCTTACCTCAGTGCCCCTTGGGATTCGGGCCAGCAAACAACTTCCTGTCCTCCTGCTCCTGTTTGTCCTGGGCCTGTAGGTTTTACCAGCTTGAGGGATGGATGTTGAGGCGATCTAGGCGTCACTCAGGGCTGCTGCAGCGCTGGATGGTGGCCGGCAACTTAGGGAGCAATTTGCTCACCTTACTCAAAGTATGGCTGCCGGTGTGGGCCTACCTCCCCCTGGAGCACCGCCTGCTGTGGGGAGGGGGGAGGGCGGTGGGGGCACATCCTCCTCCCCATCGACCCCCAACCAGATGCTGGGCTGTTGTTGGAAGTTCAAGGACAGTCATTGTAAGTGGGGGTCCTCGTGCCGGTTTAAGCATAGTTGCTGTGGGGCCCATCCTGCCTCCCGATGTTTCAAGCAGGGCAAAACTGTCAAGAAAGGGGACATGGGGGCTAAGGGCAACGACCCCAGTACTCGTAAACACGATGCGCTCGTGGCTCGACCTTTATAGGAATCGTGATGCGGCGCAGATCCTATTGGACGGCTCTGTTGTGGAAACTAAATTTTGCCTGTCGAATTTTGCCCATGGGCTGTATCTTAAACAGGCACCTGGCGGCAGCGACGTCTGGGGTCGTGCACCCGCAGCACTTTATCCGGCTTACGCAGCCCTTGCGTGCTGACTTGGCTGTCTGGGATTCCTTCTTGACCTCGTATAATGGTAGGCCCCAGAGGTTTCTAATGCTGACCTCCACCTGCGGCTGGCTCGGTGGGTTTTGGGGACATACTGGGCTCAAAATGGTGTGCTGACTTGTGGCCAGAGGCTTGGCACACAGCAAGGCTTCACTGCTCGTGGACAGACGGGTGGTTTTCCATTGCAACAATTGAGAGGTGGGAGTCAGGACATTATGTTTCCTATGTTCGCCCGGCTGGTCTCCTGACTTGATTTCTCTCCGCAGATTCGGTTCCCCCCGGATTTGGATCATGGGACACTCCTATGTTTTTTGGGCCAGGCAGCGTGTGGCAGTCCAGCCTGGAGGAGAGCAGTTGCGTTTTACTCCTTACGAGGCAGAGGTTCGGTGGTTCGGTACGAGGGGCATAAGGTGGGTGCGGCTCCTCCCTGAGGTGGTTCAGTTGTCCCGCCTCCTGGGGGTTCAGAGTGTCCTGGTGATCCATCTGGGGGTGAATGACCTGTATTCCCACACTAAACATCCCTCCCATTACACCCTGTACCTCTCCACTTGCAGCCCTTATCCCTTACTACAGCATATGCCCCCACAACAGCTCCTATTCCCTGACTACAGTCCCATATGCTCCCCACTAAAGCCCCTCGCCCCCAATAACAGCCAATATCCCCCACACCACAGTTTTTCTTTGCCTTGTTCTGGATGTCTCTGTATAAATTTGGCTGTATGTGTCTGTACGTCTCTGTATGCCTTGCTCTGTATGACTGTGTTTGTATGTCTCTGTATGCCTGGTTCTGTATGTCTGCATCTTTATGTCTGTCTATGACTGCTTCTATGTCTCTGTATGACTGTATAGCTGTTTCTGTATATCTCTGTATGACTGTGTCTGTATGTCTTTTTATGACAGTGTCTGCATTTTTTTTGTGCCTGTATGACTGTGTACCTGCATGTGTAGATAGTTTGACTGTGTGCCAGTATATTTGTGCCTGTATGATTGTGTTTGTTTGATTACCTATTTCTCTATGGTTTGGGAGTAAAATGACACATAAAGGGGAATGGAGGGGATTTACAAATTGGCTGAGAGGAGAGAGTCACAGAAAGGGGATGGAGGAAAGATACACAAGTGGGGTTATAAGCAACACACAAGGGAGTGTAAGACACACTAAAGGAGGATAAAACACTAAATGGGGTAAAAAATTCAAAAGGTGAGACACACACATGAAGACACATTTTTTTGTTGGGGGCGGAAAAATGCATCTTTGCCTGTGTAACCAATAGTCTTTGCACTAGTCCTGTATATATCTTACATAATATAATAAAGTGTATGGTAGGAACATATACTTGGCCAGAAATAGGGCAGCTAAAATTATGAATACATCATTGACTATATACTGTAGATGTAACTTAACACAAATATGCTTGTTTATTACATTATATTCTGATGACAGCACCTCCCATTTATTTTCTCCTAAATATATTCCCCAAGTGTTTCAGCACCCATTCTTCTGTAAGAAGTGCAATGTGCCCCACGCACACATTCTATAGAAGTTCTCATCGAGAAATACATTTATTGTGGTATTATTTACGAACAAGATCCGAACGATATTTATGGTCTATGCACAGGTGCACAATTAAGCTCTTTCATGCACACCAATACTGAAAATGACAAAACTTTAGGTTCAAATGGTTAACATAGGAGTGACTTACAAATACTGGTATCTCAATCACAGGGAGACACAAATAAACCAGTGCAGGCAATGGGGCGCTGTCTTTGTTCATTCAATCATGTAACGTCATTGCAATTCATGGCACGAACGTCTGACCACCATGACCACAAATTTATCATGGATTCCCAGCTGATTTCTCACTGGAACCCCCTCCCACCCGAATCTAGTCTAAATTAACCTTTTCTTTGCTAGCAGTCGTCCTTTGCCAGACTTTGCTCGCAAGATGACAGCAGATAAGGGCCACTTAGCTTTCTTGGCCCATTTGTCATATCTACTTTAATGCTATGGATCTTGTTTTTGATCCTATTTTTAATCCCAGGCTTTTGGGAGAAGCTGGGACCACACACATGGCTGAGAAACCAACAGATAACTGTGGGTGTTGGGGTAACTTAAAAGAATCATCCCCTGTCATTACTGCTGAAGACAGGATGGCAGCCCAGAATAATTTGATCAAAATAAACCTATTGCAGTGGAGCCAATTCAATGCTTTGGGCAGTGTGCGATTAGTAACTTGGCATAACATTTAATCTGCGTGGCTGACATTTTTGGCTAATTCTGGAGATACTAGAAAACTGACCAAATTATCACATAGTTTCCTCAAGACAACTGGACAAATTAAATCCTGACAAATTAAATAATAATTTAAGTATCGACATTTGAGTACAGAACAAAAATTGACCCTGATAATCCGCCCCACATCCTGTATTCACGACAGGGGTGAATATTTTATTGATTTGCGGTAAATTGTAAGGGGTGTGTAATATAAAAACAATGTATAACGACAATACACTATGTTAGTTTTTTTGTGTGTGAAGTTGTACATTTAATTGACACTCCACCAATACACCCAGTATATATGCCCATTGCTAGTTAATGGAGGGAAGTTGTTTTTACCCAAACAACAATTAGTAGATAATTAATCTGCCACATATGATAATAACAAGTACAACTGTCGTATATGCTAGTAACAACTTGTGTGTGTATACATAGAATGCAAATACTATGATTGTAGGTTCCCAGTTAGAAGTTGGGTGGGTGCCGTAGCAACCATTCTTAGGCATTCTCAAACTTTTTAGTGCTTAGTCACAGTCCAATCACCTTGATTAGTGTTACTAGGGGAGGCTTTGGTGGCTGAAGCCCCAGATGTGGGACCATTTAGCTCCTACAGGTAGTGTATAAGGTAAAAGGATATTGGTGTTTTATCATTTTAAATTAATAATCAGACAGTTGCTTCTCAAAGCAGCCACTGATATAAAAAAAGGAAGATCACTAGTGTAGTTTTACAGAAGGCTACTGTGGGGGGGGGGGGGGGGGGGGGCTGTGGTGCGTCCCAGGTGACTGTCGGAAGGGTGGTGTGCTGCGGAACAGAATTTTGCACACCGCTATATTAGTTAGATAGTGTGGTGGGGTTGGATGGAATACCTGTCTGTGCAGTACGTGCTTGTTTGCGGATATGCTTTTATTGATATCCCAGAAAGCATCAGCAGGAATCTGTTCATTGGCATAGAGAAGGGGGCATAACATAGAAAGGTGGGGATATGTCTTAACACCTCTCTGTTAGTGTAGAGTGCATCGTGTTTTCCTTTGGGTTTAAGCCCAAAGCATTTCTGGAACAAAGCAACGCCCCTGTCATTTGCAATGCTTGTCAGACAGAGCATATTGGAAAAAAGAATCCTACAATACATTTTCGTAATACAGGCTACTGTAACCAAATGTTTCTTTGTTGAAGGTCCACAATTCCCCACAACAATATTATTTTGTCCAGGATTTTATGATCTCTACACAAATACACAGATACTATTGGTTTGATTTTTCATGCCTTAATGCATCAGAAATATCGATTGTTCGCAATATTGGATGTAATTCACAAATTTTAATAAAACACATTAATAAGGATTCTTGTCTATAGATATATTACAACGCAGGTTTGGGCACCCAGGCAAGATTTACAAAAGGATTTGTGAGGCGAGTGCAAAGATTTTGAGTATATATATATATATAGATTAGTAAAATTTGGTAAGATGTCTTTTGCACACAGCTATTTGGGGAATAAAGTCAGCAGAATTTCAGGACACATTAAGATATTCCGTTGGTTATTTTTGAAATCAAGATTGATCAAAATCTATACTACCTGCGTTTTTTAATTTACACAAGACTACACAAGACTTCTAAATGTGTCCTGTGGTATCCGGTAACAAGACATTAGCAGCAGATCATATAGGTCCTGGAAGTTGAGAGGTGTGCTTCTATGGATGTTAATTTCTTTTTTTTCTAGCACCTCCTGAAGAGGCTCAATTCGATTGAGATCTGGGGAATTTGGAGATCAAGATAACTCCTTGAACTCTCTGTCATGTACCTCAAACCATTCCTGAACTTTGAGGTACATGACAAAAAAATCCAAATTTTTGCAGTGTGGCAGGGTGCATTATACTTCTGAAAAAGGACACTGTCATCAGGGAAGAACATTGTCATGAAGGACTGTACGTGGTTGCAAAAATCTCTAGTTAGGTGGTATGTGTCAAAGTAACATCTACATGAATGCCAGGACCCAAGGCTTCCAAGCAGAACATTGCCCAAAGAATAACACTGCTTCCGCTGGTCTGTCTTCTTCCCATCAGAAAAATTATAACTAAAGTATGAAGCATCAAATTCACTCTCGTTCAGTTTAATGCACAGAATGACCAAACGAGAAAATCAACTGGCTCCTGGAATTGGATGTTCAAATAAGTAAGGTCCACTGTGGATCAAAGTATTGACATCTGCCTAAACCTCTAAAGCCAAAAAGTTTCAAAATAAGAGGTAGGGTATAGAGATGCGCACGGCTAAGTGCAATTATATAGGGTGCAGTATGATGGCTCTACATGGTGAAATTGGAGAGTCCAGTAAGTACACATGAACAATTACAAACAATGTAGTAATGTAATTGTTCTTTGGTACTTACTGGATTCTCCAATTTCACAATGCAGATCTATCCATACTGAACCCCTTTTTAATTGCACTAAGCCAGAGAAAATCTATTGATTTGTCCAGCAAATGTCAAGCAAGTTTGGCACTTTATTCATATTATATCGTCATCTTAAGAGGACCTCTGAAACTGGGCCAAACATACAGCTTGGCTAAGCTTTATTGGAGTTGCTCCTTTTGGTGCTCTGTAGCTGGTTGGCAGATTGTGTCCAGGGATTATAAACGTATTAAGGTTATTTACTAAAATGTTAAGTATTGGGAATTCAAAGTGAATTTAAAAATGTAGGCCATGATAGCTAAAGGAAAAACATTCTTCAAGAGTTATTTTTTGGCTAAAACTCGAAATTCACATTAAATTCAATTTAAATTTCCAACACAGCATATATTGGTGAATAAACCTGTTATTGTTTAGTTAATGCCCAGATAATGTACAATTCATTATTTACTGTATAAGTAAGCCCGGGGAAAGAAATACAGGCTTATTCACTAATGTGAAAATTGACCGGAATTCAATGTAAATTTCACATTTAAGGCCAAAGTAGCTGAACTGGAATTATAGCTGATTTAGGGAATTTTTCCAGTTCGACTACTAAAGCCTTAAATTTAAATATCCCTTTAAGTTCCTATCAATTCTTGAGTAACATAAAACAAACAAAAAATCACAGTAAAAGGATAACATGAAGTTTGACAACTATCTAAAACAATAAATCAAAGATACTTACCAAACGTAATTATGTCTACACAAAAAGCCTATACATAACATTGGTGAAAGATGAGTTTTGATTGTTAGATTTGGATGTACTCTGTATAATGGCGTGTGTCTATTAAACATACTCTTGAACTTTTTTTTTTACTAATCCTCATGAGATGCTCTAAAAAAAACACCGTATGGTGAAAGAAGCCTTTTGAACACTCAGGTAGGAAAGACAAAATAAAGGAAGCATATGAACGCAGCACACGCACTAGTCTCGGGTTACTAATTTTGCAAATAATTTAAATACTTATGGCTACTGCAATTCGATTAGAAGGCATCAATCATCAAGGTGTATTTTTAAAGGAAACCATCATGAAACAGTTGTATAATCCTAGTCGGAAGAAACTCTTTAAATGTTTTGTTTAGTAAATGTTTTGCATCCATTGACACTGGTACAGTTATACAAAATTCTGTTTTTATAAATTGAGCATGTCATCTAAAACAAACAAAAGCAGTCTTCTTCATGTGTTAAACAGACACTCCAAGCTATAGTTGATAATCTTTTCAATGCACTGTGGAAATTTATAAAAATATATATATAAATAACAAATAAGTAACATGATACTCCTCTCTGAGCATCTGCAGAGACCAGGAGGTGTTAATCAAGACTTCTATTTGTTTGTTGAGTAGATTCATTCATGTTTTAATATGAATGAATCCACTTGTGGTTGCAGTACTGGGATTCGCATAAACAACGATAACCTAAACTATAAAATAAAATGATGGCCAAAGAGAGCAAGCCCAAAGCCCCCAAAAGTTTTTTTTAGGTACATAAACTCACAAAACCACAAAAATTAAAGTGAAGGTTTACTGAAGTGAGAGATGGTTGTGTTAATAAATGAAGATAGTAAAAGGCAGACATTTTAAATATTTTCTTTCTTCTGTATATATCAAGGATTAATCTATAGCAAGGGATATGCAAATGATTGTTGCAAAAAAAGTTTATTGGATGACTCAAGGTGCTGCAGCAACTACAGTACATTAGTATAAACAAGGCCCCAGGCACTAATGATATTCAGCCAGAACAGGGGACTTGGGGCTCACAGTAATAAATGGCAAAATGCCCAGAGAGCACCTACAGCAGGAGCAGACCGCTGGCATGGCTAAGGTGAGCTCTAGCTGTTCAGAGCATTGGTGCAGGTTACGATGGCAACGCTCTGAACACCAGAGGTTGTGAGAGAACATCTGGAGGAGGTGCGGAGCAGTACAATGGACCATCAGTAAAAGGAAGCCAGAGGCTGGGGGCCACAGTGTATGTATATATAGAGTGTTCCAGTAGAGATTGTAGCTTTATTAAAACAAATAACATTTGTATCTTGTAATACCTTTTTTATTGGACTAACATAATGTTTTATTCTGTTAGTCCAATAAAAACATGCTTTATACTGTTTGTAATATAAAAAATTGTGCATGACTATTCAACCACCCCTTTGTACTATATGTTGAGTTGCCTGAGGAATGCCATTGGGGTACCTCAAGCTTGCTGTAACTTCTATATGCACTGCAAAAATACAAAATATTTTTTTTTTAATTTAAAAAAAAAAAATGCTTTAGACTTGAGAAAGGGAGGATCTCCCTAAAGCTTGTCATTTCTGTATATGTGTAATAGTGTGTATCTATGAGTTTGTGTGAACACTTGTGTGTATCTGTGTTTCAGTGTGTATTTGTGTAATTATGTGTGTATGTGTGCAACAGTGTATATGTATCTGTGAGTATGTGTAATAGCTTTTGTGTATCTGAGTCTAAAGGTTTGTATATGTGTAGCTCAGCTGTGTATATGTGGAACAGTATGTGCTTTGGTATGTTTAACATTGCTAGTGCATGTGTAACTGTGTGTGTGCATCATTGTGCACCACTATTATGGAAGAGTGTGGATCGGGGCATCAGGTTGAGATTGGTCGGCCTTAAAGTTAAATGTAGGAGGTACTATCATATATTTTAGCAACTCCCCTGAGGATTTTTTACTTTCAGGAATTGTACCAGAGCATTGGAGAAAGGCAGATGTGGTTTTTATATTGAAAAAGTTTCAAAATATGCTTGGAAATTATAGACCTATGAGTTTAACGTCTTTGGCTGGGAAAGTATTTGAAGGGTTATTATGGGATAATATTCAGAAATTAATCGGCAACAACTATGTCATTAATAGAAATCAGCATGATTTTATGAAACATAGATCATGTAAAACTAACAACTGCATTCTCTGATGAAATAAGTAGAAGTATAGATCATGGCGTTGCAGGGGATGTGTTCTACTTGGGTTTTGCAAAGGTGTTCAACACAGTTCCACACAATAGGTTAGTGTTCAGATTTCTGTAGATGAAAATTCTTGTTCTTGGGTAGAACATTGGCTTAAAAAAGGAGTACAGAGAGTATCATTATTGGTACATTTTCATTCTGGACAAAAGTGGTAAGTGGTGTCCCTCAGGGTTCTGTTCTGGGACCGCTATTTAGCATATTTATAAGTGATCTTGAAATAGGCATTGAAAGCCATGTTTCAGTGTTTCCAGAGGACACAAAACTAGGTAAGGCACTGTAAGTAGGATATTACTATATTGCTGTAGAAGGATTTATATAGAAGGAGACTGGGCACTAGTGATGTTGCGAACATAAAATTTTCCGTTCGGCGAACGCGAACTTCCTCAAATGTTCGCGAATGGGCGAACCGGGCGAACCGCCAAAGACTTCAATAGGCAGGCGAATTTTAAAACCCACAGGGACTCTTTCTGGCCACAATAGTGATGGAAAAGTTGTTTCAAGAGGACTAACACCTGGACTGTGGCATGCCGGAGGGGGATCCACGGCAAAACTCCCATGGAAAATTGCATAGTTGATGCAAAGTCTGGTTTTAATCCAGAAAGGGCATAAATCACCTAACATTCCTAAATTGTTTGGAATAACGTGCTTTAAAACATCAGGTATGATGTTGTATCGATCAGGTAGTGTAAGGGTTACGCCCGCTTCACAGTGACATACCAAACTCCCCATTTAACGCACCGCAAACAACCGCAAACAGTCCATTTGCACAACCGCAAACTCCCCATTTGTACAAGGTTGGATACCGATCGATGGTTCGATATTCTGAGCCCTCTCTGATTTACTGTACACGACTATTCGATATTCCCACACATTTTATATAGCATTTTATGTTTGTTTGAGACCACCTTAAAAATATTGGATATCGCTAAAAATCATATCGCTATATACTTTCTCTACAAACCTCTAAAACGAACCAAACTACTCATCCATCCGCTATACCACTTTATCCCACCTTGAACTAGTGCCCAGTTAAAATACTTGACTCTTACTTACCCACACTCAGTCATGCCACACACATTTCACCACTACTCTCACTGAATCCCTCTGACTACGGCTAAATTCATCTTCTACATCAGAACACTACTCCTAAGATTGGGTTGTATCCATGTCTCGGGTCTTTCATTTAGAATAGGGGCAGCTTCGGTCTCCTTCAACACTGACACTCCAGTGCATATTATTAAAAGATTGGGCAAATGGAAATCCTCAGTCTACAACCGATATATTCCTCATCCCGAGAAAGAAATGAGGAAAGCTTTTAAAAGCTTTTAAAAGTTTGGCTTTGTAAATTTGATGCAATAAGTGTGTTTTTCTTTAATACCTTTTCACCCTCTTTGCATGAACCCAATTTACATATATTACTAATATGTTTCTGAACATATACATAGGTTACTGGCTATGGGGGAGATAATGTATAATAAGTACAGGTTACTGGCTATGGGGGGATAATGTATAATATACACAGGTTACTGGCTATGGGAGGATAATGTATAATAAACACAGGTTACTGGCTCTGGGGAGGATAATGTATAATAAACACAGGTTACTGGCTAGGGGAGGATAATGTATAATAAACACAGGTTACTGGCTATGGAGGAGAATGTATAATAAACACACAAAAAAAAATAATACAAAAAAAAAAAAAGAATGCAGCTTCAGAATTAATCTAAATTGTATGCTGTCTAGGAGGTGGGAGGGTCTGGGACGGAGGGTCTGCTGCTGATTGGCTGGAATGTGTCTGCTGACTGTGAGGTACAGGGTCAAAGTTTACTCAATGATGACGAATAGGAGGCGGACCGAACATCGCATATGTTCGCCATCCGTGGCAAACGCGAACATGCGATGTTCGCCAGGAACTATTCGCCAGTGAACCGTTCGGGACATCACTACTGGGCACTCAAATGGCAGAAACCTCTAACTGGGGAAACCTGGGTTTCACGTAAGTGTCCTTGTACAATGGCACCTAATGATATGCAACTACCTACCTCAAATGCTCATAGATTGTAACCTTGTTTGAGCAGGGTCCCTTTTACCTCTAATATTTTCTTTCTATATTTGTAAAGTGATGCAGAAAATGTTGGTGCACATTATATGTTATGCTCATCAGGGTGAAGAGTTTGGACACCTGTTCTAAAGAAAAATATCATGGCACTAAAAAAAGTGCAGTGGTCGGCTACAAAATTAATAAAGGAAAAGGAAAGGATGGTAAATATAAATCTGTTTAGTTTAGAAAAACGGCACGTCAGAGGGGATATGATTGCATTATACAAATATATTTGGGGCCAATATAAATCATTGTCAGGAAATCTATTCATAAACAGGACTATACACACATTTATACTCGAAGAAAGGAGATTTTGTCTAAGGCAGAGGAAAGGGTTTGTTACAGTAAGAACAATAAAGATGAGGAATTCTCTGAATAGAATGAAGAGGTTGTTTTATCAGAGTCTGCACAGATTTTTGTCCTGAGGAAGTGGGTCGGAATCCACAAAACGCGTAGATGAACTACCTTTCAAGCATTGTAGGAGGCTCAAGCATGGATTGCGTCACAGATCGAGACTAGTGGATTGCAGATACGGAGATCCTTCCAGACCAAAGAACTGTAATCTGGCAAGAGAGTGGTATTACTAAGTATGCTACACTGATTTTAACATTGTAAGTACATTTTAATTTGTGTTTGAATGCAAATAACGGGTACGACACAACTTAAGAATCCTGTGTGCACTTACTTTTACATGTTGGAGATTGCCTAAATGAGCAATGGGAATGCGGTTTATGTTGCCAGCAAGGGAAGAAGATGAGAAGTTTATTTATAGTACCCACGAAAGGAACACCGCTGTTTTCTACTAAGTATTAATGCAGTGGAACTGTTGTAAAAACTGTGTGTGGAACTCAATTCAATTATGGGACAAATATGCCCTTAAATACAAATTAACTTCTACGACCTCCCCTCTTACCCCTATATACCGTAATAGGGCTTTCACACCAGGCATGAGACCCTGGGACTTTAAAGGCCTAGAGCAAGCCGGCCTCCAGAGGGTATACCAACTTTATATGAGCGACACGATAATCTCCAGACCTACAATCCAGAAGAACCTTAAAACCAGCAGACTTCTTTCGATATTTACAACTTAAAAACTATGCGGCCCAAGCGACGGTGAAAACCGCCGCTAAAACCAATCCGACTTTCTTTGAGCACATCTGCCTAGCGGAACAATATCAAAGAGGCATGATCACCCAACTATACTCCCACCTCTGTTCCACCACATGGGAATGGGGAGAACTGCAATACACTGACAAATGGGAAACAGACTTGGGGGAATCTTTAGAGGAAATTGATTGGCAGGATATATGGGAAGCCAACACCAAAACCTCCATCTGCGTCACGATGCAGGAACAGGCATATAAAACAATGCTCAGATGGTACATTACCCCGGTCCAATTGTACCACATGAAAAAAACACCAGATCTCTGTTGGCATAACTGCGGAGAAAAAGGGACATACACCCACATGTGGTGGTTCTGCCCCACAATTAAACTCTTCTGGAAAGACATCCAAAAGCTAATATCACAAATTCTACATAGACCAGTAGACCTAAACCCATGGACATTCCTGCTGGCCAGGCCCCTCGACGATTGGCCCAGACCAGAACAACAATTGCTAAACAAAATAGCATTGGCAGCTAGAAAAGCCCTAGCCCAAACGTGGTTACAACCTACCCCCGCCCCAATGTCTACACTGCTCAACAAGATTAAAGAGTGTCACCTCATGGATAAATTGATGGCCCAATGAAAGCATTCACTAAGACATGGGAACCATGGGAAAACTACATCAACGACTAGTAAATCACAAGAGACGTCCCCTCCCCCCTCCTCTTATACCTCTTATACCACCCCCACCACTCCCTTCTCCCCCCCATTCCCCATCATTAGGCCGAGCCCACCGGTGCCCCGGCCTATAAGTTCAACACACCAAAGCCACCAAAATAAGATGGTAACTTAAACATACTGTTATGATATACTATTCAAGTTTTACGTTACCGATTGTTGTTCTTTCCATGTGCAATACTGATAAAACCAATGACAGACAGATATTTAATACAAATTATGTACACAAAATGTCATGAAAACCGCATGTACCTCCTAATGGCAACACATACTTTTTGAATTCACAATGCGGCTTCTGCGAAGCCATATGACAGCATAGTACAATTTTCTCGGTCATTGAAAAAATAAAGAGTTATTAAAAAAAAACTGTGTGTGGTTGTGTACTGTTTTAATACACATTTCGGGTGTATATTGGGAAATATGATAGATTGGTGAACATAACTCCTATGTTTGGCACAAGGCGCCAAATGCCAAGGCATGTCCTGATTCATTCATCAGACCTATCTAACTATGTATAATGTACTTTACATAATAACACTCTAGCTAAAGCAACCAATTCTACTGCCCTTCAAAGTCAACAAGTCCAATGTTTTGTTTTTGTTTTTTGTTGTAGTTTTTTTAACTCTAGTCTTAATTAAGCAGTCCTACAGGAAATGATTCATTAGAAGGTCAATACAAAGGTCCCAAACACCTGTAGTCTAACTTCTACTGTCTGTTCTATCAACATAACCTTCTGCCTCCTCCTTGAGATGAAAAGGCAATGTACCAGTCATACGTCTTGCTCTTCAATGATCGAGATGAGCAGCTGTTACTAGGAAGCTGCCGTTCTTTTTAGGCCATAATGATAAGCCCGGCCATCTGGAACAAAAGAGAAGGGCAGGTGGTACAGAATTAGCAAGGTAATTTCTTGGCATGTTTATAAACTCTGTCCTGAGCTCGGAAACTCTGTATCTTTTGTGGTGAAAGTAATTCCACGAGTTGTTAATTTTCCCTGAGAAGACTTGTTAAGGAAGTGTAAATCTACACTTAACCTTTTAAGAGCTCGATAAAGTTCTCTCAAGTAGAGCCTGATTTCTCTTTAGTGAATACTACAAAATGAGAATTCTTCAAAAAAGTATAATCTGTTGGCTATTTGTAGGCCCAATGGCCCATCACGAATGATCCACTTAAAAATGATTATAGGAGACAAGTTGAAAATAGAGTCAGAGAATGTACTGGATAATGATGTCACTGTGGAGATTTATAGCTGAAGTCAGAGTTTGAATCAGTTTTTTTTAGAAATCAGTCTATAAAAAAGGGCAACATTTTATGGTTTAATATTAGAGTTCATTCTTTTATAAGATAAAGAAACATACAAGGACACCTCACAACCATGTTTCAGCCATTCAGAAAAAAGCACTGGTCATCTGGGGACACCAGATAAGTTTAATATGGGGTCAATATTTTTTACTGTGGGAAACATGCAATAATAAAATGCAACAAAAGTAGACTTTACTGTAGTGACTGTGATGCCAGGAGTGTGCTGGCGCCCCCCATTGTAAAGAGTCAAAGCATTTTTAAAATGGTTTGAATTCTTAACTGAGGTCCACCAGGCGCAGCTCACCATGTCCACTACTTTCGACAGAGAGGTGGGAGCTCCTAAGCAGCAGCATTCATTAGTTAATTGGACTCACCTCAAACAGAGTGCTCTGGTAGATAAAGTAGAGACAGAGAGGGGTGCAACCATAAACGTCAAAACGCTTCAATAACCCCACACTGAAGTTCCAACAGTCTATAATGGCATAAAAGGCTTTTATGCCGTAATAAAACTTGCCTTATTTCTAGCGCCGCATGGGTCAACCGATGCTGGCCATGCCCCAGGGCCGTCTTTCATCATGGGCACGCTGGGCAGTTGCCCGGGGGCCCCACCGTGCTGTCCAACGTGCCCAGTCTGACAGGGGAGATCCTTTGATCTTCCCTGCCAGCCCATGGAGAGCTGGCCCTGCTCTCTTGCTGTGGGCACTCTCGGACCGGTGGGGAGATCAAAGATCTCCCTCACCGGCCCAAAGCCCTTCAAAAGAGGGCGGGAGGACCCAGAGGCAGGAGGAGGGACCTGGGAGGCAGATCGCTTCTCCAGCGAGCAGTCTGTGTAAAGCGTTGCCGCGTGTTGCCATGGCAACACTCCACACAGCGCTCAGCACAGGAGGAGTGAAGACAGCCTGCAGCCAGAGGAGCTGCAGGCTATATAGATCACCACCGGACCACCAGGGGCATGCAGATTTTATCAATGTACATTTAGTATTTTAAGAAACAAGAAAACCTTTGCTCCAAGCACCCCTCACACTCTGTAACACACAAGAACCACCCACCCACAGCACCTCACACACACACACACAGAGCCTCTCACACACACACACAGCACCTCTCACACACAGCACGCCTCAAATACACAGCCCCTCTCACACACAGCATCTCTTTTACACAGCACCCCTCGAAAACACAGAACCTCTCTCACACAGCACCCCTCACAAACACAGCACCCCTCAAACACAGCACCTCTCTCACACACACAGCACCCCTCGCTCACAGCACCTCTCACACACACAGCACCCCTCACACACACAGCACCTCACACACAGCATCTCTTTTACACAGCACCCCTCAAAAACACAGAACCTCTCTCACACAGCACCCCTCACAAACACAGCACCCCTCAAACACAGCACCTCTCTCACACACACAGCACCCCTCGCTCACAGCACCGCTCACACACACAGCACCCCTCACACACACAGCACCTCTCACACACATCACCTCTCACTCTCAGCACCTCTTTCACACAGCACCCCTCACACACACACAGCACCCTGCGCACACACACACACAGCACCCCTCAAACACAGCACACACACACACAGCACCCCTCACACACAGCACCTCAAACACACCCAGCACCCTTTGCTTACAACACCTCTCACACACACAGCTACCCTCACTTAGGGCACCTCTCACACACACAGCAATTCTCACAAACACAGAACCCCTCACTAACAGCACTACTTATTTACAGCACTTCTCACACACACCACCTGTCACACACACACACAGCACTTTCCACACACACACAGCACCCCTCGTACACATTACACACACACACACAGCACCCCTCATACACATCACACACACACACAGAGCACCCCTCACACACACACACAGCACCCTCACACATACTCTGCACTCCTCACACACACACACACACACAGCACCACTACACACTAACACATACATTGCACCACTCATAGCAGGCTGTGTGTGTGTGTGTGTATTTAGAAGTCTGCATGTATTCAGCAGCCTGTGTGTGGTATTCAGCAGCCTGTGTGTATTCAGTAGTCTGTGTATAGTCAGCAGTCTGTGTGTGTGTATTCAGCAGTCTCTGTGTGTGTTCAGCGGACTGTGCATGTACTTAGCAGTCTGTCTGTGTGTACTCAGCAGTCTGTATGTATGTATTGCATTTGTTGTAGGTACCAATAAATATAAGCTTAATTTTATCGATAATTTACATTTTTATTCCTGTGTGTTGTTGTGTATGCAGGGCCCAGAGCACTGCTTTGCCAGGGGGCCCATGATGCTGTTAAGATGGCACTGCCCTGCCCCCATCTGCCTCCTTGTTGACTTCATCAGTCAACAATCGGCTGAAATCGGCAGGGAGGCAGGATGTGGGTGGGACCAAATGCCGGCACCTCCTCATAGAAATGTGTTGAATCAATGCATCTCTGTGAGGAAAGTTCTGTGTCTGCATGCAGAGGGTGGAAACACTGAATGGCAGTGCCCCAGGAAGCACCTCCAGTGGCTATCTGATTCATAGACACTTGAGGTGTCCCTAGGGGGCGATATAAACACTGCATTTTCTCTGAAAACGATGGTGTTTACTGCAAAAGGTCTGCAGGGAATGATTATTCTCACCAGAACAACTACAATAAGCTATAGTTGTTCTTGTGACTATAGTGTCCCTTTATAGATGAATTGTCACTTAACAAATAGGTGTGGAAAAATTTAATTAAATGTAGAAATCCACACATGATCTTCAACTGTATGCCTCCATCTTAGGTTTCTTTCAATCATTGTTAAAAGATCTGTCCTCTGTACCTGTCAGTCAGCATAGAGAAATTGTACAGGGAAGAGGAGAAATGAAACAATGTTTCTATATTTCATCTTTATTTGCATTATTTGCTCTGGCTTTGCGTAGTCTAAACTGGATCATGATGTAATATGCTAAATCTTTTATATAAATTTCAAAGAAAACAGCATCTCATGAAAAAAGGTTAACACAAATAGATAATTTTTTACGTTTTATTTAAAAAAAAACTATAAGTGTTGGTTGCTCTTTAATAGATATTTTGCGTGTACGTTTAATGTGGTCTTTTTTTTTAATTATGTTAAAAATAATATATCTACTACTGAACCTGCAAAAGGAGGTTATCCCGTGAGACCGTATGTTGTATCTGATTGCAATTCACTTTAGATATTGTGTTTTGTAAATGTAATTGTACATGAGTTAAATCTGAAGGCAAAAGCCTCTGCAATATATACTCGGAAGTCATTTAGGGATCAAGGTTTTATCACTTTAACCTTTGGCCCTGGTGCAAGGGAGATTTGTAGCTAGGGGTAATAGGGAACATGTTTTGATTTTAAAGAAGAATGTCCAGTTCTTGCAAACTCTGTTACTGTCTAGCATTGGGGGGATCTGTTGGAGTGGGACAGAATGATTAATCTCTTTTGGTGAAAGGTCAAGTTTATGATGATTTGCAGGTATCAGTAACTCATTGATCTTTGCACGAAGGTCCCTACAGGGAGCAGAGAAGAGGATATGTTATAGGCCCTATGGGGAAAACCAGAATTAGGCACAGCTGACTGTGGTGTATATGCGAAGATAGTAAACAGATTAGTAGACCATCTACACAGTGCTGGGTTGGAACAGGTGCTGTAGCAGGTGGTGGTAGTGGTGAGTGGGGGGTTAGCACAATCTGTGTAGGGGTCTCAGATATAACTGTGTTTAACTCTGTCAGCGTATTGCACGCTCCACTAAATTGTGAATTGCTGTGAATGCAAGGAAATTGTAAAATGTCGGCAAAGATTGTCGATTTAGAATAGTAGTTGAGTTTAAAATTGTTTTGAATTCGACTAATATGGCCTACATTTTTCATTTGCTTTGTCATGTATCATAGTGATAAATTATATATTTAACTGCGTTACATACTGTACTTACATTTTCTCCAGAACTCACAATTACCACTCAAACATGCATACTTCATAAAACAGAAGTGTCATTTACTTATTATTAGTGTGCTGTAAAGGATGATGGCTGTGGGTGGTGGGGAAATCCTTAATTTTTTTTGTTTTTCATGGTTGGAAATCCTTCGTTCTTTTCCAAATTGGTTTGACCAGAAATTTGACATGTTAAATTTGGAAGACATAGGGTAATAACTCTCTTGAAAGTGCCACGTAAAATTATTTTGATAGATAAATTAACACAGGGACACTAATATATCAATCTGCACCCTGTAGCTAGAATAATGTGTTAGAATTCTTATTGGATACATTGTGATCGTTTATTTTACATTTTATTTTGTAAGCATATATATACTGTATAACTATACTCTTTTGGATGGGCACCCTTATCACTATGTTTTTTTTTTATATATTGCTATTGATTGTTAAACATTTTTGAAAAATTATTTAATAAAAAACATTTTGAAAATAATTTAACAATTGTCATTAATTTTGCAGGTTGGTAGACTTCCATTCTAACGTGCAGCACAGCTAACCTTCTTTCCATCTCTTTCTTTTTTTTTTTCTAATTAATTTTCATGCCCCACTCAGTATTTCTATATTTACTGTGAGTCACTCATTTGAACATGTTTTTTTGAAAATGGCATCTATATACAATCAGTTGTAGAACAGTTTGATTTCTTGCGTTCTTACCATTCCCTGCATTCACTACCTCCTATGGAGAGCAAGACGATATCTCTCATTGGTTGAGAATGATCAGCTGAACCATTGCAGGGCTTACCTTGGGAGAGCTATGAAAAGCAGCACTCTAAGTGAAGTAATGGAGGTGAGAAGTTGGCCTGAAAATGGCTAGTAAAAAATCAAATCTTTCAAAAGCTATTTGGCTCATTTGACTGTTTGTTGTAGTGGTTATGGTGCTTGGACTGTCCCTTCATGCCATAATAACTTACCAAGCTAACTGTAGCTTAACAAAATGTCAAATCCTAAATAATAAGATTCCTCTGGGAGCCATAAGCCAAGATCAGCCCTAATATGCTCGTATTAGTCCAAGTCAGTTCACACTGGACTCCAGGTAAGCCACCCTTCTACACTCAAGCCGTATGGAAGCATGAGTGTGGCGAATATATGTATTCTTTCTTTTTTTTTCTGTATGTATGTGTGTGTCTGTGAGTGTCGATGTGTGCAAGTCAGGGTGTATCTGTGTCAGGTGTATATATATATATATATGTGGATAAACCCATACTTTCAAACGCCAACACTATACATTACACACAAATACATTCACATACGCCTACTCCATACAAATACACAACTACATTCAAACACACAGGCACTGCGCATAATACAACCCTGCAAGGATGGGCAAATGGTAGAGCCCCGGCTGGCAAGCTATTGTAGAAGTTGTATGACAGTTACCAACCTTTTGATCCTTCATTCTCTATGGGGGGAGTGGGAAAATATTTAATCTCAAAATATTTTATCGTATTATTAGCTCGGCCATTCCTATTGTGTAAACATGTCAGTTGTGTTCTGACTGCACTTGAGTCCTGCACCTAATTGAAATGTTGTGGGTGCCTGGTGTGCCCCTTAAACAGTCACTGTGTTGGACTTTTCACTAGGAGCATATTTTTAATATCCCTGTGTTACAATGCCAGACTCTTGCTTCACAAAGAGTAGCTCAACCTCAACCACTTAACGATAGATGCAAATATTTGTGTTATGTAGTAATCTTTTGCCCAGTCAATGCAGCAGTACCTATATGACATTACTACAACGCTGGCTAAGAGAATATATAAAACAATACTACTATACCAGCCTATGGCCATACCAGTCTGAAAGTGCCTGAGCTCATCAGATTTCAGAAGCCATCCAGACTCGGACCTGGCTAGTACTTTTATGGGAGACCAACTAGGAACCTCAGGTGCCGTAGCCTATATCATGATGGTAGTCTGTACTCTCAATCGTATTCCAGTTGAAGTAATAAAGGATATTTTTTTGTTTTTAAAAAACCTCTTAGAATGTGTTTATCCTAAAAAAAACATAATTTGTCAAATTAATCTAAGACGTACAATGGGCAGACTAGACGGATCAGTTTAATTACTTCTAGGGTTACCAGATCTAACATGTTTTCAGCGACACATATAATGACGTCTTATTTATGAAAAACCATGAAAAGAGTTGCCCTGCAGTATGTATAATGCATATTCTGTAGGATTCTTTGTTGCCTAATTACTTCATGTTATACCCATTTTTCTAATTCTACAAAATACAGGGCAGCCCGTTTCATGTGCTGCCCATCAATATCAATACTTGATATGTGTCCCTGAAAACACGGTGTATCTGGTAGCCCTAATTCTATCTTCTGTATTAATATACGTTATAATTAGCATTATTATCATTAATGGCCAAAATATTCCACAACACTTTATAATTTACTACAGAGATACAAAACAGATAACTAACAGGTAAATAAACAAAATAATGTGACCAGAGCCAATAGGTGTTGTGGGTCCTTCAAAAATTAGTTTAAATCGATAAACTCAATCATGCTTTTATTAGATTATTATATCTTTAAATCTTCGTCTGTTGTTGAACTTAAACTCCGATAGAACTTCCTGAACGTTTAGAAAATTAGATGTAGTTCAACATAAAGAGCTGGAATGACGATTAATGTAGCGCATTCTGCCACCTAGTGTTCATTACAGATAGTACAAGAAAACTTGCACTGTATTCTAATCTGTACCCATGACATTACTGTTCAGAAGAAATATGGGTGTCATATTTGATTTTAATTGATTCACCTAGATTTGTTCTTCAAATAAGTAAATATTGTTTTAATCTCTTGCAATTGAGTAATTTTCTGAATTAAATGTATAGATTGCACCTGTTAGTACTGCTCAAAACAACAAAGAAAAAAATAGAAAGGAGAAGTCTAAAAACAGTTATAGACAGCAGACAGCAGGCAAAATGTTTGAGTTGTTGAGTGCATTAAAAGTTTTACCTCTACAAACACACTGTAACGGTGTGGATCAAATTATTATTTGAGATCACTAAAAAAGCAATGTAGATCTGGGTAGTTCCAGATCAGAATCCAGATGATAGAATAAGGTAGGTAGGGTTCTGCACACACCAGTCATACGATATATTTTTTATAAATTATGGTAGAAGTCAAATAGACAGCAAAGGGTATTTATGAGCAGAAAATTACACCAGAAGGCTCAAATGTCAGCGGTTAAGGAATTAATATCAGGGTTTATATTTATATATTTTAATACCCATAGTAGAGACTAGACTTGTGTACGGCAAAAAAAATAATAAATTAGTATTGGTGGTACTACTTCCCCCGGGAAAAAAAAAAGTTTTGGCTCATGATTCGGTTACATTTCATCTCAGAATTTGGGAATTTGTGTGATTACATGATCAAATCTGAACAAATCTCCTAAGTATAGTACAGAATGAATGGATAACATGAGTGTATTGTGCAATTCATATAAACAACAACATTTACACCAGAATTGAAAATAATTTAAAATTTAGTACAGTGAATGTATAGCTAAAAATAACTTGAAGTTGTGATAGAACAATATAAGCTGAAACATTTCATTTACAGAGGTAGCAGGGCTGTATTCAGCTCCACATATCTGCAGAAAAAACTTGCTAAAAGAGTAAATACCGTATTTTTCCATGTATAAAACTATGTTTTTTTCTCAAAAAAAAATTTAGTCTAAAATTTGGGGTCGTCTTAAACATGGAATGTCACTGCAGGGGTTAAAAAAAACACTTTTGCACGGGGCCTGAGTTAAGATGGGGCCTGAGTTAAGATGGTGCCTGCCTCATTTTAATGTGCCACGGCCCACACACATACCTGCCCTCCCTCCTGCTGATCCACTTCTGAATGCTGTGGCAAGGATATATGCGTGGGAGCTGCATCAGACATCAGCCCTTACCACCAACGGAGCTCCAGAGACATGCCACACCATAAAAGGAGCAGGCATATTAAGGTTTGCTCTACCGCAGGTAGGTCTTGCTTTCTGATTTATACTTATGGGAAAAGGAATGGGGATCAGGGAGCAGAGGTAATACTACTGTGATGTCTCAGCATGCTCTCACACCACCTGCTGTACTGTGGGAGCTGTAGTCTCCCAGCATGCACTATAGAGCCATTAGATTCACAGAGTACTGTAGATAGCACATAGAGGGATGAGAATCAGAAGTTTGTTGTTCTCCTCAGAAGTCACCTCTAAAATATCAAAGTTGTTCTATTTGATGTTTAAAATATTAATTTCTTAATTTTGGGCTCAAGAAATAGGGGTCGTCTTATACACGGAAAAATATGGCATTTAATCCCAGTTAATGTAAACGAAAAGCTGTCACTAGCCTAGTTAGCCCAGGTAAAAGACAGGTTAAAGTCAAGACCTTTCTGCCCCACCTAACATTGACTAAAAATATTCTAGGCGTCTTAACAAGAACAATATACATGCTTACAACCTCACTATGTATGCACAACCTCTCCTAATAACAGTAAATAAACCCTGTAGTGAAACATCTGGGAGCAAGGACGCCTTAACAGCATTATAGGCTCCCAAGAAAAGCAGTGCACTGGGGTCCTTCCTACACAACCATTCACAGGAATTAAAAGGTAATTATCATTAATATTAAGATTGTATTTATTGGTACCTTTAACAAAATCATGACTGCTGCCCAATACCCACCTCCCGTTGCCCTCCGCAAATAAACACCACACACCATAATTATGGGTAAGGACAACGTCCACAGCTTTATTGATTATAACAGACCAGCTTTCCACCAACTGTCAGCTGTTGAGGGGCTTCCCCAACAGACAGCTTCCACTTCCATATCCATGAGTTCATATCAGCCTGCCTACGGCCATCAGCCCTCGGCAGGCTGTGGCTCCCCAAGTCGATTCATCATTTCCTTCCATTTTTAATGCGCTGGCCAGGAACACCGCTGTAGCTGTGACAACGAGAAAGAACAGAAAAAAAAATCCAAAACCACAGAACAATACCAACAAACCAACACCGCACATTGCACCAATGTAGGGAGGGTGGGTGGGAAAAAGCCAGAGACCTTTACTCTCCTTCTGGCCTCTGGTAAGACCCCTCCCTGCTCATCACCTTTTATCCCCCTTTTTGTAACATTGTATCCCCTCTGACCACCCCCCTTACTGCTGGCCAGCAGTCATGCCCTCCCTTCTTTTTAGTCCAGGGAGTTCATTTATACAGCAGTGATTAATCTACCCAAACATTTAGTAGGTAGCAGGGGGGGCATGTGACGCGGACTGTTAAAAATAGTCCAAATACTTTATTATAGCTTTATGGCTTCAAAGAACTATGTGTATTGATTTTGTCTTGTTTGGTATTATTAATACATGTACGTTGTTTTTGTCAAGGTCAAGATATGTATTTGCAACAAGAAGATTGCATTTACAGATAACAGCTGAAACTGAGGTGAATAGTCACCTAAATGTTTTAATAAAGAGGGTTTGAAGGTTCTTAATACATTTACTGGAATAATCTACTGAAAAGATGGAAAGCCTATGGGGCCCCTAAGCTCGTGCCCGGCCCATCGTGCCCTGCGTTAAGACAGCCCTGTGTGGGAGCAGTCAACATAGCTCTCATTTGCTGCACTGAGAGGAAACTCGTGGTCACTTGGCAGGTTCATTAATAGTGGGACTGCCTGAAGATGTGATCTGGTAGGTTGGGTTTCAAACAGTGGTGTATTTTGCATTTGTGCTGCCCTAGGCATGACTAAATCGACTAAATCCAGGCACCCCCCAAACCTAAATTTGTCCCCCCCCCCAATTCATGTCAAGGCCATTTTTTTGACTGACAGACACATGCCCTCATTGATACATGCCCTGATATACACTAACTGACAGATACACAGTCATTGGCACACACATACAGTCATTGGAACACACTGTTTAACCAACACACACTTTCACTGACAGGCGCACACTCTCAGATACACATAAAATGAAATTGATACACTCACAAGCACACCCATTCTCACTCACAGACACACACTGACAGCTGCACTCACTCACTCACTCACACACTCACAGTAAGGTGGACAGCCCCAGAACATGAGGCAAACAAAGCATTTGTCTGGGAGCTTGGGGTGGCATTTTTTGGCGCCCCCCCTGAAAGTGCTGCCCTAGGCAAATGCCTTGTTTGCCTTGTGGTAAATACAGCCCTGGTTTCAAAGCCAACCAATCAGGGTGAGGATTAAGGCTGCACAGTTGGCATGAGCTTCAATGATTGGCAGTGAGAGCTGGATTAACTGGCACCAATGGTTACTGCCGTTTATTGCTGTTAAAAGATGCAGAATTACACTTCCATGTTATGTGGCCACAGCAGCTAAAATGTTATTTAGGTTACGGGAGAGCCTCGGTTTGACATAACTATTTGGCACTGTAACAACTACAATGAACGGTAGCAGTTAGGCCCTTTTAAAAATGTGACTTCACTTGAAAGTATAAAATAGAAGTAATAAAACAAAAATATGGTTGGTGCTAATAAGCTTTTAAAGGGATACTCTAAACACCAAAACAACTTTAGCTTAATAAAGTGGTTTTGGTGTACAGATCATTCCCCTGCAGCAGGCCAAGCTCTACCGTTAGAAGCATAGTGAGACCCCGTATAGATGCCTTTATGGGCCCGTGGGGAGATCACAGTGTGAAAAAAACTCCAAAGCAATAATTGTTATTTTTTGGTACGTGGTATCATCTGGAGTTTCTGTTGTTCTGTTAAATACCTGCTAAAGCCAAATGTAGCCTGTGTGTGTGTACATATAAATATAAATAGTTTTTAAACCCTGCACTGCATAGTGAGTGATCTTACACTGTTTTATTAAAAAACATAATGCATGGCAGTGCAACAGTCACATGGCCCCAAATCTGGGCGCAGCACCTAAGCTAACATATCATCACGGCTTGCTCGAGATTAGTGGGAGTCACACTCCCCGGAAGAAGTTACTGTTTGCAGGTGTAACCAGTAATTGAGCTACTTCCCCGATATATAGCGTTAATCGATATATATATTTAAACGTGAATGTGGGGCTCAGGCCCCCTGTATCAGCTGTATCAGGCCCCCTGTATCAGTCCCTCGCAGTATGACAGCCACTAAGCAGGTTAAATGCAATGAAATCAATGAAAGGGTAAAAATCCAAACCACCTTATTGCAATGATGTGGTGTGGGTGCCTATAGGGTTCCTTTAAAAGAAGGGACCAGTTGGGTATTTCAGCATGTAAGCATGTAGTAGAAATGAGTGCAATCAGCTTTCAGATGAAGCAAACATTCTCTGATAAGATCAGCAGAAATAAAATAGGTCGCTCTACATGACGGTGCAATATCACACCGCTAAAAAAAGGATAGAGTTCAAACATTTTCCGCCGTGCCACATACATACGAGATACTCTATCTCCTCTGCCTAGTGTGTGCTGATCCCAACAAAGGCGTCCATTTCAGCCTCCCTGCCCTCAGCGTTTTTATCTAGGGAACAAGGAGACGCACAGAGAATTATCACAGGCTGTTAATCACACGAGGCCAAGTATCACTCAGATCCATGCTGACCTGCCGCCAAGTGAGACCTCGAACAGACAAATATTGCAGTCACAAGCACCTGCATGTCATCTACACAGCGGCATACCACTGAGAGGATACGTACACTATATATTCCGTATTTCGGCGATGACGGAAAAGGAGTGTGTTATGATGTTAACCAATGCTAATCGTATGGTTTTCTAATCTACAAAACACAAATTAACCACTTAATACAATTATTATGCAAAATGGTTAAAGAGAAAGACAACTATAACTAGAAATGATTTGATAGTCTATAGCAGGGATAGGCAACCTTCGGCACTGCAGATGTTTTAGACTACACCCCCTATGATACTTTGCCAGCATTATGGCTGTGAGAGCGTTGTGGGAGATGTATTCCACAACATCTGGAGTGCTGAAGGTTGCCTACCCCTGGTCTATAGTATCGAAATAAGGGGCAAAGAATGTGTCCACACATCCCTGAAATGAGTGGAGACTGCAATATAGCTTAAGATATCAATCCAGATCACAAACATAGCATTCTAAAACATTAAATAAAAAATATATGTAATTAATAGACTTGTGCACACATTCATTTCAGCTGGGATGGGACGACTCAAATGCCTTCAAATCTACACCCTAACAAATTGATTAGTTCATTGAATAAGACTCCACAAGCAAATCCTAGATGGATTGATTTGTTCGGGCGTAGATTAACAGGTATGAGATTCATTCATATCAGCTGACAAGAACTTGTACAAGCACATATGTTCAGTAAGAGGAAGGGGAATATTTGGCCCAGTGGCGTACACACGACCCATGGGGCCCCAGTGCGAAGATTGATCCCCCTCCATGCTTACTCTGCGCGGGCCGGGGCAGCAACACATAGCAGCGGGCACCTGGTCGCAGGGCTGCGACTGCGGTATGTACGCCAGTGTATGCAGATACACATACACTTAAAGGACCACTACAGACACCCAGATCACATCAGCTCAATGAAGTGGTCTGGGTGCCAGGTACTTCTAGTTTTAACCCTGCAGCTGAAAACATAGCAGTTTCAGAGAAACTGCTATGTTTCACTGAGGGTTAATCCAGCCTCTAGTGGCTGTCTCATTGACAGCCGCTAGAGTGAGCTTCCGCCATTCTCACTGTGAAAATCACAGTGAGAAGACTCTGGACATCCATAGGAAAGCATTGAGTAATGCGAGACGGATCGGGGCGGGTTACCTTTCTCCAGCACTGGACTCCCTTGGCGTACCTTTCTCCAGCGCCAAGGGAGTCCGGCGCTGGAGAAAGGTACGTGCTGAAGGGGTTTTAAACACACACACTCTCACAAACAGACACATACACACTAGCTTACAGACACACCCATTTACTGACAGAGACACACTCAGTGACAGACATACATACACACTCACTGACAGACAGACACACATACACACTCACTTACAAAACATACACTCTCACTGACATACACCAAACAGACTCACTAACAGACACACACAAACTAACACACTCAGTAACAGACACACACAGTAACACACTCACTGACACACACACACAAACTAACACACACACTGACACTAACACTAACACACATACACACACACTCTAATACTAACACACATACACACACACTCTAATACTAACACACATACACACACACTCTAAAACTAACACAAGTACTCTAATACTAACACACATACACACACACTCTAATACTAACACACATACACACACACTCTAAAACTAACACACATACTCTAATACTAACACACATACACACACACACACTCTAATACTAACACACATACACAAATACATGATTTAAAAAAAAAATGTAATCCCCCAGCCTCCCTACCTTTGGCAGTGCTCATGGGATTCCCTGGGGTCCAGTGGTGCTGCTGGGCAACCGGTCCTGCGGGCGCGTGAGGGAGCACTCTCCCCTGAGTGCTCTCTGCCCAGCTCCCTCACGCGCCGCTTACTGAGGCTGGAGCCGGAATGTGACTTCATATTCCGGCTTCGGCATCAGTGTGGTGCGCGAGGGAGCTGGGCAGAGAGAGCTCACGGGAGAGTGCTCCCTCACGCGCGCGCCCGGTGACACCAGGGCCAGCCTCGGAGCGGCCCTGAGGTGGCCGGCTCCTGGGCCCCCCAGGAGAAGATGCTTGCCACACTGGCGTACATACCCGGTCACAGGGCGGCTGACTGGTGGGCCGGGCCAGGTCGCAGCCGCGACCCCTGCGACCGCGGTATGTATGCCACTGATTTGGCCCACTGAACCACCAGTGATAATGCATAAATTATATTTTGTCACTAGACTAAGTCAACCTGAATCTGACGCATTTCCAAGTGGAGTGAGGTCAATAGGGGCAAGTGGGGTAGTGCCTTCGCAACACACAATTTTTGTTGCAAAAAAAAAGAAAGAAAATGAGTTGATATGGTAAGAACTGATAATAATTATGTGTTAGAAAAGAAACTAAAGAAAAAAACATGTATCTGTCATATAAATAACCCCTAATGACTCTGCATCGAACCTCGACACTTACAATGGCTTTTGGATTTTCCCTTCAAGCCTTCAAATTGTTTTACATGTGTTTCAACTAGATTGTTATATTGACACCTCTTTATAGATCCTTCTTGCAACATGTACCAGTACAGATTGTTGCAATGATGCATCTCCAATTAAAAATAATACTCTTGCCTTTAATCACCACGTTCCTGACTGGACCCCACCACATATGGCTTTCCTTGAAGTGACCTTAAAACCTTCACTGATCCTTTATTATATCTTGATATGGACAGCTAATCTCTACATTTAACAGGATGTAAGTTCACCTTAACTACCAAAAAACTAAATACTTTATATGTATGTTTTGTTTATATAAACTCTGTATTATCTGAGCCCATGATGGCCCCAAAACCCACAAAGCTAGCTGCATCGGTAAACAGGTGGAGGTCAGTATTAGAGACCTCTGGGGCCCGCCAGTAGGTCCTACCAATATAAGAAGCCAAGAAGGAATCCCAGACAGCCAAGTCATCTCAAAGCCGAATAAAGTGTTGAGGGCGAGTGACCCCAGACGTGGCGAGTGACCTGCCAAAGCATGTTAAAGATATGTACCATGGGCAAAATCCGATAAGACAATAAGCAAATTATATTAATTCAAACATTATCTCTGGCTAAAAAAAGGATAAAAAGGATTGAAGTGAAATAGATCTGAAAGGTTGGCCACTTCAAACAATTTAATCAATATCACTGGAAACTGCATTGCCCTGTTTAATAATTTAATAATAGCTATGTTTAAGGATGGGCAAATGGTAGATCCACAGATGTTCTAGAAGTTCTACTTTAATTATGTTTTCTAAAGGCTGGGAAAAGCATCATAGCAGTGTTTAGACATGTGAAATTTGTTTTGTTCCGAATGCAAATTCAGACGAAATTTCAGAAATTCGGACGCTCCGAATTTCCGAAGTGCCGAATTTCGGAATGCTGAACTGAACTGAATTGCCGAAGTGCAGAATTTCCAAAGTTCGGAAATGCCGAAACGAATTTCAGAAGTTCCGAAGTGCTTCGGATTTCTGGAAAGTGGCAAAACAGGAGAGGGTTGGGGTTAGGGGTTGGGGTAGGGTTAGTGGTTGGGTTAGGGGTTGGGATAGGGTTAGGGTTAGTGGTTGGAGTAGGGTTAGGGGTAGGGTTAGTAGTTGTGGTAGGGTTAGGGGTTGGGGTAGGGTTAGTGGTTGGAGTAGTGTTAGGGGTAGGGGTAGGGTTAGGGTAAGGTAACCCTATTCCTAACCCTACCCTAACTCTCACCTTACCCCTAACCCTACCATAACCCTACTCCTAACCCTACCATTAGCCCTACCCTAACCCTACCTCTACCCCTAACCTAACCCTACCCCTAACTTAACCCTAGCCCTACACTTGCCCGAAGTGCCGAATTTCGGAATGCCGAACCGAACCAAAGTGCTGAAGTCCCAAAGTGCTTAAGTTTCGAAATGCCGAAGTCCCGAATTTTGGAATGCCGAACCGAATATTTTTCCCATGCACATCCTTAGCAGTGTTATTTCTACTATTTACTCAGCTCTAATGTATTGTTCCAAGCGACAGGATATAACTACCTACCTAACGTACATGAGCCTGTTGGTGAGTCAGGGTATTTGGGGATTGTCACTTGGTCAATCAGAGTGGGGTCCGTGGGAAGGGTATGCCTATGTACCAGTAGTACTTAATGTTCAAGCCAGACCTTTCTTGAAGTGAGCCTTATTGTATGCCGCTAAAACATTTGTTATCGTTACGGGTTGTTATACGTGTTTTTGAATGTACATGAAGCACATAACCTAAATCTGGTTAAGTGAGGAAATTGGAATAATTATAAACAACGGACAGGCAAAAATGTGCAATGCCCGTCACCAACTATGAATATCAGTAATATAATTTGACATCTCCTCTGTGTAAACCAATGACAGAACTCTACCTTGAATAGATACATAGCAAAGTGTATTGCAAAATTAATAAAGATAATGAAAGATCTGTGTTGTAAAGAAAGACTTGAAAAGCTGCAAGAGAGCAAGTACAACATGTCTTCGGTAACGGTAATGAGATTTTGTATGCTGCAAAGCATACAGTAATAACAATAGAGATATTCCAAAAATGTTCCAGAACTGCTGAACACTGCTGGAGAAAGTCTCACTTTGCATCTGACTTTGTCCACTATAAATTTATGCTGCGCTCCTACAGCATGGCTCTTTCCTCTGCAAAAGTAAACTACTTCAAAACCCTCATAACCACACTGTCCCATCAACCCAAACACCTGTTTCACACTTTTGATGCTCTTCTTCGCCCTGTGACTCCCCCTCCTTCCACCACCTTGTCCGCCACAAACTTTGCATCTCATTTCACTGAGAAGATCTCTACAATCAGGAAAGAGATCTCTAATCTCTCTCCTACCCCTCTCATTACATCACCCAACCCCACTCCCCCTGCCATCCTATGCACATTTGCACCTGCTACAGCACAAGAGGTTTCTGCTCTGCTCCTGTCCTCCCGCCCCACCCCCTGCTCCCTCGATCCTATTCTCTCGCATCTCATCCGCACTTTGTCTCCCTCTCTTGCTCTTCCTCTCGCTAGCATTTTCAATCTCTCCCTTTCCTCTGGCACATTTCCCTCACCCTTCAAACATGGAACCGTAACTCCAATTCTGAAAAAGCCCAACCTTGATCCCAACTCCCCATCCAACTACCGCCATATCTCGCTACTGCCATTTGCCTCCAAGATCCTCGAGAGAGTTGTGTACGCCAGATTGACAGACTTTCTCGAATCCAACTCTCTGCTTGACCCCCTTCAGTCTGGATTCCGCGCTGGTCACTCTGTCGAAACTGCTGTGACCAAAGTATCTAACAATTTAATTGCTGCTAAATCTCACGGCCAATACTCTATCCTAATCCTCCTTGATCTTTCTGCCACATTTGACACTGTTGATCATCAACAGCTTCTTCACATTCTTCATAACTTTGGTCTACGGAATACTGCTCTCTCCTGGTGCTCCTCCTACCTCTCCCAGCGCTCTTTCAGTGTTTCTTTCTCTGGTTCTGCCTCTTCTCCCCAACCCCTCTCTGTCAGCGTCCCTCAAGGTTCTGTTCTCGGCCCCCTATTGTTCTCTATCTATACTGCCTCCCTTGGTAAACTCATCAGCTCCTTTGGTTTCCAATATCATTTATATGCAGATGACACGCAAATCTACCTGTCCTCCCCTGATCTCTCTCCGCCCACCTTGACTCGTGTTTCTGACTGCCTCTCTGCTATTTCCATCTGGATGGCTGCTCACTTCCTTAAACTCAACCTGTCCAAAACAGAACTTCTAGTTCTTCCTCCTCAAGTGCTGCTACTCCTGTTGTCTCATCACCTCTACCTCGCAGGCTCGCTGCCTAGGGGTTCTTTTCGATTCTGACCTCTCTTTTACTCCCCATGTCCAATCGATAGTCAAATCCTGTCGCTTCCAACTGAAGAACATAGCGCACATCCGCCCATATCTAACGCCAGACGCGGCTAAGATACTGGTTCATGCTGTTGTTCTCTCTCGCCTCGACTACTGCAATCCCCTTCTCACCAGTCTTACATGTTCCCAGCTTGCACCGCTGCAATCTATAATGAATGCGGCTGCGAGGCTTATTTTCCTGTCCGGTCGCACCTCCCACGCCTCCACGCTCTGTCAGTCCCTGCATTGGCTTCCAGTTAGATATAGGGCCCAATTCAAAATTCTGGCGCTTGCTTACAAATCCCTGCATAATGCTGCTCCAACATACCTATCCTCCCTCATACACAAGTATGTCCCATCGAGACCCCTGCGCTCATCCCAAGACCTACGCCTATCCTCTGCCCGGATCCCCACCTCTGACGCTCGCCTTCAAGACTTCTCTAGGGCTGCACCTATTCTGTGGAACTCCCTTCCCTCCTCAATCAGACTTTCACCCAGCCTCCACTCCTTCAAAAAATCTTTAAAAGATTTCCTATATTTCCTATATTTATTTCCAGTACTTAAGAGGTTAAACCACAGAGTTGATTAATGTTATTATGTGAGTTTCACAAAACGCGTAAATATTGTTGAGTGGTCTCATCTTGTTGCTCCCTTTATTTTTGACATGGTATAAGGGTTGAATTAATGTTCTGTAGACTGCAGTATCACAGACCTTATTTCTCTGGTAAACCTAAAAAATATTAACTTCTCATTTTTCAGTATGGCAGTTGTGATGATTTTACTTTTTATACTTCCTGCAGTCACCATGGAAACCATGGTGGTCCTACTGGTTTCCATAGTGATCGACAGGTCTATATGGGTTACTCATGCCTTTAACTTTTTCACCCTACTCACTTCCAAATACATTTGCAAATTGAACATACATAGGAATTGATTCACATTTTCCAATTCATTGCCCTAACACCTCTGTAGGATTACTATAAATTGTTCTCTCTGCGAATGCACCCTTCATCTGCTATTAACTGAGCAAGTTGTCATTAGTGTCTCCATAAACCTGATTTTATAGATGTCACAAGCGTTATTGAAAATGACCTACCCCATTCTTTCTTATAGGCATTTGGACATCAATGTACTTACTTGAAGAGTGGATGTATTTTACAGATACATGATGAGTTTAAAGCCATTAACTTCTATTCTCCTCTTTCCACCTAGATGGAGCAGGTACAAATTGTAGTCAGATAGCAACAATTTGACATTTTAACCGTTTAGCATGGAATCCAGGAGCTACTTAGCATTTAGTGTCTACTATCATTCTTTATTAGAGACCAGTCATTAAATGTTAAACCATGCAAACTGGCAGTAATCACTAATGACCATGACTGCTATTTTATTTTATTGATTGCCAACTTGTCAATTAATGATTGCAGCAAGCATCGCAATAATTATTTGACTGCAACAAATTGACCCCTCTCCGAATATTCTTAAAATTGTAATTAATCCTTGCAACCCTCTAATTCATAACCCTCGTAAATGTCTTATTATTACAACAGAAGATAGAAATTTCAATACAAATATATATTTCTTTATATAAGAACTTGAATTAGAAACAAAAAAAATATTGTTTTAAAAAATATATATATATATATATTCCTGTCTTGGCCTGACGCAGTGATGACAGCTCCTTATACCATGTGACAGCCAAATGGATAACAGAACAATATTGCTTTGCTGCTGTGTTCGAGAGACTGACTGGCTGCACGTCAGATAATGCTGATTGAAAGCTTTACATGGGAGCTTCCACAAAGTGACCATTAGTCTATTTTCATCTTACAAGATGCTAACCAGAATCCTTTAACACCACAATCTCTGAACCTCTCCCCCGCCTCCCCACCCCCCACCCTTTTTTTTTTTTTTAAATAGCAGTGAGACAACCAGCTCTTGTAGCACAAGGCAGAGTTCCCATGTCCTGGAATTTAGATTTATTCCGGAACATAGACTATATTTGCTTTTATTTCCTGGGAGTTTCGCGTATGCTTATTTCCATATATCTTCATTGTCCCTGAAGCCTCATCCATCATTGAATGACTTCCTCTGAAGATGGCTGGGCACAGCTGTCTTGTTTCCTGTCCAGACCCAATATACTGATTTGTACTGTTTAGTTTTTGCCGATGTCGGAGCAGCCATCTTAATGACTGGTAGAGCTCTGTGAAGTGGCCTAGTACGGGAAGCAGCTGAGGTACATCTGTCACTGAACACAGGGCACAATTCAGAACTGATGAGGCCCGATTCATCCACTTTAAAAAGGCCTGTCTATTACTTACTAAAATAGATAGCTCATTAAAGTTTTTAGCTTCTTTGGAAAGGTTCAGTCACTCTTTATTATTTGACTAGTGACAGTAAATCTTTGTGAAACGGAAAAATAAAAAATTAGCTTGTTAACTTCAATAGAGAAGAATGAGGCTTTAATAGGATGGTTTGAGGCCTTGTAAGAAATTAAATACTATGTATTGTCTTACTTTGTGGCGTCCGCAGTTGGTTGAGATGCAAAATGGCTTCTGAACTTATAATTTTTAATTTAACATGGAGGGACTTGTAAGCCCTGCTCCCTGAGGGCGAATGCTTGCAAAGCCAAGGAGTATTCCTGTCTCTGTGATCATTGGCACTAAGTGCGCACTCTTTGGACTTGCAAGCAGGCACTCCCAGGAAGCTGCTCATGTCAGCACAATAAATGTATCAGGAAGAGTTTTGTGGCTCTCTGGTTAACAAGGTTTATACACATAACCTGGCACCGTAACCACTTCAACAAGCTATGTTGGTTATGGTGCTTAGAGTGTACATTTATAGAGTAGTGCTCAATTCTTTGACATTTAGGAGTTAAATCACTTGTACATGCAGCTCTAGTCACGCCTCCCCCCCCCCCCCCCCCCCTCCTCACGCCCCTGGGGTGTGACTCACACAACCTCTATGAAAGAAAGGTTTAATTTTCAAACCAACCTTACAGCACTGGTAATACCTGAACTTTAATCACACACATGATGAGGGCCGGTGCTAGGATTTTTAGTTACACAGGAGAAGATGCATTTTGGCACCCCTCACCCTCCTTTAAAAAAAAAAAAAAATGCATCTTCACCTGTGTGTATTTCCACAGGCATCATTTTTCAGTCACACAGTCAAAGTCATATAGGTACACTGTCATACAAACACAGAAATAATCATACAGGGACATACAGACACAGAAACATACAGTAAGAGACATACATGCATACAGAGACATGAAGGCATATAAAGATATGCATACATACAGAGGCATACCGTCATACAGACACATACATACATACAGGCATACAGAAACATACATACAAAGACATACAGGCACATACATACATACAGAAACATACAGGCATGCAGACACATACATACATACAGGCATACAAAGACATACACGCATACAGAGACATGCATGCATACAGAGACATACCGCCATACAGACACATACATTATATAGGCATACAGAGACATACAGGCATACAGAAAAATACATACAAAGACATACAGGCATAGATACACATTCATATGCACATACAGAGACATACAGGCATACATACATACATAAACATACATACAAGACATACAGGCATACATACATACATACATACATACATACAGAGACATAATAACATACTTACATCTGTTAAATCTTGTCCGTTAAATCTTGTCCCCTGAAGCATGCTGTCTGGCTCTGTGGGCCGCGCTGTGTGGTACACAGGGAGCAGGGATATGATATCATATCCCCGCCCCCTCCACACAGCCTTGCGACACAAATGTAGAAGGTGGGCGGGCCAAAGCTGGGCTCCGCGGCCGGAGAGCTCTGGGCTGTGCTCGGCCACGCTACAAATAGTAACCGGCTGGAGGGGAGCGCAGTGTGCTTCCCTCCTTCCAGTCAGCCTGATGTTGTGCCCCCAGGGCTGGCCGCCTTATGGTAGCGCCGGCCTTGCACATGATGCTGATACAGGTGTCAGCAGTAAAATCAAAGAACTGGAGGTAACACATTCTAAATAAAACACATTTTGAAATAAAAACTTAGACCTCCTGAGCAGTAAGACGGCAGAGGCATGATCTATACAGTGAAATCTCTTTCATTAAGCTAAAGTAGTTTTGGTGCTTACAGTGTCCCTTAAAGTAAACCTTAACAAAAGTAATTATGAGCCTATAAGATCAAAGGAAAACCACATGTGGCCACTGACAGCCTGTACTTTGAGCAGTTGGATGTCTCTACGGCAGCTTCTGCTTAGGCCGTCCTAGTTTTTTATTTCACAGTCCTCTGGGGTGTAGTATTTACATAGCTTTACATGGAGGATATTTACTTGCACATAGCTCATTCTCAGTCGTGTATTTAGGATTTGTGCTGCCCCCCCGCCCCCCCCCCAAGTTAAATTTTCCCCACCCCTTTCTGTCAAGGTCGCACTTTGACTGTCAGACGCACACTCACTGACAGAGACACACACTCACTGATAGATGCATACATTCATTGACAGACACACACTCTCATATAAACTGACAAACAATAACATACACACACACTCACTGATTTGACAAACGGATAGACAGACACACACACACACACACACACATTCACTGACCGACACACACACACACACACATTTCCACCAACACTCACAAATTGTAATTTTTTTAAATTTTATTTTAAATCCACCCAAACTAAGTTCTGTTATTTTCCTATGGCAAGCTAAGTTCTGTTATTTTCATTTGGCTAGCTAAGTTCTCTTTTTTTTCCTTTGGCAAGCTAAGTTCTGTTATTTTCGTTTGGCAAAGTAAGTTCAGTTATTTTCCTTTGGCAAGCTAAGTTCTGTCATTTTCCTATGGCAAGCGAAGTTCTGTTATTTTCCTATGGCAAACTAAGTTCTGTTTTTTTCCTATGGCAAACTAAGTTCTGTTTTTTTTTTCCTTTGGCAAGCTAAGTTCTGTTATTTTCTTTTGGCAAGCTAAGTTCTGTTATTTTCTGATTATTTGGTTTGCTTAACATAGAATAAAAGAAAGAAGGAAAAGAAGTAAAGGAAGGACAAGGAGAAAATAAAGCGAAAGGAAAAAGAGACCCCCTAAAATATAGATATTCCTTTTTTTGTTATATCTTTTGTTGTTGGCTAATAATAAAGTAAGCTACCAAGTTAAGCCTTCCTGCTGGTGATTGCAATAAGGAAGGAGAAAAGACAAGAAGGAAGAAAAAGGAGAAAAAAAAGAAATGAAAAAAAATCGGGAAAAAAAATAAATAAATAAAAAAATCAATTTTATTGTTTTTATTTATTGTTTTCACATTTAACTTTATTTTTCTTCAATTTAAGCAGTACTGCCCTAGTAGGCACATTATGCTGAAATTCATTCAATTTAAATTATATATGTATAAAAATGTATAAAGTAGAAATAAGATAAATTTAAGAACTTTTTTTTTTTTTTTTTTTTTTTAAAACCTCCTTTCTAAAACCAAATTTGCACTTGCGCTAAAAAATTCTCATTAATGCGGCACTGGTTGGCGGTAAGGAAATCTTGCCATCAAAAAAGATATATAAGTGGGTGGTAGGTATTAAAAGATTGACTACCCGTGCTCTAGACTAGTTGGTCTTACTTTGTAAACCATTTTCTATATTTCCGACTTCTGAAAGTAAATTATTTTCTAAAGTCACCTTGGCGGCCAAGAGGACTATGTGGAGGTCTGGTTGCAGACTACCCTCTTACTTTTTAGAGTCCTCCCTAGGACCTATGATAACACTCTGATAGATAATACAGAATTAATTACTCTAGTTTCCGTAAGACATTTGGTTTATGGGTCTCATTTGATAACTAGTGATTATATTGATCGTGTGGTGTTTTTCTATTCTTTCTTCCATTTTCTTGCTTTCTTTTCTTCCGTCTCTACTTGTATTTTTTATTTTTTTTGCACTATTCTATTATATGAAGAAATATATTTACTCACCACATGGCATCATAATAAACTAAACTTACAGATACCTGATGCTGATCATTGGTGCCATCAAGTGTGAGAAGGTTAGAGCATCAGTGTGGAGGAAGGAAGACCCAGAAGAATCCCTTCTGTAGCATAGGAGTGCTAGAGTCATAGATGGGTTTATGGACTTTTCATATTCCAAATTCAGGAAAGGTCTTTATGTATAATTAGAAGTTATCACAAACATTATTATGGCAGACTAGATCTAAGTGGCTGAAGATGGACTCGGTGGGTAATTTAGCTGTGTAGCTAAAATAGCATTCAGACCCCAGTTAATTCATGTCATTGGATTTGCTGAAGACACACAATGTGAAGTGGCTTAACCAGCAGAATGCCTCCAAAGAAGACAACCCACAGAAGCCAAGTCTAGTCCCCACAACCACCGGTTAATTAAGCACTCTTAGCAATGTCTGAACTGAGAGCAAAGAAAATGAATACCTGTCTTCTCTTGCAGGTCAAATAAAAATGCATTACATAGTAAAACTCTTGTTGAGTATAATTTATATTTAAAGTTAACCTCCTACCTCCCTTTACTTCCTGTCTATCCAATTTTGTTTTCAGAAAATATGCAGGGTTGATTATTTACATATAAAATCATAAGATAAATTAAACATTTGCATCTAATTATTATAACAAATATAAAAAAGAGAGCGCAAAAAATAATAAAGTTGGCTGCATCTTTACAAATAGGCTATTAAATGAAATAGCTCACTAACTGTATATACCTATCCAAATAGTGACAAAGTGCAGAAAAGCTGTACCTAAGGTACACAATAATCACCAGAAGCTAAAACAGATAAACAATTTCACAAATTCTAAAGATACATTTTGTACAGATAATTTCAGCGCTTAGTGGATAACCCCCTTGAAAATCATATAAGGGTAAAAGAAATATGTGACCAAAACTGTAATATTACAAATAGTATTAAAGGAAAACTAAAGAAATGATGATAAAAAGTCTGTAAAATAGAGTAACTTGTGGGAAAGGTGGTCTAGATCCTGTGTCCAGCAATGATAAACCACGTAATGTGCAGAATATACCTTGAAGCAAAAAAATCAATTATAGTGTAATACTGTATAAAACCATACATTTATTGCCCCAGAACATAAACCCCCTCCCCACCCAAATAAGGAACTCTTACAGGATAAAAATGTGGTACTTATCTCTAAGGATCACAGTAATAGCTCGATACACAATAGCTTCTCCTTGGATAGCAGCACCCGGTTCTCCAAAAGAGACAGCGTCTGCCTCGTGCACTAAGGCAGGCTGTTCACGATCTGCGGTGGAAGAACGCCAAGGGTGAGTCCTGTTACACACTGGAGCCCCAACTCTGCAACCAGCTACCCCTGGAGGAGCTCCAGTGTGTAACAGGACTCCCGCTTGGTAGTGTTGTCGCGAACCCGGAATTTTCGTTCGCGAACGGCGAACGCGAACTTCCGCAAATGTTCGCGAACCGGCGAACCGCGCGAACCGCCATTGACTTCAATGGGCAGGCGAATTTTAAAAACAACAGGGACTCTTTCTGGCCACAATAGTGATGGAAAAGTTGTTTCAAGGGGACTAACACCTGGACTGTGGCATGCCAGAGGGGGATCCATGGCAAAACTCCCATGGAAAATTGCACAGTTGATGCAGAGTCTGCTTTTAATCCATAAAGGGCAGACATCACCTAACATTGACACCTGTCCTCAAAGCCCAGCCCTGATACACACTGACACAGAGCAGAATAGAGACTGTTTCCCCTACATAGGGTCACTTGGCAGATATGGATTGACACCTGTCCTCAAAACCCCTGATACACACTGACACAGAGCAGAATAGAGACTGTTCCCCCTACATAGGGTCACTTGGCAGATATGGATTGACACCTATCCTAATGATCCCTGATACACACTGACACAGTGCAGAATAGGGACTGTTCCTCCTACATAGGGTCACTTGGCAGATATGGATTGACACCTATCCTAATGATCCCTGATACACACTGACACAGAGCAGAATAGAGACTGTTCCCCCTACATAGGGTCACTTGGCAGATATGGATTGACACCTATCCTAATGATCCCTGATACACACTGACACAGAGCAGAATAGGGACTGTTCCTCCTACATAGGGTCACTTGGCAGATATGGATTGACACCTGTCCTAATGATCCCTGATACACACTGACACAGAGCAGAATAGGGACTGTTCCTCCTACATAGGGTCACTTGGCAGATATGGATTGACACCTGTCCTAATGATCCCTGATACACACTGACACAGAGCAGAATAGAGACTGTTCCTCCTACATAGGGTCACTTGGCAGATATGGATTGACACCTGTCCTAATGATCCCTGATACACACTGACACAGAGCAGAATAGAGACTGTTCCTCCTACATAGGGTCACTTGGCAGATATGGATTGACACCTGTCCTAATGATCCCTGATACACACTGACACAGAGCAGAATAGAGACTGTTCCTCCTACATAGGGTCACTTGGCAGATATGGATTGACACCTGTCCTAATGATCCCTGATACACACTGACACAGAGCAGAATAGAGACTGTTCCTCCTACATAGGGTCACTTGGCAGATATGGATTGACACCTGTCCTAATGATCCCTGATACACACTGACACAGAGCAGAATAGAGACTGTTCCCCCTACATAGGGTCACTTGGCAGATATGGATTGACACCTGTCCTCAAAACCCCTGATACACACTGACACAGAGCAGAATAGAGACTGTTCCTTGTCCACAGAGACCATGATACACACTGACACAGAGCAGAAAAGGGACTGTTCCCCCTACATAGGGTCACTTGGCAGATATGGATTGACAAATCCCTGACAAACAGCTACCACATGCAAGGAAGGCAGCAGGGGCGCAAATGACCCACTCCCGACGCGGGAAGGTAGTGACGACAAATAACAATACAGGACTCTTTAGAGGCCCTGTGATTGTAATCAGTCCACTTGAAATCCTTTAACTTTGATCAATTGGAGGGAAGTCTGGTGCAGAGCCACTGACCCATGCGCAGGGCCAGCCTTAGGCCTTTGGGCGCCCTGTGCAAGAAATCTTCCCGACGCGGGAAGGTAGTGACGACAAATAACAATACAGGACTCTTTAGATTTTCCAGACCCTGGGGTTGACATTAGTCCAGATTTACATCTTGTGACCCATGAGGATGTTCCAGGCACTACTTGTGAAATAAAGACAGATAATAAAGTGAATGATCCTTCTCCTTGGGACTTGCACCCTGTCGTTGAAGGTGGAGTAGGCAATGGCAAGAGCATGCTGTGGGTAGTCAGTGCAAACACTCTCTTCCCGGTGAATAATGAGGAGACTAACTATGATGACGTTATTTGCGTTGAAAGTAATGATGCCAGAGATCTTTTGAAACCATATGGAAGGAACGAATTGGTTAAAAGAAAGGCAAGAGACACGCTATAGAGACACAAGATATGAGTGGCAACTGTCAAAGCACACTGGCACAGGTCTGCAGAGCACACGCTGAAGTAGGCCTGAGACACCCGCTTGAAGACAAGTAACTGCTATTCAATCTATAACAGTGAAAAACAAATTTTGTTTTTAAAAGCACGCTATAGAGACACCAGATATGATTGGCAATGTGCACTGGAACAGTGCTGCAGAGCACACGCTGAAGTAGGCCTGAGACACCCGCTTGAAGACAAGTAACTGCTATTCAATCTATAACAGTGAAAAACTAATTTTGGTTGTAAAAGCACGCTATAGAGACACAAGATATGAGTGGCAACTGTCAAAGCACACTGGCACAGGTCTGCAGAGCACACGCTGAAGTAGGCCTGACACCCAGACGCTTGCAGACAACTAACTGCTCTTCTATTACAGTGAAAAAAAATATTTATTTTAAATCTAAAGCTTAAGCTATTGTAAAAACAGATATGAGTGGTGGCACTGGGCAAGAGGGCACAGTATCCACTGTGAAACTCACACAGAAGCTGGCAGGCAGGCAACTGCTCTTCTATTACAGTGGAAACAAAGTTTTGGTTTTAAAAGCACGCTATAGAGACACCAGATATGAGTGGCAACTGTCAAAGCACGCTGGCAGGGTTGTGCAGGGCAAAACACGCTGAAGGAAGGCCTGACAGAGCCGCTTGAAGGACACTGACTGGCTGCTATTAGCTTACACTGGAAACCTTTTTTCTTTGTAAAAGCAAGCTAAAGAGACACCAGATATGATTGGCAACTGTCAAAGCACGCTGGCAGGGTTGTGCAGGGCACACGCTGAAGGAAGGCCTGACAGAGCCGCTTGAAGGACACTGACTGGCTGCTATTAGCTTACACTGGAAACCTTTTTTCTTTGTAAAAGCACGCTAAAGAGACACCAGATATGATTGGCAACTGTCAAAGCACGCTGGCAGTGTTGTGCAGGGCACACGCTGAAGGAAGGCCTGACAGAGCCGCTTGAAGGACACTGACTGGCTGCTATTAGCTTACACTGGAAACCTTTTTTCTTTGTAAAAGCACGCTATAGAGACACCAGATATGATTGGCAACTGTCAAAGTACGCTGGCAGGGTTGTGCAGGGCACACGCTGAAGGAAGGCCTGACAGAGCCGCTTGAAGGACACTGACTGGCTGCTATTAGCTTACACTGGAAACCTTTTTTCTTTGTAAAAGCACGCTAAAGAGACAGCAGATATGATTGGCAACTGTCAAAGCACGCTGGCAGGGTTGTGCAGGGCACACGCTGAAGTAGGCCTGACACCCAGATGCTTGCAGACAACTAACTGCTCTTCTATTACAGTGAAAAAAAATTATTTATTTTAAATGTAAAGCTTAACCGATTGTTAAAACAGATATGAGTGGTGGCACTGGGCAAGTGGGCACAGTATATGCTGTGAGCCTGACACACAGGCTGGCAGGCAGGCACCTGCAATTACATTACACAGGAAAAAAACTTCAGGATTGTAGTGGACACTGAATACCCTAGCCTAGCTATCAATTTCCCTATGTAATCAGCAGGAGCTAAACTTTCCCTCCTCTCACTAAGCATGCAGCTTCAGAATGAATCGAAAATGGATGCTGGGAGGGAGGTTGGAGGGTGTGGAAGGGAGGGAGTGCTGCTGATTGGCTGTAATGTGTCTGCTGACCGAGAGGCACAGGGTCAAAGTTTGCCCAATGATGACGAATAGGGGGCGGATCGAACTGCGCATGTGTCCGCCCGCCGCGGCGAACGCGAACAAGCTAATTTCGCCGGGAACTGTCCGCCGGCGGACAGTTCGGTACATCACTAACCCTTGGTGTTCTTCCACCGCAGATCATGAACAGCCTGCCTTAGTGCACGAGGCAGACGCTGTCTCTTCTGGAGAACCGGGTGCTGCTATCCAAGGAGAAGCTATTGCGTATCGAGCTATTACTGTGGTCCTTAGAGATAAGTACCACATTTTTATCCTGTAAGAGTTCCTTATTTGTTTTGTTTTTTTATCTTCTGGGGCAATAAATGTATGGTTTTATACAGTATTACACTATATTTGATTTTTTTGTTTCAAGGTATATCCTGCACATTACGTGGTTCATCATTGCTGGACACAGGATCTAGACCAACTTTCCCACAATTGACTCTATTTTACAGATTTTTTTTATCATCATTACTTAAGTTTTCTTATAAGACTATTTGTAATATTACAGTTTTGGTCACTTATTTATTTTATTCTTATATCATTTTAAAGGGGGTTATCCACTTAACGCTGAAACTATCTGTACAAAATGCATCTAATTATTATTATCATTTTTAATGAGCCAACGTATTCAATAGCACTGTACAAAAGTAGCATGAGACACACAAGTAAAGTTTTACCTTAATCTAAAAACAGTAATACTTCCATATTATGATTTACTGCAACCTATATCGATTTTAAAACTCAAGAAAAAGCTGTGAAAAAGAAGCACTATGCGTTCTTTTTAAATTAATGAAGTTGTCTTTCTGGATCACTTTGTCTACATTCTAGAGCTTTTCCTTATCAATCAGTTACCAGCCTTTTGGTATCCTCTTTAAATATACTGCTGCCTTATGGCAGGCATGTGAATTTGTAGAATACGAGAACATTCCATGTTGCCTCTGAAGATCAGGGGAGGTTGACTGTCCTGCCATAACAAACAACGTAACATTTCATTGGCCATGACAGATCAGTCCCTCGGGTTCTCTTGTCTTCAGCATTCCAGACAGTTTTTTCCAGTGTTTTGCCCCATCCATCCCACGGCTCCTGTGATTTAGTACGACTTACTGTGATTTTTATTTTTGTGGTTACGAGAGCCTCTAATTGAAAAGTTAATTGCAATTAATCCTCTGATACAAATGCCTTGTTGAACTGTAGATGTGAACTTTGCAGCTGTTTCATAGCCATCAACGTTAAACGTTCTAACGCCGCATTCACATACACGTCTATGCATCTGATGCACGCAGGAAATATTTAAATGTAACACGAGTGAGCTGATGAAAGAAATAGACAAAATACACAGACTGAAAATTCATAAAGAAAAAAAAAAGAAAACAGCTGGAAATAATGGCCAAAGCCATTGAAAATCTGTCACATTTTCTACTCCGTACAATATGAGATACCAGTGGATGCCCCTACAGACAGCTGCCTTCACAGATTAGTTAATTCGATCAAACACAGATAAGTTTATGCACTGTTCTTCCGTCTATAATAGCCTTCAATAAGAGAAAGAGTAGGCCAGTAAGAAAAACCCAATGACCCAGCATTTTTTGGCATCTTAAAGTCATCACAATTACATCAAAGACAGTAACTAAATCATTAAGTAAAACATATACTTATCACTTTACAGAAGTTGATACAATGTTACATTTTGGGCTGTAATGCCAGAGACAGGACTTTGCGTCTGCTAGACCATGGGAATTGTGGCTTCCTTTAATGCTCCGTTTCTTAAAAACGTATACGCCGACTTGGTGATCATGCTCCCATGGGTTGTTACAAAACATCAGGATGAGATAGTCATTCTGCCCATGTAGACTTGAGTTGGCTTATGTTTAAAGATATACTGCAGAATTTCTATGCTATCCACAGGCCGGACTTCTCTACAGCCTAGCATTCGAAGGTTCTGCTGTCTCTGCGGAGGGAATTTTACAAGTATCTATATATATCTAAGTCATTTACTCTTCCCCTGACACAAGGTGCAGTGATTTTTGCAGTCACTGCTAAAAATAACACTTCTGACATGATTCAAGAAATACAAATCAAGATATTTGCATGACAAATTATAAAGATGAACTCTAATGAATTGACTAACAGTAGCAGGGGGGTCTAACACAAAAACAAATCTACTTTTATGTAATGGAGGCAGGGAGTGGCACTTGCTGGATCCCAACTGTTCTAAAACAGTTCGACTTCATACACTGAGGGGGTTCCAGGGCTCTCCTGATAAGATAATGACTACAGTATGCTGTAATGGTTATGGTGCTTGGAGTGTTCCTTTAAAAAAAATAAAAATACCCTACCCATCATGCATCCATGCCACCTACCTCTTTTAATGACTGTTGGCTATTCCAGCTAGTAATCTAGAAAGTTTATAGAGAAGAGTTGACATTAATATCAACTATTAAACAACAATAATAAAAATGATCCCAAAAACCAAAACTATACATAGAGCACGCAAAAGTATCAGCATCAGAATGATACAAAACAAATAAATGCCTAATTTTCTGGAAAGGTGTCTCCTTCAACTCCAAGAACCAAAGCGTTTCAGTGAAAACCAAGCAAGATAATATCCCAGGGGAGTTATGTTCTTAGGAAACAGTTCTAGACATATTGCAATGGATGAAAGACACAGCTGTGGGGGAATGTGCATGAAGATCAATGGTAAAGGAGTCCAAATGCAGACAGATTAATATCAAGTCAAGGGAAGTTATTTTGGCTATTTGGGTAATGAGAAATGGTTGGGACACAAACAGTCCATGTCATTACTCAACATTTAGTATATCGATATCAATATTATTATTAACAATGAAGAATATACTTGTGAACCACCAATTACAACTCTCCTGTAACAAAAAAATATATATAAATAAATATATATACACACAGCAGGAATTGGCATGAGTCTAAGCAAAGTGCACTGGCCACAGACATTATATAGTTTTGACACGGTGGGTCCTTTCATGGTACATGATATTCTTTGCTAAACAGATATAATTCAACAGCTTTTTATATACATAGTTACATAGGCTGAAATGAAATATGCGTGAATCAAGTTCAGCCTTTCTCACATCTGTTTTTGCTGTTAAACCAAAAGAAGGCCAAAAAAAAAGCGCTTTCCAATTTTGCAACAACTAGTGAAAAATTCCTTCTTGACCCCAAAATGGCATTCAGATTTCTCCTTGGATCAAGAAGCTGTTACCCCACAAATTAAAAAAGATATCCCTGAATATTATGTTTTTGTAAGTATTAATCCAGTTGCTGTTTAAACATTTGTATAGACCAGGGATAGGCAACCTTCGGCACTCCAGACAGGGGCGGGCTGGGAAGGGGGCAGGGAGGCAATTGCCCCCCAGGCCGCCCTAAACCCAGGGGCCAGGGCTGCCCACATCCAGCAAAAAAAGTAAAATCTGAATCCCCTGCCTCTGGCTGAGGACTCAGATTTTTCAACTTACCTCACTCTTCCTGCAGTCTGCAGTCAGTGGAGTCGGCCGGCCTCTCCTGATGATGTCAGGAGGAGGGGGCGTGACTTTCACTGCTCTTCTCCCAGGACCGCTGGGGAGTCTGGGAGAAGAGCAGAGGAAGCCACGCCCCCTCCTCCTGACATCATCAGGAGAGGCCGTCCGACTCCACTGACTGCAGGCTCCAGACTTCACTGACTGTTGCTGTATGCTGGCTGCTGCCCACCCCTCCCTGGCGTCAGGTAAGACTCAGGGAGGGGGAAATACACTTTCGTTTTTTTTTATTCCCCTCCTCAGCCCTGCCCCCTCTCTTCCCCCCTCCTCAGCCCTATCCCCTCTCTTCCCCCCTCCTCAGCCCCTGTCCCCCCTCCTCAGCCCCTGTCCCCCCTCCTCAGCCCCTGTCCCCCCTCCTCAGCCCCTGTACCCTCCTCAGCCCCTGTCCCCTCCTCAGCCCTGTCCCCTCCTCAGCCTTGCCCCCCCTCCTCAGCCTTGCCCCCCCCCTCCTCAGCTTTGCCCCCCCTCCTCAGCCCCTTTCCCCTCCTCAGCCCTGTCACCTCCTCAGCCCTGCCCCCCCCTCCTCGCCCCTGTCCCCTCCTCAGCCCTGCCCCCCCTCCTCAATCCCTGTCCCCCTCCTCAGCCATCCCCTGTCCCTTAGTCAGGCTCTGGTCCCTTAGTAAGGCTCTGTCCCACCCTTTCCCTGCTCGTTTTTTTTCCCCCTCTCAGCTCCTGCCCCCTTTCTCAGCCCCATGCCTCCCACTACAGCCCCATAACATCCCCACTACAGCTCCTCTTCCCCCAATTGCAACCCATATCACCCACACCACAACCCCTTTCCCAAATTGTAGCCATCAACCTACTTAAGCTCCTATCCCCCCTACATTTCCTAAACCCCCCAATTACAGTTTATACCCTCTACTACAGCCCCTGTCCCCCCACTACAGCCCGGTCCCTTTACTCAGCCACTGTCTACTGATTTTAAAAGTGTAAAGTTTGGGTGTATGTGTGTGTCAATATGTCTGTATGTGTGTGTGTGTGTGTGCGCCAGTATGTCTGTGTGTGCGTGCAAGTATGTCTCTGTGTGTGCCAGTTTGTGTGTATGTCAGCCAGTATGCGTGTGTGTCAGTATGTCTGTCTGAGTCAGTATGCCTGTAACAGTGTGTCTTTCTGTGTGTGTCTGTGCCTGTCAGTGAGTGTGTGCGTGTGCCTGTCAGTGAGTGTGTTTTTTAGTGTGCGCCAAATCAGCAAGTGTGTGTGTGTGCTTTTCATTGAGTGTCTGTTTAGGTGACTGCTCCCCCCGCCCCCCCCTTTCAATCACATGGGAAAGGTGTTTTTACTCTCCTCTTGGTGCAATGGGCCACTTGACTGGATTTGCCCTCCAGGCCAAAGGCTGACAGCCCTCCCCTGACTCCAGATGTCGTGGACTACATCTCCCATAATGCTCTCACATCCATAATTCTGGCAAAGCATCATGGGAGGTGTAGTCCAAAACATCTGGAGTGCCGAACGTTGCCTATGCCTGGTATAGACTGTGATAAAATCACCTCTGCAGGCAGAGAAATCCACATCCTTATTTGGTAAAAAAAAAAAAAAACCTTATAGTACTTTTTATGAATAGATTCTAGACAATGGTTTGTTATGGCCACAAATATATTTGTATAATGCTATCAAATATCCTTAGGCGCCGTTTTTCTAAACGGAAGAGATTTACAGTTATTAACCTTTCTTCGTATCTAAAATGCTCCATTACTTTTGTTAATTTTGTAGCCTGCCCCAGCACTTTTTTTTAGTCCCATAATATCCTTCTTTAGAACAGGTGCCCAACATTGGACGACATATTTAAGGTGCGGTCTACCAGTGATTTATAGAGGCAAATGTATATTTTTATTCCAAGAATGAATGCACTGTTTTATAAATGACAATACCTTACCAACTGCTGTTGCCTAGTTTGTTGTTTAAAACAATTCCCAAATCCTTCTCGTGTGTTGTTAACCCTAACTCACTACCATTTAGGCTGTAAATCGCTTGTGCATTCCTAACCCTGAAGTGCATAACTTTGCATTTCTCTACATTAAATTCCATCTGCCATTTGATTTAAGTACCCAGTCCCCAAATCTATCTAAATCCCCCTGCAATATCCTGTTCATATTTTATTACTTTAAAGAGTTTTGGGTCATCTGCAAACAGTGAAACATGACTCACATTGCCTCTTTTAAGATCATTTTTAAATATGTTAAATAGAAACGGTCCCAAAACAGAACACTTTCGCTCAGCTTGGAAATGTACCATTAATGACAATTCTTTGCGCTCAGATAATAGATGGCTTATTACAAAGTAAACTCAAAGAACATTCTGTTCCTTTTCCAGCTTCCATTAAATAGGTCAAATGCTATATACATTAAACACTGAAAATATGAACTCTAGCGTGCTCCATAAGTAGACAGGAAGCATGCCCTTAGAGGCCATCCTGACAGTGAAGGGAGGGCTCATATTTAATAACGAAGAATATTCCCACTGCCGTCTACTCGTAAAAGCTCTGACTGATCTGCAGAAATTGCCTTCCATAGCTTTATTATCAGCATTGTCATGGCACCCACATAAGATATCACAAGTGGTTCATCTTATTCATTCTATTGATGTTGCTGCAGATTTCACTTCCTCTACTTTGTCACATGGCTATCCAATAAATCAGTGGTTAAAGGAATGATAACAATAGTAAATAAGATTATAGCTTCTGGAAAAGTATAGCCATATAGCCTTTACAATGTGAGTGTTTCTGTCAGATTGCCTACTGGAGTTCTCCTGGTCTCACTGTTAAACTGATAAGCTTATTGCACACTTTTCACAAGGTCTCTAATGATGCTCTATGAAAAGGCATTAAACCCAAATTTAATCTCCAGGTGAACTTGCCACGTATTCTGCATAAGAGATACACTAAAGTCACCCAGACGACTTCATCTCTGTGAAGTGGTCTGGGTGCAGGGGTCCTGTCGGGGAAAAAAGCTTGGAAATGCTTTAATGTGCTTTATCAGATCCCCAATGCTCTTCTATGAGGAACATTGAGATGGACCATCGCCAGAGGACATGATGCTTTCTTGATGTCACAGGATGTGGAGAGGTGAGCAGTGCCAAGACAACCTCTGCACTGGAAAAAGATGAGAAAATGTCTTATATCTGTATTAATTTTTATTGCACACTGGGAGGAGAACCTTATATAACTAGGGACAGGGGCTCTTTAGTGTTAGCTATACAGGTTTGTATTCCTAATGCTCCTTTAAGAACCATTAAATATGGGGGGGCGGAGCCTAGCAGCCAACAGGAACAGACGCACGATCAACGAGCTCCTCATCCACAGTTATTAAAAACGCGAATTTCGCAAAAATAACAAGCTGAAAATCGATCCCAAAGGCCCACAAGAACCATGGGAAGAAAAACAAAGAAACAGAAGCCGGACACTGGGACCCGATATCGGGGACCTATTCCGCCACGCACAAGACGCACGAGGGGCCAAGATGGCTGCCGACATGACAGTGTACTCAGACTCATCGGACGAACTGAGCCTAGATGAGTACACCAGCGGAATGTTCGCCCCACTGACTCAACCACCCGCACCCAAAAAGCAGCCTGAACTGATCACTACAGACACGCTGAGAACAATCCTGGGTGACCTACAGCGGGTGCTCCAGGCAGATGTTGCACAGCTCCGGGCAGAGGTGACAGGCCTGGTGGGGCGCATTGGGGCCATAGAAGCCCACACAGACAAACAGGCCCAAGAAATTACGGACCTGCGTAAAGAGCTACAGGCGCTCAAAAAGCACCAAGCAACTACAGACCACCGATTTGCAGCCCTTGAGTATCAAAGACGCCGCAATAACCTCAAGATCCGAGGTGTCCCAGACAATATCTTGACAGAAGAACTCCCACACCTGATGAGGAGGCTCGCGGGAACACTACTGAAGCCGCAACAAGCGAAAGCCTTGAGCTTTGAAGCGATCTTCAGACTCCCTAAACCGAGGACGGCCCCAGCCACCTGGTGGTGAGATTTCGATCTGGAACAGACAAAGCGGCTATGCTTAAGGCCCTGCAGGGGAAGACCCCGCTCAATTTTGAAAACGCCAACCTTACCTTCTTTTCAGACTTGTCTGGAGACACCATGCAATGGCGCAGATCCCTTCAACCATTCACGACACTCCTGAGACAAAACGACATCACCTACAGATGGCGCACGCCAAGGGCCCTACAGGTCCTAAAAGACAACCTGATTCACACAGTTAAAGACCTACCGGAGGCTAAGCAACTGCTGCCCACACTTGGCCTGCCAGAGAACTCTCTTACGCCAACAGGCCCAGCGGAAGCCAATAGCACAAAGCACAACTGGGACCCCGCAAGGATCAAGCCATTCGTGCCACTAACAAGGCAGCCAAACAACCCTGCAGAGAAGCTCGGGGCACCATGCGGCACTACACCGCCCCAAGAGGCGCAGTGACAGCGACTCACGGCCGCTCCTGCCCATCATCAGACCTTATTTTTCTTTGTACCCAGTTTTCTCTCTTTCTTTTCATGGACTGTTATTTTATACCTGGCGGCATTACACTGCTGGACGCTTGGGAGACCGTGCCAAACTGGGACTTTTGCCTACTTAGCGAGAGGAACTCATGAGGGACTTCACAGAGCCTCACGGTAACTCCCTCGGATGCCCCAGGGCACTCGACTGTACTGAGACAGTCAACACCCCACACCCAGAGACTCTCAGTCCACCATGCAGGCCAGCCCGTGAGGACCCCTGAGGGGGACCACTGTTTATAACCGTTTATAATAGCGTTATGGCCACAAAATGATTTTTTCCATGTAAATGTGAATTTGATTAGAATGTAACAGCACCGGGACAATACTTACCGCACAACATGACACACAAGCTCAACCAGGCACAAAACATACCACAGAGCCCTGGCCTTTACATCTGATATACAAATGTGGCGCCTTCTTACACTCACTAGCCCATATATCTATGGCAAGACTTACCTGAAAGCCGCATACAGCCTAGCCACCGCTGCGAGGCATAACGAGCTCACACACAACTCACATCGACAAAGCTGGGCTGACACGGCTCATCACTCCTTACTTAACCTTACCTTGACAGTATAACAGCCTAGCCGAACATGGGTCATCTCGTAAGGAATGGTCACACAAGTCACTTAAGCATTACTCCCAAGCTGACCACAACTACATGGTTGCCCTTAATATTGCACTACACACACGGCGGCGTAAGCCACACTAACGCAGTTGTCGATACTCACTCCTATTCTGACAACAGAATAATTTAGTTATCCTTGTTCTCTGAAAAATGTAAAAATATACACACTTCTATGCCGCAGTCTAACCTCTGCTATTCATGGAACACGCCACTGTGCCGTATATTACTTATAGAAACATAGAATGTGACGGCAGATAAGAACCATTCGGCCCATCTAGTCTGCCCAGTTTTCTAAATACTTTCATTAGTCCCTGGCATTATCTTATAGTTAGGATAGCCTTATGCCTATCCCACGCATGCTTAAACTCCTTTACTGTGTTAACCTCTACCACTTCAGCTGGAAGGCTATTCCATGCATCCACTACCCTCTCAGTAAAGTAATACTTCCTGATATTATTTTTAAACCTTTGTCCCTCTAATTTAAGACTATGTCCTCTGGTTGTGGTAGTTTTTCTTCTTTTAAATATAGTCTCCTCCTTTACTGTGTTGATTCCCTTTATGTATTTAAATGTTTCTATCATATCCCCCCTGTCTCGTCTTTCCTCCAAGCTATACATGTTAAGATCCTTTAACCTTTCCTGGTAAGTTTTATCCTGCAATCCATGAACCAGTTTAGTAGCCCTTCTTTGAACTCTCTCTAAGGTATCAATATCCTTCTGAAGATATGGTCTCCAGTACTGCATACAATACTCCAAGTGAGGTCTCACCAGTGTTCTGTACAATGGCATGAGCACTTCCCTCTTTCTACTGCTAATACCTCTCCCTATACAACCAAGCATTCTGCTAGCATTTCCTGCTGCTCTATTACATTGTCTGCCTACCTTATTTGTACTAATCGGCACAACAAAATTAATGTTACGTTACCAGTTCAAACTATGTTTTTTTGTTGCTATATTATTTAAGACCTGATTACCTCACCATGATGTGACCTGTTAAGCGCTAACTCTAAGGCACTAATCGTACGCTCCCACATAACCCAAGCCATTACGATAGGCTAACTTAGTCCTTCCTCATTAAAGTGTGCGAATAACCTACAGCTCAATCACACTAGTATAGCACTATCCCTCATAGCACATATTTGTTAAAGCACTACTCGACTCTAAGCATATGTCCACCTATTTTTATTGTTAATATTTTGTTCAACTTGTTGGTAACACTATGTAAAGTCAACTTACAAAAAAAAAAAAATGTGCATGTTCTCTACATACCACATATCTGTTTATTCCTCGTTGAAATGTGCGCTTGTGAGAGCTACTGCGGCTGTACAAGCACTGTTGTAACCCTCTATGCACAACAAAAATAAAGAAACCATTAAATATATGTATCTAGAACACACATTCTTTGTTTAAAAATTATGTAATAATCCACCTTTGCAGAACTGGATTTCAATGGCATGTGGGCAAAACTTACGTTATAAATTACTTTCATATGCTGAACCATGCTACCCTTTTAGCATTTTGTGGTATTTAAAGCATTTCCTACTGAATTATTTAATACAGAAGTAACATTTCAGAGCTGGGCTGTCATTAAGCAAAAATAGTCATTTGAACCTGGTTTCATTTTGTAGAAGTGATAAGGAATATTGTGGTAAATGTTTTGTATCTCAGAACAGGAATATAGTAGAGTTGTCAAATGAATTACCAATATATATTGATATGGCCATTAACATTAGTAGCAACTGTTAACTCCGGTAAATGCCAAGACAAGAAGTTAATGGAGCTGCTCTCATTCTTATACATTTAAGGGGCATTACAAACATCTAATCACACAAATATGTTGTATTAGTCAATAAAAATTAGGAACTATAAGATTTCAGAAAGTAACACATATACTTTTATCAGCTGACAATAGCCTTCCTTACACGTTCTCTTTATGTTTTAATTCCTCTCATACAACTGAAAAGAACTGATCTAAAACCAATTTTAGTTAATGTGTTCTTGTTTGTCAAGAGTCCTTGCACTATTAGTTCCATACATGTGGTCATAGTAGTTAACGATGTAGTGCCGGGAGACGTACAGTGTCTAATGTTCAACGGTGCAGACAGGCAATCGTGAAGTTTGTATTGTCTGTACAGACGATCTTATTGACAAACCCCGCGGCAGCCATTAAAATGGAAATAGTCTTTTTTTTAGGATGTAGAGTACAGTTGCCAAAAACAACGCCAGAGCCAAGAAGATGAGAAGTTTGTCTGTCAGTTCACGACGATTGTATTTGGTGATGAGTTTACGCCCAAGCTGTATGGTTCCAGACATGGATTTAAATTCTTCATTGGTTTCCAGTATTGTCCTGGAAGAGGTTGCTGTTTAAAGAAAGCAAAGACAAAACGAATTATTATTGTAGGTAAAGGAGATCAACAAAGGTCTCTTGGAAGAATCTTGGACGTTCTCCTTTTGGTTTCAGCAGTGATTGACCAATTAACAAGAACATTGCTGCAGAGTCACGCTGATACTGTGCACCAAAATAAAAACAAATAAAAGAAACTACTGATGAGGCACAGATGGCTGCTGGGTGTGTGGTTGTGTGTGTGTATTCCACATTCGCCAGGGCTGAAGTCCCACTTGAAAATAGAAAGTGGGCAAGTAGACATTTTGAGCTCTGTAGTAAATTTTGTTAAACAGGTACACTCCATACTTTTATTGATCAACGGCAGTGCTCACTGTCCCTTGCCTTATAATCAGAGACAACCTGTGCAGACCCGTAACTCGTACCTACCCAGTGTATGCATGGCTACTTCACTTTGCTGAACCTGCTGTGACATCATTCGGCTGATACCCATCAGGCTTTCCGTTATATTGCTTGCGGACTGGGCCAGGTTTTCTTTTGCTACTTTCCTGTTGAGAACAGAAATTCAATGAAAAGAAATACTTGCCACTTTCTCTCAGTCCAAGTTGTGCATGCAATATGGTGTGCGCAGCTTAAATCGAAATTGATGTTCCTCACCAGGAAGATGTGTGAGTAACATGTGAGGATGAAGTTACAGGATTCAAACAAAAGCTCGCTATCTAAGAAGAGGATGAGCACTGAGAGAGAAGACTTCACAGATGAGGTAGTTGCACCAAGCAGGATAAGATGGTTTTGGCACTATATGATAATAAAGCTCTGAGTATATATTGGCAGTATCTTATAAATGATAATAAAGCCCTTGGTAGTCAGTGAGGGGGTGGTGGTGGTGGATGGCACTATATGATAATAATCCTCTGGGTATATATTGGCACTATATTATAAATTATAATACAGCCCCTGGTAGTCAATGAGGGGGTGGTGGTGGTGATTATGGTGTGGTGGAATCTCGGTAAAAATAAATTTAGTAGGCCGAGATTACCACGTGGCATGTGTACGTGCATATGCTGACGTATCGATCAGTTGGTTGCACGAGGCAAGATACGATCAGTAGTGTACGGAGCATGTGCAAGAATACAGGATATAGTATTCCCCCTCCTCCATTGTGCTGGACAAGCCATGCGGTCAAACAGGAAGTTAATTCTTATTGTGTTGATTGGTTAAGAGAATGTGCGGGTGGAGCTTAATATGGGAGGAGTTATATGCCTATATAAGGAGCCTGCACTATTGTCCGGGGCTCAGAACTTGTGGTATTTTGGTGACGCTAGTCCCTCTGAGTCCCGATCGGTGATCCAATAAAGAATCTCTTCCTTCCTGAAGAAACCTGTGTCCATCTCTCTGTACTTGGCTTCCGTCAGTTTCTCCGGTATCATTTGGTGCATTGGCCGGGAAGCTCATCGTTCAACGGTAGCTGAGAGGCAGAGGCGTGAGACGGTCTATCTTTGCCCACGTTCTCTACGGCTGCACCCCTGAACTTCTGCGTGGACCTCCCTTCGTCTCGGCGCCACTGGGCCGTTGTCCAGGAGATCATCGGCCTCTACGTGAGAAGTGCTGGGGTGTCCCCGTCGATGAGTGTGAACTCAGGTTCAGGAACGAGGAGGTAAGACAACTGCTGTTTTAGACGGCAGGACCCACTAGGGGTATACCGATTGTGCGGTAGGCCCAAAGGGGTTTTGAATCTGTGTATCTGCCCCCTCTGTCGGAGGGAAGGAGCGAAGGCGCACCGCTCGATCGAACGCTCTTTAGTCAGACCGTTTGATTCTGTTAGTCAGGCGGGGCGCTCTGGTGTAAAATAGCCCTAGCCGGACACCGGTGTCTTGTCTAGACTAGCGTTCTAGGGTGTATATTTTGTTCGCTAGGTCGGAGGGACCGGGAGACTAAGCGGCGTCTGTGTAAATCCGGTTCGCTAGTTCTCATCCTATCTGGGCTAAGTGGGAAGGCGTGTAAATTTGGAACCCACTAGACTTTTGATAGTACGACTAAGAGGCGTCTGTGTAAATTCGGTCCTCTAGTTCGTTGTATAGTGCGACTAAGAGGCGTCTGTGTAAATTCGGTTCTCTAGCTCGCTATATATGTGGTGATTGGGCAGTGTGGCTAACCAAAACTTATGTAGATTGTTTTTAGGTAGTCCATTCAAGGTACTGGCCAATAGTTTAGTTGGGAATTGTAAATGTGTTAGCGATTGTTTAGTAAAGTGTATATCTTGTTAGATAGCGCGAGCTCAGCCGTCTAGCGAGAGTGTTAATAGTGTGTTGCTGTATTATAATGCACGGTACCATAACCCTGTATATTTACTGATATTGTATAATAAGTACTAATCATTGTCGTCCATTGCATGTTTAACACCATAACCACTAATAATTGTATTGTGACCTTAACTTGTACTTTGACCTATGCTAACCGTACTGTAACCGCTATTTGTAAAAGACGATGTTACTGGGGTGTGTTATAGACGGGTAATTCGTATATAGAGAATTATAGCGTGGGTGACTGTATAGTTACGCCAAAGGGCATAATATTGATTATCTAGTGACTGGTGTAACAGCTGTGTGTGTACGGGAATTCCCTGAGTGTTTATTGTTATTGTGTACGTTTCACTTGGTAACCGTACCACGTGGTGCTGTTGCCAGAGGAAACGGGTGTGACTGTTGAATAGTACGCGTGTATAGTATTTGTTGTCGACGACGTTCCATTGTTAAGTATGGGTGCGTCGCAGTCAACGATTCCGGATCCCTTAGGTTGCATGGTAAAGAATTTTAAAAAGGGATTTAAAACTTGTGATTTTGGGGTTAAGATGTCTCCTGTACGTTTGGTTACTTTGTGCACTAGGGAGTGGCCTACTTTGGTTGCGGCATGGCCGCCACGTGGCAGTTTGGATCTAACTCTGGTACAGCGCTTACACGTGGCTGTATCAGGTAGGCCTGAACTTTACGGCCAGTTTCCTTATATTGACTGTTGGAGACAGGCCGTAAATGACTCGCCAAAATGGCTCCAGACATGCCACGAGGAGCAGTGTCGCCTCATGGTAGCTAGGACTTGTTCGTCCACTAGGACTGGTGTTAGGCCCATTTTGGACACGCCCCCTGAGTCCGAGATCCCTTTGCCGCCCCCTTATTTTCCGTTAAGAAGAAGTGACGCAAACGCAGGAAGCCCTGCACCCCTCCCCTCATTACCCCCATCCACTTCCGCTTCCTCCTCCAGTACAGGATCCACCCCCCCTCGTACTAAATCTCCCCTTCCGGAACCAGAACCCACCCCCATTAGAAACGAATATCCTGATTTGGCGCCACTTCAGACTTCCGGTCAAGCTTCATCTAGCTCGGCTCGAAGTGTTTTATTTACGACCTTTTCCCAAAACCAACCTCCCACATCCCCATACCCTACCTCTCCCCGACCGGAACCCATGACTGACGCCTCTCTACGTAGCCCCATTCAAACCCGACAGTTAACTGGTGCCCAACAATTAAAGCACTATCAGATGCCTCTTCGCCTAAATCCCGGGTCAGCTTATATCGATGCCGCAGGTCAAATGGCACACGCTGACCCAGTCTTCGTATATGTCCCATTTACCACAACCGACCTTTTAAACTGGAAGACCCATAATTCCTCGTATACTGAGAAACCACAAGCCATGACTGATCTGTTCACCTCAATAGTACAGACGCATAATCCGACATGGGCTGATTGCCAGCAGTTATTAATGACTTTATTTAATAATGAGGAAAGAACGAGAATAAATCAAGCAGCCATTAAAGCATTAGAGGATAGAGCCCGTGCTTTGAACCAAGCTAATCCAGCAGCATGGGCCGCAACACACTATCCCAATACCGATCCCGATTGGAACGTAAATGGTGCTGACATGGTTCAACTCAGAGCCTATAGAGACGCTATAATTGCTGGCATGAAAGCAGGAGGAAAGAAAGCCATTAACATGTCAAAGACAGTTGAGGTGATCCAGAAAAGCGATGAAGCGCCCAGTGTCTTTTATGACCGATTATTGGAGGCATACCGCTTGTATACCCCCTTTAATCCGGAAGACGCAGACAATTCCCGAATGGTTAACTCCGCCTTTGTCAGCCAAGCATACGGAGATATTAAGCGCAAGCTACAAAAGTTAGAAGGGTTTGCAGGTATGTCAATCACCCAACTAATGGAGGTAGCAAATAAGGTCTATATGAACAGGGATACAGAAAATAAGAAAGAGGAAGAGCGCAAGATGCGTAAAAAGGCTGATATGCTAGCGGTAGCGATCGCAGGCGTAGATAGACGGGGCCCAGATAGAGGCGATAGTAAGTGGAATGAGGAACCTCTAAGTAGGAATCAGTGCGCTTACTGTAGGGAAGAAGGGCATTGGAGAAATGAGTGTCCGCGAAGAGAACAGTCTGAGAGAGACAGACCTAGGTCAGGTTACGGAAACTTTAGAGGCAGAGCGAGAGGTAGAGGAGGCCCCGGAGGGAGTAATGGTTATAGAGGAAGTAATGGGAACAGAGGAAGTGTTAGGGAAGATAGATATATTCCAGCAGCGCAGAGGTCCCGCGATAGAGAAGGTAGGGACTTTGTAGGATTGGCTGACACGGTCATGGAGGACTATTGATACCGACCGGGCTCCATCCCCCTTGGTCGAGCGGAGCCTATGGTCGATGTATCAATAGGGGGGAAAAGGAGTGCGTTCATGATCGACACTGGTGCTGAACATTCAGTGGTGACTAATCTAGTTGCTCCTCCATCTGGAAGGACTATTACTGTGATAGTAGCAACTGGAAGAAGTGCTGAAAAACCGGTTCTTAAAAGTCGACTCTGTACATTGGGAGGCCACGTAGTGAAACACCAATTCCTTTATATGCCTGAATGTCCAGTCCAATTGCTGGGACGTGATATGCTATCAAAATTACAAGCGCAGATTACGTTCCTACCAAATGGAACAACATCCTTAAAGTTTAATGGACCTTCAGGTATTATGACTTTATCCGTACCAAAGGAAGAAGAGTGGCGACTTTATACAGTGTTGACTAGCCAAAACCCTAGGAGTGATGAGACATTATTCAACATACCAGGAGTTTGGGCAGAGAACAACCCACCAGGACTGGCCCGCAATATTCCACCCATAAAAATTGAACTAAAACTTGGGGTTTATCCAGTAAGCCTACGACAATACCACATCCCACAGAAGGCTAAGAAGAACATTCAATCCTATCTGGATAAATTCATACGGTATGGTATCCTAAAATTCTGTACTTCCCCCTGGAACACCCCATTGCTGCCTGTTCAGAAGCCCGGTACAGATGAGTATCGACCTGTGCAGGACTTAAGAGCAGTCAATGATGCGGTTGTTAGCATACATCCAGTTGTACCCAATCCATATAACCTGCTTGCTTTAATTCCGGGCGGGGCTACTTACTTCACAGTCTTAGATCTCAAAGATGCCTTCTTTTGCCTTCGAATTGCCGCAGAAAGTCAATGTATTTTCGCTTTCCAATGGGAGAATGCTGTAACGGGCTCAAAACGCCAAATGACTTGGACAAGACTGCCCCAAGGGTTTAAAAATTCACCTACCCTATTTGGTTCAGCCCTAAGTCAAGATCTATTGGATTTCGAGTCCATCCCAGGAGAGTGTGTATTGTTACAGTATGTAGATGACTTGTTGATAGCAGCAGTTACCAAAGAAAAATGTCAGCAAGCAACGCACGATCTACTACACATTCTCTGGAAGGCAGGATACAAGGTGTCTAGAAAGAAGGCTCAGTTGTGTTTGCCAACTGTCAAGTATCTGGGATTCCATATCTCTGAAGGTCAAAGGATTATGGGGCCAGAGAGAAAAGAAGCTGTCTGCCAAATACCAATACCCAAGAATAGAAGACAAGTGCGAGAATTCTTGGGGGCAGCAGGCTTCTGTAGGATATGGATTCCCAGCTATGCGATACTAGCAAAACCTCTGTACGCAGCCATCAAAGGTACAGAGCACGACCCCTTCTTATGGACCCAAGAACAGCAAACGGCATTTGAAGATGTGAAGAAGGCTTTGATGAGTGCCCCAGCATTAGGTCTACCTGATCACACACGACCATTCTACTTATACGTACATGAGCAAAGAAGAATGGCTGTGGGAGTATTGACACAGTACTTGGGATCATGGCAAAGACCTGTTGCCTACATGTCTAAGCAATTGGATGCAGTGGCCAGCGGACTTCCACCTTGTCTAAGAGCCGTAGCTGCAGCCGCCCTGCTAGTAGCTGAAGCCGATAAACTCACTCTGGGTCAAGAACTTTATGTACGAGTTCCACATGCAGTACAGACGTTGTTGGATTACAAAGGAAATCATTGGTTTAGTAATAGCCGTATGACCAAGTATCAAGCAATGTTGTGCGAAAACCCAAGAGTGCATTTAGAGACTGTAAACACTTTAAATCCGGCTACCCTTTTGCCACAACCTACTGAAAGTCAACATGATTGTTTGGAAGTAATGGATGAAGTATTCTCAAGTAGACCAGATCTTCGTGATTTTCCCATCCAGAACCCCGATGTTCAATATTACACCGACGGCAGTAGTTATGTGAAAGAAGGGATCCGCTATGCAGGATATGCAGTAACAACAATAGACAAGGTGATAGAAGCTCGGCCACTGGCAAAAGGAACATCAGCACAAAAGGCAGAATTAATAGCACTAACACGAGCGTTACAATTGGCTGAAGGTTTAAGAGTAAATATCTATACGGATTCTAAGTATGCGTTTTTAACCACTCATGCCCACGGAGCTTTGTATAAAGAAAGAGGACTACTGAATTCAGAAGGCAAAGAAATCAAGTACGCAGCTGAAATCCTACAACTATTGGAAGCAGTGTGGGAGCCGAAAGAAGTCGGTATTATTCACTGTCGAGCGCATCTGAGAGGAGATGGTGATGTAACCAAGGGAAATCGGATGGCAGATAGTGCAGCTAAGCGTGCTGCCGAATCAGGAAGACAGGAGTATGTGGGGCATATAGCTGCTCTAATACCAACCCCACTGTCTCAATGGACTCCAGTTTATACAGCTCAAGAAGAGGAGTGGTTAAAGACTGAACCGGGAAAATATTTGGAGAACAAGTGGTATCAGCTAGAAGATGGAAGAATAGTTATACCAGCATCACTAGCAGTAGAAATTGTCCAGAACTATCATAACGGGACACATTCTGGGAGAGACAGTACAGAAGAATCTCTCAGGAAACATTTCTACATACCAAGACTGTCCAACTTGACTCAGGCCATTGTACGCAGATGTGTAACGTGTGCTAAAAATAATGCAAGACAAGGACCAGTAAAGCCACCAGGAGTCCAGTTTATGGGGGGACTCCCCATGTCCGATCTACAAATAGACTTTACAGTGATGCCTAAATCGGGTGGACATCGTTACCTGCTGGTAATTGTGTGCACCTATTCAGGCTGGGTAGAAGCATGTCCCACTCGTACAGAGAAAGCAGGAGAAGTTGTGAGATTCCTGCTACGAGAAATAATACCCCGATATGGACTACCCTGTTCTATAGGATCGGACAATGGTCCAGCTTTTGTTCACCAGTGCCTACAACAACTGACTCATATGCTTGGTATAAAGTGGAGGCTTCATACTGCATATCGACCCCAGAGTTCTGGTAAGGTAGAGAGAATGAATAGAACTATTAAGAACCAGTTGGCTAAAATGTGTCAGGAAACCCAACTTAAGTGGAACGTTCTCTTACCTATAGCTCTATTGCGAATCCGCAGTACCCCTACCAGAAGGATGGGCCTCTCTCCTTTTGAAATTATGTATGGGCGACCACCTCCCGTACTTGGTAACTTAAGGGGGGATTTGAGTCAGTTGGGAGAAGGAATTACCCGGCAGCAGGTTGTAGAGTTGGGTAAGACTATGGAGGAGGTACAGAAATGGGTACAAGATAGATTACCTGTGAATATTTATCCCCCTGTTCATAGTTATCATCCAGGAGACCAAGTGTGGATTAAAGAGTGGAATAATGTACCGTTAGGGCCCAAGTGGAGAGGTCCTTATGTTGTTCTTTTGTCTACCCCTACAGCGATAAAAGTAGCAGAAGTGACTCCGTGGATACATCACTCCAGGGTTAAACCAGCAGCAGTCGATTCTTGGCAAGTTACAGCAGATCCAGAGAATCCCTGCAAGATCCGGTTGAAACGCACTACTCAGTCGGAGTAACGAGGAATTATTGTGGATTACAAATTTTATTGTTACAGGTGTGAGTGAGAAGGCCATAATAAAGCCTGTCCGCTTACCATCACATAGTGTATAAGCCAGGAAAGTCTCGAAGAGACACCTGTGAAGACGAGCAGAACTCCATTCCCTGCAGCCCTCACATCCTGGAAGCTGAGGTTCCATCGCACGGACGAAGACTGAGGATGACGGCGAAAGATGTGCTTTTGATTGTGTTTATTTACATGTGTTTTTATATTCAGGAAGGTAGAGGTACCGACACTCCTAGCTGTGAGGTATGCATTAAGACTACGAGAACAGGTAACCATATTTCCCAAACCCTAATTTGGCATTCACAATACGAGTGTAAAGGAGAGGTATCAAGATGTAGATACCTAAATATAGACTATAGTGTGTGCCATTTAGGAGTAGGAGAACCTAAGTGCTTCAGTCCGGAGTATCAACCTCGTACAATTTGGTTGACTCTCAGGAATGGAGATCCTCAGGGGACCCTAATTAATAAGACGGTGTTAGAATCCGTATATTCTTCGGGTGTTCTGCTATTTGATGCATGTAAGGCGATATCAAGTGGTAGAAAGCCGTGGAATGTATGTGGGGATCTTAGATGGGAGAGGACGTATGGATCTAACGATAAATATATTTGTCCCAGTAGTAAAAATAAATATGTGAGTCCTAGATGCCCAAATAAAGACTATAACTTTTGCCCATATTGGTCTTGTGTGGGGTGGGCGACTTGGGGACAGACAGTAGATAAAGACATGATAGTGACTAAGTTGCCGACTAGCCCATATTGTAAGTCTATGGAATGCAACCCAGTCCATATACTTATAAATAACCCCGACAAGTTCCTAGATAAGTATGGAAATTTATTTGGGTTTCAGATATACGGGACGGGTTTAGATCCTGGGACATTATTGTTTATAGGAATAGAGACTGATACGGTATCCTCCCAGACTCATCAAGTATACCATTCCTTTTATGAAGAGATGAGTATAGATAATAAGATCCCCCATAGCGCTAAGAACCTGTTCATAGATTTAGCCGAAAGTATTGCCGGTAGTCTTAATGTTACCAACTGCTATGTGTGTGGAGGTACTAACATGGGAGACCAATGGCCTTGGGAAGCAAAGGAGGTAATGTCCGGTTCTGAGGCAGTTGACCAACTAATATCTGCACAAGCCGATTATCATTTGAGTGTTAGAGGTAAATCTGAGTGGAGATTAAAGACCTCCATCATAGGTTATGTTTGCATAGCAAGGAAAGGAATAATGTATAATACTTCTGTAGGAGAATTAACTTGTCTAGGGCAAAAAGCTTATGATGATGATACTAAAAATACAACTTGGTGGTCGGCTTCAAATGTCTCAGAACCATCTAACCCGTTTGCTAGATATGCCAATTTAAAGGATGTGTGGTTTGATTTATCCATCACATCTACCTGGAGAGCCCCAGCAAATTTGTACTGGATCTGTGGTAAGAAAGCCTATTCGGAGTTGCCACAGGACTGGGAAGGGGCATGTGTGTTGGGTATGCTCAAACCATCCTTCTTCTTGTTACCGATTGAAACAGGTGAGACTTTAGGTGTTAAAGTGTATGATGTGAATCATAGGAAGAAAAGGGGACCCCTAGAGATAGGTACCTGGGAAGATAATGAATGGCCTCCCCAGCGTATCATAGATTATTATGGGCCAGCCACGTGGGCAGAAGATGGTACCTTTGGTTATAGAACCCCTATTTATATGCTCAACCGCATTATAAGGTTACAGGCGGTGGTTGAGATTATCACCAATGAAACATCACAAGCACTCAATCTCCTAGTGAAACATAATACCAGGATGAGGACAGCAGTATACCAGAATAGATTAGCCTTGGATTACCTTTTGGCAGTAGAGGGAGGTGTATGTGGGAAGTTTAACCTAAGCAATTGCTGTCTTCAAATAGACGACGAAGGGCAAGCAATAGCTGAGCTTACTAGCCATATGGTTAAACTAGCGCATGTGCCTACTCAGGTATGGAAAGGGTATAATCCAAGTAGTTGGTTTGGTAGCTGGTATGAGTGGTTTGGAGGGCTTAAGGCAGTGGTAGGTGGAGTCCTATTGATCTTATTGTTGTGTCTACTCCTACCGTGTCTTATCCCCTTAGTAGTTAGGTCTGTGCAAAGCCTGATAGGAAGTATAGCAGAGAGGAAGGCTGCTGCACAGATAATGGCGATATATAAATATAGGGCTCTAGATCAGGGAGAACCAATGCAGGAAGATGAATGTTGAAGATTCACATCATAAGATAAGTCTGGTCTGGTTCAAGGTAACTTGCGGTGTAAGCAAAACTAAGGTTATGTGATGCCTCAAGTAATTGTAAAATATCAAGAGGCATCAAAGGGGGGAATGTGGTGGAATCTCGGTAAAAATAAATTTAGTAGGCCGAGATTACCACGTGGCATGTGTACGTGCATATGCTGACGTATCGATCAGTTGGTTGCACGAGGCAAGATACGATCAGTAGTGTACGGAGCATGTGCAAGAATACAGGATATAGTATTCCCCCTCCTCCATTGTGCTGGACAAGCCATGCGGTCAAACAGGAAGTTAATTCTTATTGTGTTGATTGGTTAAGAGAATGTGCGGGTGGAGCTTAATATGGGAGGAGTTATATGCCTATATAAGGAGCCTGCACTATTGTCCGGGGCTCAGAACTTGTGGTATTTTGGTGACGCTAGTCCCTCTGAGTCCCGATCGGTGATCCAATAAAGAATCTCTTCCTTCCTGAAGAAACCTGTGTCCATCTCTCTGTACTTGGCTTCCGTCAGTTTCTCCGGTATCAATGGCACTATATGATAATAAAGCTCTGGGTATATATTGGCACTATATTATAAATGATAATACAGCCCCCGGTAGTCAGTGAGGGGGGTGGGGGTGGTGAATATGGCACTATATGATAATAATGCTCTGGGTATATATTGGAACTATATTATAAATGATAATACAGCCCCTGGTAGTCAGTGAGGGGGGTGGTGGTGAATATGGTACTATATGATAATAAAGCTCTGGGTATATATTGGCACTATATTATAAATGATAATACAGTCCCTGGTAGTCAGTGAGGGGGGTGGAGGTGGTGAATATGGTACTATATGATAATAAAGCTCTGGGTGTATATTGTCACTATATTATAAGTGATAATAAAGCCCTTGGTAGTATATTGGCACTATAAAATGATAATAAAGCACTGGGAGCGGGTAGTATACTAGCACTATACAAATGATAATAAAGTCCTGGGTATTGTATTGGGCAGTATATTGACACTATACAATACATAGTAACAAGCCCCCCCATGGTACTGGATATATGCTACTGCTGGGAGAAATGTAAATTAAAATGAGCTGAGGAGTGTTTAATCATACAGAGAAGAAGAGAGGGGGGACACATGTTTTCTGCATTTTGGCCAATGGGTTAACTAGGCACTGGCAGCACACAGTCCAAATTAAAGGGAAGCTATAATGCCAGGCCAGGAAAGCAAACTCGTTTTCCTGGCACTATAGCTTCCCTCTCTGTCAAGCCCCCGTACTCCCCATGAAGCAGAAGGGGTTAATAACCCCACCTGTCACTTACCTGTTCTGGGTCCAGCGCAGAAGACCCTCGGTGCTGGCTCAGCTCCGCCCCCGCTTCTCCCCCAAGGGGGAGACCTAATGTGCGTGTGTGGAAAAAGCCATGCTCGCATTAGGATTTCCCCATATTATTCAATGCTTTCCTATCGGAATATTGGTAAGTTATCGGCTATTGGCCTAAAAGTTCACAGATTATCGGTATCGGCTCTCCAAAAAATCAATGTCGGTCGATCCCTACTGTGCACCTGGCCGGAATGTAGATTCAAACAAAAAAGAGGCAGTTGCTAGAGCAATCCACCCTGAAGTTTGATAAAGAAAAAAGTCTCAATACTTTGTCATCAGCAACACAAAAAACATACAACTAGGTGGGACTTTCTTATTCTGTATACATTACTATATTATAATAATGCACTATCAAGGAATCATTCGATACAACAAAGCCTATAGCAGCAGGAAGCGGGATGTTCTGTACACCTATAGAAACACTCCGCACCTCTGTCTCGTAGGATCCCCTCCTTCAAGTAGTTCATCTTTCTCAGAGTTGTCAATTGTCTGCTTACAGGAAAGGTTTGACTTCCTCCACACGGTCTGATTACTGCAATAAATAAAGGAGTAGAAATTACTTGAGCTTGCCTAAAAGAAATGCTTGATCACAACACTCACTTTTTAATTTGTCGGTTTCCAGATGTTTTTCACTTGTGTGAATGAATTCTGAGAGGGCAAAAGGGCAAGAACTCATAAAGAAACTGTACAAGAATGAAAGGGAATATATTTTTCCCCCTAGGCTTTGACCTTCATTGTGCAACAAACGTAAAGCAACTATTCTCCGCTACTTACAAATATTCCTGTTCCCAAATCAATAGAGGAGCTCTACTTTTTGATGTAAGCTGAGGATGAGAGAAGTGAATATACAGCAACAGCAGGTAGAAGGCAGGTGAGTGATTGAGTGATGAGTCTTTAGGTGGAGTGGGCCCATGTAGGATGACCACAGATGTCCCTGTTCATCAATATGAAGCCAACTGCTGTCAGTGGAAGTTAACATGAAAGGGCCTGGCAGGATTACATGGGGGGTGGCTAGCTTTGGGGGATATGACATAATTGCTTCTCCTATTGGCTACTTCACTGTTCATTACTGATCCTCCCAGGAATTTGCACACCTATCTTCACAGACACCCAGCATCGCTAAGCACCGTATGGAATTGTCCAATGAAGTCTCGGTTGTACAGTACTGTGTGATGGTAGCTGTACATTATATATTTAGTGAAAGCCAAGTCTTAACATTCAAAGGAAATACAGATGCAATATTTAAGTGTATTTCCTTGTAACCACCACAGAATATTAAATGAAAAAAAACACGGTGGGCATTTAATATTTCTTTAAAATGGAAAAAAATGCTTTTGTTATCCTCACTTGTACTTAACACCAAAAACAGAAAATGTCTCAACTTGGTATTTCACCTACATAAGGTGTAAAGTTGTATTTTTTTTTTTTTTAATTCTTTATTTATTCCAGTACAAGACATCACAAGCAATACACGTATAATAAGACAGGGTATGCATTCAACAAATGGATATGTTAAACAGATTACATGCAATGACAGCGCAAGGATTGATCTGGTGCGTACTCCCATAGCTTGCGATCAGACACTATCATTGACATTTTAATCCTCAGTTTTCCCCGTACATCATCTCTCTGAGCGCCTTGATGTCTCGCCTGGTGTTTAACAATGTATAAAAACAATCCTGTAGCATGTAAGAAAGGAGTACCGCACGCTCGTTGCAGACATAGGGAAAGTTGTATTTTTTAGCTCGATAAATATACAACATTTTTAAAAGTATCATTAATTTCCTTGTATATTAGGCACTCCAGACCCCTAAAGCTAAGGTGCTTTATGTGTGAATGGTAAGAGTATGTATACGGCTGTCAAAGTGATAACAGCAGTGTCATGGCTATTATCATCTTATTCAGTTGTTCTATTGATCAGAAATGATGAATAGAAGTACTGGCAGTGACCAGAATTCTATATACCATTACGTTTTGTTGGCTTTAAGTGATAACATCAGATCCCACAGAACAGGGAGAGAAAAAACTTGTATCTGGTGGAGACTCTTCCTGGTTTGGTCAGAGCTCACTTCTGCTGCTTGCCTGCGCAACTAAAGCAGTGCAGAAACTATAAAAGCAACTATTCATTTGGGGTTTTTGGCATCTTGAAAGGCACACTCGCGACCCTAAAAGCAGTTTAGCTTGCGCAACTGTTTTATGTGTGAAGAGTGTGTCTTCTTTTTTCATTTGATAAAAAGTGCAGATTTCTATTGAAATTGACATTTTTACACATTAACCTTGTTAGACCCCCTTGGGTGCCAATCAGACCAACAAACAGACTAAACTCAAAAGGCAGCAAATTGCACAGAGCACCTGCCTTGCAAAAGCTTATCATTGAGCTGTATGGGGAAATCTGTGATTGGACAGCCACAGAAAGTCTGGGCTGGGGAAGAAGGGGATGGCTTACAAAGGCTGGAGACAGCAGATCTATAGCTTTCGCAAGCCGTTTGTGGATATATTCACAATAAAAAATGTATAATAAAATGCATGCATGTTTTTATGGGGGTATATTTCCTAATCACTGATTTGTAGTTATTTCTCCATTTAGACAGTGGAGTATCCCTTTAAGCAACTTCAGGTGGAAAATTCAGTTTGGTCAAAGCCAATTTTGTTTTGTAAGTTTATGGAAAAACTGAATCAAGTAAACAACCTTTCAAATTCTTCTTCCGTACTTAAAATGCCCTTATATTCTCAGAATTATCTACTGCAAATTCTGTGTTTAGTGAATAATACCCATAATAAAACATGGTCTTTGAGAAGCACTATTGTGACTTACACCTACCTGAGCATCTGCCTTTTGTGACACTCCATCTCCTTCAGCAAGGCTTGCTTGTCAGATTCCTTATCCTGCTCTCTGGCCATCTGCTCAAGATCCTAGAACATATATACCCCTCTGAGTTATAACAGTTATAGAAATAAGCAAAAAGAACAAATCAGACAATGACCTAAATGCACATTTCAATATTGCACTCTGCGATTGTGTGTGCCACTGCCAAATTTGTGCATGTGTGATAACACAACAATTTGAAAGTCACGCAAGACATACATTATCAGCATCGTCCTGGGCATGTTGGTTTAAGATTTTAGGCACCTGTGCATTATGCAAGTAGATGCAGCTGATGTTGACTATCACTCTTAAAAGATTCTGCATCAGAATATAGTTATATTCTTCGGGGAGTCGTTTTACCAGAAATATTTGGGGCAAAGTTGTATCTACTTGGATTTTTTTTTATATAACGATGCATAAGCAGACAATGTCAAGAAAATAACAGAACACACAGGTAGAGTGTTTTATTAAGAATGGCATCAAAACAGTATGCCAATTTACTTTAGTATAAATAATTGAACCTGTATAACTTAGCAGTGAACAGTCAGTGGCTTGCACGTGTTAGAGTATAGCTGTGAGCATTCATTGCCAGGTGTTTGATAGATAGCAGTGTGAATTCACAGTCATTACCGCCATATGGTACAAAGCATTACAGTCTAGTCTTCCCCTTTAATTCAGGTATTACACATGTGTTGACTCACCTGTATTCTCAATCTCAGGAGATGGAATTTCTCTTTAACTTGTGCATTCAGATCAGTGAGCACGCTTATGGGACCAGAGCATTCTCGAATATCCTATAATCATTAGGAGTATTCTTTAGTACGCCAAATATGATAACAGATCATCTATAACTTTTAATAATAATAATAATAATAATAAACACAAACACAGAACACACTGTTAAAATAAAACTAAAGTGCTTGCAATACAATACAGTATTCCTAACACTATAGTGCCCTCTACCATGGCAAAACGAGGGTTGAAAAAACATTTTACACTTACCAGATTTAGGCACAGATGTCCCTTGGTGCTGTGTCGTGCTCATCCTACCCCGTCAGCGATGGGGGGATATAATGCGCATGTGCTTTAGGCCTTCCCCATTGGAAAGTATTACCTCAATACTTTCATATGGGGTTTTATAGATGCTGGACGTCTTTATGCAAAGTATGAGGATGTCCAGCACTATTTCACAGAGTCAAACACCAGTGCAGGAAGTGCCGGAAGTGACTGTCTGGTAGACAGACACTAAAGACAGTCTTAAAACTGCAATGTAAACATTGCAGTTTCTGAAAACCTACAATGTTCTACATTGCAGAGTTTAGGGAACATGGACACTACAGCCAGACCACACCAATGAGAAGAAGTGGTCTGGGTGCCTATAGTGTCCGTTTAACTTTAGATTGTTCAATAAGATAAGGGTACATGCAAAACTGAGATCTGAACTTCTGGTGTTGGCTTTCTACAGAAGAATCGTGACACATGAATTAAAGCTCACAGAAAGCTGTGTTGGCCCCATAAAGCACTGGGTATGGTATAAGTTCAGCAGTGTTATAGAAAATTAAATGAACATTCCAAGCACCATAACCACTACAGCACGCTGACGGCCTCCCAGTGTGATTTGTCAAACGATTTTAGAATGGCTTGGCAACTAACCAGGTCTTGCTAGGCACCTGTGGCCTTAATCCAGTTAGCTATGCTAAGCTAAACAGGACCACACTCATTGGCTGAAATTATCAGTTGGGTGGTCTTAGCCAATGAGCACTGTCCTGTATCAGTTATTCCTAGGCTGAGCAGAGACATCCAGCTTCCTGTGCAGGTATGTTGTTGATGTTTAAAACATTTGACATACTGTATTATAGTAACATGGTGCCAGGGTGTTCCTTTAAATAACAGAAACATTTCTTCATATCGAACCAACTTTTAAAGATCCTATTTTGAAATAACTCACTACTAAAGCAAAATAAACAGCATTTTCCATATTAGCATAAGGGTTTTTATGGACCACATTGTGAACCTTAAAAAATGTTTGGGTTAAACTTAAAATAATAAATATCTAGGACATGCCACACCAGCATAAAGAAGATTTTATCACTTAAAGTCTATGTGGGTGACCCTTCAAAAACGTTGCATGATGCAATAAAAATAAAAACAAATGGCAACAATAAATCTATAGCTGATCTGCAGTACACAATCTCATCCCCGTTGTAAATTAATATCATTCCATAATACACCGCACCCTTACAGCAATCATGGCTAATCCCAGTGTTGCAGATATTTGAAAACTGCATTTACCATGATACTCAGCAAGTCTAAACTGTATTCTGTAAGCAGGATCCCAAGACATTATTGCAGGTTCTATTCAACTTGTCACAATTCTATACGTTCTAGGGATCCCACTAATTAATCAGAAACAATTAGGAATAACCTTTCACACCCCAGCTACTGTGTACTACGTCTCCCATTATGCTTTGCCAGTCCTAAGGAGGAGGTTCAGTGGCTCTCACTGCCTCGATTCATTGACTCTCACTGTCCCGATTCAGTGGCTCTCCCTGCCCCGATTCAGTGGCTCTCCCTGCCCCGATTCAGTGGCTCTCCCTGCCCTGATTCAATGACTCTCCCTGCCCCGATTCAGTGGCTCTCCCTGCCCTGATTCAATGACTCTCCCTGCCCCGATTCAGTGGCTCTCACTGCCCTGCTGTCAGGGGTTAAGCAAGGTGCCATGTTAGCAGCACCATATCGAATCACTGTAACTGGAAGCTATAAGCAGCCCGGCCAGAGAAATGAATGGAGAAAGCAGCACAGCTATCAGAGATCCCATGTACCTGGATCAGAGCTTTGATCTCGAGATCATATTTGACAATTTCTTTGTGACACATCTGGACGTGGAAGTCCTGGGAAGTCGCCATCATTAACCCCCCCGGGCTACGGCAAGCGGTGAGGGACAAACAAAGAAACAGGTTTCCAAATGTGCAGCACTGGCGCCACCTACTGTCTGCATTCCGGTAGCGACAGGAACTACAGCTTCAATCAAAGAACAAATCATTATTTTGCTTATTGTTTCGTTTTCTTATGAAAGACATTTACTATTCTTGAAGAAAAAAATAAATCAATAAAACACAGATTTTTTTTATTTTTTTTTTTGTAACTCTGTGTATGTCAAAGGATCCAGTATCAATTGTGTTTCTGCTTTGACCCCTTTAGGGTGTATTTATTAAACTGTGATTTGTGGTCAGTTAAAATACAAATGGAACAATTGAGGCTAAACAAACCCCATGTAACGATATCTGAGTTAGATCATTTTTCCCTAATAGCTATTTTAGACTAAAGTTGAATGTTAACTGGCTACAATTCACATTTCACATTTTAGCACACCTCCCAACAGTTTTGGTTTTAGCAGTAGGGAGCGAAATGCAGGGTCCTGCTCACTCACTAGTGTACCATATTTGGGCACATCTGGGACCAAGTCCCCATAATGCACCGCACAAGGGCACTATAAACCACCTCTAGCATGAGTAAAGTGTAGTGTAGGGAATACAGCCAGTGGGCAGGCATATTAAAGAACAGCTTAGAGAGAGCAGGCCATTGTGATAGGCAGTCAACCTCAATTTAATATTGGAGAATGGCTTTGAATTCCCATCACAACAGTGCAAGGTGTAACTTCCACAGAAATCTTGGTAATATTGAGTGTTAAAGCCATTGAGCCCTGGGGTTATTCCAGACGTCAAGGTGGCAATGGAGTTTTCACTTCTACCTCCATTATAAAGGCATTCAGGACCAGTTTACTGGTCAAGCTAGAAATTGAGAGTCTCTAACAGGACTGGTTCATTGTCAGGATGTAAAACCAAACCAGCAGGCAAAGCGTGAATCTCTACCTATCCTATTGTAGGAGAATAACAGGATAGATGTGTATTAACAGGCTTTAGGGTGGTTTGCAGATAAGTTAAATGATAAAATAATGGTCAGAAAACAAGTCAGGGTCTGGGGATAAAGAAATGACAACATTGATAAGCCAGTCTGGGTCAAGGGGAGCCAGATTAAATAGAAAAGCCAGGAAAAATCCCGAAGGACACTGAGAATTGGGTAAGCACTATTGGGAAGACCTTGAAACCACAACTCGGCCATGCAGTTACATACGTGAGTAGTTTATATAGTTAGTACTGCCAGTTTATTGGTTAGCATCATTCCTGTGCGCCAAGAATGAATGTGTGCATTAATGCAGTGTAAAATGACGCAGTAAGTTAGCACCCAACATCAAAATTGACACCATAATAACTTTGAGTAGGCATCATTATAGTGATCAGGAGAAATTGAATAGAGTGATTTAAAAGTGTTTAAAAACTTCTGGTATTTCAGATCATCTCGTTCTACGGGCCCACTCATCATACTAATGAGAATTTTGCTCATCCTGTTCCTACATTTGTATTTATTTTTAGTATATTCTGTTTGGGCTTGAGGATGCCCCATCATCTGGAACGTCCATCAGATTTTTAACATACTAGTAGGCTTACATAGCAGAATCAGAGAGGGAAGTGGTGCATTCAGAATGTGGGAAACACACAGATTAAGAAAATACAATTTATCAAATCGTTCTATTTAGACTTAGGGGGGTGGGAGGTAGGGAGGGAGAGAGAAATAAGAAATAAAGCTATACAGTATGTGAATCTATGTGTGTGTGTTGTTTTTTTAGCCGTGGTAAAGGATCACTGGAATCAATTGGGTCCAATGATTGTACTGTCAAATGTATGTTCTTGTGGTTCAAGCGGCCAGAGTGAGCAAATGGAAGACATGCATTATAGAAATAATATAAAACTTCTTAACATACAACAATTTGCAAAATGAATCAATATAGGATTCAGCACAGAAGAAGTAGCAGTGCAAAGCATATGAGCGGCTAATTGGTCTGTTTTATTACTCATGTGAGGGGGGCACTGCTGTAATTAGGGACATGGACACTGTTCTGTTAGGAATACAGGTTTGCATTCCTAATGATGTAATGTTCCTGTAAGATACAGGCAGCATAAAGAAAGCAAGAAGGAGAAAAAACCATCCATGACAGAGTCACGTTAAATAAAAATCTGTGCCAAAAAGCAATATGGCCACCAAGGCATGTGAAAAAGATATGTTTACAGACAGAGAGGCATGAGAGGTGGGATGTTCAGACATAACATTAAAACCATCTGCCTACTATTGTGTAGGTCCCCCCTCGTGCTGACAAAACAGCTCTGATGCATTGAAGCATGGACTCCACAAGACTTCTGAATGTCCAAGACATTAGCAGCAGATCATTTAAGTCCTGCAAGTTGCGAGGTGGGGCTTCCAGGGATCGGATTTATTGTTCAAGCACATCCCACGGATCCTCAGGGATCCTCAAACCATTTCTGTACAAATTTTGCTGTGTTGTAGGGTGCATTATCTTCCTGAATGAGTTCACTGCCATCAGGGAACACCAATGCCATTAAGAGGTGTACATGTGTACATGGTCTGCAACAATCTCTAGGTAGAAGATATGTGTCAAAATAACATCCACATGAATACCAGGACCCAAGCAGTGGCGTACACACAGTACATGGGGCCCCGGTGCGAAACTGATCTGTGCCCCCCCACAACCGATCCATGCCCCCCCACCGACACATACACACAGACAGACACACACACACACATACAGATAGATACATACATACAGACACTCACACACACACACACACACAACCTCCCAACAGACACATACATACACACAGACACACATACATACAGAGACACACACATATGTCTGTATGTATGTATGTATGTATGTATGTATCTATATGTGTGAGTGCATCTCTATGCATGTCTGTCTGTGTGTATGTCTGAATGTATGTGTATGTATGTATGTGTGTCTCTGTATGTATGTGTCTGTATGATACAGACACATACATACAGAGACACACACATACATACAGAGACACACACAGACATATACATACAGAAACATACCTACAGACAGACACATACAAAATGTTTAAGTCACCCTCCTGTTTCCTACCTTTTGCAGGAGGGTGACTTCCCTGGGACCCAGTGTGGGCTCAGCTTGATGCTTGAGTTCCCACTCTGACTCCCTCCTCCTTCCTCCCGCACGGCTCTCTAATAGCTGGGAGGAGTGACATGCAGTCCCTTCCTCCCATCTATGTCTGACATCGCAGAGGTCCGCAGGGCGGCCGGGCCCCCTGTAGTGACGGGCCCGGTCGCAGCTGCGACCCCTGCGACCGCAGTATGTACGCCAGTGGACCCAAGGTTTCCCAGTAAAACATTTCCCAGAGCATAACACTGCCTCCGCCAGCCTGTCTTTTTCCCATAATGCCTGCTGCTGCCACCTGATCTAAAAGAAAACATGATTCAGTAGGATAAATCGCACTGCCACACTGCAAAAAATGTTAAGGAAAGGTTTGAGGAGCATGACAAAGAGTTCACGGTGTTTCCTCAGTGGAGGGCAAACGGCAAAGTAGATTAAAAACCAGATAGACACTACAATCTCTCTGTGACACACAATAAGTACTAAAGTCTTTTCTCACCACATGTACTAGCCTCCGAGGCAAACTAAAAACTCCTGAGGTTCTATTAAACTTCTATTACAAGATCAGGCTCATCCAAAAGATCATATTATGGTTAGGCAAGATAAACAGTGAATAGTCTAGCGTACATTTCTCTATAGCTAACTCTATGTTCCTGAGGTTGTCTCCAAATTGCTTTTCTATTTCTCACAATGTCATTATTTTAAGAAGATCTCTGATTTAATTTCAGGATATGTGGACTGGAGCAATCCCACACCCCAACCTGGAAAGTGCAGTTCACTTTTCTATATATGATCATTGATCATCCAAAACACACACACACACCAAAATATCTAAAAAAGGAGGTATACTTGGACATGACACTTTTGGATGATGAGTGGCATAGGGACATGGAGCTGGCTTGTGGGTGTTACCCATCAGCTTAATTTCAAGAGTCGTCATACACACTCCTACCAAAAAAAAAAATTGAGCATTCAGAGAAAAGGCAGTGTTTACATTGCTTCCTAGTGACACCTCTAGTGACAGTCACTCAGACGGTCACTAGAGGTGCTTCCTGTGTCAGTGCTGCACAGTGTGCAGCACCTACATTCAACGGTTCCCAGCTCTGCATGGAAGCACTGAACGTTCCCCATAGAGATACATTGATTCAATGCATCTCTATGAGGAGATGCTGCTTGGTGTAGCGTTTTGCAGCCAATTCTATGGCAAAACATTGGATTGGCTAAGATCATCAAGCTTGATGATCTCAGCCATAGATGCAGGGCCAGTCGAGGGGAGACCAGCACGGCGTGGGGGGAAAAAAGGTGAGTAAAAACACTATTCCCTTGCCAATGGAAGTGGTCTGGTAACCTAAACACACACACCATGACAGACCCATACACTCACACGGACTCATACATTATTGCTACCTGTGGGGTCCAGTGGGCGACCGGCCAGAGGATTGCGGCATGCTGGGTGGTAGTGCAGGGCAGGCGGCTGGCTGTGAGAATATGGAGATGTGCTGTCTCTGCTCCCCAGTTATGTATAAGATGACCCCTGTTTTTTAGTCCAAAATTAAGAAATTATTTTAAACATCAAATAGAACTTTGATAATTTAGAGGTGACTTCTGAGGAGAACACACTTCTGATTCTCATGTCTCCCCTGTGCTATGGTACTCTGTGAAGTTATTGGCTCTATAGTGCATGCTGGGAGACTATAGCTCCCACAATACAGCAGGTGGGGTGAGGGCATGCTGGGACATCACAGTAGTAGCAGTATCTGTTCCCTTATCCCCTTTTCCTCCCCCATAAATAAAAATCAGAAAGCAAGACCTACCTGAGGTGGAGCAAACCTTAATATGGCTGCTCCGTTTATGGTGTGGCATGTCTCTGGAGCTCCGTTGGTGGTAAGTGCTGTCAGCTGCAGCTCCCACACATATAGGGACCTCTTCCTCCTTGCCACAGAATTCAGAAGGGGAAGGCGGGAGGGAGGCCAGGTATGTGTGTGTTCCATGGCACACGGAAATGCAACAGGCGCCATCTTAATGTAGGCCCAGGCACAAGTGTTTGTATGTTGTTGTTTTTTTAACCCCTACAGTGACATTCTGTGCAGAAGACGACCCCCAATTTTAGACTAACACATTTTTGGGGGGAAAAAACTGTCTCATACGTGGAAAAATATGGTACTTAATCTTACACACCTTCTTCTGAATTCTGCAGATTAATATGTATATATGACACGAATCCCTGGCTATGGGTGCTGACAACAGATGCCAAATATGCACAGATTTATTTTTAACATCAGCCAGCTCAAAATACTTGTTCCAGGATAAGCTGATCATGTGCACCCTATTACGGCCCAAGTCTACCCATCTTCTCATGTTCCACTTCAACTTCAATGTTAAGCTTAAAGGGAATGACAAACAATGTGCATTTAGTACTTTTTCAAAACTCTGCTTTCTTACTAGCATCCTACAATTTATCAAATACCTGCTTTTGCAAATTAACTGATCCACTCCCTTTTGCAAAATGAACTTCCTTGTTTGTGTTGGGCAGTGACCAATCAATTGTTTGATATTAAGAATACTTACTGAAATAGAAGTTTATTGTAAAGACCTAAGACAAACTTGAAATTTATTATCAAAATAAAACATCTACAATTTTATAAGGTGGTCAGTTGGCCAGTAGGGGGCCTTTCTATAATCTTGTTAACATGCATCTCTTCCTTTAAATCCAGCTTGCTCCCACCACCTCTCCCTCTTCTCTGGAACTTTCGTGTTTCTCTCTTCTGTTCGCAAACTATCTCTTCGTTTAATCATCATAATTTAATCGACTACTAACTCAGAATGGTGCGAATACAATTAAAATTGTAGGAATGTCTTTCGACTGTGGTTATATTCATGCTGCACATGTATTTGTATTAATGTAACTCTTTTAGGATTCTTGACGTGACTGTCACAATTCTGTGACAATTCTGTAAATAAAGATGGTAAAAAAATATTTTACAAATTGTAAGAAGGGAAAAAAAACAAACAATTTTTTTTAAAAATGTTCCAAATCTGCAGGCTTTTCTTCAGTCTTCAAGTCTTCCTTATCTTATCTCATACAAGAGGCTGCTGGCAAAAGGCAGCTTCATAGCTCTGAGCATGGAGATAATAAATTCCCTCTCCATGAGTTCTTTAAAAAAAAAACAAAAAAAACAAACGCTGGTACTGCTACTGATTAAGTTTGTAGGGAGTCTATGTGATTGACTATAACGGGGTGTTTCTACAGCTCCCTAAAGTAATTTAACACCTAAACAGCAGAGAATTAAGTGAGGAGACATCCACCAAAACCACTAAACTAAAGCAAGTGTGTTGCTTAGGCTTTAACATTTCAATTTAAATTCTGTCTTACACCCAGGGCTGTATTTACCGCAAAGCTGACAAGGCATTTGCCTTGGGTGGCAAAAAAAAATAAATGCCGCCCCACCCAAAGCTCCCTGGCAGATACCTGGTCAGCCTTTTTCATGGGGGACCCAAAAGCTGTCCAGCTGGCCACCTCAGGGTCCCAGAGAGGCTAGCGGCTGCCAATATTGGGGGCGGGCAGCGAGGGAGAGCCATCCTCTGGGCTTTTCCTGCTCAGCTCCCTCGCACGCCCAGCGGTGATGCCGGAGCCGGAATATGATGTCATTCTGGCTCCCAGCATCACTAAGCAGCACGAGAGGGAGCCGAACAGGAAGATTACAGCTCCCTCGCAGCCTGCAGTGACCGGCCACCCATCCACTCTGCTGCACAGGAGCCCAGCAGCTACCAGACAGCCAGCCTAGCAGCCCCACTGGACCCCAGGAAAGGAATCTACTCCAGCTCTCCCAAAGGTAGGGAAGCTGGGTGGATTTAAATTAAAGCATTTATAATACAAAAAAATAAATAACAGTTTGTGAGGCAATATTTGTGAGTGTGAGTCTGTCAATATTAAGGTGTGTGTGTGTGTCTCTGCCAGTGTATGTCTGTTAGTGAGTATGTGTGTCTGCCAGTGTATGTCTGTTAGTGTGTGTCTGTCAGTGAATGTGTGTGTGTCAGTGTAAAAGGAGTTTAAGCATGCGTGGGATAGGCATATGGCTATCCTAGCTATAAGATAATGCCAGGGACTAATGAAAGTATTTAGAAAACTGGGCAGACGAGAGGCTGGATGGCTTTTATCTGCCGTCACAGTCTATGTTTCTAGGTCTGTTAACGAGTGTGTGTCTGTCAGTATGTCAGTGAGTGAGTGTGCGTCTGTCTGTTACGGTGTGTCTGTCAGTGATTGCGTGTGTCTGTATGTGTGTTTCAGAGTGATTGTGTCTGTTAGTGTGTCCAATCAGTGACTGTGTGCCTGTCACTGAGTGGCAGTGGCTGTCAGTCAAAGTGCGGGTTGATCAAGAAGAGGTGTGGCCTTGACAGAAAGGGTTGGGGCAAATTTAGATTGGGGGTGCCACACACATTGTATTATCTGAAAAACATGTGATGAGCGCAAAAACAATATGCTTGATTTGAATGTTAAAATATTTAATAGACATTCAGTAATTATTAAAATAAACACATATATACACAGAAAGCTCCCGTTTTTAGTGTGAAACATACGCTCAACTAGTCTCTGGTTACATTTTTTTTTTTTTTTTTTTTTAATTAAAAAAAAAAAAAAAAAAAAAAAAAGGACAACAAAAAATACATTGGTCCACAGTTGTACACTTGATTGGCATCTACAGAAACCAAAATCATCTTGTGTTTTATTGTGTTGGAACATTATACGAAGACATCTTATCTTAAAAGCCAAACCGTATACAATACAGTCTCCTGGCCCATACACCCAACTGCAAATATACATTTCCTACAATCACAACCAGAATGAAAAGACACATGGTAACACATATCAAATGAAAAGTCACACGGTTTGTGAAGAGACAGCTTTATTAAATTAAAGGCAAAACAGAAGAAATGCAAAAGACTAGAAGAAAATAAAAGATTGGAAACATCAATATAACTTACAGCATTTTTTATCTTTTGCATTACAGACTCTGTATTCTGTTCCAGCCACAAACAGAACAGCATCGCCATACCTCCCTATGCGTTCATTTTACAATGGTCAAAATAAAAATTATACATGTGTTAACATGTTTTTATTTCAATATACATGTGCAGCCAGCGTACAGTAAATTTGAACATACAGCTTAAACATAAACATCACAAAACCATGAACAGGATGTGGCAAGCATGGCTATAAACCCTTCATTGACAGAGGGCCATGCACTTCATGGTAGAGTTATGTCTTGCAGGCATCTCTCACAGTGAATGGGTTTAAAGACTATGGATGGTGTAGATTTTCTAAAACCAGGTAAAAGTCCTCACCGTCCAATCAGATTTTCAAGATCTCAGCACAGTTCGCTCTCGGATCTACACAGGCAGTGAAGCATACATTAGCATGAGATGATATCCTTAACACTTTTACATATATAGAGTCCAATGGACGGGCTGGAAACTTATGAAGATCACGACAAAATGCCTAGCTCAAATAAATACACTGACAGAGACCTGCTCTATTAGGCAGTTCAAAGGCTCTTCCTTTCTGTAGAAGCCTTTTCCATATATTTATAAAATAGAATTAGGAGGTATAGAGGCCATAAAACCAAACGAATGTAGAACCAAATCGTGAAAAGGGAAAGCCCATTTAAATACTTGGTCACTCTGGCTTTTAGAATCTTTTTATTTTGTTTGTTTTTGTTTTACTTTTTTTTGGGCAAGCAATTAATTTAGCAGATTATTACAATTAACTTCTAATCTGCAAAATGATTAAGTGCAAAAAAAAAAAAAAAAAAAAGTACACAACTACTATTACATGGCTGCATGCTTAAAGTGAGCTCCAATATTAGCCGTAGCAGCAATAAAACAAAATTTACTTAAGAATAACAAGCTTTCTAAATTCTTAGTTTATTGTAATGAATTTGAATTCGGACACATTGTTTAATGCAGTCAAGGTTTTCAATTCCAATTCCCAAAGCATTCGGGGTCATTGAAATTCAAACTACAGTACAAAAAAAAATGAAGGACACTTGGAAAACCAGGTGTACGTACACTACAATCTTACAACGTCATGTTTTAGAGTTTGTGAAGAAGTCGAAGGTTTGTACATGCTGCTATTAGATGTAAGGTGACAAATATAAAGTGGCATTATCTAGCGTTACTGGATAAAACATCTGCTAGTGGCCAGTATGTTTATCCAAAAATGAAACAACCGGAGAATTAATGCAGAATCCACACAGCAGGTCGTGTGTACGTACGCTTTAGAAAGATATTTTGTGATAATTACTGACAAATAATACTGTATTAAATATCTTAAATTGGTTTTAATATCAGAGAAGCTGAAAATGATCCACTTCTTAAGAATATGAAATGGTGGTTGCCCACACAGTGAAAACATAATTCTTAAAAAGTCTTTATCGTTGTTCTATTGAGATGCTACCAACAGATGCATAATAGCACGCTCTACTAGAAATTCTCAGCAAAATAGAGCCATTGCCCAAGACAGGAGAAATGGCTTCAATTAACTCCCTGTGAAAATCCAACATTTGTTATACATAGTTTAGGTCACACACTGTATGAAATTTCATCCTGAATGGTCCAAACAACTGGGGCCTGGGAGAACCCAGCTAATATTCTGAATGTACAAGTAAGGCACAATTATAAAAGCCACATCACGCACAAAACAGGCAAGGAAACCACGTAAGATTTGACACGGGACTTTGGAGTAAACATTGCCCAAGAGGAAATTCTGTCATTTAAGGAAACACTTGGAAGGATTTGTGCACTTTCAAAAATTGTTCAACAGGTTATACATTAGGGAAATAATACTGCAATAGTGCTTGGTGACCTCCGTTTGGTTAAATATGCTTCACAGCAGGGGGCCACACTTGTAGAATAGGCCATTATGGTAAATGCATGGACAATGACTAAGTACCATTAAAAATGTGGCATTTCACAGTGGATGATAGGCAAAAGATTACTAGTAAAACAAAGTGCATTTCTGATATTGGGTATTGCTTCACCTAATGATTATTCCTGCAGCCACTAATCCCTAATTAATCTTTGCAGTTATAGTAACGGTGGTCAAGAACCAACAAGCCATCTCCTCCATTTGCCTACTGTATCAATTTGGCCTTGCGTGACATGTGCATGATGGGCGAGAGATTTTATTAGTTATTTTTACAAGCAAATAAAAGACCACACAAAGGGGAAAAAAAATAAAAAATTAAAACGTGAACTACAGAGGACTTACAACCCTAAGCCAAGAGAGCTGGAGCGTTCCTGCAGCTATGCTACTGTAAGTAGCTGGAATCCGGCTGTCCAAGCACAAAGAAAACTTGAAAAACAATATGTACGGATGGTTTTACTTATACACTTGAAACATTTTTTTTTCTCATAACGAGCCATAAGTATACACTAAACAGATTTACATTAGAATATATAAATGTGTATATACGGTATATTATAATGACAATAAAGGAAGCAGATTACTGGCATTGAAGTACAACCATATCTATACTGTAATTTTTTTTGTTGCTTTTTGCTTTTTTTTGTTGCTTTTTTTGTTTTTTAAATACCACAGAGTCTCTGGGCTAAAGTGTAAAGCCGCACAACTTTCCTATGTTCATTGTGAAGAGGGTGCAAGGTGGCTCCTGGTGGTCAGGACAAGGATCAGACAGTCTCTTAACAAGACCGAGCTTTCCCAAAATGCATAACATAGTCTATACTCATACTGGTCCTGGATAAAATTCATATATATCTCATTGAAATTCAAGAATGGCATTCAATTTGGATTGATTTACATGAGCTTTCTAGAATGTATAGAAAGGAGAAGACAATCTGTACTAGAGTTCTTGATATATTATACTCAACATTTGGAATTAGAAATTGAAGAAAGCCGGACACAACAACTCGGCCACTAACTCCAGTTGAGAACAAACTCTAAATGCAATGTATTAAAAATGGTATAGGCTGTGTTACCTGACATTTATACAAACTATCAATACCAGGGGTGACCAAAAGGTAGATCCCCAGATGTTGTACAACTACAGCTCCCATGATGCTTTGCATGCCTGTAGAATGACAAAGCATCATGGAAGCTGTGTTTTAAAACATCTGGGGATATACGTACCTTTTGGGTAACCTTGACTTATACACATTCTTACTGTATTCTCCTGCATTTTCAGCAGCTAAACAGAACTTCCGTAGCATCGGCCTTTACAAAAAAAAAAACCTATTTTTGAAGTGAGAAAAACTCATGTAAAACAAACCTGCCCTCATTTACCGAAACATTAACATTTATATGTTGACATCACACAGTTAGGACCTAAAAAGTTGGAATATGTAAATTCAGGACTGCCTGACCATGTCCCTGATGACATGAGGTCAAACGGACAAGTATGTGAATGAAACCTAACCTGAGGCTTAGCTTCCCTCTCTGTATCTCTCTGCCAGCGGTTAATTTAGATCAAGTATTTCCGCATCATACAGAAGATTGCAGGAGTTATATTAGCAGCAAACGGCAGGAAAATATATAAGTAAAACAAATCTGTTTCCTTATTAAAACAAAGTGCTTTTTTTATTTTATTTTTTTTAAATTCTTTTATAAATATGTAAAAAAATAAAGTGTCAGTTTGAAAACGATAACCCTATTTTATTGTATGCCTGGATTATATGGAGAAATCCGCAATAATCTTGCAGTTGTCCCCAAAAGGCAGAAATGCCAGTAATGGGGAAAGAGGTGTCGATAATTGGTTTAGTAAGGTAGGGTAGGGTAGGGATAGGAGAATCTGGGAAAACAGGAATAAGGGATTATGGCATTATGATTATTTATAACACTTTATGCTACTGTGAAACCGCAATACAGCAGCAGAGAGCACGAATGTCAACATGTCATCATATTCAAATGCTCTGCTGTCCACAAAATAGCTAAGCAGAGGTCTGATGCCTGGCATCCTTACATAAAAGCTTGTAGATATGGCGTGGGAATGTCTGTACTGAGTTTTGTACTAGTAAACACGACACAAAAGCATCAGGTCATACAATCCACTACACAACACAAATGGTTTTATAGCAGTCATCGGTGCTATTGTAAAGTTGCTGGGTGAATACCAAAGTAGTACAGAATTAAAAATAATAATAATATAAACAAGCACCTGTAAGGGATTTAGAAGAGAAATGAGCTACCTTACCAATTTAAAGAGGCACTGCCATCACAAATGTTTTTATCCACCGTCCTATAGGATGTTAAAAATGGTCTATACCCTCGGTTGATCAATTTTCTATCAGTTTAGCATAAATTTATTTTCTTTAGTACAATAGTACTAAGAGAGATAGTATAACTCTGCATGAAATAATATTTTAAACCGATTTATAGTGGAAATGTTACAGTTTTGTTTTAAACCCCTTTCACAAAGCCAATAAAAGAACTCAATGAGTCTAGATGCAAATGGTCTTTTTAAGTGGAGTAATATGTTCCGAATTATCATTATGAGGCAACTGTGCAGCAAAACAGTTTATTTAGATTTTTAGGGATTTGAAAATGGAAATATAGCCGCAACACATTATGACTAGTCTTACTGCAACACTTTTGCGTTGATTCAAACAAATATGGGAAGCAAGAATATTTTTTCAAACTATTTTTTAATAACTACTGTTAAAATGATAATTTCTCCTAATGTATGTTTATTTTGGAAATGCAATCAGTATTTTGCATCTCTCACCTTTTAGAGAAAATTGATGCCCTGTAAAATCCTATTGGCTGCCTGGTGACTAACATTAAAAGAACCCACTTACAATCAGCCAATGTTCAACACAATAAGTAAAAAGGTATAAGCTTATTACTTTTAAATTTGTATATATACTTGACATTTCCTCTTCTAAAACTGCGTAAGAGGAAATTCTCATGAACAATAAATACCGTAGTTAGAAAAACAGTTTATAAAACATTAACTACTGAAGCCTCATTATTGACGTTCTAATAAAAATATGACTTGCATGGGATGATGTATAAGTCCTAGCTGGTATATACCTGTCAGAACTTAAAGGGTTTCTCCAACACTTTTTTATATGATATAGAACAATGCCCTATTGGCATTATTCTAAATCTCCCCCCCCCCCCCCCCCCCCCAACACTTAAAGAGTGTCTTAATGCAGCGCCAAGCAAAGCTCCCCAGTGCACCCCTGTCTGACGTCATGGGTGCCATGCCAAGAAGCCTTTAATTGGAGGCTTTAAAAAGCTCAGAGCGCAAGTGAGCTCTGAGCCAACAAAGGGAGGGGGAAAGGGATGGAATAAAGCAGGAGGGAGGGAGGGGATTTAAAAAAAAATAATAGATGGTATTGGGAAGATGGAGGGCTGCAATCAAGTATTAGGGAGGGAAAACAAGAGCATCTCCCCTGCAGGCTCTGCCAGTCAGTGAGAAACTTAAATCTGTTGGCAGCGTGCCATGTGCGCCAACAACAGATTAAAATAACACACAAAATTCTGGGCTGCCTAAGTCGCATGTCTGGAGGTGCAAAATGCCCCAGCACATAATTAAAACTATCTTTGGATGTGCAGTCTTCAAGCTACCACCATGACCACTTCAAAAAGCATGTGACCATGGTGGTTAGAGTAACCCTTTAAACATCAGTAGAGGGCATGGCTAAAATATTCTGATGTGATGTAATAATTTTAAGAACACACCAATTTCTCTCTCTTTCCGGATTATATTTTAGATAATAAAAATGTTCAATTAAGGAATACTAACTTTTGCTATCTTTAAACCAAAGGACAATTAATTATGCAAATCGCATGCCTTGCCTTTAATAGCAACCCTGTAGATAAATAAGATATCAGGTCTTTGTTTGCAATGTATAAAACCAGATTTACTTCAACTCTGTATCATATTAGAGCAACCACTGAACTGTACTGACTGGCTTGCATTGACATGTTTCCTGAGCTTCACAAGCCTACTTATTGTGCTTTTAAGGAGAGCAGAGCATGTTAACTTGTGTGAATATACGCATAGGTAGCAAAATTTATCCCACTCAGGTTTACAAATAACTGGCACAGTTGGAGTGTTAAGAAGCCCGGTTTATTTAAAGCAAATGCAATTACAGAGTTGAGATTTTGCTGGAAGTTGGGATGTATATAAGTTACAGTCTATTGTTGAAAGTTTTATTATTACAGTAGTAAAGGGTTGAAACATACAGTACATGGAAGGACCCTCTTGCAGAGTAGTAAAGTGGTAATTATTTGGCATAATTGTGCACGGACAAACCTTATCAGTTGATGCCAATAACTTAAAACTATTTCTCTTCGGAAGGACCTTAAAATGCCGAGTGAACACCATTGCGGCAGAAGATATTGAGACATATATTAGAGAGAGTAAAATATTTATACAGTACTCCCAAAACTTTCATTTCTCAAAAAACAAACAAACAAAAAAAAGCTTTGAGGAAGAGACTGGGAAACAACACCAGTTGTCAATAAGGCACTCCGAAACTCCTGCCATCTCACACTAATCATCTCCACCATAATACAAAAGAAATGTCATTAACAAAGGATCTGGCCTTTTATTAAGAGTGCAAAAAGTGAAGAAGCACCTCGCAAAAAAATGACGCATTTGAGCAGTTAATGTAGCAGCAACTGAAGACTAGTCTGACGAATAAATCTTCAGATTTTGGGCCAAAGGCTTAGATAATATAGAATACATGTTCTTGTATCGTAAGAACCTGGGGCTTTGGCTGGGATTCTCAGTGGCTCATGCAAGTGATTACATGGACACTGCACTGTACCTGCCATTAATGCGAAACAAAGATATTGAGAATTATCAGTTAGATTCACTACACGTCTAAGAAATCCAACGATCTGTATACAGAAAAATCTATAAGATAAGTGGCGAGCCCATATTCCTGCACCAGACTACAGAAAAGTTTAAAATCATTTACTTTCAATCACAACATAACACTGACTAAAGGTGCAGTCCTTGAGTGTTCCCCCAATATGAAAGGGACTGATGGCAAGGACATTAACATACAAATAACCTCTTTCTGTACCCTATTCAGCACCACTACAACATAGAAAACATTTATCCTGCATTTAGAAAAAAAAGATATAAGGTTAAACCTGTGATGTTTAATATGGCAAAATATATATAAAAAAAATGTATACCTCATAATAGAGATAAAATATTAAGGAGGCACTCTAAACACCATATGCACTACAGGAGGTTGCACCGTCCCACAGTAAGTAGTCAAATCATTTCTGAATTTCAGTAGGTTTGCAAACTCACTTGGACACCTTGGGTGTCCGCAGTCAGGTCTCTCTTCAGATATGACTAAATCTGAAGTACCTACTTCTGCATTAGTAACATACATTTTGCCCATCTTTGGATGGAATTTATTCAAATCCTTTGCAAATGGATTCTGCCCAAACAGAGACAAAATAGATATACTTCAAAGTCGAATGGGAACGTCCACTCTAGATATAGCTGAAGAAATGAACAGGCCACAGGCATCCCGGAGGACCCAAGTAAGTGTAAAACCACTCACAAATGCTTAAGACTTCTCTCTGGGGGAAGACACCAGAGGACTCAACCTACAGTGTACAGTAGTGTTTATGGTGATTAAAGCATCCTTTTAAGGACAACAAAATGCATTGGAAAGAAAGTGGTGAGGGTAATAAGAACTATACAGAACAGGTAAAGTCTCATGGCATAGGATTGTATGCTTTAAAAAACAATGTTCTGCAAGTCAAATTTAACTTGCCAATTTGAACATCTCACTCTTTGTTATAGTACAACACTAGTGCATAGTACACTACACATTTGCCTTTATTTCCATTCTTAGGTGATATTTTCGGATGATCCAACATGAAGAAATATGTCACAAATCAGAAAAACAAGTAAATTTAAAGAAAGCCATTATGGAAACCATATGCATTAGGTATACCTGAACGATGGATCAATGTAGACTTTACAAAGCACTCACTAAATAAATTATTTTTTATTAAAGAGTAAGGCACTACAAAAGGTCAACAATCTGTCTTTTTGGCATTACTTACGTACCTTCTTAAGCAAAAAAAAAAAAAAAAGATACATATTTATACTGCTCTGGAACACTCACAAGCTACTTTTGGTCAAAATGGGGAAACAACATAACTTAAATAAATAAAAAAATAATATATATTTTTTGGGGGTATACAAATATACAGGATTGCCTACACACACAAATAAATTATTATATATTCATAGATATGTAGGCAAGTGCAATCCTGTATATTTGTATACCCAACTTCAAAAGAAACAGACCATATATTACCCATGAGGATCTACATTCCAAAACCATGAAATATGCCATTTATTAAAGCCTATAAATGACAACACAATGTTTTGCATGGTTTTAAAGAAATAACCACTTAAGCAGCTTTGCTTGAATGTCTTCCTCTCAAACAGAATAGAAGTCAAACCTAGAATTACTAAATGCAGGATAAAACAAAATTCACCTCTATTAACAAAACACAAAAATAAAAATCAAGTTGCTAACATTTGAAGAAGCAATTCTTGCAGAACTGGTACAAAAATATAAAATCTATCTTTTTTGTTTTTTCAGTTTTTTTTTTCTTTTTTTCCCCCCCTATTTTTCCTTTTTTTTTTCTTTTGCTTTAACATTCTAAATTATTTTAACTTTTAAATTGAACCATGCTTTTTGTGATCAAGAAAAAAAAAAAAAAATATTGGCAAATTAAGTATTGGAATTTCTATAGCACTCTCACTTGCTCAATATCTCCAGGTGCATGTTACAGTAGCAAAAATATAGATATTTTATATATATTTGTATCTTCCTTTTTTTTTCATAACCAAAACATCACGTTTATACACCTCCTGGTCTAAATGGGAATAAATCAGATTCTGGAAGTTAATTCAATTATATTATTGAAATCTAGCAGCTCAACCTATTTTCCAAATATCTGAAAATCAATATTATACATAGAATACAAAAAAATGTTTTATCTATAGGAATGCATGAAGAGATTATATCTCCTCACACATAATGATGACACAAATATACATCTACAGATAAATTACCTACAGAGGGAAATTACATCTCTTACACACAATATTGTGAATGCACCATCCACATATAAGTATACATGCTTCTAAAATTGGACCACTACTAAATAAAAAAAAAAAAAAAATATTCACAGTTCAGTATTCCTCTCTAGAATTCTGCTGACCTTGAGGTTAATATATATATATATATATATTTATATGTATATAATTGTTTACATTCATTACAGTATGTTATAAGCTGTGCAAATCTTTTCTTTGACTGGCAGTCTGCCACCTCAATGTGTTTGTCTTTGGTACAAAACAAAAAAAAATACAAATAAAAAATAATGTGCAAATTTGTCATCTTTTTTTTCCCCAGTTTCATTCTCGGCTAAAAAGTACCGAAGGGGAAAAAAAGTTCAAAATAAAGTAAAATAAATAAATGAAAAATATAGAAGAAGACCTTGCGGCTTTAAAAGTTCAAGAGCCACCATGTGTGTGTTTAAAAAAAATAATAATTTTTTTTAAACTTTTTTTTTTTTATCTATACAATTCACAGACTCTGTGGCACGTATCTACATTTTCAAACATATTCCTATATACAACTGGAGAAGAGAAAAAAAAAAATGTCACAAGGTGTTTGAACATTTTCATTAACCTCATATTTACTTACTATACTACATATTTGAGCTCACTACACTACGATTGTATTTTAAAATTATTTTTTTGTATTTTTGTTCTACGTTTTAAAAGCATACAAAACCAATTTTTAACGGCTTAAGCTTTAGAAGGGTTTCCAACTCTGCAAATTACAAGGCACAAAGATAAGTCATCATATTTGTACTTGCGACAAACATTTCTAGAAATCGCAAGATTTTACACCACGAGTGGTACCCTCAGTGCTTGCTGTGGCAACAGATTTTTTTTTTTTAAATAGATTAAATGACATTCAGTCCACTAGCACAAAACTAAACCAAAAAGGGTGCCTTTTGTGGAGAGACGAGAAAATGTAATCTGTTGTGTGGCTTTATCACACTAATTTGTGCTCTAAGCATCCACTGGCTAATTTGGGCATTAGCTCAAAAACTAAACAAATCTAAAAGAAATCAGTGTCTGATTCTTAAACAAAACACAGACATTACAAGACACTTTTTTGTTTTGCCTATTTCTTTTGCACATTTAGCTTCAATATACAGAAACTCTATGGCAAGCATAGAATTACTGATAGTCTTACTAAATAAACTCAAATTCACCAATAACCAGGAATTGTTATGAAACATTTTCATGCATTGAGTCCTCTATTTACAGGTTTCTTTTTGCTTAATTTCTGAAAACTACAAAGCCTGTTTACAAGAAAGAAAAAAAAGGAACCCTAGCAACTGGATATACATGCAAAAACTAAGTGAAATTTACACTGTAGATACAGAAGATGTTAGAGGATGCCACTTGTTATGAAGGGTCATCACACCTTGGAAGTGGGTATGCGCAGCCCAACTAGTCCACCAGTTGGATTTCCTTCAGACGTTTTCTCCAAAACTTGGTTTACAAATTCTGACGTCTTGCAAGCAACTGGCGACACTATATGAAAAGAAAATAAATAATTACAAATTCTACTAAAGAAACAAGTTTGTCTACTCCACCTAAATTATAATCTCAAAAAAACAAAAAAACACACGAACCATTGCTAAAATATTAGTCAATTTGGCATTAGCAATCAGAAGTTGTACCACCTTCTATTATGTAGTGGGTGGATCTGGATGCACCGATATCCACGCAGTGGTTCCATTGGGACCACTTTCTGGAATCCCCAGAATTTTGTATCTCAGATAGAGGATATGCATATGTTCACATGTTACATTGTACCAAAAAATTGCTCTCACACACCCTCTCAACTGTCTCCATTGAGTCCAAATCACTATTACATACCTGTAGTAATTAACTTGATCAACCCATGATAACCCACCAGAGCTGCCAATACAGCAGTCTAGAACACTTTTGGGTTGCTTATATAATTTTTCACTCCTCCAGAGAGAGAGAGACAAAAAGTGGGCTAAACATACATGATCCGCAGCTCTAAAGCACAGCCCAGTTTACTATATAAATATATCTACATAAAAACACACACACACACACACACACAAACAATATACCTCCCCACCCCCCATTCTTTCAATTATTTATTGCACAAAACTTTGTCAGATACATTACAAGAGAGGAGAATACATGGAAACATACCAAGTGTATCTTTAATCAACATATCTAATTTCTGCTCCATGCTGGCTGACCACTCTTCCCAAGGAATCTGTATTCGTGTCATGATCTCTTGCTTAATTGAATTGATCACAAATAGCAAGTTGTCTGCATAAAAAAAACAAAGGATCTTTTATATATCGGCACTGCAAATAAAAAATGTCATTTAAAAAAAAAAAAAAAAAAAACTCTGAATCTGACAATTATCTAATTAGCTGCTTTAACATATGACAATGGTAGGTAACAGTTGCATTGGAGAAGAAAGAAAATGATATAACAAATTGTAATGACATACTCTCTACTTGTTTTGTCTGGTTTATAACCATGTATTTGGAAACCTCTGACACTACTACAGCATTACACTCATTCCTGCTGCTTCCACCCTATATGTCCTCCATTCTACTTGCTGTTATATAATTTCCATTTCCCACCGCAATAAAAAAAAAAACGTATTTTTCCTATAGAGTATATAGTTCCTTATAAACTGACAGATTAAATTTGTACCGGTCTGAAGTTCTTGGAGATGTCTGCATCCATCTACCTTCCATCAAATGGCTTCTGCACTGTTACTTTATACTTGAATAGTATAGGACTACTGTATGTATAACAAAGAAGGTATACTTGTACTGTGTCCGTCACCTATTAAAGGGACACTATAGTCACCAGAACGACTACAGCTTATTGCATTTGTTCTGGTGAGTAGAATCAGTCCATTTTTGCAATGAACACTGTTTTTTAAGAGAAAAGTCAGTGTTAACACTATAGCTGACATAATCAGAAGTGGTGATTTGAGCCAATCACAATGTGAGCCAATCACAAACTTCAGATTATATCAGCCAAGCAGACAGATCAGAGGCAGACTGGAATAAAGGTAAGATTAAACTATAGTTAGGGGGCTAAATAGTGATTTTAACACTACAAGGCCAGGAATACATGTTTGTGTTCCTGACCCTATAGTGTTCTGTTAAGTCTATTATATTTTAACAGTTAAAGTCAGCAAGTAGATAAGGTAACACATATAAATACAAAATGTGTGTTTTGCAATTTCCAGAAATAGGTTGAGTGTAAATATGTTCACTGCAGGGTGTTTGTATTTTTCATTTGCAAAATCAAGAAAACATTTGGTCATGGTGCCAAAATAGTTTTATTAAAAATTCAACTTTCATGACCAAAATTACTTATCTGATTTTGAAAAAGCATGTATGAAATTTAATCCATGTATTGTGCTAACAGATTTGCCAATTTGTCAATAAATATAAATATTTGAGAATGCTAGATATCTCTTTTCATACAAATAAATGCATTTAAAAAAAAAAAAAGAAAGAAAGAAAAAGTATGGATACCACAAATACATCACTCACCGTATTCAGTATTTAGCCCCCATAGCTTTACTTTGTTTGCTTCGTATTGAGCCTTCTTCTTCAGACGACAAGCCCTACATAAGAAAAAATATGGGGGGAAAATGTGAGACATGCAATTCATAGTAGAATACTTCACTTGAAAAAAAAAAACAAAAATCGTACAGAGTAGTATGTAAACTGTAAATTGTAGTGAATGGAAATTCAAATATCACCATTTTTTAAAAATGCTAATTAAAGGGGAAAGAAAATAAGCAATTTGGCTATATTAAAGGAACACAATCATGTATTCCTGACCCTATAGTGTTAAAACCATCGTCTAGCCCCTCTTGACCCTTCTTGCCTCCCTAAATGTAGTAAAATTTTACTCACATCTGCAGCGGCTGGCTCTGGTCTGCCTCCTGTCTGCCGACATCACCAGATGTGGTGTCCTGAGCCAATCACAATGCTTCCCCAAAGGATTGGCTGAGAATGAAGGAGGCAGATGAAGGACAGAGCCAGCACAAGTCAAACACAGCCCTGGCCAATCGAGATCTCCTCATAGAGATGAATTGAATCAATGCATCTCTATGGAGAAAGTTTGGAGGGTGGAGACACTGAATTGCAGTGTTGCTCATCGTGCAGCACTGTTCTCAGGAAGCACCTCTTGCAGCCATCTGAGGCATGGCCAGTGGAGTTATTAGGCTGTAATGTAAACACTGCATTTTCTCTGACAAGACAGTGTTTACAGCAGAAAGCCTGAAGTAAATGATGATACTCACCAGGACAAATGCAATAAGCTGTAGTTGTTCTGGTGACTACAGTGGCCCTCTAACCTAAATTTTGCCATTCAGATTTCAACTCACTATAATTCAAAGCATAAAAACCCCTATTCGTAATGAAAAGTTGTGGAAGTATCTATATGGGGAGAACAAACATCCCCCCATTTCACATTGAGAAGGAGGCTCTATGTGTGCGGAAGCCACGGCATATACCGCACACATAGGAGTACCACTCAAACCTGACATTCCAAAGTGCTTGTTCATATCATATACTCCATGACAGTGCACATATGGGCCTCCACACGCATCCACCTGACCAAACCTGACACACACGCAATTACGCTCACAAGTCACACATAACTACAAAAATGGAACCAACTAGCAATCACACAATCACACACTTGGAGTATCCCAGGGGTAGTCGCAACAACCATCTAACTTGTTACCAACACACCCACCCCGGGTATGTCGCCACACCTGCTGTTTTCATTTAAAAAATATGCTACGAAATTAACTGTTATTACCACATTGGCTGTTAAAATTTCTGTGGAACAAAATGTTGCACTCCTGTACTAATATTTTATGCGGATTAAAAAAAAAAAAAAAGAATTAAAAAAAAAAAAATACATTTTAAAAAAATAATAAAAAGGCACGTCCGCTAAGAAGTAAACCTGTCATAATTGACCTTATAAAGACAACAGTTCCTAAATAAATTAATATGCCATTCACGATAAACATACATTATCAAGTTATTCATGAAAGTGAGAATTGTTAGGAATTTAATGTGAATTCCAAATTAAATGGCAAAATAACTAAACTGAAAGAATGACTGACTCTGAGAATTTCTCCCGCTTGGCTTTTTGGCCTAAATTTTAAATTCATTTTGAATTCCCAACAATTCTCATATTAGTATAAATGACCTTGTATATATCTAATTGCCTTAAGAGCTCTTCGGTTAAAACGGTCTCTACGCTGCTGCCACCACCACAATACAGAGCTCCCAGTGCCCCTGATGAAAACACTTCTCCAAGCAAACACCTCACTCCCAATGATGACATGCTAATTTTAATGGCAGCCAATAGATGTCACGCTAGGCATTCCTTTCCTATATTCTTTTAGCAATGTACGTGCTTGTCAGATGAATACCACAGTCAGCAACAGCAGGGACCTTACTTTTAAAGTAGATTGATTTAAAAATCTATCCATTTTCTAGTAATTCTACAAACACATTTAAATTACAAGGTCTTCCTTTAAGGTGTGATCAGGTTAAACTGACTGAAAACTAGCAAACTATAATTCTGTACTTTGTAGTTTTAATGAGAAAGGATGTTTATTAATTAGGAGCAGGTGGAAATCAGCTCCTTTTAAATCTAAGTTGTAATACAACAGAGCATATGGTTTAACCAGAAATCAAGGCAAAATGCCCATACTTCGCAAATTTGAATTTGATCATGTTTTTTTTCCCCCTTCTACTAATATATATATATATATGTTTTTTTTGTTTGTTTGGTTTTTTAAATTATGTTCTCCGTACAGGCAGCAGTACAAATTAACAAAATAAAAGCATACTACTAGACAAATGGAGCAGAGATTAGGTACCACTGTTCTGCGTTTTTTTACAATATGAGGAAGGTAATCAAAAAAGAGAGAAAGATAAGAGAGAAAATCATAAGATTACAAAAAAGCTGCTGTGGTTTTTATTATTTTAAACCCTAATGTTCCCTTGAAATTTCATCAGATTGGAAACTAGATCCATAGCATTACTGTAGTAGCAGAAATGCTAAGGTGGTGGTGTAAAAGCATTCCACCACAGCAAAGAGTGTGCTAGTTACCTGGAAGCCAGCTTGTTTTTCTCTTTACGAGAGCGGGGCCTGGCTGTAAGTGGAAGTTCAGATACCGGTGTCAGGTCACTTATCACCTTGTTAAGTTTGCGCAGTTCTCCTCCTATCTGTAATAGCTTTCTAGGGTTAGGGGTTAGATCCTCAACGTCAGTCCTGCGAGATTTCTTAGCTGTGTATTTTCCTGTTAAAAACCAAAAAGACAACAACTAAGTAATGTTAACATCTAAGCATGTTGCATCACTTTCTTTTATTCTGATCATAAAAAAAAAAAAAAAAGGGTTTATATTGAACACATGCTTCATGCTCCTGTGTGCAGAGATATAGGGTGACAAAATCCACTACTTTTGAGAAAGTTTTTTTTTTTTGTGTGCATGCTGTTCCCTTAATTTGTATTTCATAATAAATGTTGGTCTTTACATTAGAATAACTAATAGCATAGGCAATCTTCAGCACTCTAGATGTTGTGGACTACATCTACTATAATGCTCTTACAGCCACAACGCTGGCAACGCATCTTGGGAAATGTAGTCCACAATATCTGAAGTTCCAAAGGCATAGGCTATTACCTTTAAGTTATTAATTGCAAATAGCAATTAAGCAGCTTCACCCGACTGTTCTTCCCACTTCACTTCTTTTCTTCTCAACCTGGAGAGACATTATACTGCTTTGTGCTCGCTTTAAAGCATAACTTTATACCTCTTCCACTAGACATCCCATCCTCTTTCCTATTGTATAAAAAAATAATTTCTTGACCCAGCTTCTCCCATATACCCACCCTCTTTATCTCAAAGCTTTCTGAATGACTTATTTTTCACAACTTTTTCTCCTTGATTCTCATTAATATGGTTTCCGCTTCCTGTATTCTACTGAAAACTACTCTATAACTAATAACATAAATGATTGAATCAAAGCAAAATCTAAAAGGCCACTATGCTGACCTAATTCTTGAAGACCTCTTTTTTGATGATCATACTTTCCTTCTCCAAACCCTTCACAGCCTTGATTTTCATAAACTGCCCTCTCTTAATTCTCATTTGCTTTCTCCCAAAATCTGTCAGCATCTGAAAACACCCTCCTCCTTTTGACATGTCCCAGACAGTGACTTAAGGCTTTGATCTTGCCCCCTTTCATTTTCCCTTTCATTTTCCCTCTATATTGACTATTTTGGTAAACTAACTAGTTAACTTTGATTACAGTGTATGCCAATGACATCATATATAGTCCTTCTCCCCATTCTTGCGCACACCCTTCTTGAACATGTAATAAACTACCTCTCTTCTGACTTCAACTGGATTTCTTCCCACTTTCCAAACTAAAGATTTTCAAAACCTAACCTTTAAACGACCCTACTTTTTAAGGTACTTTTCTCTACCTGGAAGTCAATGGTACACCGTAGTTATTTTTTATTTTTTTTTTTAAATGTTTTATTTGTGTCAGCAGGTCCCAAGAGACATATCACGATCTACAATAGCATGGGCACCATTCAGTAGCGTAGGTAGCATGACGTGTGGGTATGCTCTCGGGCTAGCAGGCCCACAATATTGCCGGACACGCAGGTCCCTTATCATTTCTTGAGTTACAGCTATGGTTTTTGAATTCACCAATTCTTCCTGTTTACCAAGGCGTTAACCTGATCATGGGCGTTGGGGCGGGAGGCTTTCCAGTCTCTATTCAGTCCCTCTGTTGCTGTTTGTGTGTCAGAGTAATTCAGTCAGATGTTGGTGTTTGTCTGTTTATGGTAGTGTTAGTATGTGTGGGCTTGATTTCTCATTTCGTTGCGTGCCCGCAGTCCTATCAGAAGATGTCATGTCTGTTCCATCGGCATATCTTAACGTTTGTTTCATGTCTCCTTACTACTTAGCCTTTTCCCTTGTCCTGTGACGTTATGTAGTGAAAGCTTTTTATTTTCTTTCTTTATTTTCTTCTTTGTCATGTGCCTAGATTCATACATGTACATATAGAGTTATGTTGTCTCGTTTTTGATTTTTAGTTTGTTTGCTATTATGTCTGTGGTCGCTCAGCATGTGTTTCTTGTGCGTGTTGCTTCTTTGTGTGCTCCATGGTTGCTATGTTTGTTATGTGTCCTCCATTTTGGAGTTCGTGTCTCTCTGTTCTGTTCGTGATTCATATCAGCTTCTAGTGTAAGTGTCTCCCTGTTCTCCTCATTCCTTCATGTTATGTGTGTGTGGAGGCCTTCTCTCCTTGGGGATAGGGAGGAGGGGTGGGGGGGAGGGTGTCTATCCCTCCCCGTGGCGCGTCCTAGCCCCCTCCTGTGCTCATTCCGGCTCTCCCGGTTGGGTGCACTCTTACTGTGTCATGTCTTAAGCGATGTATAATATCCAGGGTGTCCATAATTCTGTGTTTTTCCTCCTTGCCCATTGTTTCTGCTATTTTGGCTTCTGCCCTTCTTAGGTCTTCTACTTTATTCTTCCATTGTTCTATTGTGGGTATAATGTTCTTCCCTCCAGTGCAGTGGGATTAGGGATTTAGCCGCATTTAGCAGGTGTCTCAGGATTGACTTTTTGTAAGAAGGCATGGGTCGTTCCGTGTGGTGTATGAGGGCCGCTCCCATTGTCAGGTCTGTAGGTTCTCCTAGGATGCGTCCTATTTCCTGTTCAATGTTCTCCCAGTATGGTTTAATTTTATCGCAATCCCACCAGATGTGTTTCAGGGTTCCGGGGCCGTCTCCGCATCTCCAGCAGATGTTCGGAATAGTTGGTGCGTAGCGGTTTATCAGGGAGGGAGTGCGATACCAGTGCGTGAGAAGCTTATAGTTTACCTCCTGGTAGTGGGAGCTAGCGGAGCTTTTGTGTTGCAGTGTTAGGATCTTTTCCCACTGGGTGTCCGCAAAGGATTCCCCCGTCCATTCCTCCCACTGCCTTTTGTATAGGGTGTTTTCTGTTCTATGTCCTGTCAGTATGCTTTGATATATCATGGAGACCCTCCCTTCAGTCTCTGTTGGCTGAGTGCATAGGTTCTCGAACCACGTGAGGTCCCTGTGTATTTTGGCTCTATGTGGTAGATTGTGGTAGTAGTGAGTCAGTTGGGCGTAATGGAATTGGTGCATTAGTGTGTGTGGTCTCTCTTCCAGTATGTCTCGCAGTGGTTTCACTCCCGTGTTGCTTAGAGTCGCATATATAGGTATGTATCCGTCTCGGTGCTCCATCGGCGGGAGGCTGTCTCCTAGGTTGGGGTTGTACGTGATCGGTATCAGCGGGCTGGGTTTGGGTGAGATCTGTTGTCCTTTCCTCAACACGTTCCAGTGTCTCAGGGTGTGTGTGAGTGGGGAGTCCTCTCCCAATATTATGTGTGCGTCTGCCTCTCTGTGCTAAATCAGTGTGTGCAGTCTTTTCTCGGTGGATTCCCTCCAGAGCGTTACCCATCTTCTGTCGGGTGTGTCCGTGTGAAGTTCCTTGAGTCTCTGCAGTACCGTGGCCTGGTGATATTTTCTAATGTCGGGTAGGGCTAATCCTCCCCAGCTTCTTGGTAGGCAGAGCTTATCAAAGCCTATGTGGGCCTTCTCCCCTCTCCAAATATATTGTGTGATTGCTGTTTTGAGTGTCCTGAAAAATGACTGTGGCATCAGCTGTGGGGCTGTGTGAAATATGTAGAGTAGCCTAGGTAAAACATTCATTTTTATCACTGCAATCCTCCCCAGCCAAGATATGTGGGGGTAATGCCATCGTTTGAGGTCCCCGAGTATGGTCTTCAGTAGGGGTATGTGGTTTTGGGCGTAGATGTCCTTTGCCTCTCGTGTGACCCACAGCCCGAGATATTTCATTCGGTCTGGGCACCAGTGGAAAGGATATTGCCTTTTGATCTGAGCGCATTCTTCCTCAGGGACGGTGACGTTTAAGATTTCACATTTCGTTAAGTTCAATTTGAGTCCAGACAAACGTCCATATGTTTCGAATTCCGACATTAACTGTGTGGTGGAGGCTAGTGGAGGCACTTTGTGTTTGTGTGTTCTGTGTCTAAAGCCCATTATCCTTCCATTTTTCCTGATGCGGTCTAGGAGCGGCTCCAGAGTGAGGGCGAACACTAGGGGTGACAGCGGGCAACCCTGTCTCGTGCTGTTCTTGATGTTGAAGCCGTCTGTGAGTGCCCCCATTTACTCGAACCCTGGCAGTCGGTTGGCTGTAGAGTGCTGTGATCCATGTAAGCATGCCATTTCCAATGGCTGTCGCGCGTAGTGTCTCCGTCATGAAGTGCCAGTCTACTCTGTCAAAGGCTTTTTCAGCGTCTGTCGACAGCAGTAGTAGCTGCGTTCCCATTTTCTTTGATAGGTGTTGTATGGCAAATAACCGTAGGGTGTTGTCCCTGGCCTCTCGGCCAGGTATGAAGCCCGTCTGGTCTGGGTGTACTAGTCTAGCCATGTGTCTTTGTAGTCTTGTAGCCAGGACCTTCGAGAACAGCTTGACGTCTGCATTGAGGAGTGAGATTGGGCGTAGTTTCCGACCTGTTCGGTGTTCTTGCTCGGTTTCGGGATCACCGCTATTGTTGCGGCCAGAGTCTCCCTGTGGAAGGCTGTGCCTTCCCTCAGGCTGTTCAGGGCTCTGGTGAGGTGTGGTACGAGGGCGTGTTCGAATTTCTTAAGGTATTCCACCGGGAAGCCGTCTGGACCCGGTGCTTTCCCTGTTTTCGCTTCTTTCAGTGCTAGTCGGATTTCCCCTTCGGTGATTGGAGCTTCGAGTTCCTCTGCTTCTTCCGGTGTGAGGACTTTCGGTTGGAAATTCCTCAGGTATTCTGCCACGTCTCTCTGTTTTGCGGCCCTTGGTAAATCTCCTTCGTCCTCAATTGTATTGTACAATTTAGTGTAAAAGCTTTTAAATTTAAATTTGCGATTTCTTCCGGAAATTGTGTGGTCCGGTTGTGCGTGGTTCGTATTGCGTGTACCTGTGCCCTGCCCTGTGTGCCTCTCAGCATCTGTGCTAAGAGTTTGCCTCCCTTGTTGGCGTGTATATAGAAGAAAGCGCGTGAACGCTGTATTGTTCTTGCATGTCTGCGCTCGAGAATCCCTGCCAGCTGCTTTCTGGTCGCGATCAGGGTCCTGTAGGTTTGTTCTTGTTGATCCAGTTTGTGTGCCGTTTCCAAATCTGAGATTTGTTGTGCTAGCTCCCTGATTTGCTGACCGGCCTCCTTCTTGCGTTGGGTGGCCATGCGGATAAGGTGGCCCCTGATCACGTTTTTATGTGCTTCCCATATCGACATGGGCGTGTTGTTCTCCTCAAAGTACTGGTTTACGTGTTCTGCGATCTTCTCCTTCGTCTTCGCGTCCGCCAGCAAGGAGTCGTTTAGCCGCCAAGCCGTTTTAGTCAGTCTGAACAGGGGTGAAGCCATGGTTGCCTGTGCCGCGCTGTGGTCCGACCATGTCGTGGTGAGGATAGCTGTTTTCTGTACGTACATGAGTCCCTCTTGTTGCACCAAGATATAATCAATTCTGGAGTATCTGTCATGGACAGTGGAGTAGAACGTGTAGTCCCTTCCCTCTGGATTGAATGCTCTCCACGTATCCACCAGCCTCAGGTCTCTGAGGGTTTTGTGCACTGTCTTTAGTGCCCCTGTTGGTACACTGCTATGGCCCCTGGAGGTGTCCACCCTAGGATCCAGTGGGATATTAAGATCGCCTCCCAGTACAAGGGTGCCCTCCGTGAATCAGGATAACTTCGTCAGTGATCTCCTGAGGAAGCTGGCTTGGCCACTGTTGGGTGTGTATACCGTAGCGAAGGTATACCTTCCGCGCTCTCTCACCCTTGACGAAGAGGAACCTACCTCCCGCATCCGATAGCGTGTCCGTTAGCTTGAATTGTAGGTGTGATGCCAGAAGGATTGCCGTTCCTGCTTTACGTGCTGTTGGGTGGTTACTATAGTAATTCATTGGATATGTTTTATCTTTGAGTAGTTTGTTTGTATCTGGTCTGAGGTGCGTTTCTTGGAGCGTTGCCACCGACACATGTTGTTGTTTGAGACTGCGCAGGAGGTGCAACCTTTTTTCCGGAATGTTAAGTCCTCTACAATTTTGGGAGTGCACCACTAAGGGTGACGGTGAATACGCCATTCGTGTTCCCTACGTTACCGAATGGGTCAGCCCCACACCGTAGTTATTGCATTGCCCATTAAAATTGGTCTCACCTTTACATAACATGTTTAGATTTTAGTTGTTTAGATTTTAGTTTTTAGTTTTTTTTTTACACAAGGTGTCATTTCTTCACTACACACCTTCTCAGTTTGATCTGCCAGTGACTCTCTCTTTTCCTCGCTTACCTGTATTGCTAATTGCCTAGAGGGTATCCTAATGGCACCTCCATTCCTACCTCATCCAATCAAACTTTCCCCTAGTCTGCGGAACGTTTGATCACCCTCAGTATTCTTAACTCCTTGAATTTACCTATCCCTCTCATTTAATATAAATGAGAGGGATAGGTAATTGTTTTTTTTTTGTGTGTGTGGTCAGGGCAAAAAAAAGCCATACTTGCCCCTAAGTTCCTAAAGCTAAGCTGGTTGAAGTGTGCCGCATTAACAAAGATTCCTTTAAACTTTGGATAACATTTCAGATTTATACTGCACTTGAGTTTCGCAAGTACTTAAAAAACAAACAAAACAAAAAAACATTATAGGTATTGACTTATATAAAGATAACACATAACAGTATTTACAGACAACAGTTTACAGCTAAAAGGAAAGATAGTTATGAATAACGACTGTATGTGATACAAATTTAGCACATGCAAACAACTTGTGTATCCCAACAATAGGTTTAGCTACAGTAACTACCGTGATGCAAGCCATTCTTCTGGTACATGTTGCTCGGCAAAGTATCTCTGTTCCACTCAGAGGGTCTTAGTAGTCCTTCCTGAAGAGAAGGCATGAGCTGTTCACTGTATTCCCAGAAGTACCGTCTTTTTCCTCTTTTCCTTGTGGACACAGCAGTAACACCTTTCAGATCCTCCACAGAATCATTCTCATAGCCTTAAAATTAAATAAACAAAGGCCAGCATTTTTAACAGTGATGTACAATGGTAAAATTGCACAAACACAAACTGATTGACTGCCACTAGAGGTGTTTTTAGGCATTAATGAACACATTTTCATAGAAAATAACATCTACAGTAGTTGTTCTGGTGACTATAATGTCCTTTTAATTCTCAACAATATATGGAAACATTATTTCTAATGGCATGTTTCTCCTTTATGTAAAGGAGTAATGATGCACAATGTACGTCCAAAATGCAACTTCACTCATGTCTGCACTGACCAAAGATAAGATATGGTAAATTTTCAATGTGAATGCACAGCTTAAAATCAAAGATATAAATAACAGTTAGATTAGTACACAAAAATAACTACATAAAAATGCTACGGGCTTCAGCAGATCACTCACGTACTTTAAATTTAAAGGCTACATAGACTACAAATTGAAACCCACTAAATAATGTCTCTTAGATGCATAAACTGTTATAAAGCTATAACAAAATTGCTGGTAAATTGAAAGAGAAAATAAAATAAAGAAACCAAATAATTTTGATGGAAATTACCTATTTAAATATTATTTTATTTAAGGTAAACATTATTCCTTCTAGTATGTTAATGGCAATTTAATAATAATAAAAAAAAATGTAAAAAAAGAATTTTGATTAATAAAATACCTGGTTCAGAAAAGGTATCACTAATATCATCCTTATCATCCTCATAGTCTTCTTCTTCCTCCTCCTCCTCCTCCTCCTCTTCCTCCTCATCATCGTCATTGTCAGATAATTCATGCTCACTACCAAATCCTTCATCATGATCTTCTTCGTCCAATTCCACATCTTCCTCATCATCATCATGCTGTGGGCTCTCGGTCTTGACTGCTGATTCAGTAACTTCCTCACAGACAAAAAGGGAGTAGTTGTGCTCCTCTTTCTTTTGTGAAGGATCAGAAACAGAGGCACCTAAAGCAACACTCTCCTCACTAACACCAATTGTGGTCACACTTGGTTGCGGGCAAAAAAGTTTTTGAGTCTCTTTGAAAGGCAGGATGGCACAACTCCTACGACCCAAAGAGGGCTCACCGCTTGCCCTCTCCTGCTTCTTGGCCATAGCTCCACAAAAACATGTATTTTCCTTGGCTGCATCAGTTGTAATAACTGTAGCGGACGGCCGATTAGGAAGTACAGAACTGATCTTTACCTTGGCTTTTTTCACATAGTCTTTGCACTCTCCATGAATGTTGACCTTCTCTTCACATGAAACATTAGTCTTTGCTACCATCTGGGTGCTCGCTGCAGGCTTGGCAGTCTTTTGTAAGCACTCAACTAATGGCACATCTACATGGGTGGTCTTGGATGAACACACTGGAGCAGTGGCCCTCCCAGACGTAATTTTCTTTCCTGGTAAAATGGTAACCTTGGGACACAAGAAGCCATCTGTATAGTAAAGAGAATCTGCAACAGACTGTGAGTCCTCACTATTAAGTTGAGCAAGAGTAGGCGTTTTGCTGATCACCTCCTCATCCTGATAGGGACTGGAGAAGTCATCAAGTCCAAGGTAATCCACTTCTTTGGTTCCCCATATGTCACAACTTGCCAGCTTTGTATACTTAGTCAAGTCCTCGCAATACGTATCCCATTGCTCCCAGTTAGAACATAATGGTGGATTGCTCTCCAGGATATCTGTGAAGGAATCCAAGGTTGCCAAGTCTTTGCAGTCCTCCAGTGTCAAGAAATTTTCAGTTGGACTCTGCTGGTAGCCCAATTCTCTTTCCTGAAAGAAGAAGAAAATAAATAAAATACTGTTGATAACGATCCATTCAAACTTAATTAGCATGAGTAACATTTTAAAGTAACATTATGCACAATACCTACTACAGATCATTATAGTGTTTAAGTTATAATGAATCTTTCAGTCAAACAAGAGTGTGACAAAAACTAGAGCTCTCTCCAGCACTCAAAGCCTACAATTCTGCAGCCGCTCAAATATTCATGTAGTTGAACTCCTTTGTTATATGTCCAAAGCCATCCAGCCCTGGATAGCTACTACAGACTCAGAGTGCAAGGGGAAATTTAGCTCACAAACTGGCAGTCTATCACTGTCACCAAAAGTTGGATAAATGTGGACATAGAACGCAGAAGGGTTATGTTTTTGGTGGCCTTGAGAGCACAAGTTTTTGTCAAACTGCTTGAAAACTGGTAAACAGAAAAAAAAGGGATGACTCTCAAAATCTCCCTGCATTATAACTATTACAATTTATCATGGTTATGGTCCTCAGTATGCTCCCCTTAATAGGATATAAATATTAATATATCAAAGGATAAAGGAAAAAAAAAAGAATGCAGTCCAGGAGCCCGGATGCAAGTCATGGGCTCGTGGGCTGCACCCCTGTGACCACCTGTAATGGAGCTCCTAAAGTGAGGGCATAACCCTCCAAAAACGTAAATGTAAATTTAAAGATATAGTGTCCCACTGAGGGAGACTAAAAATAGGGGCTCCACTAGCGTAAGAAAGAGAGGGAGAGAGGAAAGGAAACCATGCCTTTAATGAATCTAAGGATATGAATGAAATGCAAGCAAGTATATTAATATACTGCCCAAAACATGAATAATATGCAAGTTTACAAAGTGATCCACAATGTCCTTACAGATCAGAAACCATACATAATATATATATATTTTATTATTATTATTATTTTTTGGTATAGATTCTCTTTTCTCTATCTATTTGCAGTTGAGTCTATTCTGCATTTCTATACTATGTTCTCATGATTTAAAGAGATATGACACCTATTAGACATTTAATGGTAAAGCATCTCCTGGTTTGTTTTGCTCTAGCCATCAGCCACTTAGCTAGCTCCTGGAGTCTACACTTGTTCAGAGTGGTGTTTTATATAATATATATATATATACACACATATACACACACACACACACACACACACACACACACACACACACACACACACACATATATATATATAGACACACACACACCTGCCAAGGATGGGGTACATTGATGGCAGGCTCATGCAATGTATGATCATATACTGTAACTAAATCCCTATTACATTCTGTGATACTTGAAGTTGCGGTATGGTGAATGAGCGTGTTCACTGGAACGAAAATACACACACCCCATTGTGAGACTCTTATGCTTTAATCTGTATGATTAGGGGCCTACATATACATTTATCACTTCACTGTGTGTAGAGGCCCTTGTATTCAATGTCTGAACTGTATGCAATATGATGGAGGCATGACTGTTTCTTAACAGTTTTCTTTCAGTATCAACGTTTAACATCTTATCAGCTTTCATGGCCTTTCAAATTAGCGCATGTATTCCACCCCATCATGTATGGAAAGCATTCTGAAATAGTAAAGGAGTATGCATAAAATGTATGTCAATTACACTAATTCACTAAACAGGGATTAATCACTAAACGTAACAGAAAATTGCAAATTAAAGGCCAAAATTCTGAACCTTGAAAACAACGGAGCTAGACAATTTGGGCTAACAACATACATCCAAGAGTAGGCTTCGTATTAAACATTATTATTTAGAAAACATAAAAGCATCAGACATTTGTGAACTAAATTGTATTGCTAAAATATTGCCAATGCAATGCTGCCCTTTTAGATTGTATTTATTTCGGCTGTTGTGCAACTACGTATGCTAGTCATGTAAAAAACAAAAACAAATGGGATACATAAAATAAAAAAGTAGGCTTACCAGTTCATACATGAAATCTGAGCTATTTGCCAGTAAGTCAGTGCTCATTAACGTCTGCTCTGCAAATGCAGGGCTCCGAAAGGCATCTCCGAAAGGAGGATCCATTCCGCTGACACTGGGCTACAAGAAAAGGACAGCGTTAAATCTTCACATGCTGGTGCATTATAAATAGAAATAATAATAAGAATAATAACTGAATTACTATATTATATGAGTGGGGTTTCCATACGTGTCACAGAACAATCCCGCTTCCAGGTCATTATAATAAAAGGTCGATTACATGCACAGATTTATAAGCGGATTTGAGTAGGGCCTTCCTTACCTCTTGTTTCTGTTACATTATGTATGAAAACTACTTGCTGTCAAATATTACCATTCTATATTTATAAAGTGCTACGGCATATGTTAGCACAATAAAAATGCTAATAATAATAATAATAATAATAATAATCATAATATTCTTTAAAAAATAAATAAATGCAGAGCCTAACCATGTTAACTTTCATCAATGTATCTTCCAGAGATGTAGAAGATCTTATAAGCACAACTTGCTGAAGTGGTCTTTTAAGCTTATTGGTACTTTCAAACATGAACTTTATTATACAATAAGGAATGTCTTTAAGGAGGTGAAAAAAATGCAATAATTTACGTTCAAGTGAAAAAAGTTTTACTTAAAGGGAAACTCCAGTGCCAGGAAAACGATCAGTTTTCCTGGCACTGGAGGGTCGCTCTCCCTCCCACCCCCCAATCCCCAGTTGCTGAAGGAGTGAAAACCCCTTCAGTGACTTACCAGAGGCAGCGACAGGTCCCACGTCGCTGCTTCCTCCTCCCCCGCCGCTCCTCCTTCTGCTTACGTCGGCCGGTGGGCGAGACTGATCTCGCCGGCCGGCCGAGGAGACCTAATGCGCGGCAATGCCGCGCATGCGCATTAGCGCACCCCATAGGAAAGCATTGAAAATGAATTTCAATGCTTCCCTATGGGGAATAGAGCGATGCTGCAGGTCCTCACACAGCGTGAGGACGTCCAGCGACGCTCTAGCACAGAAAACCTCTAGTGGCTGTCTAATAGACAGCCACTAGGGGAGGAGTTAACCCTGCAAGGTAATTATTGCAGTTTAAAAAAACTGCAATAATTACAGTTGCAGGGTTAAGGGTAGTGGGAGTTGGCACCCAGACCACTCCAATGAGCAGAAGTGGTCTGGGTGCCTGGAGTGTCCCTTTAAAGTTTATGTATAGGCCTATTTTTCTTAAATTGCCCCAGGAAGCCTGCATTTCAGAACAAGCAGTGCTACTGCCAATAGTCTATTGTAACTGTGCACTTAGTGGTGTGTGACCATGATATAAAGTAAAGCCGTGTTCTGATTGGATTAAAAACATTACATATTGTATTCTGTGAGAACCACTCACCATGGAACAATCACAATGGAAACATATTATGATCCTGTGTTCCATCAAAATTCCCTACCCGTGAAAATCCCCTACCCTCGTCACTTCCGGGGAGGGGAATCAGCTGGATCCTGTGCTGCACATGCATGTTAGCACTCCTGCTACTCCTCCACAGCAAGGTCCTGGAAGGTAAGTAAAAATAGTTTTACACTTTCATTATAGTTAGTGCATTCACTAAGCTTAGGACATGGGACATTTAGGGTTAATGTTAGGGTTCAAATTAGGGTTAGGATTAGGGACTTGTTCACATTTAGTGATATTTGACAATAGGGGAATATCACTAAATAGTGATTTCTCACACTTTATTTTACCCCTTACCCCAAGGGTTAGGGTAAGAATAGAGAGTGAGAGAGGTTAGAATCACTTACCTAACCCTAATTTGAACCCTCACTTAACCCTAAATGTCCCGTGTGCCTAAGCTTAGTGAATGCACCAACTATAATGAAAGTGTAAAACTAGTTTTACTTACCTTCCAGGACCTGGCTGTGGAGGAGTAGCAGGAGTGCTAGCACGCATGTGCAGCACAGGATCCCTCACCGGAAGTAACGAGGGTAGGGGAATTTGATAGAACACCTGCTCTCGCTTCACATCTCAAGCTTGGGCTTTAATTTATAAAGAGCAATTTTTGTGCAAGTTTTCACATTGGAAAAATAGTTCTGATACCAAACGTGTCAGCTATGTTTTTGTTTTTTTATTTCGGTGTTCTTCTGTTGTTATCAATATCTACTTATTCTATAACCTTTATATTCATAATTCAATATCTCCCAGTTTGCTACTTAATATAATTAATATTAAAGGGGGAATATCAATAATTGCACCCAGAGAGCTTTTCCACTACCAAGAAACTCACGACACTCCAGAAATTGAGCCCACAGCCTGCAGAGCTCAAACTCTTGGTTTTGGCAATAAAAGCTTGAAATCCAGATTAGAAATAAAGAAGTCGTTTTCTCACAAGTGATTACTGCACAACATATTATTATAATAAACAGATTTTAGATAGACATGAGGTTGAAAAGGGGTTGTGCAATTTTTTACAAAATATTATAAGAAAAAATAAAAACCATAAAGTATTTACCTGAGGCATTTCAAAGCCCAAGTCTTCCAGAACCAACTCTAAATTACTTGTTTGCTTTTCGCTGGACCTCCTTTCCAGCCTGTGTTTATTAGTGGCAAGAAAATTATACATGCAATCAGGTGTTGCTGTCGCCCAGTTGTAGAAAACAGGAGTTAAAGATGTCCCATCCAAGGCTTATCTCAGATAGGGCCTAGAAAAACATAATATAATATAATATAATATATAGTATATAAGAACTATACAAACGAAATCATAGCAAAATACTACACAAGTACAAAAATTGCTGCAGCTGCCCCATTGACATAACCATCTATGTAACAACAGAAAATTGGCTTAAAGGGACACTATAGTCACCAGAACAACTACAGCTTATTGAATTTGTTCTGGTGAGTAGAATCATTACCTTCAGGCTTTTTGCTGTAAACACTGTCTTTTCAGAGAAAATGCAGTGTTTACATTACAGCCTAGTGATAACTTCACTGGCCACTCCTTAGATGGCTGCCTAAAATGCATCCAAACATTCAGTATCTCCTCCCTCTGCATGCAGACACTGAACTTTCCTCATACAGATTCATTAATTAAATTCATCTCTATGAGGAGATGTTGATTGGCCAGGGCTGTGTTTGAATCATGCTGGCTCTGCCCCTGATCTGCCTCAGCCAATCCTATGGGGAAGCAATGTGATTGGATCAGGACACCACTTCTAATGATGTCAGCAGACTGCTTGTTTTTCTGAGTTTAATAGCATGCAGAGTTACAGCTTCAGGCTTGAATACAGTAAGATTTTGCTATATTTATGGAGGCATGAGGGGCTAGATGGTGGTGTTAACACTATAGGGTCAGGAATACAGGTTTATGTTCCTGACCCTTTAAGAACAATTCAAAGATCTAACTGAAAAGCAAAAAAAAAAAACCAAAAGAAAAAATAATAAAGCGAATAACTCATCTGATTTAGAGCACATTACCCTTTAAAAGTAAATGAATCCGAATGAAAATGTGATTATTTTTACATCCTATGATTAACTTTTTATTTTAAAACTATTCTCATGAATAACCAGTACAGAATGATTTGGGGATAGTTATTTCCATGGGTGTCTTAAAAAGGGATATACCAAGTACCATAAACACCTATGCTTCTCACAGTAGTTATGGTGCAATGAACACCACTTCCCCTGTCTCTCTGCTTTGGATACACCTAAAGGACATATACAAAAAAAAATGTGGTTTTATGTCCACCAACCAGCCCCACTATCACGTTGCTGAATGATTTCAATAAAGTATTACTATATTGCCTCTAAACTTGTACAAGTATGTATGACATGCAACACACAACTTCATATATTTTATAAGCTCACAAGCTAATGAATGAAGCTTCTTAGTTAGCCAATATCTATGCAGCACTGGTGTACAGAATCAAAAAAGAGGATTGCACTATAGCTTAAAAAATGAGTAAATGTCTCTTTAAGGCTAATTAGCATGCGAGTACAAGAGTAACTTTAGCACTGATAAAGCAAGGGCGCCGAGGGATGGGAAAAGGTCCAACTGAAGCAATTTTTTTAAGTAGCATTTTCATCACAGTCACATATTACATATTCCTGTGCAATGGTCAGCTTAATTATAATGAGGGATTTTTTGGTTGCTAAATGTTGGAAACTAGGCCAAAGTCTGAATGGGATGAGGTAGGGCATTCCATAATTATGGGTCAGCAAGAGTTGAATGTGGGATTGCAATCAGATGATATGCAAAATTCATTGAGGAGAGAGAGAAGGAACCAGCATGACTTTTACTTGCTCTTTAGACATATACAATTTGTAAACAACTTTTTAGATGTGAACTAGTATTTTGAAAATGCAATCCCAAAGTATACAGGAAACCAGTGTGTGAAGATTATCAAAGAGTGAAATTTTGAGAACAGCAAAAAGTAAGGATGACACACCTGCACTCATAACTACGAGGCACTTATAGTATTGCTCAACAGTGGATTATAGTAATCAAGGTGGAATATAAAGAGTACATGAGCAAGTAATTTGATGGTATCTTGTTTTAGAAAGAGACAGACATTTTTAATATGAAAGCTGTAAGCTTGATGCCAAACCTAAAGGAGGCCAAAAAACTGAAAATCAAGAAAGGAGAGCAATTGCCCCCGACCACTAGCATGGGTAGGCTGGCAAGGGAATTGTGGGCTGATGCAGTGGGAGATGTGTTGGGATGTTTGCACAATTTGCAAGGTTAAGGCAGCAAGCAGGAATTGTGTTTGGCCGTTGCTAGTTAAGCACTATGTGGGTTCATGTAATGGCTGGTGACCTGTCCTCAATCTTCTCCAGGTCTTGGCTGGCCCATTGAGATATTCCCCAGTAGACTGAAATATGAGGCAGACAAAATTCAATGAGTATGTTCAATACAGTGATAATGACATTCATGTCACACTCTGCTTGTCACTGGAGGCAATTGAGTCTGTGGGAAACACAATCTTTACCTCTTAGGCACAGACAGATCTGTAAAGAATAAATACTGATTACCAGTAGGTGTATAGGCGCTTTCAAAGATTTTTTTTTAGTGGTGGGCATGTGTGTGTAAATAAGGTGTGTGAGGAGTGTCATACTGATGTAGGTTACCTGGGTATGATGGTACATCTTGCAACTCCAGAAGCTTTCAACTAATAGAGATCTATACATTCTATGCTCCACGTGAGTAGGACAATCCACAGAGAGATCTGTAAATTTTGGGTGCAAGAAAGGGCATTTTGCGCTTACACCCAAGCCAAAAGTTGCCAGTCCTCCCCTGCTTCTGACCAAGATAACATTTACTAAAGCTGTGCCAATCAAGCTTTTGAAAGAGTTTATTCACTAAACAAGGGTGGGGGCAGAGGGTTCCTATAGTGTTAGGAATACAACTTTGTATTCGTAACTACTGTATATATAGTGTTCCTTTAACACAAATGATACATATTAACCTGGGAGCACACAGTAGGTATGAAAGTTAAAAATAAAAATGCTCAAATACCCTGTTCATTAATATTTGTAAGAATGTACTGCCTCTTTCCCAAAGTTACAGCACAATGTGTAAATCTGATCTGTATGTGGCTTTAAAACCACATGAAATACATAAAAGTTTCCTGTGTAAAACCAGGCAAATGGATATAAAATTATGCACAAGCTATGAGCAGATCATCTTTGCCTTATTATTGGGTGTCATGTTTGCAAAAGCTATCAAAGTCTATTATGTAATCCAAAAAGACAAAAATCTACTGACTAGCCAGCTATGTCATCACCACAACAACTTATTGGGATAAGTGCCAAGATGCCAAAAAGGGAGACTCAGATATGCAGTGTCCATATACAAAATTAAATATCCTCATCTTAATGTGCTTTGACTCAGGAGGGACAAGTCTACCAGCACAATCCACCAGGTATTTCTCTTGTCAGTGGAATAGGCCAAGTAAGAAGACTTTCCATGGACCATCCTGGTGCACTTCTATAGTTCAACTTCATTCGAATACTCCGGCTATCTTCTGAAAGACTACCTTACAGTAAATTCTAATTTTGCTACTTTTGTTGATCACAATGTCATCTATTCTTAGGATTACCTAATGGGCTCATAAGAGACACAAGATACGGAACAATAACATGATATACCCTAGTAAAGTCAGAGTCTTTATTGTTACCTACAATCAGAACTCATCGAAGCGATTTTGTTTGATCAATAACAAACATAATCTGAAGGGGAAAAAAAATGATATGGTGTGACGGACCTCCTGGCACCCCGACCAGGTGCCTCCACTAATCGATGCTCCTAGTGCTCACCAAGTACTCCAAACACTCCAGACACCATCAGCACTGTAGTCCCCACTTCCAGCGTTACAACTTGGTTAGGGTCTCACTGTCCTCTACCCACCCTGGACCCAAGACCAGGATCCAGCTATATAACATTCCCCAGGGTAGATACAGCCTTTTCCCCCACACGTGAGATGAGACTATGTTAAGAGTAAGCAGGAACTCTTATTTGTAGCCACAACTGACCTTACATGCAAGTCCCCAAGCAAGGGCCCCCCCTGGACCTAAGAGTAAACCTCAGTAGAAACAAATACCCACTTACATTGGCTCTCAGATCCAGGACACTCCCATACATAATGAGACAATCCCTCCACTGTGCCTGGGAGATATCGTATTTATCGGCGTATAACACGCACTTTTTCTCCCTGAAAATGGGGAGGAAATCGTGGGTGCGTGTTATACGCCGATATCCAATAATTACTTACCTGTCTTGAAGCGTGGGCCGGTGTTTAGCGCGCACCGCGGTACTGGAACTTCAATTTCAGGTTCCGGTTTCCGGCGGGACTGAAAGGAAGTGTGCACACTTGTGCACACTTCCTTTCAGTCCCGCCGGAAACCGGAACCTGAAATTGAAGTTCCAGTACCGCGGTGCGCGCTGTGAAGCCGGCCCACGCTTCAAGACAGGTAAGTAATTATGGGACAAGGGAAAGTGCACTAGGGGACACTATGGGAGGAGGAGGGAACACTAGGGGGGATGAGGGGGCGGAACACTAGGGGGGATGAGGGGGCGGAACACTAGGGGGGATGAGGGGGCGCAACACTAGGGGGGATGAGGGGGCGCAACACTAGGGGGGATGAGGGGGCGCAACACTAGGGGGGATGAGGGGGCGCAACACTAGGGGGGATGAGGGGGCGCAACACTAGGGGGGATGAGGGGGCGCAACACTAGGGGGGATGAGGGGGCGCAACACTAGGGGGGATGAGGGGGCGCAACACTAGGGGGGATGAGGGGGCGCAACACTAGGGGGGATGAGGGGGCGCAACACTAGGGGGGATGAGGGGGCGCAACACTAGGGGGGATGAGGGGGCGCAACACTAGGGGGGATGAGGGGGCGCAACACTAGGGGGGATGAGGGGGCGCAACACTAGGGGGGATGAGGGGGCGCAACACTAGGGGGGATGAGGGGGCGCAACACTAGGGGGGATGAGGGGGCGCAACACTAGGGGGGATGAGGGGGCGCAACACTAGGGGGATGAGGGGGCGCAACACTAGGGGGGATGAGGGGGCGCAACACTAGGGGGGATGAGGGGGCGCAACACTAGGGGGATGAGGGGGCGCAACACTAGGGGGGATGAGGGGGCGCAACACTAGGGGGATGAGGGGGCGCAACACTAGGGGGATGAGGGGGCGCAACACTAGGGGGGATGAGGGGGCGCAACACTAGGGGGATGAGGGGGCGCAACACTAGGGGGATGAGGGGGCGCAACACTAGGGGGATGAGGGGGCGCAACACTAGGGGGGATGAGGGGGCGCAACACTAGGGGGGATGAGGGGGCGCAACACTAGGGGGGATGAGGGGGCGCAACACTAGGGGGGATGAGGGGGCGCAACACTAGGGGGGATGAGGGGGCGCAACACTAGGGGGATGAGGGGGCGCAACACTAGGGGGATGAGGGGGCGCAACACTAGGGGGGATGAGGGGGCGCAACACTAGGGGGGATGAGGGGGCGCAACACTAGGGGGGATGAGGGGGCGCAACACTAGGGGGATGAGGGGGCGCAACACTAGGGGGGATGAGGGGGCGCAACACTAGGGGGATGAGGGGGCGCAACACTAGGGGGATGAGGGGGCGCAACACTAGGGGGGATGAGGGGGCGCAACACTAGGGGGGATGAGGGGGCGCAACACTAGGGGGGATGAGGGGGCGCAACACTAGGGGGATGAGGGGGCGCAACACTAGGGGGATGAGGGGGCGCAACACTAGGGGGATGAGGGGGCGCAACACTAGGGGGATGAGGGGGCGCAACACTAGGGGGGATGAGGGGGCGCAACACTAGGGGGGATGAGGGGGCGCAACACTAGGGGGGATGAGGGGGCGCAACACTAGGGGGGATGAGGGGGCGCAACACTAGGGGGGATGAGGGGGCGCAACACTAGGGGGGATGAGGGGGCGCAACACTAGGGGGATGAGGGGGCGCAACACTAGGGGGGATGAGGGGGCGCAACACTAGGGGGGATGAGGGGGCGCAACACTAGGGGGATGAGGGGGCGCAACACTAGGGGGATGAGGGGGCGCAACACTAGGGGGATGAGGGGGCGCAACACTAGGGGGATGAGGGGGCGCAACACTAGGGGGGATGAGGGGGCGCAACACTAGGGGGATGAGGGGGCGCAACACTAGGGGGGATGAGGGGGCGCAACACTAGGGGGGATGAGGGGGCGCAACACTAGGGGGGATGAGGGGGCGCAACACTAGGGGGGATGAGGGGGCGCAACACTAGGGGGGATGAGGGGGCGCAACACTAGGGGGGATGAGGGGGCGCAACACTAGGGGGGATGAGGGGGCGCAACACTAGGGGGATGAGGGGGCGCAACACTAGGGGGGATGAGGGGGCGCAACACTAGGGGGGATGAGGGGGCGCAACACTAGGGGGGATGAGGGGGCGCAACACTAGGGGGATGAGGGGGCGCAACACTAGGGGGATGAGGGGGCGCAACACTAGGGGGATGAGGGGGCGCAACACTAGGGGGGATGAGGGGGCGCAACACTAGGGGGGATGAGGGGGCGCAACACTAGGGGGGATGAGGGGGCGCAACACTAGGGGGGATGAGGGGGCGCAACACTAGGGGGATGAGGGGGCGCAACACTAGGGGGATGAGGGGGCGCAACACTAGGGGGATGAGGGGGCGCAACACTAGGGGGATGAGGGGGCGCAACACTAGGGGGATGAGGGGGCGCAACACTAGGGGGGATGAGGGGGCGCAACACTAGGGGGGATGAGGGGGCGCAACACTAGGGGGGATGAGGGGGCGCAACACTAGGGGGGATGAGGGGGCGCAACACTAGGGGGGATGAGGGGGCGCAACACTAGGGGGGATGAGGGGGCGCAACACTAGGGGGGATGAGGGGGCGCAACACTAGGGGGGATGAGGGGGCGCAACACTAGGGGGATGAGGGGGCGCAACACTAGGGGGATGAGGGGGCGCAACACTAGGGGGATGAGGGGGCGCAACACTAGGGGGGATGAGGGGGCGCAACACTAGGGGGGATGAGGGGGCGCAACACTAGGGGGGATGAGGGGGCGCAACACTAGGGGGATGAGGGGGCGCAACACTAGGGGGGATGAGGGGGCGCAACACTAGGGGGGATGAGGGGGCGCAACACTAGGGGGGATGAGGGGGCGCAACACTAGGGGGGATGAGGGGGCGCAACACTAGGGGGGATGAGGGGGCGCAACACTAGGGGGATGAGGGGGCGCAACACTAGGGGGATGAGGGGGCGCAACACTAGGGGGGATGAGGGGGCGCAACACTAGGGGGGATGAGGGGGCGCAACACTAGGGGGGATGAGGGGGCGCAACACTAGGGGGGATGAGGGGGCGCAACACTAGGGGGATGAGGGGGCGCAACACTAGGGGGATGAGGGGGCGCAACACTAGGGGGGATGAGGGGGCGCAACACTAGGGGGGATGAGGGGGCGCAACACTAGGGGGATGAGGGGGCGCAACACTAGGGGGATGAGGGGGCGCAACACTAGGGGGATGAGGGGGCGCAACACTAGGGGGATGAGGGGGCGCAACACTAGGGGGGATGAGGGGGCGCAACACTAGGGGGGATGAGGGGGCGCAACACTAGGGGGATGAGGGGGCGCAACACTAGGGGGATGAGGGGGCGCAACACTAGGGGGGATGAGGGGGCGCAACACTAGGGGGATGAGGGGGCGCAACACTAGGGGGATGAGGGGGCGCAACACTAGGGGGATGAGGGGGCGCAACACTAGGGGGGATGAGGGGGCGCAACACTAGGGGGATGAGGGGGCGCAACACTAGGGGGATGAGGGGGCGCAACACTAGGGGGATGAGGGGGCGCAACACTAGGGGGATGAGGGGGCGCAACACTAGGGGGATGAGGGGGCGCAACACTAGGGGGATGAGGGGGCGCAACACTAGGGGGATGAGGGGGCGCAACACTAGGGGGATGAGGGGGCGCAACACTAGGGGGATGAGGGGGCGCAACACTAGGGGGATGAGGGGGCGCAACACTAGGGGGATGAGGGGGCGCAACACTAGGGGGATGAGGGGGCGCAACACTAGGGGGATGAGGGGGCGCAACACTAGGGGGATGAGGGGGCGCAACACTAGGGGGATGAGGGGGCGCAACACTAGGGGGATGAGGGGGCGCAACACTAGGGGGATGAGGGGGCGCAACACTAGGGGGATGAGGGGGCGCAACACTAGGGGGATGAGGGGGCGCAACACTAGGGGGATGAGGGGGCGCAACACTAGGGGGATGAGGGGGCGCAACACTAGGGGGATGAGGGGGCGCAACACTAGGGGGATGAGGGGGCGCAACACTAGGGGGATGAGGGGGCGCAACACTAGGGGGATGAGGGGGCGCAACACTAGGGGGATGAGGGGGCGCAACACTAGGGGGATGAGGGGGCGCAACACTAGGGGGATGAGGGGGCGCAACACTAGGGGGATGAGGGGGCGCAACACTAGGGGGATGAGGGGGCGCAACACTAGGGGGATGAGGGGGCGCAACACTAGGGGGATGAGGGGGCGCAACACTAGGGGGATGAGGGGGCGCAACACTAGGGGGATGAGGGGGCGCAACACTAGGGGGATGAGGGGGCGCAACACTAGGGGGATGAGGGGGCGCAACACTAGGGGGATGAGGGGGCGCAACACTAGGGGGATGAGGGGGCGCAACACTAGGGGGATGAGGGGGCGCAACACTAGGGGGATGAGGGGGCGCAACACTAGGGGGATGAGGGGGCGCAACACTAGGGGGATGAGGGGGCGCAACACTAGGGGGATGAGGGGGCGCAACACTAGGGGGATGAGGGGGCGCAACACTAGGGGGATGAGGGGGCGCAACACTAGGGGGATGAGGGGGCGCAACACTAGGGGGATGAGGGGGCGCAACACTAGGGGGATGAGGGGGCGCAACACTAGGGGGATGAGGGGGCGCAACACTAGGGGGATGAGGGGGCGCAACACTAGGGGGATGAGGGGGCGCAACACTAGGGGGATGAGGGGGCGCAACACTAGGGGGATGAGGGGGCGCAACACTAGGGGGATGAGGGGGCGCAACACTAGGGGGATGAGGGGGCGCAACACTAGGGGGATGAGGGGGCGCAACACTAGGGGGATGAGGGGGCGCAACACTAGGGGGATGAGGGGGCGCAACACTAGGGGGATGAGGGGGCGCAACACTAGGGGGATGAGGGGGCGCAACACTAGGGGGATGAGGGGGCGCAACACTAGGGGGATGAGGGGGCGCAACACTAGGGGGATGAGGGGGCGCAACACTAGGGGGATGAGGGGGCGCAACACTAGGGGGATGAGGGGGCGCAACACTAGGGGGATGAGGGGGCGCAACACTAGGGGGATGAGGGGGCGCAACACTAGGGGGATGAGGGGGCGCAACACTAGGGGGATGAGGGGGCGCAACACTAGGGGGATGAGGGGGCGCAACACTAGGGGGATGAGGGGGCGCAACACTAGGGGGATGAGGGGGCGCAACACTAGGGGGATGAGGGGGCGCAACACTAGGGGGATGAGGGGGCGCAACACTAGGGGGATGAGGGGGCGCAACACTAGGGGGATGAGGGGGCGCAACACTAGGGGGATGAGGGGGCGCAACACTAGGGGGATGAGGGGGCGCAACACTAGGGGGATGAGGGGGCGCAACACTAGGGGGATGAGGGGGCGCAACACTAGGGGGATGAGGGGGCGCAACACTAGGGGGATGAGGGGGCGCAACACTAGGGGGATGAGGGGGCGCAACACTAGGGGGATGAGGGGGCGCAACACTAGGGGGATGAGGGGGCGCAACACTAGGGGGATGAGGGGGCGCAACACTAGGGGGATGAGGGGGCGCAACACTAGGGGGATGAGGGGGCGCAACACTAGGGGGATGAGGGGGCGCAACACTAGGGGGATGAGGGGGCGCAACACTAGGGGGATGAGGGGGCGCAACACTAGGGGGATGAGGGGGCGCAACACTAGGGGGATGAGGGGGCGCAACACTAGGGGGATGAGGGGGCGCAACACTAGGGGGATGAGGGGGCGCAACACTAGGGGGATGAGGGGGCGCAACACTAGGGGGATGAGGGGGCGCAACACTAGGGGGATGAGGGGGCGCAACACTAGGGGGATGAGGGGGCGCAACACTAGGGGGATGAGGGGGCGCAACACTAGGGGGATGAGGGGGCGCAACACTAGGGGGATGAGGGGGCGCAACACTAGGGGGATGAGGGGGCGCAACACTAGGGGGATGAGGGGGCGCAACACTAGGGGGATGAGGGGGCGCAACACTAGGGGGATGAGGGGGCGCAACACTAGGGGGATGAGGGGGCGCAACACTAGGGGGATGAGGGGGCGCAACACTAGGGGGATGAGGGGGCGCAACACTAGGGGGATGAGGGGGCGCAACACTAGGGGGATGAGGGGGCGCAACACTAGGGGGATGAGGGGGCGCAACACTAGGGGGATGAGGGGGCGCAACACTAGGGGGATGAGGGGGCGCAACACTAGGGGGATGAGGGGGCGCAACACTAGGGGGATGAGGGGGCGCAACACTAGGGGGATGAGGGGGCGCAACACTAGGGGGATGAGGGGGCGCAACACTAGGGGGATGAGGGGGCGCAACACTAGGGGGATGAGGGGGCGCAACACTAGGGGGATGAGGGGGCGCAACACTAGGGGGATGAGGGGGCGCAACACTAGGGGGATGAGGGGGCGCAACACTAGGGGGATGAGGGGGCGCAACACTAGGGGGATGAGGGGGCGCAACACTAGGGGGATGAGGGGGCGCAACACTAGGGGGATGAGGGGGCGCAACACTAGGGGGATGAGGGGGCGCAACACTAGGGGGATGAGGGGGCGCAACACTAGGGGGATGAGGGGGCGCAACACTAGGGGGATGAGGGGGCGCAACACTAGGGGGATGAGGGGGCGCAACACTAGGGGGATGAGGGGGCGCAACACTAGGGGGATGAGGGGGCGCAACACTAGGGGGATGAGGGGGCGCAACACTAGGGGGATGAGGGGGCGCAACACTAGGGGGATGAGGGGGCGCAACACTAGGGGGATGAGGGGGCGCAACACTAGGGGGATGAGGGGGCGCAACACTAGGGGGATGAGGGGGCGCAACACTAGGGGGATGAGGGGGCGCAACACTAGGGGGATGAGGGGGCGCAACACTAGGGGGATGAGGGGGCGCAACACTAGGGGGATGAGGGGGCGCAACACTAGGGGGATGAGGGGGCGCAACACTAGGGGGATGAGGGGGCGCAACACTAGGGGGATGAGGGGGCGCAACACTAGGGGGATGAGGGGGCGCAACACTAGGGGGATGAGGGGGCGCAACACTAGGGGGATGAGGGGGCGCAACACTAGGGGGATGAGGGGGCGCAACACTAGGGGGATGAGGGGGCGCAACACTAGGGGGATGAGGGGGCGCAACACTAGGGGGATGAGGGGGCGCAACACTAGGGGGATGAGGGGGCGCAACACTAGGGGGATGAGGGGGCGCAACACTAGGGGGATGAGGGGGCGCAACACTAGGGGGATGAGGGGGCGCAACACTAGGGGGATGAGGGGGCGCAACACTAGGGGGATGAGGGGGCGCAACACTAGGGGGATGAGGGGGCGCAACACTAGGGGGATGAGGGGGCGCAACACTAGGGGATGAGGGGGCGCAACACTAGGGGATGAGGGGGCGGAACACTAGGGGATGAGGGGGCGGAACACTAGGGGATGAGGGGGCGGAACACTAGGGGATGAGGGGGCGGAACACTAGGGGATGAGGGGGCGGAACACTAGGGGATGAGGGGGCGGAACACTAGGGGATGAGGGGGCGGAACACTAGGGGATGAGGGGGCGGAACACTAGGGGATGAGGGGGCGGAACACTAGGGGATGAGGGGGCGGAACACTACGGGATGAGGGGGCGGAACACTACGGGATGAGGGGGCGGAACACTACGGGATGAGGGGGCGGAACACTACGGGATGAGGGGGCGGAACACTACGGGATGAGGGGGCGGAACACTACGGGATGAGGGGGCGGAACACTACGGGATGAGGGGGCGGAACACTACGGGATGAGGGGGCGGAACACTACGGGATGAGGGGGCGGAACACTACGGGATGAGGGGGCGGAACACTACGGGATGAGGGGGCGGAACACTACGGGATGAGGGGGCGGAACACTACGGGATGAGGGGGCGGAACACTACGGGATGAGGGGGCGGAACACTACGGGATGAGGGGGCGGAACACTACGGGATGAGGGGGCGGAACACTACGGGATGAGGGGGCGGAACACTACGGGATGAGGGGGCGGAACACTACGGGATGAGGGGGCGGAACACTACGGGATGAGGGGGCGGAACACTACGGGATGAGGGGGCGGAACACTACGGGATGAGGGGGCGGAACACTACGGGATGAGGGGGCGGAACACTACGGGATGAGGGGGCGGAACACTACGGGATGAGGGGGCGGAACACTACGGGATGAGGGGGCGGAACACTACGGGATGAGGGGGCGGAACACTACGGGATGAGGGGGGGGAACACTATGGGATGAGGGGGGGAACACTGTGGGATGAGGGGGGGGACACTGTGGGATGAGGGGGGAACACTATGGGATGAGGGGGGAACACTATGGGATGAGGGGGGAACACTATGGGATGAGGGGGGAACACTATGGGATGAGGGGGGAACACTATGGGATGAGGGGGGAACACTATGGGATGAGGGGGGGAACACTATGGGATGAGGGGGGGAACACTATGGGATGAGGGGGGGAACACTATGGGATGAGGGGGGGAACACTATGGGATGAGGGGGGGAACACTATGGGATGAGGGGGGGAACACTATGGGATGAGGGGGGGAACACTATGGGATGAGGGGGGGAACACTATGGGATGAGGGGGGGAACACTATGGGATGAGGGGGGGAATATAGGTGCGTGTTATACGCCGATAAATACGGTAATTGAGTCACGGACTGTACTAACTCAATTACCAATCCCAATCACACGAACAGAGTCTTTTAAAAGTATTTTAGCCAGGTCTATTGCAGGGGCCATAGAGGCATAAACAAAACAGTACTCAATGAGTATTCCAAATAGATAAGGGAAAGAGTATAGTAAGAGAAAGGACAGAGTGTAAACGAGGAGTAGTAAATCTCTACCTTTATTATTACTAATTAAAAACAAAAGGAATAGAGTTTACAATAATGTTTGTATACTAGGGGAGGATAAATACCAGAAAGAACTGGTGCAGAGCAGAGCAAACCTAAAATAGAGGTCCCTGAAAAAAAACATCCTCTTGGGTGAGAGAGAAGGACAGTTATATAGAGGAAATGTGGGCTCAGCAGGAATAATAGTAGTCAAAACAGTAGACCACAGTAGTAAAGTAAACATGTGAGCCAACACACTATAGCCAGTAACTAAAGTACCGTGTAACCCCACCCTCGGCTAAGGCTATCAGTAAACCCTAGCAAGGGTTAATAACCAAAAAAACGCTTTAAAAAAATTACATCAATACAAGCAGGATCAACGAGACCTAAGAAACTCAAAAAAGCTCTATCCCTGGGTTACCTCGGCACCGCACGTATCTAGTGCCTACCTGAACCAAGTGACCCTAGTGTAGCCAAACTGGTAAACAAAAATAAAGAAAACTTAAATGTGCTCATCGTGCTACCAAGAGCAAAAATGAAGGTACTAGGAGCTAAGGAGACAGATTTTGCAGGGACCATAGACCTGGGGCAGGAGGCTGGCAAGCAGGTTCCTCCAAAAGCCAATGGCAGGGTTCTGTTCGCCACAAAGGGCATTACATAATAAGTGTGAAGCAGAATATTTATCGGATATCGCTCAATCCACTGCTTGATTGCATTATGTAGCCATAAACACATGTATCCCCATGTAAATAATTAAAATAAACATGAGTACTTGTAGTACTTTAAACAAATTCTACGGTTCGTTTTATTGATGTGCATCCTGCCATACCACACCTGGGTTTTTACAATGAAAATCCTGAGTGCTGTTAACATATTATAGATCTATAACAAACAGTGAGAAGACTGAAAAATGAAGAAAATAAGGATTTTGTAGACAGCAGAAGGATAATCCAAAGCAGGCTATCCAGAGGCAGAATTACCTTAGCAAGTCCCTAGTAAGTAGTAAAACTAAAAGAATGATCGTAAGCCAAAAACACAGTAAATAATCGGAGCACAGTGAACACAGATTAACCCCTTAAGGACCAAACTTCTGGAATAAAAGGGAATCATGACGTGTCACACACGTCATGTGTCCTTAAGGGGTTAAATAAGTCAACTGTAGGTGCAGGCAGCAAACACTAGAAGACAAGCCAAGGTATGAATTAGGTGCAGGGACCAAGAGGCCTATACACAGAGAATTAAACAGAAAATCTCAATACTCTGCAGCCTTATGATATAAAGTATAGATTTATAGTCCACCAAAGAGGAGGTGGGATCCAGTTGAGTTCCAATAACTCAAGCCTTTCATAAAAGGTTCAAAACTACCTGCTGCAGGACAGGGAGTGAGTGCGGTATTAGATATCCATGCAAAAAGCTGGGGTGAGATTTTTTCCTCTCAAGATTGCCATGCCTTGGATGTCACATGCAACGCTGCATGGTATATCTCTGTCATATGAAAAAGCTTGAGGCCTGGTTCAGAATCCAGAAAGTTGCCACTTTTGTATTTATCACTTATCTCAAAGTAACACATGAATATGATGCTGAAGGCATTTTGAAAATATAGGTAACCCTTATTATTTACATAAACAAATATCATACTTTGTTTGTGTGGCCAAGATGTGTAATGTTCCCATACATTAAACAATATTTCAAACCATTAACTCTGTTCAATAAAAAAGGCTTTTAAAATGTTTTGCATATTTTTAATCTGAAAATGCCACGCAATTTTTCTAAAATCATCAATTAATGAGTCACACCTTAAGTCTCCCTGGAACTTCACCAGGATTACCCCATAGCACTAAATCCCTTCAAGCAAATATATATTACATTAATTACAACGATTCTGTTAAATATCAGATGAATTGTAAATCTTTCCTACGCAGGAGCATCCGGTCACAAGGTGCACGGTTACACGTAACCTATACTTCTTCTGCCACACTGCAAGGCCACAGCATTAGAGGAGAGTGATAGCTACCCTTTGGCACCATGTCTGCTGTGGACTGTTTCCAATTATGCTCAGTCAGTGCAAAAAGGGTAGAGTCAGAATGCCAAGTTTGATAGGATAGTAATGCCTAATTAAATAACTGAAAAAGAGGGTACAGCTATATACATTTCAGATACAGGGCATTTATTTACAAAGATTTCATGGATACGCATCCCTTCTACATACTGATAGGCACTAAATAAAGAAATAAAACATCAAGTGCAACCCTGTAATGCGACAGCCGTAAATAAAATTAACAAATTGTAGCAGTTATATATTATATTAATAAAGGGTATATTTAGTAGTGTGGGGAACATTAATATAGTTTATATTAAGTGTTGTTATTATTATTATTATTATTATTATTATTATTATTATTATTATTATTATTATTATTATTATTATTATTATTATTGCCATTTATATAGCGCCAACAGATTCCGTAGCGCTTTACAATATTTTGAGAGGGGGGGATGTAACAATAAATAAGACAATTACAAGAAAACTTACAGGAATAATAGGTTGAAGAGGACCCTGCTCAAATGAGCTTACAGTCTATAGGAGGTGGGGTATTAGAAACATTAGGATAGGAAATATCAAGTAGGAGTGAAGCAGAGCTGGAGGAGAGAGCAAAGCACTATCCCATAGGAGAGCAAGAGACAGGTATGTAAGGGAGAGATTACTCTGGGAGGCCATACGCTTTCCTGAAGAGATGGGATTTAAGGCCCTTCTTAAATAATTGAAGACTAGGGGAGAGTCTGATGGCAGTAGGCAAGTTATTCCATAGGAGAGGAGCCGCCCGTGAGAGGTCCTGCAAGCGTGAGTTGGCCGTACGGGTGCGAGCAGCGATCAGGAGGTGGTCGCGGGCAGAGCGGAGGGTACGAGGAGGGGCATACCTCTGGATCAGTGAAGAGATATAAGAGGGGCTGGAATTGTTCAGTGCTTTAAATGTATGGGTTAGCACTTTGAATTGACTCCTATAGGATACAGGGAGCCAATGTAAGGACTGGCAGAGGGGCGAGGTGTGAGAGGACCGACTGGATAGGAAAATCAGTCTAGCTGCAGCATTCATTACGGACTGTAGCGGGGCAGTACGGCTTTTGGGGAGACCAATCAGGAGAGGGTTACAGTAATCCATGCGGGAAATTACTAGAGCATGGACAAGCTCCTTGGTAGCATCTTGCGTAAGAAAGGGGCGGATGCGGGCTATGTTTTTGAGTTGGAACCTACAGGACTTGGCAACAAACTGGATGTGAGACTCAAAGGTGAGACCAGAGTCAAGTATGACGCCAAGACAGCGCGCTTGTAGGGATGGACTCATGTGGATATCACTGACTTGAAGGGAGAGTGAGAGAGGAGGATCAGTATTAGGAGGAGGAAAGACAAGGAGTTCAGTTTTAGAGAGGTTAAGTTTGAGAAAGCGTGACGACATCCAGTCAGAGATGGAAGAGAGGCAAGCAGTGACACGTTGCAGGACGGCCGGGGAGAGGTCCGGTGAGGAGAGGTATATCTGAGTGTCATCAGCGTACAGGTGGTAGTTGAATCCAAAAGAGGCAATAAGTTTTCCAAGAGAGGCAGTATAAAGAGAAAATGGAAGGGGACCAAGGACAGAGCCTTGGGGAACTCCAACCGAGACAGGGCGAGGGGAGGAGGTATCCTTGGAAAAGGAGACACTAAATGAGCGTTGGGAGAGATAGGAGGAAAACCAAGAGAGGACAGAGTCACAGAGACCGAGTGATTGAAAAGTTTGAAGGAGGAGAGCATGATCAACTGTGTCAAAGGCAGCAGAGAGGTCAAGGAGAATTAATATGGAGTAGTGACCTTTGGATTTAGCGGAGATTAGGTCATTAGTCACTTTGATAAGAGCGGCCTCAGTAGAGTGGAGAGGGCGGAAGCCAGACTGAAGAGGGTCAAGGAGAGAGTTGGAATTAAGGAAGTGAGACACACGGGTAAAGACAAGTCTTTCCAAAAGCTTTGATGAGTAAGGGAGCAGGGATATGGGACGATAGTTAGAGGGGGAGGACGGGTCAAGAGATGTTTTTTTCAGGATAGGTATTACAGTGGCATGTTTAAGGTCAGCAGGAACAGTGCCAGAAGAGAGAGAGCAGTTAAAGATGTGTGTTAGGATAGGCACAAGACAAGGGGAGAGAGATCTGATGAGGTGAGATGGGACAGGATCAAGTGGGCAAGTGGTGGGGCGAGAGGAATGGAGAAGTGCAGCCACCTCTTGTTCAGTAGCTGGGGAGAAAATCTGAAGGGTAGGGAAAGCATGATTTATGTGTGGTTGAGAAAGAGAACGGCAAGGAGGGGAGAATTGTTTCCTTAGCTGTTCAATCTTGTCAGTAAAGTAATATGCAAAGCTATCAGCTGTAAGGTTAGTTTGGGGGGTGGCCACAGCAGGGCGGAGAAGGGAATTCAAAGTGTCAAAGAGACGTCTGGGATTGCGGGAGCATGAACTAATGAGAGAGGAAAAGTAGGACTGTTTGGCGAGGGCAAGGGCTGCGCTGTACGAAAGCAACATGAATCTATAATGAAGATAGTCTGCCTGGGTGCGGGACTTCCTCCAGGAGCGTTCAGCACAGCGGGAGCAACTCTGCAGATAGCGTGTTGATTTATTATGCCAAGGTTGGGGTCGTGTTCTCCTCGTGGTGCATGTTTGGAGTGGGGCTGCAGTGTTCAAGGCAGATGTGAGGGTAGTGTTATATGTGGAGATGGCCAGTGAGGGACAGGAGAGGGAAGGGATGGATAGCAGTTGTGAATCCATGTCAGCCGACAGCTGCTGGAGGTCAATAGAGTTAAGGTTCCTCCTGAGCTGAGGGGGGTTAGGCTGAGGTTGTTGGGTGAGGGGGTAATTGAGAGCAAACGATAAGAGGTGGTGATCAGAGAGAGGAAATGGAGTATTGCAGATATTAGATAATGTACATGAATAGGAGAAAATAAGGTCGAGGGTATTTCCAGCTACATGAGTGGGAGAATTAGCCCACTGCAATAGTCCAAGGGAGGAAGTAATTGAAAGTAGTTTAGAGGCTGCTGGGGTTAAAGGTGGGTTAATGGGAATATTGAAGTCTCCAAGAATTAGGGATAGAATGTTGGAAGAGAGGAAGTAGGGTAGCCAGGCAGCAAAGTGGTCAAGGAAGAGGAGAGGGGAACCAGGGGGACGATAGATGACGGCAATGTTAGCAGAGAAGGGTTTGAAAAGGCGAATTGAATGAATTTCGAATGATGGGAAAGAGAGGGAAGGGGGGGTGGGCAGGGTTTTAAAGGAGCAGTGGGGTGAGAGAAGAAAACCTACACCGCCACCTTTAATCTCCGCTTGTCTTGGATTGTGGGTAAAGTGAAGACCACCAAAGGACAGTGAGGCAGGGGTAGCAGTATCCGAGGGAGAGAGCCATGTTTCTGTTAGTGCAAGTAGGTTTAGGGAGTGTGAGATAAATAGGTCATGGATGGAAGTAGATTTAAAGGTGCTGCACACAGAGCGTGCATTCCAGAGGGCAGCTTTAAAAGAGGAATTATAGTGAGAATTACATGGAATGGGTATTAGGTTGTAGTGGTTTCTGGTGTTTGAACCAGGTGGCTGAGTAGTGGAGGGACCAGGGTTTGGAGAGACATCACCTGCTGCTAGGAGTAGTAGGATGGAAAGGAAGAGAAGGTGCGAGTAAGATTTAAATGTTGGGGATGAGAGCTTGTATTTAAGGGATTTAGGAGGGGTGTGTGGAGAAAGGCTGGATAAATATGAGTAAAGTGCATGTCATGAATACAGAGATGAGGGGAGCAGGGAGGGAGCAATGAAGATGGTGTTAGCAGGAACAGGTAAGTGAAATGATAGAGAGATTTTAATGATGAGGGAAGTGAGAGAGAAAGTGAAAAATAGAAGTGAGAACATTAGTAGGAGAGTAGGTATATTAATTGTATACTAAGTAGGTATATTAATTATATTAAGTGTTGAGGTATATTAATATAGAGTACATCAAGTGTGGGGGTATATTGAAGTGTGGAGGTATATTAATATATGATACATTAAGTGGGGGGTATATTAATATAGGATACATTAAGTGGGGGGTATATCAATATAGAATACATTATTAAGTGTGAAGGTATATTAATATAGGTTATATAAAGTGTGGGGGTATATTAATATAGGATACATTACGTGGGGGGGTATATTAATATAGGATACATTACGTGGGGGGTATATCAATATAGGATACATTAAGTGTGAAGGTATATTAATATAGGTTATATAAAGTGTGGGGGTACATTTATATAGGGTACATTAAGTGTGGGGGTATATTAATATAGGGTACATTAAGTGTGGAGGTATATTAATATAGGGTATATCAAGAGTGGGGGTTTATTAATATAGGGTATATCAAGAGTGGGGGTTTATTAATATAGGGTATATCAAGAGTGGGGGTTTATTAATATAGTGTATATTAAGTGTGGGGTTATATTAATATAGGGTATATTAAGTGTGGGGCTATATTAAGTGTGGGGGTATATTAATATAGGGTACATTACGTGTGGGGGTATATTACTATAGGGTACATTAATTGTGGAGGTATATTAATATAGGGTATTTTAAGTGTGGAGTTATATTAATATAGGGTATATCAAGCATGGGGGTATATTAAGTGTGAGGGTATATTAAGTATTGGGTTATATTAATATAGGGTACATTAAGTGTGGGGGTATATTACTATAGGGTACATTAATTGTGGAGGTATATTAATATAGGGTATATTAAGTGTGGGGGTATATTAATATAGGGTACATTAAGTGTGGGGTTATATTAATACAGGGTATATTAATATAGGTTATATTAAGTGTGGGGTTATATTAATATAGGGTATATCAAGCATTGGGGTATATTAAGTGTGAGGGTATATTAATATAGGGTATATTAAGTGTGGGGTTATATTAATATAGGGTATATCAAGCATTGGGGTATATTAAGTGTGAGGGTATATTAATATAGGGTATATTAAGTGTGGGGGTATATTACTATAGGGTACATTAATTGTGGAGGTATATTAAGTGTGGAGTTATATTAATATAGGGTATATCAAGCGTCGGGGTGTATTAATATAGGGTACATTACGTGTGGGGGTATATTACTATAGGGTACATTAATTGTGGAGGTATATTAACATAGGGTATATTAAGTGTGGAGTTATATTAATATAGGGTATATCAAGCATGGGGGGTATATTAAGTGTGAGGTTATATTAATACAGGGTATATTAAGTGTGGGGGTATATTACTATAGGGTATATCAAGAGTGGGGGTTTATTAATATAGGGTATATCAAGAGTGGGGGTATATTAACATAGTGTATATTAAGTGTGGGGTATATTAAATTAATATAGGGTACATTATTAATATAGGGAATATTAAGTGTGAGGTTATATTAATATAGGATACATTACGTGTGGGGGTATATTAATATAGGATACATTAAGTGGGGGGTATATCAATATAGGATACATTAATTGTGGAGATATATTAATATAGGGTATATTAAGTGTGGAGTTATATTAATATAGGGTATATCAAGCGTGGGGGTATAATAATATAGGGTATATTAATATAGAGTATATCAAGCGTGGGGGTATATTAAGCGCGGGGGTATATTAAGCGCGGGGGTATATTAAGCGCGGGGGTATATTAGGGGGGTTTATTAAGTGTGGGGTATATTAATATAGGGTACATTAAGTGTGGGGTATATTAATATAGGGTACATTAAGTGTGGGGTATATTAATATAGGGTACATTAAGTGTGGGGGTACATTAATATAGGGTATATATTAAGTGTGTAGTTATATTAATATAGGGTATTTCAAGCGTGGGGGTATATTAATATAGGGTACATTAAGTGTGGGGGTATATTACTATAGGGTATATTAAGTGTGGAGGTATATTAATGTGGGGTATATTAAGTGTAGGGGTATATCAAGCGTTGGGGTATATTAGGGGGGTATATTAATACAGGGTACATTAAGTGTGGGGGAACATTAAGTGTGGGGGAACATTAAGTGTGGGGGTACATTAAGTGTGGGGGTACATTAAGTGTGGGGGTACATTAAGTGTGGGGGTACATTAAGTGTGGGGGAACATTAAGTGTGGGGGAACATTAAGTGTGGGGGTACATTAAGTGTGGGGGTACATTAAGTGTGGGGGTACATTAAGTGTGGGGGTACATTTACAGCAGTGTCTGAGTTAGCACAGTGTGTTGTATGAATGTATGTGACATATAAAGCCAGCTATAGTAGATAAATAAAATAATAAAATAATAATAATAATATCAGATAATCACACTGTGCCCGCTGTGATCCAGTCTCTCTGATTACTACACACAGAGGGTATAATACAGCCATCACACTGCTCCCACACACCCCTCTCTGCTGTGCAGAGCAAACATTGCCTCACCTCCTGCACCGAGGCAGCATAACCCGCTGCTGGCTCCGGGGGCGCTTCCTATTGGACACTGAGGCAGGATAGTCTGCCAGGATTGGCCAGTGACGCCGTCAGTCACTGAGAACGTCCCTCCCCTTTCCTCCTTGCAAAGCTGCTGTGAGCCGACATGTAAACAATCCCCAGCTCCCATTCAGAGAGCAGGGGGGCGCGTGTTAGGGAGGCTGGCTCCCCCTCCCTCTACCTATGACGGGGGCAGGGGAGGCCTATGACAGGTTTTGATGGCTGGAAGATATGGTTATGTAAAATACCAGGCTGTCTCCACCTCCCTGTGCTCACACCCCCTAAGACATTAAGAGCACAGGAGAGTCCTCTACCCAGCAACACACCCCCTGCACAGAGCCCTGCTCATAGACATCCTGTAAACAACAAGCAATCAGCAAAATAAATAAATTAAAAAAACACAGGCCACAAACTATAGTGAGCCTTTACAAAACATACACAATGTAAAACTGCGAGCACGGATCCATCAAGTTACTAGTCCTGAGAATAACAATTGTAAACAAAGTATCCATCATTATTCACATCTCTTGCAATGGTTATGCAATCACCAGTGAGAGGTCCAACCTCTAAATGGAATAAAGGGGCTGCTAACACCCCCAAATACAATGTCACCAGCAAAAATGTCACCTCCCACCCCATATGTGACAGCACCCAGATGTCTTCACTTGCTGATGGGATCTCTATAAGCAATGATAATCCTCCCCTCCTATGTCTGCATGCCATCACTAGTTCCACCCTCTTCAATTGTTATGTTCTGTAAAAAGAACTGATTAGGGTCTCCTTTTCCTGAAAGAGTTTATTTGACAAAATGCATTTTAATATTAAAGCCATCCTGTAGCTTTGCCTTTTTTAGTTCATATAGCAAAATTAGAATATAGTTGACCTATTTACAGAGAATATAATACAATGACATGAAAGGTGTTAAGGAGATCAATGAATGGCCATAGAATAGAGGAGACATGTTTGCTGTTTATCCATTGTCACTAACACACCCACTCCTGCAGCTTCCACTCTATCTAGTGCACCACGCCCCCTACAGAGCTGCTTCTCATGCAAGGGACCCTCCCTGCATTGGATGCAGAAAACATTCAATATAAAATAAAAACAAAAAATAAAGAAAGGTCTATCTGCAATGCCCCATTTGAAATAGAGTTCAGCCTTTCCCCTCTTGTAATAATATTTACAATAACAACATGGAGGGAGGATATGCATTTGTACACATAGCATGGATTCTGATCAATAAAAAGGTGATGTGACATTTGTACCCTCTGCACCACATGCTGCCAGTGTTACTGGTACTTAGCACACACACAAATCATTGAATACCAAGCACAAACAAACAACACTTGCTGAAGAGTCTATACCAGACTCCAAAAAGGTAAATGCAATCACCAGTGAGTGATCCATCAACTAAATGGCATAAAAGGGCTCTCAACACCCCCCCATACAATGTCTCCAGCAGAAATGTCCCCTTCCACCCCATGTGTGACAGCACCCAGATGTAGACTCCCCCTCAAATGTTGTTTTAAAAGATGATGGGAGTTGGAGTATTGCATCTATTGGATGTTTTGCAGATGGTCCACCCTCTCACTGCACAATGTGGTTGTGGTGTTGCACAGAGGATGACTGGTGTCCTCCATCAGTAGTGAGTGCTCCCAGGGGTGAGCTGCCCCAGATGCCCATGTGCCCCCTCCCAGGGCAGTATCCCTGCCATGACACCCTGTATTACCCACTCATGTTCAGTGTGGCATGCCCTTGGCATAGTACCTGCTCACCCCTGTGCACCCATTGCTGTACTGGTGCAGGGATCCCCCCCACACCATCACTACTGCCAGCTACACCCACCACCTGTGCCCCCCTTCTCCCCCCTGTCACCCAGTGCCCCTCCCTTCACCTGGCAGCAGTGAATGGGCTGTTGTGGCTGGCACTCAGTCCTGTCAGTCACCCTCCCTGCTGCTGTTGCTGCCGCCGTTCATCCCCCCGCACGGACTCCATGCTTTCTTGCTTTTGTTTTGTTTATTTCCTTCCTGACGGGTTCCCGGAAAGCGCGTGACTCCCTCCCCCCATGTGACACACCATCCCACCAATCAGAGCCGCCTGGTACCCGATCGCAGCCAATCAGCGCCCGGCTGGCAGGGGTGGAAATAGAGCAGGGGAGAGGAGGGGGGCACGCTTATTCTAAGCAGGACAGGGCTGGGGGGGACAGTCACACGTTATAGGGGGGATCACTGGATGGAGGAGGGGGGGTCTTATAGGGCCAAATTATGGGATCATTAGATCCCCAGAAACCCCATGTCAGAGCAGGATCCTCACTCCCACAAACCTCAGCCACAAGCAAGCTCTTACAATGACCATAAATACTGTGTTTACATTGCCCCCCCAGCCCAATGAATGGAGCCAGGCTGCAGAAAAATAAAATATTATTATTTTAATTTTTTTAAAAATTTTTTTTAAATGTCTGATTTGTGTTAAAATGCCCCTTATAATACATGGTGTTATTATGGGGAATCCCTGGATGGGAGGGACCTGGTGCTGTGGATTTACATAATAAGGGGGTTTTACTGTCTTCAAAGAAGAGCTGTCTGTGCTGATGCTTTCCTTTCCTCTGCCTCAGTACAAAAACAATCATTTTAAACTTGTATCTCGTGAAAAAAAAAAAAAAAAAGATTATTTCTAGGAAGAATTATATATTTTCTGCCATGGGGTATAAACATTTTTTTTATTGTGCTTTATTTTCTGTAATGTTGTTATCTTGTGAGTATGAGAGGCATGTTGGAAATTCTATAAGTGCTGTATTTTAATTCATTCATTATAGTGATAAACACATAGCTGTAGACTCTTTATGTGGCTAATTATACTAGTTTAAATCCCCACAATGGAAACATACAGAAATGCTGTGAGTAGGTGATGGGGAAATAGGATGAGAGAAGTTGCTCAACTTTGCCTTGTGACAAGGTAATAGCAGCAAGATTGGCCTGTATAGATAGTCATTCATTAAAGTGTGAGTTGGAATTCAAACTTACATTTATATTTTAGGTTAAAATAGATGAACTGGAAGCATTGTTGATTTAGAGAATTTTTCAATTTGACTAATTTAAATTCACTTGGAATTCCTGTTAGTTTACACTTTAGCTAGTAATTGTAATATCGCTTTCAACTGCAGAAATTAAATGCCACTGTTAGTTACCTTTCCTCTGAACTGTTTTGTATTGATAGTATCATATATATATATATATATATACTTTACAAAAAGAAGGGTCGTTTATTGATAGTGTAGCTTTCTAGTAGCAGATCTAATAACTAAAGCAATAAAAATAATACATAAGAATCCTGTTTAATATGGTAATAATGAAAAACAAAAATGTTAAATAAGTTTTAGATTGGAGCTTGGCACAGACAAAACCTCCATCATGGCCAAACACAGCATAGTTTAAATAAGTGAGGGGGGCAGATGGTGTCTCCAGGTAATTATTCCAGGTCTTTTCTTAGTATTTAATCAGGGTAATTCTGACAATCTAACCGGTAAAATTTTTGATTCTTCTATTTCCATCCATCTGGGTTTATCAACCTGATTATTAAAGCTCACAGCCACTGCAGCGTTAGTGGCGAAATAATATTTGCGGATATCGGGAACACCGATACCGCCATTCGATTTGTGGTGCTGCAAGGAAGTGAGCTTTACTCGAGCAGGCTTGTTCCCCCAGATGAACTTCATCATTGTCGAGTGAACTTTATTAAAAAATGATAATGGGATGGACAAAGGGATGGTCCTAAAGAAATATAGAATTTTTGGTAGTATCGTCATTTTAACAGATGCGACCCTCCCCAGCCAGGAAAGTTCCATTCCGCCCCATCTCTCCATCTCCTTTTGTAGGTACGACCATGCTTTCCTCAAGTTGTGATTATGCATATTTACCAAATTTTTGCATAAATTAATGCCAAGATATTCCATGTAGTCAGCTCTCCAATCAAATAAATATAATTTCTTAAGGGCAATGGTTTCCGAATTTTTTAAATGAAATGGAAGGGCCTGAGACTTAGACTCGTTTAATTTGTAGTACGATATCTCGCCAAATTGAGTTAAAATGTCTTTGAGGTGGCTCAAAGATTCTTTTGGGTTTTTGATAGCTAGAATTATATCGTCTGCAAACAGGCCAATTTTGTGTGCGGATTCTTTAATAACAATTCCTGCAATTTGTGGGGTTGTTCTAATTAGTTCAGCCAGGGGTTCTATTGCTAAAACAAATAGAATTGGAGATAAAGGGCACCCCTGTCTCGTCCCATTGGTTAAAGAAAACGTTTTGGGTGTGAAACCGGAAGCTGAGACATGGGCGGAAGGTGCCCAATATAGCGCCTTAATTGCTGTGATAAAGGATGATGGTATGTTGAATCTTTCTAACGTTCTCCATAAATATCCCCAATGTATCCTGTCAAACGCCTTCTCTGCGTCTAGAGATAGAAGCAATGAAGGCGTTTTGGTCATATTGATGTGCTGAATCAAGTTTATGAATCTTCTAGTCCCGCCTGTCTATCCTTTACAAAACCCACTTGATCCTTATTTATTAGCAATGGGATTAATTTGGTTAATCTATTTGCGAGAACTTTAGAATAAATCTTTGAGTTATTATTGATTAGAGAAATGGGTCTAAAATTGTGGCATCTATCAGGAGTTTTTCCCGGTTTTGGCAAGGTGACTATTCGTGCGCACAAGGACTCCTCTGGCATCGTTCCCCCGGACTTATAGGAGTTGAATAATTTGGTCATGTGGGGAATTAAAATTTCTTGAAAAGTTTTATAATATAAAATAGTGAATCCATCGGGACCAGGGGCTTTTCCGGATGGCATAAGTTTGACCGCCTCAGCTATCTCTTTTGCTGATATTTCACATTCTAAGCTTTCTAAGTGTCCTGGAGACAGACGAGGCAATGTCACTCTGTCTAAGAATTTATCAATGGTTGTTGCAGAAGGCTGGGTAAGGTTCGAATCACATTCTAAATTATAAAGTTTACTATAATACTCTGCAAACATGTCACTGATTTTAGTAGGATGAAACACTTTTCGCCACTGATCATCAAGTAAATACGCTATTTTTGATTGTGCATTTACATGCCGGAGTTTGGATGCCAAAAGAGTAGAGGCCCTGTTGCCTTTTAAGTAAAATGTTTTCCTGAGACGTCTCACCATAAGAGATGTACGATCTAAATTAATTTTGTTAATTTTAGCCTTAATTTCTCCTATCATTGCTGATAGGGAAGACGAGGTACCAAATTTATTAGCCTGGTTCAAATTGTACAGTTCTTTTTCCAATGTTCTTAAATTATTGCTATTAAGTTTCTTCAGGTGAGACGCTCTAGAAATAAAATGACCTCTTAACATAGCCTTATGCGCATTCCAAGACACCTCACCAGGAACCTTGGGTGAGGCATTTTCCAAAAAATAATCGCTCAAGGCTTTCTCCGTCAATGATCTGTTCACAACATCGTTTAATAAATAATCGCCTAATTTCCAGGTTCTATTCGGGGCTGAAGAAACAATTTTGTCAATATGCCTTATGATTGGAGCATGGTCAGACCAGTTAATGTCTAAGATATCAGATTTCAAGATGTGCGGGATTAAAGCGCTCTGGACCATAAACCTATCCAGCCTGGAATACATATTTTTAGATACAGAATAATACGTAAAATCTCTTTCATTCTCATGCATCAGTCTCCAGGAATCATATAAACCACATTCAATCATGTATCTGGAACATTTGTTTGCTAATCTGTCGCTGTCCCCTCTATGTTGTTGATCATTGTCTTCCCTAGCGTTATCCAATTCACCGTCCATAACAAAATTCGTATCGCCACACATTACCAAGCTGCCTCTCACATTCTCATTCACTAAGTCCATCAATTTCCTAAAGAACTGCAACTGACCGGTGTTGGGAAAATACATGTTCACTATAGTATATTCAATAGTGTTAAGTGAACCTATCCATATTAAATACCTCCCGTCATCATCCGTCATTACTTTGTTCGTCGAACATGCTACATTCCTGTGGAAGAAAATCGATGCACCTCTAGACTTGGATTTATAAGTGCTATGATATTGGACTGGGAAAAGCTTTGACATAATCTTATGTTTTTTATCATTTTTAAAATGCGTTTCCTGTACACAGATGACATCTGATTTGTTGGATTTTGCTTCTTTAAATAGTAAGCGTCTTTTGTGGGCGGTGTTCAGGCCTCTCACATTAAATGACATATATTTTAAAACCATAATTTATGGAACAGCAATGCTTGATAAAGAGTAAAAGAACATTCAACTTTGTGAGAGTCCGAACAACCGCCTTCCAATAAAGAAACATCCAACAATACTGTCACAACAAACTCAAGTTGTGTACATGTGTGTACAGGAATAAATAAACAAATTTGTGCAAGTCGCTGATGCCACATAATATGCATTTTTGTATGAGGCATTTCTGTGATTCGTGATCTGGAAACATTTCTACCAAATTTTAAAGGATGGATGGTCAAATAAAAAAATAAAAAAATTAAAATATCAACGGGGTACAAAAAACTTGGGTATATACCCCTATCAGGGGAAATAAACAAACAGTGAAAAAGGGCCATGAGGGAGAGCAAAAAAAGTTTCTCCATCTCAGGGTATTAGGCCCAGGTTGGGGGGGGGGGAGAAGGCTGCTGGATACAAGGGGAGCAATATAAATAAAAAAAACAACACCAAAAAAAAAAATAATAAAAAAAAACCACAAAATAATATTGATTGTGAAAATTGGGAAATATTTAAGTGGTCAAATCGATTTCTGAAATAAATTGTTAAGTTGCATATCAAATAATCATTGGTGTGCAAACTCTAAGGACAGTCATAACGAGGAGAAACAAGTCAAGATTCAAAGTAATCCCGTTAAATCTCCAGACTGGAGCAGGACTCAATAGTCTGTTACAGAGATAAAGTTTTCTCGGAACCAAGCCATAAAAATCAATAGAGAGAAAAAAAAAGAAAAAAAAAATCATGAAAATAAACGTATATAAAAAAAATAAGTAAATAAAATTCCTTAGTGAAGATAGGAAGAACATCTAAACTTGAAGTGTCGAACGATTTACGACCGTGGAAAATGAAGACTGTAGCTCTATGAACTGGAAACTCAGGAAGTGTCAGATTTGCTTCTCTTGCTGGCCTGCAGAGGAGTAGATGGCGAGAGTCTATGAGGCGATACCTGACTTCTAGTCATGGATTGGATGAGTTCCATTCCTTCCTCAGGCGACGTGATTATGAAATTCCTGCCATCCATACGGAAAAGGACTTTAACCGGGAATCCCCATCTATATCTTATCCCTCTTCGTCTTAGATCCGCGGTAAAAAGTTTAAATTCTCTGCGTCGCCTCATTGTTTGGGCAGAGAAGTCTTGGAAGACCTTCATACCGCTGTAGTCCCCCGTGAGACCTGACGTGCGTACTGCACCCAGAAATTCCTCTTTAATGTGGTAATAGTGAAATCTCACTATCACATCTTTGGGTGCAGCCGCAGGTGCATTACCGGGTTTAGGCAATCTATGGATGCGGTCCAGTAGTAGATCCGTATTTTTAGCAGTTGGTAGGGCTGACTTCACCATTGCCTGGAAATATCTTTGTAATTCCATAGCGTCTATATTTTCAGGGATCCCCCTGATCCTTAGGTTATTACGCCTACTTCTATCCTCGGCGTCCGCCAACTTTTCCGCTTGTTGGTGTACTTGCTTCTGAAGCTCTTTTACAGTTTCAACCAGATCCAGGTGAGATTGCTCTTGAGAGTGCAATCTATTCTCTATTATTTCCGTTCGCTGATTAATGCCCTCCATGGCTCCATATAAAGTGTCAAAGTCATTCTTAACCCCTTAAGGACACATGACATGTGTGACATGTGTGAGTGTCTGCATGGTCTACTGACCATTCGTCTCAATGTTCTCCAGGCCTGGACTGGTCCACTAGGATATTCCCGTGTGTACTGCAGTACCTGGGGCTGTTCGGGCTGCCAGATTATATTGAGTATGCATGCATTCTGTTCCCGGTAGTATCTGATGTGTGAAGTCACCCATAAGGTGAATAAGACAGTGCTAATGCCATAGATATATGATGTCACTTCTCATGTATCCACCTGTCAAAACCATATACCCATAGCTCCCAAGCACCCCTATTTTGAGCCCAAAACCCTATGTCACATTGTTCTTGTTCTAAATTGTATTTTAGTTACATTATTTAATATTAATTAGGAACCTGTAATTTCTCATAACACTCTGCCACTTGCCAAACACCTAATTTACACCCAGCAAATTAAAGTGTCCCTCTTTGTCCATTTGAAATGTTGGGAGGCATGAAATATCACATGCACTGTGTAAATATGACCATTACACTGAGATCTCTCAGGGTTATTCGCTAAACTCCAGTTTGTAATGGATTAAAGTCTAAATTGCAAAAGTAACGCTAAAATAGCCTTGGTATGACTACAGGCGAATTAGATCATTTTTTCAAAACAAAGATTTTAGTCTCTATTTTATTTTGCTACAGTTAGAAGATCAATTAGCCTGTGTGAGGTTTGTACAGAAGAAATGGTCATTTGTTTGCACGTGCCCTCTAGGCCAGTAGTTGCCAGCCCTCTCCTGGGTATACCTCTTACAGCTGGGTATGTACAATGTAGCTCGCATTAAATACACATAACCTGCGTTAATCAGACTTACAGGCGGCTCAGCTTGATTTTCTTTTTTTATAACCTGACTCTTAGAAAATGTTTATGTATTTGGCTAAACTCCATATCACTAAGATCTGAATCACACTGTGTGTATATACAGTATGTGCAGTTCAGTTTATATAATTGGTTTGAAACCTGACACTTGTATGTGTTTGTGATATAGCTCTATACTATTTCCCTGTTTTGGGGCCTAAATCCAGTCATAAATATGAAATCTAGCTCAGCTTCATTTATCTCACCAGATATCAGAAATGCATGCAAGGTTCCAACGTGTTAGCTACATAACTGTACTTGGCAACTCTTAAAGAGATACTATAGTCACCCAGACCACTTAATCTCATTGAAGTGGTCTTGGTGCAGTGTTATTGCCCCCTTAACCCTGCAGCTAAAAACATTGCAGTTTTAGAATAACTGTAATGTTTACATTGTAGTGTTAAGACTGCCTCTAGTGGTTGTCTACCAGACAGCTTCTAGAGGCACTTCCTGGTGTTTCATGGAGTTTAACCCTGTGAAACAATGCTGGATTCAATGTTTTCCTATCGGGAATTTCTAAAGCGAGCGGCACTCGTCACGCATACTCATTGGGTTACCCCTCGCAATGACATTGGAGGAGGCAGAGATGGAGCCAGCACTGATGGAATGAAACAAGTTTTTTTTTAACCCTTTAATCCTTGTGGGGGTGACGGGGCCAAGGGACAGTATAATGTTAAGAATACAGCTTTATAATCCTAATACTGTGGTGTTCCTTTAATTGAAATTTCCTCCAGAGACTCCTGATATGGTAAAACTAATGCTGGCCTTCCAAAGTAAGGAGTGAAATTAACAAAATGTCAATGAACCTTTTACTGGAAAAATGGAAGGTCAATTTGACGTCTAAATAGGAACAAAAATCTCAGAGCCACCATTTTCTCAGATCTTCTCTCTGCTTTCTTCAAGGTTCTATTTTAACATAAAGATGGGAGACCTTACAAAAAAAAGCAGATACGTGAAAACAAAAATCTGAAAAACCCATCCCTACATTTAGTATAGGATGGGAACCAGGGGAGACCTGGCACTACAGTACAATACAGTAAGAAGAAATGGTTGTAGTGCCAATAGTTTCTTTAAAGGGACACTATAGTCACCTGAACAACTTCAGCTTAATGAGGTTGTTCAGGTGAGAACTATAGCTCCCTGCAGCCTTTCTCATGTAAACACTGTATTTTCAGAGAAAATGCAGTGTTCACATTGAAAGCTAGGAACACCTCCAGTCGCAGTCACTCAGAGTGAACCAGAGGGACTTCTTAGTTGATGGAAGCATAATATGCCTCCATCCACTCAGATCTGCTGTGCACAAGCATCCTGTGGTTCAGTATCTTCTCCCACTGCATGCAGCCACTGAACTTTCCTCATAGAGATTCATTGAGTCAATTAATCTCTATGAGGAGATGCTGATTGGCCAGGGCTGTGTTTGAATCATGCTGGCTCTGCCCCTGATCTGCCTCCTTGTCAGTCTCAGCCAATCCTATGGGGAAGCACTGTGATTGGATCAGGCTATCACATTGTGACGAAATGCCTTTTGTCACTGGGTTTATTGGTGACACGCTGCCCTTTACCCCTGGCTGTTGGAGGAGCCTGATTGCCAGCTGACTGTTGACCTGTTGACTATGGTCCCTGGGAGATTTGGCCCTTCAGGTGCAACATTTGGGCATATTGGATTTGTATGGTGCTGCTGCTGGCCCTTTAAAAAACATCCGTGGACATATTATGACTTTTAGGAACAATGTCCCTTTAAGACCCTTTAAGACTGTGTAGCAGATTGCATTCAGGGTGTCTTCAATATTATGTATGCTATTATGTGTTCGATAAATTGTAAACGTGTAGGTTCTATGTGATAAATGTAACAGTATGTATTTTTATGTCTTTTATTGTCCTTTGTCTGCCATGTGGCTAATGGAGTTTTGCCTCTGTCCTTGGAAATAATTGGATTACTTCCCAATTATCTCCAGGATAGAGACTCTGTGGGCAGAAAAGCCATGCTTCATTTGGTCACAAAAGACTTTCCCTTAACTTTTGAACCACTTTTGAACCACTGAACCATTTTTTTAATATGTTGTTCCCCTGAATGGATTGATTGTGAATATGTAATTTTTATGGAGATTGGATGTATGGTTTTAGAGTTATGAAAGTTGGGTAAAAAGTATGTTTTAACTGTATGTGTTATTGGGTTACCTCCCAGGATAAGGGGAGGGAATCTGTGGGTTGTAACTGAGATGTTATTGGTTGTTTTATACCTCCCTGTGGGCGGTCCTATATTGGCAAAGATTGTAATAAAAACCAGACTGGGTGTGCCAGCACCTCAGATCATCTTGTACCTTCATGAAGTTTCGGCTCATGTCTGGGGATTGCTATAATCACTATACTCCCCAGGGTATAATCGCCGAGCTCTGCTAAGAGCTTGTTCCTGTTCCTGCTCTCTGGAATTCGGAGAGGTCCACCTACTGGAAGCTGGACCCTGGTCTTGGGTGCAGAGTGGGTGGAGTCGGCGAGACCCCAACCAAGCTGCGGCGGTTTGTGGGGTCTGCAGTGGTTATGGTGTCAGGCAGAGTGCTTGGAGACCTCAGAAAGCACTAGGAGCATCCGTCAGTGGAGGGTACCCGGTCAGGGTGCCAGCGGTTCCGTTACACACATGTCAGCAGACTGCTTGTTTTTATGAGTCTAACAGCATGCAGAGTTACAGCTTAAGGCTTGAATACAGTAAGATTTATACTATATTTATGGAGGCATGAGGGGCCCAAGGGGGCTAGATGGTCGTGTTAACACTATAGGGTCAGGAATACATGTAGTTGCACTGGTGAATATACTTTAATTAATCACTATAAATGGACCTGTATAGGCCTATCGACAACTTGCCTTTGCGCGTCCAAAAAACTGATCAATACAATTATGCTGGGAGCCAGAAGAGCACTGGCAGTTGGGTGCCTACGTCCAACAGTTCTTAATTTGGCCAAAATCCAGCATAAAATTGCTGATAACTACTTAATGGACAAGCTCATGGCCAGGACCGGCCTTAGGCATTTAGACGCCCTGTGCGAAAAATCTTCACAAAAAATCCCCCCCCGTCATCCATGTATGCTGTTATGTTTGTGTTGTCTGTGTATGTAATAGTACGTGTGATGACTGTGTGTGATATGTATGCTATGTGTGATATTTGTAATGGGTATATTAACAGTGTGTGATATGCGTGTATTGGTTGTATGTGACACACACACACACACACACACAGAGTCAGACGGCCATACACACACAGGAAGACATCCACACACACACACACAGGCAGACAGTCACACACACACACGCACACACACACCCACAGACACACACAGGCAGACAGTCAGTCATACACACAGACACACACAGACACAGACAGTAATACACACAGACACACACACAGTCATACACACAGAGGCAGACAGTCATACACACACACACACACACACACGCAGACAGTCATACACACAGGCAGACAGTCAGTCATACACACAGACACACACAGACAGTAATACACACAGACACACACAGAGGCAGACAGTAATACACACAGACACACACAGAGGCAGACAGTAATACACACAGACACACACACAGAGGCAGACAGTCATATACACACAGACACACACACAGACACACACAGGCAGATAGTCATACACACAGAGGCAGACAGTCATACACACAGACACACACAGAGGCAGACAGTCATACACACAGACACACACAGAGGCAGACAGTAATACACACAGACACACAGGCAGACAGTCACACACACACACACACACACAGGCAGAGAGTCATACATACACACACACACACACACACACAGAGACAGACAGTCATACACAGGCAGACAGTCATACACACAGACATACAGAGGCAGACAGTCATACACACACACACACACACACACACACACAGAGGCAGACAGTCATACACACAGAGGCAGACAGTCATACACACAGGCAGAGAGTCACACTCACCTGACAATCACACAGTTACCTGTGGAGTTCATTGTTGAGGCAGTGCAGCTCCTGGTGACTGTTTGGTGGGGAAGCAGGGACTCCTTCCTGCTTCCCCTGCAGCCGTTTTCCGGCGCTTTTAGCTCCGCCCCCGCCGCACGGTAAGCTCCGCCCCCGCTGCAAATTAAAATTTTTTTTTTTTTTTTTTTTTAAATCGGCTGTGCGGCCGCACGGCGCCCCCTACTCCATGGCGCCCTGTGCGGCCGCACAGCTCGCACACCCCTAAGGCCGGCCCTGCTCATGGCTATTGTGCATAATTCTACAAATACCTTTTTGTTTCTGTTATTTTTTGTTGGGCTTTTTTCAGGGTTTCTTTTAGGTTTCTCAGGTTTGTGATTTATATTTTTGTTTGTAACAGGACATGGATACTGTGATGAAATATAAGCTGCAGATTGTAAAGGCCTAATTATCTTGTCACTGCTCTGTAAACATGTGTTTGTTTCTGTCAAAATGTTTGGGTATTTTCAAAGTATTGTCTTCTGTCAAAAAAAACCTTAAATAAAACATGTAAATTACAAACAATACCAAGTCAAACAATAGCTAGCTTGTCTATTATGTCCAGCATCACTTCCCTGGAATATTTCTTTACTGCAATGGCATATCTATTTATCTGTTCAATTTATACTGCTATTTTTCTTCTGCTGGTATTATTTTTGAGGTAAGTAGGATTCTGTTTAAAAGAAGATAAAATGGGGGGGTGGGGCCTGACCGCCGATCGGATCAGATGCACCTCGTCTGAGCTCCTGCACCAGAAACAGAATATCGGTGCTAACAGCGATCCGAACACAGCTACAGCCCTAATTCTAGACTTACAACACTCATTAGCTGACGGTGAACACGGGGATACCCCTCAAGTCCCTATCCGGAATCAAAATAACCCGATTGAGGTCTGTGGCCTAGGAAGGCTTGAGCTGGGGTGATACGGCCGCTCCCCCAGTCCCCGACTGCCTCGTGCACGGAGTGGTGCGGATCAGGGGCAACACAGCAGGGCTGGGGCAGACAGCAGCTGCTAGAACAGGCTCCTGACACACCCGGCGACATTACCAACACCACTTGCCAAACAACAGTGGTCAAACAGGGGGCGGAGAATGAACGGGACCCCCCGGGCGCTCTTTTCACAACACCTCCACAATCCTACACACCAGGCCCACCCGGGCTGGAGGCCACTGGGGACGCAATCACGGAGCACCGGCCACTACCGCTGCAGACCCGACACCGCTGGCGGCGACTAAACACCGGGAACCACGACCTCCTGCGCGAGGACCCAGGCACAAGGCCAAGAGGTGCAAGCCTTCCAGACAGCCCAGGGCTATGGGGGGGAAAACTGCTTGGACACTGCCCACGACCCTCACATCACCCCCTGAGCTGGATACCGACACAGGGCATAGGATGAACCAGGACTTTGCAGCACACTGGCGCAGACAGCCTCGGAGACAGGCAGTGAACGGGACTAAATACCCACAAGTGCCAGGCCTGCCTTTGCTCCAGCCCTGCGCATGGCTACACTCCTAGTGAACTCTGACACCAGTAATCTGAAATTGTGTACTTGCTATGAACACACATTAAGGCAATTGATAATATATGTTTGCTGTGAATGAGAATTACCTAGCGACTCACCAATAAGTGACCTGTTTGGTACCAGAGCACACATGACATGCAACAGATACACACATACGAAATGAACAGAGCAAAGCCACCTACCTACCCAGCTGGCCACATACATCTACACACACTCATCGCGCCCACTGCAAGCCTGTATAGGGGACACCAGGCCAGACCTACATCTCACACTAGTGTAAACCGTGGGGCGGAGGCCATGGCTTCCTGGGCCTGCCTCTGTGCAATACGACCTGAGCACATCTACTAAGCACCCAAATATGAGCATAACATAATATATTAGAATGTATATCTAGCCTAGCATATTCATCTCTAAAGATTAATTACTGAAGTTTCATAGCCTGTTAACTACATGTAATGGCATGCCTACTACTTATTATAATTTACTGAAGTCTCATAGCTCATTCGACTTATTTTCCTGCATGTCTATTACTCACTGCGGATGTCTTATAGCTTGTTATTCCCAAACCTCATATATAAAAATGTGCTGTCTACTATGCCACAATTTGGAATGCTAATACTATGCCTGCAACGGCTATTGTGGCCTTGCACGTCTGTTGTTATTCTGAGCACAAATAAAATAAAGAATAAAAAAAAAAGAAAGAAGATAAAATGAATGTTTGTGGGAGAAATATTGGGTAATCCCGTTGAGGGAGGAGAGGTAGATGTACAGTCTAGACTAGAGGAAGTGGTGATCCCCATTTCTGAATATTCTAGATATTCTAAAAAATATTCAACCTGTTGGCAGTAGATCTATCCAAATTTTATCAGTTCCACGCATATAAGGTTCAAGATGCTGACCAATAAGCAATATATTTAGCTACAAGTCACTTGGGGTTTGTGGCTAGTCAGTTACCGGGAGGATGAGTACTATGTAGCCCATGGAACAGCGCAGTCAGGGGAGTGGGCCTTGACAGAGCCAGGAGTAGGCAGGGGAGTAACCAGTTAAAGGGGTGTGGTTATTGGTAAATGGGGGTTGGACTATAGGAGTATATTAAGCGGCCATTTTATGACCAAGGGACATTTTAACTAAACTGACACTTACCTGGTAATTGTTTTTGGCAGGTCTGTGTTGGTTTTTTCTTTTGTCTTGCAGATCATGGCATCAATGGAAGAAATCCTGGAGGGAGTGAGAGCTGCTGTGCGGGATAGAGGACTGGCCTGGCTTCACGAGCAACTGGGGGCTCAGGGTCCCCCCCCTACAACCCCTGCGGCGGCTGCACGGCGTTCCATGAGGAGGGCGAGACCGCCCCAGCGGCTGAGCCCGGGCATGGAGCCTGAAGTCGGCAGACGGAGGAGCCCGTCAGCGGAGTCTGTTGGGGCCCTGGATGAGGTAGCGGGCCCCAGCGGAGTGGATGTACCGCGGCCGGCACCGTCGGTCCGACGCGGTGCTGGCCGGGCGCGGGCAGCAGCTAGGCCGAGGCCTACCACGCGGTGTGCGCCCCGCCGGGAGGCGGCAGGCGGGACGGTTGCGGCTGGAGCCAGGACCCAGAGCAGATCGGATGGTGGAAGCAGTGAGCGGTTGCGGCCCGGTGAGTCAGGGAATGGCGCTGGGGCTGGGCAGCGGGCGGGGGGCAGAGCGGAGGCCTCTAGTGATCAGGCGGTCCCCCTGATGGCAGGGGGAGCCCCTGGGCAAGGGGACACATCGGGGGCGGCCTCTAGTGGGGCCAGGTTCAGCACAAGGGACGCAGACGGCGGGTCCGCTCAGCCAGGTACATTGGGGCCGGCAGGGCCCGCGGCTTTAGCAGACAGAAAACGCCAGGATAGACAGGCGGAATCCCCAGTTCGCAAGGCGGCCCAAAAGGGGCCAGGTGCAGCAGGTCGGGATAGCTCCCAGGACTCAGCTCAGGGCATGGAGACAGGACGGGCTGGGAGAGAGCGGGAGGGCCGCAGGGGCGGCTCCCGGGGACCGAGGGGTCTCTCGCGGAGCCCTAGGCCGCATCGCAGCAGGGAGCAGCACGGCGTCAGTGCCAGGCATGACAGGAGGCAGGCTGACGGGTGGAGGGGTAGAGAGAGGAGCAGGTCTGCAAGCAGGTTTAGCAGAAGGAGATCGGCCTCAAGGGACCGGAGGTGGAGGCAGCGGCGCAGTGCGTCTGGGTCCTCAGGCAGGAGCTCGCCAGGTCAGCGGCGCAGTGCTTACGGCCGGGAGGGCCAGGCAGGGAGTCGGGATATGGTGCGGAACTACAGGCATGAACATAAGGAGGTTGGGCGGGTATGTGATCATGTGGACACACTACCCAGGTGTCGTTCTCCTTGCAGGTCTCGCAGCACTACACCCGCGGTCCTGAGGCAGGGCCAGGCTGACGGGAGTCGGCGCCAATTGGATGCTCCGGAGCCAAGCATGGCGGACGGACGGGAAACGAACCCACAGCCTTCTGCGGCTTCGGGCTCAGGCGGTGAGTCAACTGTTACACCACACGCAGGAACACTATTGAATTGCTTAAAATCTTTCTTAGATTCATGGGCGGGTGGGGAAATGGCTTCTCCTCAGTTTGGGAGAGTGTGGACGTGTGAGAAAGGCCAGGGGTTACAAGGTAGGGCCGTGGGCCCAACGCTGGATAGCGAAGTGGGGTTATCTGTGTCTGAAACTAGTAAGGAGTCGGGGGACAAGGTAGGTCTTGGGGGCGAAATTACCGACGCTGCGCGGCAAAACGTGCACGTGTCTTTTTCGGGCCCATTAGGTTGTCATCTGAAAATGGACATCAAGGAGAAAATTTGGAAGGGTGAGTTTGTGGAGGTTTTTTCCTTGCTCCCGCTGGAGGAGTTCTTAGACATGAAGGAGGAGGACAAGAAGGACGCAAAGAAGGAGGAGGAGGAGAAAAAGCGTAGGTATCGGAAGATTCCTAAAACGTTTGGGAACTGGCTGCGGGCCTTCTGTATCCTGGCCAGCGTGATAGGGGAAAAGTCGCCGGATAAATGCTCCCAATTGTTTTGCTACCTAGATGGGATTGGGGAAGCGTACCGGACCTATGGCGGGGTCGCCTGGTGGCGGTACGACGAGCAGTTTCGCCAGAGGTTAGCGGCGAATCCCAGCATGCGGTGGGATCAAATGGACCTTCCCCTCTGGATGCGGCTCATGATGGCGCAAAAGGCTGCGCCCTTTCAAGGGACGGCCGGTGCGGCCCCTGGGGGACCTGCATCGGCCGGGCAAAAGAAAGGCTTCTGTTGGCTCTTTAACGAGGGCCAATGTAAGTGGGGTGCGTCGTGCCGGTTTAAGCACGAGTGCTCAGGTTGTGGGGGTGCACACGGAGCCAGCCGGTGTTTTAAGCGAGGTAAGTCTGCACCAGGAGCGGGAGCCGTTGGAGCGTCGGCCCCCTCCGCTGCCGCGGGGGGCAACCCCGGTGAAAGTAGGCGAGATGCTGCCGTGGCTAAAACAGTACGGTAACCGTCAGGACGCTGAATTCTTATGGCACGGCTTTACGGAGGGTTTTTCAATACCGTTTCAGAGTAGGGATGTGGGGAGGTTATGCAGTAATCTCAAGTCGGTGGGTGAACACCCGGGAGTTGTGAGGGACAAGTTGCTGAAGGAGGTGCAACTGGGTAGGATGGCTGGGCCGTTCGAGGCTCCGCCGCTGCCTGACTTGAGGGTATCCCCGCTGGGGGTAGTCCCCAAGAAGGAGGCGGGTAAGTTTAGGTTGATTCATCATTTATCATTCCCGAAAGGGGCGTCAGTAAATGATGATATCGATGAGGCCCTGTGCTCCGTATCGTATGCATCATTCGACCATGCTGTCGAGTTGGTTCGGAGAGCAGGGCGAGGGGCTTTGATGGCGAAGGTGGATGTGGAGGCAGCATTCCGGCTCCTTCCTATCCACCCAGACTGTCACCATTTGTTAGGGTGCCTTTTTGAGGGTAAGTTTTTCGTGGACCTGTGCCTACCCATGGGTTGCTCCATTTCATGTGCGTATTTTGAAAAGTTTAGCACGTTCCTGGAGTGGGTAGTGCGCAGGGAATCGGGCGGGGGTACGGTGGTCCATTACTTGGACGACTTTCTGTGTGTGGGCCCGGCTGGGTCCGACAGATGTGCCCAAATACTGCGGGTGTAGCCCAACAGTTTGGGATTCCTCTGGCCGAGGACAAGACAGTGGGCCCGACCGAGTGTCTGAGTTTTTTAGGGCTGGAAATCGACTCGGTCGTGGGGGAATGTAGGCTGCCGGAGGAGAAGTTGAGGGTGCTCCGCCAGCAGGTGCACGCGATAAAGGGCGCTAGGAAAGTTACGCTGCGGGGACTGCAGTCCTTGCTCGGCAGCCTTAATTTCGCTTGTAAGGTGATCCCTATGGGAAGAGTTTTTTGTAGATTGCTGGCTAGGGCTACCTGTGGGGTCCGTCTGCCGAGTCATTACATCAGGGTGTCGGTTGGTATGAGAGAGGACTTGGACATATGGGACCGCTTCCTCACTGAGTTTAACGGACGGGTGTTTTTCAGGGATGTGATGAAGGCATCTGGCGAAGCCGGGCTGTTTACGGACGCCTCGGGGAGCGTTGGCTTTGGGGCTTACCTTGGGGGCAAGTGGTGTGCCGAGGTTTGGCCTGAGGCTTGGTCCGAGAGCCCCTTGATTCGGAACCTCGCCTTTTTGGAGCTTTTTCCAGTTGTGGTAGCGGTGTCACTATGGGGCGAGGAGCTCAGGGACAAGAAAGTTATCTTCCACTCTGATAATATGGCAGTGGTACAGGTAATTAACAGTCTATCGGCTTCGTCCCTGCCAGTGGTTAGGTTGTTGCGGCAGCTAGTGCTCTTGTGTATGTCTTGGAACATTGTCTTCCGGGCACGGCACGTGCCGGGCCTGCTGAATGTGGTCGCTGACGCTCTGTCTCGTTCACAGTGGGTGCGGTTCCGGGAAGCAGCGCCGGACGCACAAGCGACAGGGCAAGCATGCCCGGAGGAGATGTGGCGGCTCGGGACGTTGTGCTTGGGCGATACATAAGGAGCTCACTGGCGCCGGGGACTTGGACCGCTTATACTAAGGTTTGGTGTGAATGGGAGGAAATGTTGTCCCAGGCGGGAGCAGGCGATTCTGCAGCTGGTAGGTTGGACACGCTGTTGTGGCTTCTTTGCAGGTTGGTGGCAGGTGGGTCATCCCCTTCTAGGGTGGAACGCTACATGTCTGCGTTAGCCTTCCTGTTCAAGTTTAACGGGTGGGAAGACCTGACCAAACATTTCTTGGTAAAGCAAACTTTGAAGGGTTTCAAGAAGGGCAGGAGGTCTGTGGATACGAGGAGGCCTGTGTCCTTTGCCACCCTTCAAGGGTTGGTGGGGTTGTTGAACGAAGTGTGTAGTTCGGCATTTGAAGTAACTTTGTTCTCTGTGGCTTTCGTGTGGGCTTTCTTTGGGGCTTTTCGTATTGGCGAATTGGTGAGCGCCAATAGGTCGGGGGCATCGGGCCTCCGGTATGAGGATGTGGCTATAGAACAGGACAAGGTCGTGATTTGGCTCCGGCGCTCGAAGACGGACGTCTTCGGAAAAGGTAAGAATGTTGTCCTGTCCTCACTACCAGGGTCCCCGGTGTGCCCGGTTGCGTGTGGGGACGTGTTTTTACGGGTTCGCCCGCAGGTTGGTGGTTGCTTCCTGATTCATGAGGATGGGAAGGCGCTGTCGCGCTTTCAGTTCTTGCGAGTCTTCCGCATGGGGTTGACGAGATTGGGCTTGCAGCCCGGACAATTTGGTACGCACTCCTTCCGTATCGGGGCTGCGACTGAGGCGGCGCGGCTCGGGCTGGGGGAGGAGCGGATAAAGCAGATTGGGAGATGGGAATCCATCAGGTTCCGTGCATATGTAAGGCCGGAAAGGTTGGTGTGAATGGAATGTTGTGGATGTGGAAAAAGGGTGCTCTGCCGGTTAACTGAATTTGTTTCCTTTCAGGCTTGGTCGCTTGGCTGGTGGGTCACTCGTTTGTCTACTGGGCGGAGAAGAGGGCCGCAGTTCGGAGACAAGGCACACAACTGGGTTTTCTTCTGGACACAGTGGACCTTCGGTGGTTTGGTTTTAGGGGTTTCAGCTGGCAGAGTATAAGTGGTGAAATTTTTGGGATGTTGTCCAAGGGGTTTGCCCCGGATATACTGTTGATTCACGGTGGGGGCAATGACTTAGGTTTGGTCCCCCAGAAGGTGTTGGTCAGGAGAATGAAGAGGGACCTGGACAGGGTGAGGGCTCTGGTCCCAGGAGTTACAATAGTTTGGTCTGAAATGGTGCCGCGGTTGAACTGGAGGCATGCCAGGGACCCGGCGGCTGTGGCACGTTGCCGTGGTAAAGTAAATAAGGCCATGTCTGTCTTTATTAGGAGACTAGGGGGGGTCCCAGTGAGGCACTTTGAATTGGAGGGCGGGTTGCCCGGTTATTTTAGGCGGGATGGTGTGCACCTGTCTGATGTGGGGTGTGATCTACTAAACTTAGGATTCCAGGAGGGTATTTCCAAAGCCCTATTTATGTGTGGTGGGGGTCGCTCGAGACATTAAGGGGTCAAGTCTCTTGCTATGGCGGGATAGGGCTTGGGTAATTGGAAGGTAGGAGGAGTATAAATTGGTTAGGCTGGATTAAACTGGAGTGTGAAATGGTTTGTGGGTTCGAGCTCATCGGTGGCTCCGAACCAGGTGGTGTAGGGGGGTCTCGGTACACCCCTACAGTTTAAAAAGTTATGGATATGGGGCCTCTTTGGTAGGCCATATGTTATGTGTTAATTGGTTATTTATAATGTTATTTATTGTTATTGGCGGGGTCATTGCCGGGGGTAATTTATGTACGGTGGGGGGTGGAGGTATATTTACTTTTGTGGCAATGACCCCAATTTGTTACCTTGTTTATAATAATAAATAAAGCTGTGGACTTTTTTATTCCAACAGAAATACGGTGTCTGTAAGTTATTGGGGGGTTTGGGGTAAACAGCGCACCTGCCGAATAATCGACTGTGCGCATGTCATGTAGCCCATGGAACAGCGCAGTCAGGGGAGTGGGCCTTGACAGAGCCAGGAGTAGGCAGGGGAGTAACCAGTTAAAGGGGTGTGGTTATTGGTAAATGGGGGTTGGACTATAGGAGTATATTAAGCGGCCATTTTATGACCAAGGGACATTTTAACTAAACTGACACTTACCTGGTAATTGTCCCTCCCACCCTCCCTATTGTTGGAGTTCCCGTTTGGTCACAGCGGCGGGATAGGGCTTGGGTAATTGGAAGGTAGGAGGAGTATAAATTGGTTAGGCTGGATTAAACTGGAGTGTGAAATGGTTTGTGGGTTCGAGCTCATCGGTGGCTCCGAACCAGGTGGTGTAGGGGGGTCTCGGTACACCCCTACAGTTTAAAAAGTTATGGATATGGGGCCTCTTTGGTAGGCCATATGTTATGTGTTAATTGGTTATTTATAATGTTATTTATTGTTATTGGCGGGGTCATTGCCGGGGGTAATTTATGTACGGTGGGGGGTGGAGGTATATTTACTTTTGTGGCAATGACCCCAATTTGTTACCTTGTTTATAATAATAAATAAAGCTGTGGACTTTTTTATTCCAACAGAAATACGGTGTCTGTAAGTTATTGGGGGGTTTGGGGTAAACAGCGCACCTGCCGAATAATCGACTGTGCGCATGTCATGGATCTTTGTGTTTGGATAAAATTTTTGTAACCAAAGAGAACTATTTGTGAGCAGGCAGTTTGAAGGCATGAATGGCCATGTTGATTAATCCCCCAAATATTTTAATTTTTCCAGTTTTGGCTAGCCAATTCCTAATATGGCGCTGGTATAGGGTATATCCAGTGCATAGATTATTTGCAGGCACACTGCTCAATTCTCTGCCATTTATTTTATTTATTTATTTATTACTGGTATTTATAAAGCGCCAACAGATTCCGCAGGGCTGTACAATTAGTAGAGAACGTACAATATACACAGACAAGTAAGAGAGGTAGAGAGAGCCCTGCCTGTAATTTGATAACTATCCATTGGAGCTCTTTTATACAAAGTGCTTAGCTAGATAGCCGTGAATTTACAATCTAAAGGATAAACTGGAGATATGAGACAAGAGGTAGCAGGGGGAATTTGGAGGTGATGGGTAAAATAGTTAATAGAGAGAAGCAGCTATTGGTAAAATATGGGAATGGAGAGGTAATTGAGGGAAAATCTCAAACAGCTGGAGGAGCAGCATGCTATATATTTAGAGGGAACCTGGGTGGGCGGAAGGTGGTATGGGTTGTTGGATTTGCTACAGGATGTTAAATGCAGAGCTCCACTGAGTATGAGTGTGAGATGAGGCCTGAGGGTTGTTGGATTTGCTGAGTATGAGTGTGAGATGAGGCCTGAGGGTTGTTGGATTTGCTGCAGGATGTTAAATGCAGAGCTTCACTGAGTATGAGTTTGAGATGAGGCCTGAGGGTGTTGGATTTGCTGCAGGATGTTAAATGCAGAGCTCCACTGAGTATGAGTGTGAGATGAGGCCTGAGGGTTGTTGGATTTGCTGCAGGATGTTAAATGCAGAGCTTCACTGAGTATGAGTTTGAGATGAGGCCTGAGGGTGTTGGATTTGCTGCAGGATGTTAAATGCAGAGCTCCACTGAGTATGAGTGTGAGTTGTGGTGTTAAATCATTTTTGCATCTGTTTATAAAGCCCTAGCTACACTTTTCCTCCTGAATAAAAATGGTTTCCTTTCTATACTCACCTGAAATTTATTTAATTACTATGTTTCTTTCTCTCAATTGAAATAAACATTAGATCTTACAACAAAGTGTGTTTACTTCTGAAGTTCTTATGTCCTGGTCTGTTAATTAAACTTTAATGATAAACATGAGGCTCCTGCAGGATCTAGCAGGCTTCTAACAGAACAGGAGATAAGCAATAGGGAAAGGTTAAACATTAGATCACTCTTTACAGCAAATGTGTAGGGAGGTGTGACTAGGGCTGCAGAAACAGCCATAGTCAATCCATAACCACTTCTGGTTTTGAAGTCTGGATGTGCACTGTTTTTAGCTTTGCACACTGACGATGGACTTTCACTGCAACTCCCTAACAGGCAGAGTCTGCAAGGGGAAGTTTGTGTTTCCCCACCCTCCCTCGCTACAACACTGATTGCAGCCCTCCACCTTATCTTTCCTGTATTCAGGGCCGGCGCGTCCATAAGGCGGCACAGGCGGCCGCCTTCGGGCGCACCGGCTCTGGGGGCGCAAAATTCCAGTGACCGGCAGGAGGGAAGTGCTCCCTCCTGCCTGGTCACCTCCTGGATCCCCGGAGCTGCTGGGAGGCGTGCGGCTGCAGTTGATAAGGAGGAGGCGGCGAGGGAGCTCTCTGATCTCTCTGACCGGCTCCCTCGCGCGCCTTTTGCTGATGCCGCGGGAGCCGGAATATGACGTCATATTCCGGCTCCCGCGGCATCAGAAAACAGCCTGCGAGGGAGCCGGTCAGAGAGATCAGAGAGCTCCCTCGCCGCCTCCTAATCCAGTCAGCCGCACGCCTCCCAGCAGCCCCACTGAAAGACCCACGCCAGCACTCCAGGTAGGGAGGCTGGGTGGGAAATTTAAATTTAATTTAGATAATTAATTACTGTGTGTGTATGTGTGTGTGCATGTGAGTGTGAGTGTGTGTGTGTTCGAGTATGTGTCTGTGAGTTTGTGTGTGTCTGTCAGTGTGTGTGTGTCTGTCAGTGAGTGTGTGTGTGTCTGTCAGTGTGTGTGTGCATGTGTCTGTCAGTGTGTGTGTGCATGTGAGTATGTGTGTCTGTCAGTGTGTGTGTGTTCGAGTATGTGTCTGTGAGTTTGTGTGTGAGTATGTATTTTTCTGTAAGCCTGTCTGTATGTATGTATCTGTATGCCGGTATGCCTCTATATGTATGTGTCTGTATGTCTTGTACGTATGTTTCTGTATGTCTCTGTATGCATGTATGTAACTGGATGTATGTTTGTCTCTGAATGTCTGTATATATGTCTCTGTATGCATGTATGTAACTGTATGCCTTTATGTCTCTGTATGTACGTATGTGTGTGTCTCTGTATGCCTGTATGTCTTTGTATGCATGTTTCTGTATGTATGTGTCTGTATGATGGTATGCCTCTGTATGTGTCTGTATGACGGTATGCCTCTGTATGTATGTATGTGTCTGCATGCCTGTATGTCTCTGTATGTATGTTTCTTTATGCCTGTATGTCTGTATGTATGTGCCTGAATGTCTTTGTATGTATGTTTCTGTATGCCTGTCTGTATGTATGTGTCTGTATGACGGTATGCCTCTGTAGGCATGTATGTCTTTATATGCCTGCATGTCTCTGTATGCATGTATATCTCTGCTTGTATGTCTCTGACTGTATGTGTCTGTATGTCTCTGTATGATTATTTCTGTCTTTGTATGACAGTGTACCTGTATGACTTTGACTGTGTGACTGAAAAATGATGCCTGTGTGCCTGTGGCTTGGGAGGAAAGACACACAGGTGAAGATGCATTTTTTTTTTTTTAATGAGGGTTGGGGGCGCCAAAATGCATCTTCGCCTGTGTAACTAAAAATCCTAGCACCGGCCCTGCCTGTATTATTATTTGCTCCCACCTACCTTGCTCCTACTTTCCCTCCCTCCCTTTTCCCAAAGCATGCGCTCTGAGTTGGTTCTCATAGAGAAGCTTTTAATCCTAGGATCTCTATGTAGCTCCCGTGACATCAGATGGGGGAGTGCCTAGCAGCACCAATAGCTACACCTGCTGTTGGATTAAGGCAATTAGACTGCAGGGGCATGATCTTTACACAAACACAAAATGTAGTGTTTACATTAAAGCCTAATGATAACTCCACTGGCCACTCCTCAGATGCCTGCAAAAACTGCTTCCTGGTGCAATGCTGCACAGTGAGCAGCACTGCCATTCAGTGTCTCCTCCCTCTGCATGCAGACACTGAACTTTCCTCATAGAGATGCATTGATTCAATCCATCTCTATGAAAAGATGCTGATTGTCCAGGGCGGCGTTTGCCCTGATCTGCCTCCTTGACAGTGTCAGCCAATCCTGTGGGGAAGCATTGTGATTGGCTCATAGAATTACTTCTGATTATATAAGCAGACAGCAGGAAGGTCAGATGGCAGACAGGGGCAGAGGCAGCAGCTGCAGACTTGAATACAAGTAAGATTTTACTATATTTAGGAAGGCAAGAGAGGGCCAGGAGGGTGTAGATGGTGGTTTTAACACTATGGGGTCAGGAATACATGTTTGTGTTCCCCTTTTAAAGTGGTTAGGAGGTCACTTTAAGCACCAAAACATTGTGCATTATTACAAAAGTTATTGTATAGAGAATACTCTGCACACATTCTCAGTGTTGAGAGTGGCTTATAATTGTAACAATGTGTAAAAATTGCTACAGTTACAAACCAAGCCAGTCCCTTGACTGAAGAAGTTTTACCTCTGTTGCAGTGTGATTTTCATTAAACTTCTTTTTCAGCAAAACCTGCAGAGAAGTGAACCAAATTTTATCACATGACAGGAAGCTTCCTATTTTGCCTAATATATCTGGCCGACATTCTGATATTCTGCGAGACTGCATCCAGACTTCGATCTCAAACGAAATTCATAGTGCACTTACTGGAATCATTAGGCTTCATCGTAAACAGAGAGAAATCATCGCTCCAGCCAGCCAGGGTGGTACAATTTCTAGGTTCGAAATAGACTCGAGAACGTGCACACTGCGACTGCCCATGACAAAAATTGCGGCAATACGTAAAGAAATACGCCGGATACTCTGAAAAGACTCAATACCACTCTGCCTTCTGGCCAGGATGGTAGGCCTATTATCATCTTCCATACAAGCGATCTTCCCGGGACCACTCCAGTATCGGGCCATGCAACGAGCGAAGGCCCACCACTTGAGACAGGGGCGTACATACGACCACTGGATTCCAGTGTCAGCAGAAGTACGGACAGAACTCCGGTGGTGGCACCTCCACATGGAGGCCTGGAACGGCAGAGCCATTTTCGGACCAAACACGGACTTTGTTCTGGAATCGGACGCCAGCCTATGGGGCTGGGGAGCTCACGGTACGCAGGCATCCACCGGAGGCCCGTGGTCAGAGGAAGAAAAACTCTTACACATCAATTGCCTGGAGTTGATAGCGGGCTCCTTTGCGATACGCAGTTTGGCCAGGCACATGTCCAACTGCTGCATACTCTTACGCATGGACAACATATCAGCAGTCCAGTACATAAACCATCTGGGCGGAGCCAGGTCACGAGCCCTAACAGAAGCGACATCGCTGATACTGATCACACCATTATGGAAGAGCTAAGCATGGTTCCCAGATCTACTAGCACTGTCGCAGGACCATCCACTAGTCCTACCAGTGTTCCCACTCCTCCTATGAACCCGGAGGGGGAACCTCACCCATTAATAACACAGGAACGGCTGGAGCTAGTGGCCTGGAGTCTTTCCGGGGATCCTGGAATGTCTCAGGCCTATCGCAGACAACTAGAGACCTACTATAGGACTCATGGGCACCTGGCACTAGACTCAGCTACTTATCAGCATGGAATACATGGAATCGCTGGTGCATGGAAAGGGACCTCGATCCCTTTACAGCACCTATTTCCTGCATTCTAAATTTTCTGTCCAGTTTATTCTCCGAAGGGAGAGCATACCGTTCTATTAATATCACTTGATCCGCCATCTCGGCAGCTCACACTCCGATAAACGGAACACCAGTGGGTCAGAACGCCTTCATATGCCGTCTACTTCGGGGCATCAAACTGTCCAGACCTCCGGCCCCTAAGTATAAACATCTATGGGATGTAGATTTGGTTATCCGATTTCTTCAAAATTGGCCTGACAACGCGGCCTTATCTCTAAGACAACTAACAGCCAAACTGACACTCCTACTATGTTTAGTTTAGTTTGGAGAGTCTCGGACGTTAGAGCTTTCGACGTGGACAGTTTTATCATAACACCAGAAGTAGTTACCTTCACGGTGTCTCGCAGGACCAAGACGGACTCTACGTCCGTGTCTTATCCTTTTTTTCCGACGGTTCCTCGGCTATGCGTCGTGAACACGCTGCTACGGTACATAGAAGTAACAGAGTCCCTCCGTTTTTCTCGATCGGGTCAACTACTGGTATCGTATACCAAGCCATACAAACCCGTAACTACAACCACGCAACCACGCTAGATGGGTACATTGGCTCTTATCCCTGGCAGGGGTAGAGCCGGTTTTCGGGGCCCACTCGGTACGCGGGGCGGCGGCTTCATGGGCATATTCGGCGGGAGCATCATTGGCGGATATTTTGCGCTCGGCGGACTGTACTAGAGAAAATACCTTCAGGGTTTTTTATTTCCGACAGACATCACACGCATCATTTTCGTTGTTAACGCAGCGTTAAAAATGCAAAATAGGAAGCCTCCTGTCATGTGATAAAATTGTAGATTATGCTAACGTAGTGTACCTATAATCTTAATTTTAATAATGACAGTAGGCGAGTATTTTCCCTCATATAGGCTTTGGGTTGGCCCTCCCTAGATACTCGCAGATTTCCAGTACATTTACGATAACATTATATTATTGGTATGGTGGGATGTCCAGGGGCAGACTGACCACTCGGGCACATCGGTCATGGACCGAGGGCCCGAGACAGCCAGGGGCCAGGCCGCACAGCCATGCTCCAGCTGGAGAGATCAGAGACAGTCACCACCTCCCTCACTCTGTCACTAGTTACCATCTCCCTCACTCTGTCACTGTGTCACCCCCTCCCTCTGTCACTAGTCACTCACTGCCGCACTCTGTCACTAGTCACCCCCTCCCTCTGTCACTGTGTCACCCATTCCCTCCCTCACTCTGTCACTAATCACCCCCTCACTCTGTCACTAGTCACCCTCTCCCTCACTCTCTTCCTCACTCTGTCACTAGTCACCCACTCCCTCTCTCACTCTGTCACTAGTCACCCCCTTTCTCACTCTGTCACCAGTCATCCCTTCCCTCACTCTGTCACCAGTCATCCCCTCACTCTGTCACCAGTCACCCCTTCCTTCCCTCACATTGACAGAGTTAGGGAGGGAGTGACTAGTGACAGAGGGAGGGAGGGGGTGACACAGTGACAGAGGGAGGGGGTGACTAGTGAGAGCGAGGGATGGGGTGACTAGTGAGGGAGGGGGTGACTAGTGACAGAGCGGGTGACACAGTGACAGAGTTAGGGAGGGAGTGACTAGTGACAGAGAGAGGGATGGGGTGACTAGTGATAGTCACCCCCTCCCTCACCCTGTCACTAGTCACTACCTCACTCTGTCACTAGTCATCCCCTCACTCTGTCACCAGTCATCCCTTCCCTCCCTCACTTTGCCACTAGTCATCTCTTCCCTCCTTCACTCTGCCACTAGTCACCCATTCTCTCACTCTGTCACTAGTCACCCCCTCTCCCTCCCTCTGTCACTAGTCACCCACTCCCTCACTCTGTCACCAGTCACCCCCCTCACTGTGTCTCCCACTCACTCTGCCACCACTCAACCCCTCCCTCACTCTGCCACCAAGTACCCCCTCAATCTGCCACCTGTCACAACCTCCCACACTCTTCCACCTGTCACCTTCTCCCTCACACACTCTGTCACATATGCATTCACACTGACACTATATTCAAAAAAAGCACATGTAGTCATCCAGACATGCACAAGTGCATTCACACAGACTCAAATACAAACATGCATTAATACACAGGTCTTCACAATATACACATCCAAAGGAATGCCGTATTATGAGTTATATTTAACATTTATTTAATGCACATATATTTGGCCTTCAAAGGGCCTGGGATCTAATTTTGCCCGGGGGCCCCAAAAGGCTCTTAGTCCGCCCCTGGGGATGTCTATTGATGACAGTTCATAATTGGTATATGTTTTTAGTTTTGGCATTGTAGACAATAGCATGCATATTGATTAAAGACAGTAGCGTAGACAGAAGGGAATTAAATAGCAATTAGGAGACATAGTATGCATCTCTATGGAATAGTCAATTTCAGCAATATATTGAATAATTAAAGACATGTTTATAAGTTATATGTGGACAATAGTTCATTTCCACCACCTTTCACCTATTTCTGTTCTTTTCAGCATAAAATGATTCGGGAGTCGGATCAAAAGGACCCTTCAAGTTTCGATCCACGTTACGGTCGTTCAAGTTAACAGTGTTAGATCATACCCTGACGTTACAGGATTTAACACATCAAAGAAAGAGGAATAGACACGCCCATCAAGGACTTATATACAGGCTATATTGGCCTATGATTGGTTAAAAGTTTTTGATTGATTGTCTTGTGCTGCTGGAGGCATAAGTAAAGAAAGTCTCTGTCAGCTTTACGATTCGAGAAACAAATTACAAGTTGCTGTGATACCAAATGCTAGAATTGATCCATTGTTATGCCAAACACCAACCCCATACACACTGAAGGTGCCAGCGTCCAGTCGGCACAATGCCGCACATTTGATGGTAATGCCTATTATAATTCCTTATTGGGAACAATATTATAACATTATTATAGACATATAATACAGTTCCAATCAGTTGCTATATTACTTTGCCACACTAAGAGCCCAGTTTCTAAATATAAAAAAATCATTCACCGAGTATTTAAGAAATTCAGCTAAATCAAAATTGATGAACCAAATGAATTGTAATTTATCAAATAAGTCAAGTGGTGCCTATGCCCAAGAATAATGGATAGGGCCAATGACATTAATAAGATGTATGTTCTGAATCTGACTTTGTGCTTGCATAATAGGTTGGAAACTTATCTTACCTGATCTCCATGGTTTGACTTTCTTGCCTCTTAGACCGTTGGTGTTTACTGTGTATAGTAACATGCACCCTGGCTATCATTGGCATGTAGTGGAGTAATTATCTTTTGGTCTCTTGTAGTGGAGTAATCATTTTTTGGCCCTTTTTTTCAGCTGCTTTTCTTCTTCACTCCTTCATAGTTTTTCTCGGTTTTAATTTATCTAAAGATCTCTCCCTGTCTTCTAAATGATACTCGGTTAGACAGCTATACCGCAGACTCCACCGTATAGTTGAGAATAACTGAAGTGATCAATGGCAAAATTAAGATTAGACTAACTTCAATACATGCAAGAATTTCAAGTTACAAATTTTGTACACACATATTGCTTTTGGAACTAAATTCTGTAAATCCATAACACATGTATCACTTCAGTATAATCTGCATAACAGGAATTCTAGCCTATTTTCAGTTATAGTCATTACATGCTATTGTGCCCTGGAAGCCACCAGTCCTGCAGTTATAAAACTGCTATTTGTTTGATATAGTTTCAAATATTGTTGGTGTTCCTGTCCCAACCAAACTGTATACCTCTTAATTTTCGTTCTCGAGAGTTATATTGAAATTGTTAGTCTTTGTTGAGATTGTTGGGCTATGTTCAGGACTTTTCGTTCTATTGGAAAAGGAAAGACATATTTTTTGTTTGCAGGTGATTTTTTTTGTAGGGAGTGTGCATATATTTTTAGGACAAGTTGCAGAAAATGTTCTGGGGGCACAAGTTCATGCCAAGACCTGGATTGTGACCATTGATCGTGGATCTGTAACCCCTACAGCTACAGATCACCTGGTGAATTTGAGATAACTAGTAACTAGTTTACACAGCACGTTTACAAAATAATCACCACATATCAAATTTATTATAAAATATTTATTATAAAATATTGCTGTGGACATGAGTGGATATTCATGTATCTCCCATCCCGTCACCATTATTGCCAAAATTGTTACTATAAACTGACGATTGTTTATCAATTTTAGCAAGGATATTTGTAGTTTTTGTGTTCTGCAGTAACAACATGCAGGTCAAGGTTAAATGTAATTTTTGTATATGACAGTCACATTTTAAAAAGTTGCTCAAAGAAACATGGCCATTTTAGTGTTTTGAAGTGGTCATGGTGCAAGTAGCCTGTATGTGTAGTTTGAATTGATGCACATACAAGAGACATTTAGACTAGCTACCAGACGTGTAAGTAAACCTTCAGCAGTGTCATTAGCCAGCCCGGAATAAGTTATGGACTGGCTAATATCCACTTTGTGCATGTTTCTGTGCAGAGATGCCCGGTGGGCGCACTCAGCCAACAAATGTGCCCAGGATCGATATCTGACTTCTGCAGCTATGCCGAAGCCGGGTGTCATAAAGCCAGCATGAAAGGAGACCCAGCACCCAGCGGGACCTAAGTAAGAGGCAAACCAGTGCCAAACAGTTTAGAACTTTACCAGGGGATGTTGAAAATGTACTCCTTGATCATATCCACAACTGCGAGCTGTAGTGGTTATAATATTTGGAGTAACACCTTTAAAGATATTTTTGGTGCACATGGAGTGTATACTAGGGATTCATGTCTTTTGTGGAGAGTACAAACTCTGTTTAAAGGGATTCTCTAGTGCCAGAAAAACAAACCCCTTTTCCTGGCACAGTAGATTCCTGAAGTGCCCCCCTCCTTCCCGCCCCCCCAAGCGACGTCGTTAAAACCCCTTCAGACACTTACCTGAATCCAGCGCCGATGTCACTCGGGGCTGGGTCAGGCTCCTTCACGCTCCTCCCCCACCGGCATCAGCCCTAATGCGCATGCATGGCAATGGCCGTGCTCGCATTAGGATCTCCCCATAGGAAAGCATTGTTCAATGCTTTCCTACGGGGATTCCGGCGACGTGTGAGGATGTCCAGCGTCGTTTAGACCAAAAGTCTTCTAAAATCCCGAAAGTCCCTCCAGTGGCTGTCTGGTAGACAGCCACTAGAGGAGGACTAAACCCTAGCAGGTCATTATTGCAGTTTATAAAAACTGCAATAATTACTCTTGCTGGGTTATTATTATTATTATTATTATTATTATTATTGGTATTTATATAGCGCTAGCTTATTCCACAGCGCTTTACAATAAAAGGGGAATTTACAAAATGAGACAATAACAGAGTGTAACAGGAACAATAGGTAGTTGAGAACCCTGCTCATACGAGCTGACAGTCTAGAGGAGGTGGGTTATAAAACACACAATAGGAATGGTACTGAGAGAGACGGCAAATAGACATGGTGGGAAAGTAGCAGATCTGGAGGTGAGAGTGGAGTGTGGCCCTATAGGAGAAAGCAAGAGGAAGGTTTGAAAGATAGAGGTTACTCTTGGAGGCCATAAGCATTCCTTAAAAGATGGGTTTTGAGGGACTTCTTAAAGGATTGAAGACTAGGGGAGAGTCTGACAGGGGTAGGCAGGCTGTTCTAAAGGTAAGGAGCTACCCGTGAGAAGTCTTGCAGGCATGAATTTGCAGTAAGGGTACGAGCAGCAGACAGGAGAAGATCACTAGTGGAGTGGATAGACCGAGAGGGGGCATACCTATGAATCAGTGAAGAAATGTAAGAGGGGCTAGAGATGGTTAGAGCTTTATAGGTAAGGGTTAGTATTTTAAATTGACACCTGTAGGGGACAGGAAGCCAGTGTAAGGATCGACAGAGGGGTGAGGTGTGAGGGGAGCGACAGGAGAGAAAGATCAGCCTGGCAGCAGCATTCACCACATTAAGGGTGATGGGAGATGGCACCCAGTCCACTTCAATGGGCTGAAGTGGTCTGGGTGCCTTCAGACCCCCTTTCGGTCCAGGTTTTGGGCACTTCGTACTCCAACAGTCCAGGATTTAGCCATTTCCCAATTCTGTTTCCATGAGGTTGCTGTCAAAACATGGGCAAACATTGCTGGCTAGAAAAGAGGGTTTATGTTGTAACACTAATTAGCACTATTTAGCGGGTTTATTTTGTTTTGATTTTTACACGAAAAAAGACTGAGAAATAAGAAACACTCAGCATAAATAACTGTAATCTAATCTACAAAATGCAAGAAAAATGCACGGAGTGTCCCATCACCACCAAGATTTCATTAGTTAATTAAAATTTATGTTTTAATTGCTCTGTCAGCCAAAAAGAATTGTTGAGAATTTCATAAACATTAAATCTGAACTGCTCATAAATTTTCTATTGGAATGTCACTGAAATTCCAATATAGTAAAAAAGATAACATAAGAAAAACCGTGACAAAAGACAGAGCTACCGTTGTCACATTGTGTCGCTTTCCCCAGCTGGCGTTAGTGACATCTATGGTAATAAGGCATCATTATACCCATTGTGAGAAAATACCTATGGAGGTTCGCCATGGTCTTGAGGAAACTTCCACAGATATCAGCATTGTACATTTGTGCAAGAATGTAGCAATCATGTGGGCTCCGCCTCCTGGCAGATGATGTGCCAGAAGCTGAAGAGCGAAGATGGCAGCACCCGTGGGGGACAGCATCAGGCAAGTATAACTCACCTATACTGCATCTATGGTCACCAGCGGGGGTCTTTGCAAAACATTCAAAGATACAAGAAGGTGACAGGGCTATTTTAAAGAAAATAGTTAGTTGCACTCTTATCGGGGAGCCATTATGCAATAGTATGAAACCCAGCCAGGGCCGGACTGGGAAACAAATTCAGCCCAGGAATTTAAAGGCAGAGTAGCACAGTTGGAGGGGGCAAAGACAAAAAGTGGGCGTTTCATGTCATCAATAAAGACATGCACGCCACCTCAGAGTGAGTATCTTAGTACCTCCAGGGCATTTCATGTGTAGAGCCCTGCTGAAGGACACTCACATTGTGTTTATTTTACACAGCACTGCTCTGCAATTGCTGGTGAATTGTCTCTGGTTTCCATACCAGAGGGATAACAGAGGACAAAGGTGGAGTGTGACCAGTAAAGGGTGTTGTGCATGTGTGGGGAGGCTCTCTGTGGCACTGTATGTGGTCGGAGATTGAGATTGTGTTACAGGGGAAATAACAGGAACAAACCACAGAAGCCACACATAGAGATATGGACACAGGTCTTCAGGAAGTAAAAGGCCTTTATTCACATACCAATCGGGTCTCAGATGAACTCCTGTTCCAAAAATATCTGAGAGGCAAAAAGCATGGTGCATAGGACTTTTGTTAACAGCATATCCCTTCCCATACAGTATAACCCCTCCTATATTCCTCAGACCAATCAGCACACAGGATATTCAGGATCACCTTATATGGCAGACCACATGGCTTGTTGAAGACAAAGGATTTTACTATCCACTTCCACACATGCTCAGTATACTGATGACTCATCCAACTGTTTGTAACCAGATACTAATTAGCATATGCCATGTGGAGATTTCGGCCTACTAAATTTTGACCATGCTGGATTCCCATCACATTCCCCCCTTTGATGCTTCTGATATAACATTATTCCAGATGTATCACTAATCATAATTTGCCAACACCACTCAAGTAACCATAAACCAGAACAGATCTAGTAAGCATCTTTGCATCATCACAAACTCCTTCAGCATTCCTCATCCCGATTATTCTCTCTCTGGGCTAGGGATTCATACTTCCAGACAGCCATTACATGGGCAGCTGTCTTTCTTTCTATAGTACTGTTTATGATACTACGTATAGACCTGACCACTAATGGAATTAGGCAGGGCAGAAAGAGACATAAGAATATAATGAATATTACTCCTCCTACTAACGCCCTAATCCCTCCAAACTACTCATACCAACTTCCAAACCAACTACTTGGGTTATACCCATTCCAGATCTGAGTTGGTACATGCGCAAGTTTAACCATGTGGCTTGCAAGTTCAGCCACTGCCTGCCCTTCATCATCTATGTGCAGACAACAGTTACTTAGATTAAACTTCCCACATACACCTCCTTCTACTGCTAATAAGTAGTCCAAAGCTAATCTATTTTGATAGATGGCTGATCTCATTCGAGTATTATGTTTAGCTAGGAGATTGAGCGCTTGTGCCGTCTCATTAGTGATAATCTCAACCACCGCCTGTAGTCTAATAATACGGTTGAGCATATATATTGGGGTTCTATAACCATAAGTACCATCTTCCGCCCAAGTGGCCGGTCCATAATAATTAATGATACGTTGGGGAGGCCATTCATCATCTTCCCAACTACCTATATTCAAGGATGCTCGCTTCTTTTTATGATTCACATCATAAACCTTAACTCCCAAGATCTCTCCTGTTTCGATTGTCAACAAGAAGAAGGATGGTTTGAGCATACCTAATACACATGCCCCCTCCCAATCTTGTGGTAACTCCGAATATGCCTTCTTACCACAAATCCAGTACAAATTCGATGGGGCTCTCCAATTAGATGTAGCAGATAAGTCAAACCACAACTCTTTCAAATTGGTGTAATTGGCAAACGGATTAGTAGGTTCCGAGACATTTGAAGCTGACCACCAAGTAGTATCTTTAGTATCGGCATTGTAGGCCTTCTGTCCCAAACATGTTAACTCGCCAACAGGTGTATTATACATTGGCCCTCTTCTAGCTAAACATACATGACCTATAATAGATGTCTTTTAAAGCCATTCTGATTTACCTCTAGTACGTACTTGATGATCAGACTGAGAAGGCATCTGTTGTTCATCTGTCTCAGAACCAGGGTACCAAATCTCTTTTGTCTCCCATAGCCATTGGTCTCCCATATTAGTACCTCCACATACAAAGCAGTTAGTTATATTAAGACTACCTGCAATACTCTCAGCCAAATCAATAAATAGGTTCTTAACATTATGGGGAATTTTATCCTCAATACTTATCTCCTCATAGAAGGAATGAAAAACCTGATGAGTCTGGGTTGCTACTGTCTCCATTTCAACACCTACATATATTACGGTCCCTGGATCTACTCCTGTACCATGTATTTTGAAACCCAAAGAGATTTCCAAACTTATCAATGAAGTGCTGTGGGTTGGAAATGGTCATATGCACAGGGTTACACTCCATAGTTTTACAATATGGTGTGGTAGGCAACCTTTGGATAATCATATCTTGGTCTACTGTTTTACCCCAGGTTGCCCATCCCACACAAGACCAATATGGGCAACAGTTAAAGTCTCTATTTAGGCAGTCAGGATCAGTAGATCTTTTACTGGGACATAAATATTTATCATTAAACCCATAAATTCGTTCCCATTTAAGATTACCACATACATTCCAAGGTTTTCCACTAGCCGAAATCGCCTTACATGCATCAAATAATAGAAAACCCGTGGAATGTATGGTATTTATCACCGTCCTATTTATCAAGGTCCCCTGAGAGTTACTATTCCAAATTACCAACCAAATTGTACGGGGTTGGAATTGGGGATCAAAACACTTGGGCTCACCTGATATCGGTTGACAAACACTATAATCAGTATCTAAGTACCTACACCTAGACACAGATCCTTTACATTCATATTGTGAGTGCCAAATTAGGGTCTGGGTATCTGATTACCTATTTTCATAGTCTTAATACAACTAACACAGCCTGGAATATCCTTACCTTTACCCTCCTGAAAAATCATAAAAATACTAAGACACATAATAAAACACCTATTCTTGCGGTCCTCATCTTTATTCTTCAACCGTGCGATGGCACCTCAGCTTCCCCACTGTGAGGGCTGCAAGGATTGGCGTTCTTCTGATCCTCACTTTCCTTCACAGAGCTCCCTTCGAGACACTCTGGCTATGAAACGTAGGTAGGTGGTCAGGCTTTTTTTATGGCCATCAAAACACCAACTTGCTGATCTCTGATGTTACTTTCAACCACGATTCTTCAAAAATCACCTCATACTTCTCAAGTCACGCTCAATTCGACTGGGTCATGCGCTTCAACCGGATCTTGCAAGGATTCTCACGATCTGGAGTAGCTTGCCAGGAATCTGCCGTTGGCTTAACCCTGGAGTGATGAATCCACGGAGTCACCTCTGCCACCTTTACAGCTGTTGGGGTAGATAAAAGAACAACATACAAAGGCTAACAGGATACACCCCGAGCTTTAACTCAATATGCATCAGTGGGATGTTACGAGCAAGTCCTGGAGGATTATTTTCTGCCCACACTCCTGGAATGTCAAATAGGGATTCATCACTCTTAGGGTTTACACTTGTCATTATCAGTAGAAGCGGCATTCTTCTTCCCTTGGCACCAATACCGCTATTATGCCAGGTGATTTATTAAACTTCAGAGACGTTGATCTATTAGGTAGAAAAGTTATCTGAGCTTGAAGCTTTGATAATAGATCTCGTCCCAGAAGTTGAACTGGACACTCCTGCATTTATAGGAATTGGTGCTTCACCAAATGGCCTCCCAGAATGCAAGTGCGACTCTTAAGAACCGGTCTAGCAGCGCTCTTCCCAGTTGCTCCTATTACCGTTATAGTTCTTCCTGAAGGAGGAGCAACTATTTTAGTCACCACGGAATGTTCAGCACCAGTGTCTATCATAAAAGAACTCCTCTTTACCCCTATTGCTACATCGACCATAGGCTCTGCTTGGCCAAGGGGGATGGAGCAACTAAATGGTGGGTTAAACACTATAGGGTCAGGAATACATGTTTGTGTTTCTGACCCTATATTGTTTCTTTAAATTGAGACCTATATCTTACGGGAAGCCAATATAGGGACTGACAGAGGGGGGAGGCGTGGGAGGTGCGGGTGGACAGGAAGATGAGCCTCACCGCCACATTCATTATACACTGTAACAGGGCAAGTTGAGAACACGTAAGACCACTGAGAAGCGGATTGCAGTAAGCAAGGCAAGAGAGGACAGTGGCCTGGACCGGCACCTTAGCCGCATCTGGTGTTAAATAGGGTCGGATATTGGGAATGCTTCACTACTGCTAGGCATGATGTTTATATTTATCTTTGAAATTGTATCTATTGATTTCATGGAACAGAGTTGAATTGTTGGTAGTTCTCATTAGAACAGTGCATATTTCAGCAAGTTCCACCAGATCGTATAAAGTAAAATGTATCTTGCAAAGCTGCTAAGCAGGCAATTCTAAGAGTTATAGTTCAACTGTCAAAATGCTAAACCTCCAATAAACATAATCAAACTTGTTTTTGAGTTTAAATTCTGTTTATGTTAGGAAAGTCTGATTAGCATTTGTAAACAGCTGAATTGTGGGAAAAGAGCTGCAAACCATGAATTAGCTTTCATCAGATAACATGATTTAGGAACCAAAAATGTATTTCAAGTAAGATGAACAGATAACTTGATTTAAGCCACATGTTGGTCAATATGGGATTTCTGTTTCATTTTATGACCTGCTTCTAATCTGATTGGCCTACAACTACCATGAAAAATCCAATTAGACATGCTTAGAGGCTTACAATTCCACATGCTTATCTGTTTGGCTTACAATGATCATGCAGGATCTCAATTGACAAAGTGATTTTATATTATATGTAATGGTAAGTATCAAATAGAAACATAAGTAAATAAACAATGATAGCAAGAAGCAGCTTTAAGTTACATACTACACAATAGTTACATAACATCTGTATACATTAATGGAAAACTCCAAGCACCATAACTACTACTGCCTGCCGTTTGAGAACACTTTGAAACATACCAACATATTCTCGCCTACTCCTGCGCCTCTGGAACCTCCAACAAAAGAGCCAAACCTGGCAATGTAGTGCAGAGCCCATTGGCTGAGAGCACTGAGCTGAAGGTCTCAGGCAATTAGTTGGACCTAATTGGCAGGACTCCTCTTAGTAGGTCCATGGAAGGAAGCAGTCAGCAGATCCCAGGTAGACTTGACAAAGTCAAGTCACCTAAATAAAGAGCCGCCTATGAGTGTAAACATTCCAGATGTTACTGCCAACAGTCTATTTCCTGCTTGAAATAAAGTCTGGAGGAAAAACTAAAATCTGGAGGTTTTACACGCAGAATGTATTGATTGATTAATAACTGTGTTAAAGCGACACTATAGTCACCAAAACATTAGCTTAGCTTTAGCTTAATGAAGCAGTTTTGGTGTACAGATAATGCCTCTGAAGTCTCACTGCTAAATTATCTGACATTTATGAGTTAAATCACTTTTGTTTCTGTTTATGCAGCCCTAGCCACACCTGCCCTGGCTGTGACTCACACAGTCTGCATTAAAAATGGTTGAATTTTCAATAAGTTCTTAATTTGCTTTAGAAGTTTTTATCTCCTGCTCTGTAAATTGAACTTTAGTCACACACTAAGAGGCTCCTGCCAGGTCTACCAGGCTATTAACATAGCAGGAGATTTAAAAAAAAATCTTAATTAAACAGAATGTGCAATAAAGAAAGTTTAAACATTAGATGACTCTTTACAGGAAGTGTTTAGGAAGGCCGTGGTAAGTCACATGCAGGGAGGTATGAATAGGGCTGCATAAACAAACTCATTTAATTCCTAAATGGCAGATAATTCTGCAGTGAGACTGCAGAGGCATTGTTTATACAGCAAAACTACTTCATTAAGTAAGTTGTTTTGGTGACTAACGTGTCCGTTTAAGGTAAGAGCATCTTTATTTGCAGCTATTCTTTGGGTCCACAGATACCAACATTTTTTTCCCTCCTGCTTCATATACATGCTTGTTAAACTATTTCTGGGACTGTATTTCATGCAAGACCCAACATTCATACATCTATCCGACTTAGTTTCTGTTTTGCGACTATTTGCTGCAGTTTCAGTTTATTAGAATACACAGTTCAACAGAAAATATTTTAACTATTTTCTATGAAAAAATCTGGTTTACATTTATTTATTTATTTGGCTTGGAGCAGAGCTCTCTCTGCTATTTACATTTCAATATCAACGTCAGCGCAGACGAAATGTGGCCAGAAAACTCAAAGGAGAATTCATGAAAGCTCTATTAAGGCTTTAGTGAACAAATGTTTGTCTACCAGCCGAATTAAAGTTACAGTGCTCTAACTGGCGTCTTAGCCATTAGTGAGTAATCTACAATTCTAAAACAATATTAGACTGCATTATACTATACTATATATATATTCCATGGCAATTTTTTAAACAGCTTTTTCAACCTTTAACAAATCTTGACTTTTTAAGTAGTACATTTATGATATAACTTTTGGCAGCACTGGTGTATGCAGGTTGCCATGACAACCATGGAGTTATTTTAAAGGGACTCTATAGTCACCATATAAAAGCAAGAAAGACAGGTCCCCCAGCCTTCCTTCTTGCTTTTATATGAACTTTCATTCATTAAAAAAAAAAAATCGGTGTTTTTATATTAAAAACTTACCTCCGTTCCAGCGCCGAGCTCCCCGCTAGGCCGCGCCCCCTTTTTCGTCAAAATGACGAAATCGCGGGGCCCAATGGGACGGCTTCGCGCTGGACCAATCGCGTTCTTCATAGAGCGGCATTGAATGCCGCCCTATGAAGAACCTGAGCGCTTTACCGCGCATGTGCGCGGAATGCGCGTTCGCGAGCTGAGCTGTCTGACTGACAGCTCAGCTCGCTTTCTAAAATTATCAATAATAATTATCAATATAATTTAGGGCCCCCACCGGCCCTGTGCGGCGGGTGGGGGCCCTAAAATTATCAATGAGGGGGGGGACCTACTGTCCCCCCCCCGGCCCCCACCCCTGTGCGGCGGGTGGGGGCCCTAAAATTATCAATGAGGGGGGGACCTACTGTCCCCCCCCCGGCCCCCACCCCTGAGCGGCGGGTGGGGGCCCTACAATTATCAATAAGGGGGGGGACCTACTGTCCCCCCCCCGGCCCCCACCCCTGTGCGGCGGGTGGGGGCCCTAAAATTATCAATGAGGGGGGGGACCTACTGCCTCCCCCCGGCCCCCACCCCTGAGCGGCGGGTGGGGGCCCTAAAATGATCAGTAAGGGGGGGGGACCTACTGTCCCCCCCCGGCCCCCACCCCTGTGCGGCGGGTGGGGGCCCTAAAATGATCAATAAGGGGGGGGACCTACTGTCCCCCCCCCCGGCCCCCACCCCTGAGCGGCGGGTGGGGGCCCTACAATGATCAATAAGGGGGGGGGGATCTATTGTCCCCCCCCCGGCCCCCACCCCTGAGCGGTGGGTGGGGGCCCTAAATACAAAGGGGGGGGGACCCTAGTTAACCCTCCCCCCCCCAAAAAAAAATATCTCCCTACCTACCCCCCTCACCCTAAAAATAATGAGGGGGGGACCTTTAACTAAAAACCTGTAAAAAAGATGAGATAAAATCAACTTACCATTCGATGTTTTCTTTCTTCTAAAATCTTCTTTCTTCAGCCCCAAAAAAGGCCAAATAAAAATCCATAATAACCGACGCAATTAAAAAAAAAACAAAAAAAAAACCGAGCGCAAAAAAAATAATCCATCTTCACCCATGGAGGGCTCCGCGCAGACTGAGCTCCGCAGGGCGGGGGAAGGCTTATAAAGCCTTGCCCCGCCCTGCAATTAGGCTAAGAACACTCTGATTGGTGGGTTTAAGCCAATCAGAGTGCTCTTTGTCATTTTACAAGCGTGGGAAAGTTCTTTGGAATTTTCCCACGCTTGTAAAATGACACAGAGCACTGTGATTGGATGGATTTCAAGCCATCCAATCACAGTGCTCTGTGTCATTTTACAAGCGTGGGAAAGTTCTTTGGAATTTTCCCACGCTTGTAAAATGACAAAGAGCACTGTGATTGGATGGATTCCAAGCCATCCAATCACAGTGCTCTTTGTCATTTTACAAGCGTGGGAAAGTTCTTTGGAATTTTCCCACGCTTGTAAAATGACACAGAGCACTGTGATTGGATGGATTTCAAGCCATCCAATCACAGTGCTCTGTGTCATTTTACAAGCGTGGGAAAGTTCTTTGGAATTTTCCCACGCTTGTAAAATGACAAAGAGCACTGTGATTGGATGGATTTCAAGCCATCCAATCACAGTGCTCTTTGTCATTTTACAAGCGTGGGAAAGTTCTTTGGAACTTTCCCACGCTTGTAAAATGACAAAGAGCACTCTGATTGGCTTAAACCCACCAATCAGAGTGTTCTTAGCCTAATTGCAGGGCGGGGCAAGGCTTTATAAGCCTTCCCCCGCCCTGCGGAGCTCAGTCTGCGCGGAGCCCTCCATGGGTGAAGATGGATTATTTTTTTTGCGCTCGGGTTTTTTTTTTTTTTTTTTTTTTATTGCGTCGGTTATTATGGATTTTTATTTGGCCTTTTTTGGGGCTGAAGAAAGAAGATTTTAGAAGAAAGAAAACATCGAATGGTAAGTTGTTTTTATCTTATTTTTTTTTTCTTTACAGGTTTTTAGTTAAAGGGTCCCCCCTCATTATTTTTAGGGTGAGGGGGGTAGGTAGGGAGATAAGTTTTTTTTTTTTGGGGGGGGGGGGGGGGAGAGGGTTAACTAGGGTCCCCACCCCCTTTGTATTTAGGGCCCCCACCCACCGCTCAGGGGTGGGGGCCGGGGGGGGACAATAGGTCCCCCCCTATTGATAATTTTAGGGCCCCCACCCACCGCTCAGGGGTGGGGGCCGGGGGGGGGCAGTAGGTCCCCCCCCTTATTGTGAATTTTAGGGCCCCCACCCACCGCTCAGGGGTGGGGGCCGGGGGGGGGCAGTAGGTCCCCCCCCTTATTGTGAATTTTAGGGCCCCCACCCGCCGCACAGGGGTGGGGGCCGGGGGGGGACAGTAGGTCCCCCCCCTATTGTGAATTTTAGGGCCCCCACCCACCGCTCAGGGGTGGGGGCCGGGGGGGGGGCAGTAGGTCCCCCCCCTTATTGTGAATTTTAGGGCCCCCACCCGCCGCACAGGGGTGGGGGCCGGGGGGGGACAGTAGGTCCCCCCCTATTGTGAATTTTAGGGCCCCCACCCACCGCTCAGGGGTGGGGGCCGGGGGGGGGGCAGTAGGTCCCCCCCCTTATTGTGAATTTTAGGGCCCCCACCCGCCGCACAGGGGTGGGGGCCGGGGGGGGACAGTAGGTCCCCCCCCTATTGTGAATTTTAGGGCCCCCACCCACCGCTCAGGGGTGGGGGCCGGGGGGGGGGGCAGTATGTCCCCCCCTTATTTTTTATTTTAAGGCCCCCACCCACCGCACAGGGGTGGGGGCCGGGGGGGGACAATAGGTCCCCCCTTATTGATAATTTTAGTGCCCCCACCCGCCGCACAGGGGTGGGGGCCGGGGGGGCAGTATGTGCCACCCTTATTTTTAGGGCCCCCACTCACCGCTCAGGGGTGGGGGCCGGGGGGGGGGGAGGAGAGTAGGTCCGTCCCCCCCCTTCAACCACTATTGTGGCCAGACAGCATCCCTGTGGGTTCGGGCCACGCCCACAGCAGTGCTGACAGGCTGTCAGCACACAAAGCGCGTTCACAGTGCTTTGTGTGCTGATAGCCCGTCTGATGCATTCACCCAGAATGCATCGGACGAGAGGCCTTTTTAGGGCCTCTGAACTCGGAAGTCCCTCTGGTGGCCGTCTGATTGACTGCAACAAGAGGTGTTCCAAGCTTCCAATGTAAACACTGCATTTTCTCAGAAAATACAGTGCTTACAAGAAAAAGGCTCCGGGTAGCTGTAGCACTCACCTAAACAACCTCATTAAGCTGAAGTTGTTCAGGTGACTATAGTGTCCCTTTAACTTGTTTGTTTTCTTTCTTCTAAAATCTTCTTTTTTCAGCCCCAAAAAAGGCCAAATAAAAAACCATAATAACCGACGCAATAATAAAAAAAACAAAAAAAAATAAGACTTAAACTTACTTAAAGTACCTTTTAGCATTGGATTGGCTAAAAAGCGGAAATTCTGATTATGTCACCAAGGAGGCGGATTAGGGGCAGGGCCAGTGCCGGCGGACCCGTGCGGCGCTGTAAATAAGGAGTTTTAACCTTTTCTAAGGGGGCTAAGTGGTGTGGGGGGCAAGCCACCTAATTGGTGGGTTAAACACTATAGGGACATGAATACATGTTTGTGTTCCTGACCCTATAGTATTTCGCTAAATTTGAAATTTGCTTTGCCTTCTCAGTTTTGTGAATAGCCCTGTAGATGTTCAGGTTTCAAATCACTCCTGATTGTAACATATAAATGACATAGTATAGAGCAGTGAGTTTCAACTGCTGTGCCACAAACACTATAGCTCACTGTAGTGGTTAAGGTGCCAGGAGTTTTTTCTATGCTCCCTTGATAAAGACTTTCAGCCAGAATGTTGGAGTTCTTGTCACTTGATATTCTCTTCTCACAACAGCAATTATTCTCTTCTCACAACAGCAATTTTTTCTTGTTCAGTTATTTTGATATTTTATGATGTAGCGTGCAACAAATTAGTTGTTAGGATTGCACGTTGCTTTATTTTTCATATGAATACAATTATTTCTTTACTGATAATGTGTATGTTATTTTATATCATTTTCTATGGAATATATGTGACTCATGCATATATAGAACGGATTGTTTCAGAATATGTAGTATGATTTTTTTTTTTTTTTTACTAATGTCTTTTTGATCTGTTCATGGATACCACATAAATGTTTGTTTTTTAATGAAGTTGGTTACATTTTTTTTTATTGGTTGTGCTCATTCATTTAGTATAAGGTGGTAAGGAGTGCCCTGGCACCCTTACAGTGTAATGGGTCGCACTTATTTTGGTTTATTTGACAACTTACACAGGCTCTGCCAGGTGTCTGCACCAACAGCCCCTGCTTCCAGATTCTCCTTGATTTGACGCACCAACAGCCCCTGCCTCAAGATTCTCCTTGATTTGACAACTTACATGGGTACCGCCAGGTGCCCGCACCAACAGCCCCTGCCTCACGATTCTCCTTGCAGTAGAATCGTGTTAGTACCACTGTGCTATGCTTGTCATGCTGTGTTAGAACAACGGGTCCGCTAAACACTCTCAGCCAATGAGTGCAGTCCAATATTTGCCATTCTTGAACTCTATGAAAACACCTGGCTTCTTGAACAAAGGTCCAGGTAAGTTGTCAAAACATTCTAACAATGTTTGACAATTTACTCTGGGAGTATGGCAGGATACCATAACTACTACACTGAGTTATAGCGGTCATAATGCTTGGAGTGTTCCTTTAAGTCCCTGCCCCCCTTAATAATGTGCTGGAGTAGTAGTTTGGAGCAGGGAGAGAAGAGACAGGAGACAAAAGCGGCTGGCTAGAGCAGCACAGCATTGCACAGTTAGTTTTGCCAGTGTTAAGCCTGATCAGTGGAATTTATGAAGAGGTGGTCTGAATTCTCAGCTTGCTCTCTCTGCCACATTGCTTGAAGCTACAGATGACCCAAGCAGCTTTAAAGGAACACTATAGTCACCTAAATTACTTTTGCTAAATAAAGCAGTTTTAGTGTATAGATCATTCCCCTGCAATTTCACTGCTCAATTCACTGTCATTTAGGAGTTAAATCACTTTGTTTCTGTTTATGCAGCCCTAGCCACACCTCCCCTGGCTATGATTGACAGAGCCTGCATGAAAAAAAAACTGGTTTCACTTTCAAACAGATGTAATTTACCTTAAATAATTGTATGTCAATCTCTAAATTGAACTTGAATCACATACAGGCGGCTCTTGCAGGGTCTAGCAAGCTATTAACATAGCAGGGGATAAGAAAATCTTAATTAAACAGAACTTGCAAAAAAGAAAGCCTAAATAGGGCTCTCTTTACAGGAAGTGTTTATGGAAGGCTGTGCAAGACACATGCAGGGAGGTGTGACTAGGGTTCATAAACAAAGGGATTTAACTCCTAAATGGCAGAGGATTGAGCAGCGAGGCTGCAGGGGCATGTTCTATACACCAAAACTGCTTCATTAAGCTAAAGTTGTTCAGGTGACTATAGTGTCCCTTTAAAAAGAAAGGTATGGCCAATTTTGTCATCAGTGAGATGGTCTAGCAGGTAAGTGACATTCTCTTCCCAGCCAAGCCAGCAGAACCATGAAAGCAACACAATATTGTATGTTTATTTTATCTGCATTTTGTGCTGTTTGTGTTTATGAAGTGTCTGTAAATCTGAATGTCTGAGTGTTGCTAAAGGTGCTAATTTGTATCTGAATGAGTGTCTGTAACTCGTTTTGTGTTTGTGATTGCATTTGTGTTTTTTGTTTATGTGCATGTGTGCAGATTCAACGCAGGTGGCTCTGTAGGCAGGGTCAGTCTTACAATAAATAAACAAAACTGAAAGACAAAAGTAATGGCTATCAGAAAATAAGAGGGAACAAGACAGAGTAATACGTGGAAACTCGAAAACTGGAGTGAGTGGGGTTTCACCAAATCCCAAGGATTAACGTAGAAAAGATACAATTTATCCAGGAGCTTTTACAATAAAAATAAGAGAATGCCTTATAGTTACACAATAAAATTCTAATTTCTAAAAATGAGGAAATTCTTAAAATGCAAATGTGTGTACTCAGGCAGACAAAGTTATACTCAGTATAAAATCACAGCATTATGTTTCATAGCAGCAAATAGTCCAAGTATAAATATATAAGTCCCAAATTGGATGAATAATATATACCAGTCTTTTAGAGTGTGTATCATAAACCACCTTTGATCTGCTGGATGAAATAGCAAGATCAACTGGGGTATTTATGAATTTATATACTTTCAATACAAGAAAGATCGAGTGCAAAAGTAGAAAATTAGTGATAATTCAAAAAAATAGATCCAAAATGTCAGTAAATAAACCAAAACATAAAATTGTAAATGGAAATAAAATAAGGGCTAATTAGTATTGCTAACAGCCAAAATGCTTAGTCTCTCACCGAAAAAAATCTGGGCTGACAGCCTGAGAGTGATAATTGTGGCTGTAGCAATCAAAGATAAAAAATATATTGTGTTAAAGTCGTGACAGGATCCGTGTATAATCCGTGTAATGCCAATAAAAGATAAAAACTTGTAGGTGAAAAATAGTGTTATTTTATTTAATTAAAAAAGGTAAATCATCTAAATATAGGTGAATAAAATATTATAGAACTGCTCCAAAAAAGAAGAAAGCAAAATTGGCTAAATAACCTGACCGATGATACTGGATGGCTGTGGATGATATTCGTCTTCTACCAAGTGGGTGTTGCAGCAACCGGTGAGGACGGCGTCTGCAGTCTTGGTTAGCCCACCTCCGACCTCACATCGATAGGTGAGCCATCTCGGTGATGTCAGGCAGAAACAGTAGATAGCCAACAGATGCTTTCTCCAAACAGGCCTTAATTCTCAAAACTTTCCAATGTGGATTGTAGCCTTACGCGTTTCAAAGGGTATTGCCCAATTTCATCAGAGGCATATCAGTACCTTGCTTAATACCAGTATATATATCTACAAACCTACAAGTCAGTAATTGGCAATTTGCAAATCAGACATTTCAATCAAATGCGGAAAAAAACATACATAGATGAAATAAAGAAATAGCAATTTGCAAATAAGACATTTCAATCAAATGCGGAAAAAAACATACATAGATGAAATAAAGAAATTTAAATTTAGATATGACAGGGTCAGTCTTACACTTGAAATGCCCTGTGCAAAGTCATGTCTCACAGTGCTCACCTACTCATCACTATTTTAATTTAAAAATATATATATACAGGTGATACTCGAAAAATTAGAATATAGTGCAAAAGTTCATTTATTTCAGTAATGCAACGTAAAAGGGGAAACTAATACATGAGATAGACGCATTACATGCAAAGCAAGATAGTTCAAGCCGTGATTTGTCATAAGTGCGATGATTACGGGTTACAGCTCATGAAAACCCCAAATCCACAATCTCAGTAAATTAGAATATTACATGTAATCAATAAAACAAGGAGTGTACATAGAACAATATCGGACCTCTGAAAAGTAGAAGCATGCATATGGACTCAGTACTTGGTTTGGGCCCCTTTTGCAGCAATTACTGCCTCAACGCGGCGTTGCATGGAAGCCATCAGCCTGTGGCACTGCTGAGGTGTTATGGAAGACCAGGATGCTTCAATAGCGACTTTCAGCTCTTCTGCATTGTTCGGTCTCATGTCGCTCATCTTTCTCTTTGGGGTTCAGATCAGTGAGTTTGCTGGCCAATCAAGCACAGTAATCCCACGATCATTGAGCCAGGCTTTGGTGCTTTTGATAGTGTGGGCAGGTGCCAAGTCCTGCTGGAAAATGAAGTCAGCATCCTCATAAAGCTTGTTTGCGGAAGGAAGCACGAAGTGCTCCAAAATCTCCTGGTAGACGGCTGCGTTGACTCTGGACTTAATGAAGCACAGAGGACCAACACCAGCAGATGACATGGCTCCCCAAATCAACACAGACTGTGGAAACTTCACTCTGGACTTCAAGCATCTTGCAGTGTGTGCCTCTCCATTTTTCCTCCAGACACTGGGTCCTTGGTTTCCAAATGAGATGCAAAAGTTGCTCTCATCAGAAAAGAGGACTTTGGACCACTGAGCAACAGACCAGGTTTGTTTTTCTTTAGCCCAGGTAAGACGCCTCTGACGTTTGTTGTTCAGGACTGGCTTGACAAGAGGAATACGTCATCTGAAGCCCATGTCCAGGATCCGTCTGTGTGTGATGGCTCTTGATGCACTGAATCCAGCCTCAGTCCACTCCTTGTGAAAGTCCCCAACACTTTTGAATGGCCTTTTCCTGACAATCCTCTCCAGGCTGTGGTTATCCCTGCTGCTTGTGCACCTTTTTCTTCCACACTTTTCCCTTCCACATAACTTTCTATTAATGTGCTTTGATACAGCACTTTGGGAACATCCAACTTCCTTCGCAATTACCTTTTGTGGTTTTCCCTCGTTATGGAGGGTGTCAATTATGGTTTTCTGCACAACTGTCAGGTCAGCAGTCTCCCCATGATTGTGATTCCTACTGAACCAGACCGAGAGACCATTTAAAGGCTCAGAAACCCTTTGCGGGTGTTATGGCCTACTTAGCTGATTAGAGTGGGACACTGTGAGCCTAGAATATTGCACCTTTTCACAATATTCTAATTTACTGAGATTGTGGATTTGGGGTTTTCATGAGCTGTAAGCCATAATCATCGCACTTATGAAAAATCACGGCTTGAACAATCTTGTTTTGCATAGAATGCATCTATCTCACATATTAGTTTCCCCTTTTACGTTGCATTACTGAAATAAATGAACTTTTGCACGATATTCTAATTTTTCGAATATCACCTGTATATTTTTTTTAAACTATTTATAGAGCCACAAAATAAAGTCACTCTCAGGCATGGTTAGATATTGTTAAAATGTGAAGGATTTGTGTATTTTTCAATAAAGAAATATTCATACATTTTTATATTAAATGAGGGTGCCTGGGTCCCTTTGGGATAGGATCTGAAGCTTTGACCCCCTACCCATATATTGCATTTCTACTAATTCGTTGAATGCAATACATGGAGAGCAATTCAAGAGATTTGTTGTTCTACAACATCTGGGGGACGAAGTTTTATGTGCCTGACATAAGGATAGGTAAGATTAACAGGTGGCTGTGTCAATAATGATCATTCCAGACAATAATAGCACTGACATGTATTTAAGAAGTTCACTTCTGTATACCTGCCAAGTGTCCCTATTTTGGGTCCAAATCCCACTTTTCCAGCCTAATGTTTCTAATTTCTTGGAGCTTCATATTGTTCGTGTGTCTGAGTGTATCACAGAGCTCCATAGCAATAATGCGGATATGCCCGCGTCTTTAAACGACAATAAATACGTTTAGAAATCAGTCTGATTAAATAAGATATGTTGTGCTAGTTTGAAATTACATTTTAGTTACGTAAATTGATAAGGCCATCTAAAATGTTCCAGAGCATTGCCCCTTGTATCAGAGGTGGGTAGTGCTGTAGTAGGTCAGACATAAGTGGTTTCATAACCTGAAGTATGTATGTATAACCTAAAATACTGTAAGTAAATATAAGGAGATAAGAAAAAAACATTTGCTCTTTATAGCGAACGTACAAAAAATAGCACAGAAAATGTAAAGTGGTTTATTGTGTTGCTATGACAATAAAATGTCACAAGATTGCTCCCAATACCTTATATCACTACAGGCAAGATTTTTACTAACATTAGTAAATGAAAAATCATTGTGATTTATTATTTGAAAAGTAATAGGGATAAAGGCATTTGTAACAGATCTAGGTTTTTTTTTTTTTTAGATGATGTATTTTCTTGGATTAAATCAATCAAATATTCTATATTTTAATTGTACTGGTCTGGGTATTCTGATTAGTACTGCCAATCAATTTATTTTGACTCTTTCTCAATGCTGAGGTTAAAATTCCTTCTGAAATTTGACAGACGGTAGTTCTACTACCCCAGCATGTTACACATAAAAAAAATAAAACAAGCATAGTATATGGCAAACTATGGTTTGCTAAAAGAATGGTAATTACTTTTGATAAACTCTATGCACAGCAAAATAAGTCACACAAGCCGTTATAAAATAGGGCACACATTTAATTTTTAATAATAAACCTTTTATTGTTAAGGTTTTATTTGCTTCAGTTCCCTAACGAACATTTTGAAAAGGTTGGTTTTATATGCGACGGGTACCATTGTGCACATTACTGGTCACATGACATATGTTGTCATGTAAGCAGTTTGAATAAAATTATAGATGATAAAAAAAAAAAAACATTTCTGCGCACCGAGATTCACACACTCCAGGCTCTCTCATATTTTCTATTTGTTGCAATGCATTGACTTGGCTCTCCCCGCATTAAAAGGGTAATCCAGATGTGGACTCCATGCTCAGTGTGCTTAAAGGGGTAACCGCTACACCTCACTGACGAGGCCCAAAGAAGGCCGAAACGATCGTCTGGTCTAGCAGTCTAGCAGAGAGAACTTGATGGTATTTTGGTTCTGGAATGCGCTGATGAGTGGGATCAGTGTGATGTGCCTTTGAACTGGTTCTCTCTGTAATGGCACAATCGAGCAAAAACTATTTTGAGACCTGAGTGGGGTATTACCGAAGGGCAAGCTACTGCGTTCATCTAAGCTTTTGTCCGTTCTCATTTTGTTTTTGTTTCTATTTTGTTCACCTAAATGTTTAGGTTTTCTATGAGAGAAGGGGGCTGGAGGGGGAGAGGCACATTATGAAGCTGATTTAGTATATCATCCAAACCGCTTAGGTAAGTATTTGCAATTAAAATTACTCTCTGAACACCAAAACAGGCTAACTATAAGCATTTTCTACATTTTTTTTATTTTTATATAGTTACTGTGCCCTTTTGTGCACTATTAACAAGGTCCCCTACAGCATGTGACCCAGTCTTCAATTGTCATATAAATAATATTTAATTAAAATGAATTTTCAATCACAAGTTGGCTATGCACTAATACAGTTGATAGCTACCCACAGCTCTTCCTGGGGCACAGTAGGCAACAGCATAATTTATGAATTTTTCATCGGTTCCTGTAGTAGAGTGCCACTTTAAATTCAGCAAATCGCCATTCACCCCAATACTTATAACTACACAAAAACAATTTTAAAAGAAAAAAAAACTTATTATTACAGTCTCTGACCAAGACAATGGATGCACCTGTTCTTTTTATAATGGTTATAGTACTAGAGGGCATTGTTATCAAGTGAATGAGGAAAGAAGAATTGCAGTTCACAAAAGGACTATTGAATTATAAAAACATTCACCGATCTACAAAACAAGAGTCATGTTGTGCGATTGGACTTTGTTGTTTACATGCATTTCACAAGAACGTTAGGGATTGAGAGCTTAGACCAGCCAAACTGGTTTCACCGACTAGCAGTATGAAGAAGAGAGATGTAATTGCCTGTTGTGGTCATCTGCTTGCTGCAGTGATCTAATATTACAATGTTGGTATAGAGGTAGGATATATAAAATTAGTACAAAATACATACACACTGAACACAATTGTATGGTAGGTGTTATTTTAAAAATTGCAGCTGCTAATTCCTTCAGATTATAGAATATTCCACAATATGGATATGTATCCCACAGCAGAGTTAGATGATGTGGGTACTTAATCTGTGGAGGGTACAGCAACACGTCCAGAGACAAACACTTGGCCCTATATCTGGAAGGTGACTGATGTGTGAGGTCGTCATGTCAAGTACCCGCTGCACATCGGGTTGGTAGTCACTGTACATGTGCCCAGAGAAAATTAGTACACGGAATGACTTGCTGTGCTAAAAGCAGTTTTCATCCTGGCTCACCTATTTTCTTTACCATTGTGTTTTTTGTTCTTGCGTACAACACTTAAGGTATATTCAGTAAATTGGTAATTGAAAGGGATAGGCCAACATATCTAAATTGGAGAATGTTTCCATTTTGCCATTAAAATTTGAACTTTACTTTTGATTCATGAGAACTCACATTTTAATAGACAGCTTGTTTTTTTTAATTCTTTCCACCAGTCTTAACTTACCCCACATCTCCCTCAAAACATTTTTTTAAATTTTGAATGGTCAGCTTATCCCACCTTCCTGGCTGCTAGCCTTTTGCTTACCAAGGATTTTCAAAGCATCACAGGGTAGAGAAAAATACCCCTAATGCATTTCTACACATCCCTTTTTTAATTCACCAACACACACACACCGTATATGCTGCAAAGTGTCACTTTAAGAAATCTGATGCATCTGATACACATAACTTAGTATATGCTCAATCTTCACTCAGCTAAACCTATTGCCCTCCCACCCCTGATTAGTTGGTTTGAAATCCAACCAGAGTGATGTGACAGGTAAATGTAGATAACCTGTCAGAGCACTCTGATTGGTTGGCTTAAACCAACCATTCGTAGTGCTCTGAGCCCAATTGCAGGGCGTGGAAAAGCATTCTAAGCCTTTCCAGGTCCTGCAGAGCTCAGTCTGCGCCGTTCCCTCCATGGGTGAAGATGGATTATTTTTTTAGTGTTTTTTTTTTACGCTGTTATTTTAATTTTATTTTTCCCAAGGTGCGACAGATATTATGGATTTTTATTTGGCTTTTTTGGGGCTGAAAAAAATACGATTTTAGAAAAAAAGAAGACATCAAATGGTAAGTTTCATTTATTTTTTTACAGGTATTTAGTTCTCTTGTTCCACCCCTCACTATTTTTAGGGTGAGGGGTGTAGGTAGGTGTTTATTATTATTATTTTTTTTGGGGGGGAGGAGGGGGGGGAGACCTCTAGTCACCAGGGGGGTTAACATTTTCATTTAGGGCCCCCACCCGCCACTCATGGGTGGGGGCCGGGGGAGGATAATAAGTGTCCCGGCCCCGCCAATATTATAATTTAGGGTCCCAACCCGCAGCTAAGGGGTGGGGGCTTGGGGAGGACAATAGGTCCCCCCCCTTATTATTTAGGGCCCCCAACAGCCGCTCAGAGGTGGGATCAGAGTTTCCGATACGAACAAAGTCGTGAATTGCGTCCTAACACGAATGGAGAAACGGTTCTCATTCAGTTAGGAGGCAATCCAGTAGTCTAAAATGACAGGACGTTCGGGAAATGTGAAAGGAGGCTTCGCAAGATCGAAGGAAAGGTGAGAATTGAGAAATTTCTCTGACCTCTGGAAATGAAGCACACTTTGCTCCTCGGCTGGTCATAGCTGGTCAGGCATATGAAACCTCCATAAGACAAAATAGTCCATACTTTGTCTTGTATTTTAAAGAAAACTAGAGCAGACAGGAAGAAATGAAGAACAGATCCTGACAGAAGGAGAGAAGGGGAATCGATTGGGGAAAGGTAAGTTCGGCGTGACAGTGCCGCTTTAACCAGCTTAGGAGAAAAGGTTTACCATCAGTCTATCTTGTTTTGGGTTCAAGAACAGTATTCTTGATAAGTTTTTACCAGACAGCAAGATTGTATCTGCACCTTTAACTTTAGTAAAAAAAAAATAAAAAAATACTCGTCAGTACCAACATTTTAAAAAAAAATTACACATTTTTGGGAAGAATCTCAGCTCCCTCCCACTGTTCTGAGAGAATAACACTTCTTTGAAAACATATTAAACAGACATACATAGTCTTAAATACATTTTTTTTCAACTTGGCTATATAAGTACCACATGCTCTAAATGTGTAAATTTGATACCTGCCCCTAGCCCTACAGTATAGATCAGGGGTGCATAAAAGGTAGATCCCCAGGTTTTTTTAAACTACAACTTCCACGATGCTTTGTCATTCTAAAGGCATGCAAAGCATCTTGGGAGTTTTAGTTCTACATCTCAGGATCTACCTTGGCCACCACTGGTATAGATAATTGCACTTTTAACCAGATGAGGAAATATCGACACAGGAATGACCGAACTAAATTTAGGTCAGCGGTCACTCAAATTTAGGAGAAATAATAGAAAGCCAGAGGAAATTAGGAAGATGGGGAGAATCCATGTCAATTTTCGCTAGCTTTTATATGTGCCTAAAAAGGGACATTTTACTTTTTTTTTTTAACAATAAGGTACCAATAAGTAAATCTATTTAAGAGTTGAGTAAATTAACTCTGATTTCACTCTCCCAGCTCTGCATCAGGGGACCCATTAAAACTTTCCATGAAAAGGTGCCATTACAAGCTGTTATTTAAAGTACAAACATTGGTTAGAAATAAATTTGCTGAATTGATTTTGCCTCCTGGAAAAATCATTTATCGCTCCCTTCCCCCCTAATAAACAAAACAACCCGACACTTCAGAATCTAGCAGAAACACAGACATGAGCATTTAAATAGCACAAGTGTTCAAGTACAAAGCGTCTAATATTATACATGACTGCCTTTTATTCTCGCAAAAATAAAACAAACATTCTTTGAATTGGATTAAAGAGGCACACACAGAAAATAGAAAGGGGAAATGGAGAGAAGGCAGTTGAATGGAATGTGTAGTTTCCCCCCCAAAAAAGTAGGGTAAAGAATGAAGGGAGAAAATATTTTTTTCCCCCAAACTTTAAAATAAATAGGAAGGGCTAAGAAACAGATAGAGCTCAATGTGTCATAACTACAGCATCCAGCAATGTTTAAAAACGGTTGATTCCTCTTTATGCGTTTTATCCTGAAACACCTATTTAAAATAACAGGATATCAATACAGACTTTCTGTTTGAACTTATTTGAAACAAAGAAAATAAAACAAGCAAGGAAAACTCAAATCCATGCCCTGATGGTGCATTGTGTGTGTCCAGGAATAAACTTTGACAGATACAAAATGGTTTGTGCATTCTGCCTATTGGCATGTCATAAAAAAAGCCTAATAAAAGAGAACTCCTGGCCAGTACAGCGTTAAGATAAATAAGAGCTTCCAATGTGAGCAGACATTTTGCTCCTGTAGAAGGAATGCGATAGCTGAAATAATTCACATAATACAAATATTAAGGCAATTTGGGATTTCTTTGATACAGGAACAAAGTGATTAAGGCAAGGATTTGTTTTCTTGTGCACCTGAAAAACAAAAACAGACATTTTTGGTGTTTTTATAAATCATTGATTAGCGAGATCACATATAAGTAATGATTAACATTTGCACTACAGGTTAAATTTCCCATGATGCTCAGCAAGCACCTAGGATGTGGATAAAATAAAGACAAACATTTCAAACAGGGTTGCAACGTAAATCATTTAACTTTACAATATCAATGAACACCTACTACCATGCTAGCTTCTGATTATGTGATTTCATTCAAATATAGATTATCCCTGGAATAGTTGATTGTGAAATGGACACGTAGACCTTAATGTGACAGAAAGAAAAAAGCCCGCTAACGTCACAAAAAAATTCCACACATGCATGCGTCACAGATTAGAGAGAAATGGGTTTTCACAGCCTTCTGATTACTGCTAATGCATTGTGACAAACACCATTTCCCAGATATAACAGGCCTCCATTCTGTACCACTAAAAACAGAAATTTTTACTTACCGTAAATTCTTTTTTTCTTAATATGGTGGCAGTACCAGTGGGTTTTGCTCCTTCCTGTGGACAAGCATCTAACAAGCTTAATTAAATCAACAAAACCCCTCCCCCTTGCCCTATAAGAAGGGCTATCCGGCAAAACCAACCTCAGTAAGTAGCAAGAAAAATCCCAAATAGAACTCATACTGAATCAAGATAATGTAAAATAGAGGGAGGGAAGCTGTACTGCCACCATATTAAGAAAAAAAGAATTTACGGTAAGTAAAAATTTCTGTTTTTTCTGTCATATGGTGGCAGTACCAGTGGGATATAGCAAGATCCTTAACTAGGGCGGGTGCAATGTCACCGTAGGTCGCAACTTATACGCCTAAAAAGCAGTTTCAGAGGATGAGAACATCTCTAACCTGTAGAGCTTTATGAAAATGTGGAATGGAAGCCCAAGATGGTGCCTAACAGAAGGCCACTAGAAAAAACAAGGGTTCTTACTGGCCCAGAGGCAGCCAATACTCCAAGCGTCCTGAGAGAAGCCGGAACTTGAAGACCCCCGGGAGAAAATGGCCAACCAACATACTCGCCTGAGTCAAATGAAACAAAAGAGTTGCAGGAATCACTGTATCCTTACACCTTTTATGGGAGGCTAACAAACAGATGACCAGAATAACTGAGCTCTTCAGTCCTAGGAAAAGAGACATTACAAAGCTCCTTCAAGCTACACTTAGTACCAACCCGTAGGGAAAAAAAAAAAATGTTTAGCGTGAAGAACCACCGTGTCCATGAGCAATACTGAAAAATCATCTGGGGATGAAAAACAACTGAAGCTCTCTGAACCTATTAGCCGATAAGATGGCCCCCAAGAAGGTGTCCTGGAGAAACAAAACTTGTAAGGGAAACCCTTTAACAGGATCGAACGGGTGTTACCTAAAAATTTTTAAAAAAAAATATATCAAAATTCAAGGACAAAAATACCAGGAAGGGAAAACAGAACTCTAGGAGGATGTCTGGACCTGGCAGATTACAAAAAACCTCAAGCTTAAAATCAGGATGTAAACTCTAAGAACAGCAGGATTCTCAGGCTTGAAGGCCTGGACCTCAAAGCAGAAAACGCCGAAGCCTGCCGAACAAAAAACCAGACATTAAAGCAAGGGTTTTTAGACGAATGAAACACACCAGCAGGGGTGTTCCCAAAATCCCCCCAAAAAATTTCTAACCCTTATCAGAAAGTAGACCTTTAAACAGGATATATAGTTGCCAAGCAACATAGCCAAACAAATCTTCCCGCAGACCTAGATGATGAAGAAGAACCCTAGCCGTAGTCAGGCTATCAACCTGAAACTCTACAGAACCACTAGGGTAGATCCCTATACATCATGAGACCGATAGAGCTTTGAACGTTTGGGAATCAGAATCTTTATGCTCAGCATGGAATAAGAACCAGGATAAGGCTCCGATAGACCTAATTTTCTAAGACAACTAGAAAAAACGTAAGCGGAAGTAAGACACATTACAAAGAGAGTAATCCATCACCGAGGGACCTGTACTGAAACAGGAAGTGACTTGGTCGTTGAAAAGTTTGTCAACAGAGCCCTGGCTGGAACAACAATTTTCCACTCCAGAGAGTAAAATTACACGGACATAAGGACCAAACTTCCTAATTCCAAATACCCTCTCTGAGCTAGACGGCTATGTCAATCCCTCTGAAAGGAACTACCGAAATATCTACTAGATGAATTTGCACCTCAGCAAGATAACCGCATGCAGGAGAGAGAGAGAGCGCCTACACCGGTTCCTCCCTGCCGGTTGATGTACCAACCCTGTAGAAGAGTGCGCATGAAAATTTACAGCCTTCTGCCATATCTACGGAATGAAGAGATGAAGGGTGGCAATACACCTTAAAACCCCTGGAATCTGCGGATTTTCCCTTAATTATTACCACGAAACATGAAGGGGATTAAAAAAGAGCATCTGTAGCGATCCCCAACCAGAAAACATTAGACGGAAGACAGACTTCCTGAAATGAACTCTATCTAATTTGAAAATTGGATCCGCTACTACCAACACCCCTTCTTCTATGATCGGGGAGAGAAAACAGTGGGATTTCTTTTTTACGAGATCTAGGGACTCTTATGAATAGGCAATAGAATATATGGATTGCTGGGGAAACGTCGGTCTCAGAAATTTTTCCCTCTGTACGCTCAGTCTGATCTCCAAAAATTAAAATAATCGCCTTAATATACACAACAGTACTTCTTTAGACAGTACCGAGGTTACACGCTAATCACCTGCTACAAGTAACGGAATTTATTAGACCACTGCAATTTCTGAAACGACTGGGGCAGAGGTTAATCCTGTTCTGCAGTGTGTTGATGAAAAAACACCTACATTGTGTGTGTTCGTTAACCGTCCAAATTGCCAGAGATATCAGTAACCTATACTGAATCTTGTATGAACAGAAAGCATACCTACACAACCTATGCCATATACCAGGGTTACGCAAATCCTGTGGAGATGATATAGATACAGATATAGATATATGAGCTACTGTGAAGATGCCATCTCTATACCGTCTAATGAGCATACATCTCCTGGTAACTCATCCATAGAGAAACTAGTGAAGACATATACTGAGGCCCTGTCTTCCCAGTACCTCATACATAAGGCATATAGAGTATACCTATATCCCATAAACTAGTGAGGCTTTTTTTTTTTTTTTATAGAGTATATAAAAGGAAAAGAACCCCCCTAAAATAGCCTATAGTGGTTACTAAAGTTGAGACCACCCATCAACTCGACAGAGTATATAGTAGATGCATATACTAAGGCTGAGTCCTCAAGTAACTCCTAACAGAGCATGCACGGAGGTTGAGTTCTCATTCTTAACGAATACAGTGCATACAACTAATGAAGCGGAGGCCACACTTCAAACTCGGCATAGAGCATATAGTGGGTGCATCTACTAAGGTCGAGTGGATAACAAAACAATGCGACATAGAGCATCTAGTGGATACATCTAAAGAGGTTCTTGTCCTTATACAAGGACTTTATAGTGTGTACCCTACTGAGGCCGAGTCATCTTAGACACTCACACACAGAGCATATAGTGGGTACATATACTGTGCACAGCAACTCGTCATAGTGCCTATAGTGAGTGCATACACTGCTCACAGAACTTGTCATAGAACATATAGTGGTAACCTATACTGTTCACAGCAACACAACAGTGCATATAGAGAGAATATATACTGCTCATAGTAACTCGTCATAGAACATATAGTGATTACATATACTGTTCACAGCAACACGTCGTAGTGCATATAGTGAGTATATATATACTGCTCATAGTAACTCGTCATAGAACATATAGTGATTACATATACTGTTCACAGCAACACGTCGTAGTGCATATATTGCATACATCTTCTGCACACAGCAAGTCGTCATGGTGCATATAGTGAGTACATATACTACTCACAGCAATTCGTCATAGTGCATATAGCGAGTACATATACTGCTCACAGCAATTCATCATAGTGCATATAGTGAGTATATATACTGCTCATAGTAACTAGTCATAGAACATATAGTGATTACATATACTGTTCACAGCAACACATCGTAGTGCATATATTGCATACATCTTCTGCACACAGCACTTCGTCATAGAGCATATAGCGAGTACATATACTGCTCACAGCAATTCGTCATAGAGCATATAGAGAGTACCTATACTGCTCACAGCAATTCATCATAGTGCATAAAGTGGGTACATATACCGTCATCTTCGTCCTCTTCTTACCACGTGGCTTCACACTTTGCAAATGAAGTGTCTAAACTTTTACAGAGATCATTTTGAAGGAAAGATTAATACACCTCACCTCAAAATGCCTCTGAACCATGTGGGGGGTTGGTGACACGGTGTACCACTTCTGGCAAGCATCCATGCTGTCAGTGGGTACTGCACAGCTTCATCTATGCCGAGCATCAAACTTCGCGTTTTTTTTAATTTTATTTTTATAAAGTTTCGGCATGCGCATGCGCACCACCGGAAACTTTTGGTGGAACGCATCACCTCCCGGGCGTGCGTTCCACCGCTGTGCGCAGGTCATCAAGACCGCCTCCAGAAAGTATTCACCGGAACCTTCTCGGCATAAGAGGCAATGTATCCATTTGCTCCGTAACCATAACGGAGGTAGCATGGTCTCTCAGCTAACCGCCCGGGCAGCTCTCGGACTGGAATCCCCCAGACCAGCAGCCTGTGTGTCTCACCCTCCAGATGCTGTGTCCTTCCCTCTCGGGACAAGAAAGGAAACTGAGGTTGGTTTTGCCGGATAGCCCTTCTTATAGGGCAAGGGGGAGGGGTTTTGTTGATTTAATTAAGCTTGTTAGATGCTTGTCCACAGGAAGGAGCAAAACCCACTGGTACTGCCACCATATGACAGAAAAAAATGTATACAAGGTGTGCCAGCAATCCCAGCTGCAAGTAGAAAAGCATTTTAGTAAATTGCTGGTATGCAGATCTGCCTTAAATAGAACCAAAAAAACACTGATATTTCACTGGGTTCATTAAAAGACTATTTAAAGCTGGAGAGGAAATAAGCAGAATATATGGTTCGTAAGATTGTAGATAGCAAAAAAAATAAAAAATAATACACATACACACGACACATTTACCTGGAAATCACACAGCAGGGTGGTGATCAATATGGAGATAGTTTAAGGCCAGTGGTATTTCAGGTAATAGATGATTTCAGGAGATAGCTGAGGGCCAAAAAGTGGATTCACCTGTGACAATATGGCAATCAGCCAACTGCAAGATAAAGGAACAAAGTGGCTAAAGGAAAACATGTACGTTTGTTACAAAACTTGCTACACAGCTACACATACATGATCTATGGGATATTGTTATTCTAAGAGAGGGACAATTCTAGTATACCCCCTAAAACATCATGTACGGAAAAGGTAAATTCACTCATTGGTTGAATTGGTTTACTAATGTATAGGCTATTGTCATGAATAAAGACTGGGTCAAATAATGGATGGAGCTTATTCACTAAACATCAAATTGCAGTGAATTCTTATACAAACTACAAAATTTAGGCAAAAATGCAGATTTTTGGTCAGTTTCAATTACAGTTTGTCTCTTACATAAAATTATGCAAATCTGTTTGCAATTCACTACTATTTGATGTTTAGACATATCGTGAGTTAATGCAAGCAAGGAATAATTAAAAATCTATTTTCTTATTGTATTGACATAACTTATACAGGGCTCTAAATTTTCACTTGCCCACTAGCCATTGTCAAATGAAAATTCAAAGCTGGCGAGCAGAAATTCACCTCTGATGAGTATGCTATGGACCCTCCAGACATGCAGAAGCAGGCAGATTTTAGATCTACCTAGTAGAGTATTACTTGAAATTTTGAGCTCTGGAAGTATTCTGAAACATGCATCAAGTAATAAGGAGAACACAGACTTATAATATTAGCAAAGAACAGCCTCCAAGACCTATGCCAAAAAATATAATTGGCACAGATCAATTGGAATTGGAAGTACCATCCAGAAAGAATCATTTTGATCGAATATCTGTTCCATGGCAAGCACTATACCAATAAATCCACTGGCGTCTTAGGTGTACCTTGGTGCTCTCCCCCCCCCCCTCCCCCGCTCCCATCTTACTTCCATTGCCTTTGCATTTGATGTAAATCCAGGTCTTTTCCTACACTCAGTCATCTGCTCACCAATGTGTTCTCATAAACACACTTTCCTTACCTTCAGGAGTGTCACCCTTGATATACCTCGGTTTCTTCCTCCCTTTCCCCTTCAGTACTTGGCTCCCCAAACTGAAATCCTCACAGACATGCATTTCCATAAATTGCAAGGGCCTCAACAATCCGCCAAAACACCACCAACTTTTGAGATGACCCATCGTACAAAAGCAGGCATAATATTTCTTCAGGAAACCCACTACACTGAGTCTTGACCATTCCCTCTCCTGAGCAGACACCTTCAGAAATAGAAATGCTACTAAGCAAACTCCCCAAATGTCAATGGTGTAGCTATATATTACTTTAGCACTGCAGAATATGTTGGCACTTTATAAATTCAAGAATATCATACATACACACATACACACAGTATCAGACACCCACGGAAGAAACCTCACACTTGTCGGTCCATATATGCATTCACGTTAGTCTATGCCCCCATGATAGCAGACCCACACTTTTGACAAGCCTTACAGACACATCTTGCTTTATTCCTGAGCCATCACCAGGATGTCAGAGGCAACTTTAATGCTGTCTTTTCACCCACAACTGACAGACGTCTCTAACTTCACTACTGACAGCCAGATCAAACAAACTCTTCACCTCATTCACAGTCCAATCCCTTTAGATATTTAGACACTACAACACCCAATAATCGTCGGTTTTAGCCATACCAATCATACTCCAGGATCGCTGCTTACTAACTCATCAATTGGCAACATTTCCTGGTCAGACAACACTGATTTCTATCACCCTAAAACTTCCACAAATCTCCAGGTCATTGTCTTGACGCCTCAATCCCATCCCCTTACATGTACCACAAATGACTACAGAGATAAGGATAGAACTCACTGAATATTTTCCCCTTAATAAAGACTCAGTAACATCCCCGCAATTCTTTAGGATGCACATAAAACTGTACTGTTTATAAACATAGCTTCTGCCTACAAAAAAAAAATAAAAATAAATCAGCGACTGTCCGACTTGGAATCTTTCATAATGACTATACGTGGCCTAGGAACTATGCACAAACTCAATCCCACCCAAAATCTAGTCAAATCTTAACACATCAACAAGCCCTTAAGTCCATGATGGCAGCTGATGCAGCAAAAGCACTCCAACGGACAAAAACGAAACAAAAGTATTGAGAAAGAAAAAAAATAAAGCAAATACAATCCAAGCACACAGGCATTTACAACAAAAGACAATAAAACCTGCCCAGACGCTGGCGATCAATATAAACTTCATACCCAACGAGGGCAAGGACTTAAATCCTTAACTGTGACCTGAAATTATTCACAAAAATCCTCACCTCCAGACTTCAACCCTACTTACCAACTCTCATCCAAGCAGACCAGGTTAGCTTCATACCAAACCGAGAAGACAGAGGCCACACAACCCTGTCTGATGTTCCAGGCTTGGCTTCCGCTCTCAGCAAGTTGAGAATAAGTGACCACTTGAACGCGCTTCCTCCCAGCAGGCCACAGTGGGGTAACCAACGCTGTGACCAGGGCCCTACCACAGGCAAAGTTCATGAGATGGAAGAGTACTCCCATGGGCCAAATTCATAGGCTGTGTGAGCCATATGTATGACAGAGCTGTTCTAGACTACGTCACTTCTGACACATCATGGGAGGCATTCCCTAATGCAGTGTTAAATAAGTGATGACCGCTATCAATTACTCTATCAGATACCAAGCAATTATGTTTGTCTACAACACACAACTGCCTCCAATATAACAATTCTGTTGAATGAATGCCTTTAAACAACAATGAAGTATGAAATGCTAAATTTATTAAAACTATTAACCAACGCATCCTGTAAGGTTTTTTCTTTAAAGAAACGGCTTCTATAGAACAGGCATAAAAAGAATCAAAGATTGTAAAACACTAGCATTCTCAGGAGGGTCATACGCAGCATTTTCCTTTCTTGTTTTGTTGCATTGCAGGTTTTATAGAAGAAGAGAAAAAAAAAAAAAACAGAGCAAGCTTGTGACTGCAGATCTGCTGGAAAGAAGGTTATATAATGCTGTCCCAGAAACCGCCGCATATACTTGAAAGCAGAATGAAGATAAGGATCATCCCAACTACACAAATTGGGTATATACAAAAAGTACTCCTGTAAAAAGAAAATTGCCAACACTGGAAGACATTTAGAGATCAACTGTTAACGGCTTCTTTCTGCCCACTGACACAGTCTACAAGGGATGCACAATATGGTGACATTTAGCTACTAGTAATCTTAAAGGAACACTACAGTATTCGGAATAAAAACATATGTTCCCAACCCTATGGTGTCCTGCTATCTATACTCCATCGCAGTACCAGTCACCTCCCTGCTGCAGATCATCAAAGTTGATGAGCTCAGCCAATCAAATGGACTCTGGGAGCAGTATTAAATCAGACTTTGTTCTCACAGGGGAAGGGACTTTCTGGAAGTCAATCAGAACGTTGCTATATCTACTAAATGGCAATGTTTTAGACTACAGGGTTCTAAACTAGACAGCCACTGCACCCAGACCACATCATTGAGAAAAAGTGGTCCAGGTTCGTTGGTGGTCCTTCAATTGGCAACATGGAAACCAAGAGCATGATGTCTGCAAAGGCAACGACATGCAAACATTTCTGTAGTGCACACTGCTGCAAGGTAGCCAACACCAATAGACAGACAGTGCTGCCAACAATTTACATGTAGCAATCAGGCTCCAGTGCTCAAGTGATCATGGTTGGGCAGACAGTCTCTCAAACAACAAGATTTGCAGGCTCTGGGTAAGAGTCCAGCTTTCAACTGTTTTGTTCATTCAAAATTCATCTATTTTTTTTTTTTTTTTCTGCATGTGGGAGGTGATGAGCGAGTGAAGTAGCTGTCCCTGGTGGCAGGGTCATCACTACAGAGCTCTGCCTGTCTGCACTACATCCACAGGAGAGCTGGAAGCTCTTAAGCAGGAGCTTCCAATAGCTTTCCCGGGCTTAGCCCAGACCGATCTCTGGTTGATTGCCCGAGGTAGTGGAGGCAGCGAGCGGTGCACTGTCAGACCCCAGATAAGTCAAACTATTCTAAAAATTATGTGACTACTTACAATGGGATGATGCCAGCACTCTGCAATGATTATGGTGCTCTGAGTGTTCCTTTAATGTATTTGATAGGTTTTTGCCTTGTTAATATACTGCATTTCCTGCATGCTCAAATATCCATATAGTTATGCAAAAAAATAGAATAAAGGTTTGTGGCTTTCTGCATTACAAGCCTGCCTCCATATCCACTCCTATTCTAACACACATAATGCCTTGGCCCTGTATATACACTGCTCAGCTACTAGCCAGTGATCTGAACTGCAGGAGGGCAAGCGGACAACATTACATATACCGGTAAGTCTGTCTGTATGTTTGTCTTACTGCCAGGAGAAAGCAAAAAAGAATAACAGTATTATTACAGTGATACAGTGGCTATGAAGTGTGCTGGTCAGAAAACCTAAATATACTGGATTAAACCAGGGGTCTTCAAACTTTTTAAACAGGGGACCAGTTCACTGTCCCTCAGACACTGTTGGAGGCCGGACTAGAGTTTGAAAAAAAAAAATTGAACAAATTACTATACATACTGAAACAGGAACATAGACATATACAGACACACATAAGGACAGTCAGACAAAAACACATACATACACAAACACACACAGACAGACTGAAATACATACACATACAAACACTGACATGCATAGCTAATTTCTCTTACTTTTTTTTTGCAGGAGGGTGGATGTGGCTGATGGGAGTTGGCGTGGCTCTTCGGCCCTCGCTGCCTGTCTTTCTTCCCTCCCATGCGGAGGGAGTTATGAGGAAGTGACTGGCCGTCACTATCTCCCAGCACTACTTTGCAGCTGCAATTTTTTTTTAAAGGGGCCCGGTTGCGCTATTGCATGGCCGCAGCGCTAATTGGGCGTCTGAAAATATAGGGCCGATCGGGTGACAGCTTGAAACACAACTTAGGAAAAGATGCAAAGCCAGTAAACCACTCATGGACAGCTGTTTCGTTGTTAATGAAACTCATCAGCATGAGGTTGGTTACTGGTTTGCTTACTGAGGCTTGCTAAGCAAAATCCAAATAGGTTATGGTGGGGAAAAATTGTGATTGAAAACCCCTTCCACCTGAAGTCTGTGGATAGTTAATACAATGTTAAACAAAAATCTGCACACCAGTAAGTTGTGTTTCAAGCTGTTGTATAGAGCAAACACAGACTAAAATGAATCCATGTTTACAATGGAATGAGGCAAAAAAATTAATTATTTGCATATGCTCACCTCGAATCCTTTGCGGTAGTAACATCACTGCAGATTTGTGATTTCTGTGGGAAAAGCAAGTCTTATAGCTTGACTGGTGTGCAGATGTTTGTTTAACATTGTATTACCTATCCACAGACTTCAGGTGGAAAGGGTTTTCAATCACAGTTTTTCCCCACCATAAATAAATAAATATATACACACACAAAAGGGATAAAAAAAAAAAAGGGATAGAAAAAGAGGGGGGTGGGGGGTTGGGGGGGAAGGTAGCTTTATTTTTAGCAGGTTTTCTAGGAGGGACACTGCCCCTGTAATCAGGCTTGTATGCTTTTAAGGCAGCATCACCCCTGCGGTCCACGATCTGATGTATCTCAAAGTTAACGTTCTGATTGTCCTTCCGGGGGTCTTTGGTTATTTTCAGTCAAAGGGTGCTTCTGAAGTTAGCTATACTTACTTGAACCTGTCTCCCATGATCATCTTTCCTTCACAAGTAAATGTTTAATCATACAGCAGTCGCTAGAGACATCCATAGGAATTGACAAAGTTAGATGGTAGAAGTTCCAACCAAGTCAATAGTACGTGTAGGTTTTTGTATCTACTTTTATCTATTTATTTCCTAGAGCTTTTATGGGGTCTCTTCTTTACTAGTTGAGACCCTCTACCTGTTATTCCTATCCTTACTCTCTCCATTTTCTCCACTCTCTAGGGCAAGTGCTCTTTGCCCATTACACATACTGAGACAAAGTAGGGACTACTTTGTCTCAGAATATTTCCTACACCAGACAACTCTAAACACTAGAAGTGTCAATCTCTCAGACGGCTGCAGATAGATATGCGATGTCTATGAATGATCCCACGGCCTTGTAGTATCCTCTATATTCTCACACAGGAGCAGAAGATGGTAGCACCCATGAGGGACAGGTTCATACAACAAAATCTCACCTTCCACTACCCAGCCACCAGACCATTAGGCAGTGATGTAGAAACCTCCACCTTAATCTCCAGAAATTCTCCAAACTCCTTTTACCCATCTCAAATCTCATTTGCCCTAACTCTGCAACTCCACTCTCTCCTCTCAGCTAGACATCATGGCACCTCCTACATTTAAATGCAGCAAGCATTCCCAATTACAACCCTGGCACACCAAGCAGACCCAAAATCTCCAAAAATGTTCAAGAACTGCTAAACGCTGTTGGAGAAAGTCTCACTCTGAACCCGACTTCCTCTACTATAAATTTTTGCTGTGCTCCTACACTCTGACTCTTTCCACTGCAAAAGTAAAATTACTTCAATACCCTCATAACCGCACTCTCCCGCGAACCCAAACTACTATTTGAAACTTTTAATGCTCTCCTTCGCCCTGTTCCCCCTCCTCTAACTTTGCAACTCACTACACTGTTCTCTCACCTCTCTCCCTCCCCTTCCAGTACATCACCCAACCCCTCTCCCTCTGCTGTTCTATACTCATTCGCACCTACTACAACGAAAGAGGTTTCTGCTCTGCTCCGGTCCTCCCGCCCCACCACCTGTTCCCTCGTATCTCATCCGCACTCTGAAAATTTTAGTGAGAGGGAGACAATCTCTCCCTTTCCTCCGGCACATTTCCCTCACCCTTCAAGCATGCAACCATAACGCCAATTCTGAAAAAGCCCAACCTTGACCCCAACTCCCCATCCAACCACCACCCTATATCACTACTGCCGTTTGCCTCCAATATCCTTGAGTGAGTTGTGCATCCGAGATTGACAGTTTTTCTCGAATCCAACTCTCTGCCTGACCTGCTTCAGTCTGGATTCTGCGCTCATCACTCTGTTGAAACAACTGTGACCAAAGTATCAAACTATTTAATCACTGCTAAATCTCACGGACATTACTCTATCCTAATTCTCCTTGATCTTTCTGCTGCCTTTGACACTGTTGAGCATCAACAGATTCTTCTCATTCTCCGTAATCTCTACAGGATACTGCTCTCTCCTGGTGCTCCTCCTACCTCTCCCAACACTTTTTCAGTGTTTCTTTCTCTGGCTCTTCTTGCCAAGACCTCTCTGTTGGCGTTCACCAAGGTTCTGTCCTTGGTCCCCTACTGTTCTCCATCTATACTGCCTCCCTTGGTAAACTCATGTGATCCTTTGGCTTCCATTATCATTTATATGCAGATGACACAAATCTTCCTGTCCTCTCTCCACCCATATTGACTCATGTCTCTGACTGCCTCTCTGCGATTTCCAACTGGATGGCTGCTCATTTTCTTAAACTCAACCTGTCCAAAACATAACTTCTGGTCTTTCCTCTCTCAAGTGTTGCTACTCCCGTGTCTGTCTTCTTCCAAGTCAATGCTGCCAAACATCACCTCTACCTTGCAGGCTCGTTTCCTAGGTGTTCTCTTTGACTCCGACCTCTCCTTCACCCCTCATGTCCAGTCGATCGCCAAATCCTGATGCTTCCATCTCAAAAACATAGCTTGCATCCGCCCCTATTTAACCCCCCCCCTCCCCCCTCCCCCCTCTGCCAGTCCCTACATTGGCTTCCAGTTAGATATAGGGCTCAATTTAAGATTCTGGTGTTTGCTTAAAAGTCCCTACATAATGCTGCTCCAACCTACCTATCCTCCCTAATACACAAGTATGTCCCGTTGAGGCCCCTGCGCTCTGCCGAAGACCTACATCTATCCTCTGTCCGTACTGCCACATCTGATGCTCGCCTCCAAAACTTTTCCAGTGCCGAACCTTTTCTGTGGAACTCCCTTCTCCGTTAGACTTTCATCCAGTCTCCACTCCTTCAAAAAAATTCTTTGAAAACACACTTCTTCTGGAAAGCAACATACACACATACATACAGATACATACAGATACATACAGATACATACAGATACATACAGATACATACAGATACATACAGATACATACAGATACATACAGATACATACAGATACATACAGATACATACAGATACATACAGATACATACAGATACATACAGATACATACACACAAAAGAGTGCACATATGTACCCTCCAGGCTGTCAGATCGGTACAAAACAACCCTCTATGAGAAGCATTTTATAAGCTGGGAGATCATCATGTCTGATGACCACCGACAGGTAGAGAGGAGAATCCCAAATGTAGGATTTCTATATTTTCTTGATTTATTTTTTTTTACACCTGATAAACACATTTAATTACCATAAATTTAAAAAATCATAGGAAGCAACAGCTCCTCTTTAAGACCATGAAAAAATAAAACAAACAAATCCACATCTGGTGTTATCACACAATAAACTGATTGAGAGTGACGAGAGCTGTGCATGCGTTGCAGGGTTCCAATGCTTCTTTAAGAGAATCACTGGATTGGGCCAAGACTGTGAATACGGCTAATCTCAAAGCACACAGAATGGTTGCAATATAAAACTCACATTCGATTACAAAAAAAAATAAATCTAAAATACAGAAACAGCCAAAAGCTAAAAAATAGATATAATTTATTTTTAGCCTAGACAGCTACAGAGCATTTCAAACATTATATTCATTATTCATACTCACAGTACATTCCTTTATATTATGCCTACAACAGGCCAAAGCAATTAGGAGCTAAAGGACAGAACTATTTAGGAGTAAACAGTGTTTTGTCAGTCCCAACTGGTGTAAGGCAGCAACTAGCTAAATATTCACCTAGAGAATGTCTAGTAATAGCTGGTTGGGTGGTAAAGCTAATACTGTATATATTACACATACCTTCATCTGTGGAAATAAACCGGTTATCACATAAGCGGATCATATTTATATACATACACACAAAAATAAAACAAAACCAGAACTTATGTTCTGTATTTGTATGGCTGTAAAACTTTTGGAGATCAGGAAGGATTGTCCACTGACTCTCTCTTATTATACACTCGTGATAACTGAAGCCGAATAATAATACGCTTAACGTAGGTTACATTACCTATACAATGTTTTAGAAGGTTAACATTAAAACAGATTTTTGGGGGGTCAGGCACAGATCACATGATTACATGTGACAGGGCAGTCTAAAAGACCTGTTTACATACGCAAAGTGAAGACAGTTGAAGCAGTGAAGGCTGGCTCACACATGCTTTATACTCACAATAGATAGCAGCAGACTGCACACGTCACCAGCATTGTGTTAATAACCCTGCAAGAGAAAAAGAGGACAAAAAAAAGAATGAGATACGTCTGTTTCCCCCAGTACTTTTCACTGTTGCATCCTGACAATTAAATGGTCAACATTCTAAACAGCTAAGTAACGTAGAACATTTCACACAGGTTACGACCAAGATCAACAAAGACTTGTAGAATTTGAAACCAGAAAGCAGTACATTTATGGAGCTTAATACACAAAGATGCACAGTGGTTCCCTGGGTCATGGAGTTTACCCAACAATGCGTCACGCTATACTGTAATGTAAAATTCATATTTCAAAAGAAACTATATGAACAGGCTGAAAACTCAAGCGTTATATTACAAACATTAGGGTTTATTTGCTAAATGGGGAAATAGAGAATTGCAAGTTTTAATCCTAAATAGAAAAAGTGCAGTGTTTTATTTTCCTCCCAATTTTGACCTAGAGTCCCCTTGCCAATTCTCCACAAATCACCTGTTTAAAACAAAACAACTATTTTTATACATAGTTTAGTCTTTCGGCATAGGGACAAAAAGCTTCCAGTGTACATGTGAAGATGTGAATCTCACACATTGAACACAATTGCGTTCAATCACAAGCGGTAGAACAGATTAGGCATTAAAGAAAAGGAGCAAGTGACTGAGTGTGCCAAGGTGCCCGGAATTTAAAAAAAAAAAAAAAAAGCCTAAAGTTACAGGATAAGTAGTTCAGCGTGAGAAACAAATAATGAAACTGCTGCCCAGGACGAAAGCAACTAAACTGATTTTCAATTTTTAAAAATATTTTATGTTATAAGTTTACATTGTACTAATAAAATTAAACTATTTTAGAATAGTCCTCTGGAGCCCATTGAATCTACTTAGGGGGAAGTGCTATCCCCACAAATATTGGCATGTAGCTACTACTCCTCAGAGCCAGGATACAGGGCTCTGAATAAGGTGAGCACTTTACTTATTCTCACCTCAATACCATTTGAGACAGACTGCACATCTGTTCCCTTCTCTCCATGTTTTAACTTTGAGATACATCAGATCGTGGACTGCAGGTGTGATGCTGCCTTAAAAGCATACAAGCCTGATTACAGAGCCAGTGTTTATAAACAGGCTCCTTTAAATGTGAGTGTTCCACTTCACCACCATTTTATCTGATTATTTTTTGATGTACTATATTGCTTTTTCTATTTTTATTTTTTTCACATGTACTATACAAGTTTGCTATCAAGTTGTATGGGGTAACTGTACCCTGCCACTTTCTTAGCGCTCTACTTATAGGTAAGTTTTTCACTTATACCACCTTATAGATTTTCAACTGAACTGCATTCATTGTTTTAATGAATGGAGTTTATATGCAAATGCCTTTGAATATGATACTGGTTGCTTGAAAGAAAGCTATGATCGTGCACAGAGACATGTTGATTTTTATGGCATGTTCACATATGGCTGGCGCTAAATGTGCAAATACTTGCACAAGAGAGACACTGCTTCTTCCTGTGATGTGGCCAATAGGTACACTAATTTCTGCAAAAAGCATGGAGGCAGAGGACTGGACCATAACCTATGCAAGAAGCTTAGTTATGGTGTTTAGAGTAGCCCTTTAAAAGAATAGACAAGTCAGGTGTAGACAACCTTCGGCACCCCATATGTTGTGGACCATGTCTCCCCTGATGCTTTAACAGTAGTATGGCCGTAAGAGCATTAAAGGAGATGTAGTCCACGACATCTAGAGAGCCGAAGGTTGTCTACTCCTCATCTAGAAGAATGATTTAGCTTAAATCTGAAGCCAGGCTATACATCATAGGTTTATGGAATGTATAATTAACATTTACTAAGAGACAACTAAAGCATATAAACGGAATGCACAATAGGAAGAAACATAGTGAAAGGTTTTCGGTAGCTAGCTGAAGCTTAATACTGGTCAATAGGCAATATTCCAAAATTAAATTAAACCTGTACAAGTAAGCAAAAACAGAGGAAGTTGGGATAATTCTCCAACTCTAGCTTAATCAGTGTGTTTGGAGTGTTGCAAGATTCAGGCCAAAACATTACCTATAATGGCAATTCAAAATACATAGTTGAGTGAATTAAAGGAACACTTTAAACAACACATACAGCTTGGAGTGGGAGGTTTTGTTTCCTTGAGTCTCTGGGTACATCACACAGTTGTATATCTAAATGTAAAAGCAGTTTAACTAAAATTGCCATCTACTTGGCATCCGGAGACCACACCAGCCTCAGTGATTGGATGGAATCAACACTTCTGTAATATCAATGTCAACTTGTCAAAAGTATATGAAATTGATAGGCGGGGAACATTAAGCTAACCCACAAACACATGCACAGGCTGGACTCTAGGGAACATAACCACCATCATGATTAGCTGTAGTGGTTGTTTCTTACACCCCTTGCAATTTATGAAAACCCACAAACTAATGTGACCTGTGCCTCAAATGCTGACACTTTAGTACATATTACAGCTGCTTGTGTGTACAGTAGGGCAGAGAAGGGATATGACAAGCCAACTAGCAGCTCAAAGGAAGTAGAAGGTGATCTTGCCTGTGGAATGAATAATTAGATGACAAAAGCAGACATGCAAAAGGACTTGAAACCAAAAGTAATGTAATTAAATAAAGTGTATAGAAAACATTGTGCTTTGTCTTTAGCATGAAGCAAAATCAACTCTAAACAGAATTTATTTTAAATGGGCAGAATAAATTGACTAATTGGCTTTTATCTACCATCAAAATCTAAATTTGTGTTTTCTATACCAGACCTTGCCTCTTCGGCATTTATAAAGATAAAATCATGCAAAATACACTTCTAGTTTAAAGCAGTGTATGCTGAAGTATACAAAATAAAACCAACAGCCATCCTGGCACCAACTCGTACAAGCGTGTATTGACAACAAACAGAGAGGCTGCACATTAGGGTCACACCTCACCCTAGGAATACATTTTCCTAAGTTTTAAAATTTGTTCAAACTCAATATAACTGAGGTCTGAGATGAAACCGATACCAGGTACGGAAAAATAAATAAAATATCAATGGTATTTAATTACAAACTAACCTACATGTCCAGAGGTGGACATGTATCGAATATCAGAGATCAAAAAAGCAGAACAACTCATGCCATCACTATTTAAAACAGCAGTTCCTTTTTCTCCCCTCCCCCCTTCTTTTTTTTTTTTTTTTTTTAAAGCAGTCATTTGACCTTCAATGAAGTGCGAAGGGCCCCAAATCATAACTAAACAAAAACTTCACCAACTGATTGGGATATCCCATAGATGACCATATAGATGGACCATTTATATTTAAGTAACATGTTTATCTGGTAATGCCCCTTATATACTTACTGACTACAATGACATCAATCAAGGTCTAAAGGTTACAGCCAGAGTAAGACAAAAACCTTTATTAAAATCAAGGAAGTCAAAATACAGTGTTATAAACAAGAGACCTATTTGGATCCAATTTATTTAGGCAAACAATAATTTTTCAGCAGGCACAGCAGTTGAACACATTACTTTCAAATGCTCCAAATTTAGCAGTGGACACAGCAAGTAACTACTACAATTACAAACAAATCTTGGTGAAGGAAAACAAGATACAATGGGCCATTAACAAAGTATGGTGATAGTGTGTAAAGAAACAAATGGGATATATAATTATTCAGCTCGAAGGGGGTAAATTAATAAATAAAATCAAAACATGGATACTTTATTTTAGCAGACATCATCGAGGGGGATTCTACTCAGCTACGTAATGCTGCTCATAAATAATTTTAGGAACATGCAGAAATTGTAGCCATAATTGCACCTTTACAATAAAAGATACCACATAATGATCAATTTTGGTAACTTGTTGATTCAAATAGTTATTAATACGGTAAGAAAATCTAAGCAAATAATACTGGTATAAAGAGAGAACTGCCCATCCGTGACACTGCCACTGGGACATATGGTAAATCATATGGTAAATATGAAATCAAGCATTTAGGTGCATACCAAAATACCCATAACACCAGACCATGTGACTTCATTACAAGTTAAAGCAACTTTAAATACAGTTTATTATTATGCTACAAGTTTTTGTGCAGTTATTCCATTTTTTTCTGCCAAATTTAAGCAGTGATGATAGGCTACAGGAGTGGGCTTGACACAGATGAGTGTTATTCAGATTTAGATTGGTTTGTAGAAATACCGTGGAATTCTCTAATTGAGCAAAGATGGTAAGCTTTGAGTAGCCGCAGTTTTTTTTTTTTTTTTTTTAAACCATCCGAAAACATAAACCAAAGAGAATGCACTGAACAACAACGTACGTATGTATGTATGTATCCCAAAAGTATACAGCTGAATCAATTAAATTCATCACAACAGATGATATGGGTACACATGCACACTGACACACAACAAAGTGGAAGTTAAATTTCAGGCAATAAAATAACAGTGTGTTAGCTGGAAACAATGGTGGAGAGCAGATATAAGCATTTAAAAAAACAAAAAACAAAAAAACCAACGTATAATGCAAAGTTACATACACACTGTATACCTACTTTTGGGCCACCCTGTGTATAGTATATAAAAATAAGACTGTGACCCAAAAAGTTTTACCAAGCGCAGAGAAGCATCAGACACAGTGTCAGGTGATGCCAATAAGAAAACTTTACATAAAACCAATAGTATTATATAAAATGTAACAAACATGTATGCTGGTCTTCCCTTTGCTAGCCACTGCCCAGCGTTTTGGGGAGTATAACTAGGAGGTTGTGAAGCCCCCCATTAATTAGTAGGTCCCATGATACTATGCCCTGGGTGCTGTGGGGGTCAGTGAGTGGGTGTTAGCTCCCTCTATGTCTATGTCCGGGGTGAAGTGAGTGCACGCTCCACTGAGTAGTGTCCCCACTCCCACTCACCCTCGGTTGGGTCCTTTGGGTATAAACCAGGGCAGCACGGCTCCGATGAAGCCCCAGAACACGGTCATGACGATAATGGGTACGAGCAGCCCGGGGTAGGCCATGATGTCAGCACCGAGCACAAAACCAAGCCTTCCTGCACCAGCCGCTCCGGTAACTTGGGGAACTGAGGACTGGAGTCAGGTGACTTCAGAGATGGTCATGTGACTGCAGCCCGGCCACGCCCCCGTGATGACGTAGACAGTTTTGGGGGAGAGGAGCAGGAGGGGTGAGGTGTATCTGAGAAGGGTCACATACTGTCACCTTCACTAATGAGTGATAGTCTGCACTAAAGTGTGGGGAATTCAAAGGGAATTGCATATCTGAGGCCAAAATAGCTAAATTGTAAAAAGCTGTTTTCATTTTGGCAATTTAGGTCAAAAGTTTTTAAATTCACTTTGAATTGCGTTTTTTTTTTATTTATCTTTCTCAGTGAAAAGATCAAATAAAAGGATGTTCATTAAACTCGGCATTGTGGGGGATTAAAAGCAAAACAGCAAATTCTTCAGATCACCGTTAGGCACCAGTTGGCTATTTTAGGCTGAGTTTTGCTATTTGGATTTCAGTTTGCTTCAGTTCGGATAACCTCATGATAGTATTCACATGGCGTTATTCATAAATGTCCCGGTACTGAATGGGGCAAAACCATCTGGCTGCAAATGGGGTCAATGACGTAGCTTTTGCCGCATGGGGTGGTTCCTGAGTTTACCACCCTTTTAGCTCGACTTCATCACTAATGTGCCGCCATGCTGTGAGGAATGCAGGGAGCAGGGGTATGAGGTGATTCATATCCCTGGTTCCTCCACACAACCTGCAGCATGCTCCTGAGCATGTAGGCCGGACAGAATTGCTGGTGGAGTTCAGACACACTACATGACTTGACCAACAGGAGAGGAGTGCTGTGTGCTCCCCTCCTGACAGTACTTGGACATTGTGCCCACAGACACGCAGATACACAGACAATCAAATAAATACAAATACACATAGATAGATACACATACAGACACATGCAGATATACAGATATACACAAATGCAGATACACGCACTGACACAGATACACACACTGACAAAGATACACACAAACACACAGATTAATAATAATAGACACACAGATACATACACTGATACACACAAATACACATACAGACACACAGTTGCACACACAGATGTACATACAGACACAGACACACCTACAGACACACACTGCGCTGACCGGGCCCCTATGGACACATTACAATCGTGTGGCCCTAAGTGCATTGGCCACCCAATGACCCTGTCTCAGCGTGCGTCTCTGCTGTCCCCTTCTTCGTGTGCCTTCAATCTTTCCCAGCACCAGAGTCTTCTCTAGATAATCCTGCCTTCTCATTATATGGTCAAAATATTTTAGCTTCAGCCTCATGATCACAGCTTCCAGTGAACAGTTTGTCTTGATTTCCTGTAGTATGGATTTATTGGATCTTCTTGCAATCCGAGGGATTCTAAGCAGTTTTCGCCAACCCCACAGTTCAAAGGCATCAATTCTACAACGCTCAGCCTTCTTTATAGTCCAGACCTTTGTTGATAGTGTAATATCTTTTGTTTTTACCAGCTTGTCCAAGCTTGCCATAGCTTTCCTCTCCAGAAATCAGGACCGGTGCTAGGATTTTTAGTTACACAGGCGAAGATGCATTTTGGTGCCCCCCACCCTCGTTTAAAATAAGGTTCATACAAACACAGAAATAATCATACAGAGACATACAGACACAGACAGAGACATACATGCATACAGAGACATGCAGGCATATAAAGACATACATACAGAGGCATACCGTCATACAGACACATACATACATACATAGACATACAGAAACATACATACAGAGACATCCAGGCATACAGACACATACATACAGGCATACAAAGACATACACGCATACAGAGACATACCGTCATACAGACACATACATATATACAGGTATACAGAGACATACAGGCATACAGACACATACGTACAAAGACATACAGGCATACAGACACATACATTTGTACATACAGAGACATACAGGCATACGGACACATATATTTGTACATACAGAGACATACAGGCATACAGAAACATACAGACACATACATTTTGTACAGAAATACAGGCATACAGAGACCTACATACATACATACATACATACAGAGACATACATACATACATAGACATACACAATTACATACTTACATCAGTTCAATCTTGTCCCCTGGATGCATGCTGTCTGGCTCCTTGGAGTCCTGTCCTGCAGCCCAGCCCCATCACAGGGCGCCAGCCACGCTGTGTGGTACACAGGGAGCAGGGATATGATGTCATTCATATCCTTGCCCCCTCCACACAGCCTGCGGCAGACACCAGGGTAGGTGCAGTGGCGTACACATGACCCATGGGGCCCCAGTGCGCAAATTGATCCGTGCCCCCCCCCCTCTCGCGCTTACTCTGCGCGGGCCGGGGCCGCAACACATGGCGGCGGGCACCTGGTCGCAGGGGTTGCAGGGCTGTGACCCCTGCGACCGTGGTATGTACGCCAGTGCATGCAGATGCACACACACTTAAAGGACCACTACAGACACCCAGATCACATCAGCTCAATGAAGTGGTCTGGGTGTCAGGTCCCTCTAGTTTTAACCCTGCAGCTGAAAACATAGCAGTTTCAGAGAAACTGCTATGTTTCACCGAGGGTTAATTCAGCCTCTAGTGGATGTCTCACTGACAGCCTCTAGAGGAGCTTCCGCTATTCTAAAACACTGAACGTCCATAGGAAAGCATTGAGTAATGCTTTCCTATGGGCGGTTTGAATGCGTGCGCGGCAAGAGCATTCGGAGCTGAGAGGCGGAGGAATCCCCAGCACCAAGGGAGAAAGGTAAGTGCTGAAGACACACACACACACTCTCACGAACAGATGCATACACACCAGCTAACGGACACACATTTACTGACAGACACACTCAGCGACAGACATACATACACACTCACTTACAAACACACACTCACTAACAGACAAACAGACTCACTAATACACACACAAACACACTCAGTAAGAGACTCACTAGCAGACACACTCACTGACACACACTGACACTCACTAGCAGACACACTGACACTCACTAGCAGACACACTGACACTCACTAGCAGACACACACACTGACACTAGCAGACACACACACTGACACTAGCAGACACACTCACTGACACTCACTAGCAGACACTCACTAGCAGACACACTCACTGACACTCACTAGCAGACACACACAATGACGCTCACTAGCAGACACACTCACTGACGCTCACTAGCAGACACACTCACTGACGCTCACTAGCAGACACACTCACTGACGCTCACTAGCAGACACACTCACTGACGCTCACTAGCAGACACACTCACTGACGCTCACTAGCAGACACACACAATGACGCTCACTAGCAGACACACACAATGACGCTCACTAGCAGACACACACACTGACGCTCACTAGCAGACACACACAATGACGCTCACTAGCAGACACACACAATGACGCTCACTAGCAGACACACACAATGACGCTCACTAGCAGACACACACACTGACGCTCACTAGCAGACACACACACTGACGCTCACTAGCAGACACACACAATGACGCTCACTAGCAGACACACACAATGACGCTCACTAGCAGACACACTCACTGACCCTCACTAGCAGACACACTCACTGACGCTCACTAGCAGACACACTCACTGACGCTCACTAGCAGACACTCACTGACGCTCACTAGCAGACACACACACTGACGCTCACTAGCAGACACACACACTGACGCTCACTAGCAGACACACACACTGACGCTCACTAGCAGACACACACACTGACGCTCACTAGCAGACACACACACTGACACTCACTAGCAGACACACACACTGACACTCACTAGTAGACACACACACTGACACTCACTAGCAGACACACACACACACACACACAATAACACTCACACTAACACATGTTTTTTTTTTTTAATTTAATCCCCCAGCCTCCTTACCTTTTTGGAGTGCTGAAGGGATTCCCTGGGGTCCAGTGGTGCTGCTGGGCTCCTGGGCGGGTAGGCAGGCTGGCTGGCTGGCGGACAGGCGGGCGCGCGAGGGAGCACTCTCCCATGTGTGCTTCCTCTTCAGCTCCCTCGCGCACCGCGAAGGGATGCCGGCGCCGGAAGATGACGTCATCTTCCGGCTCCGGTATCAGTATGCGGCGCGCGAGGGAGCTGAAGAGGAAGCACACATGGGAGAGTGCTCCCTCGCGCGCCCGCAGAACCGGGCGCTCGGCCACGCTACAATAGGTCGTCGGTTGGAGGGGAGCGCAGTGCGCTTCCCTCCTTCCGGTCACCCTGATTTTGCGCCCCCAGGGCCGGTGCGCCCTAAGGCGGCCGCCTGGGCCGCCTTATGGTAGCGCCGGCCCTGCCAGAAATTTAATGACTACAGTCACCATCTGAAGAGATCTTGGATCCCAGGAAAATAAAATCTGTCACTGCCTCCACTTCTTCCCCATCTATGTGCCAGGAACTAAGATTGCTGTTTGCCATGATCTTAATCTTTTTAATGTTAAGCAGCAAGCCAGCTTTTGCACTCATCATCAGGTCCTTTAGTTCTTCCTCACTTTCAGCCATCGGAGTAGTGTCATCCGCGTATCAGAGGTTGTTGATATTTCTTCCAGCAATATTGATTCCAGCTTTGGATTCATCCAGCCCAGCCTTACGTATTATGTATTTTGCATAAAGGTTGAATAAATAAGGTGACAATATACAACCTTGTCGCACTCCTTTCCCGATCTTGAACCATTCTGTCCCATGTTCGGTTTTGACTGTGGCCTCTTGGTCCACATACAGATTCCTCGGGAGGCGGATGAGATGATCTGGTACTCCCATCTCTTTAAGAACTTGCCACATGTTGTTGTCATCCACACAATCAAAAGCTTTAGAATAGTCTATGCAGAAGTAGATGTTTTTCTGGAACTCTCTGGCTTTCTCTATTATCCATTGTACATTGGCAATTTGATCTCTTGTGCCTCGTCCTCTGTCACAGCTTGTACATCTGGTAATTCCCGGTCCATATATTGTTTGAGTCGAGCTTGTAGGATCTTAAGCATTACTTTGCTGGCATGTGAAATTGGTGCAATTGTTCGATAATTGGAGTACTCTTAGGCATTGCCTTTTTTTGGGATTGGGATGTAGACTGACTTTTACAGTCTTTTGGCCACTGTTAAGTTTTCCAAATGTGTTGACATAAGGCAAGCAGACTTTTCACAGCATCATCTTGCAGAATTTTGAATAGTTCAAATGGGATTTCATCAACTCCTGCAGCCTTGTTATCTGCAAGGCATCCTAGGGCCCATCTCACTTCACTCTCCAAGATTTCTAGTTCCATCTCATTGGACCAACTATTGAGGTCATCACTGCTGTTAAGATCCTTCCTGTATAGATCTTCAGTGTATTCCTGCCATCTCTTCTTTATCTGATCTTCTTCTGTTAAGTCCCTGCCATATTTGTCTTTTATCACACCCACTTTGGCATGTAAGGTAACTTTTAGATCCCCAATTTTCTTGAATAGATCTCTTGACTTTCCCATTCTGTTATCTTCTATCTCTTTACATTGCTCATTGTAGAATGTCTTCTTGCTATCCTTTGGAATTCTGCATTCAGTTGGACGATTGTTTTCTGAACTCCACTACCTTTCACTTTCCTTCTTTCCTGGGCTATTTTTAAAGCTTCATCAGATAGCCAGTTTGCCTTCTTAGATTTCTTTCTTTTGGGGATATTTTTTCTTGCGGTTTTCCTGGATAATATTGCAAACTTTGGTCCAAAGTTCTAATCTTCAGGCATTCTATCGTTCATGTCTAGTCCCGCAAATCTATTCTTTACTTCCACTGCATATTCACAAGGAATATTATTTATGTCTTATCTGATTGGTCTGATGGTTTTCCCTGTTTTCTTTAATTTATTTCTAAACTTTGCAATGAGAAGCTCATGGTCCGAGCCACAGTCAGCTCCAGGTCTTGTTTTTGCTGACTGTATAGAGCTCCTCCATCTTTGGCTGCAAAGTATATAATCAATCTGATTTTTATATTGTCCATCTGGTGATGTCCATGTGTAGAGTTGTCTCAGAGGCTGTTGTAAGAAGGTGTTTGCTATGACCAGAGAATTATCTTGACAGAATTCTACTAATCTCTGAACTGCTTCATTTTGAACTCGAAGGCCAAACTTGCCAGTTATTCCAGCTGTCTTTTGGTTCCCTAATTTAGCATTCCAGTCTCCTATGAGGATAGTAACATGTTTTCTTGGTGTTATATCTATCATGTGTTGAATATCTTCATAGAACTGGACAATTCCAGCCTCTTCAGCATCCATGGTTGGAGCATAAACTTGGATAACTGTTATGTTAAATGGCTTGCCTTGAATTTGAATTGAAATCATTCTCTCATTTATTGGTTTGTAGCCAAGCACTGCTTTGCCCACCTGATTATTTACTATGATGGCTACTCCATTTCATCTGCGAGAATCTTGACCACATTAGAAGATGTGATGGTTGTCTGATATGAAATGTCCCATTCCAGTCCATTTGTGTTCACTAATTTCCAGGATATCGATGTTTAACCTTGTCATCTCATGTTTGATCACATCAAATTTGCCTTGGTTCATAGTTCTAACATTACAGGTTCCTATGTTAAATTGTTCTTTGGAGCAGCAGACTTTCCTTTCCCCTCCAGATACATCCGTAGTTGGGTGTCCTTTCGGCTTTGGCCCAACTACTTAATTAGATCTGGTGCTACTTGTACTTTCCCTCTGCTCTTCCTCAGTAATGTGGTACGCACCTTCTGACCTGAGGGGCTCATCTTCCAGTACAATATCATTATGTCTCTGGTTGTGCTTGTCCATATAGTTATCTTAGCAAAGTTACTGGAGTGGGTTGCTAGTTCCTTCTCCAGTGGACCACAATTTGTCTGACTTCTCTGCTATGACCCACCCATCCTGGGTGTCCCAACATAGTAGAGCTCATAGCTTCATTAAAGTACACAAGCCCCTTCACCACGGCAAGGTAGTGATCCAGAAGAGGCCATCCTCCTTACCCTCCCTGACATTGGCGGATCCAGGGGGGGGGCAACGGGGCAATTGCCCCCCCCGAGATTCTCCCCTGCCGGCTAGTGCAGGGCTGGCATTGCCTAAGCGCCAGCCCTGCAATGTGCCTGCGGACCGGGGAGGGAGATCAGTGATCTCCCTCCCCGGTCCGCAGGCACATTACTGACAGCCGACCGGAAGGGGAGGGAGAGAGGACCCGGGAGCTGTTACCAGCAGCTCCTCCGGGTCCTCCTCTCGCGAGATTTGGAGCGTTGCCGCGGTTACCACGGCAACGCTCCAAATCTCGCGAGAGTGAACTCTAGCCCTGGAGCGCGGGCTAGAGTTCACTGGAACCACTGGACCACCAGGGATTCCCCACTGGGACCACCAGGGATCCATAAATATCCCCCCTCCTCCTCAATAAAGGTAAGAAGGGAGGGGGGACATAAATATATTTTATTAAATACATTTTTTTTTTTTTATTAAAAAGCCTCCCTTCCCCCCATACACACTGCCCCATACACACACTGCCCCCATACACACACTACACACACTGACCCCATACACACACTGACCCCATACACACACTACACACACTGACCCCATACACACACTACACACACTGACCCCATACACACACTACACACACTGACCCCATACACACTACACACACTGACCCCATACACACACTGACCCCATACACACACTGACCCCATACACACACTACACACACTGATCCCATACACACACTGACCCCATACACACACTACACACACTGACCCCATACACACACTGACCCCACACACACTGACCCCATACACACACTACACACACTGACCCCACACACACAAACACTGCCCCATACACACAAACACTGCCCCCGTACACACAAACACTGCCCCCGTACACACAAACACTGCCCCCATACACACAAACACTGCCCCCATACACACACTGCCCCCATACACACACTGCCCCCATATACACACTGTCCCCATATAAACACTGTCCCCATACACACACTGTCCCCATACACACACTGCCCCATACACACACTGACCCACAAACACTGCCCCACATACAAACACTACACACACTGCCCCCACATACAAACACTGCCCACAAACACTGTCCCCATACAACACTGTCCCACAAACACTGTCCCCATACAACACTGTCCCACAAACACTGTCCCCATACACACTGCCCCATACACATACTGCCCCGCACACACTGCACACCTATACACACACAGTGCCCTACACACACTGCTGCCCCCCATACACACATTGCCCCAAACACATACACACAGTGCCCCCCATACACACACTGCCCCACACAGACATACAGTGCCCCCATACACACACTGCCCCCTAACACACACACTGCCACCCTTACGCACTCACACTCACTTCACCGCTCACACACACTGCACCTTTCACACACCACTTCTCCTATGCCCTATATCCCAGCAGACCCCAGGTAAGTTGTCAAACTGTTCTTAAACGGTATGACTACTTACTCTGGGGTGGGATCCTGGCACTACTGGCACTATAACTACTACACTGAGCTGTAGTGGTTATTGTGCTAGGATTATTTTTTTTAAATAATCTACACGTGCCCCTCCCGAGATCAGGCTCTGGATCCGCCACTGCTCCCTGAACATCTGGCCACCACCCTGTCTAAAATAAATAATAACGGTGTGGAGGGTATCGATGTCAATAAAACTATTATACCTTTCTAGCAACTGGCTGTCCTGTCACTTATAGTAATATGGGGGTTTATTAAGCCCTGCCCCCCCTCCCCCCTCCGACTTTTTATTTATTTATTTACTTACTTTTTTAATGAGACAGCTGGCTAGTAAATGCTGGCCAGCCTCCACATAGTTAAACCTTGTTTGCCAATGATTTTTAACTATTTGCCCGTTGTTAGTGCTTAAAATGAAAAATGAATGATAATTTGTGAATGTGCATGACTGTTGAGTCCTTCGATCACCAAATCCTGTTACCCTTCCATTCCCAATAAGTAACGCAACACCATGTTAAGTGGGTAAGGGCAAAGGCCACAGCTTTATTTAAACCAGCCCAACCAAATACTGTCAGCTGCTGGTTTTACCCAGCAGACAGGTACACTTTAAACTTCTTCCAAAGCCTCTTCAGCCTGCCCTTCGTCATCAACCAAATTCAGGCTGCGACTCCCCAAGCCTGTCTGGGCATTATTCATTTACCGAACTTGCTGGCGCAGGAAACACGCAGCTGTGACAAAATGAAAAACAGAGAAAACACAACACAAAACAACAATTCCAGAACAATTGGGGAGGGTGGGTGGGGAAAGACACTGCCAACCCCACAGGGCAGCAGTCATGCTCCCTGTAACATATTCATCCTCACCTTGCGGTATCTGCGTTCAGCGGCCATGCGTTAGTGTACCTGACTCCTGCAACATGTTGATGGGCGCCGGCTGCTGTGGATCCACACCAAATTATAGCCTCACGTCTGCCCATGTTGATGACAACGTCGGCGTACGTGTGATGTCACATGGGAGACGCGCCACACGTTCTGGGGTCATATGCCGATTTCGGCCAATCAGATTTGTAAAGGACTTATTTAAATGCATTTTTACTTCTCCTCATTGCCCTGTCGTGGTTTCCCTTAGTGGTTGTCTGAGAGTGTGTTCCTGAGCGTTTATTTCTGGTTATTGACTTTGGCTTCGTTTTGACTCCCTGTATTCTGGTATCCCTGACTTCTGGCTTTCCCTTATCGTTGTGTCCCATTCCCGACCTCAGCAAGTATTCTGACTATTCTTTGGTACGTTAAGTCTGGCCATTCTAAGGCATGGTAAGACGTTACCTTTTAGTCCTAGGTGTGATACAGTTCTATGTGCTGGATCAACTAGTAATAATTACGACATGGCAATAGATCCTGTAGAATTGTGTCAGCACATAGCAGCTTGCTAGAGAAAGCTAGAGGAGAATGATCACCGTATGGATCAATATGCCCAGGCTTTCAGTACACTTCTTATTCGAACAGTGCATCTACAGCCTGCAGTTTCTCCGACTATGTCATCTCCGCCTAATGTACCTCCACCTATAGTGCATAAGGCACTACTATCTCCCTATCTCCTCCCCCACATTTTGATGGTAATATTCAGGGCCGGCCTTAGGCATTTAGATGCCCTGTGCGAAAAATCTTCACAGCGCCCCCCCCCCCCGTCATCCATGTATGCTGTTATGTTTGTGTTGTCTGTGTATGTAATAGTACGTGTGATGACTGTGTGTGATATGTATGCTATGTGTGATATTTGTAATGGGTATATTAACAGTGTGTGATATGCGTGTATTGGTTGTATGTGACACACACACACAGAGTCAGACGGCCATACACACACAGGAAGACATCCACACACACACAAGCAGACAGTCATACACACACACACAGGCAGACAGTCTCACACACACACACACAGACACACACAGGCAGACAGTCAGTCATACACACAGACACACACAGACAGTAATACACACAGACACACACAGAGGCAGACAGTAATACACACAGACACACACACAGTCATACACACAGAGGCAGACAGTCATACACACACACACACACACACACACGCAGACAGTCATACACACAGACACACACAGGCAGACAGTCATACACACAGACACACACAGGCAGACAGTCATACACACAGAGGCAGTCATACGCAGTCACACACACAGAGGCAGACAGTAATACACACAGACAAACACACAGAGGCAGACAGTAAGACACACAGACACACAGTGGCAGACAGTCATATACACACACACACACACAGACACACACAGGCAGATAGTCATACACACAGAGGCAGACAGTCATACACACAGACACACACACACAGAGGCAGACAGTAATACACACAGACACAGTGCCAGACAGTCATATACACACACACACACACACACACACAGGCAGACAGTCATACATACACACACACACACACACACAGACACACACAGGCAGACAGTCATACACACAGACATACAGAGGCAGACAGTCATACACACACAGACACACAGAGGCAGACAGTCATACACAGACACACAGAGGCAGACAGTCATACACACAGACACACAGAGGCAGACAGTCATACACACAGACAGAGAGTCACACTCACCTGACAATCACACAGTTACCTGTGGAGATCATTGTGGAGGCAGTGCAGCTCCTGGTGACTGTTTGGTGGGGAAGCAGGGACTCCTTCCTGCTTCCCCTGCAGCCGTTTTCCGGCGGTTTTAGCTCCGCCTCCGCTGCAAATGTAAAAAAAAAAAAAAATATATTTTTTTTTTTTTAATCGGCTGTGCGGCCGCACGGCGCCCCCTGCTCCATGGCGCCCTGTGCGGCCGCACAGCTCGCACACCCCTAAGGCCGGCCCTGGTAATATTCAAGAATGCCGGGGATTCCTAAATTAAATTGAGTATCATTTTGAGGCCTCACCGGGATCTTTTCCCTCAGATAGATCTAAGATTGGTAACCTAATGAACCAACTTAAAGGTAAAGCCTTAGCTTGGGCCAATCCGTTGGGGCCAAACCAGAGAAACTACCAGAAATAGAACCAGACGGTTGGCTATGTCATTAGCACCTTATTTTTCCAGACCTATTGTTCCTGCCCTCCCTGTACAGTCTGAACCCGAGCCTATGCAGTTGGAGGTCACTAAACTGTCAGAGGCAGAAAGACAATATAGGAGAAAAGAGGGCCTATGCCTATACTGCAGTAGAAAGGGACATATGAGGAGTTTTTTTTATAAACTGCAATAATTACCTTGCAGGGTTAAGTCCTCCTCTAGTGGCTGTCTAACCCCTTAAGCGACGTTTGATAGGGGGCGGGAGGGGGGCACTCCAGATTTATACAGTGCCAGGAAAACGGGTTTGTTTTCCTGGCACTAGAGAATCCCTTTAACTGTCAGCTATTACTATATGGTTACTATAAATATCAAGAAATGCAAAACCATGGGAACCACAAAAATGCACCCAGCATTTCTACAATAGTTCAGTATTTTATTGTATCATGTAAGGGGCATTAACAGATATTTCAATCCTATTTAATCTTTATGATGCCTATATCATCATTGAAGGTGCAATATAGCAAAAATATAGCAGAAAACCTGTGATAAGAAATATACTGGCACAGTATATTGAGTGAATATTGGTATAGACTAACTACAATATAATAATTCCAGCAGACCATTCTAGTTGCCCGTGTCTGTTTTTGCTGCAGTCTGGTATTAAAGTTGTGATAAACAGTACAGTAATGTAAACATGACCTAGTGGCACTTTTTAATGATGCACATAGGTAGCAGGATTATTTCTATACAAACAAACAAACAAACAAACAAACAAACAAACAAACGCCTTTATATGTGTTGAATGGACACACAGTTTATGTGTATTCTAAACAGAATGAATAGGTTGTAATATAAAAAGGAATGATAACAGCACAGAAACAAATAAGTTTATTCCTGGATTTTGAAAACAGTATACCAAAGACATGTATATAACTCAACAATTGCACAGCTTGTGGGGGTAATTATCTAAACTGTTTTTTTATTGTGAACTGTTCATTTCTGTGGAAAATTACTAGAGGATAGAAAGTTAATATTCCAGGCAGGCAGGCTATTGATTACCCACCCTCCTATTCCTCTATCCACAGGGCTGTGACCATTATACTATTAACATGTTCAGGCCCGGACTGGCCATCGGGCAAACCGGGCAAATGCCCGGTGGGCCGCGATGGCCATGGGCCGAGGCTGGCAGGAAAGATCAAGAGATCTCTCCTGCCGGCCCATGCAGGGCAGCACCGGCCCCAAGATAGAGTCCTGTCTCCCATCATGGGCCGGAGGGGAGAACGCCGAGCAGCTTCCTCCTCTTCCTCTCGCGAGCTCCGAGATTATCAGAGCGTTGCCTTGGTAACCCGTGGCAATGCTCTGTAAAACCAGCGCTCGCGAGAGGGAGAGAAACATGGTCTGTACCCTGCGGGGTACAGTCTGAATTACCTGCCGCTGGACCACCTGGGATCGGTGCGTGGCGAGGCCCCAAACCCCCTCACTGGACCACCAGGTATGTGAATGCTTCCTCTCTCCCCTGACAAGTTAAAGGGGAGGGAGTAAATGGTATTTTTTTTTTTTAATTACTTTTTTTTAATAAATTAATAATGTGAAGAAGTTGAGCGTTGGGCCAAGCCAATTGAAGGTCTCCCCAATGATGTACAAATTTTGGTGAACAAAATCGTATATGGCCATATCATCCACTATATACACCCCCCTCACATACACACACACACACTGCACCCCCTGCACTAACAAACACACTGCACCCCCTGCACTAACAAACACACTGCACCCCCTGCACTAACAAACACACTACACAAACTGCACTAACACACTGCACTAACACACTACACACACTGCACAAACTCACTGCACCCCCTGCACTAACAAACACACTGCAGCCACCTGCACTACCACACAAACACACTGCACCCCCTGCACTAACAAACACACTGCACCCCCTACACTAACAAACACACTGCAGCCCCTGCACTAACACACAAACACACTACACACTGCACTAACACACAAACATACTGCACCCCCTGCACTAGCACACACACTACACACACTGTACCCCCTGCACTGACACAAACATACTGCTCAACTGCACTAACACACAAACACACAGCACCCCCTGCACTTACACACAGACACACTAAACACACTCTATCCCCCTATATACACACTACAGCCCCTGCATTAACACACGGCACACACTCTATAGCCCTATATCCACACTACACCTCCTGCACTTACACACAAACACACTTCACACACTCTCTATACCCCTTATATACACACTATACCCCCGGCACTCACATACACATTCTATACCCCCTAAACATACATTACACTCCCTGCACTTTTATGCGTTATGACCCTTTAAACACACACATTACACCTCCTGCATGCAAACACAGTAATTTATATCCCCTATAAATACATATTCCGCACCCCCTGTACACACTACGCCACCTATACATACATCACTGCACCTACACACATGTGCTGTACAGCTCCTATATGCATACACACACTAGAGCCCCTAGATACACTCACAAACACACAGTACAGCTCTTTACATGCACACACTACATCCACTAGGCCCGCACACTCCACAGGCCCTATATAAATACACATACTTTACAACCCAGAAACACAGACTGCAGTCCCTAGCCTCATGCAGTACGCCACAAACAGACCTCTTTACACACAATACAACACAAAAAGTCTGTTCTACACACATGCAACCTCCAAACATATACAACACCACAGGGAACATCCCCACACATGCACAACACTTTAACAGCCCTGTTCCTGTTTTGATCTTTGGTATCCCATTATTGAGGACACCAGAGACAAATCGCAAGCAAACACAGCGCATGCTTGCGCCCCAAAAGAAACAACATGGCATTAACTTCCATCTAAAAACACTGGATGCTCTGGAGAAGCGTGACATTAACATACTCTTTTGGTGGTGGTGACATGACATGCCCCCTTTCTGACCCCGCCCCTAATAGTGGGCTGCTCTGCCTTTAATTGCCCGGGCTGAATTTTTGTCCCAGTCCGGCCCTGAACATGTTCATATCACCTCAATTGATGTGAGGTCGGTGACGATTTATTAATAACCCAGGATCTGATCATTTGACAGATCCCATTTTTACACAAAGGGAACTGCTTAAAATACCCATACTCCTTTATTACTGTTAATTATTACTGTGAAAACCTGCATTATCTGTAACAGTAACAAATTGGACAGATTGAAACTGATAGTATTATAGATTATTCCCAAACCTGGACATGGGGATTTTCATGGCTAGTCCCCTACCCTGGAGATGCTTTGGACAATGACTTAAAACAAACTTGGAAACTGGAAAATAATTGACGGTACCACCCATCACACTTCATCAGCTGATCTTTAAAGGCTTTCTCCAAACCTTTATCATTTATGAAAGAATAATACCCTATTGGTATTAATCAATCTGTTGCTCCTAGAAAAATAAAGCCAAACACAACAGCCCTGGCCAATCAGGATCTCCTCATAGAGATGCATTATTCTCTTCATGCATTGAATCAATGTATCTCTCTGAGGAAAGTTCAGTCTCCATGCAGAGGGTGGAGACCCTGAATGGCAGTACGGCACAGTGTGCAGCGCTGCCCCAGAAAGCACCTGGTGTAGCCATCTGGGGGTGGCAAGTGTTGTTCTCACTAGGCTATAATGTAAGCACTGCATTTTCTCTGAAAAGACAAGTGTTTACTGCAAAAAGCTTTAAGGGAATGATTCTACTCACCAGAACAAATAAGATAAGCTATAGTTGTTCTGGTGTCTATAGTTAACACTCACTTGAGTTGGGTTAAAATATACTATTAAAACATAGACCATAGTGTATTATGTTAAAAATAACATATATGGAAGTGTAAGGATTCAACTCACATACCAATGCATATTTAAATAAATGCAAGTTAGTTAGTAACTCCAATGGCCATTAGGTGCAAGCCCACCTGCCACGTCAAGGCAAACCTCTTTGGTGGGTCCTACAATAACAATTCACCTTGCTTGCTTCAGTTTCAGGCAAAGAAATCGCTAACTAGACAGAGAGGGGTATTTTTCTAAACCCCTACATACTTATTAACCGAGCAGTTCCCAAAGTGTGTGCCGCAGAATGTTTCCCCGGTGCTATGATTATAGCACCTGGGAAACATTACTACTGAACAGGGGCCCGGTCAGGTGCTGCGGTCCTTTAAGACTGCGACCGGGCACCAGTAATGTCAACTGGCTGGGAGGAAGTGACAACCTGTCACTTCCTCCTAGCGTCATGCAGGGAGACAGCACAGGGGAGAGAGGAGGCAGCCGCAGTAGGAGGTAAAAGGAGAACAAAGAGCCCCAGACCCCTCACTCCCACCAGTCAGCAGCATGACTCCAAGCCACCCTCCTGGACACACAAGGTAAGCTAACAAGAGGGTGGCTGCAGGGCCGGCGCTCCCTATAGGCAAACTAGGTGGCCACCTAGGGCACTGCTTAAGGGGGGGCGCCGGCACTGGCTTTATGTTTGTGACGCGGCCGCCCGTCCATCAACTTAGATTATTCTGAGTATGCCATCTGCCATTTTACCGGGTGCTCGGAAGCACTTACATTGTTGCTGACCCCCCCTAGAATACTGGTACGACGGCATATTCAACAGCCCTCAGAGACAGATCCCTCCCAGACATCCATTGTGGCGGCGGCAGCACACGGGCGATTTAATTCCTCACTGTTATCCCTATTCCATTTAAGTCTTAAACCAAAGTATGGCTACAGTATGCACATGGTTATCCCTGGAGTAAAATATAGAATTATGTACCTTGTTTTAAATGGGCAATTTCAAAGTAAAGTTTTGATGGGTTTTTTTTCACCGCTATCTAGGATAAAAAAAAGTGAAGAATGCATGCACCCAGATAAACTGACACATGACATGTGTGACATGTCATGATTCCCTTTTATTCCAGAAGTTTGGTCCTTAAGGGGTTAAAAACAGGCAATCCACCATGACTGTATAAATTAACAAAACAAAAACACTAGGAAATGCAGGGAATGAAGTGATGATGTAGCAAGTGGAAAATAATATTACATCTGTTGGCACAGATTATGCACAGAATTTAAAGAGTTAAAGGGATACTATAGTCACCAGAACAACTACAGCTTATTGAATCTGTTCTGGTGAGTAGAATCATTACCTTCCGGCTTTTTGCTGTAAACAATGTATTTTCAGAGAAAATGCAGTGTTTACATTACAGCCTTGTGATAACTTCACTGGCCACTCCTCAGATGGCTGTTAGAGATCATTCCTGGGTCATTTCTGCCTAAAATGCATCCAAACATTCAGTGTCTTCTCCCTCTGCATGCAGACACTGAACTTTCCTCATAGAGATTAATTGATTCAATTCATCTCTATGAGGATATGCTGATTGGCCAGGGTTGTGTTTGAATTGTGCTGGCTCTGCCCCTGATCTGCCTCTTTGTCAGTCTCAGCCAATCCTATGCCAATGGGGAAGCACTGTGATTGGATCAGGCTACCACTTCTGATGTCAGCAGGCAGTTCAAAAGGAAACAGGGACAAAGTAAGCAGCTCCAGACTTGAATACAAGTAAGATTTTACTATATTTAGGGAGGCATGAGGGGGACCAGGGTGGCTAGATGGTGGTTTAAACCTTATAGTGTCAGGGATACATGTTTGTGTTCCTGACCCTATAGTGCCCCTTTAAAGCCGAAACACTGCATATACATATTCCTGCCACCACGACCACTTCAAATGACTGAAGTGGTCATGATTGTTGGAGGTACCCTTTAATTATTCCCTTCCCGACGCTGGATGGAAATTTTCCGTAATTTACTAAAGTAAACCTTTATCGCCGCGATCTGAACGCAGACCGGGAGCACTCAACCGCACTGTCCCTGCAGCTGTGATCGCTCTGGCAGCCAGAATGAGCACTTATGCTGTAGCGACTCCTGATCCGCCTCCCTGCTCTTCCGCATTCGAAGGTGAAGTTGAGGGAGACGGATCAGCAGTGATCTGCTTCCCCTCATTAAAAAAAAAAGTTATTAAAGTGAAATCCTACCCCCTTTTACCCATTTTCAATCAAAATTAACTCCTTCCCCCTGCCATTAGATCACTGCCCCCTTTTACCCATTTTCAATAAAAAACAACTACTTCCGCCTGCCATTTAACCCCTGATGGTTAACATTTATTTATTTTTTTACCCTCAGGGGTTAAATGTATTTAATTAAATAAATATTTTATATATCTATCTAGCTGGGGTTGTGGCAAGTTAGTGGGGAATTTGATGTTAGGCTAGCTAGGGGTTAAAACTTTTTTTTTTTAAAGTAAAAATAGTTTTAATAACATTTAAAAAAAGTAAAACCCCCGTTTATCCAATCCGAATAAAAATTAACCCCTTCCCTGCCAGTTGATCACATCTGTTGGCAGCATGCTAACAGGGTGTATTTTATTCACAGAATTAAAGCAGAAACACTGCATATACATTTTCCTGCCACCACGACCACTTCAAATCACTGAAGTGGTCCTAATTGATGGAGGAATCCTTTAATTATTCCCTTCCTGATGCCGGTTGGAAAGTAAAAGAAATCCCACCCCAGTTTACCCAATCCTACTAAAAAAATAACCCCTTCCCTGCCAGTTGATCACATCTGCCTGCAGTGATCAAAATACAAATCACAGTATTATACTGATGTTTTTTTTAACCCCTGAGGGATAACTTTTTTTATTATTTAAGCCTCAGGGGTTAAATGTATTTAATTTTAATATTTTGAAATGATATATTTAGCTAGCTGGGGTGGGTGCGAGTTAGTGGGGAAATTAAGGAATTTACTGTTAGGCTAATTAGGGGGTAACAGTAAAAATAAAAAATAAAAAAGTTTAGAAAAATTTGACAAGCGTACAAAAGTTTGAAGAAAGTTTTTAAAAATTGTGCAAGTAAAAAAAAGTTTTTAAAAGTAACAAAATACACTAAAAAAGGATGCTCTTTACCACTACACCTGGAACAAACTAGCGAAAAAAATGATCCCATGGTAAGGTTTAAAATAGGTCATTTGAAATACCCCAGGGTGAATTCTTTAAAAAATGGTATGCGTTTGTGGGGTAGCTTGAATAACCAAACAGCTAAACAACTCCAAAATGGAACATGGACACAGTGTAAAAATTCAAAGTTTGGAGAAAAACCAAAACAACTGCATGGCTGTGTCTCAAATGTGCCCCTTTAACATCAACATATACCTGGTAAAGGTACATACGTTATTCCTGTACTAAGATGACATAGCTAAGCATATATGGATTATACAGCCGTAGCACACAAGGTTTGCAAATTATACTGTGCAAACTCACTTTGTGTGAAAAGGGCAGAATAAAATACTTATTACCACTACACTTTGCACAAGCTAGCGGAAAAATGATCCCAAGCTAAGGTTCAAAATATACATTTTGAAATACCCTGGGATATCTTCTTTAAGAAATGGTATGCCTTTATGTGGTAGTTGGAATTTGTAGCCTGCTAAAATACTCAGAAAATGTGACATGGACACAGCGGAAAAATTCAAAGTAAAAAAAAACAAAACAAAAAAAAACCTGGAATGACTGTCTCAAAGGTGCCCCTTCAACACCCACATATACCTGGCAAAGGTACATATGGGGGTATTACTGTGCCTTTTGAAATATTGTGGGATGTCTTCTTTAAGAAATGGTATGCCTTTATGGTGTAGTAGAATATATATAGCCTGCTAAAGTGCTTAAAAGTGGGACACGGACCCTTCAACACCATCTATGAAAATTCACAGTTAAAAACCTGAGCTCTTTTACAGCACTGTAACTTCACAAAAAAAAAAAGTGTCTAAGTCATATTGGGCATTTTATGACAGTGGTACATATCACGTGTAAGAAATACCCAGCAAAAATACAACATATATTTAAAAAATGCAATTTTTTCCCCCCTCATCACAAACATTGACATACACTGGTGAAAAAACGGTGACAAGTTAAGGGACAATATACACCATATAAGATACCCTTGGGTGTCTGCTTTCTCAAATGGAAGCCCTTTGTTGGGTTATTTGAACAGTCAAACTGCTATAATACCCCAAAATGAGACATAGGCCCATCAAATCCATCTATGAAAATTATAACTAATGAAACTGAAATAGCCTTGTCTCTTACATTGTAGCTTTACAGAATAGTGCCAAAGGCATACAATGGGGTATCATTGTACTCAGCAGATGTAGCTGAACACAATATGTGTACAGGGATAGCATACACCAGCTTTACAAAATAAATACACATTACAAAAACCTTGTTATATGTTTATTTGTCAAAATAAGAGGGGGGAATAATAATTTTACTCCAATATTTAGTAGAGATTGGCAATGAAATGGCCAAGTAAAAAGTGTCAAAATAACCTGTGATGTCTACTTTATATTAATATATACTTTTGTATGGCAATTTAGTTTTTTGTGATGCTACTAAACTTACAAGACAAACATACCAACTTCTAAAATGGTTTCCCACATATTATGTAGTCTATAAATCAAGACACACAAAAAAAAACATAAATTTTACTTACCGAAAATTTCTTTTTCCTTAAGATTAGAGGCAGTGCTTATACCACAGGGATATCCAATCTGGAGGGAAAAAACAGGCAGGCAAATCTCCAAACATTTTAATCCCTCCCCTAATTACCTCCTTTCCCATAAGTAGCAGCTCCTCCTGATCATCCCCAGACAATACATAAGCCAAATAGCTGCAAAATTACTTAGTTTATTAGAAAAAAAGGGGCGGGAATTGTAGCACTGCCTCTAATCTTAAGGAAAAAGAAATTTTCGGTAAGTAAAATTTATGTTTTTCCTTTCAGATTAGAGGCAGTGCTTATACCACAGGGATATAATAAAGCAGATCCAGAGGGCGGGTTCATTTCACCACTGCTTGAAGCACCTTGCGCCCAAAAGCTGCATCCTCCGAGGCCAGTATGTCCAACTTGTAGTGTTTTGCGAAAGTATGGAGCGAGGACCACGTAGCCGCTGAACAAATCTGAGAAGGAGAAGCAGCTGCTCGCAGAGCCCAGGACGTTGAAACAGATCTAGTAGAATGGGCCTTTAACGGGCCTGCATGATCCATGCCATTCCTGGAATACGCCAACTGAATACAATCCTTCAGCCATCTAGCCAGAGAAGTTTTCGAAACCTTCATGCCTTTTCTTGGGCCCTTGAATAATACAAAAAGACTGTTATCCTTCCTGAAGGATTCTGTTGCTTTTAGATATTGCAAAAGACATCTCTTTACATCTAGGCAGTGAAATTTGCGTTCCAAGGCATTAGATGGATTCTGACAAAAAGTTGGTAAGACCACTTCCTGGTTAACATTTGAAACAGAACAAACTTTCGGGCTGAACGAAGGATCGAGCTTTAGAACCACCTTGTCCTGATGAAAAACTAAAAAAGGAAAATTTGCCCGAAGAGCTTGGATCTCACATACTCTTTTAGCAGATGTAATAGCCACCAAAAAAACAGTTTTCAATGAAATGAGCTTTAGGGAAACTTCCTCCAATGGTTCAAAGGGCGGCTCACAAAGCGCGGAAAGGACTAAGTTTAGATCCCAGGGAGGACAGGTTTCCCTAACATAGGGCACCAAACGAGTCAGAGCTCTGAAGAACCTAGAAATCAGAACATTTGAGGCCAGGCATCTGAGGGAGAAGAAACTGATAGCAGAAACTTGTAATTTCAACGATGCAGGTTTAAGGCCTTTTGCAAATCCCATCTGAAGGAAGCTTAGGATCTTCTGAATGGACGCGGAAACCGGGTTGACTTTAAACCTACAACACCACTGACAAAATATCTTCCAAATTCTAGTGTAGATCTTAGACGTCGATTCCTTGTTAGTTGCCAACAGGATCTTAATCACTTCAGGATCCAGACCTTTGCTCTCTAAAATCTGGAATTCAGAAACCAAGCCGTCAACTGGAATTTCCGAAGAGTCGGAAGAGGCACCATGGCGTCCTCTAGAATTTCTCCTGAAAGCGGCAACTTCCAAAAGGTGGCCCCCGGAAAGTTCAGGAGAACTGAGAACCAACTTCTCCTCGGCCACCATGGAAGGATTAGGATAATTCTTACATTTTCCAGCCTTACTTTTTGAAGTATTCTGGGAATAAGCACTACTGGCGGAAAGATATAAGCCAGGTTGAACTTCCATGGAACTGACAGGGCATCTATGAAATCCGGCCTGTCCGCTGGATTTAGGGACGCAAACCGTCTTGTCTTCCTGTTCATTGTGGATGCCATCAGGTCTATCTCTGGAACACCGAAGCGGTCTGTGATGAAATTGAAAGTTCTGCATGACAGGGACCAATCTGCTTGTTTCAAATGATGCCTGCTCAGGGCATCTGCCACCACATTGAATTTTCCTAAAATGTGAACTGCAGAGATGGACATAAGGTGCACTTCCGCCCACAGCATGATCATTGAACACAGGCTTTCTAATCTTGTTGATCTCGTACCTCCCTGTTTGTTCAAATATGCCACTGTCGTACGATTGTCTGAACGAATTTGAATATGTCACTTTATGATGAGAAACTGAAACGCCAAGAGTGCCATCCATACGGCCTTTAATTCCCTGAAGTTCGAGGAACTTCTCATATCCTTCACTTGCCAGGACCCCTGCTTCTTTATGTCTCCCAGATGGGCCCCCCAGCCCAGCGCAGAGGCATCTGTTGTTATGATAGTGAAGGACTTCATCCGGAATGACAGCCCCTCGTGGAGGAAACGAGAAGATGTCCACCACTGCAGACTTTTTAAAGTTAGATTGTTGAACCTCATCAGCCCATCCAGGCCGAGTTCCTGTCGATTCCAGACTAGCAGAATGTTTCTTTGTAGAGGTCTCATTCTGGCTTTTGCCCAACCGACGGCCGGAATTGAGGCTGTAAACAGACCCAGCAAGCACATGGCTTCTCTGATTGAAAACACTCTTTTTACTCTGAGATTCCGGATTAACCGCTTGATCTTTAGTTTCTTTTCTTCCGGCAGAAATAACTTCATTGCGATAGAATCCAAAATTAGACCCAAGAACTGGATCCTTTGAACTGGCACTAGTTCCGATTTGTTGAAATTTATTAGCCAGCCATGCTTTTCCAGCGATTTGATGGCTGTCCTCAGATCTAACTGTAGTTGAACCTGGGACTCTGCAATCAACAGCCAGTCGTCCAAATATGGAATGACAGCGATGCCCAAACCTCTTAGAAAGGCTGAAACGACTACTAGAAGCTTTGTGAAAACTCTGGGCGCTGATGATAGGCCGAAAGGCAGTGCTCTGAATTGGTAATGTTTGGTTACCGATTGGCAGCACACCGCAAACCGTAGAAAACTTTTGCTGGATTCCGCTATGGGTACATGAAGATAGGCATCTTTCAAATCCAGGGACGCAAACCAACTCTTTGGGTGAATAAGCAGAGCCGCTGATTTTACTGATTCCATGAGGAATTTCTTTTTTATAATCCGCTTGTTTACGGCTTTTAGATCTAGAATAGGTCTGAACGAACCATCTGGTTTTGGCACCAAGAAAAGTCTTGAATAGGTGCCTTGATGTCTTTCCTTCATAGGAACTTCTTCCACCACTCTTTTTAGTAACAGAGTTGACACTTCTCGCATCAGAGAGAGTTCCATATCTAGAGACTGAACCCTGGAACATAGAAACATGTTTATAGGGGCTTGTGATAATTCTAGAGCGTATCCGTGCTCTATCACTGTAAGGACCCAGCGATCTGACGTTGTCTCTTTCCAGTGCTCTAGGAAGTGACTCAACCTTCCACCCACCGGCCTGGCGTCATAATTTTTTATTTCTCTTGGCAGTAAACCTTTCCTTCTTCCTATAATCAAAGGCTCTTTGCTGTTGACCCCCGAAATAGTTTCTACGAAAGGAACTTCTGAATGAAGGACGAGTCTCTGCGTGACGGCTTCTAGACTGCTTCTTATATGATACTGGTAAAGCTTTCCTTCCTTCCTTCATCTGTTTCAACAGCTCATCCAGCTTAGAACCGAAAAGTCTTCCTGGTTCAAAAGGTAGTTCACACAGAGAATTTTTAGATGCCGCATCTGCAGACCAATTTCTAAGCCAAAGCGCTCTCCTGGCGACTGTTGAGATACCAATATTCTTGGCCGACAATTTCAGGCTTTCTGAAGAAGCATCCACTAAAAAATCAGACGCCATCTTGATATTTTTTAATAGCTTTAACGGGTCTTCCTTAGCTTCTCCCGTATATACTTTTTCTAGTTCTTCCAACCAAAGTTTCTGGGCCTTGGCAACGGATGACCCCGTAATCAAGGCTTTAGCTTGGGCTGCAGAAGAGATGAACAACTTCTTTAAAGAGGAGTCCATGCGTTTATCCATGACATCCTTGAGCCCGCTTGAATCTCCAATTGGTAAAGTAGTCTTTTTACCTATTTGAGCAATAGGGACGTCCACTACAGGGACCGTATCCAGCTTACAGTCTTGCTCTGATTCTATGGAAAAAAGAGTTTTAAAATGTTTAGACATAAACGGCTTGTGACTAGGGAACTTCCATTCTTTCAAAATCAATTCCTTAGTCTGTGGGTGAAAAGGAAACACTTTGGACTTTTTCCCCGTTACCCCAAAATCAAAGATGCACTGCACTTCTTTAATCAATTTCCCAATGGCTTCATCTGGGAAAGCAAATTCCTCATCTGAGGAATCACTGCCTGAATTATCTTCATACTCAGAACCACTAGTTCCCGAACTAGTATCAGATGTTTCCCAAGATCTCAGTCTTTTCTTAGCATGCTTTACCATCTGAGAATCCTGGGTAACAGAAGCCTGGACTGACTGTAAAACAGCTGACTGCACATCCACAAATGTTTGCTGCATACTTTGCTGCAACCAGCTGAGAAAAGTGGACATTTCTGTTCTCTTTGCTTCCTCTGAAGCTTCTTTAGAACACACTGAGCAAAGTTTCTTTTTACAACCATCAGGCATAGGTTGGCCACACACAGAACACATTAAATGCTTGGTTTTAGATGCACATTTCCCCTTCTCAGCAACTTTATCCATACTTTCCGGATTAGACATACTGGAAAACAAGAAAGGGGAAAATAATCAAAATTTTCTCCTTACGGATTCAGGCTAAGAACCATTTAAAATGAAAACTTAACAGTCTTACCTTAAATGGCCTGAGAGTGTGTTGGAGGGCAGGTGAGAAACACACTTCACAACCGATCTGAGAGCTCCTGGCAAACAGAGGTTGCTGCTGGTACATGCTCATATAAGTCCTGTAACCAAACGGAAACGTCCAGTTCGAATTTGGCGCCTGAATCCAGGTTCGCATTGCGCATGTGCATAGCGCTCTGCGACTCCCTGGTGGAACGCAACGCAACCTGTGTGTGCGTTCCACCGACAGGACCTCCCAGCCGACGCACGCCTGCGTCCTTCGTCATACCGGCACCTGGCACGGCAAAAGACGGCAACATAAATTTCGAGTGACCACGCCGGCCGGCGTGTTGCACGCTACTTACCGGACATCAAGGAAGCAGAGCCTCCAGAGCCTCAGCCCTTCTCACCTACTTCCTGGAGAACCTTCCTGTCTAACCTCCCCTGCCGAAGGCAGGCAAAGAACTGGGGATGATCAGGAGGAGCTGCTACTTATGGGAAAGGAGGTAATTAGGGGAGGGATTAAAATGTTTGGAGATTTGCCTGCCTGTTTTTTCCCTCCAGATTGGATATCCCTGTGGTATAAGCACTGCCTCTAATCTGAAAGGAAAAATAATAATAAACACCCCAGTATAAATGTGTGTTGGTGCAATAAATGAGAGAGATGCAAATTGCGATTGAATACAAGCAGCAAAAAAAACACCAAAACTTTTGTCCTCAAAGGTAAGACAAGCTTCTGAAACTGTGTCCTTGAGGGGTTAAGTTTTAAATGTTTTTATTTTAATTGGGATGTTTCCATGAGTGTACGTTTTCAAAATTGAGTTACCCATCATAAACTGCAGACTTTTGTAACTATCGATTGTATTAGAATTGGCCACCTTCTGCCTGCTAATTAAACCGGATTTAAAATAAATAAATATAAAAAAAAAATAATTGTGTAATTGCCTTCTCCAGTGGATCTTCTCATATCTCCAAGCAGTCTTTTAACCTACAGGCATGCAAGAGTAGGGTATTTTATCCCACCTATAAAAACAAGTAATGTTTACAGAAGGTGCCATTATATCTGTAGTCTAGATTTGAGTGTGGCATTGGTCCCATCAATTTACATGAGTTTGTAAGCTTGCAATGACACTTGCAGGCAGTTGAAAGCATCACTCTTGTTCTTTCAAACTTCACATAGCACCAAATAAATAGGTACCTGGAGTGCAATAACCAATTTTATTTTTTATTTTGTGGCTACCTCATCTTTTTTTAAACACATTTATTCATTCTGACACTTCTCTTAATTTATGTAATATTCCTAACACTAAATCAAACTAATTTGAACATGGCCCTATCTCTTGATCCATCTGTTTTACATACTCTTACATCTTGGAATATGTTTGGGATTTATAAAAGGTAAATGTTAAATCCTGATAATCTAAACAGAGCGGTATATTTGGAACGCAGCAGATTATTTTTGGTACATTGTAGGATATGTTGCACATACCTATATTCAAGTACCATGTGTAACGATTGTACTGGATGATAAAAATGTAATGTTTATTCACGCATTTATCATAACTCAAACTGATCCAGGTATATTTGATCAATGAATTCCAATGTGTTAAGAGAATACAGAAGGAACACTCTTAGAATATTCTGTAAACACCCAGAGACCACTATGGTAATTGAGTTACTTTCACACATTTTAATGTGTAAGAAATACAAGAGCCATATATTGTAGAAACTGCACAGTTTTTTTTTTATTGGTTAACATGGTTACTCCTGCATTTTCTCTATAGTTTCCTCCTTGTATTTGCCCTTCTCTTTGCCAACTTGGCGAGACTTGGCCTTGCGTTCCAAGATCTTCTTGCGATCCTTGTCAAGCTTTAGTCTTGTGATCACCACCTGCCAAGAAAAATGGGAACATATTTAGAGACCCTTATATTTTTAGAGAGGAGTAGGCACCATACATTAGATCATGAGCAGCACCTATTAGTACACAACCAAAAAAAACCAAACAAAAAAAAAAAAAACCACCTAGGCCCAGGCAAAGAGTTGCGTAAAATTTTTACGTTACAAATAGGTATCTATGTTACAATATCATACTCAACACTATCTTAGACTTTAGACAATTAAAAAGACAGTACAGGCACCGTAACAACGTTATTGGATTTAAATTGTTATGATGCAAGGAGGTCAAAGCGTCAGGTTACCTAAAGTGTTTAAACGGTCAATGAACAGTTTAACCCAAAAAGGTAAACAATTGGGAAGCCCCAGACCAGGCGTCGCTGATCAGTTGAGTCAACACTCAGCAGCTCCCCATTCATAAAACAGTGAAACAGATACCATTTTTTGGGGCCCAGCTCTGTGAATGGGGAGTTATGAATATACAGAGTGCATGAGCCAACACTCTCAGCCTTCCAGTAATGCCCAGTCTGAGGCTCCCAATCGGTAGCTGGATTGAAGCAATTGACTGCTTAACCCATTCTGGTAAGCAGGCACCCAGGATCTCTTCGGAGCATAACAATTTAATTTGGATGATTTAAAATCAAGTATCACACAGATTCAGTCTGCTGCTATTATACAATTCTTCAGTGCCAGACTAACTTGGTATGGAAGGGACAGCAGACTAGATAAAGATTTATGCTCAACAAATACCAATTATTAATCAGCTGTAGTCAGCACAAATCAAGAAGCATACTGAAGATTGTGTTTCTGTTGTACATCAGAATGACTGAACTATAATGACCCTTGCCATTGTTTCTATTTAAAACTAAAGACCACATTTTATAATTTATACCTAGGCATAACAAAAACATTTAGTATGTAAAACATTTAGTTTGTAAAATGGCAGCATTACAACTGGCCAGCATAATGTACTTCATCTTGAGACTATCAACTGGCAACATAAAAGTTATACAATATAGTACTCTTAAAGAGATCCTATAGTGCCAAGAGAAACCAGTTTGCCTGGCACTATAGACTCCTAGAGTGCAGCTCCCCCTCCCCCGGGCCGAAGGGGTTAAAGTCCCTTCAGCTACTTACCTGAATCGAGCGCTGATGTCCTTCGGCGCTGGGTCAGGCTCACTCCACGCCGACAGAGAACGAATGCGCATACACAGAAATGGCTGCGCGCGCATTAGACCTCCCCATAAGAAAGCACTATTTAATGCTTTCCTATGGGGAAAATCTGACGCTGGAGGTCCATGAGGACATCCAGCGCCAGCTAACGGACCAAAGGTCTGTTTGGATTCCGGAAGCCCTCTAGTGGCTCTCTGGTACAGTCACAGAAGGCAGACTTAGAGCTGCAATATAAACATTGCAGTTTCTCTGGAGCTGCAATGTTTTAAGTTGCAGCACTAAGTGCAAAAGGGTCAGAGCACCCAGACTACTTAAATTAGCTGAAGTGGTCTGGGTGCCTACAGTGTCCCTTTAAATAGACAAAATGACCACCAAAACCAACTCTTGACAAGTAATCTGTTCAAGTCAGGGATATCTGTGTGCATAATTACAACTATTTCTAGTATATACACACTGCATCTGAAAGTTATAAACATATCCAGTTCGGCTATTTTGGCCACTACGTATTCCAGCCCAGTTCAAAAAGATGTAATACAAAAAAATGAAAGATACAACTGTGCATTTTCCCAGAAATCTCTGAAATGCAAGTTTAAAATGATCTAATTTATTTTATATGGGAGACTAAAAGCTTGCAGCACAGAGATGTTCCTTATAAAATACTAAATCACAGCTTGGAAACGTCATGGTGTTTATGAATAAAAAGAAAGAAAGAAAACAAAACACAAAAACTTCAAGCCACATTTATGTGCACAATCCCTAAAACATTTAATATCCTAATCCCACTGTGAAAGGTATCCATGTTACACTATGACATACAAATCCATACCATTAAATGGGGAATACAACCTTCTAAAGATTCCTCAGAGGTTATTTATTTCAAGAGATCAAAATAACAAAAACTTTAAAATAATTGAACTATGCAGAACCATTCACAACAATAAAGTTGGTGTACTGCCATCACACACATTCTTACATACTAAACCACCCATGGAACGAATACACCAATTAAACTCACTGTTGAAGATTCAGCTTTTAGTTGGTTAGCTAAAACAACCTACTATATCTTGACCACCCCAAGAAAGCAACTAAAGAGCCAACCATAACCACACACTAGAAGCCAAGGAAGTTACTTGCCACAGTAATGGTTATGTTTCTTAGAGCTCCCACTAAAGTTTCAAAATATGGCTTCTTGCTATATCAAGAACATTTTACACCAACATTAAGTCATTTTTTAATTTAAAACCAAGGAGCACATGAATATGAAATATAAATAAACTGAATGTACCTTTCCTGGTTAAATACTTTGTTAGTATTATTGTAATGGTTATGGAGTCAGGAGAAACCTGGAGCCCTATAACAGTAGTCAAACCGTTTACAAGGAGCTTCCAGCTCCAGAGACGTTTACGACTGGTGCCAAGTAGACCCCAGGTAAGTTGTCAAACTGTTCTTAAAACGGTTTACTACTTACTGTGGCAGGCCACCATAACAACTACACGTGTCTGTAGTGGTTATGGTGCTTGGAATGTTCCTTTTAATAGAGAAGGAAAAAAACAAAAGTTTGGTTATGGAGTAGAACTTTGACAACATCTAAAGGAACACTATAAAACCTAGTTAGTCTTCATCTGAAATAATTGCATCTACTTTTATCCCAGACATGCTAACCTTGCTTGTTATAGTTTGCATGCAATTCTATACTCCCTACCTTGACACCGGACTAATCATGTAAACCTAGTTTAACCATTCTTGTGCATATCTACTTTAAATCACCTAATCAGACATTTGCCTAGCCTGATTTATTATCTATGTATTCTAAATTCCATGCCACTGTTATATGATGTCTGTTATTGAATAGCTTGTAATCGCTGTTGTGGCATCACAAGCTTGTTTGTATATCTTTGCATGTCAAAAATAAAGATTGACAAAAAATAATAATAATGAAGAAACACTAGTGTCAGGAATACAAACATGCATTCATAACACTATAGTGTTAACTGTTTAACGACCCCTTCAGATAACATGAAGATAATTTTAGTCACCTTTTATCCTTTGCCATGGCTAGCCCCTCCTCTTTGGCTAAGAACAATAATCTTCCTCCCATAGGAAAGCATTGGGAAGCTATTTCGCTGCAAAACCTTGCGCTGGGCTAATCAGCACCTCCTCACAGAGATGCATTGAATCGATGCATTTCTATGAGGGGTGTGGAAGCGCTTAACATAGAGCTGCACATTGTAAAGGTACGGTTTACATTGAAAAGCCTGAAAGGACAATACTGTAGTGGACCTAGTGACTATAGTGTCCCTTTGAGAATCACTTCCATATACATGCTTGATACATGACATTCACGGTGACACTACACGCACATAACCACATTAATGTTATGTCTACATAATGTTCCACATCTGCAGACTGATTTCCAACCCCTTCATTAAGGAGGGAGCCTTAAAAAGGTATCCTCTCCAGTGCCAGGAAAACGACACTGCAAGAACCTTTAGTGCCCCTCTCCCTCCCACCCACCATCCAAAGTTGCTGAAGGGGTTAAAACCCCTTCAGTGACTTACCAGAGACCAGTGCTGATGTCCCCTGGCGCTGGGTTATGCTCCGCCCACTCTCCCCCGACGTCGGCGGGGGAGACCAAATGCACATGCACGACAATGGCCGTGCACGCGCATTAGACCTCCCCATATGAAATTATACAATGCTTTCCTATGGGGATTTCGGCGACGCTGGAGGTCCTCACATACTGTGAAGACGTCCAGCGTCGTTTTCTATGAACACAGAAGTCCCTCTAGTGGCGCTTCGGGCCCCCGGGACACTCAGTCAAGAGCATCGGGGGGCAGGGGCTGGTGACTCTAGTAGACAGCCACTACAGGGGGACTTAACCCTGCAAAGTAAATATTGCAGTTTATGAAAACTGAAATAATTACACTTGCAGGGTTAAGGGTAGTGGGAGTTGGCACCCAGACCACTCCAATAGGCAGAAGTGGTCTGGATGCCTGCAGTATCCCTTTAATAAAAATGTCTCCGATAAAATTTGCTAATCACAAAGAGAACACTGTTCTTCCACCTCTCTGCCGATTTCCATTTTGAACAGCTTAACTCCATTTGTATTAAAGAGTTACTCTAGTGATTTCAAGTGGTCATGGTGTCTGGAGTCTGTAGGTGCAGTGTTCCACTATGAAATACATGACTATTGTTATCTTTACAAATGGCTTGCACTCACCTCTCCTGCAGCTCCCTTCTCATCCGCGCCGGTCCGTGCAGCTCCTCTGTCAGCTCCACTGTAAGTCTCGCGAGAGACTCACTATGACCCTGCGGCTCTCGCGAGACTTACACTGGGAGCTGACAGAGGTGCTGAACGGACCAGCGCGGAGGAGAAGGGAGCCGACAGGAGCTACAGGAGCGGTAAGCACTCGCTGCCAGCCCCCAGTCTGTATTATGGCAATGTAACTTGCCATAATACAGACAGTGACTCGAGTATAAGCAGAGTTGGGGTTTTTCAGCATAAAAAATGTGCTGAAAAACTTGGCTTATACTCGAGTATATACGGTAATCATAACCCTTACTAGGAATGAGTTTTTACATAATCAATCTAAAATTCATCTTAGTAAAATTTCACTTTAGCCCACAAAAATAACAGTGGCTTTCACGGTAGAATACCCCATATGATGACTGAACTTTTAAATTCATTAGATTCCTGAGTGTCTCAGATGATAAGAGTTGATAACTCCAGTATGCAACTCTCAGCAAAGCATGCCCTGTTAATATTAAGAAACACATTTTAAAAGCACCAAGAAAGAGGTGTTTCCATCTACTTTGTATTTTCAAAATAAATATATATGTTTTAAAGAGAGGAGGAGTATAGGATTTTCTATGTTTGTCATTTATATTGCATTTTCCTTTTATGCCACAAGAAAATCCATAAAATAAATAAATGTAAAAAAACAGACAATTGTATGACCTACCTTGCTGGGGTGAATACCAACATGAACTGTTGTGCCATTTGCTTTTTCACGCTGCACGCGTTCAATGTAGATGACGTATTTCTTTCTGTACACCTGGACTACTTTACCAATTTGCTGGCCTTTGTAGTGTCCGCGAACAACCTAAAGAATAGAGGCAGATATTAACATCCGAACAGTATTTTGCACAACCAATAATATTTGAAACTATCATGTTCCATCCGTTACTGAGGTGCAAAATCACAAAGAACAGGCACCGCTCCATGTAGATGGATTAATATGTCTCCCATTTACAGCCCTTTATACATTAATATTTGTAGAAAGGGAAAGTCTCAAGAGGAGAAATAAAACTAATATTTACAACATTTTAAATAATCATTCACAGACAAATTTTGTACAAAATGTTAGTATGCGTTATTTGAAGAAACATGCCAGGAAACAAAGTCCGGTGCAATTTGCAGATTGATGAATATAATGGTCCACCATTAATTCAAACATATTTTTGTCCAATGTTGAATGATTTGCACTAGAGAGTGCAAATGTGCAATTTAACAAAACACACTTTTAGCCATCATAGACACACACACTCTTACCTGAACTTCATCATCTTTGCGGATAGGCATGGAGCGGACATTGTATTTCTGCCTCAGCTCTTTGGAGAGGGGTGAGGACATGATCTTCCTTCGCACATGAGATGGCGCATTGAAGTGCCTTTTGCGGTTCTTGCTACGGTCAGAGGTAACAAACGGACTGAACTTCATGGTGACTAAAGAAAAGGATAAAAGCAATAGTTATTACAAAAATTAACCCACACGTACACAAACACCTTAGACTAAACAAGAATTATAACAAACATACTAAATTATGCCATGCACTCAAACTCCCGCTACTTTTTCACCTCTTTCTTTGTTTTTTATTGTATATTGGGGCTGTACTATAGTCATTACTGCTACCCAGGAGTAGTGAAAGTTTAAGCGCAGGGCTTAATTTTGTATGTTAAGAGCAATGCCTACTCCTGTCTCCGAGATTACCAAAAAAAAACAACCAGACTATCAAAAGCTCTGTAAAAACACACACACATATATACATACATACATATATATATATACACACACACACACACATATATATATATATAAAATATTCTACTAAAATAAAATACACAAATAAACAGACTATGCACTAATCTATAAAACACTGTCAACATTATGAGAAAGACAGACTCACTGACAAAGTTAATTATAGGATACAAAACAGATTCAACAATCATGACATGTAACAGACTACAAAATAACTTTATTACATCTATACAGCACAGACTCAAACATCATGCATGCCCTTACATACGGTAAGACTGAGTGTTGCCTGATACACTATATGTTCCTGGATTCATATCATTTTCAAGTGTTCCCCGTACTAGATTGAAGAATTCTGCAGGATCCCTCAATGATTAAAGACTCCAGCACCCCTACGAACGGTACATAAGACAACCCATTCCATGTGCTGCCTGGCTGTTTAAGTCTGGTAAGACATAGTAGTTATGGTATCCCCACTGTCACTTTATGTCCCCTGTGATCTGAATGGAATGTCTGCCTGTTACACTAAACCCAGTATTCTGGATCAGTTACACTGTTTGAGCAGCTGGCAGCACTGCCTCTAGCCACCCTGTCCATACAGTCCCAGGCGCTATCCTGCAGGCAGGGCCCGGGCACACAGCGATGATCCGGCTCCCCGCACATTAAACTCCTCATGTTACCACTGACAGCCCCAATATCCCAGCTACTGAAAGGCCACGGGTCCGCTCTAAACGCTCATAACGTGAAAGACGGGAATCTCGGCCCAACAGGGGAGGATGGAATCGGATTGAACATTTAGTCTATCTCCAGAGCTCCTTACCCAGCTGCTCAGTCCACTATGGCCGCCGGAAAAGAGAAAGAGGAGCTACTTCCGTTCGCATTAGTCGGGTGACGAGATCTCGCGACAAGAGGTTTGACTGCGGGGGACTGGAGAACGATCGAAGGTGAGAAGCGTAGCGACCCCTGGCGGCGCCAAATAAAAACGTCTCCTGTCTTCATTCACTGGGCTATTCATTTAACCCCTTCAGGACGGAGTCAATAGTGCACGTTCTGATCAAAACAAAACGTAAACAAAAACTGGAATTTGCGCTATATGTCTGTTCAACCGTAATTCACCTCTTTCATATTAAATGCACCCACACTTATTATATATCATTTTGTTCAGGAGAAACAGGGCTTTCATTTCATCTAAAATATTTATATATGAAACAATTTATTATGAATAAAATAAAAAAAAAACTGTAAGAAATTAGAATTTTTTTTTTTAATTTGTAGTTCCGCCTCACATTTTAGCTGTAAATGTCATAATACTGTTAGGTTTTACTGCAACAAAATGCACATATTTGTAATCAGCGATGTCTCACGAGTACAACAGTACCCCCCATTAACAGGTTTTATGGTGTTTTGGAAAGTTACAGGGTCAAATATAGAACGTTCCATTTTCAAATTGAAATTTGCCAGATTAGTAATGTTACCTTTGAGACGGTGTGGTAGCCCAGGAATGAGAATTACCCCCATAATGGCATACCATTTGAAAAAGTAGACAACCCAAGGTATTGAACGTGGGGTATGTTTAGTCTTTTTTAGTAGCCACTTAGTCACAAACACTGGCCAAAGTTAGCGTTCATATTTGTTTCTGTGTGAAAAAAGCAAAAAACTAATATTTGGCCAGTGTTTGTGACTAAGTGGCTACTAAAAATGACTGGACATACCCCATTTGCAATACCTTGGGTTGTCTACTTTTGCAAATGGTATGCCATCATGGGGGTAATTCTTATTCCTGGGCTACCATACGGTCTCAAAGGCAACAACCAATCTGGCAAATTTCAATGTCAAAAAAATGAAATGCGAGCCTTATATGTGACTCTCTAACTTTCCAAAACACCATAAAACCTGTACATGGGGGGTACTGTTATTCTTGGGAGACTTCACTAAACACAAATATTAGTGTTTTAAAACAGTAAAACATATTACAACAATAATATAGTCCATAAAAGTGCCGTTTGTTTGTAAAAAATGCAAAAAACGTCACTTTTACTTAAAATATCATCGTTGTAATACAATTTACCAGTTTGAAACACTAATATTTGAGTTCAGCGAAGTCTCCCGAGTAAAACAGTACCCCCTATATACAGGTTTTATGGTGTCTTGGAGAGTTACAGGGTCAAATATAGTGCTTGCGAATTAAATTCTCTGCACTTTCTCCCTGTGTTGTCAGGCATGTCAATCAAATTTTAATTAATTAAATGACATAATTATGTTAAAAAATTACTTAAATATACACGTAGAATTTTAATATATATGCATTTATAGGTATTTAAATTCTACGTGTATACTAATGTAATCTTTCATGTAATTATATGTATTTATCTATCTATATATATTTGCGGTTATTTGTATTTTATATATAGATAGATATATATAGAATGTCATTCTAAGTGTATTCTGTTTCCAATATATATATATTAATAACAAAATACAGTTAGAATGAAATTACATATGAATATATCATTTATTTAAAATTTTGTTTCAATATTTTATTTATTTATTTTATTATTTTATTTATTTATTATTGTAATTATACGTATATATATATAATATATATATGTAGATCTATTATATATATAATATATATATACATATTATATATGTAACGTCATTCTAAGTGTATTTTAATACTAATATATATACTAATATTAATATTAAAATACATTACGTATGACGTTACATATATATAATATGTATATATATTATATATATAATATATATACATATATTATATATATATAAATACTTGTATTTTATTTTAACATGTGTATTTAATTTTTTTTTTACACTACCTACCAGCAGGGGGACTCTCTAATATTTTAGACAGTCCCCCTGCTGGCAGATCCATAGCCAGCTATAGGGGGCCATGTGATCGCTCTTTGAGAGCGATCACATGGCCCCCGGGGGCCTCATTTGCCGGAGGGGGGCTGCCTGGGCTCTCAGGCAGACCCCCAGAAGAGGATCGCGGCGGAGGTAAGTATAGCTTACCTCCTGGGGGCTTCAGCCGTTACGGCGTTCTATGCCGCCGCAACGGCTTTAAAGCCCTTTAAAGCCGCGACGGCATAGAACGCCGTAACGGCGTTAAGGGGTTAAAAAAGAAAAAAAAAAAGTAAAGCTTCAACACTAACCCCAGTTTTGGGATTTGAAATCAGAATGGCAAAATTTAGACTAAATTAGGTAAATTGGAATAATTATCTAACTGCGTTATAAGCATACTTTGACTATTTTAGCCTACGGCGCTATACTATATATATACTACACTTAGAAAATAAACCCCTTAAGTGTGATCTGTTATCAATTCCAAGATTGAACCAAAATAAAAAATATCTCTACAAGTAAACTATTTTTTCCCCAGTTCGGCTGTTTTAGCGTAAAATGTAAAATTAATTTTGAATACAGGACAATTCACACTTCAGTGAATAACATTGTTACACCTCTAGCATGTAAGCTCACGGAGCAGGGCCCTCCACCCCTCTGTTCTTGTATGTCCAGTTGTCTGGTTACAATTACATATCTGTTAGTCCACCCATTGTACAGCGCTACGGAGTCTGATGGCGCTATATAAATAATAAATAATAATAATTTCTCCAAGTATGTCCTGGCAGTTTATACACATATATCAAAGCTAAGGCAGTGGTCCATCTAGCATCTCTCATTGAGAAACAATAGTGTTCTACAGTATATATGGTGGTGGGAGGGTCAGGAGTGTGAAGAGTGGGGGTTGCTTCTCCTGTATAACCAAATATATTTTCACTTACCCTGAAAACAACAAAAACAAAAACAAAAAACACATACACACACTCTCTCTCTCTTACACTAAGAGACATAAACAAGTTTTCACACACATACATGTAAATGATCTCACACACACGGTGGCTTCTAGGGGCTGCTGGGAACACTGTGCTCTGCCTGCACAACTTACATGTGTGCCAAGTATTGAGGGAAGAGGTAGAGTATAATATGAACCCAGCTCCCTTGCCACCAAGTGGAATTTCCTGTTTCTTTTTCCATTCCACAAGATGTGATACATCTAAGTGAAAAAAAGTAGCATACGTGAACATCAGTTTATATAAATATTTATTTCATATTCATCTTGAGAAACTTTTATGTTACCATTTTATTCAGTTAAAGGACCACTCTAGGCACCCAGACCACTTCAGCTTAATGAAGTGGTCTGGGTGCCAGGTCCTTCTAGGGTTAACCCATTTTTTCATAAACATAGCAGTTTCAGAGAAACTGCTATGTTTGTGAATGGGTTAAGCCTTCCCCTATTTCCTCTAGTGGCTGTCTCATTGACAGCCGCTAGAGGCGCTTGCGTGGTTCTCACTGAGAAAATCACAGTGAGAGCACGCAAGCGTCCATAGGAAAGCATTATGAATGCTTTCCTATGTGACCGGCTGAATGCGCGCGCACCCTCAGGGCACTCTAGTGCCAGGAAAACGAGTATGTTTTCCTGGCACTAGAGTGGTCCTTTAACAACTTTCTTCCCCTGCACCAGTTCTCGAAAGCGTTTATACATCTCATAAATACATTGGGCTGGCTATATTTTTTAATTGTGTCTTCCTTTCATCTGAATAGCCAAGAAAAACATCATTTTTTTTTCCTTTATCCCCATCAGAGATCACAAAATTGTTAACATAATGTGATTTTTTTCTGGTTCCTCTTGCTAGTGTATAGAGAAGGTCAGTGATGTATTTAGGATTTGTGTTGCCTTAGGCAGGACGGTGCTCTGGCACCCCCCCTAATTTAAATTTTCCCTACCCCTTCCTGTCAAGGCCGCACTTTGACTGACAGACGCACACTCACTGACCGACACACACATTCACTAACCAAGACACTCTCACTGACAGACGCACGCACACACGGACAGACACACACACTCACTGACCGACACACACACATTCACTCACAGACACACACACACACATTCACTCACAAACACATTCAATTAGACACACATACACACTTACAGATACACACACACATTCACTTAGACACACACACTTACAGACACACACACTTACTGACACATACACACACACACACATTTCCACCAACACTCACAAATTATTATTTATAAAATGTTATTTCAAATCCACCCAGCCTCCCTGGGAGAGCTGGAGTGGATTGCTAACCTGCAGTCCAGTGGGGCTGCTGGTCGGGCAGGCAGGGGGCAGACAGGCTGAGTAGGCGGGGAGGGAGGTTTAATCTTCCTGCTTAGCTCCCTCACGCGCCGCTTAGTGATGCTGGGAGCCAGAGTGACATCATATTCTGGCTCCCGGCTTCATTAATCGGCGCATAGGGAGCTGAGCAGGAAGAGCTCAGGTGAGCATGCTCTCTCGCTGCCCGCTGCCCGCCTCGGGGGGGCTCAAAAGTGGCCAGCCGGCCAGCTCTTTAGCCCCCCAGGACGTGAGGCAAACAAGGGATCTACCTGGGCGTTTGGGGGCGGATTTTTTTGCCGCCCCCTGCAAAGTGCCACCCAAGGCAGATTACTTGTTTGCCTCATGTGAAACACGTCCCTGAGACTTCGCCGTAACTGCTCAACTTTGGAGGAGTTCAAAACAAAAGCCAATGAATTGCGCCACATGTTCAAAAACAAGGGTTACCCCAATAGAGTCCTTAAGAGGGCCTATCTTAGGGCAATCCATTCAGAACGTGAAACCCTGATCACTGATAGGATTACTAAGACCGAAGACACAAAAATACGCTGTATCGGCACATTTGACACAGGATGGGATGTTATGCTAAAAACCTTTCAAAAATTTTGGCCCATCCTATACTCCGATAAACATCTTAAGGATGTATTGCCTCCCTCCCCTTCCATTACAGCACGGAGGGGGAGAAATTTAAGGGACATGCTGGCACCCAGTCACCTCCAGACCACTGCACCTTCTGGTTACTTCCAGAAGTACTTACCAATAGGCACATTTCAATGTGGCCGTTGCAGAGACACTCCAGAGACACTCCAAATTAACCACTGACAGTAGTGGTATGAGGCAATTCAAACCTCGTTCCTTTTTTAATTGCCTAACCACAGGAGTAATTTATTTGTTAATTTGCTCCTGTGGTTTAAAATACGTAGGCAAGACCTTCCGTCACTTTAAATTTAGGATACGCGAGCACGTGAACTCCGTCAGGAGACACCTGGAGACACCAGTGTCGAGACATCTGCACTTACACCATAACCACTCCTCTGCTGGTATTCGGTTCATTGGCCTTGAACATGTTCCACAACCGCCACGGAAAGGAAACTGGGATTTGAAATTGAGACAGAGAGAAGCCTTTTGGATTTACCAATTAAAAACCCTGTCACCATCAGGGCTTAATGAAGGCTTCTCTTATTCCCCATTTATTTGACAAACTGATTACCAATGATATTCTTGTTAAGTTTAGACACACATGTATATATCACTTTCACACTGATATGTTAAAGGACCACTCTAGTGCCAGGAAAGCATACTCGTTTTCCTGGCACTAGAGTGCCCTGAGGGTGCCCCCACCCTCAGGGACCCCCTCCCGCCCGGCTCTGGAAAGGGGAAAGGGGTTAAATCTTACCTTTTTCCAGCGCTGGGCGGAGAGATCTCCTCCTGCTCTCCTCCTCCGATCCTCCTCTTCTCCTCCCCGTCGGCTGAATGCGCACGCGCGGCAAGAGCTGCGCGCGCATTCAGCCGGTCACATAGGAAAGCATTCATAATGCTTTCCTATGGACGCTTGCGTGCTCTCACTGCGATTTTCACAGTGAGAATCACGCAAGCGCCTCTAGCGGCTGTCAGTGAGACAGCCACTAGAGGACATAGGGGGAAGGCTTAACCCATTCATAAACATAGCAGTTTCTCTGAAACTGCTATGTTTATGAAAAAATGGGTTAACCCTAGAAGGACCTGGCACCCAGACCACCTCATTAAGCTGAAGTGGTCTGGGTGCCTAGAGTGGTCCTTTAAGATTTTCCTTTATTTATTTCTACCCTATTTTTCGTATTGAGCATTGACTTGTTTAATCTGCTTACTAATAATTATGTATACTGTTTATGCCATTTGTAATTGGTACAGGTACAATTTACTTTGTACATCATACAGGCATAACTTGACTTTTACACTGTTTATGCCGTAATTGATACATATACATTACTGGCACAACTTGTGTATGATTATATACAGTGTATATGCCATTTGAAACAGAAGTGGATACAGTTTGTTACTTCACATCAGTACAGGCATAACACAATATAATTAAGCCGGTTATATAGCTTTATCTGCTAAATTACTCTTCAGTGTTATTTCTGCAGATATACAGTGTACTTAACATTTTCTATGCAGTATTACCATTGTGCACCCTATGGGTTAATCCTGGATCACAATTGGGTACTCTATGGGTTAATCCTACAATGCTCTCAGTCCACCCGATCGCCGAATGAGTCACGCAACGGAGCTTTTAGACACGCCCCGTTTGCGTCATTAGCGGGATGATCGGTGATTGGTGGACCTACCGATGCCGGTCAAATAAGCAGGGTATAAAACAGACTGCTGGGCTGGCTGCACTAGCGTTACCCCTGATGACGGCGTGTGGAACACGCTGAAACGCGCGTCGGGTTTTAGCCATCACTTCACTCACGATTTGAGCACCTTGCACGGATGATCTCACACTAATTTAAACTTTTGGAACCTTCTCTATTTCTAGTTTGAGCTGAGATTAGAACACCCTCGAAGGTGTTTTCTTAGGAGCATAGGGTTTAGCACAGAGAGTGATTGTTTGCTGGGAGTTTACAAGTGGGGGGAGAGGTTTATATCTTATGGTTGTTTTTTATACGTAACCTACATGCCTATATAACAACTCTCTCCTTTATTTCTCCCTTCCTCTCTTACTGCTTTTATACCCCAAGCCTAAGCACCAGTTAGTATATCTCCTTTCTTGTTTAGAAAGGTAGCAATTTTCTCTAGTAGGCTACTATTTAGCCACTTTCTATTTCGTACTTGGTCTCTCCACTGTTTCTCTCTGGCTCTCACTATTGATTACCATTACCATTAGTTTTTACTTTTTAGTTTTGTGTGTTTTTTCTATTATAGATAGAGTCTGGATCAGTACACCCTTGTAGGTGTTTCCCAGGAGTAGCCCTAGCATCATTTAGTTATTTTCCTTTCTTTTTAGAAGGAATATATATAGTAGGCTATTTTTTAGCCACTCTTCCTATTTTTGATGGTGGGCTATTCTCTATCCATTTAGATTTGAATCTTATATATACATTGTACTATATACCTTAATAAAGTTATTTATTATTTTTCCTATAAACATTTACCATCGGAATTGGACTGGGTACTTTTCCTCATGGTTGTCTCTTAGTCAGACAACCTAAGGATTTATTTTCTTTATTTTGTGTCTCCACTCATATCCTGGAAAAATAAGCAAAATATTAATACAATGTCCATTGCAGGAAAGAAAGTTCTGTACAGAACTTCATTTGTAAAAGGATACTCCACATTGGAAATATATAGAATCACTATTTTGTAGATATATCCATAATGAATATATGTATGCATATGAATAAAAAGCTTGCAATAGCTGAAGATCTTCTGCCTGCAGACTTTGCAAGCCCTCTCCTTCTTCCCCAGGAGAAATGACTAATCAGAGGCTTCTCATTGAGAAGGCTCTGATTCTAAGACACGAACGTGCTGCGTGCGTGCTCAGTGGAGCGAACAAAATCAGGAAGAAAACCTCCTTTGCTATCTGATTGACAGCCATGGAGGTGTTTCTTAATTGCTTTATAAACTGTCTAAATCTTTTATAACCATCCATTAAAATGGGATACTCCATACACAAAAAGCACTTCAGATAGCTAGTGTGTTAAGAGGTCCTTTAGGGTGTTTTTAAATATATGTTAAAAGTCATGGTATTCGTAATGCAGATTTAATGTATTTTGTACCATCCATTAAAAAGTTAAACAGGCATTCGTCCCCCATCTTTAGATATATGTAACAGAGCATTGGGTTTGGATTTAAAGGGATACTATAGTACCAGGGATAAAAAGCTGTATTCCTGGCAGTACCGCCAGTGAATACACTTTTAGAGACTTTCAAAATTCTACTCTGTGAAAACAGATTATCAGTGGGCCCTGGACTGTTAAGTAAACCAATTCATGGATCAGGACTGATAGATTATAGGGCACATCCACCAGATATGAAAATATGTTTTAGGTTGCCCACATCCTTGAGCACGGGCACCCTGATTTATAACATACAGCAGGGCTCTACATATCACCTTAAAATAGTTTTGTAGATCTGAATGTTTTAATAGCTCAAATATACACATCTTATTGTCTTTATGATATCTTACATTGATACTGAAATATCATGTGACAGTTTTCTCACATCTAATAAATAAAGAATTAAAAAACAAAATAGTTTTGTATTATATATAGAAATGTAATGGAGATATAGTGTGCTTTTGGATGTGGGGATTTAGTTCTAGGCAGTAAAAAGTTATATATATATAATGGGCTGTTAAGTGGAACTATTAGGATTACTAGCTAGACCTGGGGATTTCGTTCTAGGCAATGGGAATGATGTATAGAAGCTGTTGGTTGGACTTTTGGGAGCAGTATTGTCTTCACTCAAAAGTAAATTTAGAGAAACGCTGTGTGTTTCCACCCGTTTTTTAATGTTCCTAACTTGTTCGGCAATTCTATCTTTTAACTGTCTAATAGTTCTGCCTACATACAGCAGGTTACATGGTATTTTAACATATAAATCACCCCTCTTGAGTGGCATGAGGGGTGATATATATGTTAAAATGCTCATGTAACCTGCTGTATGTAAGCAGAACTATTAGACAGTTAAAAGTTAGAATTATTGTGTATATATATTTTTATTGCGTCAATATTTTTACATTTACGATACACTTTTTTGCCCCAAAAATTTAGAAAATTTAGAACAATTATCATTCCATTGGATGGACTGAGTAGACCAAAGCTGATCAGTATGAGGAGTAGTAGGCATTTGGAAAATCTCCTTAAGAGCAGATTGAGCTTAAAGAATAGCCTGTGTAATAGACTTCGATAACGTATTGGACAAAACATCCATAGCAGAGTAAGTAGCCTGCGTAACAGTCCTCTGGTATAGATTGACCAGACTGGGAGGTTTTTAAATTAGAAACTAGATTCTCCTCTGCAGAAGAATAATCAACCACATTTTGGCCAGCAGGTGGCAAAATGAGTTTGGCAACAGCGTTGCTAACACTGGAAGGTTTAGATTTAGGCATCATACCGCCAGTGAATACATTTTTAGAGACTTTCAAAATTCTACTCTGTGAAAACAGATTATCAGTGGGCCCTGGACTGTTAAGTAAACCAATTCATGGATCAGGACTGATAGATTATAGGGCACATCCACCAGATATGAAAATATGTTTTAGGTTGCCCACATCCTTGAGCACGGGCACCCTGATTTATAACATACAGCAGGGCTCTACATATCACCTTAAAATAGTTTTGTAGATCTGAATGTTTTAATAGCTCAAATATACACATCTTATTGTCTTTATGATATCGTACATTAATACTGAAATATCATGTGACAGTTTTCTCACATCTAATAAATAAAGAATTAAAATACAAAATCATTTTGTAGCCATTTTCTAGTACATACTCTTTGGCATGCCAGTCCCATTTAGAAAAAATGAGGTATGTATGTTGCCGTATTCTGCTTGTGTTATTTATGGGTGCTGCAGTTGCTTTGTAGCATTCTTTTTGTGCGTATGATGGCTTTTATACTGTAAATGTTCATGAGTAGCTGGTGGTAGTGTGTATTAAATCTATGAATGTGGGCTGTGTATGGGGGCTGCTTGTGGAATTGTGTGTTTGGATGATATGTCTCATTGTGTGTTTGGAGGTATGTGTATGTGTCGGGCTACTTGTGGTATTGCATGTAAGAGGCTGCTTGTGGGATTGTGTGCTGTTTATGGGGACTCTGAGTGTATTTGTGGCACAGCCTTGAGCGCAGCATGGAATGCCCTGCAAAAGCACCTTGAGTGCCATACATGACACACGTTGCCATATGTTGCTGACCCCCGTACTATACCTTTGCACAGCAAGAAATTTTGGATCCGCAGAATATTTTTTTTCCAAAGATAGAACATTTTTCAGATTTAGTAGGATGCCAGTTCTATAAATATAGATTTTTTTTTTACTCCTCCTCCCCCCTTTTATTGGTCTATTCTTACTTGACCTGTGAATAAAATCAGCATTTCGTGACTATTATCTAGGGATCAATCATCTCCCCCCCCCCCCTCATTTGTTGTTATTTGAAAAGTCTGCAGAAAATCCAATTATAGCCCAGATTTATCTCCCAAGTTAAGTGAAAAATACTCATATCGAGGCCATTTGTTGTTTAAATAATACATATTTGACCTGCAGAATATAAGGCTGTGAAACACAAAATGTAAATCTTATCTGATGAGTATCACAATAAAAAATGACTGGCAGGATATTATCTAGCTCTTAGAACGAAACAAAGGTATGAGTAATTTTTTTTATTGAGAAATGTTGTTTATTGTTAGACTACGAACAGTTTCAAGTTTACGACTTGACTACCACCTAAATGTCTCCTTTCAGTTGTGACTACCCTGGTGTAAGCATAGGATTCCCTAGTTAGGAGTGTGATTATAGATTATATCTAAATTTGCAAAACAACTGTAAATAATACGTAAGCAATGCAGTAGTAGTAGTTCTCCCTGTAGATTTATTCAAATAAGGCTGTATACTAACTCTAGAGATATATGTAAAATATGCATATACTAGCTCTACCCATCTTCACCACATCCAAGAAGTCCTTCTAACTGTCTTAGTAGCAGCCACTACAAGTGTTAGGCAGCAGTGTAAACAGGTAACAGGTTCTTTGTCGCTGAACTAGTGCTGCAGTGGTTATGGTGCATAGAGTGTCCCTTTAATTTTCATACTCACCTCCTTATTTAGAGAGTCAACATTTCAATTGTCAATTGAAACATGTCCTCCTCCTTATTTAGAGAGTCAACATTTCAATTGTCACAAAGAACAAAAACTTCCCCCTGACTCTACTTACTACATCTGTAACAGTTTGAGTCCACTTGCTGAACCTGTCCTTAGATTCTGTGAGTGAGAGTCAGGCACCATCTCAAGATTCTCCCACCTGCGTCTTATGTAATCATAATTGGTGAGGCTGGGACATTCTTCTATTCTCTCTCTTAAAGGTCCACTATATGCACCCAGACCACTTCAGCTCAATGAAGTGGTCTGGGTGCCAGGTCCATCTAGGGTTAACCCTGCAGCTGTAAACATAGCAGTTTCAGAGAAACTGCTATGTTTACGCTAGGGTTAATCCAGCCTCTAGTGGCTGTCTCATTCAAAGCCGCTAGAGGTGCTTCTCACTGTGAAAATCACAGTGAGAAGACACTGACGTCCATGAGAAATGCTTTCCTATGGACTGATTGAATGCGAGCGCGGCTCTTGCCTGGCATGCGCATTCGGTGGATGACGTCAGAAGAGGGAGGAGAGTCTCCAGCGCCGAGGGAGCCCGGCACTGGAGAAAGGTAAGTGTTTAACCCCTTCCTCCCCCTAGAGCCCGGCAGGAGGGGGACCCTGAGGGTGCGGGGGACCCAAAGACGCTATAGAGCCATGAAAACGAGTTTGTTTTCCTGGCACTATAGTGGTCCTTTACAGGGACGTATTAGCCGCGAGGCAAACAAGGCATTTGCCTTGGGCGGCATTTTCCAGGGGGCGGCAAAAAAAGCCGCCCCCAAACGCCCAGGGCAAATGTCTTGTTAGCCTTGTGGCTAACTGACATGCCGGATGGGCTGGCTGCTAGGCGCGGGCGGCACTGGCGAGGGAGCACTTTCCCCTGAGCTCTCTGCTCAGCTCCCTTGCGCGCCGCCCGCAGAGTGAGGCTGGGAGCCGGAATATGATGTCATATTCTGGCTCCGCCTCCCAGCCTCACTCTGCGGGCGGCGCGCGAGGGTGATGAGCAGAGAGTTCAGGGGAAAGTGCTCCCTCGCCAGTGCCGCCCGCGCCTAGCAGCCAGCCCAGCAGCCCAACCGGCAGCCCCAGGAAGAGGGAGAACCCACCCAGCATTCCTAAAGGTAAGGAGGCTGGGGGGGATGACACCAAAATGTCATGCTGGGAAAGTCCTGGGACAGTCATCCCATTGTGACACATACACACACATTTTACCCCCTCTGCATCATGTTAAACACACTCATAAAGTGTGCAATGGTAGTGTAAAAGGGAAAATAGACATTTGTTAATATATATATATATATATGAGAAGACACTGACGTCCATGACACTGACGTCAATATATATATTAATATTTTAGAAACAAACTTATGCTGCAAAATGTAAAGTAACTGTGACACTTTTTATAAATGCATATTCTTCTTAAATATTAAACATGAAGGGCAGGCCATTTGGAGTGTAACTCTAATCTATCTCAGGCCGCCTGGGCCATACATTCTGGTGTTGAACTGACGTAAAGATGCACCATGAATGTGGAATTACAATTGTCTGTCTGTTAGTGTCTGTCTCTTAGTGTGTGTCTGTCTCTTAGTGTGTGTCTCTTAGTGTTAGTGTGTGTCTGTCTCTTAGTGTCTGTCTCTTAGTGTCTGTCTCTTAGTGTGTGTCTGTCTCTTAGTGTCTGTCTGTCTGTTAGTGTGTGTCTGTCTGTTAGTGTGTGTCTGTCTGTTAGTGTGTGTGTCTGTCTGTCAGTGTGTGCCTGTCTGTTAGTGTGTGTGTCTGTTAGTGAGTGTGAGTGTGTTTGCCTGTTAGTGAATGAGTGTCTGTTAGTGAGTATGTGTTTCTGTCAGTGAATGTGTGTGTGTGTGTGTATTTAGAATGCGGGGCAGGGTGGAAGGGTTGGGTGGGGGTGGCGCTTGGGGGGGGGGGGGGAGGGGGGGGGTGGCTGAGTTTTGTCCTGCCTAGGGCAGCACAAAACCAGGATACACCACTGGTCCTTTAAACTGAAAGAGGGAACACAGATCAGTGAATCATTAATAGGTGCTCCTGTAATGAAAGTCTCTCTCCCTCGACTAAAGCATTCTAATGACAGTGACATGTTTAATATTTTATAGAATATATTCAACACTGACTGTGGGAAATTCATTTTATTGCAAGACATGGAGGCTTTCAGTATGCATTTATATTTATTTAATTTAAATAGCAGCAAAGAGAAAGAGCAGCAAATAGAACAATAATAATGAAGGAAATGAAAAAAAAATATAATGGTGACATTATTATTATTATTACTGGTATTTATAAAGCGCCAACAGATTCCTCAGCGCTGTACAATTAGTGGAGAACGTACAATATACACAGACAAATACAAAAGTTAGAGAGGGTCCTGCCCGTAAGCTGAGATCTAGCCATTTAAGCTCTTTTATACAAAGTGCATAGCTAGATAGCCCATTAATTGTCTTAATTTATCTCTTCATTTTTTCCCTTTGCTTAGTATTGTAGCTCTTTGGTCTCGCAATTGTCAATTGCGCTCAAGTCGGCCACTTTGGAAAGGTTGCACACCTGCACGATTAATATTTAATACCGGCTGTGGCCATTTTGTTGGAGCCTGCTTTTTTCTATGTTGCCCTGACAGCCGCACAGCGTTTGTTTTGATTGGAGGAGCACACAAATCACTTAAGGCTTTTTCCTGAACTGCTGGAAAGCCATTTGTGTGTTCAGGAGTCTTCAGGGGTAGATGGCAGTTCAGCTTGTTCAATGGGCAATCCCTTTTTGGCTATTATTAAAGCTGATTTTTACTGTCTTTATGTCTGAATACATTTGGTTTTCTGTCTGTGTAATTTATTTTTTCCCTATTTTACCTTTTTTTTCTCCCTCATAACTTTTGAGATTTTATTATGATGCCTAAATATAAACCTTCCAGTGTTAGCAACGCTGTTGCCAAACTCATTTTGCCACCTGCTGGCCAAAGTGTGGTTGATTATTCTTCTGCAGAGGAGAATCTAGTTTCTAATTTAAAAACCTCCCAGTCTGGTCAATCTATACCAGAGGACTGTTACGCAGGCTACTTACTCTGCTATGGATGTTTTGTCCAATACGTTATCGAAGTCTATTACACAGGCTATTCTTTAAGCTCAATCTGCTCTTAAGGAGATTTTCCAAATGCCTACTACTCCTCATACTGATCAGCTTTGGTCTACTCAGTCCATCCAACGGGATGATAATTATTCTAAATTATTGGGCAAAAAAGTGTCTCGTAAATGTCAAAATATTGACGCAATAAAAATATATATACACGGTAATTCTAACTTGTAACTGTCTAATAGTTCTGCCTACATACAGCAGGTTACACAAGCATTTTAACATATATACATCACCCCTCATGCCACTCAAAAGGGGTGATATATATGTTAAAATACCATGTAACCTGCTGTATGTAGGCAGAACTATTAGACATTTAAAAGTTAGAATTGCCGAACATGTTAGGAACATTAAAAAAAGGGTGGAAACAAGGGAACCGAAACGCCATAGGACAGAATGAACAAACCCATAGTCCAGAACAACACAATACAGCCAGTGCACATACCCGCACACACAAGAGACCCTAAATAGACAGAGTCACACCACCCGCGGACCACAAACCCTGAGCACCATCAGATAATAAGCGCAACGCACCCACCATTTAGGACACCACATCACATAACCCACGCAGGCTAATATACCTTCCGTTCCGAACGGTCAATACGACACAAACAGACCCAGAACGAAAAAGAAATACAAGAACAGAAATGTATGTGAAAGTGTACCCTACCCCCCACCCCTTCTTCTTTCTGTACCCCACCACCACCCCTGGATAAAGACGACAAATGTATCAAATCAAAAAGCATGTTAAACTGTGATGTCAAAACAGATCCGATATATGACGCATGTACTAACTCAGCTCTTCACAAATTTTTATTTCTGTACCCCAACCTACAACAACGAAACTTTTCAAAATAAAGAATTTATAAAAAAAAAAAAAAGGGTGGAAACACACAGCGTTTTTCTACATTTTAAACAAATGCTCGATCAGAACCCAGAAGGTCTACTTTTTTGTGCTATCAAAGAGGTGAAATTTTAATTTGTAATCCTTATACCGGTAGTTTAATCGCCGATTATGAGGTTTGCCACTTTATAAAATAGTAAAAGAAGAGCTTTTGAGTGAAGACAATACTGCTCCCAAAAGTTCAATCAACAGATTCTTCTATACATCATTCCCATTGCCTAGAACTAAATCCCCAGGTCTAGCTAGTAATCCTAATAGTTCCACTAAACAGCACATTATATATATATATATAACTTTTTACTGCCTAGAACTAAATCCCCACGTCCAAAAGCACACTATATCTCCATTACATTTCTATATACAATAAGGTATGGATACCATGTTAGTTTACATATCATCACCCATGTGCCACTATAGAGGATGTTCCCCCTATACATTTTTAATGTAAACATGTACTAGTATATATTTTATTTTTATTAATTACTTTTTTAAAATAGCTAATTTACCCGAAGCTGGCATCCAGTTTGCTGGTTAGGAAGCCCAAGAACACCTTGGTTCCTATCTCCAGTGTCTGGATTAGCCTGCTCTGTGCCCATTTGGGATTCATTTTATTATCAGCACTCTTCTAATACGGATGTTTTTGTAAAGTTACGGTATTTCTGTTTCTCCTCATTTAACCCCCTTAAGGACACAACTTCTGGAATAAAAGGGAATCATGACGGAATATTTCCATCATGTGTCCTTAAGGGGTTAATGTTATAGCAGGATGCCTTCTTCAACATCTCGTACAAATTATGGAGCCTAATGGTCTCTCCCATAGAACTAAATAAAATCTAATTTATCAACAGTTTACATTGATAATCCTGTCAGCCGATGGACAGCACATAATGAGCAGTTGGTGTAAACCCTGTGCTCTGATACAATGAATTTCCAGTCTTTAATGAACAGGCAGAGTGCACTCTGTTCTTTACATCACTGATGTATCAGCTAATAGAGTTTATAGGCTATTCCTCCATAATGTAACTCCATGGTCCTTCTCTGGGCTTCACTATACAAGACGACTTCTCATTGGTTATTAAAGCCATGTTTCTCCGGATGAATAAGAAGCAGATTATCTGCACCTTTTCCACTGTTGCAGACTTTTTACTGACTGCTGTATTGACTGCGTCAGATCTTGTTTTTAATTGTGAAATTGTACGTTTCTTCATTATTAAAGATTGTTTATAATATAAAAAAAAATAAAAACTAGATAATTTCCCCTTCCTCTTTTTATTGTGTATTGCTCTCTGTTTAACCTATTTTTTCCCTTTTCTATTATTTCCTTTTTGCTTTTTCTAAAGCACAATACTAAGTTTGTTATGGACAATTGGGACAATTGTACATATGAACACTGCATCCAATAGTGGTGGAACACACTGCTGTGTTCCAAATAGGAGGACTCCCTGCACCTCTGGGACAAGAGGTAATTACACAGTGGAACATGCGTTCCAACATGGAGAGATTGAACCGGAAGTTCGTCAGACGCAACGTGGACGTTGCATTCCACCGGTGGAATGCAATACCGGAAATAGACGGACATCATTTCTGGCAGTAATACGATACTCCTCACTGCCCCACCTTCTCTCACTTACCTGATCTGTAAGCTGCCCCCCCATGTCTCACTTACCTGATCTGTAGGCTGCCCCCCATGTCTCACTCACCTGATCTGTAGGCTGCCCCCATGTCTCACTTACCTGATTTGTATGCTGCCCCCCATCCCTCACTCACATGATATGTAGGCTGCCCCCCCCCCCATGCCTCACTTACTTGATCTGTAGGCTGGGAGTTGCTGGCTGCACTCTGTGGTACTCCCCTGCAGATGCAGTCAGGAGAGAGAGAAGCAGGGATAAGCTGTAGCTTCCTATCCCTGCCTTTCTCCATTCACACCAACTGGCTGGTGCAGTGTTTTCTCACACAAACGAAAAATAGCAGCACAAGCTGAAAAATGCCAAAATGCAAATGCCCCCCCCACGCAGACGCCCATGGAGCCTACTCTGCTTTTGTGTCGGGAGGACGTGGAGGCCGGGGGAGGGGTCTGGGAAGCAGCTCTCCTGTCCACCAGTGAGCAATCTGTGTGGAGCGTTGCCGTGCTTTACCATGGCAACACTCCACACAGTATTGCGCGTGAGTACAGGAGAGCTGCAGCCAGGCACATACTCACCACCACCGGACCACCAGAGCTGGCTGTTTCCCCCCCTCCTTCAACAAAGGTAAGAAGAAGGGAGGGGGGATAAAGATTTTATGTATCTTTTTTTATGTATCTTTACCACCCCCCCCCACATTTACAGCACCACTCCCACCACACACACAGCACTCCTCTCCCCACACAGCACCCCCCACACACAGCACTCCTCACACACAGCACCTCTCACACACAGCGCTCCTTTCCCCATACAGCACCCACCCCCCCACAGACACAGCACCCCTCCCCTCCCACACACACAGCACCCCATTCAAACACAGCACTCCCCACACATCATCCCTCACTCGTACACACAAACACATACACTGCACCCCTCAATGCAGTGTGTGTGTATTCAGCAGTCTCTATGTAATCAGTAGTCTCTGTGTGTGTGTGTATTCAGCAGACTGTGTGTGTGTATTCAGCAGTCTGTATGTAATCAGTAGTCTGTGTGTGTGTGTGTATTCAGCAGACTGTGTGTGTGTATTCAGCAGTCTGTGTGTGTGTTTGTGTGTATGTATTCAGTAGACTGTGTGTATGTATTCAGCAGTCTGTGTGTACTCAGCAGTCTTGACAGGCGCACAGTTGGATTTGCCGGCATATGCGCTAACCTTACCCAAACCCCCATTTAAACACGGACACAGGTTATACTGTTGGAAATAATTAGTCCACAGCTTTATTAAATTATTAATAAAATAAAAAAAAATAAAAAATTATGAAAACTGAATATGGAGGACACTCATATGCAATGAGTGTAGACCAAATTTGCCTTCAAATATATATACCTCAAAGTTATGAAAGTCACATATAGAGGGGGGGGGGAGGACAAAATTGGGGTAAACCTTTATTGAAAAAACAATTATAATTAAGGTTAAAACATGGCCATAAAAAAATGGCCACACAATTCCAATACACACTAGGACCTAAAAGGTAGGCAACAGGAGTATCTTGGGACAGATTGTGAATGAGGAGCCGAAAGCTCTAAAGTATAAATTCTTGAAAATATTCAAAGTAGAAGGGATAAACCCCAGGGGGCAGGAGAGAGAAGAAAAAAGAGGCAAACGATGTCAATAAAGACACTAAGAACCCCTAAAATCGAGGTATTAACTCAGAAGGTGTGTAAATAACACTATATGCATGGGGGTGTGTAAGCTTATCCTGGGGAGGACAAGGGCTATAGTTTCTGCCAAGGGCAAATGTGTGGGCAGTGGGGTACACAGGAGCGAGGGAAACGCACCAACAAGAGGAGACACAGGCTTATTACTATACAGCGTAGCTAGTGTCCACACCTCTCCCACATGACACAATACACATAAGACACACAGAACACAGAAACGTCTCAAAACTTGCCCTAGGCTAGCTGTCTAGCTCACATCAGTGAGTGTCAGAACTACCTGCTACTTCAAGGCAGCCTCAAGGTGTCCCTAGCTCCCCAGACAATATAACATGCAAAGATGTATCAAACTCACTCTCACCCCTTAGTGGATAAACCCCATAACGAAAAATTCCCAAAATACAAAGTGTTGACCCATCCAGATAGGAAACCTAGAGGTGTAAATAGAATAAAATATGCACTCAGACTTAAACTTAAAGAATTAGCATCGGCTAGAATCATTCCCAGTTAAGAGTGCAAAGGCTAGGAGTGAGCATCGGCTCAAATTTAAACGCTCAACGCGCGTTTCGGCATATCTGCACGCCTTTGTCAAGAGCTGAGGAGTCAGGGGGCTAGGTGCCGGTTTTAAAAGGGCACAGAAATGCTCCCATTGGCTGGAGACCGCCAATCACAATGTAGGGGGCGTTCCCATAGTGCCCCACGTGGGTTCCCTTTCGGGTGCCTGCCCAGTGGCGGAAAAACCGCCAATCAGAGTATAAGGGGCGTACCAGGGCTGCATCACGTCAATCCTGTTCCCTCCTCCCTTCGATATCAGCCACTCCGGGAGAAAAGGGGAGGGGCGGGGGAGGAGAGACGGATAGGTCCGATTAGATCCAGAATGGGTCCCGATATTAAACATGCTCATATTAAATAAAAAACACATTAGGTACCTATTAGACCCGATATAAATAGGGCCATAGGGGGAGTCTAGATGTATAGGTACTAATCCGGAGAAAAACGGACCATAAATATACATAGCCGAAAAAATCCCAGACACTGCTAATCGAGCCAAACCTCCGAAAATATATTTATTAACTCTTTAATAGATTAAGTCTTTTCTGGGGAGGACGAAATGGCTCCATATGCTGCCTTGTGCTATCGATCTAATGCTATATAAATTTAAGTACCCCGATGTATAATGTGAGCGGTGTTTAGTATACTGTGGAGACCAAAAGGTTTTGATGAATATTCATAGAAATTATACGAATGTGTATCAAATTTATGCACATAAATCTCCAGACCCATAAAGCTACGGATACATAGTATTATTCCCATGTTTATTCTTGATTGTACTTGTGGCAAGAAAGTGATAGTGGTAGTCTAAAAGGAACCAGTAAGAGATATATTGTATTGCCAGAGAACAAATATGGGAAAAGGGAACCAAAAACAGTCCGGTCAAACATAGTCCCACTGGTTGGTGTGAGAGAGGGAAAACCCCCCTCCTCCCCAAAAGAAACCGAAAATATGATGTGTACAACAGTTCATATGAAAAGACACTAAAATTAAGTTGACTTGGCTTGACGGGTTTTCTATCAGAGAAAATATATATCTGATAAGGGTGTTAGATAAAATGCACGAGAGGGGAGAAAAATGAAAAATTGGAAAATAATAAATAAAAAATGATAAGTAAAAAATAATAATGATGATAAACAATAATCATGGGTGGAGATAGAAAAATGAGAATAGATATGGGTATATCATTCAATGAAATAGTATTCCTAAAGGTAGGCATAACAGATCATACAAAGATAGGCTTACAAATTAGTGAGGTTTCCAAAAGGTTATTGATGTACAGGCTTAGTTGGAGAACGCTGTCCTAGGGCTTATGTGATATGACATTGATGTATTTGGGGAAGGTGGTTCAAATGAATGGAGAAAAGGAGAAGCCCTCATTGAGCCCCTTGGGGTTTAGGGTTTTCAATTTAAAGATCCACCTGCATTCCTTCTGGCGCAGGATCTTATCGAAGTCCCCACGTCTCTGTTCTCGCCTCACCAGTTCTAGCCCACAGAAACGTATGTCTTTAGATGACCCCCCATGTTTGTCTTTAAGATGTCTGGAGATTGGTGTCTCCATACGATTTTTTGTACATCTTGCATGTTCTTTCATGCGTTCCTTGAAGGGGCGGAAGGTCTTACCAACATACATCAGTTTACAGCTGCAAGTAAGGAGATAAACTACCCCCATAGAGTTGCAGTTAAAAAAGTGCTTGATTTGGAAAGACTGTTTGCCTTCACTATCCTGAACTCTCTTAGAGTCTCTTAAAATCAGTCTACAGGCTACACACCTGCCACATTTGTAGGTACCAACTGGAATCGAACCACTCAACCAGGTGGTCTGGGGATTTTGTTTGGCCACGTAGTGACTGGGAACCAAGATGTCACGTAGGTTTTTCCCCCTACGTGCAGTAATTGTGACCTGCGGCGTCAACACTGATTTCAAATGGGTATCTTTGAGTAGGATGGGCCAGAATTTTCATAATATATATATATTTGAAGGCAAATTTGGTCTACACTCATTGCATATGAGTGTCCTCCATATTCAGTTTTCATAATTTTTTCTTCTTTTGACATTATCTGGGGTTAAGCCCCGTATATACCTCCAGTAACCCATTTGGAGTGTGTGGGAGTTGGCTAGTCCAACTACACTCACCCACTCTTTCTTTCTATCTATTTTCATATTTAAAAAGGTTTCAGTACCTAAGGGTTACTACTTATAAGACACATTAAACCATGACGGGTTTTCTATCCAATAAACAGGATTTTAATACATGGTGTAAGGACGCCGAAAATGTATTTTCAAATGAGAAATTAGGAAATGAACAGTCTTCTCCAGATATTTATCAATCATTCAATGTAATTACTAAATTCTATAAACAGCAAATTAGGACCTGCTGGGAAATATCGTCCCTTGAAAATTACATAAAAAAGGATATGATTCCCAGAGGTCTTAGAGTACGGAATATTCCTACGGCGTATACTGACAACGCTGAATTTATGAAAGAGTGGGAACTATCAGCAGGCACATGCTCAAAGAGGTTTATGGAAATTATCTGCACTTTTGAAAAAGCTAAACTAGACACTACTAATGTGAGTTTGGAGGAAGAGATAGAAAAACTTAATCAGTTTAAAGGGGAATCTAGTTTTTTGAGCCTGGAAAATAAACTGAAGTTTAATCTAGACAGATACCAGGAATCTATTAAATTTAGAAAACATCAAAAGTTTTTAAGAGACTCTCGTGACTATCAGACAGGAAATATTTATAATTTCCCGAATCGCCGGCTACGACGAAACTCTGAGAACTACATAACCTCAGAGTACGATTCATCAGATACCGATCCCAGTAATCTACCCTCAGAATCTCAAACCCCTATAGCCCCCAGTACCAGCAACCCCCGGGGGATCCTCAAAAAGGGAGTGGATTTTTTAGATATGAGCCACCAGGAGGACTACCCAAACTATCGAACACGGTACCAATCAAGGAACCGAGGGGGAAGAACAGGGGGAAGGGGGGAAGGAGGGAGAACAAGACGCTACTAACTGCTCAACCAGCCTCTCAGCCCAGGGACTCTCCAAAATTACAGGTCATTAATTTATCCTCCTTTCAGTTCAATGTTTTCCACCATAAGATTTTGGAAAAGGGGCTATCCTTTGTCCCTACCCCCAACTTTGATCGATTTACATGGACAAAGGATTTACATCTCTTCGTGAGAAAACTAGCACTGCATAAATTTCATGAACTAAATAAGGAGAAGAGAGCAAAGTCCCTGGGTCTGACTAGCAGCGATATTGACTGTCTCAACAACTTGGTATCTCTACTCGATGAAAACGAAACGGGACCTTCCCTTAAACATACTAAACTCAAACCTAAAAGTCGGTTTACATTGATTTGTTCCTGGAGGCTGTAAAAAATGAGATTGAGTGCATCGAAACTAAAGACCTTAGGGTATACCCTAACGAGAACTTATCCCATAAAGAACAAAAAGCTTTAAAAGAACTTAAAGATAATGATTCCATTGTAATCAAACAAGCTGACAAGGGGGGAAACGTGGTTATAATGGACACATCTAAATATGAGAAAATGGTCCAGGATGTTCTAGGAAATGGAGACACATATACGGTATTACAGTCGGATCCTACCAATACTTTCCTTGGAGGGTATAAGGTGATTTTGGACGAGGGCCGCAGTAGAGGGTTGCTATCCAATGATGAATATAACTTCATTCTTAACCCTACTCCAAGGATAGCAACCTTCTACTGCCTGCCGAAGGTCCACAAAAGTCTGGAGGACCCACCGGGCCGCCCCATAGTATCTGGGATCGATAATCTGACCCAAAATGGGAGCCTGTATATTGACCAGATCCTCAGACCATTTGTGGAACACCTTCCCTCGTACATCAGGGACACAAAACAGGCGCTACACCTTTTATCGAACCTCCATATTCCACCCACGTCCAATCTGTGCAGCCTGGACGTTGAGGCCCTGTATTCCTCCATCCCACACCAAAGAGGAATTGAACACGTTCAGTTCTTCCTCACAAAGAGGGGGAGTGAATATCAGGCACATACGGAATTCACTTTAAATCTATTGAGGTTCATTTTGTCGCATAATTTTTTCTTGTTCCACAAAAAGTTCTACCACCAGGTGAGAGGAACGGCAATGGGCACGGCGTGCGCGCCGTCATATGCCAACCTCCACCTCGGTTGGTGGGAGGAACAAATTAAAATCTCTGATGTACTTGCACCATTTAGGCCCAGGATCCTAGCCTGGTACAGATATATCGACGATATCTTACTGGTCTGGCAGGGCGACAGTTTCGAATTTGACCAATTCGTCTCCCTCCTCAATGACAACGAGGATAATCTTAGGTTTACCGCCGAATTCGGTGGGCCCTCTCTTAATTTCCTGGACCTAACAATTTCGATCTGTGAGGATGGTTCCCTTAAAACTACTTTATTTAGGAAACCATCAGCGTCCAACTCCCTTCTTAAATGGGAGAGCCACCATCCAAGAGCCCTTAAACAAGGGATACCGACCGGACAATATCTCAGACTCCGACGAAATTGTTTGGATTTGGAAGACTTCCAAATTAAAGCTAGAGCTCTGAGAGCACAATTCAAAGAGAAGGGGTACCCAAACAAATGTTTGAAAAGGGCATATAAAAGGGCCCTCCTCACTAATAGGGAGGACCTCCTATTAGAACCTAACTCTAAAACCACTACAAATAAAATCATTCGAATGATTGGTACATTTGATGCTGGCTGGAATACAGTAAAAGGGTCTTTTCAAAAATTCTGGCCCATCCTACTCAAAGATACCCATTTGAAATCAGTGTTGACGCCGCAGGTCACAATTACTGCACGTAGGGGGAAAAACCTACGTGACATCTTGGTTCCCAGTCACTACGTGGCCAAACAAAATCCCCAGACCACCTGGTTGAGTGGTTCGATTCCAGTTGGTACCTACAAATGTGGCAGGTGTGTAGCCTGTAGACTGATTTTAAGAGACTCTAAGAGAGTTCAGGATAGTGAAGGCAAACAGTCTTTCCAAATCAAGCACTTTTTTAACTGCAACTCTATGGGGGTAGTTTATCTCCTTACTTGCAGCTGTAAACTGATGTATGTTGGTAAGACCTTCCGCCCCTTCAAGGAACGCATGAAAGAACATGCAAGATGTACAAAAAATCGTATGGAGACACCAATCTCCAGACATCTTAAAGACAAACATGGGGGGTCATCTAAAGACATACGTTTCTGTGGGCTAGAACTGGTGAGGCGAGAACAGAGACGTGGGGACTTCGATAAGATCCTGCGCCAGAAGGAATGCAGGTGGATCTTTAAATTGAAAACCCTAAACCCCAAGGGGCTCAATGAGGGCTTCTCCTTTTCTCCATTCATTTGAACCACCTTCCCCAAATACATCAATGTCATATCACATAAGCCCTAGGACAGCGTTCTCCAACTAAGCCTGTACATCAATAACCTTTTGGAAACCTCACTAATTTGTAAGCCTATCTTTGTATGATCTGTTATGCCTACCTTTAGGAATACTATTTCATTGAATGATATACCCATATCTATTCTCATTTTTCTATCTCCACCCATGATTATTGTTTATCATCATTATTATTTTTTACTTATCATTTTTTATTTATTATTTTCCAATTTTTCATTTTTCTCCCCTCTCGTGCATTTTATCTAACACCCTTATCAGATATATATTTTCTCTGATAGAAAACCCGTCAAGCCAAGTCAACGTAATTTTAGTGTCTTTTCATATGAACTGTTGTACACATCATATTTTCGGTTTCTTTTGGGGAGGAGGGGGGTTTTCCCTCTCTCACACCAACCAGTGGGACTATGTTTGACCGGACTGTTTTTGGTTCCCTTTTCCCATATTTGTTCTCTGGCAATACAATATATCTCTTACTGGTTCCTTTTAGACTACCACTATCACTTTCTTGCCACAAGTACAATCAAGAATAAACATGGGAATAATACTATGTATCCGTAGCTTTATGGGTCTGGAAATTTATGTGCATAAATTTGATACACATTCGTATAATTTCTATGAATATTCATCAAAACCTTTTGGTCTCCACAGTATACTAAACACCGCTCACATTATACATCGGGGTACTTAAATTTATATAGCATTAGATCGATAGCACAAGGCAGCATATGGAGCCATTTCGTCCTCCCCAGAAAAGACTTAATCTATTAAAGAGTTAATAAATATATTTTCGGAGGTTTGGCTCGATTAGCAGTGTCTGGGATTTTTTCGGCTATGTATATTTATGGTCCGTTTTTCTCCGGATTAGTACCTATACATCTAGACTCCCCCTATGGCCCTATTTATATCGGGTCTAATAGGTACCTAATGTGTTTTTTATTTAATATGAGCATGTTTAATATCGGGACCCATTCTGGATCTAATCGGACCTATCCGTCTCTCCTCCCCCGCCCCTCCCCTTTTCTCCCGGAGTGGCTGATATCGAAGGGAGGAGGGAACAGGATTGACATGATGCAGCCCTGGTACGCCCCTTATACTCTGATTGGCGGTTTTTCCGCCACTGGGCAGGCACCCGAAAGGGAACCCACGTGGGGCACTATGGGAACGCCCCCTACATTGTGATTGGCGGTCTCCAGCCAATGGGAGCATTTCTGTGCCCTTTTAAAACCGGCACCTAGCCCCCTGACTCCTCAGCTCTTGACAAAGGCGTGCAGATACGCCGAAACGCGCGTTGAGCGTTTAAATTTGAGCCGAAGCTCACTCCTAGCCTTTGCACTCTTAACTGGGAATGATTCTAGCCGATGCTAATTCTTTAAGTTTAAGTCTGAGTGCATATTTTATTCTATTTACACCTCTAGGTTTCCTATCTGGATGGGTCAACACTTTGTATTTTGGGAATTTTTCGTTATGGGGTTTATCCACTAAGGGGTGAGAGTGAGTTTGATACATCTTTGCATGTTATATTGTCTGGGGAGCTAGGGACACCTTGAGGCTGCCTCGAAGTAGCAGGTAGTTCTGACACTCACTGATGTGAGCTAGACAGCTAGCCTAGGGCAAGTTTTGAGACGTTTCTGTGTTCTGTGTGTCTTATGTGTATTGTGTCATGTGGGAGAGGTGTGGACACTAGCTACGCTGTATAGTAATAAGCCTGTGTCTCCTCTTGTTGGTGCGTTTCCCTCGCTCCTGTGTACCCCACTGCCCACACATTTGCCCTTGGCAGAAACTATAGCCCTTGTCCTCCCCAGGATAAGCTTACACACCCCCATGCATATAGTGTTATTTACACACCTTCTGAGTTAATACCTCGATTTTAGGGGTTCTTAGTGTCTTTATTGACATCGTTTGCCTCTTTTTTCTTCTCTCTCCTGCCCCCTGGGGTTTATCCCTTCTACTTTGAATATTTTCAAGAATTTATACTTTAGAGCTTTCGGCTCCTCATTCACAATCTGTCCCAAGATACTCCTGTTGCCTACCTTTTAGGTCCTAGTGTGTATTGGAATTGTGTGGCCATTTTTTTATGGCCATGTTTTAACCTTAATTATAATTGTTTTTTCAATAAAGGTTTACCCCAATTTTGTCCTCCCCCCCCCCTCTATATGTGACTTTCATAACTTTGAGGTATATATATTTGAAGGCAAATTTGGTCTACACTCATTGCATATGAGTGTCCTCCATATTCAGTTTTCATAATTTTTTCTTCTTTTGACATTATCTGGGGTTAAGCCCCGTATATACCTCCAGTAACCCATTTGGAGTGTGTGGGAGTTGGCTAGTCCAACTACACTCACCCACTCTTTCTTTCTATCTATTTTCATATTTAAAAAGGTTTCAGTACCTAAGGGTTACTACTTATAAGACACATTAAACCATGACGGGTTTTCTTTTTTTTTTTTAAATTCTTTATTTATATACAAGGTAAGGTAACCACAGGCACGTGGAAGCAGTATAAAGAGATACATAGTGCAATAACATTGTCCCACATATATAAAACCTTTAGCCCATGAACATACAGTGGTTTTGAAAACATTACGTTAAAGAAAGCAAAAATATTAATCAGTCCACAGTTTTCATAGCTCGTGAGAGTTCCTTTGTTATAAATGCAAGAACATGTGTGGAGTTACACCTTGTTGTTTTTTATTTTAGTAATATAGGAAAATAACAGTCTTCCTCTGTACACCGCTCAGGTCTACATACATCCTTAGCGTGTTAGAGCAGTAGGCCTCGGTTTTCCGTCTAAAAAGCCAAAGAATCCCAGTTCTATATACAAGGCTAGTTGGTTTACATGATATCTTTGACCTCGTATCATTTGTGGGCGTCGCCTTAGGCACTGGATCAGCATGTATGCGATACAGTGTCCTAAGCCTTCAATGGGCGGTGTCACTTAGATAGAGGACCGAGCGATGATAAGGCCTGGTGTACATAGGGTCGGACGTAGAAAGGATAAAGAAGATAGGGTGAAGGAACTCAGAGAGAAGAGGGGGAGGGTGTGGGGAAGGAAAGGGGGGAGGGGAGGGTGGAAGGAGTAGGTTCAATCCGTAGTAGCGTGTTATAATTATAGGAAAGTTTCATGAATTAAATTTAAACTGTAAGGCGTTGGGCCCTGGTGGAAATCAAGGTGCTGCAAGCATCTTCTCCAAGCCATAACCGGTCCCGACGAAGACGAAGTCTCAGGCGGGGTTCCGAAGTAAATCCCCTTTCCTCTCCCTTAGTCTCCGATTCCGCTGTTTATCCACGGGGCCCAGACCCTATCAAACTTTTTAGTAGTGCCTCTAACTAGCGCCGTCAGCTTATCCATAAGGAAAGCGTCCTTGATCTTTTGCACGACTACGTCGACTGGGGGGGTGTCGGGTTGGAGCCACACTTGGGCCAGGGCTCTTCTAGCAGCTAAGTTCACTTTGTGCAATAGGTTTTGTTCCACTCTGGGCCAGTCATCAAGAGGTCTGGCCAGGAGGAATACCCATGGGTCCAACTTAAGCTCTCTATCAAAAACATCCTTCAAAAGTCCTACCACCCGTTTCCAAAAGTTCTGTGCTGCAGGGCATTCCCACCACATATGTATGTAGGATCCCTGCTGGCCACAGCCTCTCCAGCACAGGTCCGTGGGTGTTTTGCGCATTTTATATAACTTCACCGGGGTGGTGTACCACCGAAAAAGGGTTTTATATGCCTGTTCCTGCATGGAGACACATATCGACGAAGAGGCTGCTGCCTCCCAGATCTCCTGCCAGTCGACGCCTTCCAATTCCTCCCCCAAGTCCGCTTCCCACTGAGAGATATATGTGAGGTCACCCCATTCCGTCGTGTGTGTACTCAGGTGTGTGTACAGAATGGAGATGAGGCTCCTGGGAAACCGTTCTTTGAGGCACATGGACTCGAAGAAGGTTGGCCGGCTCAGTGCACTAGCTTTAATCATAGGGGCCTGGGCGAAGTCTCTCACCTGGAGGTAGCGAAAGAAGTCGGCGGGGCGTAGGGTAGCCCTAGTCTTAAGTTCGTCGAATGTAACAACAGAGCCGCCTTCATAGAGGTGGCAGAGGCGCTGTACCCCTGTGCCTTCAATACCCCTAAAATCCCTAGCGTTTAATCCCGGCGGAAATGCCGTGTTTCTCAAGAAGGGAGTTAGGGGGGAAAGTCGGGGTGACAAACCATATTTGGTTGATGAGGCGTCCCAAAGTCTCAGAGAGTTCGCAATAGCTGGGCATGCGATGTGTGTCGATGGTCTACGGTCCCTTGGGACCCACATCAGAAATTGAGGCAAATCTGGTCTCGTGAGGGACGATTCCAAGTCCACCCACCGCCGTTCCCCTGGAGGGGAATGCCATAAGGCTAACTGTGTAAGTTGCGCTGCTTGGTAATAGAAGTGCAAATTAGGGAGGCCCAGGCCTCCTCTCGTCTTCGCTCGATAGAGAACGTTCCGAGAGGTCCTGGGTCTCCTGTTCTGCCAGATGAATTTCCCTATTGCCTGTTGGAGTGCGCCCAGGTCCGATTTGGTTACTTTAACTGGGAGGGCCTGGAACAAGAACAGAATCCTAGGGAGAATGTTCATCTTCACCGAGTGGATTCTACCGATCCATGAGATCGGTTTATCCAACCATTTCTCCATATCCGTCATTAACGTGCGGATCAGAGGCGTGTAATTTTGTGTGAATAGTCGAGCAGGGTCTGCCGTTAACCACACCCCCAAATATTTTACATGATCCCTAGCTGAGCGAATCTGGTATGTGTCGCCTATGGAGGTTATGTCCGGGTCAGGCATGCAAATCGGTAATGCGCAGGATTTGTGCATATTCACTTTGTATCCTGCCAGTCTACTATAGTCAGCTAGGACACCCGTTAACGCCCTCATAGACGGAAGTGGGTCAGCCAGGGTCAGTAAGATGTCGTCGGCGAAACCCGACACAACGTACTGATGGCCCCCCACCGAAATCCCATGGATGTCCGGGTTGTCTCGTATTGACTGCAGAAGGGGTTCTAGGGAGAGGATAAACAGCAGGGGAGACAAAGGGCATCCCTGTCTGGTGCCGTTTCCTAGGCTAAAGGGTGTCACCTTCGCCCCCGATATGCGAACCCGTGCTTTAACATTTGTATACATTGCTTGTACCGCAGTTATAAATGAGTCTGGTAGGCCAAAGTGTCGAAGGACTTCGAAAAGATAGGGCCATTTAACCCTATCAAAGGCCTTCTCGGCGTCGAGGGACAGAAACAATGTTGGGATTTTCCTATTCGCTTGCCTCCAGATGAGGTCAATGTTCCGCCGGGTATTTTCAAAAAGCTGCCGACCAGGTACGAAGCCAACCTGGTCAGGGTGTATCAGTGTCGTCAAGAAGGGGTTTAGTCGGTTGGCCAAGACCTTCGCCAAGATCTTGGAGTCGTGGTTGATCAGCGAGATCGGGCGGAAACCGCCCGGGTCGAGATCATCCTTACCCGGTTTAGGTAACAATACCACGTCCGCCAATGACATGTCTCTGTCCGGGGCACCACCCCCCATGAGGTCGTTAAACCACGACTCCAAGTGAGGTACTAGCTCCTCTCGGAAAGCTTTATAATAACTGCCCTCGAAACCGTCTGGACCTGGAGCTTTATTACCTTTCAGCATTGAAATTGCAACGTTTATCTCATCGGTAGTTATGCGTGCTCCAAGAGCCGCCGATTCACCTGCTTGCAGTTTTGGCAAAGCGAGACGAGACAGAAAGGCATGGGCATCGTACACTTCCCGTTGAGGGTCTGAAGCAGTCCCGGTGGAGTGGTTGTATAAGTTAGAGTAATATTCCGTGAAGACCCCTGCAATTTCAGTGGGGTCTGTACAGATTTTACCCGAAGCGTCTTTGATACGTGTGATATGCGAGTGTCCCTGTCTCGGGCGTAGGGCTCTGGCTAACAGAGTATCCATTTTATTGGATTTCTCATAAAAGGTCCGTCTGGACCAAGTCATGGCCCTAGCCGTGTCATCTATGAGTGTGTTGCGGACCGAGGATCTCAATCTCTGCACTTCCGCTAGCGTGACTGGCGACTGGAGGGCCTTGTGCTTTTCTTCTGCTTTCCCTAATGCCTCCAGCTGTGCAGACAGCAGTTGCGTTTTGCGTCTTTTCTTTACTGTGGCCTCGCGAATTAATATACCCCTAATGACCGCTTTGTGAGCGGCCCATAGCGTAGCTGGTCTTACGTCAGTACACGCGTTTCTAGCGAAATATTCAAGCAGTTCTTTGCGGATAACCTCCACTATAACCGGGTCCTGTAGTAAAGAGGTGTTTAACTTCCAGGACCACGGGGAGGCCGCACACAACTTATCCAAAGTCAGCGTGACCTCCGCGTGGTCTGACCAGGTGATGGAACCGATAGCAGCGCCCGAAACCCTGGACGCGGCACTGGAATTAATCAGGAATGAGTCTATCCTAGAGTAAGTTTTGTGAGGTGCTGAGTAAAATGTATAATCTCGACCATCGGGGTGGTGTGCTCTCCAGATATCAATGAGGCCTGTGCGGTGTAGGAAGGTGCGGAGCAATTTGTCTTGGCGGCCACTCCCGTGAGACCTCGGGAGTCCGTCGCGCGGGCTTCTGTCCGCCGCAGGGCATGGGGTGGCGTTAAAGTCGCCCCCCACGATAACCATGCCGTGAGGCAGACCGTTTACGACCTGGGTCATGGTGTCCCAGAAGTCCACCGAGGGGTCGTTAGGGGCGTAAATATTTATAATATGGATGGCGTGAGAATACAGAGTTCCGGATATTAAAACAAAACGGCCACTCGGGTCCGTTGTGACAGTACCTACCCGAAGCGGGCATCTATGGTGTAAAAGCACCGCCACCCCATTCCTTTTGTTTAATGCCCTTGCTTCGTGGGTAGTCCTGTAAGTGTGGTCCCTGAGAGTGAACTTCGCCGATTTCGGAATATGTGTCTCCTGCAGGAGTGCAATGTCCGGATTTAAACGCTTAAGTTCCCTAAACATAAGGCGACGTTTATTCGGTGCGTTTAAGCCTTTGACGTTCAGGGATAATAGTTTCAAGGGCATTGATAGTGAATGAGGGAGAGGCTAAACCTATTGGCCATTTTCACCAAGTACCGGTGATAGACGGGTGGTATATAGAGTGGTGTCTCAGATTGTCTATCTATGCTCCCTGTGTCAGGGCCAAGCTCTGAGTCACCGCAGATTGAACCAACGCCTCCTTCCAAAGAGGGCACCATAAAACAGGGGGAAGGAGGGGGAGGAGGGCAAAAAGGGGAGAAGGGAGAGGGAAAAAGAAAAGTAAAAATAGAGAGAAAGAATAACGTACATAATAAACCCCTGGTCTTATTCGTAGCCAGGGACGAGTGGGGGCCTTGTATAGGCTCCCCCGGAGTCCGCATAAGGCTCCAGAGTCGCCCAGACATAGGCCAACGAAAATATGGGCACCAACAGGGTGCCTAATCGATTAACTTTTGCATGAAAAACGATGTGACAATGGGCGAGACGTCTCGCGATCCCACCAAGGCCAGCCCGGACCCACAGTCCAACAGAGGGGCCCCAACCCCGCCCCACCCCCCTGTCCCGTGGATGACTCCGCATGCCTCCCCACCCCCGATCCCAGAGGGGATAACCCCCACCGACGGGGTCAGTGGGCGGGGGTGGGGGGGGGGAGGGAGGGAGGAACAGCTAAAAATGCACCTCGGAGCAGGATGGGCGGTCCCGAGGGCAAGGGGCGTACGGTGAGGGGGGGGGGGGGAGGCAAATAAGACCCAGAATTGCCAGCGGGTCAGAATCAGGGCTGAGCCCGTATGAAAATATAACGCAAAACAACATGAGGCAGCGAACCTGGGGCGTCTAACCGCCTAAGGAGAGGGGTACAAAAAGTAAAATGATTTATCCCACCCGTCACCCCAAGGGGGTATCGCCTCCCTCGTACTAGAACTAAAACTAGGGGGGGGGAACAGGTTTAATATGGCGCATTGCATAAAACGGGGGAGGGGAGAGGGGGTCATCGGTCACTAGGGCCGGGTTGCCGTATAGGCCTAATAATTAGAGGCGGAGAGATACCCCCTACACGTCCCGGCTCTAACCTCCCGAGCTCCGTAAACCTGGTATACACGATAGGGGGAACCCGACATGATTATCGTTTAGCGTAAAAATAACCATGCAAATTCGAATACCGCCAGCTCCCTCTTCCCCCACCCCCCGAATGAAAATCAAGGCGTCCCGGGTATAAAACATCAGAGCAGAGCATATTAAAGAACGACCATTAAAAGTAATGAGTATGCCCACGGCCGCCGTAAGTTTGTGATAGTCAATCAAGAAGGGCCGTTCGCCATCAAACCTTCGAACACTCCCCATCCCGGGGCCACAGAGGTGTAGACAGGGCAAGGGCCGGGTGAGGAGGGACGGTATGGGGGTGCAATAGCGTACATATGGGAGTGGGGGAAATCCCTAGCCCACCCCAATACTAGTGCCCCCCCCCCCCAATGGAAGGAAGAAAAACATTACTGGGCAATTCTATAAGGGGCCCCCGGGTCCCGGGTGAAAAAACAAAAGTGGGGAGGATGAGGGATTCCCGCAATCCCCCTCCCAAACAATAAGAGCCCACCCGGAATAGCTCACCGCTCTGGGCCACCGGCCGCTCACCCAATGCCGAGTTAGAGGATCCGAAATCATTCGCCTGCCGTGTACCACTCCCGAGGTAAGGCAGGGAGGACCTCCGCCGAAGACCTCAGAACCGCGAAACCCTCCGGTATACGAATCCCGAGCTCAGATAGGAACGCAGCCGGATCGCCATCAGCATGGAGGACTTTCGTGCGACCATTTTTGAAGGCCAATAGTCGAAAAGGGTGACCCCATGCATATTTAATGGATTCCATTTGTAAGATTTCCGTAACAGGACGCCAGTCTCGTCTTTTCTTCAAGGTGGCAGGGGTTAAGTCCTGATACAAAGCAAGGTCTGTCCCGTTATACATAATTGGGCCTTCTCTGCCACGTTTCATCAATGCTTCCTTTGTCTGGAAGGACAGAAATTTAATAATTACGTCTCTCGGTCTCTTATCATCCGCCCTCCTGGCACGAAGCGCCCGGTGAGCCCGCTCGATGTGCCATAGGTGTTCTGGCACATCGGGGAGAAGCGGTCTAAAGATCTTCGAGACCACTTCCACCAGGGACCCCTCTCCCTCCTGTTCCGGAAGGCCACGGAGGCGGATATTATTCCGCCGCGACCTGTTGCCAAGGTCATCTATCGCCGCTGCGGCCATCTGCAGTTGGGACGTTAAGGAGTTTATTTGTGCAGCGGACTCGTTGTGGGCCTGTACTGTAGACTCCATCCTTTGTTCGAGAGCCGCCGTCCTCGTACCCAGGGCTTGGATTTCGGCCTTCACTTCCGTCGTAGTGCGGACAATTTCTGTGGCCAGGTATGTGCGTACCTCCGATAGTTTGGCCAATATTTGGCTGGCCTCCGAGTCCAATGCCCCTGCAGCAGCACCGCTGCCGGGGCTCGCAGGAGAGGTAGGTGTCCCCGGGCCGTCCCGACCGCCATCTTGGGTGGATAGCCTCGCGGCTCGTGAGGCCGCAAACATATCGGGGACCGAAGTCACCGATTCCGAGGGTTTTTTCACCGGTTTTCTTTGATTCCTCTTTTCCATCCCGGTCCCCTGCACTGGTGAGTCGGAAAATATATCGAAAAATATCGAATTTCAGCCTTTGTTAGCCGTTGGCACTGTGGTTACAGCGGAGCTCTAGCCAGACACGTCCAGCTCGCTCGGCTGCAGACCACGCCCCCCCATGACGGGTTTTCTATCCAATAAACAGGATTTTAATACATGGTGTAAGGACGCCGAAAATGTATTTTCAAATGAGAAATTAGGAAATGAACAGTCTTCTCCAGATATTTATCAATCATTCAATGTAATTACTAAATTCTATAAACAGCAAATTAGGACCTGCTGGGAAATATCGTCCCTTGAAAATTACATAAAAAAGGATATGATTCCCAGAGGTCTTAGAGTGCGGAATATTCCTACGGCGTATACTGACAACGCTGAATTTATGAAAGAGTGGGAACTATCAGCAGGCACATGCTCAAAGAGGTTTATGGAAATTATCTGCACTTTTGAAAAAGCTAAACTAGACACTACTAATGTGAGTTTGGAGGAAGAGATAGAAAAACTTAATCAGTTTAAAGGGGAATCTAGTTTTTTGAGCCTGGAAAATAAACTGAAGTTTAATCTAGACAGATACCAGGAATCTATTAAATTTAGAAAACATCAAAAGTTTTTAAGAGACTCTCGTGACTATCAGACAGGAAATATTTATAATTTCCCGAATCGCCGGCTACGACGAAACTCTGAGAACTACATAACCTCAGAGTACGATTCATCAGATACCGATCCCAGTAATCTACCCTCAGAATCTCAAACCCCTATAGCCCCCAGTACCAGCAACCCCCGGGGGATCCTCAAAAAGGGAGTGGATTTTTTAGATATGAGCCACCAGGAGGACTACCCAAACTATCGAACACGGTACCAATCAAGGAACCGAGGGGGAAGAACAGGGGGAAGGGGGGAAGGAGGGAGAACAAGACGCTACTAACTGCTCAACCAGCCTCTCAGCCCAGGGACTCTCCAAAATTACAGGTCATTAATTTATCCTCCTTTCAGTTCAATGTTTTCCACCATAAGATTTTGGAAAAGGGGCTATCCTTTGTCCCTACCCCCAACTTTGATCGATTTACATGGACAAAGGATTTACATCTCTTCGTGAGAAAACTAGCACTGCATAAATTTCATGAACTAAATAAGGAGAAGAGAGCAAAGTCCCTGGGTCTGACTAGCAGCGATATTGACTGTCTCAACAACTTGGTATCTCTACTCGATGAAAACGAAACGGGACCTTCCCTTAAACATACTAAACTCAAACCTAAAAGTCGGTTTACATTGATTTGTTCCTGGAGGCTGTAAAAAATGAGATTGAGTGCATCGAAACTAAAGACCTTAGGGTATACCCTAACGAGAACTTATCCCATAAAGAACAAAAAGCTTTAAAAGAACTTAAAGATAATGATTCCATTGTAATCAAACAAGCTGACAAGGGGGGAAACGTGGTTATAATGGACACATCTAAATATGAGAAAATGGTCCAGGATGTTCTAGGAAATGGAGACACATATACGGTATTACAGTCGGATCCTACCAATACTTTCCTTGGAGGGTATAAGGTGATTTTGGACGAGGGCCGCAGTAGAGGGTTGCTATCCAATGATGAATATAACTTCATTCTTAACCCTACTCCAAGGATAGCAACCTTCTACTGCCTGCCGAAGGTCCACAAAAGTCTGGAGGACCCACCGGGCCGCCCCATAGTATCTGGGATCGATAATCTGACCCAAAATGGGAGCCTGTATATTGACCAGATCCTCAGACCATTTGTGGAACACCTTCCCTCGTACATCAGGGACACAAAACAGGCGCTACACCTTTTATCGAACCTCCATATTCCACCCACGTCCAATCTGTGCAGCCTGGACGTTGAGGCCCTGTATTCCTCCATCCCACACCAAAGAGGAATTGAACACGTTCAGTTCTTCCTCACAAAGAGGGGGAGTGAATATCAGGCACATACGGAATTCACTTTAAATCTATTGAGGTTCATTTTGTCGCATAATTTTTTCTTGTTCCACAAAAAGTTCTACCACCAGGTGAGAGGAACGGCAATGGGCACGGCGTGCGCGCCGTCATATGCCAACCTCCACCTCGGTTGGTGGGAGGAACAAATTAAAATCTCTGATGTACTTGCACCATTTAGGCCCAGGATCCTAGCCTGGTACAGATATATCGACGATATCTTACTGGTCTGGCAGGGCGACAGTTTCGAATTTGACCAATTCGTCTCCCTCCTCAATGACAACGAGGATAATCTTAGGTTTACCGCCGAATTCGGTGGGCCCTCTCTTAATTTCCTGGACCTAACAATTTCGATCTGTGAGGATGGTTCCCTTAAAACTACTTTATTTAGGAAACCATCAGCGTCCAACTCCCTTCTTAAATGCGAGAGCCACCATCCAAGAGCCCTTAAACAAGGGATACCGACCGGACAATATCTCAGACTCCGACGAAATTGTTTGGATTTGGAAGACTTCCAAATTAAAGCTAGAGCTCTGAGAGCACAATTCAAAGAGAAGGGGTACCCAAACAAATGTTTGAAAAGGGCATATAAAAGGGCCCTCCTCACTAATAGGGAGGACCTCCTATTAGAACCTAACTCTAAAACCACTACAAATAAAATCATTCGAATGATTGGTACATTTGATGCTGGCTGGAATACAGTAAAAGGGTCTTTTCAAAAATTCTGGCCCATCCTACTCAAAGATACCCATTTGAAATCAGTGTTGACGCCGCAGGTCACAATTACTGCACGTAGGGGGAAAAACCTACGTGACATCTTGGTTCCCAGTCACTACGTGGCCAAACAAAATCCCCAGACCACCTGGTTGAGTGGTTCGATTCCAGTTGGTACCTACAAATGTGGCAGGTGTGTAGCCTGTAGACTGATTTTAAGAGACTCTAAGAGAGTTCAGGATAGTGAAGGCAAACAGTCTTTCCAAATCAAGCACTTTTTTAACTGCAACTCTATGGGGGTAGTTTATCTCCTTACTTGCAGCTGTAAACTGATGTATGTTGGTAAGACCTTCCGCCCCTTCAAGGAACGCATGAAAGAACATGCAAGATGTACAAAAAATCGTATGGAGACACCAATCTCCAGACATCTTAAAGACAAACATGGGGGGTCATCTAAAGACATACGTTTCTGTGGGCTAGAACTGGTGAGGCGAGAACAGAGACGTGGGGACTTCGATAAGATCCTGCGCCAGAAGGAATGCAGGTGGATCTTTAAATTGAAAACCCTAAACCCCAAGGGGCTCAATGAGGGCTTCTCCTTTTCTCCATTCATTTGAACCACCTTCCCCAAATACATCAATGTCATATCACATAAGCCCTAGGACAGCGTTCTCCAACTAAGCCTGTACATCAATAACCTTTTGGAAACCTCACTAATTTGTAAGCCTATCTTTGTATGATCTGTTATGCCTACCTTTAGGAATACTATTTCATTGAATGATATACCCATATCTATTCTCATTTTTCTATCTCCACCCATGATTATTGTTTATCATCATTATTATTTTTTACTTATCATCATTTTTTATTTATTATTTTCCAATTTTTCATTTTTCTCCCCTCTCGTGCATTTTATCTAACACCCTTATCAGATATATATTTTCTCTGATAGAAAACCCGTCAAGCCAAGTCAACGTAATTTTAGTGTCTTTTCATATGAACTGTTGTACACATCATATTTTCGGTTTCTTTTGGGGAGGAGGGGGGTTTTCCCTCTCTCACACCAACCAGTGGGACTATGTTTGACCGGACTGTTTTTGGTTCCCTTTTCCCATATTTGTTCTCTGGCAATACAATATATCTCTTACTGGTTCCTTTTAGACTACCACTATCACTTTCTTGCCACAAGTACAATCAAGAATAAACATGGGAATAATACTATGTATCCGTAGCTTTATGGGTCTGGAGATTTATGTGCATAAATTTGATACACATTCGTATAATTTCTATGAATATTCATCAAAACCTTTTGGTCTCCACAGTATACTAAACACCGCTCACATTATACATCGGGGTACTTAAATTTATATAGCATTAGATCGATAGCACAAGGCAGCATATGGAGCCATTTCGTCCTCCCCAGAAAAGACTTAATCTATTAAAGAGTTAATAAATATATTTTCGGAGGTTTGGCTCGATTAGCAGTGTCTGGGATTTTTTCGGCTATGTATATTTATGGTCCGTTTTTCTCCGGATTAGTACCTATACATCTAGACTCCCCCTATGGCCCTATTTATATCGGGTCTAATAGGTACCTAATGTGTTTTTTATTTAATATGAGCATGTTTAATATCGGGACCCATTCTGGATCTAATCGGACCTATCCGTCTCTCCTCCCCCGCCCCTCCCCTTTTCTCCCGGAGTGGCTGATATCGAAGGGAGGAGGGAACAGGATTGACGTGATGCAGCCCTGGTACGCCCCTTATACTCTGATTGGCGGTTTTTCCGCCACTGGGCAGGCACCCGAAAGGGAACCCACGTGGGGCATTATGGGAACGCCCCCTACATTGTGATTGGCGGTCTCCAGCCAATGGGAGCATTTCTGTGCCCTTTTAAAACCGGCACCTAGCCCCCTGACTCCTCAGCTCTTGACAAAGGCGTGCAGATACGCCGAAACGCGCGTTGAGCGTTTAAATTTGAGCCGATGCTCACTCCTAGCCTTTGCACTCTTAACTGGGAATGATTCTAGCCGATGCTAATTCTTTAAGTTTAAGTCTGAGTGCATATTTTATTCTATTTACACCTCTAGGTTTCCTATCTGGATGGGTCAACACTTTGTATTTTGGGAATTTTTCGTTATGGGGTTTATCCACTAAGGGGTGAGAGTGAGTTTGATACATCTTTGCATGTTATATTGTCTGGGGAGCTAGGGACACCTTGAGGCTGCCTCGAAGTAGCAGGTAGTTCTGACACTCACTGATGTGAGCTAGACAGCTAGCCTAGGGCAAGTTTTGAGACGTTTCTGTGTTCTGTGTGTCTTATGTGTATTGTGTCATGTGGGAGAGGTGTGGACACTAGCTACGCTGTATAGTAATAAGCCTGTGTCTCCTCTTGTTGGTGCGTTTCCCTCGCTCCTGTGTACCCCACTGCCCACACATTTGCCCTTGGCAGAAACTATAGCCCTTGTCCTCCCCAGGATAAGCTTACACACCCCCATGCATATAGTGTTATTTACACACCTTCTGAGTTAATACCTCGATTTTAGGGGTTCTTAGTGTCTTTATTGACATCGTTTGCCTCTTTTTTCTTCTCTCTCCTGCCCCCTGGGGTTTATCCCTTCTACTTTGAATATTTTCAAGAATTTATACTTTAGAGCTTTCGGCTCCTCATTCACAATCTGTCCCAAGATACTCCTGTTGCCTACCTTTTAGGTCCTAGTGTGTATTGGAATTGTGTGGCCATTTTTTTATGGCCATGTTTTAACCTTAATTATAATTGTTTTTTCAATAAAGGTTTACCCCAATTTTGTCCTCCCCCCCCCCCTCTATATGTGACTTTCATAACTTTGAGGTATATATATTTGAAGGCAAATTTGGTCTACACTCATTGCATATGAGTGTCCTCCATATTCAGTTTTCATAATTTTTTCTTCTTTTGACATTATCTGGGGTTAAGCCCCGTATATACCTCCAGTAACCCATTTGGAGTGTGTGGGAGTTGGCTAGTCCAACTACACTCACCCACTCTTTCTTTCTATCTATTTTCTTATTAATAAAATAATTAAGGAATAACAAATAACATTGCCAACACATCTTATTAAAGTTAACATCCCCTCCATATACATAACATACCCCTAGCAATGACCCCACAATAATAACAATAGATAACAATCTAAATAACATGTTAATACAGAAACTGGCCGCCCAATATGACCACATTTCCACCAGGTTAAATTGTAGGGGTGTACCGAGATACCGCTACCCACCATATCGATTGTAGGGGTGTACCAAGACATCGCTACCCACCATATCAATTGTAGGGGTGTACCAAGACATCGCTACCCACCATATCCATTGTAGGGGTGTACCAAGACACCACTACCCACCAGTTCCAGTGTAGGGTGTACCAAGACACCACCACACCCCCAGGTTCGGAGCCACCGATGGGCTTGAACCTACCAACCACGTGCAACACTGCCCAATCCACACTAAACCTCAGGATGCCCACTTTCTCCTCCATCTACCCTCCAATTTAACCAGGCCATTCCCCGCCACTGCTCAGGACTTGACACCTAAAGCTCCTGAGCGACCCCATCACACCGGAATAAGGCCTGTTGAATGCCTTCCTGAAGGCCCAATGTAAACAGATCACACCTTACATCCAAAAATTTACCACATCCCCCCTGGAGTACCCAATGAGCTTGCCTCGTGGTGTCTCACTGTTACACTGCCCCCACATCCGATAAATACCGCCATGAATTTTTTATTAATTCGTCCTCGACACCGAACCACTGCGGCCGGGTACCTGGTATGTCTCCAATGTAACCGAGGAACCATCTCGGACCACACTACCACAACACCTGTGGCCAGCTCCCATAGCCGGTCCACATCCCTCTGCCTCCACTTGATCAATTCCTTTTCCGGGACTATGCCGATATCCTTCCCGCCCTCGCGGATTACCAGAATGTCCTGGACAGTACCTCTTGTTATCTTCCAGAAAATGTTCTCCACTAATGCCTTGCCACCAAAACCCCCGAAAACCAAAACCACTCCAGCTCCACCAATTCAAAAGGAAAGCCCAGTTGCGCTTGACCCAAACCGCGGCTCCCTTCTGCGCCCCTTAGATGTAAGAGTGGCCCACCAACCATGTCACCAAACCTGAAACGAAAGTAATTAGCGACAAGGCATAGCCCCAAACACAAACCCATCCGTCCATAGCCATTAAACCAAACAGACCGGCCGTAAACAGGACTTAAACCGTACTGACTCCCACCTGCCTAAACGTTTTCCCAGGTCCTCACTTAAAACCCGGCGGGACACCTCTGTCGCCGCCATTATCCGGGAAGAATGGGCCCCAAAGTGCCCGGGATCCAAACCCAACATTGTCAAACCCCTCCGAACAAACCCCTGCAGGAATTGAATCGTGACAGCGCAGATCCGTCCCCTTTTAACAGTAAGCCACCCAGGATGTCCGGGCGACACTCCAAGTAGCGTGATGTGCTTGACGCCAGGCATACCCCTGACACCGGCAGGGAATATAGCTTTACCGAACCTCCTTTACCAGACACATCCGTTCTTGTACAACCCTACCGAATCGTTACCTTAACCGACTGAGGTTCGACAACCGAGTATAGAACCCCCAACACCCGCCCGAAAGGCATTCACCAGCTCCCCAATCCGAATTGCCCCAAACCCCCGAGAAGGCCACCGCAAACAAACTCACTGTAATGGATCGACGGGCACCCCGACTGGGTACCTCCGTTGAAGGATGCTCCTAGCGCTTCCTGAGGATTCCAAGCACAGCAGCAGACACCACAACCACCGAACCGGAGAACCATATGAATGCTCTCAAGCATATGAATGCTGTAAACAGCTGAACAATCAGCTTACACTCCTGGCAATCGGCATACAATCCAATTCCCCCAATAACGAGACGACACTTCGTTTTGAGGTCAAGCAGAACTGACTGTACTGGCACATACAGCCTCTTTTATTTACAATCCACAAACATAGTACTGCCCACAGGGTTTTGAAATACAACCAATCAATCCGTACAATACACACAGACACTCCCACACAAAATCCTCCCCTCTGCCTGTGATATGATTACTGAACACAATGGGTAATATAATTATCACAGGCAGAGAAATACAGTTTTTACAAAATATTAATAACTTCCCAAATATACATGCCATTCACATAAAACATACATTTTCAGAATAAGCATGCTTAAAATATACACATACTCAAAAATCAGGGCAATCGGTTCAGGGGTTAAAAAGTTAAGGGAAAGTCCTATTTGACCAAATGAAGCATGGCTTTTCTGCCCAAAACCAGTTCCACAGAGTCTTCTATCCTGGAGATAATTGGGAAGTAATCCAATTATCTCCAAGGACAGAGGCAAAACTCCATTAGCCACATGGTAGCAAAATACAATAAAATACATAAAAATATATAACTGTGCAGCTATTGCATAAAACAGGTACATTCAACATATCGCCAGATAGCTTAGATCTGAGCGCACATTATGACTGAATGGCGCTCAGATCACATACATACAGTTCAATTGCCATGGAGTCAAAGTCTTTCACATAGTCTTTGGTTATACGAATGGGCTCCATGGCATAGCTATCTGGGGTAACACTGCTCACATAGGGAAAGTACAGAATGACCCGGCTTCCGGGTCATTGCAGGGGAAAATCAAGCATTTTAACATGGGGCCATAGTCACAGGGCAGGAGGCTGGCAATCAGTCTTCTCCAATGCTGGTTCCGCCACACTCACCGCAAAAGTAGAGTAACACACGACCCTCAGCACGCCCACCAGACTTTGCGTTACCCAAGGAAACCAGCCGCCCGGCACCGACATTTTTTATACCTCTCCGTAAGACCCGCGATGCCTGACGGACGTGACAACGTTCCGTCACTTCCTCCCAATCGGTCAGTTTGAACCTTAACGCCAATGCCGCCATGCTCCTGTCCACTGCCGATGGAGCTAACGCTGAACGAACAAGCGGCTTAGGAACCACAGCAAGGTATCCCTTCGCCCCTCCTTTGACTGGGACCCCCCCAGTGAAACCAACCGCCTCGTCCCATATATCCCAAACCTTCACATAGGCAGTCCCCGTGCCCGGTGCCATAGGATTCCGTATCGATCCTCCAAGCATGGCGTCTCGAGCTGCCACATTTCCTCCAGACTGGCCTGTCCCTCCTCCCGCGCCCCTTGGGGCTGCCATTCGCAGCTTGTCCCCTTGTACACGAGCCAAGTAATCAGCCCCTACCTTCTGCCAACCAGGTTTGTGGCGTGCCCGCACCCGATATTAAACAACCTACACAGTGATATGAATCGCCGCCATCGGCGTACCTCCTGAACCGAGGACCCGACTGGATGGTAAACCGCATGAACCCCGCCGTACTGTCTGTGAATTACGACTTTTCATCCCTTAATCCTTCACCTTTTAGAGCCCCGGCCACTCCCAATGGAAATAACTCAAAAGATGCCAACTTCGAATGAGAGGACTTACCTTTCACGCCTCCCGCCACCGCTCCGCGCACCACCTGCCTTCCAGGTATGCCCCGGAATCTATGTTCCCAGAGGCATCCGTGAACAACTCAATAACACCCGCAAAGGCTCCACAAGTAGCCTTCACCATGAAACGGCTACAGACCCATCCCTCGCGACTAACCCGACATGCGAACTTGAAACTGCCTTATGAACAACTGTGATTTCTTGGACCTGCAAACCTTCGTCCTGAACTCCCTTAGTGCAGTCAACTGATCCCTAGGCAATTGACACTCTCCTACCACCGAAACAATTTCCAGCCCAAGCAAAGACGTGCGGTAGGATTCCCGCGACCGTAAGGTATTGTCACGTTCACAGTAAATGATGTGGAACACAACTGCAGATTTCTTAGGACTTTGATATTTTATTAAGACACTTAGATGGAACTGAGACTTCAGTTCCAGAATTACAGGTACTGTTTCTTTAAATAATAAACGGTTTGCTTCAATTAGCAATGACAAGGTTCAGAATTCATTAGAGTCCGTTATTCTTGTTAACAGTTTAAATTATAAGAGATTGTATACATTGGAATTATCAGTAGCAAGACAGGTGCAGCAGAACTTAAATAGTACTTGTTTTGAGGGATGCTGTAGCAGGCTTGCTGGACAACTTGATAGCAAACTTTAGTAAGAAGAAATAAGACCATCTGTAGCAAGACAGGTACAGCTGAACTCGAATAATACTTGATTTGAGGAAAGCTGTAGCAGGCTTGCTGGACAACTTGATAGCAGACTTTAGTAAGTTGAAATAAAACTTTAGCATTGTTAGCTCTTATCTCAAAGACTTTAAGATACTTAGCTTCCAGAAGTAGAGAGATTGTTTCCCCAGTTCTCCTCAGAGGCGATTGCTTCAGTGAATCGTTGAAGAGAGAGCAGGCACTAGTCGATGATGAGGAGAGATGTTGGGGACTCGAATAATCCTCCAGTCCGGTCCGGTAGCATGTGGTCGTCTCAGCGAGGTATGTGAGCCGTTGAGTTAGGCGCGGTACGCGGTTCAATAATCCAGCGTCTATCAGCTGGTGCGGTCGCATTAAATAGCAGACCGCATCAAAGGGGGTGTGGCTAAGCTCCGTCAAAGCCGGAAGCATGAGGAGACATCGGGAGGCTTAAGGCATGACAGTACCCCCACCTTAATGAGCAACCTCAGGGTGCTATTTTAACATGGTTTAGAAGGGTAGCGTTTGTGAAAAGCGGAAATTAATTTGTCAGCATGGATCCCAGAGGAGTTTTCCCAAGTATTCTCATTAATTCCATATCCCTTCCATCTAACGAGGTATTGTAAAGAGCCACGATGAATCCTTGAATTCAGAATTTTGTGAATCTCGTATTCTTCTATACCGTGGACTAGAACAGGATCAGGAGAAGTAGTTACAGCTCCATGGAAAGGATTAGGATGATGAGTTTTAAGTAAGGATACATGGAAAACAGGATGAATTTTCAAAGTAGATGGAAGCTTCAATTCAACAACATTACAGTTGATTATCGACTTAATTGGAAAGGGACCATGAAAAAGGGAACTTAACTTCTTAGACGGCCAATTTAGGAAAATGTCTTTTGAGGAAAGTCAGACAAGATCCCCAATCCCATAATCGGGGGAAGATTTTCCTTTAATATCAAAATTTTTCCTTTGAGTGGATGATGCAAAATCCAAAAGTTCATGTAAAAATTTGAATAAAGAAGACATATGAGAGATTTGATTCGAAACTGAGGAGTTAGACGAAAGACTTGTCTGAGTAGGAAACAAGGAGGGATGAAATCCATAGTTGGAGAAAAATTGAGTCATTTTGCTACTAGTATGATAGGAGTTGTTGTATACGAATTCTGCCATGGGCAACCAGGTTATCCAATCATCTTGTAAGTGAGAACAATAACATCGTAGATATTGCTCTAAGCTTTGGTTGACTCTTTCAGTTTGTCCATCAGTTTGGGGATGATATGCGGATAACAGTTTACGTTGGATATGAAGAGAAGCACATAATGCGTTCCAGAATTTGGAGGTAAACTGAGTCCCTCGGTCTGAAATGATTTCGTCAGGCAGTCCATGAAGTTTTACAATATTGTCAAGAAATAATTTTGAAAGTTCAGAGGATGAGGGTAACATCTTTAAAGGGATATAATGGGACATTTTCGTGAAGCGGTCCACTACCACAAGAATGGTGGTATACTGTTGAGAAGGGGGAAGATCCACCAAGAAGTGCATAGAAATGGATTGCCAAGGTTTTTCAAGAATCGGTAGGTTCAATAATTGACTACTTAGGTGCTGATGTCCATGTTTGGATCTTTGGCAGATTGAACAAGTTTTAACATATGATTCAACGGTTTTGTCTTGATGAGGCCACCAATAATGTCTCTTGGACAATTCAAGGGTCTTTTTTATACTTGGATGATCTGCCAGGGTAGAATCATGAATAAAATTGAGCATTTGATTTCTGAAAGCAGGAGGTACGTAAATTCGGTCCTTGAAATAGTAGAGACCGTCTTTCTTTGAAAGTTTAACTGATGTAGGAAGATTAAGAGTATCTTTACTGAGTCCTTTTATGTCATCGAGAAGGGAAGATAGAGTCCCAACGACTGTATGAGGAGGAGGTTTCAGTTCGGTGTCCGAATAACAAGAGGGTATAGCTGGTTCTTTAGTAGTCTGAAAGCTTGGAATATGTTGTAAGCATGTTTTCTTACAATAGTCGGAGTTAAAGGTGAGAGAAAAAGGGGACCAAGAAATTTGAGGGTTGTGGTTTCTTAACCAATTGATCCCTATTATAACTGGATAAAGTGGTGATGGAGGAACATTAAATGTAAGAAATTCAGTATGAGTATGATTGGTGGTTACTTTTAGAGGGATGGTTTCATGAAGTATTGGTCCCGATGAGATGAGGGACCCGTCAATCACTCTAACAGGAACAGAAGTTCTTTTACGAATACATGGAATTTTATTCTTTGTTACAAAGGCTGAGTCGATAAACACTCCATTTGCACCGGAATCGATGACAGCCTTGGTCATAATTCTTTCATTGTCCCACTGTAATATGAGAATGATAGGGGACATTTGAGTATTTGCTGTAGAGGGGAGTGCACTTAGGATTGAAGAGGCATGAGTCTGCCTACTGCCCTTTATCCGTTTCAATAAGGGGCAATCGGAGACCAAATGAACTTGAGAGGCACAATACATGCAGAGGTTTAATATACGTCGTCGATTTTTCTCTTCAGGAGTGAGGGGGCTTCTTATTACCCCTATTTCCATAGGTTCGGTTGGTAAGGATGAGTTGTCAGAAGGCTTTGGAGGATGAAATGATTTTTTCCCAATTGAAGTTGAGAGAGCCTTTTCGGCCTTTCTTTCTCTAAGCCTTCTGTCAATGCTGATCGATAGATGAATCAGAGAGTTCAAAGTAGTAGGGAGTTCTATTCTGGATAGTTCATCTTTTACAGCTTCAGATAAGCCGATTCGAAACTGGTTGCGCAATGCGATGTCATTCCATTGCGTTTCTACTGCCCATCTTTTAAATTCAGCAATATAATCTTCAACAGGTCTATGTTTTTGCAGCAAGGTTCTAATTGTTAATTCAGCAGTATTTTGTTTGTATGGATCTTCATAGAGAAGAGACATGGCTTTAAAGAATTCCTCCAGTGAATCTAAGATGGGGTCATCATTGTCCAAAAAGGAATGGGCCCAGGACATAGGTTCACCTCTCAGAAATGAGATAACTGAAAAAACCTTAGATCTTTCTGTGGGATAAGATCTAGGTTTTAAAGCAATCAATAATTTGCAGGAATAAAAAAACTCCTTATATTTAGAACGATCACCATAGAATTTTTCAGGGTTACATACAGCAGGATCGCTAATTGAGTGCAGAACAGTATGAGGAGTATGTGTTTGTAAGTCTTTGACATAAGTGAGAATTCTTTCATTTGTAACCTGCAGGTCTTGCACACCTTGGTTAAGTGAATCGATTCGTTGATTCAGCGACAATACTTTAGAATCGAAATCTGCTGGTTCCATTACAATGGCTGGATTATTCTGTCACGTTCACAGTAAATGATGTGGAACACAACTACAGATTTCTTAGGACTTTGATATTTTATTAAGACACTTAGATGGAACTGAGACTTCAGTTCCAGAATTACAGGTACTGTTTCTTTAAATAATAAACGGTTTGCTTCAATTAGCAATGACAAGGTTCAGAATTCATTAGAGTCCGTTATTCTTGTTAACAGTTTAAATTATAAGAGATTGTATACATTGGAATTATCAGTAGCAAGACAGGTGCAGCAGAACTTAAATAGTACTTGTTTTGAGGGATGCTGTAGCAGGCTTGCTGGACAACTTGATAGCAAACTTTAGTAAGAAGAAATAAGACCATCTGTAGCAAGACAGGTACAGCTGAACTTGAATAATACTTGATTTGAGGAAAGCTGTAGCAGGCTTGCTGGACAACTTGATAGCAGACTTTAGTAAGCAGGGCCGGACTGGCCCACCGGGATACCGGGAAATTCCCCGGTGGGCCGGTGCTCCTGGGGCTGGCAGTGCTGCACATTACTCATTTTTTCCTCCTCTGAACTTCTTGTTTGGTGCTGGAGCCTGGGGCAGAAAGTTTGCTGGATGGCCGCAGTGAGGCTGCCAGAGGCCGGTAACAGAAACAGGTGACAGCTGGTTTGCAGCAGAGAGCAGTGAGAGATCACTGAAAGTCTCTCACAAAATCAGCTTCTCTCCAGCTCTGCACTGACAGTCTGCAGATCCAGCCCCCGCACTAGAGCTCCGCCCCCAGCCTCTTCCTGGTGACCTTTCACACAGGAAGTGGAAGAGCTTCATGGCAGTGCACTCTAAGTCCAGGTACAGGGAAGTTACAGGTACTTATATAGCCACTAAGCAGCACAGGATTGATAGTGTGTGTGTGTATAGAGCTTGTAGTGATCCAGTGTGTGTGTGTGTATAGAGCTTGTAGTGATCCTGTGTGTGTGTGTGTGTGTGTGTGTATAGAGCTTGTAGTGATCCAGTGTGTGTGTGTGTATAGAGATTGTAGTGATCCAGTGTGTGTGTGTGTATAGAGCTTGTAGTGATCCTGTGTGTGTGTGTGTGTGTGTGTGTATAGAGCTTGTAGTGATCCAGTGTGTGTGTGTGTATAGAGATTGTAGTGATCCAGTGTGTGTGTGTGTATAGAGCTTGTAGTGATCCTGTGTGTGTGTGTGTATAGAGCTTGTAGTGATCCAGTGTGTGTGTGTATAGAGCTTGTAGTGATCCAGTGTGTGTGTGTGTGTATAGAGCTTGTAGTGATCCAGTGTGTGTGTGTGTGTGTGTGTATAGAGCTTGTAGTGATCCAGTGTGTGTGTATAGAGCTTGTAGTGATCCAGTGTGTGTGTGTATAGAGCTTGTAGTGATCCAGTGTGTGTGTGTGTGTGTGTATAGAGCTTGCAGTGATCCTGTGTGTGTGTGTGTGTGTGTGTGTGTGTGTGTGTATAGAGCTTGTAGTGATCCAGTGTGTGTGTGTGTATAGAGATTGTAGTGATCCAGTGTGTGTGTGTGTATAGAGCTTGTAGTGATCCTGTGTGTGTGTGTGTGTGTATGTATAGAGCGTGTAGTGATCCAGTGTGTGTGTGTATAGAGCTTGTAGTGATCCAGTGTGTGTGTGTGTATAGAGCTTGTAGTGATCCAGTGTGTGTGTGTGTGTGTGTATAGAGCTTGTAGTGATCCAGTGTGTGTGTATAGAGCTTGTAGTGATCCAGTGTGTGTGTGTATAGAGCTTGTAGTGATCCAGTGTTTGTGTGTGTGTGTATAGAGCTTGTAGTGATCCAGTGTGTGTGTGTATAGAGATTGTAGTGATCCAGTGTGTGTGTGTGTATAGAGCTTGTAGTGATCCAGTGTGTGTGTGTGTATAGAACTTGTAGTGATCCTGCGTGTGTGTGTGTGTGTGTGTGTGTGTGTATAGAGCTTGTAGTGATCCAGTGTGTGTGTGTATAGAGCTTGTAGTGATCCAGTGTGTGTGTGTGTGTGTATAGAGCTTGTAGTGATCCAGTGTGTGTGTGTGTGTGTGTGTGTATAGAGCTTGTAGTGATCCAGTGTGTGTGTATAGAGCTTGTAGTGATCCAGTGTGTGTGTGTATAGAGCTTGTAGTGATCCAGTGTGTGTGTGTGTGTGTATAGAGCTTGTAGTGATCCAGTGTGTGTGTGTGTGTGTGTGTATAGAGCTTGTAGTGATCCAGTGTGTGTGTGTGTGTATAGAGCTTGTAGTGATCCAGTGTGTGTGTGTGTGTGTGTGTGTATAGAGCTTGTAGTGATCCAGTGTGTGTGTGTGTATAGAGCTTGTAGTGATCCAGTGTGTGTGTGTGTGTGTGTATGTATAGAGCTTGTAGTGATCCAGTGTGTGTGTGTGTGTGTATAGAGCTTGTAGTGATCCAGTGTGTGTGTGTATAGAGCTTGTAGTGATCCAGTGTGTGTGTATAGAGCTTGTAGTAATCCAGTGTGTGTATAGAGCTTGTAGTGATCCGGTGTGTGTGTATAGAGCTTGTAGTGATTCAGTGTGTGTGTATAGAGCTTGTAGTGATCCAGTGTGTGTGTATAGAGCTTGTAGTGATCCAATGTGTGTGTATAGAGCTTGTAGTGATCCAGTGTGTGTATAGAGCTTGTAGTGATCCAGTGTGTGTGTATAGAGCTTGTAGTGATCCAGTGTGTGTGTATAGAGCTTGTAGTGATCCAGTGTGTGTGTATAGAGCTTGTAGTGATCCAGTGTGTGTATGTATGTATAGAGCTTGTAGTGCGCTTATGTGTGAATTAATCCCTATAGGAAAACACTGGCAGGTTTTTTCATTAAACTGATAATTGACAGGAATTTAACACAGACTTTAAATTTAAAGGGACACTTGTGAATTTCAGACAATCCACTGTTTAAATCAGGGCTGCCTAAAATGGAAATCCCCAGATGTTGTAGAACTACAACGTCTGGGGATCTACCTATTGGGCAGCCCTGGTTTAAATAATACAACTTTGTGGAGTATATACAGTAAGCACCAGCTTATAGTAAACCGTAAACTGAAATTCTAAATTGATAAAAACAATTCAAATACCACAACTACTACAGCATGCTACCATGCAGATTGAGGACAGCACTGATACTCTCAGCTTATGACTCCAGTCATAGTTTGTTCTAAGCAGTGAAATATGGCTTCTCCTGCTGTAGAATACCAGATGTAACAGTTGCGGGATGGGCGCCCAGTAAAACCTAGATAAATGTAAACCAATGCAAAAAAAGTTTGACACCTTAGTGATGAATGGCATCAGGGCTCTCCTGGCACCATAACCACTACAGAGGTCTGTAGTTGTTAAAAAAGCATTTGTTTATGGTATTAGATGATGTAGACAAATTATCCAATTTAGCAATAGTCCCAGCGGGCTGTAGTGGTTAGGATGCTTGGAGTGTTCCTTTAAGACACTAATAGATGTAGAAAAACTTAAAAATTTAATAATTGTTTTCTAATCACCCGTTGGACGCATGTTACCTTTGATATAAATATTAAGGGGCTTATTTAATAAAAAGTGACTTGTGCTGATGAATTGTCTTTCAATACTTAGGACAAATATCCAAGTTGTAAAAAAAATTATATATATTTTTTAATAGAATTGGAATTTTTTCCCCAACTTTGCTATTGTGGTCTTAAAATCACCAATAAACACCTTAATGAATAGTCCTTTTTTAATATTAGATAAAAGGTTCAGATGTAGTTCACAATTTTCTGGGATAGTTATCGTCCTTAACCCCTTAAGGACACATGACATGTGTGACATGTCATGATTCCCTTTTTTTCCAGGGGTTAAATTTAATGTCAATTTTTTTTTCCTAGAGAACATGTGAAAAATAATGTCAACCAATAGCTTATGTGTGTGTCAGTGAGCTTGTTGTGAGCATGTCTACTGCGCTTGAGTGTGTGTCAGTGAGCTTAGTGACATTGTGTATGTCAGTGAGCGTGTAGTGAGCATGTCTGTAGTGAGGTTGTGTGTCAGAGAGCTTGTAGTGAGCTTATGTGTGTCAGTGAGCTTGTAGTGAGCATGTGTGCGTCAGTGAGTCTGTAGTGAGTTTATGTGTGTGTGCTTTAGGGAGCTTGTAGTGAGCGTGTCTGTAGTGAGCTTGTGTGTGTCAGTGAGTTTGTAGTGAGCTTCTGTGTGTGTGTCAGTGAGCATGTCTGTAGTGAGCTTGTGTGTGTCAGTGAGTTTGTAGTGAGCTTCTGTGTGTGTGTCAGTGAGCACGTCTGTAGTGAGCTTGTGTGTGTCAGTGAGCTTGTAGTGAGCATGTCTGTACTGTGCTTGAGTGTGTGTCACTGAGCTTATAGTGAGCTTGTTTGTGTCAGTGTGCTTGTTTGTGTCAGTGTAAGCTTGTCTGTATTATGCTTTTGTGTGTTTTAGAGAGCTTCTCTATAGTGAGCTTGTGTGTGTCAGTGAGCATGTAGTGAGTGTGTTTGTAGTGAGCATGTCTGTAGTGAGCTTGTGTGTGTCAGTGAGTTTTTAGTGAGCTTATGTGTATGTGAGCCTGTATATGTCAGTGAGCATGTCTGTAGTGAGCTTATGTGTATCTGAGCCTGTGTGTGTCAGTGAGCTTGTAGTGAGCTTATGTGTGTGTGAGCCTGTGTGTGTGTCAGTGAGCTTGTAGTGAGCATGTCTGTAGTGAGCTTGTGTGTTTCAGTGCGTTTGTATTGAGCTTATGTGTGTGTCAGTAAGCTTGTAGTGAGCTTATGTGTGTGTGAGCCTGTGTGAGTGTCAGTGAGCATGTCTGTACTGTGATTGAGTGTGTGTTCGTGAGATTATAGGGACATTGTGTATGTCAGTGAGCATGTCTGTAGTGAGCTTGTGTTTGTCAAATGAGCTTGTCTGTATTTGTGTCAGTGAGCATGTCTGTAGCGTGCTTGTGTGTGTGTCATTGAGCTTGTCTGTAGTGAGCTTGTGTGTGTGTCATTGAGCTTGTCTTTATTGAGCTTGTGTGTATCAGTGATCTTGACTTGAGTTAGCTTGTGTGTGTCAGCGAGCTTGTCTGTAGTGAGCTTGTGTGTATCAGTAAGCTTGTCTGTAGCAAGCATGTGTATGAGTAAGATAACTTGTGTGCGTCGTGGAGCTTGTCTGTAGTGAGCTTGTGTGTGTCAGCCTGGAGGGTGGGTATTACAGCACTGTAATACCCATGGATCATATGGAGTGAGGGACTGCGGGTAAGAAACAATAGGACAGCTCCCAAAGCACATCGAGATAAAAAACATAAACACTCTGTGGCACGATGAATTATAAGGCTGGAATAATTTTTTTTCCAGGGCTGCTTTCTGTTCCCAGTCCGGCCCTGTTAGTAAGTTGAAATAAAACTTTAGCATTGTTAGCTCTTATCTCAGAGACTTTAAGATACTTAGCTTCCAGAAGTAGAGAGATTGTTTCCCCAGTTCTCCTCAGAGGCGGTTGCTTCAGTGAATCGTTGAAGAGAGAGCAGGCACTAGTCGATGATGAGGAGAGATGTTGGGGACTTGAATAATCCTCCAGTCCGGTCCGGTAGCATGTGGTCGTCTCAGCGAGGTATGTGAGCCGTTGAGTTAGGCGCAGTACGCGGTTCAATAATCCAGCGTCTATCAGCTGGTGCGGTCGCATTAAATAGCAGACCGCGTCAAAGGGGGTGTGGCTAAGCTCCGTCAAACCCGGAAGCATGAGGAGACATCGGGAGGCTTAAGGCATGACAGGTATGTCCACAACGGCCCGGCCCAGCCGAGCCCACACAGCAAGCTATCTTCCAGATATTGTACTAAGGAACCCCTTCCTGATTCCTCTTTCACCACCCACTCCCATACGGAACCAACTTCTCGAAGTAGGAACATGAAATGGAACCGCCCCTTAGCAAGCAGAGGTTACCAATAGGCACTTGCAAACATGCAACCCAAAAGATGGAAGGGTCGCCAATAATCGAACACGTCCCACTCCCCCGAACCAACTCGACGGCAAGGCCGAATGATGCCTAAGATACAGAACAGGTCCGCGTCGATGTCCTCATTTACCGATGCCCCTTTCGGGTGCGATAAGCTTTGTATCAGACGGAATTTGCCCGCCCCTTTCTAGGGGACCACCGCCCATGGAGACACCCACAGCTCCGCTAATGGCGGGGATGTAACGGACCCGCCATCCCCCCAATTGGGCTTCCTCGCATGACCACTCGCAAACCAATCCCAGATGTTCCCCCACGGACTTGATATTTGCCCACCACTTTAAATGGAATAGCGAAAAAAAAAACAACAATCCCAGCCATAAAACTAGCGCCTTCATGGGAGGCTTACTGCCTTAACTACGGCAGCAACGCACTGATCGTCACCGGTGCCGCTCCGAGCCGCAAACGCGGGGCTGAAGCCCCGGCGAGTACCCCTCCTGCCTTAGGTTTTCCTTTCTTGACACGTCAGTTGACACCGTGACTCCCACCGCATCGGGAACATCTTTATCCAAGCCTACCCGACAGTCCCCAGTTGCATTGACCTTTCTTCTGTCCGGCCAGCACCACACCTCCTGGGGGCGCTCCGGCAGCCCCCGGAAAGAGCGCATTTCCTGCACCATCATTAGGAACCGGGCACCTTACCTCGATTACGTCTACTAGGATACAAAAGCCCTAAGCCAATTCCCAAAAGCCTTTTCCCTCCTCCTCTTTTCCGGCCTCCTTCCTATCGTCCCCTTTTAAATCAAGGAACTCCTTGAGCGGAAGACAGGAAAACATTTTACAAATCCCCTTAATCAAATCTTATCCTCCGCCTTCCAGTGACCACTCAATGGCCCCGCGAAGGACATGTGCCCATTTTGTCACGCCGCGCCTGGAATATTGCCACACATCTAACTGTACTCCTGCCCCGTCGGATGTCCCCGGTACCGGTACCGCATCCCCTTCCCTTACCCGTCACGCCGTCACCACCGCCCTAACTTCTGGCTCCCGACTGCCCTCCGGTGACCCCACCCTTCCGCACCGCGGGGTGGCCCCCCTTTTTTTCCTTGATCATGACTCTAAAATGTAAAATCAAGTGTACACTCAGTGTAGGAAATTAGTAATAAAGAACCACCACTGGTGTGCATGTGGAGCGCTTACAATTTAACAGATTTATGGGTTAACATACACATGTATGAAGACGTATATCGTAACAGTGTATCTGTAACAAATATAAATACAAAAAATGGTGCAAGTAACGTTTTTGATGAATGTAGTGAGAGAATATAATCTATATGATCCCACTCACATGTAGCAGAGCCCTATAACAGATTTATTTATCTTCTATCTGTTCTATCAAATCATCATTGAACTAGGTTGCAAATATAATAGAAATCTATTCACTAATACTCTGCATTTATTGTAGGAGTATACTTCCCTCTTCTCTTTTTTTCACACATTTTAATGTGCATGCAGTGGCACTTTAAAATTTAGAAACAAAAGACTTTGGGATACATATATTTTATTAATGAGTCTGTGAAGTATATATAATAAAATTTTTCTCTTTTCCCTTCGAATCCTTGTTTTGTACATCGCTCAAATTGAGCTGTTATTTTGTAAATAGGAATGGACTTGTTAAAGAAAGGGCATTTGCCCAACTCTAAAATGGACGAACTGCATTTTAAGCCTACATTCGAGGACACGCCCATTCTGTGACGCGATACGTGACGTGTCATGTCGCGTGACCGGACTCCGAGAATGGAGCACTCCTACCATCAGCGGATCACAGCTGTTCATTAGAGGAGGACAGCTGATTGGAGGAGAGACTAATTGGAGGACCATACAGGAACAAGAACATGAAATTTAAACGAAAAACAGCAGCTAACACATCTCCAATCGAGAAAGCTGTTTGAACACAGCGAAACGTGTCTCAGCAGGAGGATTGAAGATTCCATTCACTGATTTTAATATATAATCACTTTTAATGATATTCATATTATTTTGGTTTAATCTGTAAGTTTTTTATACTTATTCAATAATTTTTTTTTTTATTCAGAATCCATCTCCCAGTGTTGCTGCTGGAAGAAGGGTGGTAGCCTCCCTAAAGGCACAGATACTCTTACACCAGGAGCCAGGTATAGGGCTCCTTATCAGGTGAGAAGCCATTTTGTTTTCTATTTAGCACTACATATTGAAACTATCTACACTAGGGGTTTCCCCTATCCCCTTGTTTTTCTTCTTTCTCATGTATGCATAAGGACTTCTTGACGCCGTAAGGATCGATTGGGTACCGTGTCACCATAAGTACACGCAGGCTGTTGAGACCTGAGCCTATCTTATAGGGCTCTGCTACATGTGAGTGGGATCATATAGATTATATTCTCTCACTACATTCATCAAAAACTTGCACCATTTTTTGTATTTATATTTGTTACAGATACACTGTTACGATATACGTCTTCATACATGTGTATGTTAACAAATAGGGGTGAGTCTGTTAAATTGTAAGCGCTCCACACGCACACCAGTGGTGGTTCTTAATTACTAATTTCCTACACTGAGTGTACACTTGATTTTATGTATTAACTTACAGGGTTGGAGGCGGGGCCTGACTGTCATGGAGGAGAGATGTGTATTGCATGAGCTCCTCTCCTAGGCCAGCTTGAATCGAAGTTCTCAACCTCATTCTGCCTCAAACGGAAAAATTTACGCGACTTAAACTACTCCTGACCCTCTTGAGACCTACTGTGGGGTGTGAGAAACTGCAAGGAGCACAACTGATACATGAATCTAAGCATGCGGCCTGAGGCGCACCGGACGGGGGAGACGGCCGATCTCTCGGCCCGGAGCTGCTTGAGGGCAACCAACATTGCACGGGAACCCTGTTACCCACCCCCCCCCCCCCCGGACCGGTGGGGGAGATCCCAGTCCACCCCTGGGAGGCTACGCAGACATAGCGGGAGCTGGAGGCAAAGCCATGGCGCCCACTACACCCTGCAGCGACACAACCAAAATGGCGGATGCAGAGTGGGCCCCCGACAACACGGCAGACAACTCTGACCTTTCGTCCAAGCTAGACAGGCTACTCAATGATTTCTGGCACAAACTGGAGAGAAGGCAGATCCAACCTGTCCAGAGCCACCCGGGCGACCAATCTCGGCACACATCAACCGCAATCAGACACCGCATCGAGCCCTAACATGGCGGCGGAGCGGGAAACATGCCTCATTGAGACGCACAACCACCCATCCACAAAAGGATAAAAGCCTACATCAGAGCCACCCTCTAAAGCCAGCAATGATACCAGAGGTAGAGGCTCTATCCCGGTGGCAGATCATACACAGTGCCTCCCACACGCTCAGGAACAAACAGCAGCACAAACCCATGGTGAAAGACCCAGCTTGGAAGGCGCGCAAGCAGCAAAGGCCTTTGAAATTACCAGCAGCACGGAGGTGGGAACCGAAAAGGAGCAAACCGCAGCCCTACATCGAGCCCAACAAGCACTGTAGAGCCTTGATCCGGGACACTGAAACACACTGCCTCTTACTGGACAATCAAAACCTGGCATACACCAGCATCGACAGGGACTATATTCTGCTGAAGCGAGGAATAGGGTAAATGGTGTCTATGGTGTGGTAGTTGCAGAGGGTCCTGTTGGCCTTACTTAGCTAACTGTAGAAATACACTCCTGTTTTATTCTTGACCTGCACCACACTATGCTCCTCAAAAAAAAAAAACAGCCCTCAAGTCGGGGAGCCTCTAACTATCTCTGCTCCATTTACTTGCTCTTGCTAACTCTTACACTGTGTTACACCATATAGCACCCAGGGGTAATTACTACACACAGTATATTTTAAGCCAAACAGATCTTAGGATCCATCGCTTGTATTTTCACTATATACAGCCTGACCTAATATATATTTAGCCAAGCTCATTCGCATTGAAGCCTCACTGATAATGTTAACACTATACTGACCACCCGGTCAACCCTATAATCGACAATGATATCCTGAATGACACAACTGACATGCAGGCACACTTAGATGAGGTTCTAGAGACACACTGTTAAATGCCAGATTCACACTCACGATGAGCCTTAAACTATACCTAACCTGTGATATTGTAGATTAGAACTGTCGATAGTCTATACAAGGCAGATTTCCCATTTAGGCACAATTAAGACCAACTGTGATACTGCATTTAGCTTGGTGTAACATGCTTCAGCTATCTTGCCTTAACAACCCAAAATGACAGAAAAAAATATTGATGTCTCTTGGTATCAGGCCCGGACTGGCCATCGGGCAAACCGGGCAAATGCCCGGTGGGCCGCGATGGCCACGGGCCGAGGCCGGGGAGATCCAGCCGGTCTATGCAGGGCCGGCGCTATCCGAGCGCCGGCCCCGCTGTGTTGCATGAAGGGCCGGTGGGGAGATCGAAGATCTCCCTCACCGGCCCACATGCTCTTAAATGCGGCCGCCGGCTGGGAGAGAGAGGGAGGGAGCCAGCCTGGTGAAGCGGACCCGGCGGAGCTCTAACTTGCAGCTCCGCCGGGTTTCTCTCGCGAGATCCGGGCCGTTGCCATGGCAACCGGCCCGGTCTCGCGAGAGTGAACTCTAGCCCGAAGGCTAGAGTTCACTTACCACGAGGACCACCAGGGATGGATGTCAGCGCTCCCCCCCCCTTCCAGGCTACAGGTAAGAAGGAAAGGGGGGGGGGGATATAATCTATATAATCTATTTATTTTTATTAAAAAAAAACCAACTCAATATTGGCATTTACCTGCCTCCCCAATACACAATCCTTGCAAACACACACATCACCCTCACCCAGCACCCTAACACTCACACAGCACCCTAACATTCACCCATCACCCTAACATACTCACACAGCACCCTAACATACTCACACAGCACCCTAACATACTTACACAGCACCCTAACACTCACACAGCACCCTAACATTCACCCATCACCCTAACATACTCACACAGCACCCTAACAAACTCACACAGCACCCTAACGCTCACACAGCACCCTAACATTCACCCATCACCCTAACATACTCACACAGCACCCTAACATACTCACACAGCACCCTAACACTCACACAGCACCCTAACATTCACCCATCACCCTAACATACTCACACAGCACCCTAACATACTCACCCAGCACCCTAACACTCACACAGCACCCTAACATTCACCCATCACCCTAACATACTCACACAGCACCCTAACACTCACACATCACCCTAACATACTCACACAGCACCCTAACATACTCACACAGCACCCTAACACTCACACAGCACCCTAACATTCACCCATCACCCTAACATACTCACACAGCACCCTAACATACTCACCCAGCACCCTAACACTCACACAGCACCCTAACATTCACCCATCACCCTAACATACTCACACAGCACCCTAACACTCACACATCACCCTAACATACTCACACAGCACCCTAACATACTCACACAGCACCCTAACACTCACACAGCACTCTAACATTCACCCATCACCCTAACATACTCACACAGCACCCTAACATACTCACACAGCACCCTAACATACTCACACAGCACCCTAACATACTCACCCATCACCCTAACACACTCACCCAGCACTCTAACACACTCACCCAGCACCCTAACACTCACACAGCACCCTATCATTCACCCATCACCCTAACATACTCACACAGCACCCTAACATACTCACACAGCACCCTAACATGCTCACACAGCACCCTATCACTCACCCAGCAGACTAACACTCACCCAGCAGACTAACACTCACACAGCACCCTAACATACTCACACAGCACCCTAACACTCACACAGCACCCTATCACTCACCCAGCACCCTAACATACTCACCCAGCACCCTAACATACTCACACAGCACCCTAACATACTCACCCAGCACCCTAACATACTCACCCAGCACCCTAACACTCACCCAGCACCCTAACGTACTCACCCAGCACCCTAACGTACTCACCCAGCACCCTAACGTACTCACCCAGCACCCTAACATACTCACCCAGCACCCTAGCTCAAACAGAACCCTAGCACAAACAGCACCCTAGCTCTCACACAGCACCCTCACTCACATAGCACCCTAACACACACAGAACCCTCACACAGCACCCTAACACACACACATCACCTTCGCACAGCACCCTAACACATAGCACCCACACACAGCGCCCACACACACAGCGCCCTCACACACACATACTGCACCCTCACACACACAGCACCTTCCCACACACATACTGCACCCTCACACACACAGCACCTTCCCACACACACTATACTCCTCACAAATGCACACTACACCCCTCACACACACAGCAGCCCCCAAACACGCTGCACCACTCACACACACACTCACTAGATCTCCTATACGCACTCCTTCACACACACTAGATCCCCTACACACAGACGCTGCACCACTTACACACACACTACATTTCTGACATACACACTCTGGATACCCTATGCACACACTAGATTCCATTTAAGCAAACACATAGTGTCTCCATAAATGGGATACCGTGAGTATCCCAATTATGGAAACCCCTGAGACAAGTTTAAAGCAAACACAACGCAAGCATGTTATTACATTTGCTTGCACTGTGCAGAACAAATACCGGGCCCTTTTCTCATGCCCTGGAAGAGCATTGAACCAACATGCTCACTTTGAGATGGGGCGTGCTTGTCATTGGGGATGACAAAACACACCCTATCTGGCCCCGCCCCCTTTTCAGTGGGCCGCTGTGAATAAAAAATGCCCGGGCCGAATTTTTTCCCCAGTCCGGCCCTGCTTGGTATGTTAACTCCTTAAAAATGTGCATGTAAGACAGGACAGCTCACATGATAATTACTATGTCTCCCTTAACGTGTTTTAACCTATGTCTAACAACATATTGGCACCAACACATTCCACAAGCATATTGGCTTAGCTGTTAAACTGTTTCTTATAAACGGAGCAGCGGACTAGACCTGTAACGTGGGCCACTAGCTACCACTCTCAGTTGCCAATCGACTAACCATACATATAAGTGTGTCAATAACTACTATGTCTTTTTTTTTCTCTATGCTAGTTATTTTAGCTAAATCTCAATCTGTTGGAATAACTGTTTAGTTAAGCATGCAAATTATACAAAAATTTTGCGAATTGTCACGCCACTGTTTAATCTATGTGAATCCTGAGATACGCCGTTGTGGCACTTGTTGATATGTCTGTAACCCCCCCGCACAACAAAAATAAAGAATTAAAAAAAACTTACAGGGTTGAGAGTCCCTATTTTTAGTGGTAGCAGCTATTATTGTTCACTTCATCACTAACTGAAAGCGCCTTAACAACACACATTTTGTATTTTTTGTAAATTACTCTAAAATGATTTTTGCAATTTAAAAAAGCTTCCCAGAGTGTGGTGTGTTTATTGACTCACCGCCCAAACCCCCGTCTGCGCTGTCCTTCCGTCCACCTTGCCAGGCCCTAGAGTATCCGGTGGACGCCGACTCCTGTCCGCGCTGGTCCCGCCTCAAGCCCGTAGGAGTAACACTCCTCGACCTGCTGGGAGAAGATAACCTGGGTAGTCTGTTCTGATCTAGCCTTACCAACCCTTCCTCCCTGCGCTCTGTTCTGTCGTCCTAATCTCCACTCCTTCTTGCTGCCTGACCTTCCCGGCCGCAGGCATCACGCCTCTGCCCTTGTGAAATCCTGCTAGACGAAGCTGAAGTGCTGCACTGAGACCTCCTCCTCCTCTCCCAGGAACTGGACCTCCTCAGACCACACCGACTTCTTGACGGGCTCCTCACCTGCTCCTCCATACCTCATCCGACCTCCTGCTGCTGCTGTGCCTGTCATTGTCCCTGCGCTGCTCCCTCCCATCTCACACCTGCTGACGCTCCTCCTGTGTTCCTGCTCCTGAGAACGCCCCCCAGGGGGCTCCTGCTTGCCTCGGTCCCTTACGTCCATTTCCACCCGTCCTTGTCCTCTCTTCTGCTCTCTGCTTGCAGTACCTGGCCTCTCCCCGGCTGCCTCATCCACTTGTGGCCCCTTTAATTAATCCTGGTTGCTGGCCTTCCCCTCCATAGCTGCTCTGCTGCGCCTGTGAAGACTCCGCCTGCTACTTTCACTATCCCCTTCCTTCAACTCTGACCTGACCCTGGCCCGCCTACCTGCCCCCCCTCCCCGCCTGCCCATTGGGGGGGAGAGACCGCTTGTACACTGCTGGCCCCTTGCATCATTCCACCCTGTCCCTCAGGTATGCCACCAGGGGCAGATTCACCAGGACGTCTCTTGACGCTCTCTCCTCCGTCTCCCTGCCCGGCGGCCATCATGTCATGCTGGATTCCGCTGTCCTTCGTGCTTTCCCGCCCCCCCCCCCCGCCTTACGGCAGGGGGCGCTCTTCCTGTGCGGCCTCATCCTGGCCTGCCACCTCGCCTGACTGGCGCCGCGTCGAACAGACGGTGCCGGCCGCCCTCCAACTCCCACCTGCTTTCCGACCTCGTTTTCAGCCGTCCCCTTGCCGCCTCCTGACAGGCTCTTGCGCCGCTGAACTGCGGATGTCACTTCCGGGCTGCCGCTGGGGCGGCCTCGCTCTCCTTGCCAGCCTCCGTTCTGTCGCCGGGTGGGGGGGAGCAGATGTGCTCGGGGCCCCCCAGCTGCTCTTGCAGTCACCAGCCACGATTTCTGCCACAACCTTTGTGTCCAGGATGGTGGCTTGCTTGGAGTTCTGTCTGAGGCTGATGGGAGTGAGCATGCAGCAGCAACTCACTCCAGCCTCTCCTGTACCTCCATGCTGCCTCCTGCCTCAATACTGCTCTGTTCTTCTATGCTGCCTCCATGCTGCTGCCTTCTCCCTCCAGGGCAGGCAGCTTTCACAACTGACAGGTAAGCTTAGGTTCAGTTAAAATGGCCACTTCATATAATGGCTGGTGTAAATACTCCCCTTATGGCTCCACCCTACCCAGCATGCTAGCTGTCACTAGCTTCCTGTGGTTGCTATGCCTACCTCCTGGCTCTGTCAAGGCCTATTCCTCTTAGCTGCGCTGATCCATGGGCTTCAGTCTGTGTGTAATCGGCATTCTGTGTGTGTGTGTGTGTATTCAGCAGTCTGTCTGTATGTGTATTCAGCAGTGTGTGTATATTCAGCAGTTTGTGTGTATTCAACAGACTGTGTGTGTGTATTCAGCGGACTGTGTGTACACATTCAGCAGTCTGTGTGCATGTATGCAGTGGACTGTGTGTATGTGTGATGGATAGAAATTAATGTTAGTAAAATGTCTATTTACTATATTCTCCTGTGCTCATTCACTGCTCAAAATGGCTGCTAGAGCACCCCCTCCCATCGACCAAGAAACCTCATGTAACAAGATGGCGTCTCCTTCCGGAGCTGCACCCAGGATGATGATGACCTCACACCCTGAAGAAAGTCCATCAAGATAAAACACTTAAGCAATTACCAATAAAATGTGCATTCTATATATTGTACACTCCTTCATTCTTTTGCCTTTATAAGGGGCTTGCTGCCCCCACGTAAACACTTGAAGCTTTCATTTAACTGAATTTTGTTGTCAGTGTGATTTCTTCAGCGTGCACGCATTTTTTACTTTAAAATCTGGACAGGGGCAGATATTCAAGCAAACACTTGGTTTGGTCTAAAACATATGTATTCAGCGTACTGTGTGTATGTATTTAGCAGACTGTGTGTATGTATTTAACAGTCTGTCTGTGTGTGTATTTAGTAGTCTGTGTGTATATTCAGCAGTCTGTGTGTGTGTTGGTGTGTGTATGTGTTCAGCAGTCGGTGTGTAAATGTATTCAGCAGTCTGTGTGTATGTGTCCTTTATAACATGGCTTGTGATTTGATTGGTTATGAGATGTGACATTTGATTTTTTCCCCCTTCAATTTGCATTCATTATTGTTTATTATTTTTGCTGCTATTTAAATTAAAGGAAGAGAAATGCATATTTCTTGCCTCCATATCTTTAATAAAATTATGACTTTACATGAAATTAGCAAAATCTATGAATTATTGATTTTTAACCTTGACCTACTTGTTTCTCAAACATAGTGATTACTTCAAAAGGTGTAGGTATAAATAAACTTCTAATTGACAAAGGGGTGGAGTGACACCCTCAATTATCTTATTGTAGTATACATGTGCCTAGTAGGTCAAAGATAAAACCTAACAACACAATTATATGCTACTTCATGTGATCAGACATGTGAACACAGGCACATGTTACATGTGCAAAAATAAACAAAGTGCCAATAGATAAAGTGCAACAGCAAATAATTACCAAGGAAGGAGATATGTCAGGTATGGTTATTTTTGTTAAAGAGACCTATATAAATAATATTTTGCCCTATAATAGTTCCCAACCTGAGATCACATTTAAGTCGATTTCTAGGATTCAATTTTTAAGAGTCAGAAGACTGGTATGGAATGATGAACAAGTAGAAAAGAGACCAGAGGAAATGGCCTGGAAATTTTAACTGAGGTGCTATCCAAAAGAACTCCTTGATATAGAATTGAATTAAAGGAAATTGATAGAAATTCTACTCTGATCCATAATTGTAAAATACAAAAGAAGCGATTAACGCGTGTGTCTAATTTTGGCACTCGCAATTCTGTAGTTATGAATGTTTCGTGCAAGTATTGGTCCATTCTTAGTAGGAGCCTTCCTGTAATGGAAGAATTCCAGAACCTTCCTAGAGTAGCCTTTAAGAGAGGGATGTCTCTGGGCAACTTGTTAGTGGGTGCAGATTGCAGGACAGAAACCAAATCCAGACATGCCTTTTTTGGCTAACATTCCGTGCTCAGGGTGTGCAGCTTGTAATAATGTGATTAAGGGGACAACGTTTGTACATCTACAAAGTGGCAAGATGTATAAGGCCAAAGTTTTTTTCACATGTAAATCTTCCTTTATAATATATATAGCAGTGATGGCGAACCTATGGCACCCGTACCATAGGTGACACGCCGAGCCCTCTCTGTGGGCACGCGGCCATAGGTCGCAAGGGGAGGGGGCTGCTGGCACCAGTCGGCAGCAATGCAGAGTAGGCACCTGCCTGCCCAAAACAGGCGCCTACTCTGCTTTCGTGTCGGGAGGACCTGGAAGCGGGGGGGGGGGGAATTTGGGAAGCAGCTCTCCTGTCCTCCCGCGAGCAATCTGTGTGGAGCGTTGCCGCGCGTTTCCATGGCAACACTCCACACAGAATTGCGCGGGAGGACAGGAGAGCTGCAACCATGCACAAACTTACCACCACCAGACCCCCAGGGTTGGCTGTGTCCCCCACTCCTTCACCAAAGGGAAAAAGGAAGGGGGGGGGGGATAAAGATTTTATGTATCTTTGTTTATGTATCTTTACCATGCACCCTCCCCCCACGAACACACAGCACCCCTCACACACACACAGCACTCCGCACTCGTACACACAAACACATACACTGCACCCTTCAATGCAGAATGTGTGTGTATTCAGCAGTCTGTATGTATTCAGTAGTCTGTGTGAGTGTTTGTGTGTATGTATTCAGTAGACTGTGTGTATGTATTCAGCAGTCTGACTGTGTGTACTCAGCATTCTGTTTGTGTGTGTATATTCAGCAGTCTGTCTGTATGTGTATTCAGCAGTGTGTGTATTCAGCAGTTTGTGTGTGTGTATTCAGCAGTTTGTGTGTGTGTATTCAGCAGTTTGTGTGTCCGCATTCAGCGGACTGTGTGTCTGTATTCAGCAGTCTGTGTGCATGTATTGAGCGGACTGTGTATGTGTGTATTTAGTAGTCTGTGTGTGTGTGTGTCGGTGTGAGAATGTGTTCAGCAGTCTGGGTGTATGTACTGTATGTATGTACTGCATTTGTTGGAGATGCTAATAAATATAAGCTTAATTTTATCTATCATTTATATAATTTAAAATGTGAATCATTGAACTCTGTTGTTGTGTTCTTCTTTTAAAACAAAAGATGTTAATTAGTTTGGACAACTGTACGAGTAGTTTTTTTCTAAACTCAAATCTCAGTATTCCGGTTTAATTGTCGTGTTGGCACTTTGGGCACTCGGGCTCAAAAAGGTTCGCCATCACTGATATATAGTTAAATACCCTTGTGGAAAAGTGTAGGTGGGGCAAACGATGCAAACATTTCGAGATCAAATCTCCAGTCACAAATCCACTATTAGAACTGTCTACGTGGATTTGTCAGAACCAAAATACATTTGTAGCTTGTCACAGTGTTGCACAACTGTTGTTTCAAGTTATTGAGCAGGTTTCCTTCCCTATGAGAAGTGGGGATAGAATAACAATATTAAAGGACCACTATAGGCACCCAGACCACTTCAGCTCCATGACTGCTATGTTTCACTGAGGGTTAAGCCAGCCTCTAGTGGCTGTCTCACTGACAGCCGCTAGAGGCGCTTCCGCGATTCTCACTGTGAAAATCACAGTGAGAAGACGCTGGATGTCCTATGGGCGGTTTGAATGTGCACACGGATCTGACGTCGGCAGTGGGTGCATAGTTCACCAGCTCAGTGGGAGCCCAGCGCTGGAGAAAGGTAAGTGGCTGAAGCGGTTTTAACCCCTTCAGCCCAGTGGGAGGGGGGCCCTGAGGGTAGACCTAATGACCCTATAGTGCCAGGAAAACAAGTTTGTTTTCCTAGCACTATAGTGGTCCTTTGAAGAGAAAGGATGAGGGAATTTAACTCTTTTGAACTGTCTGGCATAAACAGGGATTGATACTTGAGTATGTGTCTTTGATTGTTCCTCTTCTTTTGTTTATCTTTACAGATTGGACCGCAGGGTATGACACCAGGAAGAAGTGGAAGCCTAAAAGTAGAACCCACTTTGGTTTTAGTAAAGTACAAGAAACGTTGCCCTAAGTTTTAGCATGTTCAGTTAAAGTTTAACTATATAATAGTACATGTAACCAGCATCCAGCAATTCTAGAAAGCTTAGCTAGAGTTAAACTGTTTAACAGTTTGTGAAACGAGTATGTATTATGTAGCAGTTTTGCACAGTTTGTGTAATCAGGAATACATATAGTGCTAAGTGTAATACATTATTTAACAGTTTATTTATTGCAGTTTATGGAGCCAGAATTAAATTATTAGCCGTTTATTTTTTGCACAATTTATAGTATTTTGCATTTAAATAGCAGCATTCACATCAGATGGTTTTCAACATGTGACTATGTAAATGTAGTACATTTATTGTTACACAATATTGAATAAGTAGCACTTTACATTGTGCACTCAAATTAATTTTTGCATTTTTTGCTGTTGGCACATTATCTATTGGCACTTTGTTTATGTTTTGCACATGTTCACATGTCTTATCACATGATTTAGCATATGGTTGTTTTAGGTTTTACCAATTGAATTAATAAGCACTTGTATACTTGCTTGTTAAGATAATTGAGGGTAACACTCCACCCCTTTTTCAATTAGAGGTCTATTTATACCTACACCTTTTCAAGTTACCACTATGTTTGAGAAAGAAGTAGGTCAAAGGTTAAAAATCAGATAGCAAAACATTTTGAGCTTGTGTGCCAGATAAAGAGCTCATTGGGCCTGCTGCTGACTATTGCGATGAACCTAATTACAGAATCTTATTGGCAGAAAACACTAAAACAGTTATATTCACAGTTACCATGTATCTGGTGGAGGTGGAGGCCCTGGGGAGTCAGCACAGCAAAACGGACAAGGGCACATGTATGAGTGTGGGGATGGTGCTGGTGATTGGCTGTATGTGTGTAGGGGAGTGGTCAGTGGCGTACACACAACCCATGCGAAAACTGATCCGTGGGCACCTGCGACAGCGGTATGTACGCCAGTGCATGCAGATACACATACACTTAAAGGACCACTACAGACACCCAGATCACATCAGCTCAATGAAGTGGTCTGGGTGCCAGGTCCCTCTAGTTTTAACCCTGTAACTGAAAACATAGCAGTTTCAGAGAAACTGCTATGTTTCACTGAGGGTTAATCCAGCCTCTAGTGGCTGTCTCAGCGATTCTCACTGTGAAAATCACAGTGAGAAGACGCTGAGTGTCCACAGGAAAGCATTGAGTAATGCTTTCCTATGGGCGGTTTGACGCGCGCAGCTCTTGCTGCGCATGCGCATTCGGAGCTGAGAGGCGGATCGGGGCGGAGGGATCCCCAGCACCAAGGGAGTCCGGCGCTGGAGAAAGGTAAGTGCTGAAGACACACACACACACTCTCACAAACAGATGCATACACACTAGCCAACAGACACACACACACACTCTCACGAACAGACGCATTCACACTAGCTAACAGACACACACATTAACTGACAGACACACATACACACTCACTGACAGACAGACACATACACACTCACTTACAAAACACACACTCACTAACAGACACCAAACAGACTCACTAACAGACGCACACAAACTAACACACACACTGACACAAAAACTAACACTAACACACACACTCTAACACTAACACACAGACACACTAACACTAACACATACACACTCTAACACACACTCTAACACTAACACACACACTAACACACACACACACACACAGACACTCTAACACACACACACACACACACACACACACACTCTAACACACTCTAACACATACACACACACACATACACTCACACACACTAACACTAACACACACACTAACACACACACACTAACACACGTTTTTTTTTTAAATTTCATCCCCCAGCCTCCCTACCTTTATGCATGCTGAGGGGAATCCCAGTGGTCCAGTGGTGCTCCTACGCGTCCGGTCAGCGGGCAGGCAGGCTGGCGAGCGCCCGAGGGAGCACTCTCCCCTGAGTGGTCCCTCTTCAGATCCCTCGCGCACCGCGTACTGATGCTGTCATCTTCCGGCTCCTGCATCAGTATGCGGTGCACGAGGGAGCTGAAGAGGGAGCTCTCAGGGAAGAGTGCTCCCTCGCGCGCCTGCCAGCCTGCCTGCCCGCTGACCGGTGACACCAGGGCCAGCCTCGGGGAGCCCTGAGGTGACCGGCTCCTGGGCCCCCCAGGAGAAGAGGCTGGCCACAGTGGGTACATACCGAGTCGCAGTGTGTATGGACTCAGCAGTCTGTGTGTGTGTATGGATTCAGCAGTCTGTGTGTGTGTAAGGACTTAGCAGTCTGTGTGTGTGTATGGACTGCTGGGTCCATACACGCACACACACACACACACACATACACACTACATGTATAATACCCACAGATTCCAGGAACTAGAGGAATCAGGAGCAGTGGAGTGGTGACTGAAGCCTCAGTCTGAGACATGTTTAACATGTTGAATTGGTGGCATGAAAAGGGGCTAATGGAATATGTGCATATGTTTTCCTTTTGCTCCCATTTCTCTCCTTAATTCCATTCTGTAAATTATCCTTTAATATCTTTCATTTCTTATTTTCAGCTTTTTTTTTTTAACTATATTCACTCCCCAATATAATTATTTTAGTGAACTAATGTATGTTATATGGTATAGACACAACTCTGACTGAAGCACATCTGCACAAGGTCTAATATTTGTACAGACAGTGTCACTACCGATACCCAACTCACCTAAAAGTGAGAAAATGTACCAGCCTGATATAGATGCTGTGCTGGAAATGTGTCTATTGCATACCATGGATACATGGTACCAGGGCCGCCATCAGGGGGTGACAATCATAACGGCCGCCCGGGCACCACGTGTAGCGGCGGAACTGTGCCCCCCCTAAAAATGAATCCTAGAGACGCCACTGCTTTACACACAACACCATACCACAATCAGCTCACTTTACACACATGCAGTCCTACAAGCAGGCTCCAAATACATGCGCAATATGCTTTGTTGGCCCTTTTGTCCTATGGTATCCCACTTATGGATACACCAGAGGCAAGTCACAAGCAAACAGAGTGCAAACATGTTTATATATTTGCTTGCGCAGTACTTAACAAATACAGGGCTTTTTTCTCATGCGAGAGCTCTTCAGTAGGTCCCTGCGCCTGGGCTGCCCTTGAAGAGCATTTCACCATCATGCTCACTTTGAGAGGGGGAATGCTTGTCATTGGTGATGACAAAACACACCCCCTCTCTGTCCCTGCCCCCTCCCAAGTGGGCCGCTGTGATTAAAAATGCCCGGACAGAATTTTTTTCCCATCTGGCCCTGTTCTCATCCATCTCGATATCTAGGGCTCATAAAATATTACTTTAGCTATATGATTAGATTTAGCAAATCACGCCGTTGTTTTAACACAGCAGTTTCTGCACACAATACATTGTAGCCAATTACTGAAAATACAAAACGCGTAAGACAGCTCCATCCATCAGGATACAGATTCAGCTAACATCCACCAGCAGAAGAGTGTAAACCGTCCAGGACCTTTGGGATACCTTTGATCTGAACCCATCTGTTTTGTACGTCCCCCGAAGTGAGGTCTTTGCCGGGACGCACACTCACGTCGTCCTCACCGGCAGTCAGAATTCAGGAGACAACCTGTCAACACAATCCACATCCATCCTGGCTGAATCCGAAGGTCTCTGCACACTTTTCACTTTCATAAGACTGGTAACAAACAACTATATGAACTATTCCTGATCTGTAATTTTGATACTTTTAATATTTTTTATATTTTTTGTCTAAATAAACTGTTTTTTGATATTTAAACCCAGTTTTTTTTCCATTGCTTTCCATCTACAGCGATACATTGTTTATATTGCCATAGCACACAGTTCCTTATACTGTATTGCTACAACATTGAAGATTTTCCATTTATTTATTCATTTTTATCTTTGTCTACTACAAAGTATATTATTTGGAGCAAGCATCAGCTACCCTGCATTGTACCAGGGATAGAGATACTTGCACTGCACATTCACTTATCAATTGCATACCGAATAATGAATTAATTTATTATTATTCTCTACACCCTCATCTTTCTTTTACCTATCTATTTTTATTCATTTGCATATTTCCATTCTTTTTACCGTATTCCACTCCTTTCCTACTTTATCTCCTCATACTTTATGTCTGTTTTAATCTTTGTTTCACATTTCCATTTTTTAAAGGCATAGTACCTATTTTAACTATCTATTTTATTTTGCACTTTTAGATTGTAATTTCAGCATACTATTTATCCTGAGTGATCTCATATTATCATATTTGAGCCATTATCACTAGCCAGCTCCTGGATTCTACTCACTTTTTTCCACGTGTGTTCTCTTTGCTATTACTGAAAATAGATGTTCATTTTGAAACAATGACCCCTTAGAACAGGGGTGGGCAATCTGCGGCCCTCCAGATGTTTTGGACTACATCTCCCATAGTGCTCTTAGGGCCATAATGCTACCGTGTTTCCCCGAAAATAAGACCTACCCCGAAAATAAGCCCTAGCTGAATTTTCGGGGTGGGCTGCAATATAAGCCCTACCCCGAAAATAAGACCTAGGCATTTTACCTTTCCGGCCCGGCAGGACTTCCTTCTTCTATGAGGAGGAGGGGGAGGAGCGTTGCGGGCCGCGGCATCGCGCAGCGTGATGACGTCCGCAGCGCCGTCAGTCTGCCTTCACGGATCTTCAGCGGAAGGATCCATTCCGGGCGGTGAGGCACCCAGTGGTCAGACTCTTTGAACTGTGAGTAGATACCTGTATTTTATGTCTGGGACTTAATTAATTAAAGGGGGGGGGGTGAATTAATTAAAGGGGGGTGAATTAATTAAAGGGGGGTGAATTAATTAGAGGGGGTGGATTAATTAGAAAGGGGGGTGGATTAATTAGAGGGGGTGGATTAATTAGAAGGGGGTGGATTAATTAGAGGGGGGTGGATTAATTAGAGGGGGTGGATTAATTGGGGGGGTGGATTAATTAGGGGGGGTGGATTAATTAGAGGGGGTGGATTAATTAGAGGGGGTGGAATAATTAGAGGGGGTGGAATAATTAGAGGGGGGTGGATTAATTAGAGGGGTGGATTAATTAGAGGGGGGTGAATTTATTAAAGGAGGGGAGGATTAATTAGAGGGGGTGGATTAATTAGGGGGGGTGGATTTATTAAAGGAGGGGTGGATTAATTAGAGGGGGGTGGATTAATTAGAGGGGGGTGGATTAATTAAAGGGGGGTGGATTAATTAGAGGGGGTGGATTAATTAGAGGGGGTGGATTAATTAGAGGGGGGATTAATTAGAGGGGGGTGGATTAATTAAAGGGGGGTGGATTAATTAGAGGGGGGTGGATTAATTAGAGGGGGTGGATTAATTAGAGGGGGTGGATTAATTCAAGGGGGGTGGATTAATTAAAGGGGGGGGGTGGATGGTGGATTAATTAAAGGGGGGTGGATTAATTAAAGGGGGGGTTCAATGTACATACCGGTACCGTCAATAAATAAGCCCTACCCTGAAAATAAGCCCTAGTGTGTTTTTTGTGACCGGTCTTATTTTCGGAGAAACACGGTAGCAAAGCATCAAGGGAGATGTAGTCCAAAACACCTGGAGGGCCGCAGATTGCCCACCCCTGACTTAGAATGTTCTTGGAATTCTTGGCAAGTATAAAAGAAGCAAGTCTCAGTAACAACCTTTGCTTTCAATTGATTAAATGATTTATTACCTTAACTGAGTCATAGGCATGATTTAAAAATTAACTATTCTATTTATTACCATTGTTTATAATATGTGACATACTATCCATGCTACAAAAATGAAGATATATAGACTCATAGTTGGATCTAATTTGCTGTTATGATGAAATATTGAAATAAATAGAACCATATCTGGCTTTCATTCCTTCAATATTACTAAAAACTAAGTGATACAGTGCATTTCACAACATTTCTAAGAAATGAAGTAATTGTGTTCAACAATTGCAACATCTGATTAGGCATGTTGGCATTATTTCTCTGTAGATAAACAAAGACACAGTTGAAATATTTGCTGAAGTGTTCATCGATCGCAATAGGAATCAACAGGGCTGTTGCTTTAACGTGCCAAGTGAGCTTACACTTTAATGGCCATCGGATCCATACTAAAAATCTCCAGTTATTTTGATGTGCATAGTAATTTGGGATAGTGTACAAGTAACTTTTTCTTTGTTTTTTCATTGTTTGTATTGGGGCTGATGTGTACCATTGTCATTGCTGCAGCCCAGGAGTAGTAGGAGTTTGAGTGCACGGCATAATTCTTTATGTTTCTATTTGTTTTTGTATTACAGCCATTTTACAGTGTTGCAGCCCAGCCCATGTGTTGTATATAAAGGGTTAATAAGTATGTAGGGATTTAGAAAAATACCCCTTTCTGTCGAATTCGAGATTTTACCTTCTAGCTGAAAGCTAGTGTAGAATTCACAGGACTCACCTAAAGGGTTTTTCCTTGACGTGGCAGGTGAGCTAACACTTTAATGGTCATTGGAGTGATATTAAAAACTTACAGTTATTTAAATGTGCATAGGGATCTGGGATAGTGTGAAGGTAACGCTTTCTGGTTTATAAACAGGTCTGCGTCTGCACTGGTGAAATTTGTTGTCCGCGCTGGCCTTGGGCCTTCAGGTCCTCTGAACTAAATGTAGGAGATACAGCCCCCGGTGTCCACCCATCCATTTTTACTGGTCATTATCATTTAAAGGTAACCGTTGTATATGGAATTTATGTATGCAGAACCATTGTGGAAGAAGGGCTTTCCATGTTCAGTATCATTGTGTGGTGGTTCCCAGCTCAGTCCTCAGAGCAACTAACAATCACAAATGTTGATATTTTCCAATTCTTTTCCAATAGGGATACTGACTAAACCTGGACTGCTGATGGGCCATGAGGAGTGGGTTAGGAACCACTTGTGCATCTGCAGTGTGAAAACTCAGGGGTTGTCAGTTTTCTTTTAAGTGCACAGTTTGTCAATGTGTGTGCATGTTGTTGTTCCTATGTGTGCACAGTATCTGTATTTGTGTATTTCAGTAATCCTATGTAGATATGTGTGCACAGTATCTGTAATTGTGTATATTAGTAATCCTATGTAGATATGTGTGCACAGTATCTGTAATTGTGTATTTCAGTAATCCTATGTAGGTATGTGTGCACAATATCTGTAGATGTGTATATCAGTAATCCTATGTAGATATGTGTGCACAGTATCTGTAATTGTGTATATTAGTAATCCTATGTAGATATGTGTGCACAGTATCTGTACTTGTGTATTTCAGTAATCCTATGTAGGTATGTGTGCACAATATCTGTAGATGTGTATATCAGTAATCCTATGTAGGTATGTGTGCACAGTATCTGTAATTGTGTATAATAGTAATCCTATGTAGATATGTGTGCGCAGTGTCTGTAATTGTGTATATTAGTAATCCTATGTAGATATGTGTGCACAGTATCTGTAATTGTGTATATTAGTAATCCTATGTAGATATGTGTGCACAGTATCTGTAATTGTGTATATTACTAATCCTATGTAGATATGTGTGCACAATATCTGTTATTGTGTATATTAGTAATCCTATGTAGGTATGTGTGCACAGTATCTGTAATTGTGTATATTAGTAATCCTATGTAGGTATGTGTGCACAGTATCTGTAATTGTGTATATTAGTAATCCTATGTAGGTATGTGCGCACAGTATCTGTAATTGTGTATATTAGTAATCCTATGTAGATATGTGTGCACAGTATCTGTAATTGTGTATATTAGTAATCCTATGTAGATATGTGTGCACAGTATCTGTAATTGTGTATATTAGTAATCCTATGTAGATATGTGTGCACAGTATCTGTAATTGTGTATATTAGTAATCCTATGTAGATATGTGTGCACAATATCTGTAATTGTGTATATTAGTAATCCTATGTAGATATGTGTGCGCAGTGTCTGTAATTGTGTATATTAGTAATCCTATGTAGATATGTGTGCACAGTATCTGTAATTGTGTATATTAGTAATCCTATGTAGATATGTGTGCACAGTATCTGTAATTGTGTATATTAGTAATCCTATGTAGATATGTGCGCACAGTATCTGTAATTGTGTATATTAGTAATCCTATGTAGGTATGTGCGCACAGTATCTGTAATTGTGTATATTACTAATCCTATGTAGATATGTGTGCACAATATCTGTTATTGTGTATATTAGTAATCCTATGTAGGTATGTGTGCACAGTATCTGTAATTGTGTATATTAGTAATCCTATGTAGGTATGTGTGCACAGTATCTGTAATTGTGTATATTAGTAATCCTATGTAGGTATGTGCGCACAGTATCTGTAATTGTGTATATTAGTAATCCTATGTAGATATGTGTGCACAGTATCTGTAATTGTGTATATTAGTAATCCTATGTAGATATGTGTGCACAGTATCTGTAATTGTGTATATTAGTAATCCTATGTAGATATGTGTGCACAGTATCTGTAATTGTGTATATTAGTAATCCTATGTAGATATGTGTGCACAATATCTGTAATTGTGTATATTAGTAATCCTATGTAGATATGTGTGCGCAGTGTCTGTAATTGTGTATATTAGTAATCCTATGTAGGTATGTGTGCACAGTATCTGTAATTGTGTATATTAGTAATCCTATGTAGATATGTGTGCACAGTATCTGTAATTGTGTATATTAGTAATCCTATGTAGATATGTGCGCACAGTATCTGTAATTGTGTATATTAGTAATCCTATGTAGATATGTGTGCACAGTATCTGTAATTGTGTATATTAGTAATCCTATGTAGATATGTGTGCACAGTATCTGTAATTGTGTATATTAGTAATCCTATGTAGATATGTGTGCACAGTATCTGTAATTGTGTATATTAGTAATCCTATGTAGATATGTGCGCACAGTATCTGTAATTGTGTATATTAGTAATCCTATGTAGGTATGTGCGCACAGTATCTGTAATTGTGTATAATAGTAATCCTATGTAGGTATGTGCGCACAGTATCTGTAATTGTGTATATTAGTAATCCTATGTAGGTATGTGCGCACAGTATCTGTAATTGTGTATAATAGTAATCCTATGTAGGTATGTGTGCGCAGTATCTGTAATTGTGTATATTAGTAATCCTATGTAGATATGTGTGCGCAGTGTCTGTAATTGTGTATATTAGTAATCCTATGTAGGTATGTGTGCACAGTATCTGTAATTGTGTATATTAGTAATCCTATGTAGGTATGTGTGCACAGTATCTGTAATTGTGTATATTAGTAATCCTATGTAGGTATGTGTGCACAGTATCTGTAATTGTGTATATTAGTAATCCTATGTAGATATGTGTGCACAGTATCTGTAATTGTGTATATTAGTAATCCTATGTAGGTATGTGTGCGCAGTATCTGTAATTGTGTATATTAGTAATCCTATGTAGATATGTGTGCACAGTATCTGTAATTGTGTATAATAGTAATCCTATGTAGATATGTGTGCACAGTATCTGTAATTGTGTATAATAGTAATCCTATGTAGGTATGTGTGCACAGTGTCTGTAATTGTGTATTTCAGTAATCCTATGTAGGTATGTGTGCACAATATCTGTAGATGTGTATATCAGTAATCCTATGTAGGTATGTGTGCACAGTATCTGTAATTGTGTATATTAGTAATCCTATGTAGATATGTGTGCACAGTATCTGTAATTGTGTATTTCAGTAATCCTATGTAGGTATGTGTGCACAATATCTGTAGATGTGTATATCAGTAATCCTATGTAGATATGTGTGCACAGTATCTGTAATTGTGTATATTAGTAATCCTATGTAGATATGTGTGCACAGTATCTGTAATTGTGTATTTCAGTAATCCTATGTAGGTATGTGTGCACAATATCTGTAGATGTGTATATCAGTAATCCTATGTAGATATGTGTGCACAGTATCTGTAATTGTGTATATTAGTAATCCTATGTAGATATGTGTGCACAGTATCTGTAATTGTGTATTTCAGTAATCCTATGTAGGTATGTGTGCACAATATCTGTAGATGTGTATATCAGTAATCCTATGTAGATATGTGTGCACAGTATCTGTAATTGTGTATATCAGTAATCCTATGTAGGTATGTGCGCACAGTGTCTGTAGATGTGTATTTCAGTATTCTTGTGCATGTGTGCAGCAACCTCAAAACACTCCATACAAGTTGTGGCAGTGTTGTCACTCACTGGAGGTTGGATGTAATGTCAAATCCCAGCCTCTGTAGCACAATACTGCCAGGACACCCTGAAGTGGTCATGGTGCTTGGAGTAGCCAAAATCAAATAAAATAAAATATATAAGTGAATGGAGCAGCAGTCAATAGCAATCAGTGTTCACTTCAATGTAATTCGCTGTTTTATTTAAATAAGTAAGAAATGGCGTAGTATGGCTGCATTGTGCTTGTAATCCAGGGCTTTTCCCACTTAGGGTTTATAAAAAGAGTAAATTACCTCCATTTGTTTAAATATACATAGGGATTAAGGAGAGAGCGCAGGTAACTTTTTTTTTTCTTTGGTTTTTACTTTATAAAAAGAGATTGTGGGATTAGACAAAATGCTGGAAATTGCCTATTATATAGAATATCAGTTTATGTCACTTGATAACAAAAAAACAAAACAATATTCCGTTTTATTATCATACCTTTATGGATATTGTTATTGCAATCGATATAACAACTGAGCATTTCAGGATGTTGATGCAGTTTTCCAACAGTAGAGGGCGACCTTTCATCATAGCAGAACCCCTCCAGTATTTAGCCCAGGCTGCTGAAATCCCTCTCCCTCCCTTATTGAGGCAGCATTCTTTAAATATTTCTGCATATAATAGGAAATAAAATGTGTGGAAAAAGGCATTTTAGTTATAATTTAGGGCTAATTAAAGTTTAGGGCACATGGAATGAACCCCACAGGGCAGCTCCTAATTAGCTTATTGAATCCATATAGTATTTTAGTGTTTCTATTCCTGTAAAATATTATGGGGATATTTTAGTGAAATGAGATGTGATATTTGGGGCAATGATGCCAGTAACGTTCACTGATCAGGCCTTACGCTGCTGTCAATATAAATTAGTTTATATGAGTGGCTTTAAAAAATAAATAAAATCTACAAGAGAGACAATGGGCAACAATTGAACTAAATCACTATTTGCTTTTAGAATACCTCAGGAAAATGGGCGATCGTTTGGCATTTGACACAGTCAGGAGTATATTGGAGAATAGAATAAACTGTCATTAGAAGCGTTTATAGATTGAGTAGTTTAGTAGTGTATAGACGGAGCAGTGTATAGATGGAGCAGTGTATAGATGGAGCAGTGTATAGACGGAGCAGTGTATAGACGGAGCAGTGTATAGATGGAGTAGTGTATAGATGGAGTAGTGTATAGACGGAGCAGTGTATAGATGGAGCAGTGTATAGATGGAGTAGTGTATAGATGGAGCAGTGTATAGAGGGAGTATTGTATAGATGGAGTAGTATATAGATGGAGCAGTGTATAGATGGAGCAGTGTATAGATGGAGTAGTGTATAGACGGAGCAGTGTATAGACGGAGCAGTGTATAGACGGAGCAGTGTATAGATGGAGCAGTGTATAGATGGAGCAGTGTATAGATGGAGCAGTGTATAGATGGAGTAGTGTATAGATGGAGCAGTGTATAGATGGAGCAGTGTATAGATGGAGTAGTGTATAGATGGAGCAGTGTATAGATGGAGTAGTGTATAGATGGAGCAGTGTATAGATGGAGCAGTGTATAGATGGAGTAGTGTATAGATGGAGCAGTGTATAGATGGAGTAGTGTATAGACGGAGCAGTGTATAGACGGAGCAGTGTATAGACGGAGCAGTGTATAGACGGAGCAGTGTATAGACGGAGCAGTGTATAGATGGAGCAGTGTATAGATGGAGCAGTGTATAGATGGAGCAGTGTATAGATGGAGTAGTGTATAGATGGAGCAGTGTATAGATGGAGCAGTGTATAGATGGAGCAGTGTATAGATGGAGCAGTGTATAGACGGAGCAGTGTATAGATGGAGCAGTGTATAGATGGAGCAGTGTATAGATGGAGCAGTGTATAGATGGAGTAGTGTATAGATGGAGTAGTGTATAGATGGAGCAGTGTATAGATGGAGCAGTGTATAGACGGAGCAGTGTATAGACGGAGCAGTGTATAGATGGAGCAGTGTATAGACGGAGCAGTGTATAGACGGAGCAGTGTATAGATGGAGTAGTGTATAGATGGAGCAGTGTATAGATGGAGCAGTGTATAGATGGAGCAGTGTATAGATGGAGCAGTGTATAGATGGAGTAGTGTATAGACGGAGCAGTGTATAGATGGAGCAGTGTATAGATGGAGCAGTGTATAGACGGAGCAGTGTATAGACGGAGCAGTGTATAGATGGAGTAGTGTATAGATGGAGTAGTGTATAGATGGAGCAGTGTATAGACGGAGCAGTGTATAGACGGAGCAGTGTATAGACGGAGCAGTGTATAGATGGAGCAGTGTATAGACGGAGCAGTGTATAGATGGAGCAGTGTATAGATGGAGTAGTGTATAGATGGAGCAGTGTATAGATGGAGCAGTGTATAGATGGAGCAGTGTATAGACGGAGCAGTGTATAGATGGAGCAGTGTATAGATGGAGCAGTGTATAGATGGAGTAGTGTATAGATGGAGTAGTGTATAGATGGAGCAGTGTATAGATGGAGTAGTGTATAGATGGAGCAGTGTATAGATGGAGCAGTGTATAGACGGAGCAGTGTATAGACGGAGCAGTGTATAGACGGAGCAGTGTATAGACGGAGCAGTGTATAGACGGAGCAGTGTATAGACGGAGCAGTGTATAGATGGAGTAGTGTATAGATGGAGTAGTGTATAGATGGAGTAGTATTGGGAACAAGAGTATCTAGGGAGCTGTTCCATCCTCATATGTGAAATGAGCTGTGAAATAATTAAGCAAACCAGGGCTATGGCAGGTCTGGGAACCGCTTGCTTATGTTTAAATAAGAGTTTTGTGTCTGTTTGTTTTTTTCTTTAAAGGGACACTGTAGTCACCAAAACAACTTTAGCTTAATGAAACAGTTTTGGTGTATAGATCATGCCCCTGCAGTCTCACTGCTCAATTCTCTACCATTTATGAGTTAAATCACTTTTTTTTTATACATCTCTAGCCACACCTCCCTGCATGTGACTTGCACAGCCTTCCTAAACACTTCCTGTAAAGACTCATCTATTGTTTACACTTCCTTTATTGCAGATTCTATTTAATTCAGATTTTTTTTTAAAATCTCCTGCTCTGTTAAAAGCTTGCTAGATCCTGGACAGGCCTCATGTATGTTATTGAAGTTAAATTTACAGAGCAGGAGATAAAAACTTTTAAAGTACGTTATATCTGATTAAAATTGAAAAAAAAAAAAATTCCCCATGCAGGCTGTGTCGGTCAGGGGAGCTGTGGCTAGGGCTGCAAAAGCAGAAACAAAAGTGATTTAACTCCTCAATGGCAGAGAATTGAGCAGTGAAACATCAGAGGCATGGTCTATACACCACAACTGTTTCATTAAACTAAAGTTGTTTTGGTGACTATAGTGTCCTTTTAAATTTTACATCAGTTAGCTGCTTCTCAAAAAAAGATGATATGTGTGGTGAATAAGCATGCACAGCAAATTTCATTCTTTTTTTTCTTTTTATTTTAAGGTGAAAATTTATTTCATACATATCATGAATTACATTTTATATTAACCAATTAAATATAAACATTACCTAAAAAAAATAATAATAACCTAACACAGGATGAAGTTGTTATGCCTGGAGTAAGCTTTTAAACAATCAGGTAGAAAACCCCACATGTTTTGCTCTAGTGATGAGTAGGTGTGTACAGAGAACGTTGCATTGCAAATCTTTCTCTGACATTTCTTTTTGTATTATCTAGACTAGTTTGTTCTAATTTGGAAAATCTCTTAACAGTGATACATTTTTAGAACAGTTGAGGGTGACCTTTCGTTATTAATAATACCACCTGCACATAGCACAAGTGATTCCATTTAAAAATCTCGCCTTACTGAAAGTTAATTTTAAAATGTCACTGTTATTTATAGCGACACTGATATATCACCAGGTTTAAAGAAACACTGCAACATTATAGCAACATTTACATCGCCGGCCGCACGATATTATAGGACTTGGTCGCTGGTATTGGCAATTCCGTACAGCAGTAAACCACACAGCGGAGGTTTGTTAGGGGTTATTGTAGGCAATGTAAAGGCTCCATTTTATTATACAGGTTATATTGTTTGGAGTTCCCTTGTGTGATTCTTCCAGTCCACATTAAAATGTTTTTGATGCTAATTGAGAGCCCACAGCAGCCTATTTCCTCTGTGCTGCATAGGCAGATGAGAACGTATTAGCCTGTACAGCAATGGGTGGTTGTGATTGGCTAAGAGTGTCAGCTGACAAAGCAGCCATTGCTGGTATGTGATGTGGTTAGAAGGAAGTGCTTAATTTCTGCCTTAGCCATACCTCCGATGTTAAACTTCTTATAAGGATTTAACCCGGAATGGAAGGACTGTGTCACGCAAAGAACTATAACCAATTCAGTGACATGAAATGGTTATAGAGCCTACAGTGTCCCTTTAACGTTAGAGAGCTTTTGGTGTAAGGATAACTGCCAGGGCACTATAATGTATCATATTCACATTTAAATTACACCTCTTTTTTGTTTAAGAACTCTTCAGGTCACACTCTATCCTATAATAATTTTATGTATAATTTTATTATTTGGAATCATGTTATGGCAGCCATCAGATTGGGTAAGATTATCAGATTTTCACACAATAAGGCTGTACGCACTTAAATAAACAGTAAAATACAGTGGAGCCCATGGGATGTCTTCCTTCAGATCCCAAAGGACAGATCAATTACATTACAGATATATGGACATTATAAAACCCCTGTTTAGATCACATGCCCTGAATTGGGCAAAACCATCCAGCTACATCCAGACTGCAAAATCCATACATTGTTGACGGAATTCATCTATGTCCAGGTCTTGTCATTTAGGCATCAAACAGGCATGAATATGGTAAATCTGTAAGTAAGCAAAGAAAAATATAGACCTGATGGTATAAATAAGCTGTATATAGGAAGGGGTGCGGTGGAAAGAACTCACATGGACCAGAGCCCTATGAGCTGTAAATTGACCTGGCTCTCACTATGGTCCATAGTCAATTTGATACCCCAGGAGTTGGAATTCAGATGTGCCATGAAGAGTTGTAGTTCTCCTACAGAACCTCGCTAAATAAAGAACAAATCATCAATGTAACGGCGATAGGTGACCAGATTCTGCACCCAGCCATGCTTCCCATAGATGTAAGTCTGTTCACAATGGGACATAAATAAATTGGCATAGCTGGGTGTGAATCTATTCCCCATCGCTGTTCCAAGAATCTGAGTTTTTAACCACTTTTTTATTATAAAACTATTTTTTATTACTAAACTTAGATACTATTCCATTAGGGGTCTTTTGCCTTTCTATCCTATACCACACAGAATCGTTTTGGCTTGATAGTACTCAGCACACAGCCTTCATCTATAGATTGTGGGATTTTCCCTCTCAAGTAGAGCCTTGCAAACGCAGAGCCAGGGGTGATAGGACTCTGGTCCATGTGAGTTCTTTCCCCCACTCCTTCCTATATACGGCTTATCTATACCATCTGCACTATATTTTTCTTTGCTTACTTACAGATTTACCACCTTTAGTAATGGTGCACTATTTTGGTAATATTGTCTATTTCTGTGCATACTTTTCTGTGTCACTGGGTTAGAGTGCAGCTGCACTGACTAATAGCATATTTTCTTAGCGCTTACTCATTTTTGGATTGTTCTGAATATGAATATACAAAAACAAGTCCTGCGCTCAAACTCCCACTACTCTTTGCCTTGATGTGGCAGGTAGGCTAATGACCATCGGAGTTACTAAATAACCTCCATTTATTTTAACATGCATGGGGATTTGGGAAGAGCGCAGGCCTGAATATGGTCTAGATTTCCATCAGAAGGCTGGAACGCAGACTGATTGTGGCAAATCCAGGCACAATCACGGCTATTAGCCTTTTATAGGCTTCCAACACTATAAAAGGTATCGCAAAGCGTGGGAAGATTTCCCACACTTTGCTGTATTACCGAGAGCACTCTGATTGGTTGGCTAGTAAACCAACCAATCAGTGTAATCTGACAGCCAAGTCTTGAGAAAAGGAAGACTTGACTGTCAGAATGCTCTGATTGATGACTAGCCAACCAATCAGAGAGCTCTTAGTCATATTGCAAAGCATGGGAAATTTGTAATTAGCAAACGGGATTCCTGCCAGATGCATTAGGTTTATTATTGGTCGCAATCCGGTCATTGATAAATCTGATTTCGGTGCTGTAAATTGGTTTAAAATGTGGAAATCATGTTTTTCCGAACTCACCCGAATCAATGTTTCAGAATCAGTCGGACCTACTGAATCCTGACCGCATTTGGCCTTAGTAAATATAAGAATTGCCAACGTGGTTGCTTTTACCAGATTTTGTGAATTTGGAAATCCAATGTTTATTGAATAACCTTGAAGGTGTTAGTTATCTGTGTTCCCAGCTGCATTGACCGCACTACATCAATGTAGAGTATTTTAAGGATTTTCTTGCCTGCCTGTAATTTTTTAAGTTGTTGTATTTGATGATGTAAATAGTTGTATAAATAGTTTCTTAGTTGTAATCCATGTACAGGTCTCAGAATCCCTGAACAGCAATGCGTTCTTTAAAAGGTAGAGGGCAGCCTTTCATCTCTAATGAACACCACAATGTGTAGCACACTAGCACTGACAGCTGGAAGGAACAAGGCTTCCACCGCTCTATCTTTCTGAATAACCAATCATTTAAGATGGATAGGGTGGAGTGGTTGGTAGCATCATTTTTACTTCTGAGTACAGGACTTGTGTTTTTTTTATGTGGATGGTGCAACTTTATAAGGAAAGAACTTTTTAACCGAGTACATGCATGTTTGACTGGCAGGAAGACCATCTCAGGAATATTAAGGCTAAAGGGATCTAAAGAGGTCATAGATGCTGGGGAAAGGCTTACGAAATCTTTACCCCAAGCAGGGCAAAATCATCCTATTAGACAGCTATTATCGCATTGCTACGTCTGCGACAGCACCGTCAGCGACTCCAAGAGATGTGATGGTCCAGTTTGTGTCCCAGCTGTTGTGTCTGCATAAGAGGTTCACCTACGTATTTATTTGCATTATACCCACTGTCATTCTATGCTAATCGATCCAGAGAAACCTTATTGTGGTGACAGTTCCTTAGCTCTATGATCAAAATTCTCCAGAAACATCCTTTACCAATGGGGCAGTCCTAGGGCCCAAGTTAGTAAAAATGGGACTCAAACTTATTAAGGTGACAGACAAAATTACTTTTTTGCAGAACCTTAGTATTGCACATGCCACCGGACCACAACCAGCTTCTTCTGTCTAACTCCAGTGGAAAGGGCTACTCCTTTGGCACCAACTTGTGGAGGTTCTAAAACCAAATATGGGAGACCTGCTGGCTAAAATTCCCTTTACTAGTTCATTTTTTTGTATGTTTTGCTTCTTTTACTTACCTTGCGTTGTATAATGTTGTGACACAACATCTGTAATCTGTACGGAAATAAGGTTTTAGAGCATGAGTATATGTTTTGTCTTAATCAGTCTACCAGGTTCTCACCCCCTTACACAAATATCAAATATTCATGCTATTGTTATGTCTACGTGTCTGATGTCAGTGGTCTATGTCACCTTACTACGTGGTATTAGACAACTCCTGTGCTATGCTACTCATATCTCATATCTCTATTGTTACGAATACATGTTTGGCTCCCTCAGAATGGAGTAAAAATATAGTTTTACTTATTTTTTTACATCGCCATGCTCGTCTCACCGCGGCTGGCCCTGCCTTCATGACTTAAATCAACAATTTTGGCAAACTCAGCTAATCCAATACTTTCCCATAAGAAAGCATTGAAAGACTATTGAGCATGCGCGGCAAAATAAAGCACTGCGCCGCTCAGTATCTCCTTATAGAGATGCATTGAATCTGCATGGAGACGTTTAACTTATTTGCTGCACACATGGCAGCACTGAAATAGGAAGTACCTCTAGTGGCCGTCTGAATGCCGTCTGAATGACTGCACCTACAGGTATTACTAGGTATGCCTGTGTCCCACTCAACAGCACACACAATCACACTCAACAAGCCCCATGAAATCACACTTATCCAACTATACACATACGCATCACACTCAGACAAGCACCACAGTCACAGTTGGTCAACCACTGCACAATCACACAGCCACAACACACATCCCACCCAGGTGTAATGCTTAGGGGGCATAGAGGATGAGCAACATGAGGGTCCTTTCTTGATTCTTTCACTGGGGACAGCGGTTCCCAGCTATGCACCTAATTTATAGAATTTATTTTCTGTAACAAAAAAAAAGACAAAATGTGCCGAGAAAGTTAGAACTTTCTTATTTTGTCTCCCTTTCCTGGACAATTAACATCGGTGTAAATACTGAATTGCAATGAAAAAATGCCATAAGACCTCTGTAGGTCACTATAGCCCATGGGTCGTCAACCTGGTCCCTACCGCCCACTAGTGGGCGTTTCAGGATTCCAGGTGGGCGGTAGGGATTTCCTCGTTTTGATAGACTGGGCGGGCGGTTGCCAGCCGGCGGTACCCCTGCGACTGGGTACCGCCATCACCATTTGCGGCCCCGGCCCGCGCGGTAAACCGCCGGGGCCACCTTCCAAGGTGTCCATCGGGTGGCCCATGCTGTCAGGGCCACCCGATGGATGTGGATTGTAAGGGGGCCCGGTCAGCGCTGGGCACTTTAACAGCGCGACCGGGCCCCCTGTAATGACATCACAGAGCTGGGAGGAAGTGACTGCACGTCACTCCTCCCAGCTAACACTGAGAGCCGCGCGGGAGGAAGACCAGGGAGTCAGAGTGGAAACTCTGACTCCCATCCACCTGAGCCACCACTGGACCCCAGGGAAAGTCACCCTCCGGCACCTTAAAGGTAGGAAACAAGAGGGTGACTTAAATATAATGTGTGTGTGTGTGTGTCTTTGTATGTATGTCTTGTGTGTGTGTCTTTGTATGTCTTGTGTGTGTCTGTGTGTATGTGTCTCTGTATGTATGTCTTGTGTGTGTGTGTGTGTGTGTGTGTGTTTGTCTGTACATATGTGTGTATGTATGTGTGTCTTGTCTTTGTATGTATGTGTCTTTGTATGTGTGTCTTGTGTGTATGTGTCTATGTATGTCTTATGTGTGTGTCTGTATGTGTGTGCATGTCTGTGTGTGTCTGTATGTATGTGTGTCTGTCTGTTTGTATGTATGTGTCTTGTGTGTCTGTATGTGTGCCTGTGTGTGTGTCTTGTGTGTGTGTGTCTGTATGTGTGCCTGTCTGTTTGTATGTATGTATCTTTGTATGTGTGTCTTGTATGTGTGCCTGTATGTGTGTATGTATGTGTGCCTGTCTGTTATAGTGGACTATAGTAAGTGGGCTACCTAGCTCAGCCTTCCTACTGGGCATTGCTATAAGGAAGGTTAAAAAATAGAAAAAAGGGGGAAAAAAGGTATGGAGGGGAATTGAGGAGGGAGAGGAGATGAGCTGACGCACAAATGAGAAATCATATTATGCGCAAACAGAGAAGTCGTCTGAATATCACCGAAAGAGACCTTCGTTTGTTCCTTAACGAAAATCGAACCAGATATCAAATATTTAGTCTCGCAGCATCAACCTCAAGGATCTCATTAATCACTAGTAAAGGTAATTTCAATTTACTTTATTGTTTTCTCATTAAACTTTATAATGTTAAAAACATTATAAACATGCATTAAGTAGAAATAAAAAGATAAATGGACGTACATTTTTTTTTTTTTAAACACCCTCCTTTCTAAAAAATATTCTGCACTTGCGCGAAAACTGGTGGGCGGTAAAGGACATTTTTTCAACCAAAAAGATGCATTAGTGGGCGGTAGGTAGAAAAAGGTTGACTACCACTGCTCTAGCCTACAAAAGGGATCCAGACAGGATACAATACACAGCAATAGCAAGGATTTGTCTGTGTGTACTGTACTGTCACCTACTGGCCATATATGGAATTGCAGGGAATGTTAACTCTGCATTGTTCAGAAGACTATTCAGAGTAAAACTGCAAACCCTTCTCTTCTGTTGCAATACATAGAAAAGTTATTGCATTAAAATATGCAAAATAATCAGTTAAACATAACATAAAATTAAAGGGACACTATAGGCACCCAGACAACTTTATCTAATCAAAGTGGTCTGGGTGCAGTGTCCCTGTCCTCTTAACCCTGCCAGTGGAAACTTTGCTGTTTCAAAGAATATGCATTGTTTACATTGCAGGGGTTAGAGTGCCTCTAGTGTCTGTATACCAGGCAGTCACTAGAGGTGCTTCCTGCTCCCTAACTCCGTTTAAGGTCCTCATAGCGTCTTCAAATCCTACTATTATGGTGTCCCCTTAATAAAATTGATATTATCTTAAAATGTTAAAATTAGTAATATTAATATTCGTAATAATAAAATTATTCATATATAAGCAATTATATATGCCAGAGGCCTGTTTACAGTAATGGTTGTTGATTAGCATTATTGTTGTTTTTTGTAGAATTATTAAACATTTACCCAAAGAATTGTTGCTGGAAAGAAACATGCAGATTTTAAATATAATTACATTTTAAATAGGTCTCAATACTAGGAGCTTTTTTTGTTTGTTTTTAAAGTAATATTAATCTCCCCTAAATATTTTTAATATATCATATATCACAGAGATACATAATGTATTCAATGTGAAATTTCAAGATATACTCTGTGGCGGACCACTTAATAAGGGACCAGAGTGTCACCACCAAGGCTGTCCTTTCCCCTTCAAAGTATCCCATTTAGCGAAGTATTCAGTGATTATAGTTCGCAGTAAAGCAGTGTTATAGCCTTTTCCCACCATACATTAGTCGAGACTTAATGCTGGGAGTAGATCTGATTTTATTGCCATCAACACGGACCTCCAGCATGGGGTTCCTAGTCAACAGTACAATGATCCAGCCCAGATGCCTCTGTGTCTGGGAAATAATTGTGTTTTCTCTCGCCAAGCTAATTATCTCACGGACACAGAGCTTACAACATAAAATATCCCCAAAAACATAACAAAAACCCAAAGGAACCCCACATAATAAACATCCCCGGATAGTTCTGAGGCTTGGAGATGTTACTGGTATGGGCATAAGTGACTGGGTGCTCCATCACATACTCATCATACCTTTGATCCAGTGTTTGAAGCTTCGTTGGTTTTACTAATCTGTAACACCCACCTCTGATCCGCACTGCACTCCGTCTGCAATCTTCTGTGACTTGCCCTGCTTGAAGGGATCTTTCCTGAGCAGGGCAAACCCACTCTGTGGCGCCAACAGCCCGGCTTGATTGCTAGCATGCGGGGGTCTGAAACAAGTGATGTCAGCCACTCCATTTCTATACTCTCCAGCCAGCGCTAGCAATGTTGGCTACGGGGTTACTAGAGCAACCATGCACATGGCTGTTTTTGTGATATGTGAGGGCAGATGAACTGTAGCCCCATGTAGCTAGAGCGCAGCTAAGCGGAAAAAGGCCTTGACAGGGGTTAGGAGGCGGGCTTAGGAGGAAGTGGGCAAGGGTTGGAATTATGGGTAAGTGGGATTGGCTATTTAAATGAGCAGCCATTTTGGGTGAGTCATTCTAACTTTCTACCTGGTTGAGTTTGTGTTCACCCCTGTGTGCGCAGATTTGGCTTGGTGGGATTTTCTTTTGTCTCCTCTGCAGGTACGATGGACGACGTGGAGCGTTTGCTGGAGGGGATCAAGTCAGCGGCGAGGAATCAGGGAGCAGACTGGCTGCGGGCCCAGCTGGGCCCTGCCCTGGCGGAGGCGGCGGTGGCAGACCTGTCCGTGCCAGGAGGCCCCCGAGGTGGCTAAGCCCGGGCGTGGGGCCCGGTGAAGACATCCCTGGTGGCAGTGGCGGTTCCGCTGCGGGCGGCAGCAGGCCCGGAAGCCGCGTGGTCTAGGCTCCGCCTCCCCGCGAGCGGCCGGAGCCTCGGATGAGTGCTCGGCGGCGGAAGGATGTCGCGGACGGGGGCGCTGCTGCTTTCGGGACGGAGGTGTCCGGGCGGCCCCCTGGTGGTTCGGGAACCACGGAGGGGAGGTCCAGGAGGGCTTCCCCCCCATCGGAGAGTGATGAGGCCGATGAGTCTGGATCCGGGAGACCGCATGGCCGGCCTGGGAGGCAACAGGCAAGTGCAGAGGGCTCCGGATGGGGCCCTCTTGGCAGGAAGGACGCTAGGGGGAACTCTGCCACGAGGAGGGGCTGGAGTAGTCCAGTAGAGGGCGCCCGGGCCCTAGTCGTAAGGGGGGAGGGTCCTGGGGCCCCTAAGAGAAAGTGTGGTCAAAAAGGGTTAAGTTCCAAGGGCGGTGGGGGTTCCCGGGGTGCGGCCAGGTCAGTGAGCGGGTCCCCCGAGGGGGCGGATGGTAGGTCTGGGCTGGCAGGGTCTGTTAAGCATGGGGGGAAGGGTAAAGGGGCTGTGGCAGTTGGTGCGGGGAAAGGGGTCCCGGAGGTAGATAGGCAGAGAAGTGGGGTAGGCGGGGGATTGGGATCCTCTGTAGTGGGTGGGCGGCGGGGGGGCTGTGGCCTTCGGGGGGGCCCGGATTCTGGGAGTAGTAGTGGCAGCCCCTCGCCAGTTAGGTCTCCGGGGTCCCGGGATACTCGGGGGAGGTCAGGTCGGCACTGCTCCCCCTCGGACAGCTCGGCAGGGGATGGTGTGGCAGCCCCTAGGTATGGTCAGCGGGGGCGGCCTACTGGGAGAGACGGGAGGAGTCGTAGCCCCAGGGGTTCCCAGGTGCCGTGTGGTAGTAGAGCTCAGCGGGAGGCTTCGGTACAGAGCAGGCGCTCCCGGGGTCGTGACGGGAGGGGAAGTGATGCTCGTTACACCCTACCCAGGACTTCTTCTCCTTGTCCTAGGTTTCGGAGCCGTTCCGCCTCCTCGCAGGCAGGACACCGGGTGGGCTCCCCGGTCGGCGAGACAGCGGCGAAAGTTCCTCTTCCTGGACGTCGGGCGATCAGCACTGCAGCCCCCACCGTTCAGGTGTCGGGGGGCTTGGCCGGTGAGTCCAGTGGGTCACTACACTCCAGCGCTTTAGTTACGACACTTCAGGCACTACTCCACTCATTGGGGGCGGGGGGTGACACTAGCGGCATTGGTCAGGTGTGGGCTCCAGGAGCTGTGGCTACGGGCTCTCGGGTCGGGAATTCCACAGGGCCTAGTTCGGGCGGGGACATGGTGGTGCCGCAGGAAGTAGGGGAGGCTGGGAGTGAGCGGGCTGAGTTGACAGGGGGTATCCCCGACGCGGCTAGGCAGCACGCGTATGTATCTTTTGCGGGTCCGCTGGGGGTTCACTTGAAACAGGACGTAAAGGATAAGATATGGAAGGGTGAGTTCTGTGAGATTTTCTCCCTCCTCCCATTAGAGGACTTTATTGACCTCAAAGAGGAGGATAAGAAGGACGAGAAAAAGGAAGAGGAGGAAAAGAGGAAGCGGTATCGCAAGATTCCGAAATCCTTTGGTAATTGGTTGAGGGCCTTTTGCGTGCTGGCTAGCGTGCTCGGCGAGAAATCGCCGGGGTTATGCTCGCCTCTGTTTTGCTATCTGGATGGCATTTGGGAAGCGTACCGTACTTACGGGGGGTTGGCGTGGTGGCGGTATGACGAGCAGTTTAGGCAACGGCTGGCGGCTAATCCAGGTATGCGGTGGGATCAGATGGACCTGCCGCTCTGGATGAAGCTGATGATGGCGCAGAAGGCGCAGCCCTTTCAGAACTCGGCCGGCGCAAGGGGGCAGTCCGCCTCGTCGGCCACCTTACAAAAGGGCTTATGCTGGCTCTATAATGAGGGCCAATGCAAATGGGGGGCCACCTGTCGTTTCAAGCACGAGTGCTCCGGCTGCGGGGGCGCTCACGGGCTCAACCGATGCTTCAAGAAGGGTAAGTCCGGAGGCGCCGGTGCGGCTGTCGCGGCCGGGGGAGGGGGTGCATCCGCTTCCCCGGGGCTTAACCCCAGTGAGGCTAAGCGCGATGGAGCCGTGGCTAAGCCGCTACGGTAACAGGGCGGATGCTGCTGTGCTCCTGGCGGGTTTTGCAACGGGGTTTTTTATTCCGTTTCAGGAGCGGGAGGGGGGATCGGGGAGGCTGCGCAACCTGAAGTCTGTCGCTGACTTCCCGGACGTGGTGAGGGAGAAGCTGGGCAAAGAAGTCGGGCTGGGCCGCATGGCGGGCCCGTTCGCAGTGCCTCCGATGGAGGGCCTGCGGATTTCCCCACTTGGAGCCGGGTAAATTTAGACTCATTCACCATCTCTCATACCCGAAAGGGGAGTCGGTGAATGACGGTATTAGTAAGGACTTATGCTTAGTGTCGTATGCGTCTTTCGACCGGGCGGTCGAACTGGTCAGGCGGGCCGGGCATGGGGCTCTGATGGCTAAAGTGGACATTGAAGCGGCGTTTCAGCTGCTGCCGGTCCACCCGGACTGTCATCACCTACTAGGGTGTTTCTTCGAAGGGGCCTACTTCGTGGACTTGTGCCTGGCCATGGGTTGTTCCATTTCGTGCTCCTATTTTGAGAAATGTAGCACTTTTCTCGAATGGGTGGTACGGGAGGAGGCGGGGAATCGTTCTATTGTGCATTATTTGGATGATTTTCTGTGTGTAGGGCCGGCTTATTCCTTGGAATGCCTGCGCCTGCTGCGGACGGTTGAGTGGGTGGCGGGCCACTTCGGGGTTCCGCTGGCGGCGGATAAAACGGAAGGCCCGACCACGTGTCTGGAGATAGACTCAGGGCTGGGCGAATGTCGGCTGCCCCGGGATAAGCTGGACAGGCTTCGAGGGGCGGTGGCTGGGGCGCGCAAGGTTACCCTGCGGCAGCTGCAGTCTTTGATTGGGCTGCTCAATTTCGCGTGCCGGGTCATACCAATGGGGAGGGTCTTCAGTCGCAGTTTGTCGGCTGCTACCGCGGGGGTTCGGTCCCTGCACCATTTCATCCGGGTGTCGGCGGCCATGAGAGCGGACTTGGGCATCTGGGATGCCTTCTTGCGGGATTTTAATGGGACGGTGTTGTTCCGGCAGGAGGGCCAGTCGTCGGCCGAGCTGGAGCTTTTCACGGATGCATCGGGCAGTGTGGGCTTTGGGGCGTATTTTGGTGGTAGCTGGTGCGCGGAGAGGTGGCCGGACTCTTGGGGATCGAGCCCTCTTATGCGCAACTTGGCTTTCCTTGAGTTGTTCCCGTTGGTCGTTGCAATGGCACTGTGGGGCGACGGGCTGCGCGATCGGAAGGTGGTCTTTTTCTCGGACAACATGGCAGTGGTACACGCGGTGAATCGTCAGTCTGCGGCCTCGAAGCCGGTGGTTAAGCTGCTTAGGCGACTTGTATTGCTGTGTATGTCCCGGAATGTTGTTTTTCACGCGCGTCATGTTCCAGGCTATTTGAATGAGGTGGCTGATGCTCTGTCTCGTTTTCAGTGGTCCCGATTCTGGCTGGCGGCGCCGGGGGCATCGAAGGAAGGGCAGGCTTGCCCGGACGAGATTTGGCAGCTGGGAGCATCCTGCTTGGAGGACTTGTGAAGGCTTCCCTGGCACCGGCCACTTGAGCCTCGTACAGTAAGGTTTGGGGCTTGTGGGAGCGGTCGCTGGACGGGTTGGCCTTGGACGGCGGGGATGCCCTGCGGGATGCTTTCCTGTGGTACACCTGTCAGTTGCTGGCGAAAGGGCCGTCCCCTGCCGTGGTGGACAGGTCCATGGCGGCGATGGCGTTTTGGTTTAGGTGGCATGGGAAGGAGGACTTTACCAAGACCTTCATCATCAGGCAAGCCCTGAAGGGTTATTGCAAGGGACGCAGGTCGCCAGCTATTGGGGGATTTGGTGGGTCTATTGCCTGAGGTCTGTTTCGATGGGTTTGAGGCTTCGCTGTTCAAGGTGGCGTTTATTTTGGCCTTTTTTGGGGCGTTCCGAATTGGGGAATTGGTGAGTGCTAATAAGATGGTGCAAGGGGGTCTGCAAGTTTCGGGGGTTCGTGTTTTGGATAGAAAGGTAGTAGTGCACCTTGGCAGATCCAAAACGGACGTCCGCGGCGTGGGCCGGGACGTGACACTGTGGGCCTTGCCGGGCTCGGCTTTGTGCCCGTTGGCTGCTACGGCGGAGTACCTGGCGCGGAGGCCGGCGATAGGGGGTTCCTTGTTGGTACATGCTGACGGATCGTCCCTTTCTCGGTTCCAGTTCACAAAAGTTTTTCGGTTGGGCCTAGGTAAGTTGGGGCTTCGGGCTGAACGATTTGGAACGCACTCGTTCCGTATTGGGGCGGCCACGGAGGCAGCACGGTTGGGATTGGGGGACGAGGTGGTGAAGCGGATAGGGAGGTGGGAATCGGTAAGATTCCGTTCCTATGTCCGGTTGGGTTTGTTGGAGTGATGGACTTGGGGTCTATATAAAAAAAAAAAAAAAAAGATAAAGGATAACTGAATAAATTACAATGGAACTCTTCAATGTTTTGGGCTGGGGTGGGGGTCTCTGTTAGACTTCCCTCAACATTTGTTTTCTCCTCCCCGGGGCGTGTGGCATGGATCGTGGGCCATTCGTTTGTCTTCTGGGCCGAGAGGAGGGCCGCAGCTCGAGCACAAGGCCAGCAGCTGGGTTTTCCGAGAGGCCAGTTGGCAGTTCGTTGGTTTGGGTATCGGGGGTTTTGCTGGGGGGATGTTTGTGGTGCACTGTTTAGGATGCTGGCGGCGGGGTTCGCGCCGGACTTGCTGGTCCTACATGTGGGGGGTAATGACCTGGGCCTTACGCCGCAACGCCGGCTGGTGAAGTGGATGAAGCAGGACATTAACAAGTTGAGAGGCCTGCTTCCGGGGGTCATGTTAGTTTGGTCGGAAATTGTCCCGCGGCGCCGATGGCGGCACGCACGGGATCCGGTGGCTATGGATAGGTGCAGGAAGAAAGTGAACAGCTTGATGGCAAGCTTTGTCCGGAAGGTGGGGGGTGTGGTGGTGAGGCACCTTGAGCTGGAGGTAGGGTTGCCAGGATACTACCGCTCGGATGGTGTTCATCTCTCGGATGTGGGTTTGGACCTGCTCAACTTGGGTTGGCAGGATGGTATACGGATGGCACTGTTTCTTCGGGGTGGCGGAGCTCAGACAGCTTAAGGGGTCAAGGTCTGAGCTTGTGGCGGGACGGGGAGCTGAAGGAGAGGAAATAGGCTCCCCAGGATGAACGTGAGGTGGAATAAACAAATTGTGGTCATCGGTGGTTGAGAGGTTTCGAGTCCTGGAGGTGGCTCAGAACCTGGTGGGGCAGGGGTATCCGGGTATACCCCTGCCGTGGTTAATGGATGGTTGGCACTTTGGAATGTTGGTGTATGTTATAAATATGTATATGTGTTATTATATGGGGGTCATTGCCTTTTGTATGGTAGCCGAAGGAACAGGATGCGAGGGGGCGGAGTATGGGGGGCAATGACCCATGTTTATCTGTTAATTTATTATCGTTATTATTATTATTATTATTATTATTAATATTATTATTATTATTGGTTAATAAAGCTGTGGAAAAATTTCCCCATATTCATTAGTGTCTCTGTGTTATTGGGTTAGGATATGGGTTTGGTTTGTCCTGGATTCCGACTGCCCAAAATGGCGACTATACACCTGTCATGTCTGAGGGCTTTTCAACTACAGTCTATGACAAAGAATTGACTGACAGGTGGAAGAAATACCTATTTTTAAATAGGTGTTTTCTCCCAATCTATGCATTTGGTAGCAAATCTGCTATCACAATGTATTGATGAAAGATTGTGCTCTTTGAAAAAAAAAGCACATGTTGTAGGCACCATGCTCGGTACCCTTTAAAGTTTATCTTACATAACTGTTTTGTGGTGATGCTGCTTTTCCAGCAAACTGTGACTTAAAAGCCATAAATATCTGCAGTACCTAGTTTAACTATCAATGAGCTACAGAACTCGGAACCAGAGGTAATTTTAAATGACTCATGGACCTATTTCCCTTGGCTAATCATTGATTTTTGCTAGTGGCGCCAGAAGCGGAGACACTCTTAATGGTACTTTATTGAAGTCGTAGGTGTGAGATCATCAGGAATGATTTTAGGATTTTTAACTCCCTCATTACCTATGTACTTTTGGGCTACCAGATCTCACTTCAATGGGATATTTATTATATCACATACTTTCATAGCCGTCTCACTTTTTCAAATATACACGTCCTTGTCTGCATGAGGTTAGTGGGATTAATATTCCCAAGTGGCAGTGGCAATTTACAAGAGCTGGTGCTTTGCAGTGTAACTCCTACTAATCGTAGGCAGCACTGGGGCATTGTAAACAAATTAGCGCAAGGTGCACTCTGACATAAAAGGCAATAATACTTCAGCTCTATTATATTGTGTAGATTACCCTCGTGCTAACAAAACAGCTCTGGTACGTCTAGGCATGGACTCCACAAATCCACTGAATGTGTCCTGCAAGATCTGGAACCAAGACATTAGCAGCAGATCCTTTAAATCCTGCAAGTTGCGAGGTGAGGCCTCTATGGGTTTGATCTTCCAGCACATCCCGCTGATGCTCAAACAGAGTGAGATCTGGGGAATTTGTCCTCAAACCATTCCTGAGCAGAGCAAGTGATGAGAACCGCACTCAGTCCCAACGGCCAATGGTGCTCCAGAGCAGGACCAGCAATCCCAGTACAATAATTCAAAAAGAAAAAACTCACAGGCACTCCAACTTCAAGCCGCAGGCAGATTTATTATGACAGAATGCAACGCAAACTCAAACCATTCCTGAACGCATTTTGCAGTGTGGCAGGGTGTATCCTGCTGACATTGTGTTTTTTAATATATGTCCCCATGGAGGGAGATCTTGTATCAGATTACTGTATAGTAAGGCCATAACTCATTGTTGGTTAAACTGGGCAATACCTGCTGGGCCACGATAGCCATGGGTCAAGGGTTAAGTGGAAAGGTCAGAGAATGTCTTTATGCGGCCATCCTACTGTAAGTGGAGTGGCTGTTCTTGCACTCACCCCAGTGGTTGCTGCTTTCTCTCCACCACATCAGTGCAAGGAAGAGAGTTGGGATGCACCATCCATTCACATACTGTGCTCTGACATTGCAAGAAATTTGTTGAGGCTGCTGGCTGGGGAAAAACAAGAGAGCACAGGTGAGCTTCCACAATGTTTTTTTGGCTACACTCCAGCTTTGCAGAATGAAAGATAAATCATTGTGGTGTGCTTGAGAAATATGAAATTTTGGAGAGTTGGTAACTCGGATGGGGGATATCGGGTATACACAGGTTGGAGGGGAGTTTGGCCAACACATCCTAGTAAAAGGGGAATACGTAACAGAAGCTTCCCCACCTTTTAAATGGACACTATAGGCACCAATACCACTTCAGCTCATTTAAGTGGACTGGGTGCAGTGTCCCAGGTCCCATAACCATAGTTACATAGTTAGATAGCTGAAAAGAGACTTGCGTCCATCAAGTTCAGCCTTCCTCACATTTGTTTTTTGCTGTTGATCCAAAAGGCAAAAAAAAACAAAAAACCCCAGTTTGAAGCACAATTTTGCAACAAGCTAGGACAAAAAATTCCTTCTTGACCCCAGAATGGCAGTCAGATTTATCCTTGAATCAAGCAGTTATTACCCTACATTGAAAGATTATATCCTTGAATATTCTGTCTTTGCAAGTATGCATCTAGTAGCTGTTTGAACATCTGTATAGACTCTGATAAAACCACTTCTTCAGGCAGAGAATTCCACATCCTGATTGTTCTTACAGTAAAAAAACCTTTCCTTTGCCTTAGACGAAATCTTCTTTCTTCCAGTCTAAACGCATGGCCTCGTGTCCTATGTAAAGTCCGGTTTGTGAATCGATTTCCACACAATGGTTTGTATTGGCCCCGAATATATTTGTATAATGTTATCATATCCCCTCTCAGGCGACGTTTTTCTAAACTAAATAGGTTTAAATTTGTTAACCTTTCTTCATAGCTGATATGTTCCATTCCTTTTATTAATTTTGAAGCCCGCCTCTGCACTTTTTCTAGTGCCATGATATCCTTCTTTAGAACAGGTGCCCAAAATTGCACAGCATATTCAATATGTGGTCTTACCAGTGATTTATAGAGAGGCAAAATGATATTCTCGTCCCGAGAATGAATGCCCTTTTTCATGCATGACAATACCTTACTGGCCTTGGCCACTGCTGATTGACATTGCACATTGTTGCATAGTTTGTTGTCTATAACAATTCCCAAGTCCTTTTCGTGTGTTGTTATCCCTAATTCACTTCCATTAAGGGTATACGTTGCTTGTGTATTCTTTACGCCGAAGTGCATAACTTTGCATTTTTCAACATTAAATTTCATCTGCCATTTGAGTGCCCAGTCCTCCAGTCTATCTAAATCCTTCTGCAGCAAAGTAATATCTTGCTCACATTGTATTATTTTACAAAGTTTTGTGTCATCTGCAAACACTGAAACATGACTTTCAATGCTGTCTTCAAGATCATTTATAAAAATGTTAAATAGAAGGGGTCACAGAACAGACCCCTGAGGGACACCACTTGCCACCTCTGTCCAGCTTGAAAATTTACCATTAACGACAACTCTTTGTATTCTGTTTTTAAGCCAATGTTCTACCCAAGAACAAGCATTTTCATCGAGACCGATTTCCTTGAGTTTGAACACTAATCTTTTGTGTGGAACTGTATCAAATGCCTTGGCAAAATCCAAATAGATCACATCCACTGCAACACCCTGATCTATACTTTTACTTACTTCTTCGTAGAACGCAATCAAGTTAGTTTGACATGACCTGTGCTTCATAAAACCGTGCTGATTTTTGCTGATAACCATATTCTTCTCAAGGAATTCTTGAATATTATCCCTTAATAACCTTTGAAATATTTTACCAGCCACAGAAGTTAAGCTCACAGGTCTATAATTTCCAGGCAAGGATTTTGAACCCTTTTTGAATATAGGAACCACATCTGCCTTCCTCCAATCCTCCGGAACACTTCCTGAAAGAAAAGAATCTTGAAAGATTAAAAACAGAGGTTCACTTATTTCTACACTTAGTTCCTTAAGTACACGTGGATGGATACCGTCAGGCCCTGGAGCTTTGTTTATATTAACTTTCTTTAGTTGCTGCAGCACATTGTCTTGAGTTAACCAATTACAATTATTCTGCAAGTTTTTAGTAGCAATCATTTGCACATCTATTGCCATGGGTTCTTCTTTAATATATACGGAGGAGAAATAGTTATTTAGAATTCCTGCCTTTTCTTGGTCTTCATTAACTAACACCCCCGTTTCAGTTTTAAGTGTACCTATACTTTCATTTTTGGGTTTTTTAGAATTTATGTACTTAAAAAATGCTTTGGGGTTGGTTTTGCTCTCTTTAGCTATCATTTTTCATTTTGAAGTTTAGCAAGATTAATTGCCTTTTTGCTCGCATTATTTGCTTTCTTATATCTTTTAACAAACTGCAATTATTACCTTTAAGGGTTAACTCCACTTCTAGAGGCAGTCTACCAGACAGCCACTCGAGGGACTTCCGAGCTGTTAGGTGACTTTTGGTCGCCTAACTGACGCTGGAGGTCCTCACGCTATGCATGAGGACATCCAGCATATAATGCTTTTACATGGGGAAATCCTAATACGAGTGCAGACATTGACATCAGCTAGCAGGTGAAAAAGCTCTGGACCCAGGTAAACAGTAGGTGCTTTTGACCATGGTTGTGGGGAGGATCGGGGGGGGCTGGTGCAGGGGAACATGAAGCTATAGTGCCAAGAAAACAAGCTCCATGTCATCTGCTATTGAATCCTATAATCTGCCCATAGTAAATAGAGAATGAAGTCATTAAACAAAATTCTAAAATCCCTTCTTGTAGTCTGAACTTTACTACTTCAAAAATAAAACATTAAATGGATAATGTAGTGCCAGGAATACAAAGCTGTATTCCTGGCACTACCGATCCCTCTGCCTCCCCTCTCCCTCACGTCCTCTCCAACCTGGTAAATAAAGGGTTAAAGACCCTCTATTTACTTACCTTATCCCAGCGCCGATGTCCCTCAGCGCTGGGTTGAAGCTCAGCTCCGTCCCGCGTGCGCATATGAAATTCTGACCCTGGAGGTCCTCATGCAGAGCGTGAGGACATCCAGCGTCAGATAACGGACCAAAAGTCCAATACAATTCGGGAGCCCTCTAGTGGCTGTCTGGTAGACATCCACTGAGGGCAGACTTAGTCCTGCAATCTAAACATTGCACTTTCTCTGGAACTGCAGTGTTTTACATTGCAGCACTAGGAGCAAAACGGACACAGCACCCAGACCAGTTCAATTAGCTGAAGTGGTCTGGGAGCCTACTCTGTCCCTTTAAGCGTGTCTCCTCATCTGCTGCATCTGGTAAAATCAATGCTTGATACATCATAATATCAGTTTAATTATTTAAAAAAATATTTATTGATTTCCCAGAAACAGGGTAATTTCCTGACAATTCCCAATTTAGTCAATAACCATGACTGCTATGCAGTAAGTTTTGCTTTGAATTCAGTCTCCCTACTTAAAGGAAATAGACAGGTGAGTTGTAGGGTGTGACAGACAGTGACATATTATTTGTATGCAAACCTGGGAACTTATACTTGTCAGATTCAATCAGTTACTAAGAAGATCAGATTGAAGATTTTATCAGGAACTTTTATATAGAACAAATGCATACTGTGCGGTTATCAGTAAAATGTAGACCACAGACATTGACCACGGACATTTAGCTTCATGTTATCCAATGTATTTATGGATTCTTTGGGACAATCAGGGTTCTACCAGATCAATGAGCTCAAAATCTGCCCCCCCCCCCCGCCCCCAGATGTTGAACTATAACCCCCATAATTCTTTGAATGTAATAAATAGCCACACAATCACGTGGAGATGTAGCTTAGCAACATCTGGGGCAGCGGCGTTTGAGATGCCTGTTCAAAATTGTATATATTTTGTGTGGTTATCATAACAAACGTACAAAAAAGGTAATCGCTCACACAGACCAAGATGCCTAATTTGTCTTTTCAGCTAATTTGCTAGGTTTACTTGTATAAGTTATAGTTCGGCACATACATCATATATATATATCCCGCCCCCTCCACCTGTGATGGTGGGTATGACATCCTTACCTGCAAGGCCCTTTTCTGAATGCCTGGGTCCACAGTGGTCCAGTGGCAGTAAGTTTTTTTTTTTGTGTGTGTGGACAATTCTGTTGCTCAAAATGCTTTTACTGCTCCCATGTTACCTCATTTTTGTCTGAATAATGTTTGTCCAGGTTATGACATCATAGAATTTCTGTACTGATAACTTTTTGCTGTACTGCCTGGGAGCATGGAGACACAATAGAGCTGTGAGAGAGCTTTGTGCAGCAGGTAAATCCCCACAGCTTCTGTACCACAAATCACCCTACTAGATCGGCATCCAGCTCTCCCAGAGAAAAGGGACTAGGGTGGAGGCCATGATTACCAGTGCTGGATTGGTAGAGCTGCTACATTGAAGGTTGTTGTCGAAGTACTAGTGCTTAGTAACTTAAAGAATACACCTACTGGACTAACAATGGACTACTGTCAACAAACCCGAGACAGCATGTGCACAACATATCTCTACCTTTAAAAGGAACCTATAGTAATTACAATTACATTTATTTACAACAAATTTCAAGACTAAACCATCTGTTATATCAATGTTATCACTGTCCATTCCCATTTGCTTTATAAAATTACGTTAAGTAAACACCTCATTTCCAGCACTGGGTCTCCTTCACTCCAGCTCCTCCTCCGTTGATGTCAGCATCCAAGCTGACATCACTTGCGATCTCCTCCAATCCATTGCTTCTCATAGCATGAATTGGATCAATGCGGACAAATGCCATGCTTCTCCAATCAAATGCTGCTACCAGCAGCATTTGTTTCTGGAACTGAGTTATACTTAGTTTTGGAGGAGTAAGAGCCTCTAGTGGCTGTCACAAAGACTGCCACTAGAGGTGGATATAGCCTTGAAAGTAAACACTGCAAAGTAAGAATTGCAGTTTCTACAAAATGGCAGGGCCACTATATCCAGACCACTATATCCAGACTTTAGTGGCCCTTTTACTTTTGGTTTTATATTATAAAATGGAGTATTAGCACATACATATGTTTTCCATTTCATGATCAGCCAACTTTACAGATGTTAGGAAATATTCGAATATTAGACACTATTTGGGGTTTATCTGCACTTGTGTATTTGATTTACTGTCTCAGTAGCTTTTGTTTCCCAGATCAACTGGAAAATATTCTCATAATTAGTTTAAACCAAGGAACTTTTTTTTTGTTGTTTTACTTTGTATTGAGTGAATATTTAGATTGTTTAATAGATAAACTTCCCTAATACCAAACAGTTTCCTCTCTGAGTAGATAACAATCATAGTTGCCCAGGTCTTTGTGTAAACCAAATAAGCCATATATTTTGTCACTTTGCTAGCATTCATCATTTAGACCTTTTGGACCCAAGCATGTTGAATAGAGCAAGTACTACTAGAAATAAAAGGAGTGATTGAGAGGAAATGTCAATGTTGGGTTTGAAAAACCAAACTTTTCATTATTGACAGGAAAGAGAAATAATGAAGAGATTTTTTTCAGTAAGTTTGTGCATTGTTGTTAAAGGGTGTTCACTATTGTAATAGTTGCCTACTTTGAGTTTTTCTTCAGATGCCTTAAGGTTTGCTTGATACTATCATACCCAAAACAAAGTGCCATAGTGCGTGAAACCCGTTAGGCTAGGTGTCAGTGCAATCAGTTTTGTTATGATACTGATAGGGACGTGTTGACTGTGCTACCTTTTAATTGAGCTTTAATATATTTTAATTCTACGTAAGCAACAATTTTGACTCTGCAGTATAATGACTATGGGTTATTCTTAGGCTTAACTATTTTCCTCATTGGCATTTCAGTTGGAAAGCACTGTTACAGGATGTTGTGCCATGAACTTCAAGTGCCAAGACTTGATTTTAATTGTTCACCTTTACTGTTAATGTGCTCTGTTTAATTGCACTGTCTCTGCTAGTGATACTAGCAAGCGGTAATAATAGCAAGCAACAGCAATAGCTAATAACATGCCTTCAGGAAGCATGGTTCCCTCTGGCTAAAGTCATGGCCTTCATAGGAGGCATCCCATTCAGCCTTCTCCTTTTCCCAGAGGTTGTGCCTCGGAGGGAGGGTCTATCATGGCCCACGATGGCTCCCCTCCCTCTCCTCAGCATCAGCACGACCAAACACATGGGTTCCTCTGCTACATTTGGCAACCATCATGGTACTGTGTAATGACATTACAGCATCCATTTGGACACCTAGACTAACATTGTAATGTTGGCATCAATCTGGCACTAAGGCTCTCAAATGGATGAGACATTATAGGACACTAGAGTTTCCTTACCGGTGACAAGGGTGATGCCCACATCACACATGCATAATGGGCCTGACCAAAACCTTTAGAACCTAGAGCACCACTGGATCAATGCTTGTTTATTCTGATGCCCTTGCTCCTAAGATGCAGGGTTCTTTTGTATCACTGTGCCACACCTGTGTTTCCTGGAATCTTCGCCCATTGAGTTTCTGATTTGAATTAAGCCTGACAGTGTGGCCGATATACTATCCTGCATTGTAATGGCTGTCTCCAGGTTGCCATTTTAGATATCATTATGCTTGGCAATGGGTGCTTAGCTCAGGGCAGGTGATGGAAGTTCCTGTTTAGGAAATTCCAGCTTTCCATAGCCGGTAGTGGAGGCGGGGATTGGTGTCTGGCAGACCAAGGCATTCCGAGAATTATAACCACTACAGCGAGCTTACGGTGCTTGGAGTTTTCCTTAGATTTCATAAGAAATTAACTGTGCGAACTTCTCTGCAAATATCTATACATTAAAGGGATCCTATAGTGCCAGGAAAACAAAGCTGTTTTCCTGGCACTATAGGGTTAATAGGTCTTCCTCTCCCGCGGGGCTGAAGGGGCAGCGCGCGCATTAGACCTCCCCATAGTAGCCATCTACTAAACAACTGCAAGACAAAGCCACAGCCCGGATTAAATTAAACTTTAAATTAAACTAGATCAGATAGGAAGAAAAAAAGAACAGATTCTGAGAGAGGAAGAGAAAGTGATTGCCAAATGTACGATCGGCATGACATTGCCGCTTTATGACCTGTGGCCAGATTTGAAGAAGGTTTAAATGTCAAAACTGAACCCCATTGAGATGTTATTGGACTTGAACTCAGGCTGCACCAACATCTGGATGAGCGAAATTTGGCAATCCTGGTTTCTTTCTCCATGGTGTTATCAGTCGCCAAATAATCTTGCTTCATATGGATGTCACAACACTTTGTAAATTGTCAAATGCATTTTCATAATGGAAAGAAACAAGTGTACTTTTATATAAAAATGCTGCATTCGAATGGATTTTACAAAAATAAATAAATCTTCTACGAAATGTAGGGCGTCAGCTTATCACTCGGGATAAATGTAGCTCCTTTCACATTCCCGAGATTTTTCGCAGATGGATAACTTCTAGATTACATCCTTCTACAACATTGAAAAAAAGCAAAGGAATCCATAGTGTTTAGTCTTGCACATTCCTTCTTTCTTACCCAGGAGTGAGTGGGGATCAGTTTGACAGCCTAAAAAAAACACAAGTGCCTGCATCAGCCTGGAATTTTACAACATGTGTAATACAGTAGACAGAAAAAAATGAAGAGTGCTAATCAAGTGCAATCTGTAGAAAATGTCTCTCTAAATTCAGTTTATTACAGCGCTGACCAAAGATAGATCCCCAGCTACATGCCTACACTTGGAGATGTACTTTTTGGGCACCACTGGGCTAGATTTAAATAATACCGAATACGAAATATAACAGATATGAAAATCGGTGAGGATTTAAAGAGGAAGTAAAGCATTTTTTGTAAGCTAATATCAGTGAAGCAGATCGCAATTTATTTTTTAAGCAACAATTCCACGTTCACCCTACTTCTTTTCAAATTCTTTTTTTTTTTTTCTTTTAATTCTTTATTTTAGTTGTGCAGGGAAAGTTACAAACAGCACACACTGCCATAACAGCTAGGGCATGCGAATCTTCAGACATAGATTTACATAGGTTAGGCATTAGAAATCATAGCACATTTTTGTAAATTGTTGTCGCTTAACATAAAGTTGCATCCATTTTTGGTATTTCTGAGGGCTAGGGAAACATACAGTATTATCGGCTATGCATAAAAGAAAAGCCACTTATAGGTTACTTATCGGTTAATTAACGTTTTGCAATGCCCCCAGAGTGGATGGAGTCTGCACCTTTTTCCAAGAAACATTAAACTAAAGGCAAACATCAGAGTATAAAGGGCATGCTAAACTGAGTGTGCATACAAATTAAGGTGTCACGCTTAGAGAAGTGGGCAACATGCAAACACTTTTAACTGTCGCTGATGAGTGCTAGGTATCACCCCCTCGCTCCCCAATTACTTGTTCAGTCCGGGGTTATAGACTAAATTTGTGTGGCAATGAGACTTGCTTACAAAGTGTTCTCTCATGTGTCTCTATAGTCTCTGCTTGCTTTGGACTCAGTGTGTTCCCGCCGCAGGTCAGCTGCCCGTGTGTGGCGTGTCTCTGTCAGGGTCGCTCGGTGGGCACCGTGCGGCAGATCTGGAGTAGTATAGCTCCCGGCAGGGTACCTCCTGGATCGCTGTGTCGAGGTGATGACCAGTTGCAGTTCAGGGTCCTGCGGTTTGTTCTGTGTGGCCGGTGTTTGCCTGTGTAGCTTCCTTCCCCGCTGCATGTCGCGGTCTTATCCTCATCCCTGTCTCAGCTTCGAGGCCTGTGAGGTTTGTTTAAAGACAGGGGTGCCTGTGGGTGGGTGGCTGCAGTAGTGGACTGTGCTGCAGATGCCTTCGACCCCTCCTGGTTGTTGCCACTCCGGGTAGGCAGGTAGTTGCTGGTTATAGTGCCCACACACGCGGCCGCCGCCATCTTAGTTTCGATGTTTCCATTGCGGGTCGGAGGCGCCCTTGCTGCGGCACCTTGGGTGCTGTGTGGTGGTCGGGGCTCAAGGGTGAGGACCGGGATCACCCCCCGGTCCATAGGGGGGGGGGGAACGGAGCCGGTTCCTCATGGGTCTGGCTCTTGGCGGAGCATCTGTAGGCGGGATAGCTGGGCAGCGGCCGTCTGCCCCGCTCACCGCCGGAGTAGGCCTCGGTGTGCCAGTGAGGATTCTTCCTCCAGGGGACTAAAACCCTTCCGGTCAGCCTCGCCCTGGTTCTGGTGCTCTCCACCCGGTAAGGGCCGCCGTCACTGAACTGTTTTTATGTGTTAAATCTTAATTTTGCAGCTTAGTCTGCATTTGCTGGAGCTGGTCTTGCGAGCGACCATCCAGCTCGGCGGTCCGGCCCCGCCCCCCCTTTTCAAATTCTTTTATATAAACTTTGAACAATTTATTATTTTATTTTTTTAATTGTCAGTCACATTTTTATTAAAGGACCACTCTAGTGCCAGGAAAGCATACTCGTTTTCCTGGCACTAGAGTGCCCTGAGGGTGCCCCCACCCTCAGGGACCCCCTCCCGCCCGGCTCTGGAAAGGGGAAAGGGGTTAAATCTTACCTTTTTCCAGCGCTGGGCGGAGAGATCTCCTCCTCCGATCCTCCTCTTCTCCTCCCCGTCGGCTGAATGCGCACGCGCGGCAAGAGCTGCGCGCGCATTCAGCCAGTCACATAGGAAAGCATTCATAATGCTTTCCTATGGACGCTGGCGTGCTCTCACTGTGAAAATCACAGTGAGAAGCACGCAAGCGCCTCTAGCGGCTGTCAATGAGACAGCCACTAGAGGACATAGGGGGAAGGCTTAACCCATTCATAAACATAGCAGTTTCTCTGAAACTGCTATGTTTATGAAAAAATGGGTTAACCCTAGAAGGACCTGGCACCCAGACCACTTCATTAAGCGGAAGTGGTCTGGGTGCCTAGAGTGGTCCTTTAAGGCATAAAGTGTAAAAACAACTCAATACAGTGGTGACAAAACACATAACAATTCACAGTACAATTCCGTATGTCTATGAAAGGTACAGAATAAAAACGGCTATACTTAGCTAGGCGAAGGAACACAACAACATGTCACACACAGAATTCAGAGGCCTCATTTTAAAGTAAAATGACATTTACATGTTGGTAGTTTAAACAATACACATAAACATATACAATAACAATAATAAAGAATACATCTATTCATTATATATGTTGCTCATCACCATGCCTAATTTTTTTTACCTGATAGTGCCATACCAAATTAGACCTATGAACACTTCCACAGAAATATAAAATGATTTGTCTGCAGCACAGGGATTTTAAGTTCGGGGGAAACTTTTTATGTAAAATTCTTTCAGTGCGCTGTGATATTACCCGGTGACAAATATCCCAAGTCACAGAAATGGGTGGAAATAGATGAAGCCAAAGATTATATTTTACTTTTTAGAAAACAAAGGGCATGAATGAAAATTAGATTGTCACGTATCTTTTATTTTTACTTGATTGTTCCTTATATTGAGTCAGGGATCAGGGATTAATTGTTCAGATAACGCCTTCAACGTTAATAGTTATCAACAGAAGTGGGAAAATTAAAAATTAAAGGTACACTATTGGCACCCATACCACTTCAGCTCATTGAAGTGGTCTGAATGCAGTGTCCCTGTCCCACTCAGTCCTGCAATGTAATTCATGGCAGTTTTTGAGAAACTGCAATGATTACTTTGCAGGACTAACACTGCCTCCTGTAGCTGTCTATCAGACAGCCACTAGAGGCGCTTTCGGGATTCTAAGGGACTCAGAGTCTCTTGAACAATGCTGGACGTCTTCATGCTCTGCATAAGGACATCCAAAATCAGTGAGATCATGTCCCCAGTCGTTTGACAACAGCGCTGGAATTGGGAGAGTAAACAAAGCACTTTTTAAACCTGTATCTGCCAGAGATGGGGAGGGTGCGAGGGAGGTTGACCAGTTTGAACTATAATGTTAGGAATACAGACATGTATTCCTAACACTATAGAATCCCTGTAAGACATAGGTTGAGTTCATCAAAGGGTTACTCAAAGCACCATGGCCACTTTAGTGTTTTTTTTAAGTAGTCATGGTGCACATATAGATATATTTGGGCTACCTGCGGCAGATATAACTCCACCTCCGGCTGCGTCATTAGCCAGCCAAGAAGGAGAGTTCAGGGCTTACTTATGTGAATTCTGTACATCCAGTGCCTTGCAAAAGTATTCACCCCCATCGACTTTTTACCTATTTTGTTACATTACAGCCTTAAGTTCAATGTTTTATTAAACGTTTATGTGATTGATCAGAACACAATAGTCTAAGTTGGTGAAGTGAAATGAGAAAAATATATACATAAAACTATTTTTTAGAAATAGAAAACAGAAAGTTGGCATGTGCGTATGTATTCACCCCTTTGTTATAAGGCCAATTACCTTCGGAAGTCACATAATTAGTGAAATACTGTCCACCTGTGTGCAATCTCAGTGTCACATGATCTGTCATTACATATACACACCTTTTTTGAAAGGCCCCAGAGGCTGCAACACCTAAGCAAGAGGCACCACTAACCAAACACTGCCATGAAGACCAAGGAACTCTCCAAACAAGTAAGGGACAATGTTGTTGAGAAGTACAAGTCAGGGTTAGGTTATAAAAAAAAAAATATTCAAATCTTTGATGATCCCCAGGAGCACCATCAAATCTATCATAACCAAATGGAAAGAACATGGCACAACAGCAAACCTGCCAAGAGACGGCCGCCCACCAAAACTCACGGACCGGGCAAGGAGGGCATTAATCAGAGAGGCAGCACAGAGACCTAAGGTAACCCTGGAGGAGCTGCAGAATTCCACAGCAAAGACTGGAGTATCTGTACATAGGACAACAATAAGCCATACTCTCCATTGAGTTGGGCTTTATGGCAGAGTGGCCAGAAGAAAGCCATTACGTTCAGCAAAAAACAAAATGGCACGTTTTGAGTTTGCGAAAAGGCATATGGGAGACTCGCAAAATGTATGGAGGAAGGTGCTCTGGTCTGATGAGACTAAAATGTTACTTTTCTGCCATCAAAGAAAACGCTATGGCTGGCGCAAACCCAACACATCACATCACCCAAAGAACAACATCAGTAGCAAGGACTGGGAAACTGGTCAGAGTTAAGGGAAAGATGGAAGGTGCTAAATACAGGTATATTCTTGAGAAAAACCTGTACCACTCTGTGCGTGATTTGAAGCTAGGATGGAGGTTCACCTTCCAGCAGGACAATGAGCCCAAACACACTGCTAAAGTGACACTTGAGTGGTTTAAGGGGAAACATGTAAATGTGTTGGAATGGCCTAGTCAAAGCCCAGACCTCAATCCAATAGAAAATCTGTGGTCAGACTTAAAGATTGCTGTTCACAAGCGAAAACCATCCAACTTGAAGGAGCTGGAGCCGTTTTGCAAGGAGGATTGGGCAAAAATCCCAGTGGTAAAATGTGGCAAGCTCAGAAACTTATCCAAAGCGACTTGAAGCTGTGATTAGCGCAAAAGGTGGCTCTACAAAGTATTGACTTTAGGGGGGTGAATAGTTATGCACACTGACCTTTTCTGTTATTTTGTCCTATGGGGAACTCCTAATGCGAGCGTGGCCATTGCCGCGCATGCGCATTGTCTCCCCCCTCCGGCTGATGTGAACCTGACCCAGCGCCGAGGGACATTGGCGCTAGATTCAGGTAACTGGCTAAAGGGGTTTATACCCCTTCAGTGCAGTGGGGCGCGAGGGAGGTGGGCACTGCAGCATTCTAAAGTGCCAGGAAAACAGGTTTGTTTTCCTGGCACTGTAGAATTCCTTTACCATAAGGCGAGAAAAGGGAAATATAAATACCACATTTATAAATACCCATTCCTGACATTTCTAGACAACTAATAACTCTCTATACATGGGAAAGTCTAAAAAAATACACACCTGTGAAATCAAATACCTATTGCACAGACAAAATAATTGTTGCTAAAAAAGTTGGTGTTCAGGTCTAGATATGGGAGCAGGGAGGCCTCAGCTAGCAGGGGCAATGTAGCTGAAGAGGAGGCCATGTCGTGTAGCCCAATTATCTTAGCAGAACTGTGTGACAAGTAGGTAAGCTTAAGAGCCAACCGTTCCAATGAGACCAGGATAACTCCCACCGGTTTGAAGAGGGGCGCACAAGCAGAATCTTGAAAATCAGACCTCTTCAGGGCAGGAATTCGGCTTCTTGTCCTGCCCAATGAGGTTACCAGATGGACTAGGCCGCAATCTCTCAAATTGCTTTCTGCTCTCAGGGTAGCTCCAATATAAATATACTCTCCTCCCAATCAGGCACCAGACATTTCCACACTTCTGCAACATCAACCAGAGTGCAAAATTAGGGTATTTGAAATAAAAATATAACTTAAAGCAATAAATCATATTCAAATGCTTCCATCCAGAATGGTTGCCAAGTTTAGTGAATGACCCTCATAAGCTACAACATACAACATATGACATTTTTCCAATAAAGGGACACTTTACTCACTAACTATTTTATCTAATTGAATTTGTTATCGTGTTTGCAGTCCCCTAGCAGTATCTCTCCATTGAGTGTTAAACCATTTTAGAGCAGTTTATTACTAAATAAGGGTCACTGGCCACACACATCCTGGCCCCTTCTAGAGGTGTGGCTAAGGCAGAGATTATACACTTCATTTTATTCGTATGGACAATGGGAGCTAAACACAGTCAGCGGACACTCTGAGCCAATCACAGCTGCCCATTGCTGTACAGGTTACTAATTACTCATTAGACAGAGCAGCACAGAGGGGATCTGCTCCTGGGGACTCATTTAGCATTAAAATATTAAAAACTGTTCAACACCTAATGAAAAGGACGGCACCAGGGGATAACCAGTTCAATGGTAGACTGGTTCAATATATTGTGCCTCACCATGTTAGTTTGTTTCTTTGTTTGTTTGTGTGGAAACACCACAATGTAAAATGTCTGGAAGCTAGTATTGTATCAAAAGAGCATCCATGCTTATAAAAGGCATTATGGGTGGGAGATACCCAACTGATTTATTCCCTAAACTCTCATTTAAATAAATTAACACCCAAATGGAAAAATTACTATAGCGGAGTACAATAGTACAGATTGAATATTTATAATTCTCATTTTGAAAAGGAGAAATTGAAATTCCAACCCAGCTTCTTTTCTTCTGTATTTTTTTCTCCACCTAACATTTCTGTAATCCTGCACATATGCGAGGGTACAAACGTGACGTTGGCTCAAGATATCCGATCTTACGAGGGACAAGTTCAGGTAAGTAGGCCACCGGACCCCAGCAGCGATGTCATTGTTGGGCGTCTTTGTGAATTCTGCATATCCTATATCTTTTTTTGTAAAATGCTTTAGAGCAGGGGTGCCCAAAAAGTAGACCCTCAGATGTTGTAGAACTACATCTTCCATGATGCTTAGTCATTCTAATGGCATGCAAAGCATCATGGGAGCTGTTGTTCTACAACATATTGGGATCTACCTTTGAATGTATTTGAACAGCCTAATCATGGCCATATCAAAACTGTAGTAATAGATTCCATTTAAAACTGCATCATTGTATCCAAGTGACTTTTTTTTTCAATTTATTTTTTTAAAGAAACACTGACTCAGTTTTATTGTAAACTTAACATGATCTCAAACCCATGCAGATGTTTTGAGGAGGGGCACTGACTAAGTGCAGGAATGAAAATGACCTACTCTTCAGATTCATACATTTGGCACAAAAATATTCCATCAGATGGGACAGCGCAGAGGTTTGAAATGATACAAACATTGACTTGGAGAGAAACGAAAACACACATCGTTTAAAAAGAATTCTTTATTTCTTAATAGTTGAAACAAAAAACAAAACATCAAATCAACAGTCCAAATTGCACAAAGGTCCCTCTTCTTCTCCAAAAACCCAAGCGTAGATAACTATTATTCCCTTCATTTGTAAATTAGAAAAATACACACAATACAGACAATAAAAACACCATCTTGAGTCCCAGAATCATTTGATCCTTCGTGACAGGAGCATTCAACATCTACAAGTGGTCAGTCTGTGACTGAACTGTAACGTCTAGTTGCTAGTCTGTAGATAGTATTGCAATATGGGAGTTGTAGTTTACCTACAGTTTGATAATTGCCATTACCTGCTTATGTGTTATATAAGAGGCTGCCTCCCATCTCTACATAACACAATAACTGTCTGCATTCAGTGGGGCCATAGATTTATTTTATGCAGAACAAGGAAAATATATAATAAGATATTGAATGGAATTATGTGCACAGAGCACCTAATGTTCTGAACACACAGTGTTAGTTTGTTAGAAATGCCCCAAAACAGCCTTGATTTATCCACAGCACAACACTGTAACAGATATGATCAACCAGGGGGAAGCAGGAAGCGCCTCTAGTGGCTGTATGGTAGAGGCAGTCTTAACCCTGGAATGTAAACATTACATTCTCAAAAAATGTAATGGTTTAAATTGCAGAATTAAGGGTGCAGGGACATTGCAACCAGACTCAATGAGATGAAGTAGTTTGGGTTCCTATAGTGTCCCTTTTAAGCAGATCTATTATTATTATTATTATTATTATTATTACAGTCCCGTGCTTATTCAAGTACCAAATAATAAAAGATCTGTAGTAAACTTGAATGACAGAATAAAAATAGTATGGGTTTATCAGTGTTTCTGAACCTTGTAAATGACACTTCCATGGCAAGTGGAAAAGGAAGCTTTGTAGGACCACCTAGTAACAGACTAAAATATGTAACAGGACAAAAACTGTGAATAATGGAAGGGGATATACAATGATCAGTGGGGATGTCCGTTTAGTGTTAAACTAGCAAAACGTATAGGAATGGGTGAACTGGGTAACATTCTGCTCTGAAAGGCAGCCAGACACCATCTTTGTATTTATTTCTTTTTTTTATTGTAAACAATTACTTACCGGTAAATTGATGTTGATTCTTAATAGGTGCATTTGATTGGGTGGGTATCTACCAAGTACCTCATTTTTACCTTAAACTTGGTCCTTGCAGTAAACCTTTTAAGGGATGGAATTTGGGGCCAATTCCTACCAAAATGAATGTGATAACCACTTTATAAGCTGCTGAATCAGGGAACTTACTCATAACTTGTGCTTTATTTTTTAAAGAACAGATACTATAAAGATTTCAGTTATTTAGTGTTTTACCATCTTTGGAAGACAAGAGAAAGCTACAGTTTAATTTTTTTCCCCAAGTGCACAAAATTTAATTTTTGACCTGAAACAGTATGGATACAAACATGTTATGAATGTCAACGCAACAAAAGAAAAAAACAAAACAAAAAAAAACACCCCCACCACCCCCAAACCAATCCTTCTCACTGCCCTTACCCATATCATAGCACAAACAGTCAAGGGCTAAGCAAACAACATAATGCTTGTGTCTAAAACTGCTTATCAAAAATTGTCCTTCATTAGTTTGAATTTTTTTTTTTTACATTTAAAGTAGAATATGCTAGCTTGCATGGCAGGCAGTTACTAAGCCCTGTGTGTACCTGGTTAGAGAAACTCCATGCCAATTCAGCATATGATTACAAGAAGCTAATGGGAGTTGCAGTTAAGCACCAGGCGCAGGTTCCCAATTCCTGCTAGATTCTATATGTAAAACTGCTAAATCTCACCACTGCCACCTAACTGCATAAATGGCACCTAAAATTCAACATGTACCCATTTATAAACAGGTAATGTCAAATACCGCTTTACATAACATTTACATGTAGGCTCACTGAATTACAAGTAAACCCTACAGCTAATGATAAAATGGTCTATATTCGCTTTTCTTGGCATCGGAAAATTACTGATTTGGCATTAAAAGGTTGGCATGTTTTGACATGTTGCAGACACACGTCAGCACTAGAATGGTTCAGTAAATGAGAACCTTTGACCCCTGTGCCAATTTGAGATCTCTAATAAAGTAGACAGAGCTATAGATAGGAAACATGACAAGGACCCAAATATAGGATGTCACATTTAAGAAAGTGATCCTTCTGGAATAACCAGCAGAGATGGGAAATACTTTCGATGCCTCCTATAGATATTCAGGAATACTCTATTATAAATCTCTAGCATTGCTTATCTAAAACACCTGACGGTGCATTCTAGAATTAAGCTACACATTTCCAGATGTAGAAGAACCAATGATTTTTCTTGGTTGTAGCCCGTTTCTGGAGCTGCTAATATGCCACTGGCTAGCCAGAGTAACACAAGTGTCCAGACCCAACTGAAAAATTAGAACGTGTGATGATACACTGATTGTTTGCTTGTATAGATGTGGATTACTCGAGGCTGATTACAATGGCTGTGAAAGCAATCCTCTACACTCAAATCTATTAAGACCAATCACCACAACTACAGTGGGGCTTTCACTTCCTAGCAGAAACCTAATGATTACAGCAGCAAAACAGAGCATTCCTGTATATTGAAAAGCAGGTTCTACAAATGTAAGTGCATTAAAAAAAAACAAAAAGTTACTGCATGTGTAGATTTCTCCTACAAATACTGGGCGAGAATACAAAAATGGAACATATATAATATATCCTGTCACTCACTGACATCAGTCATTTTTGACTGCCTGAAGATTGAAAATCATACTTTGAAGTGTTAAATATATTTCCTAACCGTGAGTGTTGGAGGTCACTTTAAGACACTGTCACAAACACCTTAAAACCTATAGCAAATATTGTGTTTCAGGCATGATGATGAGGGTTTTTCAGGCCATCAACAGAATAAATGCACTTGTCTGTGAATTGTTCTAAATTAACCCCTTAAAACAAACACTCAAAACACCATAACTACACCAGAGCCATGTAATAGCTCTGGTGCCAGGAATGCCCTGGTACCCCTGAATTTTAGCTAGTTAAACCGTTTGACTGCTTATATGGGTTCTACAGAGCTCCGCTTCTCACCTCCACTACAGTCAGAGAGCAAGAAACGCTCTATGTGATCTTAGCCTGACGGCCCTAAGCCGGAAGTCCGGTTCTCAGAGCATTAAATGGAGATGGGGAGCAGCGCCAGCAGCTGTCCTGGCACCATAACCACTACAGTGCAGGAGTGTTCCTTTAAGAATGAAACATGGTCTATTCTGTTGTAACAATCTGTTCTTTAAAAATACTATTCCAAATCAAAGTTTTCGTGACAGTAAACATTTGGTCTTAAACATTATACAGATACACAAGCCTATGCATACGTTTATATTTAACAATTTCCACCATGTTTTCTGTAAATATCAGTTTAAGTACCATATGTCAGAGTTAATTGCAATGTGACCTTTTGCGCATCTGAAATTTTAAAAATTGCCAAGGCTTAGTGACAGGAGACATTATAGATAGATATGCATTTCTAAAAACATTATAGAAGTCAGGCCATCATTATAAGAAGCTGACAACTACACATCTGAAGTAACATTGTGCAGCATAATTCAAGTCAGAAATCAATCATCTCATTAACACCTTTGCCGATTTTAATCTCAATGTGTCAAGTGATCCCTATTACGCCATGTGGTTTCCTATTATATGGTTTATATCTATTACTACTATTTGGCACTAAAAGTTATTTTAACACATGGGAACCAAGTAAACCGCATGCGTAAATAATTAGCTATACTACTAATTTGCAAACCTTAAGTGTAACGCTTGTAGTAATGTAACATATCAATGTTCACTGTTCTATTACTTTCTTGCATAACTTAGAACACAAAAATACCTGATGCTATGTGGAACGTATTATGCTGTACCATTACTGTTGTGTCTTCTCACGTCATACAAAAATAAAGAATAGAAAAAAAAATAAAAATGAATTAGCTATACCTCTCAAGAAATTAAGTAGCACTAGTGCAGTTCGGAGGACACAAAAGTGCCTAATGGTAGGGCAATAGGGAATTTACTATAAATGGATTTGTTCCAAACAGACCATCCTTTGACTTAAGACATGCATTCACTAAATCAGGAATATGACTTTCTGTGATATGAGAATGTAGAAAAACATAAAATATTGTAATATAAAAAACAAACTAAGATTAAATACCCCAACGTAACAATAAATCGGTTATAACCATACTGACACATGTTTTAGCATAAACTGCACAGTGATAGATGTGAGTGTTTTATGATCCAGGTTAAAAAGGCACCATTTAAAAAAACAAACAAAAACAAAAAACATGATTTCCAACCAGAAAGAGGACCTTATGACCCGAAACCATAACGCACCACAGAGTTTGTGTTGCATACAAAGTTAAAAAATGTGAAGGCAATCAATTGCTACTGCTACTTCTGGAAGGTATGACTAAATTATCTACAATGCTTCCCCATGCCAACAACCAGCTAGATTTGGCTTTAGAGATAGTGTATCTTCACATAATTTTTCATTATCTAAGAAAAAATAGAAATATTATCTCCTAATAATTTGGTGTTCCTTCCAGTTCTTCAGGTTGGAAATTAGTAGTGAATAGACCCTAATGGATTTTTCCAAGTTGTATCTTCTTCCAAGCTTCAGAAGCTGTGAATATGCAAGAGTCCAGAATACCGGCCACGGTGAATGTTCCTCCAATAATGGCACATACCTGTGAGTAGGGGGAAGAAATATATTTCAAATTAAGGATATAAAGTAGAAACAACAGCTCATAGACTTGGCTTGCAATGAAATTGAGCATCAACACCAAAGATAATTTGTATCTACATAATGAATTTTTCAATGGCTTAAACAGCTGAAGAAACCGTGAAAAACATTTAAGAAAGTTTAATAAATTGTTAAAGAGTTCATCATACATTTCAGACACAATTAGCTCAGATTTAACCTTGCCAACACTGCACAAAGGGGTTATGGGAAGAGGTGTGTGGAGTTTCATAGCTGATTTATATCAAGAGGTCACAATCGAACTTGAACATGGCTTGTCAACTAACCACAAATTACTTTTTGGTGAATACATTAACTGCTGCTGATAAAAAAAAAAGAAATTAAAGAGTCCTCCAATGTTAGATTTAGTCATCAAAAGGATAACACAATGATAAAGAAAAACAGGTTTTAATTGAGCATTTAAATTGGTTAAAACAAATTGTGGAGTTCAATGAGTAAGCTGAAGTTACAGATAAAATCCCAATCGGGTCACGTATGACCTACACCAAATGACTTTTGAAATAAGTACATAATCTGTTGGCTAATATTATGTGACTTACTGTAGAGAACTTCGATAACTTTAACCCATGGAAGGATTTAAAGGCACATTACCAGCATTTTGCTTCCTCTAATTTTATATATAGTACATAATGTGCAAAATATCTTTTAAAAAAATAGTAAAATTGTTTGCAGATAGCTCAAGACTTTGCAGTGTTGCCCTAATATGAATGTTCTTTAACTGAACCACTTAATGACAACTAATGAACTAACACAAGTCTCTTCTAAAAGAGTGTTTGGATGACACTGCCCTAAACTAGAAGAGCATAAGCAGCAAAACCCCAAAATTGCACGTATTACATCAATCTGAAAACTTCACCTAATGTCTATATTTGACCCATGTTTACGTAAATATTTTTGTTCTCCAAGGCAACAGCTGTTTAAAGATCCATGTTCGGGCATGCCAGACATGATGTAGGATTAATTTTGGGTTGCGTGTTCTAATTTGGTGGGTGAAATGATCCTCCAGCTTCTTCACAAACAAGATTGTAGGAGGGGAGAAGCTAGAAATAGTGGCCCCGTGTCTGGGAAGAAATAGCACACCATGAAAGCTAGAACTACTATGGTATGTTTCTGTCAATGCACCATAACTCATTAACTCATATAGAGGTCAGTGGCAGTGCTTTCAAATGACAGTTCATTTATATTGTATGAGAATAGCTCCGCACCTGCCAATACAGAGAATAAAAAGAAACTTGCCCCGACTTCCCAGCTTATGCCTCTCTAAGCTGGTAATGAACCAGCTTAGCTTCAGGCTTATACAACAGTAAACACAACATTTGGTTTTAGAGGATTCTCAGGTATGTCCACATCGGTTTGCTGGTGAGGCGTGTGATTCAATGTGAGCTTGAGTTTCTCCATGAACTTATAAGCTCGTCTCAAACCGAACTCAGGAGTACAGTCACAAAATGCACAGGAACGAGAAACAAGAGTTTTGATCACTCATGAAAATTCTTTTAGAGTATAACAAACCGTAAGTAGATGTTAAACCTCGTCAGGCAGGAGAGACCTATGCCAAGATGCAGAGGATACACTCCGTATAGAATAGATTTTGTTTGTGTATAAGGCTGAGAGAGAGCAAGCAAGATAAGCAAGTTTTTGTTGGCTTGTCAAAGAACCTGGGAGCAGTCTATGGTATATTACCCACATTATAACTGTGCTGGTGAAGGGGTGCTCAATAGGAGTAAAACAATATTCTCACTGCCAAGGATATTCCAGCCTTTAGTTTGTAATCCGCATGCTGACATGGGTCTAACTGGATAGGTTTTGGTAGGATCGGGCATGTGCATGTATAATATTGTACTCACGCACTGTTCGTGCACTTTGTCAAACAGCAACTCAAATTATAAAGCATGCAAACAAGAGGGTTGGTTCTTCTATCAACCATTACAATGGAGAAGACCCCATCCATGCAACTTTGAGTGTGGTTTAACTGTTCATGAGGGGCAACTTGAACAATTGACCTCTGGCATCCTGGCAGCTACAGTGTTTGTTCTTTTGTTTATCTGACCATTTTCTGTAAATTCCAAACATTCAGTGACCAGCAGATCCATGGGATCCATAAGACCGCTTATTATGAAAGTTTAGAAGATAATGGTCAGACTTATGTAAAGTGACAACCCAGGCTGGAGAAACCCATTCTTTTATTATAGGTACACTCCAAGGGCGATTGCCACTACAGTTTTTTGAGCTTTATATCTATGGATGCTGTCCCCCACTGCTCTCATTAGGAAACCATAAGTGAACATTAAAAGAGGGTGCCCAAAAGGTTCTACATAGACACAGGCGATCGCACCAACAGAATTAGAACACTGTTACCAGATTGTAGAGATTATGTTTTAGTAAGTATAAACCTACACTGCTTTTTACTTAAAAAAAAAAAAAAGAAAAAAAAAAAAAAAGGGAAGTAAAAATGATTGATGTTGAAAGTGAGGTTGATGAAAACAAAAGTGCGATTCTATGGACGACATGTTATTTATCAGAGAATCTGTGAAATCCCCTCCCTTGAAATTAAATTCATGATTCTATTTGTGGTCAAAACGATTGGCCCCAAATTTGGTAGAAGTTAATCACTTATATGTGACCAAGTGACACAGAGGTTCCTATACACAGTCTGAGAATTCGCTGTGACGTGGTACGAGAGCTGCCAGAGCAAGCAAAGGAAATGTTGACTCTTTTAGAGAAACAGAAAGAGTGCGTGGGAGCCATGAAATGAGTCACTTATTAAAATTATTTGGAATGGTAAGAGAGAGACTTTTAGAAAGTGTCAATTCTTAGTTTAAACTCACAATAAGCACATGGAAAAACTGGACTAATTTTAGGAGGCTAAACACAGACCATATATTTGTATCTTAACAATCACAACAATTTCACACATTTGTATATACAATTGGAGGCTGTTGGACTCAAAGGTCCTATTAAAGCAAAAATATACATGCAGACAACATGGAAGGGTGGGGCAACTCCTCAATCCAACGCAGATCATACTGTTAGCAGAGTTAAAGTCCTCTACAAATTAGACATTGTCTCTTTTGCCGGTGTGTCAAACAGTGGAATATGTTGGTACTGCATTAATACATGAACTGAAATCTATATATTTATAATAAGAACATCTACCTAGCTTTTATTTATTTTACTAGCTTACCTTTATTGTCAGAATACAAATACAAGTTGCTATAACAGTGAAAGACATTAAAAGGACATTATAAACACCAAAACAACTTTAAGCTAATGGAGTGGTTTCAGTGTATGTCCTTGAAGACTCACCATTCAATTCTCTGACATTTAAGAATTAAATCACTTTGTATGTCACATGCAGGGGAGATGGGAGGGTTTCATGGGCACAGTCTCTGTGACATCTAATGTTTAAACTTTCTTTTCACAGTCTGTTTAATCTAGAATTTGTTATATCTTGCTCTGTTAATAGCCTGCTAGATCCTACAGGAGCCTGATGTATGTGATTACAATTTAATTAACAGAGCAAGAGATAAAAACTTCTAAGGTAAACACACTGTGCAGTGACATCTGATTGAAAACCAAACTTTTTTTGCATGTAGGCGGTGTCACAGCCAGAGGCGGTGGCAGTAGGGCTTCATAAACAAAAACAAGTAATTTAACTCACACAATGGCAGATAATTGAGCAGTGAGACTGTAGAGACAGCTTCATTAAGCCAAAGTTGTTTTGGTGCTAGAGTATACCTCTAAGTAATTTAAGAGATAAGGTTGACAAGCCCGGTAACAGATAATTTAAAGAGAGAGTATACCATTATATAAGTAGGTCTTTAAGTGAACCTCATAAAATAAACAAATATTTAAACCACCCAAGCATGCAAACATGCCCAAATAAATCTGCCCGAGGAATTAGAAGGTCAGCCTGATGTGAATACATGTCAGGCTGCCTGCCAATCATGCAGGCTGGCCAACTAAGGGCATACTGTGCAGACAGCACCCTGCGCTTTGCGTCAATGCGTCTAATGATGCGCTCGCTCCACGCTTTCTAAGGACTGTCCCCAAGCACTCACTTGTCCACTCCTCTCCTTACCTTCTTACAAACAGGCAAAAGCTACTGTTATACAGTCTGGAACAAAGAAAAGGTGCATGTAGTGAGTGTAGAAGAAATGGAACAAGCCACAGTGTTAGAGAGACTGAAGCAGCAAGAGCATTTGCAAAGTGCACCAAAGTCAGCTTTACCTTAACTAATGTCATTGTCAGCCAGTCCACACAAGTTTTGTTTGCCTACATCCACATGTGAAGAGTGGGCCTATTCCATGGGCATGGGTTTGGAGTTGCAGCTCCATCAGCCCCTATGTTAATCCGGCCCTGCATAGCAGGTTTTAGTGGCTATGGTGTTTGGAGTTTTGGTAAATTAGGTCAGTTTTATAAATGAGGTCAGATATGAAGGAAAATTAAAGAATACAGAATACTTAAATTATGGCACAATACAGGAAAATATTTACACTCTCAATCCTTATGGATTGAGTTATAGAAAATATTTTATTCTTATTCTGAAATGTATGATGCAAGGGAATTCATACAGGCTATAAGTGAAATAGCCTTTTCCAAAAAAAAAAAAAAAGAAAAGAAAAATTGTCCCAATAAACACAAACCGCTGAAGGACTTTCATCTAAATTAAGAAAGATTCCCCAAACCACATTATTGACACCATTTAATTTTAGAAGTTAGTAGGACAGCTGGAGTCGAAATCCTCCAGCCCACATAGAAATATCAAGAAGCTCCCAGTGACACCAAGCATTTTAATTCATAGGGGATCGGAATACAGTTAGGTTACCAGAATTTCCATTATTCTCAGCGGCCGTGCATACCTTTCATATTTGGGGTAAATTGGGAGAGGCTGGGGCAGGGTCAAATAGGAGGACTGCCAGTAAAACATTTGATGCGTAACAAGTAGCGGAAAACCAAAAATAAGGATGTGTCAAACCGGTTAGCAAGCAAACTAGGGATGGCATTGTGCATAGTGCTGAGTAAGTGGTTTTGCACGGACAAAGGTGTTCTGCTCTGGTGTGCTGTACTTTTTGGGGACTTTTCTTTAGTGCCCCTTGATGTTGGATGGTGACACGAGGATCCTAAATTGAGTATTTCCTGCCTAAACCAGGACTGCCGGGAGATACAGCAACTCATGCCACTATGTCTTTTTACCTTGCCTACCTACTGCAGATTTCACATCCATATGTTGTTGTATTTATGTAAACACTCTATACCAGTGATGGCGAACCTATGGCACGCGTGCCACAGGTGGCACGCCGGGCCCTCTCTGTGGGCACGCGGCCATAGCTTTGCCATCACTGCAGAGTAGGCGCCTGCCTGCCCAAAACGGCAGGCGCCTACTCTGCTTCCGTGTCGGCAGGACCGGAAGCAGGGGGAGGGATCGAGGAAGCAGCTCTCCCGTCCTCCCGCGAGCTGTGTGGAGCGTTGCCGCGCATTACCATGGCAACGCTCCACACAGCATCGCGCGGGAGGACAGGAGAGCTGCAGGACCTGTCCTGTCCTGCATACCGCCACCGGACCACCAGGGATGACTGTGTTCTCCCCCTCCCCTTCACCAAAGGTAACAAGAAGGGAAGGGAAGGGGGGGGATACTGATTTAATAACCTACCCCCCTTACCCCCAGCACCCCTACTCCTGGATGACTTACTTGCTCTGTCACTATTACTGGCAAGTTTAAATAGGAGAGTGTGGATATATCTATCTCTATATTACATATATGTATCCATCCACACCCACATACATGTATGTGTGTGTGTGTGTGTGTGTGTGTGTATATATATATCACCCCACACATACATATATACATATGCATACACATATATACATATTTATATCCTAAAATATAAATATTTGTTACATTGTGCTCAGCAACACTTAAAGGACCACTCTAGTGCCAGGAAAACATACTCGTTTTCCTGGCACTAGAGTGCCCTGAGGGTGCCCCCACCCTCAGCGCAAATCGGTTTTATTTAACAATAGGCATATTGTAAAAAAAAAAATAAAAAAAAATACTGTTTGCACATGACACACAGCAAGGTACAGTGTGCGCAGGATATTACTTTGCTGCAGAACAATATTTAGAAATGAGAGGACTGGACAGCCAAGTTGTAGATGAGAGAAGATCACTGGGGCAATGTTTCCCAGTTTTGTTGTAAAATAAATAAAATCTAACAGGGCATAGCATCTCACAGCTTGTGGAGCCCCCACATTTGAGTGTCAGATGGGAAGAATAGTGCCCCACCATTTTTACAATTAACCACTGTTGCAGATAAATACAAAGTTATGAATCTGGTATTTGTAATGCACAACCATATATCCTAGGTTGTGCAGAGGTAGGAAGAAACAATAAATGAATAACTGAGAAGGATTTAAAAAAAGTTATACACAACAGACTAAGCAACAATGTGCAATCTCAGGTAGAAGTTGCTACGGCTAGTAAGGTATTGTCATGCAGAAAAATGGGTACTAATTCACAGAGAAAATTACTTGAATACGTGTATTCATTTTGGGCACCTGTTTTACAGAAGACAGAGAACACAGAAAGGTATGGAGCTAAAAACAAGAGTTGGGGTGACTTGGGGTAAATTAATTAGGGGAATGGAACATTTATTTTACTTGTGAAGAATAGCTAGAAAACTTGAACTTGCTTAGCTAATGTGTAACAAATTTATGGACTTGAGTCTTATTTTAGCCCATATTTCTATGTAACTATAAACACAATATTGGCATGGTTTATTGTGCTGATGATGCAGGATATACTATTTCAGTCTATAACTAGATCAAGTATTATTAGATAGTTAGTGCACACTATGGTTTTAAATTCTATCTGCGAACATCGTGTAGAGGCACAGCATACGAGCCAACATTTAAATCACCTATTTCACCAAATTCTGTCACATTTCTGATTGGAGGTATGGTCAGTTTATAGAACTACTCCAAAAAATATCGAATTTTTCATTATTTACAGATTTATCACAGGGCTTGACAAATCCCAGGCGCCAGGTCGACTAGAAATTTTGCTCTGGCGTCTGGAATTTGTCAGCCTTTTACCTAAAGTGGCGAGCTGGGCAAACAATGGAGCTGGCCGGCTGCCCGCCCACTCAGGGAGTGTTGTAGCCGACCGCCCTGGGAGGTATGGAGGCCCACGGGAGCATGGAGGTGGCCAGCTCAGGGAGCTTTGTAGCCGGCCGCCGGCAGGAGCATAGAGGCAGCCACCCCAGGGAGCTTTTGTAGCTGGCCACCCGCAGGAGCATAGAGGTGGCCAGCCCAGGGAGCTTTGTAGCCGGGCCACCTGCCCGGGCAGCGTTTGAGGAAGCAGTCTTCCTGCAGCTCCTCTCTGCTCCCTCGCGCTGTGTAATGATGCCCGGAGCCGGAATATGACGTCATTTGGGCCCAGAATCACTGCAGACAGTGCGAGGGAGCTGCAGGAAGACTGCTCCCTTGCGCGCAGGAATATCAGCCCCACTGGACACCAGGAAAAGTTCACTGAGCTCTCCCAAAGGTAGGGAGGCTGGTTTGAATAGAATTAAAAATATATATTTGTAAGTATTAGAGAAAGTGTGTGTGTGTGTATATATTTATATATATATATATATATATATATATATATACACACACACACGTCTGTGTGTGTCTCTGTCAATGAGTGTGTGTATGTCTATGTCTGTCAGTGTGTGTGTGTGTGTATATATGTCAGTCAGTGTGTGTCTGTTTAGGTACTTTCCCCCTCCGATCACATGATTGGTGTCATTACTTACCTTTTTTCCCCACGCCGTGCTGATTTCGCTGTTGCTTGTCCCACCTCTATAGCCGAGATCTCAATGGGTAACATTCAGTGCCTCCATGTAGAGCACCGACACAGGACTCTAGTGGCCGTCTAAGTGACTGTCACTAGCAGTGGTGTATTTTGGATTTGTGCTGCCCTAGGCATGACTAAATTCGGGCACCCCCAAAATCTAAATCTGACCCCCCAATTCGTAACTGACAGACACATGACCTCATTGAGACATGCACTGATATACACTCACTGACAGATACACAGTCATTGGCACACACATACAGTCATAGGCACACACTGTTTAACCAACACACACTTTCACTGACAGACACACACTGACACACCCACTCACTGACAGGCACACACTCTCAGATACACATAAAATGACATACACACACTAACACACTAACACACACTCACAGGCACACCCATTCTCACTGAAAGACACACACACTTTCACTCACTCACAGACACACACTGACAGCTTCACTCACTCACTCACTCACTCACAGTAACGTGGACAGCCCCAGAACACAAGGCAAGCAAGGCATTTGTCTGGGAGCTTGGGTTGTATTTTTTGGAGCCCCCCCCTGAAAGTGCCGCCCAAGGCAAATGCCTTGTGGCAAATACATCCCTGGTCACTAGAGGTCTTAGTAGGCAGCAATGTAAACACTGGCTTTTCTCTGAAAAGGCAGTGTTTACATTGAAAAGGCTCCAGAGACAGGCTATATTATTATTATTTTATTATTTATATAGCGCTATCACATTCCGTAGCGCAGTGCTGTACATAGGGTGGACTAACAGAAAACTAAATTAATCTGTAGTGGTTCTAGTGACTATAGTGTCCCTTTAAAAAAAACTCGCTCCTTACTTTTTTAGCTGGCTCCTAGATTCCAAACACATTTGTCAAGCCCTGATTTATCAGATAATTTAGCAACAAGATCAACATATTTTTAAACCATTTAAAAAAAATATATACAACTATGAGATACAATGCTGTAGTAGAGAACAGAGATACAATAAAACATCCCAAATATGATATGTTCCAATAAGACGGGTATTTGTGTCTCAGAAGACTATTTGAGAGAAATGACACGCAGCTCGCCAACTCCTATCAACACTACTACAGTTTACAATTATAGTTATATTTCATTAGAAGTAATCGTTTAGTGAATAAAGCCCTTTATTGGGGTGAAGTGTTCAGTGGAAGCAAGATGCGTTTATACGTGCACTGTAAAACAAGGTTGGAGCGGCCTTGTGTTAATGTAACAATTCTTAATAAGAATTGTCTGCACATTTTAACCACAAACTTCAACTGTTAGTTTTTGGCTTCTTTTAGGAATGATGGCAATTTATTTCTATTTTCCCTTCCAATTGATTTATATATAATTTCCCTGATTACCACGTTGGAAGGCTCAATAAGGGTGCAGCATCTATATCACAAGGCTGTTCTCCCGCTAAACAAGAATGAGCTTTAAAAACAGATCATGCCTTTGGGCTCCATTCTATGAGAGAGGTTTTATGCCATCAGTAATGACACAGTAAATGGAAAATGTAGCTCATATCCCGGGAAGGGCAAATGTAGCCTTATCACAAGGCATGTGAATCAGAAGATATTCACATACACTCACTGACACCTTACATTCAGCAAACTCTGATTAACAAAGATTCTTTTGTTAACTGCGCGAGTGCCAATGTTAATTAGGGAATGCTTGGTTTGTGGTCTGGACAGAAAAGTGTTAACTGAATGCTCCTATCAGTACAAGTTTAATAACTAACATGACTAGCAATCCCAATATAATCTGCATTTATCTCATATGTGAACCACTGTATTGTTCGCCTATATACATACACATATATATGCGTGCGCGCACACACACACACACACCTATAAAATCTCTATTTCAAATCAAGTAACATTTATGTCCTTTACAAATTTCTCACTAATTTAAGCCTTCCACTTCTTGTAGCTAGACCACACATAACCTATAGATTTAATAACATTGTGTATTTTCCATTTGAATCTGCATGTTGCATTATTTAGTAAGAAGCTTTGTGTATTTTAATTGAAAAACAGCCAGTGCTATATTATGTATACATATAATATAGAACAACTAGAATACATTGTCAATGCGTGCTAAAAAAATAAAATAAAGTTTTTAGTGTGGGAGGTTAAAATTAGCAGTTTAAGAATACATTAAGAATGGACACTTGGATAACCCCATTAAATGAAGGAGCACAGATGCCCCCTTTGGGTTTCCACCAAAGCTGTTAGTACGTGTAATCAGAGCACACAATGGGTGTGTGAGAACGAGGGATCATGACAGTTCTCAGAACAATTACACGGATAGGATGTGTCCATTACGGGGCTGGACGCAGAGTTTTCCACGGTTAAAAGACTTGTCAGCAAGTGATAAGAGGGTGGAGAGATTGCATTGTATATATAGATTTAGGTGTCATCACTAAAGCTGTATTATCCTCCCAATAGGACACACACACACAGACACCACTTTAGGACACAATGAAACACACTTTTGTGTGAAACATTTAAATGAACACTAAAGTCACCTAAACAACTTTAGCTTAATGAAGCAATTTTGGTGTGGAGACATGCCTCTCAGGTTTCACTGCTTAATCCACTACCATTTAAATCACTTTGTATCCGTTTATGAAGCCCTCGCCACACCTCCCCTGGCTATGATTGACAGAGCCTGCATGAAAAAAACCAAACCTGGTTTCACTTTTAATCAGATGTAATTTACCGTAAACAATTGTATCTCTTGCTTTGTAAATATAACTTTAATCACATACAGGAGTCTCTTGCATAGTCTAGCAAGCTATTAACATAGCAGGGGACAGGGACATCCAAATTATACATAACTTGCAGTAAAGGAAGGATAAACATTAGATGACTCTTTACAGGAAGTGTTTATGGAAGGCTGTGCAAGTTACATGCAGTGAGTGAGGTGTGACTAGCAGGGCCGGACTGGCCCACCGGGATACCGGGAAATTTCCCGGTGGGCCATCGGCACCTGGGGCCAGGGAGATATTAAGGTGACCTGCGGCCGCAGGGAGAACTTGAATGGCGGCCGCAGGTGAAGCTCTTCTGGCAGCCGCTGGGGGAGCAGGCTGTTCTGTCTCTGCTCCCCCTCCCTCGCGTGCAGCTTAATGAGACCGGGGCCGGAATATGACGTCAGAACAGCCTGCTCCCCCAGTGTGTTTTTAAAAATAGTGTTTTACTCACTTTTTTTTTTTTTTTTTTTTCCAACGTCGTGCTGGTCTCTGCCTCTATGACGGATATCATCAAGCTTGATGATCTCAGCCACTCCGCACTGACACAGGAAGCGCCTCTAGTGACCATCTGAGTGTCTGTCACTAGAGGTGTCACTAGGAAGCAATGTAAACACTGCCTTTTCTCTGAAAAGTCAGTGTTTACATTCAAAAGCCTGCAGGGACAGGCTATAGACACCAGAACCACTACATTAAGCTGTGTGTGTGCACCTGCTAGTGAGTGAGCTTGCTTGCATGTGTGTGTGTGCCTGCTAGTGAGTGAGCTTGTGTTTTTATGTCAATGAGCTTATGTATATTAGTGAAATTGTTTGTCTATGAGGCTGTGTATCAATTGTGTGTGTCAGTGAGATTGTCTGTGTCTGCATGTGAGTATGCTTACTGTATAATTAAATGTTTTACTCTAAAAGGACCAATATTTTATATTAGAAAAAGCAATATATATATATATATATATATATATATATATATATATATATAATTACTCAATCATCTGGGGTGGCAAGACATAGCCTTACATATTACATGTGACAATATATGGCGCAATGACTTATGGGGCTGGCATAGATTTTTTTTTTCCAGGGCTGCTTTGTATCCCCAGTCCGGCCCTGGTGACTAGGGTTCATAAACAAATTGAATTAACTCCTGAATGGCAGGGAATTGAGCAGTGAGACTGCAGAGGCATGATCTATATACCAAAACTGTTTCATTAAGCTAAAGTTGTTTTGGCGACTATAGTGCCCCTTTAAGGATGATACTTCTTGGTCCTGGTCTCCCCACTCCAAATTCCTATAGCATTTCAGCTGGCTTTCTGAGCTTGTGCAAAGCAGAAGGCAATAAATCTAATAGTAAATTATATTGGTGGAGCTTGGCAATTGTCGCACATGTGCTGTAGGACCCCAGTGCGTCTCATTGCCGGTAAGATCTTCACTAGGAAGAAACTGCAAAAAGGAGACTCCCTCAAAGCTGGATTAGAGGAGGTTTTAAAGGGCAGAACTCTACAGTTAAATTACACACACCAGCTTTATAAATACATTTAACAAAGTGTTTCTTTGAACTCCATCAAGATGCTCTCCCCAAATATGTTCTTTACTATGGTCACTTTAAATAGGAAATGGTAAGAATATAGGTGTAGAGCATCTGTGAAAAGCTCTTAAATTCTCTGTTTTAGGACACACACAAACACACAAAAAAAAAAAAATATGTAGGCATCTTCCTAGTAAAATACAAGGAGCATGAGCCCCCCCGCCTTAAAATCTCATTGCACTTATCGCTGAACCTTAAATACTTGTTTCCAAAAAACATATTTCCAAAAATCTGTATAAACTGCTCACACTGACCGCTCTTAACTGCAGGACTTAGAACAGGGCATATTCTGTCGTCCAATGAATTGCCTTTCATGACTCCCCTCCTGCCTCGGAGCAGCACATCGATCAGTCCCTGGGAAACTTCCCCTCTTCTGTATGCACATCGCTTTTGTTCTCACTTTCATTTTAACAAGTGTATACAAAAGGTTTTTTTTTTGTACTTCATTATATAAAAGCAGTCCCTTAACTCCCCCTGTGCCTGTCGCTCTCTTCATTGACTGGGAAAGATGGGTGAATTAGTTATGTGAATAGACGAAATGCTGCCGGGCCTCGTGGACTCAACAAGAGGTTATGAATGAGACAGCAGTTCTAACAGCAGGTGCCTCTACACAAGGCCATCCCTAATCAGCCATCCTTCTAAATCCTGTTACCATCTGTTGGGACGAACACTGGTGTCCTCTTGGTCTGTGCTAGCTCAGCTTTATAACAAAGAAAATCATTGGCAGATGGAGATTATATGATTAGAACAAGGAGGGACTGTTGGAAGAAAAAAAAAAAAAAAAAAAAAACGCCTTCTAAACTCAATGATCTTGACTTCAGTCAACGGACACGTGGGAAATGGCTAAATATTTGAACACAAGATGTTCACATGAGTAGCAGAACAGTAAAACAAGAGTGTCACTCCTTACAGAAGCTTCAATAAATGAGGAGGCAGCCTGCAGCCTGGCCAGAATCTCTAGCAAAGCATTTTCACTTGAATAGGACGTATAGTTAAAGAAAAATACATGCGGACATTTAACTTTTTTTTTTTTAAAGGGAAAAGTGAAACACAATTATATCGATCTCTATATACAAATATATATTCGAAAAAAAATACAAAAAAAATATAAATAAGCAAAATCACAACAAAAAAAAAAACCACCCACCCAAATACATGTTCAGAGTTGAGCCGATTTTAAAAGTAGCCTTTTTTTCCTCATTTCTTTTTCTCCAACTATGTCATTTTTATCTAATTTTGTTCCAGATTAGTGAACAAAACATTGACACATAGAATGCATCTTCCTAAAAAGCAGCGCTCCCCATTAAAGGAACACTATAGTTTTAATCTAGTTCAGGGATTCCCAACCTTTGGTATGTGCACCCCCAGGGGTACAATTCAGTTCCCTCTGGGCTACACGAAAAAATTTCAGTAATGGTGGTTCAGCTTGGGAACCGCAGGGAGAGTGGATCCATCGAGTGCATCCACTTAGGGACATAGGTCTTCAGTGGTCTGTGCTGCTGCGCTTTACCAACACGACCAGGTCCCTTCTAATCTTCAGTGAGAGCTGGGTACTTCCACCTAGTTGACTGAGAACGAGCCACTCGGGAGATGGAAAGCCGTGAGGGCGGCCAGACCAGGAGAGAAGCAAGCCCCTAATTCCCACCAGCCACCACCATCCTGCACCCAAAAGGTAGGAAACTGGAGAATGGCAAAAATCGTGTTCTGTAAGTGTGTGTATGTCAGTGTTTATATCTCTGTACCTGCATATGTTTCAGTGTTTGTATGTGTGTCTATGCATCCACATTTGTGTCAGTGCATCTTTGTGGTTATATCTGCATCTATGTCAGTGTTTGTATCTGTTTGATTTTGTATGTTTGTATCTGTATATCAGTGTTTCTATCTGTGTATCTGCATTTGTGTCAGTGTGTGTGTATCATACAAAAACACACACACACACACACCTACACACACAGTATATTCTCAGTTCCTAGAACTGCACTCTGCACTCTTCTGGACAGCAATCTCAGAAGTCCCATCTGGAATCTGTTTAAGCCACTCCCTCGTCTTGGGAGTCACAGTCCTGAGTACTACAACTGCCTTCACTTTCTACATCCTTTCTAGCTCTTCTTTCAGGATCTTAGCCGTGGCATTCTCCACTACCCTTTGAGTTATCTCCAATCTGGACTTTGGCAGGTCCAGCCCATATTCCGAGCATATGTTTCGGTACACAATCTCAGTAACTTGGTTGTGTCTCTCAGTGTATATTGTTCCTGCTAACATCTTGCATCTGGCTACTATGTGCTGGATTTTCTCAGACTCCTCTTTGCAAAGAGGCCTCTGGGATATTATACATATACACACACACACACACACACACACACACACACACACACGTATACACCTTTGGCTGCCAAAGGGTACACAAGTGAAAAAATGTTGGGAATCACCAACCTCGTTGATTAACTCGCTAGCACCGCTCTCTGTCATTAAAAAGGTTGTTTTATTTATGTAACTGGCCCAGCCTCCATGGCTGAGATCATCAATCTTGAGGATTTCAGCCAATCCAATGTTTTCATATGGGCAAAACACTGCACTGTGCCAATCAACTTCTCTTCATAGAGATGTGTTGAATCAATGCATCTCTATGGGGAGCATTCAGCATCTCCATACAGAACATGGAACTAAAACAAACCATACATTTCTTTATGATTTCTTTATGGTTTGTTTTAGGTTATTTTATGTGGTTTGAGTTTTTCACAGTACAGGGTGCTGCTTTATTTAAAAGATCAAGGTTATATCATTTTTAGCGCCACTTTGACTTGTTTTTAAGTACATATTATACAGAACATGGAGACGCTGAATGACAGGGCTGCACAGAGATAGGAAGCCCCTCTAGAGGCGACTGAGTGACTGCCACTAGAGGTTTTACTTGGAAGCAAATGTAAACAGTGCTAATGCTGCAGGGACATGCAAGACACCAGAACTCCTACATTGCGCTGTAATGGTTCCAGTGACTATAGTGTCCCTTTAATGATATATGTTGGGATTTCTCTATCACTTCAGTGTGAAGATAGTTTTAAAAACTGTAAAAGGACAAATGCAAAGTGCAAAAGGTACCAACTTTATTTTCCTACTCTCAAATACATAAAAGTGGTTCAGTAAGACATTTTAAAGGAGAAATAAGCAAATAAATAATAATACAGACATTCTTTATTTTTATTTTTTTTATTTAATATTTTGGCAAACTCAAAGTTTGTTTATATGCCTACTACTACTACATGCAACAGTAAGTTATATTTATATGCAGGGTTATTTGCCAAAGTGAGAATTCAAGGTGAATTCAAAGTAGCCAAACTGGACAAATTCTCCCAGTCAGCTATGCTTCCAATTTGGCTATTTTGGCTTTAACCCATTAATGCTGTTATAGTGTGCTATGCCGTCCGGCAGATGGCAGGCTTAAACCCTGTTAGGGCGGCAAAGCACACCCTAATGTTTCAGACTCCCCCCCCCTCCCCCCCCCCAAGTGGGCATTCCATCCCAGAGTCTGGGGGTCTGCCTGGCAGTCCCCTGCAGCCTTCACCGCGATCATTGTTACTATGTCTCAACCAATGAAGCTTAACATTGGCTGAGACATTGACTCTGCCCCTATATTCTCCTCACTTAGTCGAGCGATATCATTGTCAAAACTGTGCTAAAAGTCGTGAAAGTGTTAGAATTTTTTTTTTTTCAACTATATTTTTTAACCCTTTCAGTGTTGATCACAGCATTAACTCAGTGACCAGTCTGATTAGGGTAATTAGTACCTTGGTGCTATTAATATATAATTGTTTTTCTTTAGGGTTAAAATAACTATGTTTGACACTTTGTCAGCTGCATCAGGTTTTCATTTTTTAACTCTTCCCTGCTGCCTGATCGCTGTATTGTACAGTATCTGTGCTGTAAAATACAGTATCAGTGATCAGTGGGCTCTCTAATCAAGCTGACATATTTGGTGGGTTATTTCAATACTTTACAATTATAGTAACAGAATTTTTGTAATTTTTTTTTTAGAGGTGAATAAGGCCCTGTTCACACAAGGTTACAATCTACGAGGATTTGAGGTAGGTGGCTATACATCATTGGTGTCTTTCCCAAGGACACTTAAGGTATTTCAGTTCAAAGGCAATGACTCTGCCACTACTTCAACCGACCAATATATACTACATAAACCAAAACAGGGGGTTCAGAAAAGGGGGTCTTCATCTGGTCTGGGAAAGGCACTCTGACTAAAGAATGGGCAAAAGTAACTTTTGAGGTAAATATCTTTACTTTACACATCCTTTTATTTTATTTTTTTGAATACCTGAAACTATTATTATTATTATTGACGAGGAACCACAGCTGTTTGAGCAAATTGAGGAAGCTGCAAATCTGGGCAACACGTTAATTATTGGAGATTTTACTTACCCGGACATAAATTGGGACAGAGGGACTAGTAGCTCAGCAAAGGGAATTAGGTTTTTAAACTTGTTAAATTACACCTTCATGTCAAAACCTGTACAAGCACCAACTAGAATGGACGCTTGTCTGGACCTGGTTTTAACAAACAACGTTGATCTTTGGGCCAACATTCAAGTAGGTGAGCACTTGGGAAATAGTGATCACAATATAGTGTCCTTTGAAATAAACTCAAAAAAACAAAAGCACATGGGGTATACTAAAACATATAATTTTAAAAAGACCAATTTCAATAAGTTAAGGGAAGCTTTACAATATATTGACTGGCATAAACTTTTTAGTGAAAAGAACACTGAGGATAAATGGATCATCTTCCAACAAATATTAGAAAGGTACATTTCTCAGTATGTACCATTGGGAAATAAATATAAAAGAAACAAATTAAAACCAATGTGGCTTAGTAGAGAAGTAAAACAAGAGATTAAAATAAGAAAGGGGCATTTAAATCGGACAAATCAAATGCATCTTATAAAAGATATAAGGAAGCAAATAATGCGTGCAAAAAGGCAATTAGACTTGCTAAACTTCAAAATGAAAAAATGATAGCTAAAGAGAGCAAACCCAACCCCAAAGCATTTTTTAAGTACATAAATTCTAAAAAAAACAAACATAAAAGTGTAGGAATTTAAATAACTATTTCTCCTCCGTATAGATTAAGGAAGAACCCATGGCAATAGATGTGCAAATGATTGCTACTAAAAACTTGCAGAATAATTGTAATTGGTTAACTCAAGACAAGGTGCTGCAGGAACTAAAGAAAGTTAATATAAACAAAGCTCCAGGGCCTGACGGTATCCATCCACGTGTACTTAAGGAACTAAGTGTAGAAATAAGTGAACCTCTGTTTTTAATCTTTCAAGATTCTTTTCTTTCAGTAAGTGTTCCAGAGGATTGGAGGAAGGCAGATGTGGTTCCTATATTCAAAAAAGGGTTCAAAATCCTTGCCTGGAAATTATAGACCTGTGAGCTTAATGTCTGTGGCTGGTAAAATATTTGAAAGGTTATTAAGGGATAATATTCAAGAATTCCTTGAGAAGAACAGCAAAAATCAGCACGGTTTTATGAAGCACAGGTCATGTCAAACTAACTTGATTGCGTTCTACGAAGTAGTAAGTAGAAGTATAGATCAGGGTGTTGATGAAAATGCTTGTTCTTGGGTAGAACATTGGCTTAAAAACAGAGTACAAAGAGTTGTCATTAATGGTAAATTTTCAAGCTGGACAGAGGTGGCAAGTGGTGTCCCTCAGGGGTCTGTTCTGGGACCCCTTCTATTTAACATGTTTATAAATGATCTTGAAGACATCATTGAAAGTCATTTTCAGTGTTTGCAGATGACACAAAACTTTGTAAAATAATACAATGTGAGCAAGATATTACTTTGCTGCAGAGGGATTTAGATAGAATGGGGGACTGGGCACTCAAATGGCAGATGAAATTTAATGTTGAAATATGCAAAGTTATGCACTTCGGCGTAAAGAATACACAAGCAACGTACACCCTTAATAGAAGCGAATTAGGGATAACAACACACGAAAAGGACTTGGGAATTATTATAGACAACAAACTATGCAACAATGTGCAATGTCAATCAGCAGTGGCCAAGGCCAGTAAGATATTGTCATGCATGAAAAAGGGCATTCATTCTCGGGACGAGAAGATCATTTTGCCTCTTTATAAATCACTGGTAAGACCACATATTGAATATGCTGTGCAATTTTGGGCACCTGTTCTAAAGAAGGATATTATGGCACTAGAAAAAGTGCAGAGGCGGGCTACAAAATTAATAAAAGGAATGGAACATATCAGCTATGAAGAAAGGTTAACAAATTTAAACCTATTTAGTTTAGAAAAACGTCGCCTGAGAGGGGATATGATAACATTATACAAATATATTCGGGGCCAATACAAACCATTGTGTGGAAATCTATTCACAAACCGGACTTTACATAGGACACGAGGCCATGCGTTTAACTGGAAGAAAGAAGATTTTGTCTAAGGCAAAGGAAAGGTTTTTTTACTGTAAGAACAAATCAGGATGTGGAATTCTCTGCCTGAAGAGGTGGTTTTATCAGAGTCCATACAGATGTTCAAACAGATACTGGATGCATACTTGCAAAAACAGAATATTCAAGGATATAATCTTTCAATGTAGGGTAATAACTGCTTGGATATATCTGTCTGCCATTCTGGGGTCAAGAAGGAATTTTTTTCCTAGCTTTTTGCAAAATTGTGCTTCAAACTGCGTTTTTTTGCCTTCTTTTGGATCAACAGCAAAAAACAAATGTGAGAAAGGCTGAACTTGATGGACGCAAGTCTCTTTTCAGCTATGTGACTATGTAATTATCATATGCAATGGAGGTAGTTTCTTGTATAAGGTGCTCTTCAAAGTATACCTACTTTAATGTAAACTTTTCCTCCACATAAACACAATCATGCTATACAAGCTTAAAGTTACCTGAATAAAGGTATGCCTCTTTGGAGGTGACCTTGTAATACACATGATTTGTGGAAGAGGGGTTCACGTCAAATACAGTCACTTTACCTCAGTTTGAATGACACATCAGTCACAGAAATACATTTAAAAAAGCAGGTAAGTACAATGTGCAAATGAGACATTAACATTACGCATGAATTGCCAGATGATGACAAGCTAGGAACATCACACTTCAAGTGCCCCAAGGTAATGACTTCCCAGCCCAGCCGCTAGAAAATTGTTCTGTTGCCATAGACTACCAGGGCACATGAAATAGAAAGTTTATGCTTATTTTATCCCTTTTTATTACTAAAGCTTTTTTTTTCAAACTGTTGCATTCATTTTTTCATTAGCTGGCACAGGATGGAAGTTGAAATCATAATGATCCTATTTCAAGAACATTGCTCCATGACGCAATTACAGGAACGTTTAATTCCTGAAATAACACTGCTAGGATCTGTCCCAAAAGGAGATTTTTTGTTGTTGTTTCTAAGTGCTATGTTCATGCGCTTAAAATAAAATGTGGGCATATTGAGAAAATAACAACCCCACCAGTGTACTAGATTGATGATTCCTTTTAAGTCTTTATGTCTACACAGTAATGATTTGTGAAAATGTAACAGTAGATTATCTTAAAGGGACAGTCTAAGTGCCAGAACCACTACATCACGCAATGTAATAGGACACTGGACCTGGCTTTAGGACACGGCAAGCGGTCACGTTCTAAATGAATGGCAAGCTAAGCTGTCACTAAGCTCACCACTCGTGAATGCCGAAACGACAAGCACAATGTAGCAAATCAATGCCTTTCTATGTGAAGCATCTGACTGGCCGCATCAAAGACATCAGTAGCTAAATATGCGCAATGTTTGCCCTCAAGCTTTGCCATGAGAAGTATTTGATTGTACAATAGTTATCAAGTTTGATGATTTCAGAGTAAGTGAATCAAGCTGCTGTTAAGAAGCGGTCACAGTGCTTGAATAAAGGCAAGTTTAATTGCGAATTTAAAATGTATTGTTTTAATTTTTTTAAAAGAGAAGTGCATAACTCTCAATAGATGCACTATCCCCTCTACAGGCCTCACACACCTTATTCCATTTTCAGTAAGCAATATGCCACCCACCCTGCTTACACCTCCCCTTGCTTCATGTTGTCTCAAGTACCCATCATAACTTTTAGAGTTTAATTTCACATACTATACAGCTTAATATTCATGTAAATTCTAGACTAAGACATATATGTACAGTTTGGCACGTTAAAATAAAATACCAATAAAAACGACACAATGTCTTGAAACAGTTTTTTTAAAAATAGTTTTTCCTTTTAAAATTTTGCATGTTTCACCGGTGAAAAAAAAGGTTGTTTTCAAAACGACATTTTGAGGACATCAGTAAGAATTATTTACAGACACTTACCATTTTACTCCCTTTGCAGTTTTAACTGGGAATTGTGGAGTATTACAAAAGAACTGCAGATTTTATGACAAACTAACCAAACATAAAAAAAGCCAAATTGGCTAAATTTTTCCAGCTCGACTATTTTAGTCTAAAATGTGTAATTACTTTGTGAAACACCTAGTTCTGAAAATTTGAGAGAAAAAATATCAACAAGGATGACCATAAATTCTAGTGGGTGCAGAATGTGTTAATCTACCCAATTTGCAATCTGGGTCAGTACTATGTTGGTACAATGAAGGACAACAACATCTGGAGAGAGTTTGGTTTAAAATAAACTCTTTGGGGGGGCGGGGCCTAACAGCTAACATGGCCGGTCGCACATTTTATGAGCTCCTGCAGCATTGAACAAAAGAGCGAAGATACCGACCGATATACAAACATTAGCGGCAAACAGGGACCGGTACAAGACGCACAACGACATCAGGAACAAAATGATTTCTGTCCGGTACCGGTGCGCCGCGGAAAATCCTAAACTGACCATGCGGCCTATACCAGAGCGGAGCCTGAGGACCGGGGGAGGCGGCCGATCTCCTGGCTCGGGACAAGCTCCTAAACCCACTACAGCCCTGCTACCCCCCCCTCTGGACCGGTGGGGGACATCCCGGTCCTCGCTGGGGACGATTACCCCCGCAAGCACACATGATCAAGCGACTAAACCATCAAACAAACGGGACCCCATAGCCCCAGCCAAGATGGCGGCACGGACGATGGTTGGGACCCAGCACACATGTATCAAGCCACCCAAGCACACAGGAGATTTCATTGACCGGCTACGCACTTATTTCTGGGCACAACTTAAAGCCCGAAGAAAAACCTACAGGCTGGCTATGAGGGAGGTGGCAGCGTGGATACGCCCGACCACCCGGCGCATCCTTCCATGGAACCCCCCTGGCAGCGTCAGAGCAGCCCCCAGACTGCATCGGATCCGACGCTCAGAGAGGTGGGAGATAGTGCCGGGTCCCTCGAGAGCCGAAACTCACGTGCACGAGCCACGGAACGAGGCACTATCTACTCCTCGTTCAGTGGTCCCAACAACCAAAGGTCAGCACATCACTTACCACACAACGAGATGGCGGGAAAAGGCGACACATCCCTCGGGCACCCGCAATCCCTCTCAAGCACGATGTCTCCAAGACGCAGGTACCCGCCGGCGACTACACAAAGGTGAACCCTACATACCAGCGGCACCAACAAAGGCCTCACCAAACCTGCTCCCCTCCGCTCGGCACAGCACGACCCAGATCCCTGTGACCGAAGCCACAAAGCGAGAGACCGAGCGGCTGCACGGAAAGCGACCTCCCCACAGACTGGGTATTGGGTGAGGAAAGGCGAAGACCTGACGTGCCTGACGTGCCTGACAGCATACTGCGGCGAGGATGCTGGCACAGGGGACATTGCAGACCATATTTAAAATGGTGGACTCCTGCTCCTCATTGACTAGTAAATTCTGACATACACTTTTACAAATACTTAAGGCGAAAGCACAACCAAACAGAATGCCAGTTCAGCTCATATGCGATGTTAGTTTATACTGCTGTGTCCTCGGGCCCAGTGGGATAAATATTCTAAAGTTTATCTGTAGATCTATACCTAAACATGTCTTTTTCGTTGTTCTGGGACCAACTAAACTCATATTGCATTGCCTAGCCATGCAGGGTATTAGCTATACAATCATACAACGCATGGACTTAAGTCACAGCTGTGATTAGGTCTCCCTTCTGGCAATGCCGTGCATTTAACTCCACTGTCGGCATGTCCATATTTTCCTATCTCCCGCTGGGACTGAGTTTCTAGCTAATTGGGGGGCCCCCCTAAGGGTCAAAACTCGTAGAAAATATATCTGTCTCACTCTCCATGTAAAATACTCATGTCATATAAAGCCCTGTTTCAAGCCTGAATAATCTACCTTTTACTCACGCAGGGTCTCTAGCCTGTAATTTTCTAAGTTTTACAATACAATCTACAATTCAGCCTGTTTCTTTACGCTAAAAAAACAAAAAAAGTGCAATTGTTTCATATGTCATGGCAATGTATGCAAATGTTTGACCATAATAAGCTTGTGGATGCTGTCGTGGCTATGTAAGCTTGTATGTTATCCTTTTATTGCACACTAAAATAAAGAATTAAAATAAACTCTTTGTCGTTAGGTCTCCTATTTAATGTTTGCATCCATGTGTAAAATGTCCTTATCTAGGGTTCATGGTTTACACATTTTAAAACAATATAAATAAACAGCCATTATGACATGACAACCATGATGATTTATGAAAATTTATTTAATGGAGTAAATTATACTATAGTCACCAAAATTAAGTTGTTTTGGTGTACAGATGATCTCTCTGCTCAATTCTCTGCCATTTGAAGGAGTTCAATCACTTTTGTTTTTGTTTAAGCAGATATGTGTCAGTCCCCTGGCTGTGACTGACACAGCTTGAATGAAAATAAGTAGTTTCATTTAGATGTTATTTACTTTACAAGTATTTATATTCGGTTCTGTAAGTTGAACTTAAATTGCATACAGGAGGCTCCTGCAGAGTCTAGCAACCAATTAACAAAGCAGAAGATAAGACATAAATTAAACAGAATTTGCAATAAAGGAAGTGTAGACTTTAGATGACTCTTGAAAGGAAGTGTTTAGGAATGCTGTGCAAGTCACATGTAGGGAGGTGTGACTACGTCTGCATGAACAAAGTGATTTAACTCCTAAATGGCGGAGAATTGAGCAATGAGACTACATGATCTATATACCAAAATTGCTTCATTAAGCTAAGGTTGTTTTGGTGACTATAGTGTCCCTTTAACCCGTTAACGCCGTTACGGCGTTCCATGCCGTCCCCATTATTATTATTATTATTATTGCAATTTATATAGCGCCAACAGATTCCGTAGCGCTTTACAATATTATGAGAAGGGATTTAACTATAGATAGGACAATTACAAATAAACTTACAGGAACAATAGGTTGAAGAGGACCCTGCTCGATCGAGCTTACATTCTATAGGAGGTGGGTGTAAAACACATTAGGACAGGAATTTGCAATCAAATAAGGTGGACTGCCCTTTAGGAGAGGGCAAGAGACAGGTATGTGAGGTAAGGGTTAGTCTTGGAGGCCATATGCTTTCCTAAAGAGATGAGTTTTAAGGCACTTCTTAAAAGATGCAAGACTAGGGGAGAGTCTGATGGCGGTAGGCAGGCTATTCCATAGGAAGGGAGCCGCCCGCGAGAAGTCCTGCAAGCGCGAGTTGGCCGTACGAGTGCGGACAACGGACAGGAGGTGGTCACGGGCAGAACGGAGAGACCGAGAAGGGACATACCTATGGATCTGTGAGGAGATATAAGAGGGGCTAGAGTTGTTCAGTGCTTTATAGGTGTGAGTTAGTACCTTGAATTGACTCCTATAGCATACAGGAAGCCAATGTAAGGACTGGCAGAGGGGTGAGGTGTGAGAGAAACGACTAGAGAGGAAAATCAGTCTAGCAGCAGCGTTCATTACGGACTGTAGGGGTGCAGTACGGCTTTTGGGAAGACCAATCAGGAGAGGGTTACAGTAATCCATGCGGGAGATTACCAGAGCATGGACAAGCTCCTTGGTAGTATCTGGTGCAAGAAAGGGGCGGATGCGGGCTATGTTTTTAAGATGGAATCTACAGGATTTGGCAACATGCTGGATGTGAGGCTCAAAGGTGAGACCAGAGTCAAGTATGACGCCAAGACAGCGCGCTTGCAAGGATGGACTGATGTTGGTACCACAAACTTGAAGGGAGAGTGAAAGAGGAGGATCAGTATTAGGAGGAGGAAAGACAAGGAGCTCAGTTTTTGAGAGATTGAGTTTCAGAAAGCGGGAGGACATCCAGTAAGAGATGGAAGAAAGGCAAGCAGTGACACGTTGCAGGATGGCAGGGGAGAGGTCCGGGGAGGAGAGATATAGCTGGGTGTCATCAGCATACAGGTGGTAGTGGAATCCAAAAGAGGTAATAAGTTTGCCAAGAGAGGCAGTATAAAGAGAAAATAGAAGTGGACCGAGGACGGAGCCTTGGGGAACTCCAACCGAGACAGGGCGAGGGGAGGAGGTATCATTAGAAAAGGAGACACTGAATGAGCGTTGGGAGAGATAAGAGGAAAACCACGAGAGGACAGAGTCACAGAGACCAAGTGATTGAAGAGTTTGAAGAAGGAGAGCATGATCAACGGTGTCAAAGGCCGCTGAGAGGTCAAGAAGAATTAGTATGGAGTAGTTTATTATTATAATGGGCTTTAAAGCCGTTGCGGCGGCATGGAACGCCATAACGGCTTTGAGCCCCAGGAGGTAAGTTATACTTACCTCCGCCGCGATCCTCTTCTGGAGGGCTGCCTGACAGCCCAGGCAGCCCTCCCACGGCAAATGAGGCCCCCGGGGGCCATGTGATCGCTCTCAAAGAGCGATCACATGGCCCCCTATAGCTGGCTATGGATCTGCCAGCAGGGGGACTGTCTAAAATATCAGACAGTCCCCCTGCTGGTAAGAAAGTATTAAAAAATAAATGAAACATGTTAAAAAATAAATGTAAAATATTTTTATATATATATATATATAATATGTATATATATATTATATATATAATATATATATACATATTATATATATGTAACGTCATACAAAGTGTATTTTAATACTAATATAAGTATATATATTAGCATTAAAATACACTCAGAATGACGTTACATATATATAATATGTATATATATTATATATATATATAATAGATCTACATATATTATATATATACGTATAATTAAAATAATAAATAAATAAAATAATAAAATAAATAAATAAAATATTGAAACAAAATTTAAAATAAATTATATATTCATATGTAATTTCATTCTAGCTGTATTTTGTTATCACTATATATATATTGGTAACAAAATACACTTAGAATGACATTCTATATATATCCATCTATCTATATATAAAATACAAATAACCGCAAATATATATATATATAGATAAATACATATAATTACATAAAAGATTACATTAGTATACACGTAGAATTTAAATACATATGTATATATATTAAAATTCTACATGTATATTTAAGTAATCTTTTAACATAATTATGTGATTTGATTAATTAAAATTTGATTGACATGCCTGACAACACAGGGAGAAAGTGCAGAGAATTTAATTCGCAAGCACTATATTTGACCCTGTAACTCTCCACGACACCATAAAACCTGTACATAGGGGGTACTGTTTTACTCGGGAGACTTTGCTGAACTCAAATATTAGTGTAAATTGTATTACAACGATGATATTTTAAGTAAAAGTGACGTTTTTTGCATTTTTTACAAACAAACGGCACTTTTATGGACTATATTATTGTTGTAATATGTTTTACTGTTTTAAAACACTAATATTTCTGTTTAGTGAAGTCTCCCGAGAATAACAGTACCCCCCATGTACAGGTTTTATGGTGTTTTGTAAAGTTAGAGAGTCACATATAAGGCTTGCATTTCATTTTTTTCACATTGAAACTTGCCAGATTGGTTGAGAGCGTATGGTAGCACAGGAATGAGAATTACCCCCATGATGGCATACCATTTGCAAAAGTAGACAACCCGAGGTATTGCAAGTGGGGTATGTCCAGTCTTTCTTAGTAGCCACTTAGTCACAAACACTGGCCAAATATTAGTTTTTTTCTTTTTTCACACAAAAACAAATATGAACGCTAACTTTGGCCAGTGTTTGTGACTAAGTGGCTACTAAAAAAGACTAAACATACCCCACTTTCAATACCTTGGCTTGTCTACTTTTTCAAATGGTATGCCATTATGGGGGTAGTTCTCATTCCTGGGCTACCACACCGTCTCAAAGGTAACATTACTAATCTGGCAAATTTCAATTTGAAAATGGAACGTTCTATATTTGACCCTGTAACTTTCCAAAACACCATAAAACCTGTTAATGGGGGGTACTGTTGTACTCGTGAGACATCGCTGATTACAAATATGTGCATTTTGTTGCAGTAAAACCTAACAGTATTATGACATTTACAGCTAAAATGTGAGGCGGAACTACACATTTAAAAAAGTTTTTTTTATTTTATTCATAATAAATTATGTTCCATATATGAATAGTTAATGGTAAATTAAAGCCCTGTTTCTCCTGAACAAAATGATATATAATAAGTGTGGGTGCATATAATATGAAAGAGGGGAACTACGGGTGAACAGACATATAGCGCAAATTCCAGTTTTTGTTTACGTTTTGTTTTGATCAGAACGTGCACTATTGACTCCGTCCTGAAGGGGTTAATACAAACTAATATGTTTCCTGAAATTTCTCCTTGTCTCAGTTTTTCTCCTCCAGAAATAAGAAGCAATTGTGTTAACAGACTTTGAAATGAGCACCAACTCACCGTAGTTATAAATCGGTACATGGGCTGCCGCCTCTCGGTGTATTTCACAGTGATGGGACTTAGGTCATATCGGAACCAGATGGCAGGGATAATTCGGCCCGTGTGGCTGTATGCAACATATTCCTGAAAAAGTTTAAAAGGAGGAGGCTTTTAATAAATGAGCACAGTGTAAATCCCAAACCAATAAAACATCATAATTTAAAAGGTTACTCTACGGATCATAACACATATTCAATGAAGAGGTAGCGATGCACATTATCCCAATGTCACAGCACACAAAATCTTATAACTGATTGGTGATGCTTTTCCTGGTCTTGGAGGGATTTTTATTTATTTAGTTTTTTTGTATATTTAATCACCTTCATGATGCATTGGCGGTATATTCCAATAAGACCCCACATGCTACACTATATTGCTGGCCTTTTGGAAGTTTCAATTCCAGTGGCAGGTCACTTGTTAAGTGTGGGAGAGAGCAATGGGTCACTAGAATGCACCTATGAATTAAAGAGACACTAAGCACCATAACCACCACAGTGAACTGTTTGACGCTTACTTGTCTCTGTTGGGTACCTGCACTGCTTCTGTTCTGAGATAGAGGGGTAAAGCCAACATTTATATTATGGAATTATCACATCAACTCATACTACGCTAGGACATTATCTAACAGCTGAAATCCTCAACTAATTGCCTCATTAAAACGTATGCATCTAATGGAACTACCACTATACACTTAATTCCCATTTCCAGTTCCAAAAGCCTACAACCCTTCTTACTACAACATAACTCCTACTTCTAGTTCCACACTCTAAATATAGCCTATATGCATTGTCCTACTCCCTTCTAAGTCCACCCTGGTTTTCATCACCAGCTAAATACTAGCTCAAGTAGTTGACCTACATAAATTTATTTTAAAACCTCTGAAAATTTCGTCAAGTACTTTTGCTTGTTGTGTTTTTTTAGAAATGGGTATGTTATCAGAGTTGTGATCTTCATTTAATTCCAAATTTCATATCCTACATAATTTAAAATGTACAAGGTCTTCCTACATAGTTAAGGAACATACAATCCTTACAAAGACAATACCATTAGATACATAAATGGAAATGTCATTGCCTGCCATCTCACCATGTTGGTTGTTGGTTCGTACCAGCTGAAGGCTTCTTTATCCCCATGAAAGTCATTATAGACTTAATTTTCAAATCAGATAACCAACATAAGAACATCAGACATTGTATCATCGAAACCACTTAAAATTCTAAACAAGAGAGGCTTTCTTTGGAATCTCATGATTACATAACTTTACACTTATGTAACTTTGTTGGAATTCCTAGCTTTCTTTAATATCTGCCTTGGTTACCCTGCCCGCTGGCATTCTTCATTCCAGCAGTTTAAGAATAAAACTGACTTCATGCTCCTGAAGAACGCATTTCCTGTCTCAAGAACTACTGTTATTTTGTCTGTATGCCACCGTTAATCATGCTACACGCATGATCGAAGCAGCAAAGGAACTTACCTTATTAGCTACTGTATATTGGTAGGAAAATCTCTGCTTGCTGTTCATGTCTTCGTATACTGTTGGCACAATCTTCAGGATATAATCATGGGACGCAAGAGCTGTTTTAAGAGGAAGGAAAAGTTAGCGCTGGCAAATATAGCTGCTACATGACACTTATATGTAGTTTAACAAAGTTTTTTTTTTTTTTTTTGACTACATGACATATAGCAGTTTAAACCAAAGTAAAAGTAAAATGACTTACTGATTATCTAAATATAATGTGCCAATTTTCAGTCGTGCTTTGTTAATATAGGGATATTGCAAGATCAGGTATTTTGTGGTGGATTCGTTCTCCTAGAACAGCGCGCTAGATTAATTAGATTAATTAGACACAGGACGAATGCTGCCTATAGGAAACGAAACTGCTGTGTATAGCTCATTGATTGCCCTCCTGCAGCATGTTAATACTACATACCATTGAGCAGAGCTTTTCACGCACTGCCTATAGTATAGTAACGGTATAAGTGGCCAGGGATACTTTAATCAAAGATGGGAACCTTTTCGGAAAATCTTCCTATTTCTAGTGTTTACAACCCCTAGTATCGGAGGAAACATCACTGCAAAATGTTTAATTTCACTTCAGAATCTGCTTCGTTATTTAAGTTTTTAGCAGGTGTAGAGACACGAGAGTATACAGAATAGGAAAATATATAACTTTGTGGAGCAGTAATACGTTCGGTAAATTGGTAGTGTTGATGCAGATTACAAAGAGCTGATGGCTTGTCTGAGATGAGTGATACACAATACATTTACTTTGAAGTGGAGAGATCAACTGATTGCCATGAGTGTTTGATGGCTTCAATCAGGCCATGCATGTATCAAGTGTAGGTCAATGAGGCATCTGATACTCGGCCTAGTAACCATTATGTGTGTATCCGTATCGGAGTCATGCTGGACAGTGTGAGGGGATGTAATCTAGCTTGAGAGCTCTAACGTCAAGCGGAGACATTTAGGGAGTATTAGGAAAAGTACCAGGGTAATGTCCATTGCCATTCTGGGCTCTACCCCAGGTAGGAGCATCATAATACCCATCCCATTGTGGGTATGAAGATTTCCCTGTGGGTCCCAGTCCAACAGATGAACAGGGTGGGGACATGGGTCAAAAACAAAACAAGAATATATGATTTGTATCCATGACAGGAGGAGGTACAAACTGCTTTTTCGAATGTTAATATATTTGCCATATTAATGGCAAACGTGAGTAATTGTAGGGAAATTTGGAGCAATCACCATAGAAACCAATATGATCTTTCTCTTGATTGTTCCAAATCTGACAATCTCACTGAACTGCTTTAGATCTGCCTTAATAATCGTGCTCCCACATGCACGATAGAATGCTGAACAAAGAGAAAAGTATACTTTTTGCAAAATCTACGTACCATTTGAGGACAGTTTATCGGCTCCCCCCAAAGCGTTGAAAGCACCGTGAATATTTTCCACCTGAAATAAAACAGTGATATAAGGATCTTTGAAACATTTGATAGTCAAATATAAAAGGTCAAAAAGAACACTGTTTAATAGCCTATATTAGTTTGGTAAAAAAAAAATATTTGGGGGTTATTTGCGACAGATATGTTTATGAGAATAGATATTCTCATAAACACGGTAAGTGGGTTATAGACAAGGATCTAGCTGACTTGGTAAGATTTTCTACGACGAAACCCATAGTTTATATAGTAAAAGCACATGTCTAACATATATCAAGTAATTATTATCATTCCTATGTTAAAATATTCAGGAACTTTTATCACAATGAATTTCACAACAACTTGAAATGTTAACAATGATATTGTTTCAAAACAAGTTTGCTCTACTAAGTATCTTGTGTCGGAAAATCCCTGTAGGTGACAATCTACACATCTTGGCAAACATTAGTGGCCCAAACTAACATGGAGTTTACTAAAAAATAAACTCAGAATTGCTTCCTAACTGCATAAATCAGGCTTTGTAATCAATCTGAATGAAAAGTATTCCAATGATTATTTGAGGCAGTTGGAATTGATATTCAGAGTTTCCAGACAAATGTGCACATTTTGTTTGGGGAGATCCACTGTCTAATGGGAGAGACACAAGTTTAATGCAAAATATAGAAATTTGGATATTTATCAAAACACAGATCTGTATCAAAACATTTTTTTCCTGAAATTTCCATTCTCAACCTCAAAGACAAAATAACCAAAATAATAATCCGCTTGCCAAGTTAATGCACATTCTGAATAGATCCCCGTAATAAACTTGTAACATTGTGATAAATAAGTTATTAACACCTTAACTAGTATATGGCTTTTAAACTGTAATCCTGTCTAGCATGGTTATTGGTGTCACATACGCTAGCAGGTGACATACGCCCCAGTAAATACACAAGGCTCATAATGTGATTATGATAGGGTTGACACTTCTTGATGTATGCCCGTGTTGCACATGACATGTATTATGAAAAATATGCCTTACCTGGATGTATACCAGCTTCATTACAAAAAACATTTATCTTACCCACCCATAATAATATATGATCATACGTTTATTCAGGAACACCAACAATGCAACTCTTTTACATACTCTTCAAGTTTACTTACAGCATAAAAGGTAATACTGGAACAAAAGAGAATATAATATAATCTAATGTAGTTTTCTATTTCAGTAAAAATAATTCATCCTCATTGGCATTCGCATGCAGTGCTACTAGCAAGTCATTTCACAACAGCTCTCCAATGGGACAGAGTTGCATCAAAATAAATTCATCTTCACAGGAAGATTGTGTATACAGATTGGGGATTATTAGCTAGACCAGTAGTTGAGAATGGACAAGGATATTATTTTTCTCCTGTTATTTTTCCCAGTTTGACTATTCTGATGAGAGTAATTTCAGTTCCCATGTCAATTCTCCACAAACCAATTTTTTTTTTTTTAAAGATCTACATTTCTCAGGAAATGTCCAAAACAGACAAATCATATTTCATATTAGCATTTTTAATCTCCAATCAATATATGTCCCAGGAAAAAACTGTTCTAGTGGTTTGGGCCACAGGGTTTCCCTCGACCAGTGTAGTGTCAGCAACACGACTGCAATATTACCCAGAATCCTCTAGAATACCCCAGCTATATGAAGACATTGTCATCATTCATTTCCAAAATACACAGTAATAATACGACCAACCCGAAGTTTACTCACCTGTAAGGCATCACCAAATGACAGTTTGTGAATAAAATGGCTCATGTCTGGATTTTGTGGCTGAGCAGTGGCACTGTGTGTAGATATGTGGAAATTACCGGGCACCTAAAGAAGGGAACCAAGTTGAATATTTATACATATATTGAAATCGGCATCTGTGCTCACAATCTTTACCTTGGTACTAAAAAATTTTCTTTAAGACAAAGTCACTGCTACAACCGGGTCCTGTATCACATATAATTTAGAATTGTAATAAAGGAACAACAATGCCAGCCAAGAGCACACATGCTGTACTCCGTTTGCTAACCCCATATCCTTAGAGCTCTACATCTCAATAACCCTGTGGGACATCACCTAAAGGATCACCCCAAATCCCTAAAGCAGTTTATCTTGCCAAAATGCTTTATGTTTGAAGACCGTGCCTTCTCTTTTCATTTAGAAAAAATAAATTAAAAAAAAAGTGCAGATTTCAATTAGGCAACCAGTCCTGTTACTGTTACATTTTAAGGAAATAGTGACCAAACGCTGATTTTGAGTTTCCTAGTTGTTTTTTTTTCCCCCTAACAGGTTTTCACTGTGAAGGGCAGATTCTGACCTTGACAATCTAGTTTCCATGGTAAACCGCATAATACCTATTCAACTGTGATATTCCACAATCAAACAGCGTGACTTTTCAACAGATTTTTTTTCAACCACAACTCAAACAATAAATAGATTTAAACAGAAATTCTACCATGCTAAATAGGAAAATCATCTCTTCATTATTGATATTTGTTTATTGTAACCCCCCCAGTTGTACAGTGCCAGGGCCAGATTAACAAAGGGCCTAATGGACACAATGGGACAGGGGAGGGGGGTGAAACAACACAATGGGACAGGGGAGGGGGGTGAAACAACACAATGGGACAGGGGAGGGGGGTGAAACAACACAATGGGACAGGGGAGGGGGGTGAAACAACACAATGGGACATGGGAGGAGGGGTGAAAGATCACAATGCGATAAGGGAGGGGGAAGAAAGATCACAATGGGATAAGGGAGGGGGGAGAAAGATCACAATGGGATAAGGGAGGGGGGACAAAGATCACAATGGGATAGGGGAGGAGGGGGAGAAAGAACACAATGGGACAGGGGAAGAACACAATGGGACAGGTGAAGGGCGAAAGAACACTATGGGACAGAGTGGGGACACTATGGGGGGAGAGAGAGAAATATTTAGGGGGGAGCACGTAGGTACAGGGGAGGGAAGGGAAAAGGAACATGGGTAGGGGGGGAACCTCTAAAAGAGAAGAGAGAGAAACACTAAAGGGAGCATTAGGTGGGGCACTAAGAGACAGGTAAGGGGTGGAGCACTAAGGGACAGGGGAGGGAGGGAACAGGACCACTAATGGACAGGAAGGGGAGGGGAGAGGACTATTTAGGGACGGTGAGGGGAGATGACCACTAATAGACATGGAGGGGAGGAGAGAGGAACACTAAGGGACATGGAGGGGAGAGTGTCACACAGGGGACATGAGTGGGGAGAAAGACACACAGATGGGCCTGGGGGTGGAAATACAAAGGGGCTGGGGGTGAATGAGACACAGAGGGGCTGGACAAGAGGAAAAAGAGACACAGAGGGGCTGGGGGAGATAGACGGGCTGATGGTGAATGAGAAACACACAAAGGAGCTGGAAAGAGTAAAAGACACAAATAGGCTGGGAGAGAAGGAGACACACAAAGGGGCTGGGGGGTAAGACACACAAAGGGGGGGTTGTAAGAGATACACAAGGGAGGTGTAAGACACACAATGGGGAAAATGGGGGATAAGATACACTAAAGGGGTAAGGCATTTAGAAAGGGGATAAGAAACAAAAGGCTAGTTAAGAAGCACACAGGTGAAGACGCTTTTGTGGGGTGGGGGTGGGGGGGCAAAAATCATCTTCGCCTGTGTACCCAAAAATCCTTGCACTGAAAACACATGCTCTTACTCTAAAACTTTGCTATCCTCCTGTCATTCTGTGGCTGCATAACAGGAACAAGATTCTGTAATCAGGCCCATTACAATCATCAGCAACAGGACCAAAATGCTCTTATTCCTGTGCTGTACAGTGCTGCAGATTGTGTTGGCACTGAATAAAGACTAGTAATTGTTAAAAAAAAATTAAAAAAAGGTGCTGTGGATAAGAACACTGTAAATACAGTTAGATGAACATTCACAATTGGCTTTTTTGGCCTACAATTACTACTTTACTGAGTATAGGACAAGCATGTCAAACTCAAAGTGTGGCACGGGCGCACACATACTCACTGACAGACAGACAGACACACACACACTGACACAGACACACACACACACACTCTTGGTGACAGACACACACACACACACACTGACACAAACACACACACTCTTGGTGACAGACACACACAAACATACTTTTAATTAATGCTCCTTACCTTATGGAGCCGATGGGGGGCATCTCCCCGGGGTCCTTCAAGCTCCTCACTGCTCCCACAGGCGGTTTAGTGATGCCGGGTGCAGGAATATGACGTCATATTCCGGCGCCCGGTTTCACTTCAGTCGGCGCGCGCGAGGGAGCAGTGAGGAGCTGAAACACTGAGCTCCCTCGCGGCCCTCCTCCCCAGCCGGGTAAATGTTAGCATAGTAGACACCTGCAATATGGGGAAAGCAGGTGCCTACTCTGCTATAACACTGAGCAAGCACCTCTAGTGGCCACTAGAGGTGTTACTAGACAGAAATGAATAGGCAGTGTTTACATTAAAAAGTCTGCAGGGACTGACTATACTCACCAAAACAACTACATTAAGCTCTAGTTGGTCTGGTGACAATAGTGTCCCTTTTAGATACAACATAAAACAATTAAGGCAACATCAGTCCCAGAAGGGTTATTCAGAAAATAAGTCTGTTTTAAGTACATATAGGTTAAAATACAATAATGTAAAAGGCCTTTCAAGTCACGTGGCATTGCCAAGTGATGCCTAATTTTGCCGCAGTTCTTCTGACAGCTTGATGTCGGGAGCACTAAGAGCAAGTGTGTGTAGAGTGCATGTTTAACAGTACTCATGCTGGCTGCACTTATATGTTCAGTGAATTTAAAGCCCATACAAAAGCAGGACTTGTGTCCTGATAGGTGTCCAGTCAGGCCCAGTCGGGCGGGGCCATCCACACCCAGATATCAGATCGGCCATTCTTTTTTAGGACATTTCCCTTTAATCTACACATGATTAAACAGTTCACATGCTGCTTCATAACCAGTAAAAAAACATAATTAGTGCATCGACTTGTATAAACATTCCTAAAAGTTTTGATTTCAATTTGCCAAATCAATAACCTCACAAGAAAAGGAAAACAAAGTACCTATAAACATACAGGATTTATTTATAATGCCACAAAAGAATTCATTCACAATTATTATTTTGCCAATACCAGGGACATACATAGGGCTTCATTTGACAATTGACGTAATATTTTAACAAGTAAAGAGCTCAGACATGATTATACACCTTGCACTATAAATAGATAATAATTTAGGTACTTTATAATGATTGTCTTGTTCTGCTGGTGCTCCATTAAGGAATAATTTGTGGTCCATTTACTATACTAAACAAACCATTATGCAAACTTTTATTTTTATTTTAAAAGCACGTTTCTATAGTAATGTTACAATTGCTGTAGTTAATTCTTTGCCCTGCCCATATTATGCCATAGGCCTTCATGTAGTCTAAATACATACATTCCATAGTATGGCACATTTCATTAAAAGGTAGTCGTTTATTTAACTCCACATCATCCCAGATGTATTTGTGCCAAGAATCTGAAGCAGCACAAGCATCTCACAGATTAAGAATTTGAATCATAACAGAAGGATATGTACTGTACATAAGAACATTACAATTTTCAGAGTATTAATTAGGCCAAGGGAAACTACAGCCAGTTAAAGTATGTAAGTTAACCAAAAGGTGTCTTACTAACACCCAAAACCATATAAGACCAAAATGAGATTAATATATATATGGAAACTCTAAGAAGATAAATAAATATAATTGAATACAATAAAACCTGGTGTATAAAAATATGCAAATAAACAAATATGATAAAACTGTATATATATATATATATATATAATGAATGCAATAGATAACTGGAAAGTCCAACGCGTTTTGTGCCACTCCAGAGGACTTCTTCAGGGATTGTGAAATTATACAATCAACAGTACATCCATAATACAGAGGGTCACCACTGGAGCCAGACATACCCCTGAAGAAGTCCCCTGGAGTGGGATGAAATAGGTTTGATTTGTTGGGCTTTCCAGTTCTTTATTGAATTCATTTTATTTACTTTTATGGATTTATGGTTTAATCCTTTTGCTAAGGTTATCCTGCATCTGTGGAATTGCCAACGGTTTCCTGGGATCCAATTGCTGTGGAGATATGCAGTTTTATCTTATGTGTTTACTTGTGTCTATTTATACACATTAGGTTGGATTATATTCAATTATATTTATTTAACTTCTTCGAGTTAAAGTATTTTCTACTGACTCTACCTTGTTTATAGTGAAGCGTCCTTCAAACCGACAGCCATTGCCATTGTTTAGAGGAATTTTCATGGAATTATCAATGTGACCAACTTCGTGTCTCCCCATTTCATCCTGAATATCCAGTCCCACCACTGAGGAGACAAAAACATATATAAAAAAAAAAAAATCAATAAAAGATCTACATTGGTATGAATTCTTGTGTTAACGTAATGAAAATGAAATTCAGCAGTAATAACTTTTAACTCGCTATCCCAAAAGGGAATTACTGTTCTAATGAATAAGATGTGCATCAATGAGATGCACATCTGGGCAAAAACAAGGATATAAAAACAATAATATTTATATTTCATAGCCAATAATTGAGCTAAATGTTCGTCACCAACTGGGAATGGAAATAGAAATAGTAAGAGATGGTTTTCTTCACAGCAAAGTGCGTCAGAAGGCCAACACATATAGAATGGCAGAAAAAAGAAGTGAAGTGGGTGCCCCTTTGGAAGTGACCACAGGACCAGATTCCTATTGGGCTGAACACCCCACACATGCACTATGGGTGCCTCTTTTGAGGTGACTACAGGAAAGCTTAAATTGAGGAGTCCCTTGGAGCAAGTTAGCATGTAAATCTCCCAAGTTAAAACTAGTGTAGGACCTACCGATATTGGGGTACTGTGGTGTACTGTGATATAGTGGTGGGCTTGGTGGAACTGAATCCCCATATTAATTTGCTAAGAAAGGTGATTTTAAGTAGCCTTGTTAAATGTAAAGCTGTATTTGTGCACTGTTCCTTTAACTGTATTTTGTATAGAAACAAAAAGAAGTAAAACAATACTTTTCTGTTGGAAAAATCATAGAAAAGATTGATAAATCCAAATGATGGGTAGGGTGCAAGAAAGTAGCAGGTGGAAAAATCAGACAGATTTGGTATGTTGCACCAAATATTAGATGTACAGAGGTCAGTGACATTTGCTAAAATATCGGTGTCCCCGGTTTGAAGTAAATCTTTTATTTCATGTTTAGGAGGAAAATCTAAAAAGAGAAAGTTGGAGAGTTTTTCATAGAGTTCGAATTAGTATCCCCTCTGTGTGAACCTGCATTGCTAAATACATGTGGACAGACACCTGGCTGCCTATACATTAATATACACAAACAGACCCATGTGTGCAGAGTGGAATGTTGCTGAAATTGAACTGTTACTGTATCTGAACATTAGTAAATAGGGTACAACCCCAGACAAATCTAACTGCTAGCAGAATTACTTTTATGCAAGGCTTATTGAAAATCCAGATAGATAACAGATACATGTGCACACAGTGTATGCATTCGGGTAAATGTGTGTAATGCGGCTATTAATTAATAAATATAGGCAGCATGATAATATAAGTGTGCTGTATATATAAACGATGGAAATGTGATAATGTTCCATACAGGCAGCCCATTGTGTGACCCTGGGGGTAAATACATGCCAGGCAGATGTTGTCTGTGTTGTGTCTCCTTGTCTCTCCATGGGGACTAGAAGAGGTGAGAGGCAAAGGATTTGGTGGGTGCATCTCTGAGTGTAGGGTTTGTGAATGGGGAGGAGTGGCACTGGTACCCAGCTTCCAGGAGCATCTCTTTCAGCCTCTACATCACAAGTGCACATACCCTGGCACCAACTTCCCCGTGTGGCTAGCAGGGTTTTGGGGGGCACAGAAACTTACCAGAGTGGTAGATGCAAACTGAGGAAGCCACTGACCAGCAGGAAACAAGCTGCCCCCATCTATTTTTTAAATGCTATTATAGTGCACTATAGACTATTTCTGACGACATAGTCACTTTAAGCCTAATAACTGAAGCGTTCCAACTGGACAACTTTGAAATACCAGTAATATTTCAAAAACCACACACAATTAAAGGGACACTCCAGGCACCCAAACCACTTCAGCCCATTGAAGTGGTCTGGGTGCCAACTCCCATCACCCTTAAACCTGCAAGTGTAATTATTATATACAGCCACTAGAGGGACTTCCGGGTTCTTAAAACACGTTATGCATGAGAACCTCCAGCGTCGCCGGAATCCCCATAGGAAAGCATTGAAAAATGCTTTCCTATGGGGAGGTCTAATGCGCAAGCGGCCATTGCTGTGCATGCACATTAGGTCTCCCCCCATGGGGGAGGAGCGTGAGCGGAGCTGGATTCAGGTTAGTCACTGAAGGGGTTTTAACCCCTTCAGCAACATGGGATGGGGGCACTGCAGGATCCTGCAGTGCCAGGAAAATGGCTTTAATTTCCTGGCGTTGGAGAGTCCCTTTAAGCCCTATGTTCAAACTTCCACTACTCCTGGGCGGCAGCAATGACTATAGTACACATCAGAAAGAAAAAAAAAAAGTCACTATCCCAAATCCATATACAAATTTAAATAACTGGAGGTTTGTTAGTATCACTCCAATGGCCATCAAAGTGTAAGCTCACCTGCCACGTCAAGAGAAAACCTCTTAGGTTACTCCTACACCAACAATTCACCTTGATGCTTTTGGCTAAAAAGCTAAAATATCTAATGAGACAGAGAGGGGTACTTTTATAACCCCCTCCACACTTATTAACCCTTCATAGGCAATACTGGTTGGCTGGCAGCAGCACTGTATAATGGCTGTGTGCTACAATAGCAAATACAAACATACAAAATGAAACCCTGCTCAAACTCCCACTACTCCTGGGCGGCAGCAATGACTATAGCACTCATCAGCTGCAAGATAGCCTGGTATGGTAGGCAGCCACTAGAGGCTGTAAGTATTGCAGTTTCTCAAAAACAGGGACATTGCACCTAGACAACTTCAATCAGCTGAAGTGATCTGGGTGCCTATAGTGTCCCTGTTTATAGTGTCCCAGACCTGTGTGAGCTGTATATTGGCATATAACCTAGCATTATTAAACAGGCAAAATAGATCTTCATTGTGCTAGAACAGCCAGTGATACTTAAGATATCCTATTATTGAAAGTGGATACTTGAAAAGGATGAAATAAAATGTATTACTTGAGCAATTCTTTAAAAAAAAAAAATAAAAAAAAAATAATAAAAAATGGCAACAGTCATTATAGCAACTTAACACGAAGAATTTTCAATAACTTTGAGAGGAATAGATGACTGCATTGATCCAACAAACCCATTACAAAATAATAAGCAAAAATGACCATCGCTTGGAAGAACACAAACAGATGTCGGAGAAACACACCTATGCGAAAATAAAAGGTAAAAAACTAAAACTTTCCCCCCCACCCCCCACCCCCCAACCCCCAACAAACCAAACCTATAAAAAGCTAAAAGGGTATTGAAGACAGCACAAAATAAATTGACTACAGCTATACCTGTATTAGAAAAATATTGCCATTTTGGCCTAAGTGTGCAGTTAAATCTATTCCACCCTCCCTGTGTTATGGGTACTCGGATACTCACGATCACAGTTCAAGTTTGGCAAACTGATGTTTAGGTTCACGTCAATTTTACCACCGCTGTCTTTATCGGGGTCATCTACATAGAGCTCATTGACACTGGAAAAGAAAATAGCATTAAGATTAGGAACGGTAGTTTGAAACTGGATAAAAATAACACCAATACCCAAACACTGTGAACCAAGAAAATGTAAAGGGCACATAAACTATGCCCCCTCCCCTCCCTTATTATTGCAAGACTTTATCCCTAGATATTGCAAGACTTTAACTACCATAATTCTTTGCACATGAATAGGATCTGTAGTTCAAACAGTAGCATACTGGGCACCTCCAAGCTACAGAGACAAACTGAATCCTGCATTTCTCTGAACATTGCAGGGAATGCCAGCTGAAATGTATTGCCAGCTTTCAATGCCGGGAACAGAGCACATATTTTTCTGATCTCAGTAAATCATTATCGGACTGCCACAGTTAGAAAAATTAAATGCATAAATCTACAACTCTTTATTCTGGAGCTGGGCTCCTCCATCCTAATCATTGTTAAAAGCTTGAGTAGTGGAAGTTGAGAGTGGAAAAATAAAACAATGTTGCTATTTCTCCTCCTCATTTACATGGTTTGCCCGAACTGAAAAAGAGGTCACTTGATACATTTTTTATATGAATTTAACGGTACACTGTAGGCACCAAGACCCCTTCATCTCATTGAAGTGGTCTGGGTGCAGTGTTCCTATGCCCTTAAAGGGACACTATAGGCACGCAGACCACTTCAGCACATGGAAGTCATCTGGATGCAGTGTCCCTATTGCACTTAGTGCTGCAATGAGAGCATCGCCGTTTCTTTGGAATTACAATGTTTTACATTGCAGCACTAAGTCTGCCTCCAGTGGCTGTCTAACCTTTTATTCACGGCGGCAGGGGGTGGGGTACAAGGGAGGGGGGAGACAGAGGGAGTTATAGTGCCAGGCTTACAATATAGTATCCCTTTAACCCTGCAATGTAAATCAATGCAGTTTATGAGAAACTACACCGTTTACATCGCAGGGTTAAGACTGCCAGACAGCCACTAGAGGAGTTCCTGGCCTTTCACAGAGATTAACTCTGTGAAACTATGCTGGATTTAGTGTCTTCAAATCCCCCAAATTAGGAGAGCACTGAGTCAAAACTCTAGTGTTCCCATAATAAAATGTGTGACATTTCAAAATGTTAATATTGAAATTAATATTGGTGCTTATAGTGTCCCTTTCAAGTATCCATATATAATCATATATCAAAGAAGCCTCTTTACAGTAATAGTTGTTTATTAGCAATATTGTTTTTTGTGGAATTATTGAAATTTTACTAAAAGAATTGTTGGAAAGAAAGATGCAGAATACATACATATACACACACAGAACAAAAAGTAAAGTAAAACATGCGCTGCTACTCTGCAAATCAATGACTGCTGACATCACATGTTCCCCACAGACTTAAAAAAAAAAAAAATAATAATAATAATGTTATTAATCAGTAAATGTCACTGTGAGAAAATTATGACAATACAAAATGGCCACTTTCACACTGAAACACTAGTAGATGATCAAGTGTTAATTCCAGCTAGACTTACAACTGGGTGACAAGATGAAAATAATGTGTTTGCATGGTTTTACATTGATTTATAAAATGACACTGTCTGGTCGAGTATGCAAATTCATTCTTATTTTAAAGCTGGCCTTTGGAGAATGGTTTTTAATTTTCTTTTTAACGGAACCTCTGGTGAGCCACAACAGTGCCTATTCATGGAATCTTACCAAGAATTACTAAAGAGTGACTTAAAGTGGCAAACAGAGACTGGCCTTTCTTCACTTTCAACACAGAAATGGCTGCAGCTTTAAAAAAGACACTACAGGAATGCTAAATATGTCGGCCCAATTTCTACAGCAGAGAAAGAAACTCCAATAAAAATCTTGATTCTCAGATAAATGAGGCGTTGCCCTGGCTAGCATCATTTCAATATACCTCATGCATTGTAATTATTATATAACCAAGCTAACTTGGCACAGAACTGAGTCTAAATTAATAGCATCCATCAAGAAGTCTGAATGCCATTACACCCTGGATTTTTGGGAATGTGGAGATAAAGTGTTCAAAACATATAAGACAAAAAAATAATAAAAATAACCTCTTCAACATTGGAACAGGCTTGATGTATAATATATATACCAGTAGTTCCCAAAACGTTTAGGTTCAATGCGCCCTTAAAGGACCACTATAGGCACCCAGACCACTTCAGCTTAATGAAGTGGTCTGGGTGCCAGGTCCAGCTAGGATTAACCCTTTTTTCTATAAACATAGCAGTTTCAGAGAAACTGCTACGTTTATAAATGGGTTAATCCAGCCTCTAGTGGCTGTCTCATTGACAGCCGCTAGAGGCGCTTCCGCGCTTCTCACTGTGATTTTCACAAAACGTTGTGGGGTAGCTCAGTTGTCTTTACTAATATTAAAAGGGAAACTCCAGGCATCCAAACAACTTCATCTAAATCAAGTTGCCAAGAGGCCTCCAACAACAATGTCCACTTTTACTTTCAGGAAGCGTGGAGTGTTGCCAGGCAGTTGCGCTGCGGATTGTCGGAGAGCGGTTAGCTGACGCTCTCCGCCAACCAGTGACTCGCCGTTAGCTAGTCTGGCTGGGAAAGAAATGTAAGTTTAATCTTCCTGCCGGCTAGATGAGGTCCCGCTCAGAGCCAGAGTTCTAGACCTCTGTCTGAGCCAGGGACAGTTATTCCTCGTAATTTGACTAGTGCAAAAAATGTAAAATTTCCACTATGGGTCACAACAATCATTATATTCAGCACCAAGGGCAATTTACAGGCAGATTATTAGGCAGTCTGCGTGGTGCCCTCGCAGGGCGAAGATGGATTTCTTTTTTTTTAGCGTCATGATTTTTGGGGGGGGGGGGATTTTTTTTTGCGGATCCTTTTTGCGCTTTCAGCCTTTTGGTAGGTAGCTCCCTAATACCGTGTGATCGGATCGGAATTTCACTCATTCAAATGAAATTTCGAACTTACCTAAAAGTACCAAATGTCATCCTAACATGAATGAACAAACGGTTTTCATGCTGTTAGGATGAAATTCAGTAGTTTTGCCGGTGTTATGTCTAAATGAAAGCAGGCATCGCGAGATCACGGAGGAAAGGGTGAGTCTTGTGGGAAAATTTCTCTGACCCTTAGGTAGTAGATCAGAGCTGGTCAAGGGTAAGAATAATACATAAAACAGAATGGTCCCTAGAAAACTAGAGCAGATAGGAAAAAAGAAGAACAGATCCTGAGAGAGGGAGAGAAGAGGAAGTGATTAGGGAAAGGTAAGATCGGCATGACAGTGCCGCTTTAACCAGACATTGATTGGGCCAGAGGGACTAGTAGAATTAGTAGAAGCATTCAAGTTAGGGAGCACTTGGCAAATAGTCACCATATTATGATAATATTTGAGATTACTTTAACCCCTTAAGGACCGGACTGTTTTTGCGATGTTGTACATTTGCGACCAGGCATCTTTTTACACTTTTGTGGTGTTTGTGTTTAGCTGTAATTTTCCGCTCTCTCATTTACTGTTCCAATACAAATTATATATTGTTTTTTTCAGGACAAAAGGGGCTTCTTTACATACCATTATTTATATAATCTCATGTAATTTAATTTTAAAAAAATGAAAAAATATGATAAAATTGAAAAAAATAAAAAAAAATTGACTTTTATGTGAAAAATCTTTTACTCATCTACAAAAGCGAATGAAAAAAACTGCTAAATAGATTCAAAATGTTGTCCTGAGTTTAAAAATACTCAGTGTTTACATGCTTTTTGTATGTTATAGGGCTATAAGTACAAGTAGGATATTGCGGTTTCAAAACATACATTTTTAAAATGTATCAATAGTGACATTGTAACACTATTATCTGTCATAAATCGCTGAATAACACCCCACATGTACATATTTTTTGAAAAGTAGACAACCCAGGGTATTCAATATGGGGTATGTCCAGACTTTTTTAGTAGCCACTTAGTCGCAAACACTGGCCAAAGTTAGCGTTCATATTTGTTTGTGTGTGAAAAAAGTAAAAAACTAAATTGAACGCTAATTTTGGCCAGTGTTTGTGACTAAGTGGTTACTAAAAAAGACTGGACATACCCCATTTGCAATACCTTGGGTTGTCTTCTTTTGCAAATGGTATGCCATCATGGGGGTAATTCTCATTCCTGGGCTACCATACGCTCTCAAAGGCAACGTAACCAACCTGGCCATTTTCAATGTAAAAATATTTGACCCTGTAACTTTCAAAAACGCTATAAAACCTGTACATGGGGGGTACTGTTATACTCAGGAGACTTTGCTGAACACAAATATTAGTGTTTCAAAACTGGAAAATGTATCACAACAATTATATCATCAGTAAAAGTGCTGTTTGTGTGTGAAAAATGCAAAAAAAGTCACTTTCACTGACAATATCATCGCTGTGATATGTTTTACTGTTTTGAATCACTAATATTTGTGTTCAGCGAAGTCTCCCGAGTAAAACAGTACCCCCCATGTACAGGTTTTAGGGTGTCGTAGAACGTTACAGGGTAAAATACAGTGATGGCAAATTAAATTCTCTGGACTTTCGGCCTGGGTTGGCAGGCAGGTCCCTTAAATTGCAATCAATAAAATAACTTAATTATGTAAAAATATTACATAAATACGCACGTAGAATTTAAATATATATGCATATTTATATATTTGAAGTCTACGTGTATATTTAAATAATTATTTATGTAATTTTGTATATGGACATATGAATAGTTTGCATTCTTTTTATTTATTTATATATACATAGATATATATACAATTTCATTCTAAGTGTATTTTGATATATATATATATATTAATATCAAAATACAGTTAGAATAAAATTTAGTATAGATATATAATTTTTTTAATTTTTTTTTATTATTTTTAATTTTTTTAATTTAAATTACTTATTATTCGTATTTTATAATAATATATATATATATATATATATATATATATATATACACAATATATATAGTTATTATATATATTATATATATACACACGTGTGTAATTTAATTATAAGTGTATTTTTATATTAATATATGTACATATTAATATAAAAATACACTTAGCATGACATTATATATATGATATATAGACGTATATTATATAGGTATAATATATGTCTATATATCATATATATACACATATATAATAATAATAATATTTTTTTTATTAACTTTCACTTTAGTTTTTTTTCTGATTTTACACTAGCAGGGAGACTGCCTGTCAGCACAGACAGTCCCCCTGCAGGCAGACACATGGACACCTATTGTGACCATGTGGTCACCCTGTTGGGCGATCACATGGCCACAGGGGTCCTAAACCGCCATGGGGAGACTGTCTGGGCTGCAGGCAGTCTCCCCACAACGGGAGCACCGCCGATCGCCGCCGGGGGAACGACGGGGATCGGGTAAGTACATTGGACCGTTAGGACGGTTCAGGACCGTCACCGGTCGGCAACGCAAAAATGCCGATGACGGTCCTGAACCGTCCTCCGTCCTTAAGGGGTTAAAAAAATAAAATAAAATAAAAATACAAAAATAATACGTTTATATGGGCTGTGCAAAAACTATTTTAAGAAGGCTAAATACAATAGGATAAGGGTATCTTTACAACTAATTGACTGGCAGTTAGTACATACACACACCAGTCAAGCCATAAGACTTGCTTACTTTACAAGGTATACATTGAGTGGAAAGTACATGACAAACTGTTTACTCGTCGTGATGAAAGTCTCCTTGGTGGGACTAAAACGTTGACTATCTTTTAACAATGACTGAAAAAAAATTAAGTATTGTTTTTACCAATGTGAGGTCAACAATGTACTTTTTTTTGTATGTGATCGTATGTGTGTATAGATTTGTGATTGTGTGCGTGAGCGTAGATCTGTAGTTATATGTGCATATGTATATACATGTGTTTGTATTTAGTGGATCACTCCCTAGTTTGGTATCCTTAAATATGCCAATCCCACATAAGTATAACAAATAAGGGAGTTATCTTATAAACAATAAAAATGTCAAAATTAAGAAAATGGCTTTTAAAGTTATATTACTTATAAACACGTTATCTATACTATATATTTGATGTGTGGCCCAAGACAATTCCGCTGCTCTCAATGCGGCCCAGTAAAGCCAAAAGGTTGGACACCCATGCACTAGAGACAGTCTTAAAGACTACCTAAGACTGAACCAGCTACATTTTACATCGCAGGGTTAAAGTGACAGGGACACTGCACCCAGACCACTTCAATGAGACGATGTGGTCTGGGTGCCTATAGTTTCCTTTTAATTAACATTAATACAAATAGTCTAATCAAAAGATTGGCATCTGGGTACTTATGCACCTATATACTTACCAAAGTTCTGTAAACAGCTGGATTTCGTTCATAGAGTTTCAATACAGATGGTTTAATTAGGGAGTAAGTGCAGGTTTTAATTATAAGCTACGGAAACTGGGTCATTGAAAGAAGTATAGTCAAAATGACAGATCAACGCCATGACGAGAGTGAAAGACGTCAGAGAAAGGCATGACTAATTCAGGAGCAAATACAGCAGCTTGCTCAATGGCTATTGCAAAGAATGAATACCCTCACTTATACATTTTAAATGATACTTTCAGACATGTTTAAAAGAGATAAAGCCAGAATTATGACTACAGAAACACCCTTGCCCATCAGTAGTTAATGGGATATGTAGTTTAACACTAGCCAGTGCAAATGATCCATCTATATATTACACAGACACACAATAAAGCTGCACCAGTTTAAATAGATTAATCAACAAGTCAAAATTATGTTACTTTCTACAGGTCCACTTTATCATTAAATGCAAGCCTTAAATATAGTTTTGAAGGTTTAGAACCCGAAACATCTAATGAATACACGATACTGCAGTAGATTTCTACATCAACGTGCTGTAGTTTAGAGATATTACATAAGTCTATTAAAGAAAATTAGGTATCACTTAGACAATTGGGTGTGCTCACAATACTGCAAATCTGGTCTTGCAAATGGCTTACCATGTGTTTGCATTAAGCAAACCGATTAACTTAATGTACCAAGATAAAATAAGCTTTATTATAAGACTCAGTCTTAATTATAATGTACCCAATTAAAGCAATGCATACATTTATATACAGTGTGAATATTGGCTGCAGATGGATGCAACATGGGAGCACAAAATAGGTCAATTATTCCAGGTATCTCTGTTCATTATGATGCACATGACATGACAGAGGAGAAGTGATGATTTTAAAAGGCATTCTTGGTATTGAGTTCACAGCCAAAGCAGAGCTCCCAGAATCCTTTATTTCCCACTCTTCCTAGGTGTATAATTAGTACATTAGCTATTACTCATGTAACTTCGTCAGGCAGGTAAATGCCATTATATACCTGTATGGGGGGGGGGGGGGGGGGGGTGGGGGGTTCCAGGGACAGACAGACAGACAGACAAACACACACATTATATTTTCTACACTTAATGTAGAAAACAAGAAGAGGTGCACTCGAGATTTTTTTTAACAAAATCTTCATAGTTTTATTTAATCTATAAGCAGGATATCACAAATATTTCAACGGTTCAGTCTCTGAAAAGACTTTCATCAGGACACAAGTGACATACACATTGCATATTTAAATACCCAAGCCGGGAACCCAAAATGAGGGTGACTATGAAAGTGAGGCTGTGTGTATAAAGAAATACTCTGAAGTACAGAGAATGAGGAAGAGGCTCCAGAAGATAAAGCCCCAAAAATAGAAATAGAAAGCCGTAAGCCACCTCGGGGAAAAATAATCTTGTGGCTGGTTGCTAGGTGCCTACAATACACAACATGGTACCTAATAGACCAAGCTTTGATTAAAACTGCTAGGAGGTGTAGAAATGAGAATCATGGATGGGTATATGCTACATGTAGCCATTACTAGAAACATAACTATCGAGAGAGTGCACCCCTGGACTATACTAGATACATAACATGAAAATAGTAATAAACGATTACTATAGAAGTAATTGACACAAGGCAATAAACAAACTGACATAGATAATCTAAAGAGAAGGCAGTAAAATAATAAATTAATCACACAAGACCATTCTTGCTCTATTGTCCAGGAAGCAGTGTAGGGGATTATTCTCGGCGACACTGTTGAGGGTGAAAATACAGAATGCCTCATGTTTCACAAGCTCCTTTTCCCTGTCACCTACCCGAGGTAAAGTGGGTACATGATTTATTCCCATGTTTCGACATAGGAAGGGAAAATCAAGGGTACTGTGTCACTATCTCATGCTGCAGTCTAGATAGGGGATCCATGAACATGTACATCAAGAATGAAAAAATTGGGTCTCGTGAGCCGCATGCAGCCCACAATGACGATCTTTGCGGCCCGTCTGCCTGGGCTGCATTGTGCCGGGACTCTGACCATCCAGAAGACAGGAAAGATCTTCGCAAGAGTGCTATGCATTAGTCCACGCCGGCCACCAGATATGCACATTCAGCATGTGAAGTCAAATTTGGCGGCAGCGCTACAGTGTGCAGAGTGGCTGTCTGTCTGCAGAGCAGGTCAGTCACTCACTCCCCCTTCCCTCCTACTCGCAGTGCCAGAGGAGCGTCTGGCCTGCTTAAGCAGAGAAGAGCAGGGCTGGAACTGGAGGAGGGGTGGCTCTCATCTTAAGGTAGTGGAAGAGGGGCAGTGTATTAAATAGGGGTACGGAGGGGGCAGTGTATTAATTTGGGAAAGGGAGGGAGGCAGTGTGTTAAATTTGGTGGGGTGCAGTGTATTCAATTGGAGAGGGAAGGGGGCAGTGTATTAAATTTGGGGGAGTGAGGACAGTGTATTCAATTAGAGTGGAGTGAGGGGGCAGTGTATTAGATTAAGGGGCAGTGTATTAGATGGGGGAGGGGCAGTGTATTAGAGTTGAGGGAGGGCACCTAACTACGACACTCAAAGGCCTATACAAACTGAACTACCCTCCCCTCATAGAAAATATCAGATGAGTTCTCAAAAAAATGTGACCTACCCCATTTCTCCTTAATGGGTCGAGTCAATATACTAAAGATGATAATCTTACCGAGGGTACTATATATATGTTCCAAGCCCTCCCGGGGGAATTTTTCCCGACTCATGCAGACCCTTTTCACGAATTATACTAGGGGCAATAAGCCAGCAAGGCTTGCCTACTCTACATTGACGTCCACTCTAGGCAAAGGGGGTCTGGGACTACCTCACTTATACAAGTACTACGTAGCGGTTTTACTCACTCACATAAAAGAGTGGACAGACAAAATTCTAGTACGGCCTAAAGTAGAGCTTTGTGAGGATTCCCCTCTACACACTACCCTGGCAGACATGTCAACTTAAGGAACTCACCCCAACACATCACCCACTCATACACAACGTCCTCCAAGTGTGGCGGCGACACAAAAACTGCTGGGGACTGTCCCCAGGACTCTTGGTGTTCTTCCCACTAGCTGCCAACCCATATTTCCAGAATGGACAAGGGAGTACCATACTATCCCGAATAACCGGAATACTCAACCCATACATAACAACAGTTCTGATAGCAGAGGACCCCCCAATTAACGGTCTTCCCTAGACAAAACCGACATGAGACATTACAAGACACTATGGGCAGGACACAACTAAACAACTTCCTGACCCAGTCAGTCCTCCCCTTCTGGCGCCCGAGGGACAAAACACTCTTCGAACTTCTTTGTGGCTCAAGGAGTGAATCCAAACGCCCCCTATTTAAAATTTACCGTACTCTCCAAGTAGCAGTAGGGGACCAACCAAAATCTCTATTACAACGAAAATGGATGAGAGGCCTTCGCATCCACATGTCCGACAAGGACTGGACCCATATTATGGAATCTGGAATCAAAACCCCAATTAGAATGAGACCTTCTACAAAAGGGTCACCAGATGGTATAGACCCCAGCGCTACTACACACCTTTTGGTCCACTGTTAGTGATAAATGCTGAAGATGTGAAGGGGAACAGGGGGATATGGAACTGGCGACAAATACTAACTGATATAGCGGAGATGATGCCGCTGCAGACCCGCTTAACCCCATCCCAGGTACTATTAAATTGGCCCTGTTCTTTTAAAGAATCACATAAACCGCAACTAGTAAACCTATTAATAGGAGAGGCCAACGCCCTCATCCCAATGTACTGGCGTCAAACCAACATACCATCCAAAGAGCAGTGGGTGCAGCGGGTGGAGAGAACAAGGGAAGTGGAAGAGATACACTGGTCAGCGCTGGGGAGAATAGTCAGATATGTAAAAATATGGGAAGTCTGGATCAAATATTGGGACACCCCCCAATGAGACCTCTGCTTGGGAGGAGTCCCCCTGGAACGGTCCCTGTAAGACATTTATGGTCATTTGAGGACACACAGTGATCCCAAAGGAGATATTTCAGATGCCAGATAACCCCAATCCTAGCAGAATGCCCTCTTCACCCCATCTTCCCTCCCACTTTTCCCCTCACACTAGTTCTACCTCCCCTGAATCAATTCATCGTGGGGCACACACACCACAAAAGCCAATTGAATGGACAGAGCTGAGATTGCCTAGACCTACTGGGATACCCGATTAGCACAATACTACACATACACTTAAGAAAAGTCATGGATACAGGATGTAATGTATGTTGAGATATCATGTGCATAACCTAGAAAGCAATTCACAACTGCTACCAGATATCTGAAAAATGTAAAGTGATGCTCTGTGGAATGTGCATTGTACGGTGGAACCCCACTATGTCACCCCTTAATTACCCCCCTTTTTTCTTTCTGTATCTCAAATGCCTACTTTCTACTTGAAAACATTTAAAAAAAAAAAAATAGTGGAGGGAGGGGGGCATGTATTGGATGTGGGGGCAGTGTATTAGAATGGGGGGGCAGTGTATTAGACTGGGTCTGCATGGAGGTGCTGAACGCTCCCCATGGAGATGCTCATTGGCCGCGTAGCGTTTTGCCACACATGTACAATTGCCTCCCAATGCTTTCATATGGCAAAGCATTGATAGGCTGAGATCATCAAGCTTGATGATCTCAGCCAAAGTGAAGAACACATTCATAGGACTTCATAATCAACAAGATAACGTCATTTTTATTTTAGCTGTGCAACAGTATACATTCACCATTTCAGTCCCATTACCAAACTTCTCTTAATATGTCATGGTAGTTGGACTGAAACATTGGTTATATGCACATGCATGTCTCCTTACGATTAATTTGCGCTTTTGTTTACTTTGAAGCCCTACGAGAGTGAGGATATTCAGTGTCAGTTAGGCGACTTTGTTTATACTGTACTTTTCGAAATAAACATATGTTTCTATGAAAACTGAAGTTTTTGTTATTTTGCACATAAACATAAATCTTGCACATAAACTTGACATGCTTGATGGAATATTCTCATAAGTCATTCATCATCTTGCCCACGAAGACCAAGCCATACAGGACCTGCAGTTTGCATATGACAAAAGTAGTTCTAGTAGGTGGCGAATCCTGTACTGATGAACCATATTAATCATTGCATCTCTGAGGAATGTTCAGCACCTCAATGCAGAATGTGGAGACACTGAATGTCAGTGTTGCACATTGTGCAGCACTGCCCCGGGAAGCACCTCTAGTGGCTGTATGAGTGACTGTTACTAGAGATTTTACTAGGCAGCAATGTAAAAACTGCCCTTTAAACTGTAGTTGTTCTGGTGAGCGATTATAGTGGCCCTAGAAGTCTGTGAACAGAAACAAAAAGTGCAAATTCATGGCATGTAGTCCTGAATGAAGGTTTCATATTTTGATAGTATGTATTTCTATTAACACTTGTACACGAATGCATTGGCATACATAAGGGCTAACTCACTCTTTCATACTCATTAGGATTTCCCTCATCGCCTGAATACCCTTATCGTGAGGGATGATGGTGTAGACAATAATCACATCTGCAGTGACCGGGAGGATGCCTTAATAGTTGAAATGTATCACAAAGTGCATACCTTACACAAGAGTGCAAAACCTGGACAGGGTATCAGAAGATCTAAATAGAGCCACTGAGCAATAGGTTCCAATGGGCTAACTAAAGCAGATAGATATATTAGGTTTTCCGAGTGGCATAACCGCATTTTTATGTATGAGAGATAAAGACAGGATTGTGACTACATAAACACCCCTGTCCATCAGTAGTTCATGGGATATGTAGTTTAACCCCTTAAGGACACATGACATGTCATGATTCCCTTTTATTACAGAAGTTTGGTCCTTAAGGGATTAAAGGGACACTATAGTCACCAGAACAATTACAGCTTAATGTAGTTGTTTTGGTCAGTATAATCATTCCCTGCAGGCATTTTCATGTAAACACTGCCTTTTCAGAGAAAATAAATTCTGATGATGTCAGCAAGGAGGCGGATTGGGGGCAAGGCCAGTGCGGGCGAAATAAGGTACATTTTATTACCTTTTAAGGAGGCTAAGGGGGGCAGGGGCAAGCTACCTACATGTTGATTTTTAACACCATAAGGTCAGGAATAAAGGTTTGTGTTCCAGACCTTCTAGTGTTCTTTTAATACTAGCAAGTACAAAAAAAAAAAAAAAAATCTAATTGAAATAATGATAATACTGGTAGCATGTACAATGCAACAGATATAAATGAATTTATACACCGTTTTTTTATATTATTATTAAGAAAGTGCCCAAGCGGCTTGGGGAGTCGCAGCCTGCTGAGAGCTGATGGCGGGGGCAGGCTGCTCTGGACTCGTGGGTCATTTTGATAGAGCTGTCTGTTGGTAATCCCCCAACAGCTGACAGGTTGTGGACGCTGGCGTTAATATATTAATAATCTATTAATAAAGCTGTGGCCGTTGCCCTTACCCATACAAAAGGTGTTGTGTATTTATTGGGCAACGGGTGGTGGGTTTTCTGGCCGGGTCAGCAGTCAAGTACCTCCCTGGAAACTTAAGGAAGGGAGGACATGACTGCTGGCAGGGATAAGGGGTTGGTTTAAAGGGGATACATGGTGGCACCCGGGGTACATTAAGAAGGGAACGGGGAGGGTACTCACCAGTTCCCGGGCAGAGGTGTAGTGGTGCTAGCTTCCTGCCCGCCCACCTAAACATGTTTACGATGGTGTTGCTGTTGGTTGTGTGCTGTTGTTTTTCTTTGTTTTGTTACAGCTCGCGGTAGTCCTGGCCAGCGAAGAGGATTGGAAGAAAGTGCCCAAGCGGCTTGAGGAGTCGCAGCCTGCTGAGAGCTGATGGCGGGGGCAGGCTGCTCCGGACTCGTGGGTCATTTTGATAGAGCGGTCTGTTGGTAATCCCCCAACAGCTGACAGGTTGTGGACGCTGGCGTTAATATATTAATAAAGCTGTGGCCGTTGCCCATACCCATACAAAAGGTGTTGTGTATTTATTGGGCAACGGGTGGTGGGTTTTCTGGCCGGGCCAGCAGTCATGTTAAATGCAAACCCTAAAACAAGTTCTGTAGACTTAGAACCCAAAACACTTAGACTTTAGGGTGTGCTCCAAATTTTGCCAAAGGCTTAACATGTGTTTGCATTAAGCAAACCAATTAACGTAATGTACCAGGACAAAATAAGGATTATTGTTATGAAACTCAATCTTAATTATAAAGTATCCAATAAAGAAATGCATATATTTATCTACTGTGTGAATATTAGCTGCAGTTGGATGCAACATATAAGCACAAAATAGGTCAATCATGCCTGGTATCTGTGTTCATTATGATGCATACTTAAAAGCATGACAGCAGATAATGAATAATTTTAACAGGCATTCTTGGTACTGAGATCACAGGCAAAGTAAAGGTCCCAGAATCCTTTATTCCTCGCTTTCTCTGGATATAATTAGTATATTAGCTATTACTAATGTAACTTTGTCAGGGGGTACAAGAAATATACCTGTTAGGGGCACCATAAAGCAAATGTATGCATAAATACACACACACACACACACACACATATATATATGCATACACACACACACACACACACACACACACACACACACATATATATATATATGCATACACACATACACACACACACACACACACATATATATATATATATATATATACACACACACACACACACACACACAAAATTCTAATATGTAAGTGTTATTATTTTCTGTTTTGTTTCCATTAAATAATGTACTATTTATTCATACTTAAATGGAAAATATATATAAATGCTTGCACCCGCCCCCTCCAAGAATGAGACAAAAAAAAAAAAAAAAAAACATTGCAATGTTTTCCAATTGGCTGATATATTAAATGCCTTCAAAAGACATTCAATCCTTTCACTTCCCAAGAAGATGCATACTCAGGTGGCAAACAAATACATTCATAAAATACATAACGTTTAATAAGATATGTTGTGCATTCATATGGTGTGTGTATTCATATGATTTGGACTTATACAAATAAAAGGCATAACATGTAACTTATAGCGGTAAGGTTTGATAATGCAGGTGCTTCACTTGCGCATTAGACCAAGGGGGGGTCATTTTGGACCCTTTGCTTTGGTCAAACTGCAAAAATGGTTGATAAACCAGAGGATGGTGCCAACTAGCACTACAACAGGATGTCATTATGGTTCGTAGAAAACATTCGGGGAGTTGGTATAGTTTCACTACCACGGGAGAAGTGCTCCATTATAAGGTCTATCTACAAAGATGTGGTGAAAGGCAAGCATTGCAGGGACATTTCCTTCCACCAGCCGTTCTACTCTACTCGAACGATGGAGGACTCGCTATCACTTGTCTGGCCTGCACTTTTTCAATGAAACAGATACCAGCATACAGGGTGAAACAGATCCATTCTCTTATATTACATAAATGTAGATGCAATGATTTTTGCAAACGTTTGACACTAAAACCAAAAAATAAGAAGAATTAAGACATAGTGAATAATTATGACCTAATCTACAGATTTTACTTAAAGGGACACTCTAGTCACCAGAATAACTACAGCTTATTGTATTTGTTCTGGTGTGTATAATCAGTCCTTTCAGGCTTTTTGTTGTAAGCACTGTCTTTTCAGATAAAATGCAGTGTTTACATTACAGCCTAGTGACACCTCCAGTGGATACTCCTCAGGCGGCTACTGGAGGTGCTTATTGGGTCAGTACTGACGTTCAGTGTCTCCACACTCTATGGTGACACTGAACTTTCCCCATAGAGATGCACTGATTCAATGTCCCTGGCTCGCCTGTTGGCGTATGGAGGTTTCTGGAATGGCTTTTTAAATTGTTGACAAACTGCTCAATTACACTTTTGGCAGGTCTACAATTGCGTGCTAGGGAACGGAGTTACAGAGAGCGGCATATACTGGAGGATAGTGACAGAAAAATTTTGACTGTGTATGGAGAAAAAGCAAGTAGCAAAAGAGAGATGCAGTCCATAAACGTGCAGTTGCCAACATTAACCATATTTTGAGGATTGCAATTCTCATGATACTCATTCAGCCATTTGGACATAAGCTCACAACACGTGAAGTGCCAAAGTTATCCGGGGTTTGCTGACTAGGTTCCCCACTGACATCATGGGACACGTTGTACACAAACAATGACTAATTTTGGTTCTGCGGATGTCTGTGAATTATGTCTTCTCATCATGTTCTGTCAGCTGGAAGTCCGGCTGGGAATCATGGAAATTGCATTTCAGACATATGTGTGTCGTGAGGTTAGCCATTGTTCATCAATTAAATTCCTCATGATCCTCAGTCAAGATAATGACTTACTGAGCATGGAGGAAAATAAAGTCCACAAATACCTTGATTGCTATGATTAGCGAGGATCAATACATTTTACAAGTTTAATCTTTATTACTAGAAACTTGTCCAGGGGTTTGTAAGTTGGATTTCTCATGATACCAAGTAGCTTTTAGGCATCAAAAAGGTGGGCTACTGAAAAAAAGTCAGATATTTTAAAGTACACAATTAAATCACGCAATACATGCTTTTCTAACAGTCCCCCTGACCACCCAACAGAACAAGTCTGTCACCTTATGTTAGGAGGATTGTTGTAAAGTTCAGTGCACGATCATTTTTAAAGGAACATTTATATGGGGGGAAATTTATAAATAAATGAATGTTTTGCTTTTCGTTATATACCTGCATGTCACTTTAGTATTCAAGAAACATTGTAGAAAAACTATTTTTTTACTTGCCAAAATCTGGAATTATTGTAAGCCAAGTGTAATGAGCAATGTCAGCGATTACAATTTACAATGTGGCAACATATTCTACAGGAACATACACCAGGTACATACTTGTCTCCCAGTTCGGGAAGGTTGTTGTGACTGTGGCAGGGCAGGGTGGCATTACTGTTTAAGAAAGTATCTCCCTGGACTGAAAAGGAAGGGAGGGCATGACTGCAGGCCATGGTGGGGGGTTGTGGCTATATTGGATACTTTGTTGCAATATTAAATATAAAGCAGTGCAGAGGAGGGGCCATATCAGTTTCTCAGTAAAGTGAGGAGTGAGAACGTACTAATTTCCCACTCACCCTCCCTATAGTGTTTTGACTGTGTATCGCGCTTGTTCTGGTATGTTTTTTTGTTCTGGTTTGTTCTTTCTTCTCGTTGTCACAGCTGCAGCGGTGTTCCTGGCCAGCGCATTGGAAATTGAGGAGTCAACTTGGGGAGTCGCAGCCTGCCGAGGGCTGATGGCGGTAGGCAGGCTGATATGAACTCATGGACAAAGAAGTGGTACCTGCCTGTTGGGAGAAGTCTCAACAGCTGGCAGTTGGATGGAAAGCTGGTCTGTGTCAAAATTTAATAAAGCTGTGGCCGTTGCCCTTACCCATAACTATGGTGTGGTGTTATTATTTACGGAGGGCAACGGGAGGTGGGGTTTTTCTGGATCAGCAGTCAAGCATGTCAGAGTGGAATATGTACGCACTGAGCCATCACTCAAGATTGCCGCCCTTGAAAGCCCCCATGTATTGCTAAAACACAAGTTGGCTCTGCAATTTTGTGGTCCCGTATAGACTTGGACTTTAGGTAGTCGTAAGTCAATTATACATGCACTTAATTGTGACAAATAAGAAGAAGATGTGTGAAGGGCTCTGCACAAAGGAGTTTGCAGTGTAAAGATTGAAAGTTTATGAATAATGTATTATCTCTAACACTCCATGTCCTGACCTGATTTGACATTATCTGTGGGTATGCCTTTAAAAAAAAAAAAAAAAAGAGGCAAAAATGTAACCAGGCAGGATTAACGCCGTTAACTAGACATGCAAGGAAAGTAGCATTCTCAACCATATTGTGTAATCCATGATGTCACTGTTAAATACAATTATTCAGAGTAGATATCTCTGTTATTTTATAGGAGAATGTATTAGTCAACTTGTGATTTGGTCACTTCCAGGACTGGTTAGTAATAAAAAAAAATGTAAGTCCTCATCTTTTTTTTTTTTTTACAGATGCCCACGCCTGGGGATAAGAATAGAAACGAGTGATCCGGTCTTGGTCAAAATCCCCTTGTGCAATTGATTATGGGAATAATAGTTATTACAATGCAGCGGGGATCTACAACCCCTGTTCCTTTCGATCTATATGAATGTATAAAAATTATTTTACTTTATTGAGGAATCTCTGGCCACAGGAGATATATTACATATATATATATACACATATATATCATATAGTTTCCCTTTAACAACAGAAAATAAACAGGCCAGAGGCCTTTGAAACTGGACTTTGTCTTGGCCAGGCTTTCTTACCCTAGAGGGCTGTGCAGTTGCCAAAAGATCCTGGACAAACACACACAGGGAAGTAAGTTTGTCACTATATATATATATATATATATATATGCACACAAGTACATTCGGGCTAGGGGTGTAGCAAACACCAAGGCCCAATGATGTGAAGGGCAATATTCTGACAACCGGCTTGGGCAAATCAATCGGAGTTACAATTTCAATAACATGTATATAAAGGGGAGCCGTTGGTAGCCTGGTAGGGTGGCTTGTGTTATTTGTATCTCCTCTCCCCTGCTTTAATGATCGTAATGCCTCTTATCGGGTCCCTCTTTTGGCCGTGAACAGAGGGTACCCAATTCTTTAACTTACCAGCAATTTCAAGTATATATTCTGTGCAGATTTTGTCTTTTCTTTTAATAGTTATGCGCTAAGACCCTTGAGGAGTCAAGAACATTCAGTACATACAACTCAGTATGTAATTATTGAATTGAAAGCCTGCAGGGTGATAAATGGAGCAGATCGACATTCATTTTGTTGTAGTGCACATATATCTAACAAGCAAAAACATTCTTTCAATAGTGCAAAATATAATACAGTAAGAAAAAAAAATGATGCAATTGTAATAAGTGCATTACTTGTTCAAATATACCAAACAGCACTTTTCATGCAAAGATAGTCTATGTGCAGCGTAATGCTACTTTAAAAAAAAAAAAAACTGTGCAGAAGTATGCAGCAACATCAAATATTGTGAAAAAAAAATAATATAAAGGCAAACATACAAAGTGAAAATGGTGTGCAATAAAATGTTTATAGTTAGCTTTCCAGTGATTTTGATTAAAGAAACAGAGGAGCTAGTTTTGAAAATACAAGGATGACACTTTCAGAAATCTTTCAGTAATATCGGTTTGTTTAACCAACAACTTGGCTTCCACCATCTTTTTGAAAGTTATTAACATCTGTATCTGGTTGCTGGCTGCAGTTCTTTCATTGGATGTGACATCATTATATACGGTCATCCATCACCAGCTAGGTATTGAGGCAGTTCATTTTTTCATAGAAAATGATCCCGAGGTTGATGATGCACTTCAAAATTTTATTTTGATGGCAATTAAATTTATATTGGAACATAATTATTTTTTTCATGAGGGTAAATTTTACCTACAGTTGACAGGGACCGCCATGGGAACCAGGTTCGCCCCCAGTTATGCCAACATCTATATGCGCAGATGGGAGGACATATTTGTTTGGTGCGGGCATGACTGGCGGGCGAGCCTGGTCCTATGGCGGAGATTTATTGATGACGTGATTGTCATCTGGAAGGGTACTCAAGAAGATTTTTTATTGTTTGTACAGTATTTAAATTCTAATTCCTTTAATTTGAAATTTACACCGGAGTGGCACAAAGACACTATAAATTTTTTGGACTTAAGTCTATATTGGGAGGGAGATAAAATTAGGTCCAGATGTTTCTTTAAGAAAACTGATGGGAACAGTTATGTCCATAAGTCAAGTTGCCACCATCAACCTTGGCTGAGAGGCATTGCCAAAAGTCAACTTACAAGGGTACGTAGAAATTGCTCCAATACTCAAGATTTTGAAACTCAGGCGAAACATATAAAAAATAAATTGGTGAATAAAGGTTATGATAAAAACACGATTGAAAAAGAAATTAGAATATTAAGGAATAAAGATAGAAGTGATTTACTGATTAAACGTCCAAAAAATAATCCAAATGAACATTTTAGACACTCATTCATAACGAAATACAATACAGACCATTGGAAAATTAATAGGTGCCTTAAAAAACATTGGCCCATATTACTCCAGGATCCAGTTCTTGGAAGTATCCTTCCAGACCGGCCATCTATTATCTATAAGAAGGGTCAAAACCTTAAAGATCTAGTTGCTCCCAGTTTTCCTAGAAAGGATATCCCTAAAAAGAAAGTCATTTCACATACAAAGGGATCTAAGGGATGCCAAATGTGTCGGGCTTGCTCAAGAATGAACCTAGGCTTAACTCTTCAATTTTCAAGTTATATTTCTGGAATTTCTTTCCCAGTGAAGTCCAGTATTGGATGCCACACGGATTTTGTGATTTATTTATTGCAATGTCCGTGTGGCAAACAGTACGTGGGAAAAACAAAAAGACCTCTAAAAATACGCCTCATGGAACATATTAATAATATAAGGAAAGGCATAACAACTCATTCAGTGCCAGTACACTGCAATACATGCCAGGCCTTTAATTGGAGAGATTTTAAGGGTTGTGGTATAGAACATGTGCCCGCCCACTGGAGAGGAGGAAATAGGGAATTGAAATTAGCACAACGGGAGACCTATTGGATATACCAATTGGATACCTTAATACCCAAAGGTTTAAATATAGATGTTGATTTGGCCAGTTTCATGGTATAAGGGTATTTTTTTCTAAAGATGTTCTTGGATCTAAGGGGGGATTTCCATCTTCTGCCACATAGTTTTTTTCTCTAGATTGATATTTTATTTTTTATTTTTTTATTAATATATTTTTTTATTATTGTTTTTTGTTCTTATTTTTAATTTTAATTTTATTTATATTTATTTTTACTTTATTTTATTTAACTGTTTATTATTTTTTATTATTACTATTATTATTTTTTATTATATAATTTGTTTATACTTTTTCTTTTATTTTTATTCTTATTTTTATTTATTTTTTATTCTATTTTTATTTTTATTTTTATTTATTTATTTTTTCCTTTATTTCTAGTTCATTTTATTTTATTCATATTTATATTTATTTTTTATTTAATTATTTATTTATTTAATTGTATACATATAGTATTTATATAATTTTTCTTATTATATATATTTTTTGTAGTCTATGTATATATTTATACTATAGCAATTGGCAGAAGATGAAAGTCCTACAGCTCTATTGGATGATGTATCTCTTTGTTATTTATAAGTGTTTACTTTTAATTCGAAAGTCTGATGACTGATTGCGATTATTTTGAGATTATTTTCAGTCATTTAACTACTCGAGTGGCTGTTCCATGCTTGGAACGCATATGCCGCATTTGGAACGCAACGTTGGCGTCACGACGTACGTCGCCGTCCGCAACCGGAAGTATGCGCATGGAACGCAACCGGAAACGGACATTTGGAACGCAAATCTAGATGAACTAGACGGACGAAAAACGGCTATGTCTTTTTGCCGCGAAATTACAGAATGAGAGCCATCTGGAGGCAATATACCCTGATGGGAGAAGTGGTTCCAGGAGAGAATTCTCCAATCAACACACGGACTGGTTGTATTTAAGGGACTCTGTTGGGGGTGGGATTATGCATGCTTTGTATTTTATGTGATTGTTTAAACTGCAGAATTTTCTCTGATGAAGTCCAAGTTGTTTGGACGAAACGCGTTAGATTGCAGTTATTTTTAAAATTTTACTGATTGAATTTTTCAAGGCTATTTATTGCCTTTTGAATAAAGAAAAACATTTTTTACATTTCAACTGGCATTCTTCCATTTCCTGTGAAAGACAGAGCAACCTATCCGTGGAAGGCAAATACCATTTCAGCCCATTTTGGGCTTAAAGGCGCATTACCCTACACCATCTCGTGAGTGCAATCTTTGTGGGTTTAATCCAATTATTGTTAATGTACTTCACTATGTGATATATATTCTTTTTTTTCTAGTTATTCAGCTGTATCCCATTTTTTGTCTATATCCATATCTATATTTGAGGTTCGTTTGGGGGAAACCTCTTGGGAAGCTGTATCCATCTTATACGCAGTTAAGTACCTCTGCATATTCCTACCATTGAGTTGGTTAGGTGTACTTGTGTATATATATTTTTGTGTGCATTTTTTCTTCTTCATACACATACTTTCTGTGGATGTGACAGATGAGATTGGGGATCTGTTGCTCTTAAAGTACCTGAACCTTCCTGGGTGTGATCGTTCTGAGTGGCACTAGTTTTTAAATTTGCTACTTTATCTTATCAATTTGTACTAATTTACCTGCACAATGTTTGTGTGTGCGTGTATATTATATATATATATATATATATTTAAAAAAACTTTTAGACACTTTGTTTGTGAAAAGGATTACACTGGACACTTTATTTTTTTTTTATTGCACACCCTTTGCACAAATATTTTGTTGTTAAAGTGTTTGTTTTTTTCCCAAGTTATGGATTACTGCAAAACATTAATAGTTAGAAAGGATGGACTAGACAGGATTTTATATACATTTCATTGGTATACTGTAAGTAGCGTTGTTGGGGTTCCCAAGAGCTACAACCACAGTTTATGTGAGGTGGCTGCGGTTATTAATCCTAATTCACTTGCCTTTCTGATATGCTGGGGAAAATGAGACGTTGTAGAGGAGAATGAGAACAGTCATGAGAACACCCACCTATTTGTACATTCTGGAGCTGCTCTAATATCCATGCCCAGCGAATTGGCTCGCACCCACACTGTGCAAAACTGAAAGCCTCCGCATTTAAAAAACAATCAACCCATACACAGACATACATACATACATAAAACACACGTACACATTTATCAAGGAGGAAAGCAAACTTCTAATGCCTCAGATTAAATGGAATTCCCCAGAAACACCCAGGAAGTGACAAGGCCTAAGAGAATGACTTGATCCGGCTGTGTTAGTAGGCCAAACAGCATTACCATAATTCTTCCGTTCCTAAACTCTCTAAGAGGACTGACAGCACATAGCTGAGCACTGCATTATTATATTTGTTTATATTCAAAGCATTTGAGTCTTACAATGGTTGCCAAGCAACCATAGTGCCTGATATTTCCCCGGGGAGAAAATTCATCTGTCAGTACTGATAAACTGGAGATGCTTACAATCTATTGAAGAATGACTAGTCATCACAGAAAATGAGAAATGCATAGCAACGTAGTGAATAAGACAAGAACAGAGACCCAGGAAATTAAATTCGAAAAGTTGTATTCATTAGTCATTGACCAGTGATAATGAAGACGGGAGAAAAATACATAAATAAATATGTGCAGTTAAAGGTGTAGTTTCACCTAAAGAGCAAAAGATCACTTATGTGTTTCATTTTATACATCACAAGGGCAAAAAAGGAAAAGCATATTTGCGATCAACCGCACGGTTGCTCGTGGTTTCTCGATAGTCGACAAAGTTGGGTGAATAAAATAATGGAATAGAGTTCACAGATAGCAAGATAGCTGACATTCAAGCCTTTTTTTATATAAATTCTACCAGCAGTTTATTTGTGATATCAGGCAAGATTTTATTCAGAATATTTGTCGAAATAGCTACTATTTACAGCCATGCTAAACAACGTTTAACAATTTATATCTGCACTGATAGCTCAACAAAACAGGGTAAACAAACTATTTCAGTGGGCTCCGTAATTGTCGGAACACTACATTTTCATTCATCAGACCCATGGCAACTCCCCACAATACGTTGTTTAGTGAAGCAGCACTGCATTCCTAAATGCAACGGAGAGTCACCTGAAACTTGAAAGAGCTAATGAAGAGGATTTGTAGAATTAATGTCGCTATATATTATATAACCAGAGCTGCCATCAGAAATCCCCATCTGCTACTTGTGTCTCCTCCTCCACCCAACCTTGGGACTCACGGTCAACCACCCACAACTATGCATGCGTTTTCTGGACCAGTTGGGAGTGACCTCTGCTATCCCTCAATTAGATTGTGTTAAACCTTCATTGATGCCAGACTATACATCAGTTTCCTCTGCTTCACTGGGCCTTTTTCCACTTATGGTAGCCCTAACAGTTGAAGAATGGATCAAACATGAAATTTTAACATCAATGAGTGGATCGCTGGGGTAATGCCATGCATGTACCTCTGTAATCATTTTGGTCTCAAAACCATTAGAACGGTCATAGGCCTCTTTTATACACAAACTAGTTGTGGCCTTGACTAAGAAATACTTACATCTCGCTGGCAATAAATCCGGTGAGTTCCGACAAGAAAAGGAATGTAATGAAGAGGCAACAGCAAACAGAAACTGTAAAAAACAAAACAAAAAAAAATGTTACTTAAGGAATGCAAACACATTCTGCTGCTTAGTATTGCTGACGGCATTAGATGGCAAACAGGTTACCCAAGTCCTGGAAAACAAGGGTAAAGGGTATATTGCACATTGGGACAAAAAAAATAAAAATATATTATTCAAAAAGCAGCTGGCACCGAGTCAGAATTATGGACAATCACAATGGTGTTTCTCACAAAATACACATTACCTCAAAACATCCACTTATCTCCAGTTAGAACTAGTAGACAAGAACAGCACCTTAACAAGTCTGCCAACGTCATTTATGAGAAAAGAAAATATATCTTTATGATTCTCACAAATCATGGGAAAATACTTTTCATAATTTTTCATAATAATAATAATAATAATAATAATAATAAAACACAAACCAAAAAAAACAAACAAAAAAAAAACAAATAAGAACACCATACTGGAACATTGGCTGGATGAGCACCACAGAAAGTACAGAAAAGCAGATATGGGTGACATATCATGAATTTTAGCTGCTTAATTAAATATAAAACCTACCAATATGACTAGTAAATGGTGGGCAATAGAAAAGGATTAGCCATCAGTGCACTAGAGCAGTGCTCCCCAGCCCATAACTAAAGCACACCAATGGTCCAGGTTTTGTCAGTATGCCCACTGGAACAGAATTGGAACCATTACTCTCGAATTGGCGTAGGCAACCTTCAGCCCTCCAGATGTTGTGGACTACATCTCACATAATGCTTTGTCTGCAAATATGGCTGTAGGAGCATTCATAGGCGTGCGCACGGGGTGTGCCGGGTCACACCCTAATCCCCGCGCATGGATCGAGCCGGCAGGGAAGATCAAAATATCTCCCCTGCCGGCTCAAGCACAACAGATTAGCCCAGAGACCCCCTATACATAACACTATACCCCCTGCACCTACACACACACTAGACCCCCGATACATACACACTACACACTATACCCCCTATATACACACTACACCCTCTGCACTCACACACTCTATACCCCCTATACACTGCACTCAATCACTACACACACTCTATACTCCCTATAAACACACGTATTACACTGCATATACACACACACAAAAGCACTACAGCACTACACCCCATAACACCCTACCACTGCATTCATACTATGCCGATATACACCTCCTGTGCCCCTATGCATACACAACTCCCCTAAACACACACTACACCCCCTATTATTACCACAACAATACACACATATGCACAACACCTATACTCATACAGACAATGCCACCCCCTTCAACTCCTAGATACACGAAATTACATGCAAACGCAACACACCACTAGGCACACACACTCTAAAAGGCCCTATAAACACACACACACACATATAATATACAGCTCAAAAACACACCTATACACTACAGGCCCAGTGGCGGATCCAGAACCTGATCTCGGGAGGGGCACTTGTAGATTATTTAAAGAAATAATCCAGGCACAATAACCACTACAGCTCAGTGTAGTAGTTATGGCGCCAATAGTGCCAGGATCCCATCCCAGAGTACCGTGATGAGGAGGGGGGACATATTTCGTTCCCTGGTGGTCCAGTCAGATTCCCTGGTGGTCCGGTGGTGGTGAGGTGAACTCTAGCCCGCGCTACAGGGCTAGAGTTCACTCTCGCGAGATTTGGAGCGTTGCCGTGGTTACCGTGGCAACGCTCCAAATCTCGCGAGAGGAGGACCCGGAGGAGCTGCAGGTAAGAGCTTCCGGGTCCTCTCTCACTCCCTCCCCTGCCGGCTGTCAGCAATGTGCCTGCGGACCGGGGAGGGGGATCAGAGATCAGAGATCTCCCTCCCCGGTCCGCACGCACATTGCAGGGCTGGCACTTGGGCAATGTCAGCCCTGCATTAGCCGGCCGGGGAGAATCTCGGGGGGTGCAATTGCCCCGTTGCGCCCCCCCCCTGGATCCGCCACTGTACAGGCCCCAGCTACATATTATACACCACAAACAGATCCCTTTACACTTTACAGAATAACCGGTCTCCTCTACACACATGCAATCACATAAAAAAACATCCAAACAAATATAACACCGCAGGGAGCATTCCCACACGTGCAAAACACACTTTAACAATCATTTTACACTTGTGTTCTCTAGTACCCCCTACTGGGGACACCAGAGACAAGTCACTAGGACTTTTTCTCCATCAGACAGCACTGAATGCTCTGGTGGGGTATCACATGAACATAACAATTGGGAGGGCAGGGGGTGCTATAACGCGCCCCATTTCTGGCCTACCCTTCCTAGTGGGCTGCTCTGCCTGGGCTGACTTTGTCCCAGTCCAGCTCACCGGCCCACAGGCAGGAGAGGACCCAGGGAGCTCTAGCCAGCAGTTCCACTGGGTCCCTCTCGCGAGATCACACTAGGACCACCAGGGATCAGGCATGGCAGCACACACACACACTAACTAGCAGTGTGTGTGTGTGTGTGTGTATATATATATATATATATATATATATAAATACACACTACACACATATATACGCGGCGTGTGTGTTTGTGCTTTAGGGTGCACACCCTAATGCAATAGGCTGCGCACGCCTATGGGAGCATTATGGGAGATGCTGTCCACAATGTCTGGGGTACCAAAGATTGAGTATGAAACACACCAGATTCAGAGTATACATGTTAAACTGTTTAGCAGTCTAGAGTCCATTTTTGAAACAAACTAACAATTGTATTTAGATCTTTTACAATATTACAATATTTATTTACTAGGAACTTAACATTCTCATTCCAATGGTCTTCTTTAGGTATTTTAAAGCCATATTTCTCAGAACCTGTCCTAAAGGCCCAGCAATGATGTGGATAGCACCATTGTTTTCAAAATGAATAGTAACAGTCAAAATATGGACTGTTCACAGCTCTTAAAGGACCACTATAGGCACCCAGATCACTTCAGCTCAATGAAGTGGTCTGAGTGCCAGGTCCATCTAGTGTTAACCCTGCAGCTGTAAACATAGCAGTTTCAGAGAAACTGCTAGGTTTACACTAGGGTTAATTCAGCCTCTAATGGCTGTCTCACTGACAGCCGCTAGAGGCGCTTCCCACTGTGAAAATCACAGTGAGAAGACGCTGCCGTCCATAGGAGAGCATTCCTAGGGACTGTTTGAATGCGCGCGCAGCTCTTGCCACGCATGTGGCGCTGACGTTGGAAGAGGGAGGAGAGTTCACCAGCGCCGAGGGAGCCTGGCGCTGTAGAAAGGTAAGTGTTTAACCCCTTCAGCCCAGCAGGTGTGGGACCCTGAGGGTGGGGGGGGGGGGGGGGGGGACCTAAAGACCCTATAGTGCCAGGAAAACAAGTTTGATTTCCTGGCACTATAGTGGTCCTTTAACCCCTTAAGGACTGAGCCAAATGTACACATTGTGAACAAAACAAAACGAACACAAAACCTGGCATTTGCGCTATATGTCTGTCCAACCGTAATTCACCTCTTTCATATTAAATGCACCCCCCCTTATTATATATCATTTTATTCAGGGGAAACAGGGCTTTCATTTAATATCAAATATTTAGCTATGAAGCATAATTTAATATGAAAAAAATAAGATTTTTTTTTAGTTCTACATGACATTTTAACTGTCAATGTCATAATACGGTTTGCTTTTACTGCAATAAAATACACATATTTGTATTCAGCAAAGTCTCACGTGTAAAACAGTACCCCCTATGTACAGGTTTTATGGTGTTTTGGGAAGTTACAGGGTCAAATATAGCACGTTACATTTGAAATAAAAATTAGCCAGATTGGTTACGTTGCCTTTGAGACTGTATAGTAGCCCAGGAATTAAATTTACACCCATAATGGCATACCATTTGCAATAGTAGACAACCCAAGGTATTGCAAATGGGGTATGTCCAGTCTTTTTTTAGTAGCCATTTGGTCACAAACACTGGCCAAAGTTAGCGTTAGTATTTGTTTGTGTGAAAAATGCAAAAAAACCCCAATTTTGACCAGTGTTTGTGACTAAGTGGCTACTAAAAAAGACTGGGCATACCCCATTTGCAATACCTTGGGTTGTCTACTATTGCAAATAGTATGCCATCATAAGGGTAATTTTAATTCTTGGGCTCCCATAGGGTCTCAAAGGCAACGTAACCAATCTGGCGAATTTTTATGTGAAAAAAATGAAACAAGCCTTATATTTGACTCTGTAACTTTTCAAAACACCATAAAACCTGTACATGAGGGGTACTGTTGTACTCGGGAGACTTCGCTGAACACAAATATTTGTGTTTCAAAACAGTAAAAAGTATCACAGCAATAATATCGTCCGTGTAAGTGCTGTTTGTGCAAAAATGCAAAATCCGTCACTTTTACTGGCGATATCATCGTTGTAATACATTTTACTGTTTTGAAACACTAATATTTGTGTTCAGCAATGCAGCAGCCAGCTAACCCGGCCATGTGATTGAGAGGTCCTCGCAAGGACTTCACTCTTACATGGCCGGGGGGGGGGGGGGGGGTGGAGGGGGGGAGCCGGAGGAGGCAGGATCTGCCGCGGGGGATCCGCCGGCGTGGGATTGCCGGTGACCGGGTAAGTTAAAAAAAAAACGGATGGCGTACTATTACGCCCTGTGGCGTTTAGAGCCGCTTAGAATATGGCGTAATAGTACGCCCTCCGGTTTTAAGGAGTTAATGAAGACTCAATACTTCCTAAAAAATTGATGAACTGCCAGTAGTGGCTTGGTCAAACTCCCAAGTCCATACTAGGTAGGATTAAAGAACCTTTAACACGTTGGTAGATGTGATATTCTGTAGTTGCTACAAGACAAGTTCTGAGAAGTACAGAGAATGCTTTATGAGGCAGATGATAAGCAAAATGGACATTGAATTGGATCTGCATGAACTTATTACATAGATATATACTCCTTTTACATATCACACATGAATGTTAATTCATTACATTAATGGGAATTTTCAGATACAAAAGGACAGATTTTTATGGAACCTTTAAATACATATTCCCCATTAATGTTTTCTAAAAATAGGGAAATGTATATATTCCATATTAAATAATCACCTCTAGCTTGATTAATAATTAGCTTTCCTGATAAATTAAGAACCAACATGTACCTGGGCAAACAAACCCTAATTTAAAGGTGCATTCAAACATGTATTCCTGACCATCTGGTGTTAAAACCACCATCTGGCCAGCCCATGTCCATGGCGTAGGAACCCCCAAAAATCTGGGGGGGATAGCATTTTTACTCGCCGGGTATATTCTTATTCCGTAAACTAGGAGTTGTTTATCCCATTGTACAGCGCTACGGAATTTGCTGTCGCTATATAAATGATAAAATAATAACATTAAAGGGTCACTACAGGGAAGGGGTTTTACTTACCCGGATAAATTAGAGATTAGTGCCATGAATAATATACTAGATTGTCTACTTACAACCAGATGAGGATGATGATGGGCTCTAGCTCCAGTCTGGCTCAACTGGTCTGGTGTAGAACAGGCTCTCTGGAGGCTGTTTGTAACTGTAGTCACAAAAATCAATGTTCTGGGAGAACGGGAAGCAGCTCCATTTTTTGGGGGCCCTTTACACGGCTCAAGGTCTGGGTCCCAGGGTCCACCTTCATGTTCCACCAATTGTTCACAGGGGGTGGAGTGTGTAGGGGATGTCCTGATATGTGTGTAAGGAATGCATTGTGTGAATCTGTGTTTGTATGTGTATGTACGGGATGCAGTGTGTGCGTCTGTAAGGGGTGCATTGAGTGTGTGTAAGGAATGCATTGTGTGTTTCTATGTGTGTAAGGGATGCATTGTGTGTAAGGGTTGCATTGCTTGTGTGTGTGTGTCTAATTCATTGTGTGTGTAATGCATTGTGTGTTTTTCTGTGTGTAAGGGGTGCATTGTGTGTGTGATGGATGTCAATCTCTCCCCCTCCCTTGTCACTCTTCTCCCCCATCCCTCCCTCGTCACTCTCTTCTCCCCCCCCTCCCTCCCTCGTCACTCTCTTCTCCCCCCTCCCTCCCTCGTCACTCTTCTCCCCCTCCCTCCCTTGTCACTCTTCTCCCCCCTCCCTCCCTTGTCACTCTTCTCCCCCCTCCCTCCCTTGTCACTCTTCTCCCCCCTCCCTCCCTTGTCACTCTTCTCCCCCTCCCTCCCTTGTCACTCTTCTCCCCCCTCCCTCCCTTGTCACTCTTCTCCCCCCTCCCTCCCTTGTCACTCTTCTCCCCCCCTCCCTCCCTTGTCACTCTTCTCCCCCCTCCCTCCCTTGTCACTCTTCTCCCCCCCTCCCTCCCTCGTCACTCTTCTCCCCCCCTCCCTCCCTTGTCACTCTTCTCCCCCCTCCCTCGTCACTCTTCTCCCCCCCTCCCTCCCTTGTCACTCTCTTCTCCCCCCTCCCTCCCTTGTCACTCTCTTCTCCCCGCTCCCTCCCTTGTCACTCTTCTCCCCCCTCCCTCCCTTGTCACTCTTCTCCCCCCCTCCCTCCCTTGTCACTCTTCTCCCCCCTCCCTCGTCACTCTTCTCCCCCCCTCCCTCCCTTGTCACTCTCTTCTCCCCCCCTCCCTCCCTTGTCACTCTCTTCTCCCCCCATCCCTTGTCAATTTCTTCATCCCCCATTCCTTCCCTCCCCCCCTCATCCCCTCCCTCCCCTCTCTATTTCTCCCCCCTCCCTTGTCCATTTATTCCTCCCCCCATTCCTTCCCTCCCCCCTCTATTTCTCCCCCTCCCTTGTCACTCTTTTCTACCCCCCTCCCTTGTCAATTTCTCCCCCCCCCCCTCCCTCTGGTGTAGCGCGGCCGAGCTCTGTATGGTCCACAGGTACAGGGAGCCTCTGTCTCCTGTACCCGGCCGGACTAAAAGGAAGTGCACACTCAGTGTGCACTTCCTGTCAGTCCGGCCGGGTACAGGAGACAGAGGCTCCCTGTACCCGCGGACCATACAGGGCTCGGCCACGCTACAGTGGGGGAGTGACAGGAGGGAGCGCTGAGTGCTTCCCTCCTGTCAGCCCCTCTCCTCATGCTGCGCCCGGGCGGTGCGCCCTCATGGACGCACCAGCCCGGGCAAAGCTGCAGCCGTCTGAGGCTCTCTGCAGAGCGCTCGGGCGGCTGCAGCATGAGGGGGGCCGGCGCTCCTGTGCGGCCGGCGGAGCTGGGGGGGTTTGTCTATACCCTGTCCCCCCCGCATGATTTGCTGGGGGGGATGCGTCCCCCCAACCCCCCTGATTCCTACGCCCATGCCCGTGTCCCCCTAAATATAGTATAATCTTACTTTTACTCCAATCTGCTGCTGCTGGCTCTGCCCCTGAACTGCCTGCTTGGCTGACATCATCAGAAGTGTTGATCAAAAGCCAATCACAATGCTTTCCCATAGGATTAGCTTAGAACTGTCAAGGAGGCAAATCGGGGCAGAGCCAGCACAAGCCAAACACAGCCCAGGCCAATCAGCATCTCCTCATAAATATGCATTGAATCAATGCATCTCTATGAGAAAAGTTCAGTGTCTCCAAGGAGAGTGCAGCACTCCCCAAGGAAGCACTTCTAGCAGCCATCTGAGGAGTGGCTAGTGGAGGTATCCCAAGGTCTAGGCTGTAATGTAAACACTGGATTTTCTCTAAAAAGGGAATGATTAAACTCACCTGAAAAAAATACAATAAGCTGTAGTTGTTTTGGTGACTGTAGTGTCCCTTTAAGTCTTAAGAGTTAGGTGTAAATATCTGCATTTGCACTGTTCTACTTTTTATATCAAATGCATCACCTAACACTAATCTGAAACAGTCAGATCTGAGAAACTTCAACTTAAAAAAATAAATACCGTATATACTCGAGTATAAGCAGAGTTTTTCAGCACATTTTTTGTGCTGAAAAACCCCAACTCGGCTTATACTCGAGTCACTGTCTGTATTATGGCAATTTACATTGCCATAATACAGACAGGGGGCTGTGGGGGCTGCAGAGCTCTTACTTACCTCTCCTGCAGCTCCTGTCAGCTCCCTCCGCCTCCGCGCCGGTCCGTTCAGCACCTCTGTCAGCTCCCAGTGTAAGTCTCGCGAGAGCCGCGGGGTCATAGTGCGGCTCTCGCGAGACTTACACTGGGAGCTGACAGAGATGCTGACCGGACCGGCGCGGAGGAGAAGGGAGCTGACAGGACCTGCAAGAGAGGTAAGTGCTCTCTGCCAGCCCCCCTCTTCCCCCCACTGAACTGCCAATGCCACTGGACCACCAGGGAAGGAGAGCCCCCCTCCCTGGCCAGCTAGGAAGCAGGGGGGGGGGACAATTTTTTTTTTAAATAAAATACAAAATACAAAAAAATAATTACATTAAACAATAATCATAATAAAAAATTATTAAAATAATTTTAAAAAAATAATAAAATTGCCCACCCCCCACCAAGGCTCAGCTACACACACACACTGCATTCATACACACACACACTGCACTCATACACACACACACACACTGCACTCATACACACACACTGCATTCATACACACACACACACTCTGCATTCATTATACACACACACTGTAAATAAATATTCAATTAATATATTTTTTTTAGGATCTAATTTTATTTAGAAATTTACCAGTAGCTGCTGCATTTCCCACCCTAGTCTTATACTCGAGTCAATAAGTTTTCCCAGTTTTTTTGGGTAAAAGTAGGGGCCTCGGCTTATATTCGGGTCGGCTTATACTCGAGTATATACGGTAAGTAAAAAAAATACACCTAGCAAATGGTTCAGAAGGGGAAAAAAAAAAAAAACATATGCTGTAATTTCAGCTTTTTAAATTACTTACTTCCCATTACTCCCACACGTGTTAATACAGAAATTCCACGTACGTTGCTGGGCTGATTTAGATTTCCATGGAATAGGAAGCACTGTATTTTAATTGTTTAAACCACAAAAGTGTTTTGTTTGTTTTGTTTTTTTAATTAGATTCAAACTTCCACTTTTGGTCATTGTCTTGTTTCCCCATAGCATAAACGCTTTTAATGCCAGGAGTATGGCACTGAAAAGGGGATGCAAAATGTTAAACTCCTTCCATACTGGAAACACTCACCACAAACTAATGGTGAACTCACAAATGGAGTGTATGGGACCTGGTAATGCAGGGTTAATGTACCAAATCCAATAAGGTGATGATGCGGTGAGACTTCCGCCCAGCTCAAAATCCTAGCTAAGCCGATTAGTAATTTCCCTAGATCACTGGGTATCAGTGCTCAGAGCAGACAACGTCCTTGATCTCCTCTGAATGACGTTTGGCTTAATTCATTCTGAACATCGGATTCCATCTAAAAGGTGGCTTTAACCCCTTAACGACAGAGACAATTGTACAGGTTCCGAGCAAACATAAAACAAACACTAGAATTTGAGCATTTATTTGTTCTACCATAATTTACCGCTTTCATATTAAGTGTACCCACACTTATTGTATATCTTTTTTGTCCAGGAGAAACAGGGCTTTCAGTTCACATCAAATATTTAAATATAAAACACAATTTAATAGGAAAGGAAAAAAAGAGAGAAATTGAGAAATTGTGTTCATTTCTCAAGTTCTGCATGGCGATTTAACTGTGGTTCATAATACTGTTAGGTTTTACTGCTAAAAAACACACACATTTGTATTCAGCGATGTTCCACGAGTACAATGATGGAACCCATGTACAGGTTTCATGGTGTTTTTGAAAGTTACAAGGTCAAATAAAGAGCTTGCCCATTTTAGTTTTCACACATTGAAATTTGCCAGATTAGTTTGCTGGGGCTTTGTTAAGATATGGCAGCCCAGGGACGCCCCGGGTGCCACTTATTTTGATTTTGAGCAGCTGGGACCCAGCACTTGCCATCTTCTGGTTGGCAACTGCTAATCTCTCCAGCTCTCGAGCCCCCAACCGTCAAAGCGTTGCTGTTGGGTTACCATGGTAATGCTCAGCATCGCACAGCAGACTCGCAAGAGTTGGAGAGAGAGGTGCTACCGGAAACCAGAAGTGCTGGGTCCAAGCCCCTCCCAATTCAATGTGAAATCACCTGCAGCCCCACTGGACCACCAGTGAATGTAATGTTACCCTTCCCTGGTTAAAGGTAAAAGGCATTGAGGGGAAAGAATATCAGTACCGGATATCGGTTATCAGCCCAAAAGTCCACAGATAATTAGCCCTTGCAAATTAATCTGTCAAATATCAGTAGCAAGCCAGTAACAAACCTCATGTTGAGGAGTTGCATCAACAGAGAAATGGCTGTCCATGAGTGGTTCACTGGCTTTGCATCTTTTCATGTGTTGTGTTTCACAGCTGTTGTGTACAGCAAACGCAAACTCCAAGGAACCCATGTTTTAAATGGAATGAGGCAAAAATGTGATTCCTTGTTGAACTAATCTGTAATATGCCCAGTGAGAATCCTTTGCGGTAGTAACATCACTGCAAATTTACAATTTCTGTGGCAAAAGCAAGTCTTATGGCTTGACTGGTGTGCAGATTTTTGTTTCATAATGTATTTAAAAAAAAAAAAAAAAAAAAAAAAAAAAAAAATATATATATATATATATATATATATATATATATATATATACAATAAATACATTTGTATTTATTGTATAATATGGCCCCCAGCAGCACCCCATTTAAGCATGTTTAGGTGAGTGCAACCATCCCCCCATGTTTCCTATATATATATATATATATATATATATATATATATACATATATATACACACACACACACACCGACCTATATGCGTTAAAGCCATCCTTTTGCAGTGTTACAGCCCTGTTAGTTTAGTGTGATATATTTTAACAGTGCATGTATTTTATCATCATTAAAAGAAAAGAGTTTATAAAACAACAAAACAAAACCAAGCCCCCCACACCTGCATGATTCAAAGAAGGTTTCAAATGTTCATGATGTAAGGGTTTTTGCCGCCCTTGGCAAAAAAAAATTTGCCGCCCTATTTCCTCAACCCACTCATGCAGACTGACATACACTGACCCAAGCAGACTGACACACACAGACTGACGCAAGCGTATTGACTCACACTGACCCATGCAGATTGACGCACACACTGACCCATGCAGATTGACGCACACACACACACCCAGATGAATGCAGACTGACACGCGCTCACACTCACGCTGACCCATACTGCAGACAGACACCCCACAGACAGGGATGGCGCTTCCTATATGCCAATTAGGCGGATGCCTAAGGCGCTGCTTAAAAAGGGGGCTCCAGCAGGAGCTTTACTGTTCTGCTCATTTGGCCACCCCTCTATGTTGTGGTCAGTGTCTGTCTGCAGTATGAGTCAGTGTCTGTCTGTATGTGTGCGTCTGTATGGGTCAATGCTCCTGCTGGCGCCCTCCTTTGAGCAGAGCCCTATGCAGCCGCCTAATTGGCCTATAGAAGGCGCCAGCCCTGTCTGTGGGGTGTCTGTATGGGTCAGTGTGTGTGTCTGTATAGCCCTGCTTGCCATATGCCAGTGGAAATTGAGCCCTGCACTGGAGTTAAAGAGAAAGGCCCTCTTCAGGATTTTAATATTCTATTTACCTGTCCCTTATATTCAGCAAAATTATGTATTTGTGAAGTCAGAAATATAAAATTAAAAGCAGAAATGGGACTGGAACTGGGTTACACAATCTTGACTCCACATAAAACATTCTGATAAATGTTGCCCTTTTCTGTCACATGGGTTAAAAAAGGATTCAAGTTTTGGAAGACTTCAGGTTTTACCGATTGTTGTGACAGTTGTTCTTTAAGTATCCCTGGGTCGATTTATCACGCAAGGTTTGCTAGAATGACTGGCAGTGGATCTCTAACTCCTGGGACATCCAGGGCCAGAGCCTTTCCAGGCTGTGAGAAGTGCAGTCACACTGAGCTGAGCTTCGGCCTAAAACTCACACTATAAACACAGCTTACTGCACATCTCTGCACCAGGCTCGGCAGCAGCACAAGCTGTGAGTGTGCTGATTGGAAGTAATCAATAGTAGCTGCACACATAGAAACATAGAATGTGACGGCAGATAAGAACCATTCGGCCCATCTAGTCTGCCCAATTTTCTAAATACTTTCATTAGTCCCTGGCCTTATCTTATAGTTAGGATAGCCTTATGCCTATCCCACGCATGCTTAAACTCCTTTACTGTGTTAACCTCTACCACTTCAGCTGGAAGGCTATTCCATGCATCCACTACCCTCTCAGTAAAGTAATACTTCCTGATATTATTTTTAAACCTTTGTCCCTCTAATTTAAGACTATGTCCTCTTGTTGTGGTAGTTTTTCTTCTTTTAAATATAGTCTCCTCCTTTACTGTGTTGATTCCCTTTATGTATTTAAATGTTTCTATCATATCCCCCCTGTCTCGTCTTTCCTCCAAGCTATACATGTTAAGATCCTTTAACCTTTCCTGGTAAGTTTTATCCTGCAATCCATGAACCAGTTTTGTAGCCCTTCTTTGAACTCTCTCTAAGGTATCAATATCCTACTGAAGATATGGTCTCCAGTACTGCGTACAATACTCCAAGTGAGGTCTCACCGGTGTTCTGTACAATGGCATGAGCACTTCCCTCTTTCTACTGCTAATGCCTCTCCCTATACAACCAAGCATTTTGCTAGCATTTCCTGCTGCTCTATTACATTGTCTGCCTACCTTTAAGTCATCAGAAATAATCACCCCTAAATCCCTTTCCTCAGATGTTGATGTTAGGACTCTATCAAATATTCTGTACTCTGCCCTTGGGTTTTTACGTCCAAGATGCATTATCTTGCACTTATCCACATTAAATGTCAGTTGCCACAACTCTGACCATTTTTCTAGTTTACCTAAATCATTAGCCATTTGGCTTATCCCTCCTGGAACATCAACCCTGTTACATATCTTAGTATCATCAGCAAAAAGACATACCTTACCATCAAGACCTTCTGCAATATCACTAATAAAAATATTAAAGAGAATGGGTCCAAGTACAGATCCCTGAGGCACCCCACTGGTGACAAGCCCAAGCTTCGAATATACTCCATTGACTATAACCCTCTGTTGCCTGTCACTCAGCCACTGCCTTACCCATTTAAAAATATTGGAATCCAAACTTAAATATTGCAGTTTATTGATAAGCCTTCTATGTGCAACAGTGTCAAAAGCTTTACTGAAATCTAGGTAAGCAATGTCTACTGCACCACCCTGATCTATAATTTTAGTTACCCAATCAAAAAAATCAATAAGGTTAGTTTGGCATGATCTCCCTGAAGTAAATCCATGTTGTCTCTGATCTTGAAATCCATGTGTTTTTAGATGTTCAACAATCCTATCCTTTAACATGGTTTCCATCACTTTCCCCACTACTGAAGTAAGGCTTACTGGCCTATAGTTGCCCGACTCCTCCCTATTACCTTTCTTGTGAATGGGCACAACATTCGCCAACTTCCAATCTTCTGGGACTACTCCTGTTATCAATGATTGGTTAAATAAATCTGTTAATGGTTTTGCTAGTACACCACTAAGCTATTTTAATAGCTTTGGGTGTATTCCATCAGGTCCCATTGACTTATTTGTCTTTACTTTTGAGAGTTGAAATAGAACATCTTCCTCTGTAAACTCACGTGTAATAAATGACTTATTTATCCTTTTTCTTAACTGAGGTCCCTTTCCTTAATTTTCATCTGTAAATACCAATCAAAAATATTAATTAAGGCAGTCAGCTAGACCTTTATCCTCTTCTACATACCTTCCTTCTTTTGTTTTTAATCTAACTAATCCTTGTTTTACTTTTCTTTTCTCATTTATGCATCTAAAAAACTTTTGTCCCCCTTTTTTACTGACTGCTATTTTCTCTTCTGTGTGTGATTTGGATGCTCTTATACCTTGCTTAGCCTCTTTCTGCCTAAGCTTATAGATCCTTCTGTCTTCCTCACTCTGGTTTTTTTTTATACTTACTAAATGCTAACTTTTAGTTTTTTACTATTTTGGCCACACCTGCGGAGTACCACAGTGGTTTCTTGAATTTTTTGCTTTTACTGACAAGCCTAATGCAATTTTCTGTTGTCTTCAGTAGTGCAACTTTTAAATAATCCCATTTCTCTTGGACTCCATTTAAATTGCTCCAGTCTGGTAATGACTCCTTTACACATATTCTAATTTTAGAAAAGTCTGTTTTTCTAAAGTCTAAAACTTTTGTTTTTGTGTGGTGTGACTCAGTCACTTTTCTTAAACCACACTGACTGATGATCACTGGATCCTAAACTTTCACCTACAGTAATATCGGATACCAAATCTCCATTTGTTAACACTAAATCTAGTATGGCCTCTTTACGAGTTGGCTCCTCAACGACTTGTTTTAGAGACAATCCCAGTAAGGAGTTTAGAATATGTGTGCTCCTGGCACAAGCAGCTATTTTTGTTTTCCAATTCACATCAGGAAGATTAAAGTCACCCATGATGATAACTTCCCCCTTCAATGTCATTTTAGCTATTTCCTCAACTAGTAGATTATCTAACTCTTCAATTTGTCCTGGGGGCCTATAAATCACACCTACACGAATTACTGTGTGATTACCAAATTCTAACGTAACCCAAACGGACTCTATGTTCGCCTCACTAACTTTTATTAGGCTAGATTTTATGCTATCCCTCACATACAGGGCTACCCCTCCCCCTTTCTTTTCTATATAAAGAGTACCCTGGTATTGCTATGTCCCAGTCATTTTTCTCATTATACCATGTCTCAGTAACAGCGACTAAATCTACACTATCAGTTGCCATTATTGCCACAAGTTCATGGATCTTATTCCCTAAACTGCGAGCATTTGTAGACATGACTCTAAGCTTATAATTTTTTAACACACTTGCTACAGGCACCTTCTGTCCTTGTTTTGGGGGGCAATTGGATTGATGTTTTATCACCCTTTTGCCCCCCCCCCCCACCTCCTAGTTTAAATACATCCTGAAGTGCTCACTGAGAACATTTGTTCCCTTTTGAGAAAGATGCAAACCATCTTTTTTGTACAGTTTATTTCCATTCCAAACAGAGCTACCATGAGAAATAAAGCCAAATCCTTGCTCCCGACACCATTCACCAAGCCACAAGTTAAAGTCCCTAATATGCATCCGCCTGTCGTTCTGAGTGTTATGCACGGGCAGAACTTCAGAGAATGACAGTGTGGAAGCAACCTGCCGTATGTCATTGGCAAAAACACAAAAAAACTTCCTTAACCTCTGAAACCTCATTGCAAGCCAAGTCATTTGTCGCTAGATGGACAAGTACATCCAATTCGCCTTCCTGCTTTGCTCGCTTAACAATATTACAGATATGTCTCCTGTCTCTGTGAGCAGTAGCTCCGGTAAGACACCTCACAAGACCACCATTGTCCATCTCCACACCTCTTATGATGGAATCCCCTAACAGCAACTGCTTTCTATTGGGCCTCACCATAGTCTCTCTTCCCCCCCCCCCCCCCACCCTCCCCCTCCCCAACAAAAAAATAACCAAAAGAACAATACACATACCATGTATTTGCCTTTAACTGACCTCAACACAAACATATAAAATGTATAAACACAGAGACAAAAGCATTGTGCAGTATGAACCTTATAGAACATATGGCTATGATGACATAGACAGTCATCGGTACTTAAGAGGTTAAATAGTGTAGAAATAAAGCAAGATTATAAAAAAAATAAACAAACAAAATAATAAAAGTTTTTGTGTTTGGGTAAGGTTAATTTCACTATGGAGTAGTCGAATCTAAAATATCTCTATGAATTGTGAAACCTGCATTACATTTTTATTTATTTTTTAATTGTAAAGTGGGAAATTCACTTTTGAATATTCACTTCTGATAACTGTAGGTTATGAATGATGGTTTATAGGAGAGGTGACAAATACCATTCCTTATTCACAGTTGCTTTCTAAACAATCCGCTCAAAGTCAATCTATACATCTGAAAAGCCTTGAGCCTTAGAACAAGATAAATTACACTACATCCTCCCTCTCCTCAGAATGCAGTCTGTTGCCTATGGGAATGTGCCAATTTCTAAAGAAAGCAGGGCATTCACTTGCTTCCATTAGCAGGAAAAGCTTTTATTCGTGTGCTATTTGCACAACACAAACCAGTCGAGCTGTGTATGTTTGCATTAAGTCTTTCCCATGGATCAACGCTCTGAGTGTCTCGAGGAACGAATAGAGCAGCTGGTCAACCTAGAGGCTACAGGCTCAACAAGAGGAACAAGAAGCAAGTTGTGACCTGTAATGAATGGAAGCCACTTTAAATTATTAGGCCTCATCCTCTTTCCACTATCTAAACCTTCTCTTTGATCTTATCTATAGTGCTGTAATTAGAGGAGTGTAACACTTTTCCCAATAAGCCTAAATTAATATAACTTAAACTAAACATTATAACACACCTCAAATGCTTGGAAGACTCCATAAAAATACAATTTAAAAAATATATATTTTTTTAACTGGAATGTTGTCCCAGTGCCCCCCACACCCTTTTCACGTTAAATTCACCTTCATTCTTTTGCTGGGAGAGTCTCTTGAGTAGATCGTTCCCCTTCCCGTGAAATCATTACAGGATACTTGTGTTCAATCCGATACTTTCTGTAGAGAAGCATTGGGTCACATGGCTTATGCACAGCAATCCGCCAACAATGCTTCTCAAAGAAATGAAATCAGTTCATAACAAGTGAGGCATGAAAAGCTCCTAGTTTCATTACTGAATGGATTTATAAATTTTTCTTGAATTCAGCACTTTCAGAAAATAAGCCAGAGTGGGGCAAGCGACAAACTCTTAAAGCATGTCAGTCTTTTTTTTTTTTTTTTCGGTTTTCAAATATTTGTAAGTATCTGTGAGGACATATAGGTTGTGCAGGTTTAATTTTCAGCACAGTTTCACATTTACCATCATTTTGTGGGTAGTAATGACACATTTGTATGAAAAGGCAATAATGTGGGGGATTGAGGGAGTTATTGCCCAATTGTCTAGTCAAACTTGTTCTCAGCCAATAAAATACTTTTCTACGGTTTGAACACCTTGGGGAAAAAAAACATTTGATTTGAGCAAGATTTGTCGCATCATTCTTAAAGGGACACTATAGTCACCAGAACAACTACAGCTTATTGAATTAGTTCTGGTGAGTAGAATCATTACCTTCAGGCTTTTTTGCTGTAAACACTGTCTTTTCAGAGGAAATACAGTGTTTACATTACAGCCTAGTGATAACTTCACTGGCCACTCCTCAGATGTCTGTTAGAGATCCTTCCTGGGTCATGGTTGCCTAAAATGCATCCAAACACTGAACTTTCCTCATACAGATGCAATGATTCAATTAATCTCTATGAGGAGATGCTGATTGGCCAGGGCTGTGTTTAAATTGTGCTAGCTCTGCCCCTGATCTGCCTCCTTGTCAGTCTCAGCCAATCCTATGGGGAAGCACTGTGATTGGATCAGGCTACCACTTCTGCTGATGTCAACAGGCAGTGGGCAGGTCTAAATGAAACAGGGACAGACCCAACAGCTCCAGACTTGAATACAAGTAAGATTTATATATTTAGGGAGGCATGAGGGGACCAGGGTGGCTTGATGGTGGTTTTAACCCTATAGGGTCAGGAATACATGTTTGTGTTCCTGACCCTATAGTGCTCATTTAACCATTTGCAGAGGTATTTGAAATTAATATTGGCTAACCTATCTGCAAAGAAAAAAACCCTGCTGGGAAAGTTAAACAAATCTTGTAACAGTTGTGAAATTATTACAGGAGTGGTGAAGGTGCAAAATCATTCATAGTATCAGAAACCAATGTCCTACAATCCGTGGGGCTCTTGTGCATCAGCTATGGTTCATCCCAAAATAAATAAATAAAATCTAATATGTGGAGATAATGTGAGGCAAACAATACGGTAGCAAAGCAAAAACCATTACTTGTTAGGATAAACATGAATGCGTGTTTTGAGTCTGCCAAAAAGCATCTGGGTGATCCTAAGGTGCTCTGGAACAATGTTCTATGAACAGATGAGTCAGAATTCAAAGTTTCTGCATGACATGGGCCCAGTTATGTCTGATGAATCTTACATGGATTTTCTAACTCATATTCCCATTTAAGGAAATAACTGTGTATTGCTTTGGGAAACTTAAAAAGGAACACTATGGGCACAACAATATTCCTTGTAATCAAGTTGATATGGTGCCCGGAGGTCCTTTAGGTAGTTAAACCATTCACAATCTGTTTAACCTTAAAGTTTTGATGCCAGCGGCATTTTGCTCTACCCCTGTCCTTCCACTTCTCGGATTATTGAAAGAGGAAGCCACAGGTAAATCCATTCAGTAATGAAACTAGGAGCTTTTCATGCCTCACTTGTTATGAACTGATTTCATTTCTTTGAGAAGCATTGTTGGCGGATTGCTTTGCATAAGCCATGTGACCCAATGCTTCTCTACAGAAAGTATCTGATTGAACACAAGTATCCTGTAATGATTTCACGGGAAGGGGAACAATCTACTCAAGAGACTCTCCCAGCAAAAGAATGAAGGTGAATTTAACGTGAAAAGGGTGTGGAAGGCACTGGGACAACATTCCAATTAAAAAAAAATATTTTTTTTAATTGTATTTTTATGGAGTCTTCCAAGCATTTGAGGTGTGTTATAATGTTTAGTTTAAGTTATATTAATTTAGGCTTATTGGGAAAAGTGTTGCACACTTGAATACACTCCTAATTACCGCACTAGAGATAAGATCAAAGAGAAGGTTTAGATAGTGGAAAGAGGATGAGGCCTAATAATTTAAAGTGGCTTCCATTCATTACAGGTCACAACTTGCTTCTTGTTCCTCTTGTTGAGCCTGTAGCCTCTAGGTTGACCAGCTGCTCTATTCGTTCCTCGAGACACTCAGAGCGTTGATCCATGGGAAAGACTTAATGCAAACATACACATGCGGCTGATTGGCTTAGAGCATCAGTTGACGCTTTCAGTTAGTCAGCAGGCCCCCTGTCCGAGGCCTTTTCTTTCAAGAATCTCAGAAGCAGAAGGGGACAAGGGCAGAGCTAAAAGGCTGGATTCAAATCTTTGGGGTTGTGATGTAAAACAGCCAAACCGTTTTAGAATGGTTTGACATCTTAACCGGGCTCTGCTGGCTGGGCACTACTCCTTGCCTTTTCTCTTCTGCTCTGGACAGCATGGTAGCAGATTATGTTAGCTCTTGAGCTAAGCCAGCTCATTGGCTGAAAGTGTTCGCGTTGACTACTTTTATTGAGGGATACTAGGGCACTCCTGTCACCACAACCACAGCAGCACGCTGCAAGGATTATGGTGATTGGAATGTCCTTTAACGGTTTTTGCAACAGTAGTACCTTTCATTAACCCTCTCTACAACACACAATCACTGTGCTGATGCTGTTTACAAATGGCAAGTGATAGCTCTGCTAAGTCCTGTGCTAGTGACTACTCCTTAAGTACAGTGCCATGTTTGTATTGTGAGGAGATTTACTAAACGTTGGGTGCAGGTTCTGTGAGGGAAAAGCAGCACTGAGAAATGAATGTCCAATTGTGAGCATCACTGGAAAATAGTGGAGTGGTGTGTGCATCATGGGATCTGGAAGTGCTGTGAACCTGTGCTACCTCTGCTGCTTCCCAAACTGCAGTAAGTGTGCACACACACACACACACACACACACACACACTTGTGGGTACTTAAACAATGAGGATTTTTGTTAATGTCTAAACAGGGAGAACCAAAAGGCTTTGTTGTTTTTCTCTAGTAAGCCAGAAGCAAAGTTGTGAAGAGATACCAGAGCACACAAACTTACTTATAGCGCCAGTGTATGTTGGTTGTGTTAAATCCTTAGGCACCTTCCGGTAGATGTCAAACCTATAGAAAGAATAAAAAAATATCACATTAGGACAGTGCCTTCTTTGTGCTGAAGAAACGTTTTGAAACTATGTGTTGTATTCAGAATAGAGTTTCATAAACTTTTGAGAAGCTGCGACATCACCTTGCATATATTGTAGTGCAACAAATAGATGTGATAAAAAAAAATTGATAAAAACAAGCACTCAAGTACAGAAAAAAAAAAAACAACAACTTGCAACAGCGGAACCTGACTGTTATATTAGACATTATTACATAAGGTACTTCTTTTGACAGAGTGTAGTTGCCTGTTAAGGTGCTATAGGGCAGCTAGGGACAGACTTCTCAGACCATACTTGGAAATGGGATATATCAAATGTCAAATCAGATCAAGTGCCATCCGGTAGTGGGAGGCTCAGACTGAATAGGTCATAAGCAATATATAAATCTATTTATCACTGTGTCTATGTTATTAGCTTCCAAGACCGTGTGGCCCTGTTAAGTCAAATAAGAAATATATTTTTTTAAAAAGCTCCTTTCTTTTTCCACTTTCATTTCCAAAAACAACACGCTAGCCAACTCCGTCCACGTAAAGTGTATTAATGATCCAGAAATCTGACTGCATAGGCTATGAGCCAAATGAGCGGATGGCTCACTGACTTGGCACAGGCCTGAGAAGACTTTAACAAAAAGGTTTTGACATACCAGTGCGAAAGCAGTTTAGCCTAGGTTAAGCTCATGTGTTTCACAAATGAAGAACAAAGTACAATTGGATCTTGTTAAAAGTAGCTTAATCTAGGGCATGCAACGAGTGGGGTATGAGGTTAAACTGCTTTAAATAATCCATTACTGAATAAACACTCTCGCATAGAAGTGGTTGATTTTCATATAGCCCAAAAGCTAGCTTGGGTTCTCAGGAAATTTACATTAAAACTTTGTTCCTTCCAATCCTTCCAATACCGGGGAGATTTTAAAGAATTTGCTAAGCCTAGTTTTTAGAACAGTGTTTGAATTGATCACCTTAAATAAACCTGCTTATTAAAAAACTAAACTAAAAAAAAAAAAAAAAAACACAAAGCCCCGATTGTTGGCATTGCTAGAGTGACTGAGATTGTGACATTCCAACATGAAACTCAAACAGACTTCTTTATTAAGCAGGATTACGTGATTTTTCAATCAGAGTTTCCCCCTGCAGATTATTCATTTCTCATATTGCTACAAATTTTTCTCATGAAACTCAAACAAACATGATTACTGTATCCCAATATCCTTATAAAAAGACAAATGTCCGTGCTTGAGGTTATCTACAGTCAGATAACTTTTCCATTCTACCAGCTCTAGCTATGGATTGTGCTTTTTCTTTGCTTCCTTGCGTATCTGCATCAGTCTAGACTCATCCTAACATAAATTAATGGTCAATGATTACAAGTTCCGTTTGGCTCAGGATTTCATTTAGGTGTTTTTTTCCCCCTGTAGGTGTGCAAGAACAAACCTCTGTTTGTAAATGCCATAGAACGTTCTACCGCTTGAATATTGCCAGAAAGTATTTCTTGGATGTTTCACATTACAAAATGAGAGTCTGTTTTACGTTGTATTTTGATATGGTTTGAACAAACGACTATGACTGACTCAAAGGATCACTAAGCACCAAAACCAATTTGGCTTGCTGAAGTGCTTGTGGTTCCAAGCGTTTAGGCATATTTTTGTATGGAGTATGTGTATGAATGCAGCAGTGTATTTGTGTGTATGGTTTGCATTTGAACACAGGGATAGGTTTGTATGTAATGTTGGCATTTGAATTCAGGGGTATGTTTGTATGTAATGTTGGAGTTGGCTGTGTTCTTTATGTAGTGGTGGTGTTTGTTTGTTTGCAGGTTGTGTATTGTCCAGGTTTCAATACTGGGGTTTATTTGAGTATAGTTTAGGCATTTTAATGCTAGGAGGTATGCACATATACACACACATACTGATACATATACAATGACACACAAATACACACACGCACACACACACACAAAGGTCATAATTTACATATTTAAAAAGGAGAGTGACTAAAATATCTATTGAGTGCAGGAGGGTGGCTTTCATGGGGTCCAATGGGACACCGACTAGGGGCTGATTGCAATGTTAAAGGGCTTCAGTTCAAGGCCCTGATCAGACATGCCAATCAGGTGACCCTAAGTGTGGACCATCTGTCATTATAATCTAATCATTTAGTGCTTTTGCGGTTTATGCATTCCCGCTCTCCATGTACACACATGCACTCACAAACTTACACTTAGATAGGTCTCATTACGCAACCTCACACCGTCCCATGGGTGCAGCGCACTACTGGCATAAATGCCGGCCTTAAGCTGTGCAATACCACATCCACCCTGTATGCCCCTTGGGTATCCAGACCTCACCTTGACATACTAACCTGACTATTTTACCATTGTCTTGTATGTTTGGCAACAACAAGCCTAGTGTTACTCTGTTAGACATTGCGGTTATACAAAAGTGTAGTATACTCCATATGGATGTCTCTCTTCGATGATTATGTAATCTCTTTTCATGTATCACCCTTTGGTTATATTGCTTTCTGATAACTATGCATTCTCAGTTAGATTGCATTCTTTTCATTGTATGAACTTATCAACTTAATAAACTTTGAATAAAAAAAAAACAACCCCCAAAAAACTTACACTTAGATAAACACACCCAAGTTCTTTTTTTCTTGCAGCAAGATGACCGCTGTGTCTATATGAGGGCACACGGCATAGCAGGACCATTCGGACTGGAAGTGGAAAGAGTTTCATAGAATCATGCCTACAGAAGAAATAAGTGGCATCAGCTCATGTCTGAGGAGCATTATAAAGCACCCACAGACAGTGGCTTCTTGATGGCCCACTGCAACGCAAGCAGGGAGAGGGAAACAGGCAGGTTTCCCTCTCCCAATTATTGCCACTCTCACAAACAAAAAAAAGTCACTGGAAAATTGTTCAGAGACCAATTCAAAAGTTCAGGAACGGTGCAGGTCATTGGATAAAATACTTGAGAGGGCCGTTTGCAAGAAATGTTTTTGCCCCAATGAAGTAGATTGTCGACTGCCAAGCCAATGGGTATCTGTCATTTGCCCATCCTTGACGGGTATATTTGTGTGCAGTATGTGATTGAATGTAGGCATGTTTTAGGTTTGTGAAGTTGCAGTTGGCATTAAACGGCATATTGGTATATACACATACAAATGATAGACACACTCAAAATTTATCTTTTTAGTCACCCTTCTGTTTCCATAGCTTTTGGGTTCAGGATGGTGGCTTCCTTATCGTCTAGTGCAGGGGGCGCCGCGACGGGCACAGAGGAGTGTCGCAAAATGTTTCCCCGGTGCTATAATCATACCACTGGGAACCATGCCTCCCTGTGAGAGGACCGGCAGCTCCGCCAGGTTCTCCTCTCGCAAGCAGGGAGCAAGCTTCAGGAGCTGCTAGAGGTCACTCTCACCACTGGGACCACCGGGGCCTCTCCACCGGACCACGAGAGATTAGTACTGTCCCCCCTCCCAGGAAAAGGTAAGAAAGGAGGAGGGATATGTAAATTATGTTTTAAAATTTATTTTAAAATGATTTAATTAAAAAGAAAAAGTTTATATTTGTTAATCTACCCTCCTACCCCCACAATATCCCCCCCCCCCCCCCCATTACACACACACTGCCTCCCCTCACACACACACACACACACACACAGTACTAAACTTATCCCAGCAGACCTCAGGTAAGTTGTCAAACAGTTTGACTACTTACCCTGGGAGGGCACCATGGCACTCCTGGCACCATAACCACTACAAAGTTCTGTAGTGGAAATTGTGACTGGATTGTTTCTTTAAATAATATACTGGGGCCCCTCCCAATATTAGGTTCTGGATCCGCCCCTGACAGGGAAACATTTCTGCCGAACAGGGGCCCAATATATGCCATGGCGTGGTACATGTATACAACCTAGACATTTTCTTGACTTGGGGCACCTGAGAAAAATATTGAATTATTAAGGGCGTCTTGAATCTAAAAAGTTTGGGAACCACTGGTCTAGTTTAAGAAAGCGGTGACAGGTGGTAGCAGGCCGAGTTTTAATGGGAGAGGGCTACACTATCCTCACTCTCAGTGGATCCTGCGAAAGTGGAATCCTCACAGGTTATGCAGGGGCCCTGTCCAGTTTGCTGTTAAAAGCCTATATTATTAGCATCCTGCTGCTCCTCTGTAGGCCCAGGGCTTGTTGGAGAAAACTTGTCCCTGAACATAACTTTGTAGGAGACATGGAGCCTCAAAATTAGATGATCTGTTCAACTGAAGCAGTGTTTATGATTTGAACGAAGGCAAATCTTGAATAAAATCATAAATTCACGGTCTTTCTAAAGCACCCAGATAAGAGCAATATAAGAGAAATGTAAAACAAATGTAAAACAAAGCCAGATTGCTATGTTTTTGAACAATTCAGAAGCCTCTACTCAAGCAAAATAGATTACTGCAAAATGGTGGCTCAGCCTCTAAACTAAATGTGGGTTTCCTTTTAATTAGGGAAAGATATTGGCTAGTTTCCAGAGTCACAGGTCCTACTGTCAAATAATGTTCTCCTTCATCGTGACTGGCATATTATACTGTGCATCTATTCCCCGTACATGGCAGCATGTGATGATGACTCAATGGGCACTAATCCTGAAGCTTGTAGCCGTATCAGTATATAAAATAAATAATGGAAGGTGTGAAATCAGATTGTGTGTGGGGGCCAGAGAGGGATCAGGTCAGTGACGGTTGCATGCATGACTGGTGATGTGGTCTTGCATTAGTTAAAAAAAAAAAAGGGGGACACGTCAGCCTGGCAGAGATTTGTGGCAGTAATGTGCTGAAATAGTAACTTGCCCAGTCCATTTTTGGGGACCCCTCTGATAGGAATTAGAGAATGATTTATACTGGTACTGTCTCACAAATAAAAAAAAACAGTATCAGATAAGAATTAGGGCACGGCAAGTGTTTGCTACACTGCTTAGCTGGCCAACTGAAATCAAAGTATGTCACTATACATGTGTGATAATTTTGAAATAGGCACTGGTCTTCCTTGACATTACATGCTCAAAAAAACAAACAAACAAACAAAAACCACATTCCTCTGCTTTTACTCCTCACAATCCACTTCAGGAATTTAGAGCAGATGGTCCCTACATGCCAGTGTTGTCTAAGGTTTTTAAAAAAAAAAAAAAAAAAAACAGGCAGTGGCGATCATATATAGCAAAAGCAATTACACATAAAAACAAAACAAGAAATAAAAATACAAATTTCCTTGGCAAAGCCAGCCAACTGGTCAGAAATGGGAGAGACAGCAAGCCTCAGTTCAGTGGCATACTAAGGGGGGGTGGTCCGCCCCGGGTGCCATCCAGTAGGGGGGGTGCCACACTCTGTACCTCCTGCTGGTCGTCCTCTCCCTTGCGGCTCAGGCGCTCAGTGAGTGAGTCAGAGCACAGGGAGGGGATTCCCAGCCTGTGTTCTGAGTCATCACTAGGCACCAGGGAGGTTGTTATGGAGTGTGCCAGCAGGGGGCGCAGAGCGTGCATTCTGCCAGGCTTCTCCCCTGCGGCCACTCTGCCTGCACCTCCTGCACTGCCTGGGATGGAGAGAGTCAACCATTGAATCATGGTAAGAAAATATTATTGTAAATTCACCCTCACCCCCTCCCTCAGTCACCCTGTCACCCCCCCCCCTCACCCTGTCACCCCCTCCCTCAGTCACCCTGTCAAGTGTCCCCCCTTCCCCTGTCACCCACTCACCCCCTCCCTCAGTCACCCTGTCAAGTGTCCCCCCTTCCCCTGTCACCCCCTCACCCTGTCACCCCCTCCCTCAGTCACCCTGTCACCCCCCCTCAGTCACCCTGTCACCCCCCCTCAGTCACCCTGTCACCAGTCACCCCCCTCAGTCACCCTGTCACTCCTCCTCAGTCACCCTGTCAGCCCCCCTCAGTCACCCTGTCACCCCCCCAGTCACCCTGTCATCCCCCCTCAGCCACTCAGTCACCCCCTCCCCAGTCACCCTGTCACCAGTCACCCCCTCCCTCAGTCACCCTGTCTCCCCCTCCCTCAGTCACCTGTCACCCCCCGTCACCCCCTCACCCTGTCACCCCCCTCAGTCACCCCCTCACCCTGTCACCCCGTCACCCCCCTCAGTCACCCTGTCACCAGTCACCCCGTCACCCCCCTCAGTCACCCTGTCACCAGTCACCCTGTCACCCCCCTCAGTCACCCTGTCATCCCCCCATAGCCACTCAGTCACCCTGTCACCCCCCTCAGTCACTCTGTCACCAGTCACCCCCTCCCCAGTCACCCTGTCACCAGTCACCCCCTCCCTCAGTCACCCTGTCACTCTGTCACCAGTCACCCCCCCAGTCACCCCTCCTGTCACCCCCTCCCTCAGTCACCCTGTCACCCCCTCCCCCTGTCACCCCCTCCCTCAGTCACCCTGTCACCCCCTCCCTCAGTCACCAGTCAACCCCTCCCTCAGTCACCAGTCAACCCTTCCCTCAGTCACTCTGTTACCCCCCCACTCTGCCACCAGTCACCCCCTCACTCTGCCACCAGTCACCCCCCCTCAGTCAATCTGTCCGTCACCCCCTCCCTCAGTCACCCTGTCACCCCCTCCCTCAGTCACCCTGTCACCCCCTCCCTCAGTCACTCTGTCACACCCTCTTTCAACACCCCTGCCCTCTCTGCCATATACACCCCTGCCTTGTCATAATACCCCCCCTGCTATAAACCCACTACCTGGTCATAATTCCCACCCTGGCATATACCCCTTTAACAGGTCATATAATACCCACACTGCCACAATCCCCTCCCTGCTATATACCTCCACCGTATCATAATACACACCCTGCCATACACCCTGGCCCTGCCTTGACATAATATCCTCTCTTCCATATAACACCCAATCCCATTGTTCCCACCCGTGACATAAAACACCATATACTCACCACCTCACCTGCAGTCACCTCCTTCAATCCACTGTGTGCAATGGCACACACTGACATAGTATCCACCACACTGTCCCACCCTGCCATATACCTTTCTCCTGATAGTAATACTCACCCACTTACATATACATCCACGTTGTCACATTCCCCCAGACAGATAGGACAGATATATACTGGAAGGCAGTGAGATTAAACATTTTTATGGACCATATAGGAGATTGTGTACGCCCTGCAGTAAGCCGGCAGCCGGGGTATGACGTCATCCTGGCATCGGCATCACTACTGGTCGTGCAAGTGAGCTGTGAAGGAAGAGCACAGAGATCCCAGCCCAGCAGCAACCGCTTGTCACTCCCAGAGTAAGGTAGGGAGGTTGGTTGGACCTCTTAATAACTAAATGTGTTTGTATATCTGTGGTTGTGTATATGTTTAGTAGATAGCTCCCTAATTTGGTGTCCTTAAATATGTCAATCCCACATAAGGATAACAAATAAGTGAGTTATCTACTAAACAACCTAAAGATTAAAATTAAGAAAAAGGCTTTTTAAATTTTGATCTTTTAGCTGTTGTAGTAGAGAATTCCCTAATTGGTGCCCTTACGTGAGATTCCATATGTAAAGATACCAAATTAGGGTGCTGTTTAGCAGATAGCTCCCTTATTTGGTGTCCTTAAATATGGCAATCCCACATCTCAGCATCTTGCCAACACTACACACAAACACATCCCTGCATTCCAGTGCAAACACTACATACAAACACACCTCTGTATTAAAACATCACCATTATATATAACCACACCACTGCATCTCGCCAACACTACACACAAAAGCATGCCTGCATTAAAATGCCAACACTACATACAAACACACCCATTCATTCACTCACACTTACTCCATTCAAAAGCATGCTTACATTGAAACATGGAAGCACTGCTCAATGTCCTGGGGGGGGGGGGGGGGGGGTGCCAAAACTAGGACCCGCCCCGGGTGCCATATGCTCTAGGTACGCCCCTGCCTCAGTTGAATGTAAAACAATAGTGTCAATCCTGATTGTGAGAAATGTCAAATTAATTGCAATTTTTAGATCAAAAATAGCCAAGCTGGGGGGCGGGGCCTGACCAGCTAACTGAACAGCCGCATGGTGGAGGAGCTCCCGCTACAAAAGCGGTTTATAGGGATATGCTTGCAGATATAATGCCTCAAATGATACCGGGGTATGCTACCCAACCTGGTGAATCTCCCGATACTGGGCTTGAGCGTATCCTACACCCGTGAATACAAGGTGGCAGGCCGCGGCCTGCGGTGGACGGAGCTTTGGGGAGACGGCCGCTCTCCTCGTCCCCACACCGGAGGTGCCGAGCCACAGCATACCCGCTCCCCCCCCCCCCCCCAGGACCGGCGGGGGTGATCCCGGTCTACCCCATCCAGGCAACAGGGCTACGACACGCACAGGCAACGGAGCCTTACAGGCAACCCTTGGCTACACAGGCCTACATAATGGTGGACGCCACGTGTGGCCAAAACTACCATACTCTAACAAAGCTGGAAGCCATATTCGACAAATTCTGGGCGAAGCTGGCAAAGAGAGAATGGCAGCCCAAAGCACCGGTACACCCACCCAGCACAAAACCTGCACATACCTGTCACAGCCGCGATGACTCCCGCCCGACAGGAACTAAAAGATGGCACCGACAGCGGAGACATTTCCCGCATACACACAACCAGACAAGACCGCGCCGCACAGCGATGCGAGGGGGCCAGCTGGCATTCGCCAGATCCTGCCTGAAATCGAGAACCGCAATGCAACTAAAGGCAGGCAAGCTCCCCTCACAGCACCGAGCCCAATCACTGACATGGAGAGCCCCAAAGTCACAGCCAGAGATACTGTTTACCTGCAATGTCAATGCAGGCTCCCACAGCGGCAGGTGGAGGAGACAGCCACCGGAACCTACAAAGCGCATCTTGCCATGCCCTGGCAGGACTTCCAAGCATCCCGGTCACCCTTCCCTACGAAGGGTATAGGTTGAAAGAGAAACCACATGCCGGGAAACGTAGAGGTCCAGGCCTGGAGCCTCTGATACAATGGACTCAAACGAAACCATACTGCAGCCTGCTAAACCGGGACTTACTAACAACATGGAACTCTAACGTAATATCCACTGCTTGGTCATTTCATTTTTCTTTATTTATGTTACTTAGCCATGCTCTTTATTTACGTTTTGTCTAGCACTCTCATAATAGCCTTCCAACAATTGTATAAGGCCTTAACACAAGCATCAGCAAAGCTCTCAGATTGCCTGTCACCTGCTAATTTACTGACAACAAGCCCGCTTGCCTGGCACTATCCGTGCTTATCTCACCTGTTATATACTCAAGCCACATACTATATCTAAGCACACACATAACCGTACATATCTGAGCTTCACATATCATTTGCTTGCCATGTAGCAAAACATACAGGATATGCATGACTGACCTAAGCCCAAACTACTTCAATCACAATATGCGCGACTGTCTCAAACGTACATTAACCTTAATACAAAAACGTGCCGACTAAACGAAATGAAACTCAGCAATCGCTTTAAATGTATAAACCTTCATATGACATGTTTCATTGTGAATTATGCATGTTCTTGCATCTGTTTTTGTGACAGTGCAGGACGATTTGTTAACTTGTGCACAATAAAAATAAAGAATAAAAAAAAAAAAAATAGCCAAGCTGGGAAATAGGCAAGTTGGAGAATGTTTGCAATTCGGCTATTTTGGTCTAAGCCCTTGTGAGTGCTCTACAATTCCTGGTTGTGTAAATAAACCCCTCACATATTTACCTTAACTCTTTTTACAGTGATGCTTGCAATATATTAAACAGCAGGGTGCTGTATGATCCCTTCTCAGCACAAAGCTAGTTAAATAGCTGTAACCCAAGAGACATAGTTTAATTATTGTGAGCAAAGCAACAGATTGATCTTGTTACAGTAAACAATTGTTTGTTTATTCAAGCGCTGCAGTTCTGACACCTGTTCTAACCTTTAAATGCCACACGTCACTCAGTGTCGAAGGCAGGGGTTTGATGTTTATAAAAGGGAGGAAACTAAATCCCGCCATTTCGTAATGTTACAGGCACGGTCCCAATACTGCCGCCAGGAAAGGATGGAAAAGTTTTTGCTTCCGCTGCCAATAAACGAGGGCTCAAGTTTCCTGACACTATTTTAAGGCTGTGTAGATATGCTGACCAGAGTAACACAAATCCCTGAGCAGTTCCTCCCTATGGTAATAAACCGACAGTCCTTTTACCAATTAACTATGTGACAAAATCACTATTTATTTTAGGAAGAAAGAACATAAATATAGTCTGAAGCATTATGTGATCTTTTGCTCCACAAAGCACATTTTGAATCTGAATTTCAAACTACAGAAGGTTTTCAGCAGTAAGCTTTGCAGATGGTGCTGAACAATAACTACAAATGGCGGCGTAGTACAGCACAATTTTGAGAATAAGTAGGTTCATAAACACTGGTTTTTCGTTCTCGTCACTGACAGATTCGGATAATTATTAAGTTGGCAACTTTTTAACCACCCGATACAGCATCCACCCCCACAGCATTCACTCATGAGCGGTGGGTGTGATATTCTATACAGAAAGAGGTGTTCAGTGGCATGCAAAATGCAAGTGAACGATAATTCAAAATTCGGACATGAAGCAATAAGTAACTTTAAGGAACACTATAGGGTCAGAAACACAAACATGTATTCCTCATACTATAGTGTTAACACCACCATTTTCCTCCCTGCCCCCCCCCCCCCTTACCTCCCTAAACATTGTAAAATCTTACCTTTATTCCAGTCTGCTGGTGCTAGCTCTGCCCTTGATCTGCCTCCTTGGATGACATCAGAGGTGGTTATCTTAGCCAATCACAATGCTTTCCCATAGGAAAAGCATTGGATTGGTAGAGACTGTTAAGGAGGCAGAGCCAACACACGCCAAACACAGCCCTGGACAATCAGCATCTCCTTATAGAGATACATTGAATCAATGCAACTCTATGAGGAAAGTTCAGTGTCTCCATGCAGAGGGTGGAGACACTGAATGGCAGTACTACTCACTGTGCAGCACTGCCTCCAGGAAGCACTTTTAGCAGCCAGTGAAGTTATCCCTAGGCTGTAATGTAAACGCTGCTTTTTCTCTGAAAAGACAGTGTTTACTGCAAAAAGCCTGCAGGGATTGACTATACTTACCAGAACAAATACAATAAGCTGTAGTTGTTCTGGTGACTATAGTGCCCCTTTAACATTTACACCAACCATAAACCGAACCTAAAAATAGGAAAAAGATACAGAATATATAATGCTAAAATAGTGGAAAATCAAAGCGTTGATTCTGGCTACCATGGCAACTCTCTGACACTTCCAGTGCAGGAGCTTGCTAGACAACAACCACATGATCTTCAACTCTGCACCTGGTAGATCTGCAGACAAGATGTCAAAAACCATCAGAACACCAGGGAGGGAGACCACTCGACCACTAGGGAATAGATTACTGCAGGGAAAAAGAAAACATTATATTGTGGGGACGCTGGTAGTGCTGTCACCCACCACACACTGTCACCCCTGTCTAATCCTGTTTTAGCACTTTGAACACTTAGCTGTTGCACATGTTTAAGGGACCCGCTGAATAATATTTATTCTGACTGTAATATTTATTAAGGGGTACACTGACTAAATTTTTTTTTATTCTTAATTTTAAGTTGCCGTCACATACAATTCAAGACAAAAGGTACATAACATACAAGGCCATTCCATCCGACTGTCCAACAAAATGTGATGCATATTAGTCCATTGATAACCGCGGCATCACCTCAACGTCTCTGATTAGCGATGGTAACAGTTGCATATCTGACGACAAGGTTTTTAATAAATATATAGATATTTATGAATATTACTAATAGGTAGAGACGTTCCCTGCCGTGGGTCGTAGCGGGTGGAACTACAGGTACTGGCCCAACCAAGAAACGAAAGTGCAAACATTTAGGTAGAACAAGAAGGGGAAGGGGAAGGAAAGGATTGAGGAATGAAGGAATACCAGTGGATGTTCCCTATGCGAGAGCCATCTGCCATAGTTAGGGTGACCGTTCAGGATACCTGGGAGTACATATTACCTCAAGAGAGCTTCCCTTCCCCTCTTTATCTCCTCACTGGGGGTTGGGTTCGGGATTCTGTTTACTGGATCAGGGGCCGAACTACCACCCCCTCCCAGCTCAAACCTCCCCCACACCCCTCCTTTATCCTGAGCTCCCAGATCCGATGGCACCACCTGTGTATATGTCCCCAGATATGGTGTACCTGTAAGAGATCGCGGGGCCCCTCACATGACTCCCAAGAGGCTCTCTCATATATCCATGTCTAATTTGTCTATATACTCATGCCATGGTTCCCATACTTTATAGAATGAAGGGAGGGTGTTGTGTACAGTTGCTGTTAGTTGGTCCATTGGGTTTTTTCTTCCACCTTTGCTCTAACCTGTCCTATCTGTGGTGGGGAAGGCTGCAGCCAATGTGCCGCAAGAGCACGTCTTGCTGCCAGAGTTATTCTATTGCACAATTTTTGCTCTCTGTGGGTCATGTCATCCAGGGGTTTGGATAGCAGCAAAAGCCAGGGGCCCAGCTCGAACGGTCTTTGAAAGACATCCCTAAGTAACGATCGGATATCCCCCCAGAACTGTGACAGGGTAGAGCAGAACCACCACATGTGAGGGTACGTTCCCCTCATCCCACACCCTCTCCAACAATCATCGGTGGGTCGTATGTTCATCCTAGATAACTGCACTGGGGTGGTATGCCACCTAAAGAGGATTTTGTACATTTGTTCCTGGGAGACTATGACTAATATTTATTAATGGGCAAACTTACTATGATATTTATTAATGGGCACCTGGCATATGTTTAATGGGAAAACTGACTGTGGCATGTTCTGTGGGGCAAAGTGACACTTTTCTGTGTATGCACTTTAATATATATATATATATATATATATATATAAATTTAAATATATATATTTGGTAGTACACGTACATGCATACATTCGTTCAAATACACTCTAAGAGGACATGCAAGACAGCTGGTGTCTGTATGTGTGTGGGTAAGAACTCCCCTGTAGACTTAGAAAGTAATATGTAGAACAAGATGTAGGTAGTGCCAAGTAATAAAATGATCTTGTGGGAGAGACTAGAAATAAACATACTGATTAATAAAGCAAAACTCAAACCTCCAGCCCACAACTGTATCAATGTTAGATTGAGGGAGATAAGCAATTTCCACCAAACACAAAATAAAAAATAAATAAATAAAAGGAAGTATAAAATAAGTCACACATTTGACGAGTTAAAAGTAACTTTTCTTTCCACAGTGACCAATGTTATTTCCTATCGTTTAAAGATCTACTGCTGAACTGCTGAATTAATCAGCGCTCGTCTTTAAAGAACATTTATTTTTAGTAAAAGAAGATTTTTATAAAATGAGTGAAAGCTTTTACATGTATTCCTGTTATTGTCGTTATTGTTCTTGAGAGGCGCACAGTCGGATTTTATTACAGGACACGGAGACTAATATTAGGCTTTATCTCTTTCTTTATTCCTCAGCAGCAAAGAAAGAATATTAATGTATTAATATAAAAAAAAAAAACCACACTAAACAAATACCCCTTAACCCCTTCAGGACGGAGTCAATAGTGCACGTTCTGATCAAAACAAAACGTAAACAAAAACTGGAATTTGCGCTATATGTCTGTTCATCCGTAGTTCCCCTCTTTCAAATTATATGCACCCACACTTATTATATATAATTTTGTTCAGGAGAAACAGGGCTTTAATCTATCATTAACTATTCATATATGGAACATCATTTATTATGAATAAAAGTAAAAAAAAAGTGAGAAAATAAGATTTTTTTTTAAATTTGCATTTCCGTCTGACATTTTAACTGTGAATGTCATAATACTGTTTTTACCGGTTTTACTGCAAAAAAAATGCACATATTTGTAATCAGCGATGTCTCACGAGTACAACAGTACCCCCCATTAACAGGTTTTATGTTGTTTTGGAAAGTTACAGGGTCAAATATAGAACATTACATTTTCAAATTGAAATTTGCCAGATTGGTAATGTTACCTTTGAGACGGTGTGGTAGCCCAGGAATGAGAATTACCCCCATAATGGCATACCATTTGAAAAAGTAGACAAGCCAAGGTATTGAAAGTGGGGTATGTTTAGTCTTTTTTAGTAGCCACTTAGTCACAAACACTGGCCAAAGTTAGCGTTCATATTTGTTTTTGTGTGAAAAAAGCAAAAAACGAATATTTGGCCAGTGTTTGTGACTAAGTGGCTACTAAGAAAGACTGGACATACCCCACTTGCAATACCTCGGGTTGTCTACTTTTGCAAATGGTATGCCATCATGGGGGTAATTCTCATTCCTGGGCTACCATACGCTCTCAAAGGCAACATAACCAATCTGGCAAATTTCAATGTGAAAAAAATGAAATGCAAGCCTTATATGTGACTCTCTAACTTTCCAAAACACCATAAAACCTGTACATGGGGGGTACTGTTATTCTCGGGAGACTTCACTAAACACAAATATTAGTGTTTTAAAACAGTAAAACATATTACAACAATAATATAGACCATAAAAGTGCAGTTCGCTTGTAAAAAATGCAAAAAAAGTCACTTTTACTTAAAATATCATCGTTGTAATACAATTTACCAGTTTGAAACACGAATATTTGAGTTCAGCGAAGTCTCCCGAGTAAAACAGTACCCCCTTTGTACAGGTTTTATGGTGTCTTGAAGAGTTACAGGGTCAAATATAGTGCTTGCGAATTAAATTCTCTGCACTTTCTCCCTGTGTTGTCAGGCATGTCAATCAAATTTTAATTAATCAAATCACATAATTACGTTAAAAGATTATTTAAATATACATGTAGAATTTTAATATATATGCATTTATAGGTATTTAAATTTTACGTGTATACTAATGTAATCTTTTATGTAATTATATGTATTTATCTATATATATATATTTGCGGTTATTTGTATTTTATATATATATATATATATATATATATATATAGATATATATAGAATGTCATTCTAAGTGTATTTTGTTACCGATATATATATATTAATAACAAAATACAGTTAGAATGAAATTACATATGCATATATAATTTATATTAAATTTTGTTTCAATATTTTATTTATTTATTTTATTATTTTATTTATTTATTATTTTAATTATACGTATTTATATATAATATATATATATGTACATCTATTATATATATAATATATATACATATTATATATGTAACGTCATTCTAAGTGTATTTTAATATTAATATATATACTTATATTAATATTAAAATACACTTTGTATGACGTTACATATATATAATATATATACATATATATATATATATAATATATATACATATATATATATAAAAATATATTTAAATTATTTTTACTCTTGTCTTTTATTTATTTTTTATACTTCCCACCAGCAGGGGGACTGTCTGATATTTCAAACAGTCCCCCTGCTGGCAGATCCACAGCCAGCTATAGGGGGCCATGTGATCGCTCTTTGAGAGCGATCACATGGCCCCCGGGGGCCTGATTTGCCGTGGGAGGGCTGCCTGGGCTGTGAGGCAGTCCTCCCGAAGCGGATCGCGGCGGAGGTAAGTACATCTTACCTCCTGGGGCTGCAAGCCGTTACGGCGTGCTATGCCGTCATAACGGCTTTAAAGCCCACTTAACCCGTGACGGCATAGCACGCCGTAACGGCGTTAAGGGGTTACCCATTTAACATTCTAGTATATTCAACCAATGGGATCAGTCCTTGTTCCAAGTACTCTCATGTGACCTAAGTCACTCCCTCTTTCTTTGCTGCTGCCTCAGCTAAAGTACCTCATCATTTTTTACTCTACAGAATTGTGTTGTAATTTGCTAATTTTATTAAGATATTTGTACATTATTTTACTGTTTGGTTTAGATTTGCATGATCTTGTATACTGTTGCTTCATATTTTCCATTACAGGGTTTCTTGCCCCTCCCCTGGGGCAAGCCTTTTCCACCACTGTTCGGGTTGTTTATAACCCAGTTTCCCACAGTTTGCGGGACGTCCTCAGAGCTCCGAGGTCCTCCCCTCTCCTCTCCTCTCCCTACCTCGGAACAAGCCCCCCCCGCGCCGCCCTCCGGATCGCGGTAAAAAACTCTATCAGTGCCCAACCGCGCATCGCGGCGGCCATCTTGTGACTGGCAAACTTGCTGTGTTTTCTTCCGACGCTCGCGCTGCTTGTTCAGGGAGCTGAAACAGTGTTCCCCAGGGGCCATTCCTGAGGAAACACTCTGTAAGCTACCATATTAATTTGTGCTGCCCAGTAATATTACCTGATCATTAGTAGCTCTGGGGTTCTCCGTTAACCTAGTGCTGCCAACTGTTTGCACACTGCCATTCATCAGCTGGCTCTGGGTTTTTTCCTCCCTAATCCTAACATCACTATACTGTCAGGATTAACCCCTGACTGCCCTCTGTGGTGACTATCCCTGGTACCATAACCACTATGCAAACCCCTTTTGACATGCAGGCTGCTGCTCCTAATGCTTCTGCTAAGCCCAGCAGACACTGCATAACTGCTGTGTCCACAGATCCTACCACCCCTGGCGGGGTAGAGGAAGCGTCCCAGGAACACATGAACTCAGAAGAGTTCCACTCGCTTCTGGATGCTACCATGAGCAAATGTTTTTTATATTAATACATTAATATCCCTTCTTTGCTGCTGAGGAAAGCATTCAATGAGTACTATTTTCATCCAGCAGAACACATTTCTTCTATGGTTATATCACAGCTTTAAACTAGCCTAATATGAGCCTCCATGTCCTGTAATAAAATTACCAGATTTTACTAATTACATGACGTAAAGTCATGTTTTTATTAAGGACACGGAGGCAAGTATTAGCTAACCTAAAGACAGGTAAGTCGTACGCTTTGTCTTCCCACCCAATTTCAATGGCATGTGTGATTTGTTTGGTCTTTGATGTGGGTTGCCAAATACTTAGAATGATTTGTTTTTTTGCTGGACTCACAGGGAAATTTTTAAAATTGTCACGGTTACATATGTATGACAAAAATATTTGAACATATTTTAACACATATTTCTCTGTCTCCTACAGCTTAAACCCTACAATGGATAGTTCGGGATCGAATTTCTCTCCTCTTGGTTACAATGGAAGATGCTTCCTAGAACCCTCTACCAGAGATTGTTCATGTTGATCATTTAATGATGATTTTTTTTGGGCTTCGGCATCAGCTAGAAAGAGGGAGTGGCTTAGGTCACATGAGACTACATGGAACAAGGACTGATCCCATTGGTTGAATATACTAGAATGTTAAATGGTTAAGGGTTTTTTTTTTTGTTTGTTTTTTTATAGTAATACATTAATATTCTTTCTTTGCTGCTGAGGAATAAAGAAAGAGATAAAGCCTAATACTCGCCTCCGTGTCCTTCATAAAATCATGACTTTACGTTATGTAATTAGAAAAATCTGGTCATTTACTGGTATATGCGCTAACCTTACCCCAAACCCCATTAAGACATGGATATAAGTTATACTGTTAGAAATATTAGTCCACAGCTTTATTAATTAATTAAGGAATAAAAAAAAAAATAGGGTCATTGCCAACAAATATTATTAAAGTCAACATCCCCCCATATACAGAACATACCCCTGGCAATGACCCCACAATAATAACAATATAATTAACATATTAACACATGGCCGTCCAATATGACCACATTTCCACCAGATTAAATTGTAGGTGTGTACCAAGACACCACTACACCCACAAGTTTGATTCTAGGGGTGTACCAAGACACCGCTACACCCCAGGTTCGGAACCACCAACGGGCTTGAACCTACCAACCAAGTGTAACACTGCCTAAACAACACTAAACCTCCGGATGCCCACTTCCTCCTCCAAAGTCAGGGTGGGTGGGAGGGACAACTGACAGGTAAGTTTAGGTTTAGTTAAGATGGCCACTTCACAAAATGGCCGGTATAAATACTCCCATTGTAGCTCCGCTGCACCCAGCTTGCTAGCTGTCACTCAACTTCCTTTGGCTGTTATGTCTACCTCCTGGCTCCGCCAAGGCCCACTCCACTAGCTGCGCTGATCCATGGGCTACAGGACTGTTACTAAAAGATGATTTCAATAAAATTTACGATTTTCTTAAAAAGTGCATTAAATGCCACTGATAAAAAAAATCATAACTAAAACAGTTAACATTAAAGAGAATACCATCGTCAAGAAATAATGTATATAAATAGCACATTTCCATGAGTTCCATACCAGTCAAAATGCAGATGCAGCATTTAGTTTATTGAACTATTCACAGTGCTTTGAATGAGCTTCCCAAATTTAAAATGGAGGTGTTCATTAAATAAAAGGCAAATTTAAATAATTTACAATTGTGACATCTAGACAATATTAAACAGACACCAAATTCACAGATTTCACTTCACCTTCAGACACAAAAATGCAAACGGTCATATCCTGATCCCTCATAACATTGGTGGATGGCAGAAGGCCAGAGATAAAGCATATCTCACAGAGGGTGGACCGGGGAGGAATGGGAGCGGAGGAGAGTGCAGCCTTCCTGTTGAAAACATGACGTCAGGGCACATATAGAGTCCTATGGTTGAGTTTCGTATTAGGTTTTAGTATATTTTACTTCCATATCTCCCAACACCCTCAATTGAGACAAGCGAATGAGCGAACACGTGTATGGATAAGTTGTCTCACTCTGTTTTCACATACTACACCGATAATGCAGCCACTGAACACATAATTGTATCGAGATCGGACATAACAGTTCCACCATTACGATCGTACCGTGACAGAACACACATGGACATCCTGAGTATGCCTCTTGTTGCCAATTAGAACCCTATTTGTATCACTGTGTATATTCCCACGTTGATCACTATTTTTATGTACGTCAATCCTTGACGTATTCGAGAAGACTGATTTTTCTCATGTACCTGTATTCATATATTTCAATAAAGTTTTTTGTTTTCTAAATGCAAACTGTGTGTGCATATATTTTAACAGGTATGGGTGCAGGACAGTGGAGGCGATGATGGCAGGCACATTGTGAATAAGTGGGCCCTCCTACAAAAGGAGACATGCACCCCAGGCTTGCTGATGGACACCCAAGCTACCCCCACTCGGGGCTTGCCATGAGCAGAAGGTCTTGAGATTTTTGGGGACGTTTCTCTAGTGTCCCCAGACATGACACCAGGGAAGAAATTTGAGATGGTGGTACAGAACTTGAATCTAGGAATATTGGAAATATTGTAAAGAGTCACCAAGCAAAGACTAGTAAATCAAACAAACTAAAAGGTTATAGGAGTCTCCTATTACCTCTATTTATTAATTAATTGAGGGGCTAAGGCAGCAATTGTTCCCTTTTCCAGTTTCTACACGATACCAGTTCTATATCTCTGGCACTTAAACCATGTTCTTCTCATATAAATATTATACTGTCTGGTGTTGGGAGGTATGTATAGTGTAGGACAGACAGGGACATGTATGATGTTTAAGATTAGTGGAAGGTACACTGCTGGGTGGTAGCTGCTATTTATAGGAGCCACCATTAATTCAGCCCTCTCGATCGATATATGCGGACAGAGGAGCTACAATGGCAGAATTGTGTGTTTTTTGTTTTTTTCTGCTGCTTTATGGATATATTCATATACAATGCATCACAGAGTTAAAAAAAAACCAACCCAAACAATCATAAAAAAACCTCCCACAGAAACAATGGGTATATCATGTAACTAAATATATTTAAAAAGCACATACATGATTACTCCCCATTGTCAGAGTTTATCAAGCTCTGACTTGACTATGAGTCAGTTCAATCAGTGTTAAAATTACCACACAGTCTCCTCTCCCCCCCCACTCCCCCAAACACAAAACATTAAAATCAGGATGTAATAGTGCAGTCACTGCAGTTTTAATTAAGTTACCATACACCACTCATGATTTAATTTTCCCCTTACGCATTCATACACACTTTGTTAATGTATCAGCAGTACCCTGACCTATCCCAAATTAGAGTTTAAGACTTGCGAAGGCTGGCAGCTTCCTGGACTCCATCAAATACTATTTACATTACTTCCAAACCATGACATCATGGCTCCACTGAAACGGAAAGAGAGGGCCTTCCTGCTGACGCCCAAACAGTGGCTCGGAGCCATCCAACCAAACAATGTTTGCGGAATACAAGGTGAGAACAGGATGGGTTGAAGGAATGCATTCCTTAGCCAGTTTCCTGAGTTATGGCGGTGAGGAAGAGCTGATTTGATCACTAGGAAATGCTTTAAATATGAGAGGTACCTGTTGTAGACTGAGCGTATCTGAAAAATGAAGACTGGATGTATGGGTAATCTGAACGCAGGGCAATCTATTTACAAATCCCCTTCATTAAAACTATATTGAATGGGAAATAAACCACTTCTTGCAGACACTAGTCACATTCCATATTAGTGTTTCAGATGGGAAAAATGCTGCAATGGTACAAATACAACATCCATTGTGAGCGACAAAGCATTATGGGAGTTGTAGTTTTAAAACCATTAAAGCCCTACCTACCTGTTTTATGATAAATAATACATTAATTTTGTCTGCAAAGTTATCCATTACATACTAAAAATAGTTATTCACTGATTGAGAAATTGTGAAAAATTGTCAAACCTTTAGTCCAAGATGACCATGCTGGAAAATAGCTAATTTTGAGCATTTTTAATAACATATGTGCCTAAAAAGTTCCACTATCAATGCTCCACAATTGCCAGCTTAGTAAACAAAACCATACAACCAAGAATGCTTATTATAAAGGTTAATGTTACAGTGGAAGACTGTCGGGGAAATTCCGCACAGCAGGACTGAAAGAAGTCTAAAAATAATACATGGAAAATGGACCACGTTATAGAGCGTTTGCTCGGGCTAGTTTTTACGTGTAGGTGGAGAATTATCAAAAGTTTATCAAGCAAAAACTTTGACCTATAGGTTTGTTTTTCTGAAAGTGTCAGTAATTTGCCTGATTTAAAGTGCATGATACTATATAAACAGTGCTTTGTAAACAAACGGCTTTTCCCCATAAACAGAGAATTGTGGGATAAGATCTGTCCCCATTGTTCTGTATGAGACACACTTGATTGGAGCAGTCATGGTGGGGGTTGCAGGCAGCTAGAGTTACTCTAAGCACCAAAACAACTTTAGATTAAGGAAGTGTTGGTGTACAGATCATGCCCTGCAGTCTTGCTGGTAAATTCTCTGCCATTTAGGAGTTTAATAACTTTGTTTATGCAACTCTAGCCCACACCTTCCCTGGTTGTGACTCACACAGCATTCATGCTCTATTTTACAGCACAGTGTGTTTACTCTAGAATTTATCATCTCTTGTTCTGTTACTTGTACTTTAAATCACAAAGAGGAGGCTGCTGTAGACTCAAGCAGACAATTTAGAGCAGAAGAAAAGTTTTAATTTTAAATTAAACACTGTGCAATAAGGGGAGTTACAAACGGAGCACTTTTTCATGAAGTGTATAATATTATTTGACCCCATTCCCTCTATTTGTAGATGATCTAACAAGTTACAGTTCCATTACATATTTTAAAAACGATTATCATGACCAAATAAGGTTTTGGTATAATCAAAGTGGCAAGTACCAATCAACAGCAGAAAGTAAGGCATTAGTAAGGCAGGATTAACACAGTACCACAATATATAAAGAAAGCATTTAAAATTGTAGATTTGCACTGAAAACAACAAGATTTTAACTACTTAGATAGTGTTATTATGGGCGTCACCGTTAAAGCCACTTTTTATTCTGTCAGATGATCTTTTTCTATTACCACGTCATTCATATCCAGAAGTTGAGGCTGTCAACAATGTGTTAGCACTTGGTTCTCTTAAAGGCTTCTGGACAAGTATAACATCAATTTAGAATAGAATATTTCCCAAATCAAGTAACACAAGTCAGGAAAATAAATGTTAATTGTGGCAGACCGCCTGGTGCCCCAACTGGGTACCTCCGCAAAACATGCTCCCTAGCTATCGCCGTGACACCATCAGCACTCCAGCCCCTAGTCGCCGCAGCTTGGCCAGGGTCTCGCCGTCATTTCCCACCCTGGAACAGGGTCTGGTATCCAGCTTCTAGTGATTAAATCTCTCCTGCAGAGAGTATAGCGATGACTCAGTCGAGACTGAGTGAAGGGTGTAAAGGAATTGGTTTATTATGGCCAAGTTACCTGCTTTTATGCACAGCCCCCAGCATGGGGTCTCCATTCAATACATAAATCTTCCCATAAATCTGTGCCTGGGAGATAATTGTGTTAAAGACCGGTAAGCTAATTATCCCACAGGAACAGAGAGGCAAAGAAACATAAAAAATACCCAAAACCATAATAAAAACATAAAATAACCCCACATATAATACATCACCTACCAATTCTACTGGAATACTAAATCAATTAAATACTTGGGTATCAATATCACTAATACATTAGCAAACACGTATCAAGCGAATTTCCCACAGATTTCGAATAAGATTCAAAATGACCTAAAGAGGTGGAATAAGCCACACTTTCGATGGTTGGGAAGAGTGAATATTATTATTATGAACATCCTGCCTCGCATCCTTTATCTGATGAACACAATCCCTATAAAAATACCACAAAAGTTATTTAATAGGATTAAAACGCTCTTTACCAGATACATATGGGCAGGGAAGAGACCCCGCATTGCATATCATATTCTCACAAGACCCAAACACAAAGGAGGGATGGAAATGCCAGAAATCTTGCACTACTACTACTACTCCATCCACATGATGAGAATAATAGATTGGTCATGCCAATCTCCAAATAAAAGATGGATAGCCATAGAAAAAACAATATCCCATACACCACTGGAAGCCCTACCATGGACATATACAGGATCTAGGGACTACCCTACCCCAAACCATCACAATATCAAGGCTACAATATGGGTGTGGAGAAAATTAATCCATCTCCCCAATATATCTCCAGGAATATCACCAAGGTATCCCATATCTCATAATTTAAGGTTCCCGATAGGAAATAGAGGTATCTCACTCCCTATTCGTATCCAGATGGAAAACACTCCATACATACCGCTAGACAGTGTGTGGTCTACACAGGGACAGACATCACTGGCAGACATAACACAATCGATCACACACACCTTAATTCAGAATTTTCTGTTCTTCCAAATGTCTCATTTCTTAAAATCATTGGGAATTCCTAAGGGCCCTCTAAAGAAACTACCAAAGTGGAACAACAATGTATGTGCGCTTCACCACCGAAAAAAGCAATATCTACATGTTTAGGCCTCACAAATACTCGGGTCTCCCATGGTATACGCGTAAATGGGAACAATATATAAATTGTACACTAAGCGAAAGGGAGTGGGAACAAATTTTTCATAGGATATTCTATGCACATCCTAGTATCTCTCTCCAGGAATCCAATTACAAAATCATATCAACATGGTACCGAACACCACAAGACATACATAGATTCCACCCCGTGGTGTCAATATGCTGGCGATGTGGGACAGAAAATGGAGATTTGGGACACATGTGGTGGCAATGCAGCCATTTAAGACCTTTCTTGGACATGATTAACTTAAACAGAAGGGAGATCTCAGGACTTGCATTCCCATGTGAAATAGACACCATGCTGCTCCTCAACATAGATATCCCTTTCCAGAAATTAAAAAATTCACTCCTAATATTTATGTTGGCGGCTGCTAAGCTGGTAATAGCAGCCAATTGGAAAAATACAAAACAAATAGGATATAAGGAATGGGTAACTAGGGTAGAACACCTTAGAGTATTAGGGGAGCACAGATGGTCCTCTTTGGGGAAGACAACACAGTATGTCAAAAAAAGGAAACCTTGGCTCACTCATATGAGTTATAACAAACAGGGGATGGCGGATAGATAGTACTCATCAGGTTAAGGGCAGTAAATTAATTAATATCAAACTAGACAAACCAATAGGTCACGAGAATCTTTACAAAGGAATAAGGAATGTACTCAAATTATCTATCAGTAAGAGTCATTGATACCCCATTGTATAAAATTGTATAATACAATATGGTCAGCAGAGCAATGTCTTATTCTATTCCATCCCTCTTTTCCACAACCTATCACCCCCCCCCCCCACCTCCCTCCTACCGCCAGGTTACTCACCTTCCACCATGCTCCTTCCCCCCCCCCCCCCCCCCTTTTCTGTCAATATGAAGCTTTACTTACCTGTCTTGTAGCGTGGAGGCAGCACAGCGCGCACCGCGGTACAGGAACTTCAATTTCAGGTTCCGGTTTCCGGCAGGACTGAAAGGAAGTGCACACTCCTTTACTGTGTTAACCTCTACCACTTCAGCTGGAAGGCTATTCCATGCATCCACTACCCTCTCAGTAAAGTAATACTTCCTGATATTATTTTTAAACCTTTGTCCCTCTAATTTAAGACTATGTCCTCTTGTTGTGGTAGTTTTTCTTCTTTTAAATATAGTCTCCTCCTTTACTGTGTTGATTCCCTTTATGTATTTCAATGTTTCTATCCTATCCCCCCTGTCTCGTCTTTCCTCCAAGGTATACATGTTAAGATCCTTTAACCTTTCCTGGTAAGTTTTATCCTGCAATCCATGAACCATGAACACACACACTTACCTGAAGATACAGTCTGCACCCAGATCGTTGTGTCTCTGTTTCCATGTACTCACGAATTGAAGGAGCAAAGGAGCACTCTGAATTTAATATTTTAGTACTGTTTATTTATTTGCATATTCATTGCAATAATGACGGTTTAATAGCACTAAGTCAATACCACACTTTGCACTTAATACCTTATTGAACAAATTTTACTTTGTCGCTTTTTGTGACTTTTATAAGATTATCAAAACATTTATTGTGTCACTGAAGGGCTCCACTCTTCTCACTGCACATTCTTGAAGACATTAAGGGATATATCGCAAGTGTTTGAAGTGCTCACAATTGTTCTATCACATATTTTGAATTTCATTTTTAATTTTACTAAGCACCTTATTACATGCACACCTTTTCATTACAAGTTTCAAACCATGCTACAATGGTTTTACAGATTTGACAGGGCACTCCTGGCACCATAACCACTACTGCGGGCTGTATTTGTTATTGTGTTTTTAATAAAGCTACGACAAGCTATTTTTTTTGTGTGTGTACTTGCAAATTTGGGATGAGTTTCAAAACCGTTAAAAAAAAAAAAATGTTTTGCAGAAAATACTGTACCAGGTGAATATAAATCATCTGTGACATTTATGCAAAATACTGAAGCGGAGCAGCTACAAACATTAAAACCATGTGCCCAATATGGTCAAGTTCTGATGCATCGAAGCAGGGACTCCACAAGACCTCTGAATGTGCCCTGTGGTATCTGGCACCAAGACGTTAGCAGCAGATCTTTTAAGTCCTGCTGCAAGTTTTAAGGTTGGGCCTCCAGGGATCGGATTTGTTGTTCCAGCACATCCCACTGATGCTCAATAGGATTCTTATCTGGAGAATTTGAAAGCCAAGGCAACACCTCAAACCAATTTTGCAGTGTAGCAGGGTCCATTATCAGACATCCCAACTTGCTAAAATGCAGGTAGGTGGCTGCACCATCTACAGCGTCGCCACCCCCACAAGCGCTCACCCCCCCCCCCCCCCCTTCCCTTGATTCATCAAAACAACTTTCTTCCATTGCTCCATCTTTGATGCGCACATCCAAAGTGGAGGCACTTTCGCCGGTGCAGTGTGTGTGTGTGGTGGTTAGTGTGTGAATGTTTAGGGAGTTATTGTGCGTGTATGGAGGGGGGGGGGGGGGGGGGTGAGGAGGCAGATTAAAGCAAATATAACTTGTTTTTTATTCAAATATACTGTATATTCCCAATCCCGGTCAGTGGTTTTAATGTTGTGTCTGATCAGTGTATTTAGTGCAACCAATTTTAGATAGGATTGATAACAGCAAGCCTGTGTTAAAGGAACACTATAGGAACCCAAACCACTTCACCTTAATCAAGGCCATATGTTGGCCAGTTTGACCCTGTAGTTAACATTGCTGCTCTGCAAGAATGGCAATGGTTTCTTTGCAGGGTTAACGTGCCTATAGTTGCTAACATGACAGCCGCTATCTCAAAATAGTGGAGTAGAACTACACTATTTCAAATCAGATGGTCTCACAGAGAACATTTGATTGGCACAGCGCTGCATATCCTGTGCATGCGCGCTAGCCTCCCAATTGTTCCTTATGGGAAAGCATTGGATTTGCCAAGATCGATTTCAATGATCTCAGCCTAAAAGACCAGCCTCAAAGTAGCAAACAAAGTAAGTTAGCTTTTAACCCTCACGGGGGGAGGCAGCATCACCTTAATAGTGAATGTGGCGCGATCGTTTTAGGAATACAAATTTGTATTCCGAACACTTTAATCTCTGTATGTACACACATAATTGACCACTTAGAATCAATAAAGTCTTCATCGTACAATTTATTAGTGCTATATGACCACTGGTGGTCAACATTAATCAAATTTGTAGAAAAGCAAACACATGTGCATCCAGTGGAAACATTCACTAGGGTCCATACGCAATTCAAAATTCCACTTTGAGCATTCAGTCGCTCATCTCATATGAATATACGTTTCAGAGCTATTCAGAATCTGATAAATATCCAAATGCCTTACTTTCTCATTGTGAACTCTGGAAGCAAGGTCTCTGCCCATAATTGCCCTAGTGCCCAAAAAGCCTTTGGGATATGTAAATTAAGACCAACACCCGATGTTGACACATGCTGAGGTAGCACCCTAGTGACTGATATTGTCGGGGTTAAAAAGGAGGAGATAAGGGCTGCGCCAGAAAGACCTTATAACAAACAATAATTAGAATAAAAGGTAGTCCAAATAAAAGAGTCTTAACTGAAATGCTCTTATTGAGATCAAAAAGTCTATAAAGTGCTTAGTCAGGAACAATGTCCTCACTGTCCTTGTCCGGGTAGATCGACTCATATGAAAAAGATAAAACAAATAGAGAATCAAATAGTGCAATATGTCCAGTCTTAATATAGCAAATATTAAAAAGATGGTAATAAACTCACACGTATTAGAGCTATAGCTAGCTCTAGTATGAAAAGCGTACAATCCCCGCTTATGGGATATAGGATAAACTTCCTCCGTCAAGGGTATGTTCAACACTCAATCGAGAAAAGACAACAAATAGTGCTCACTGGATAAAATAATGGTACTCACAAGAGAGGAGCAGGCCAACTGCTTCTTGATGATAGCATTGGTGGTATGATCCCCACCTAGGATTACTTTGAGTCCAGGATGATAAAATGGCAGGTAAAAACAGTATAAAGTGTATAAAAAGATGATTGGCACAAGTAGAGTGACCAAAGAATCTTTAATATATAAAAATATAAAATATCCACACCGCGTTTCGCCTTACACAGCTTCTTCATAATGGAAATTTTGAAGAAGCCGTGTAAGGCGAAACGTGTTGTCGATATCTGTACATAAGAGAACCAAGAGTCACTACATAACACATGAGATATAGATGTCAATTTGCAAACTGTATCTGTACATTTGGGCTGAAGTACATTTCAAAGCTCTCTGTATGATCCCAGTTCTACACATTAAAAAATTAACAAAAAAAAACACAAAATCCAACACATATCTTTTAACACTATGAAAAGCGTTAGCTGAAATACATCTCCAAGAATTCTGTACTGTCTGCCCGGGTGACACGTGTTGGCGCTGCTAAATAAGGAATGACAGAAAAAGTGGTCTTAAAGTAGTGATACCATGTAACCAGGTACAGCAACCAGCAAGAAGTATTTTAGAATGGGTAAGGAGGATCAGAGGAGGAATGGTTAAGATGCAGAATACAGAGGCATGAACTTAAGGATTTAAGCCTCAAAGGTAAATATTCCTAGGAGATACAGATATCCACCAGTTCACATTTGTTGAACCCTACATCTGAAGTAAACAAATCAGGTTACATATACTTTAGTTATCTCTTTTCTGACTCAGCTTTCTAAATATGGATTCCAACTATGCTCAACATTTGTCATCCGATCACCACTGATTGCGTTACTCTAGTTTATCTTCTCAAAGAATGAGGAACAAGGAAAGTATGAAGTGATTGTAAAAGACAAAATAGTAAACTCACAAAAAGCAGAAAGACCTGTTTTTCAGGTATGCGAAGCATTAAGGACGTTTATATTATTTATTTATTTATAAAATATTTTACCAGGAAAGATACATTGAGATTTCTCTCGTTTTCAAGTATGTCCGGAGTCCACAAATCATTGCATTGTTACAGTTAGTGTACAATAAAATACAAATACAATATTAATATACAATATATACAAAATTTAACATAGAACAGGTAGGAAATATATAATCAACAATGACAATCAATATGTGTGCAAACACTCACAAATATAATGTTTTTTCACAGTGCCATGCAGACAAATGTGAAATTTAGGAATTTCACAAGCAGGATTGATGAACTAGACCCCAATCCAGCCCACATTGTTGTTGTTTTTTTTTTTGTAAATCTTTATTTTTCATGCGGTGGAAAAACAAACATGTTGATAATACCGCATACGTATGAACATGGCTCATAAAAACATTAAACATTGTATAAACTGATGAGGTACAATTCGCATATTTTTTAAAATTATAGTGGGCTGGAATGTTGTATCGAGGGCCTTAACTGGTGAAGGTTTAGGGGAATATACACCCGTCTAGGTGTGCCAGCGCGAGTACTTTGGAGTCATCTAGCGTGTGGGACGTGTAGTGTACGGTATGCCTTTCTCTGTGTAGGTCAAATCCCACACAATCCCCGATATCCGTGTAAGGATGATGCTGCATATGGGGTCCAGGACTAGAGCCGCGTTTGGTGTGTGGGGCGCTGTGACGTTCCCCTTAGTGGCTCCCTATGTGGTTTTGGTCTATCTCTATTATACCTTCCTTTAGGAGCTGCATGGCTATCGCCTGGACTGGAGGTGCGCTGTGTGGCATGGCTATTTACAGTGAAGAAGGTGGCTGTGTGTAAGCGTGAGGTAACGAGTGTTTGAGTCTAGTAGGCGTCTAGGTGGGTGGGAGGTGTATAAAAGCCTCCGTGTGAGGCCATTAGATTATGTGTTATATAGAGCTCCCTTGCTGGAAGTGCCCTGTTACCCTAGGGCAGGGGGGGGGGGGGGAAGAGAGGGTCACCAGGGCCAGTTGGTGAAGTCTCCAACGGGTCATTATCTCATTGCAACAGAAAGGGGGTGAACCAGAAATCTAGAAGTCTGCAAACATTGCCAAATTTGTTAATGAGAGAGTTTCAAAAAAAGAGTCCAAGGGTCCCAGACCCGGTGCGTTATTTCAGGTCTTGGTGTCTCCACGGGGTCTAGTTGCAACTGCTGTTGGCACTTCCTCCTGGGTCGGTGGCCTGGTTGTGGCGTTGAGGTTGTCGTCAGAGTTGGGAGTCCCAGTGTTGCCATTAGAGCAGGGCCTTCGGAGGGGTCCATGACCTTATAATGCTTCTTGTCTTTGGTAACCCATAGGGTTCCCGGAGTGGACCACTTGTAGGTGATGCCTGCTGCGTGGAGTGGTTTAGTAAGTGGTTGCATTTGCTTACGCCATAGTAGTGTGGCTCTGCTCAAGTCCTGGAAGAATGATAGTCGGCAATCCTCAAATTCCAGAGGTGTCTTTCCCTGTAGCGCTGCTAAGAGTCCTAGTTTGTCTGACATGGACTGGCACCGTAGTATGATGTCTCGTGGGGCTGCAGTAGGTGCCTGCGGGGATTTCGCAATTCTGTATATTCCATCGAATAGGAAGGTTTTGGCTTGTCTGACCGGGAGTAGTGCGGCTATGAGGCGTCTGATGAAATGTGGTAGTTCCTCCAGCAGTACGGATTCCTGCACCCCCCTGATTTTGATGTTTTTGCGTCTCCCCCTGTCGTCCAGCAGGTTGACTTGTCTGGATAGGGTAGTCTGAGTGGTGTGCATTTTTTGTACTTTCTCCTCCAGCTCTTGTAGGCCCTGTTGTAAGGTCCCCACTACAGTTTCCGTGGCTTGTGTACGTGCTGTCACTGCAAGCACATCACCTTTCAGCGCTGCCAGGTCAGCCTCCCACATTTGCTTGAGGTTCTGCTGCAGGCCTGTCAGCATAGCCTGGATATCACTCCTGGATGCTGGGGCATTTTCCTCCGTTACCCGTGGGTGAGCTGGGTGACAGGGAGTGAGTGGTGGGCTATCTGTTGGTTCCTCTTCCTCTGAGGGTAGTGGTGAAGCGTCTCGCTGAGACGTGGGCCTCGTTGCGCTTGGGGCCTGCAACATCTGGCCTATGTCGCGCTGTGGCTTAGGGGTATGTGTGGGTAGTTTCTGAGACTTGCGCCCCATCTCACCTGTGTGTGGCAGGTTGTGGTACCAGTCGTCCAGGTCTGGTGCTCCCAGGGCCAAACTCCTTCCCCCGAGTCTCTCTGCCGTCTGCCCGCGTGGTAGGTCTTGCCGCCTCGGCGTCGTGTTTTTGAGCCGGGCGTGTGGAAGAACGGCATCGGCAGTGTCGGCTGTCTGTCCCGGACTCAGACCCAGATTCTGCGACCCAGGTTGGTGTTGGATGCCCTCAAACCGGCTGGATTTTAGTAATCCAAGCGGGAGCTGCAGCAATGTGCGACCGCTCGGTTTCGTTGTCAGGCCCCGCCCCCAGCCCACATTGTTTAGTCATTGAGCGAATTTTTCAATTGTCTTTAAACTTTGAAATAAGTGGTGGCTTTGGCAATATGCAGGTGTGTAGCTGGGGAGCTAGAGTTCCACATGTGGGACCATTTAGCCCTGGATCTTTTTCACTGCTCTACAATGCCATAACTAACACCGGTGCAGCCAGGCCAGTAGTTGAAGGGGTCCATAAGGAGACCTTCACACTTGGGTCTACCCAATTAAGTTCTCTGATCAGGGGCCCAGTAAAGCACTGTGGCCCTTTAATAGCTCACTGAACCAGGCCACTGCTCAAGCAGGATATTAGTAATGGGAAGAAGTGAGGTCACTTTTTCCCAGTGTACCGAGATCAACACAGTAGGCAGAGAGAAGAGGGGGAGAGGAGGGTGATGCAGAGTAAAACTTGGCACAGACCCAGATCACCCTCTGCCAGTTGACCCCAGGGAAGCCACCCTCCTGCACCCAAAAAGTAAGGAAACAGAAGGGTGGCAAAAATATATATTTTAAAAAATAAAACATAACTTTTATATGTGTGTGCTGGTGTTCATATATATGTGTGTGTGTGTGTGTGTGTGTGTATCTGTGTTTGTACGACATTGTGTGTGCATTATTATGTGCATCAGTGTGTGCATGTCTGTATGTATCCCTGTGTAACTCTCTCTGTCTGTGTGGTACTGTTAACACTTGTCCATATCCATGTGTGAGTTTGTGTTTGCCTATTCCGGTCTGTATTTGTGTGTGCGCGCCTTTCAGTACCCATCTCTGGCTATTAGTTCCTGTGTGTTCCAATGAGTGCCTGAGTATGTTAAGAGGTAGAGTTTGCAGAGGAGCCAGGGTGGGGTTTTAGAAAGTAATCACCAAATATTTTTTGTGCTCAAGCCCCTGGTGATATGGTTCAACTAAAATCACCAACCACCCATTTCCAGTAAAATGGTGTCATGATATAAACGGAGGATCTATGTGAAGCCATTGTCTATGCTTTGGTTATGGACAATGCACATTCAATTGAGTACACCATATTTCTTCAGTACTCAACCTGTAAATTCATGCGAGTTTTATAAAAGGTTTCCTAATATTCTGCCAGGAACTACACGCAGCTACCAAAAAACCTCCATATTTCTACAGGAAATTGGATCTCCCAAGTTACAGCTTGGTAATCCCAAACATTAAAAGATCCCTATTGTGTTCTAAATTTAAGCGTGCACTTACAGAGATGGCTCTAACCTCCCTGAATGACTGCCATTAGAGTTGTTATTAGGCAACGTTAAAACACAGCCTTTTCTAAATGTTCAACCACGGCGGAATGGGAATGCCGGAACTGGCGGGTTACTAAAGCGCTGCTCATATCGCCCCCTTGCTCTCCTCATTCCACCACAAACACACGCTAGCATAAATGAGAGAGCGAAGTTTCATTCAAGGGATCCCCCTAAAGCTGTTGGCATAGCTACCCAAAGATAGGCGACCCACAACAAAACTTACCCTAACCCTATGGGACAGTTACCAAACCAAACTGGGAATAATGCAGAAAATCTCTCCAGCCCTACCAATAGCTGCCTTGCCACTCCTCATCCCTAACTTTAACCATATGATCTGGAGCAGACACAATGTATACACTACATCCCAACTCCTCCAAAACTCCAACCTCAAAAAATTCACCGAACTTCAGACAGAATTCAAGCTACCTAACATAGCCCACTTCTCCTACATGCAACTTCAATCATGGATGAAAATGCAACCATCATCCACGACAGTAGAATCACACAGACCACAGTTAACAGAAGTGGACAATATCTGTTTAAAACTCAAGCCACCTAAAAAAAAAAAAAAACTCACCTCAATAGCATATGCTTCCGAACACTCAACGCAATGCACAAATTCCTTCCATTTCAAAACAGCATGGGAAAAAGTCCTAACACATACCTGGACTGACTCGCAATGGAAAGATCTATTTGCAGCTTATAGGCCTAGGACGATATGCATGTCCCACGTTGAACTATCATGCAAAATCCTATACCACTGTTATCTAGTCCCCACGCTCCTCAAATAAAGCTTCCCCAACACAGACACATGTTGGAGATGCCAAAATAAAGGATCGATGATTCACACCTGGTGGCACTGCCTTCAACTCACCAAATACTAGTAAGAAATAGCCGCTTTGGCAGAAAGATGTACAGGAATACTACAACTTCCCTACAGACCCAAGACACCTGCCTCTACCAAAAAACATAAAATATATATTTTTTTTTTTTTTAAAGAATCAACGATACCTTCTCGATCACATCATTATAGAAGCTCTCACAGTTATCAGCAGGCATTGGAAACCAACAACTTCTCCCACAATTGATCAATGCATACAGGTTGTGGAGACGGACAGTCAATATGAAAAGATGGGCAGACATACCAATCACACGCCAAATTCTGGTCCGAAGCGTGGACAACATAATTACAGAACCACACTAAATATCCCCTAAGAAATATAAGAAAAGCATATCCGAAACAGGGCCAGATGCCTACCAGAGAGATACCCTCAAACCCCCTCCACAAACATAGGACGATCAAACTCAATCAATCAATACACATTGACACACTTGCAACACCAACAGGCGTAAAGAGAACACCACAACAGTCAACTCTAAAGGCAGGCTGAAGAGCCCAAAGCCCTCTCTCCCCTCCCCCACTAAATCCCTTTACATTGAGCCATAGCACCTAACCATTGATGACACCACCAATATGCCATTACTACGAGCCTTTAAGGGCAACAAAAAATACCTAAACATACTGCCACACTGCTCACAGGTTTACCTTAGCAAGCTTTAATACTCAGATAACCTCACATACTCACCTGAGACTGGAAAAGTGAAGAATGTTCTTTTTTCTGTATTCTCTGAAAAGACCGTGTTTACAGCAAAAAGCCTGAAGGGATTGATGCTTCTCACCAGAACAAATGCAATAAGCTGTAGTTGTTCTGGTGACTATAGTGTCCCTTTAAGAGTACAAAAAAAAAATAATTAACAGTCCCAAAAAATATGACCAATACTTTGATACACACAATGCTATGACCCTTCCCTTGCCTCTCACTACCAACTTTTTTTCTGAAGAAATACAATTTGTGGAGTGCTTACCGTCACAGTTACTCCACTTGATTACACTTAAGAGCCATTACTCTTTACACAAAAAGTTTGTGAAGACTAGCAGATAGCATCACCATTTGCGGCATCATATCCTTCGTTTGTAAATACAAACGGTCTGTCTGGAGAGATAAGTACCATCGCGCATACACACCACGTTTATGGACAGAAGTAAACTATACACTCATGTTTTGTTTACAGTTAAATTCTGACCATCTTATTATTTAGAACTCATATCAGGAAACAATATAACTTTTTATGAACCAGACTATTTGTTAACTTCTGCTGCCTAACCTAGGTCGAAATCGTGACCATTAGAGTCCATAGGCCTAGCCTAGAGCTAAATGTTGCACACAAATGTGTTAGTCAATTTACCTGCCGTACATTAGGTATATAACGCCTCTAGTTTTTTGTGGTCAACTTATACCTCTGTATATGGCAATAAATGACCATAATAAGCCAGCATATCCCAAGGTATTCGGTATAGAGAAGCTTTCATTTATTGGTATTCCAAATAAATTATATGAAAGAAGTCAAAAAGGTTGACGTTTCAGATCTATGTTAAAACTTTCATCAGTACATAGTTCCTGATGAAAGTTCTTACATAGAGCTGAAACGTCAAGCTTTTTGACTTATTTTGTGTCTTTTTTTTTTGGGGGGGGGGGGAAATACCAGTAAACAAAGACTTCTTTATATATCGAATACCTTGAAGTGCTGGTTTATTATGGACACTTCTCTATCAGTGTGGCAGAGCACTGGTTAAAGGGAGACAAAAAAAATAAGTTTTCGTGACTTAGTAGGTGTGCAAGACCTTTTCTATATAGAGATAGGAATATACCTATCATGATAAAGATTCAATCTTTTTTTTTACCGACTCCAATTAAAGGATCACTATAGGGTCAGGAACACAAACATGTATCCCTGACCCAATAGTGTTAAAACCACCATCTAGCCCCCCATGCCTCCACAAATATAGAAAAATCTTACTGTATTCAAGCCTGAAGCTGTAAATCCGCATGCTGTTTGACTCAGAAAAACAAGCAGTCTGCTGACATCATCAGAAGTGGTAGCCTGATCCAATCACAATGCTTCCCCATAGGATTGGCTGAGACTGACAAAGAGGCAGATCAGAGGCAGAGCCAGCATGATTCAAACACAGCCCTGGCCAATCAGCATCTCCTCATAGAGATGAATTGAATCAATGAATATCTATGAGGAAAGTTCAGTGTCTGCATGCAGAGGGAGGAGACACTGAATGTTTGGATGCATTTTAGGCAGCCATGACCCAGGAAGGATCTCTAACAGCCATCTGAGGAGTGGCCAGTGAAGTTATCACTAGGCTGTAATGTAAACACTGCATTTTCTCTGAAAATACGGTGTTTACAGCAAAAAGCCTGAATGATTCTACTCACCAGAACAAATTCAATAAGCTGTAGTTGTTATGGTGACTAGTGACCCTTTAACCAAAATTGCCTCCAGCTTCACGACTAACTCCAACTCCTCAGTCTGCCTTTAGAGGAACACTATTGAGTTAGGAATACAAACCTATTTCTAACGCTATCGAATGACTCTGCCAATAGCTAAAGGCCTCCTCAAGTATTGAAAGGGTAAATTCCCTTTCCCTCAGCACTGGCCCAATCTCCTCTGACATCATAGTAATGGAGGAACCGAGCATGCATGCACATTAGACATTCCCTATAGGAAAACATTGAATCAATGCTTTTCTGTGAGGGATTTAAAGGTACTGGATGCCCTAATGCAAAGCGTGAGGACATTCAACATCGTTTTGCAGAGTGAAATGCCCGGAAGCGCCGCTAATGGCCGTCTAGAAGTAAACCACTAGAGGTGGAGTTAATCCTACAATGTTAACAATGCACTTTCTCTAAAAACGTCTATGTTATACATTGCATGCTTAAGAGGACAGGGTCACTGCACCCAGACACTTCAATGAGATGAAGTGGTCCGGGTGCCTATAGTGTACCTTTAAATCTCATTACTGCCAGGCAAAGTGTTCAAAGTACAGACTGGGCAATTCTGACTTTATGTCAAACTGGAACTTTATACTTTCCCTCTACACTCAGCTTCTCTATATATATTTGGCACCCTTTCATGTAGGAATAGTGTGCAAAGAAAACAAACGCAATGCATAGCTAAAGAAAACAAAAATAAAAATGTTTGTATTTTTCACAATTTGTGCAATACTACAGAAATCGGAAATATTAAAAAAAAAAAAAATATTTACAAGTTAGATCATTTTACAAACACAACTTTAGGATTGAATTTTGCAATATTTTTTTTTTTTCAAATTCACCGTGATACTGTGTTTAGTGCACAAACCTATTGTTTTCACAAAACGGATAAAGTGTCCTAAGAAAAAGTCCAAAGTGGTTATTTCAATTACAGCAACATATTCCACAGTGCCATACAAGGACTCCAATTGAATTCAGGAATCTAGACAATTAAGCAAGCTTCTTAATGCTAGGGGACCATTTAGAAGCAATGGCTGAACCTTTTTCTAACCCAGTCCTCATAGTCGGTGACCTCCAAACTCAGTATTGCCAACTGCCTTTATCTATAGTATTCTGTTTCAGTAGCTAAGGACTTGATGGTCTGTTGGTCTACTTCCAGCACGGGCCACTTCATTCTTCAAAGCTGTTTTCACATGGTCATACAAGATGTATTTTCTCCTGAGGCACAACCTGGACCACAGTAACTAGCAGAAGATAGCAGATCAAACCTAGCCATGGCTGCTTTAATACATTGCCAGGTAGGAGTATACACTCATCACAATTCTGGGAAACCCAGGTTTCAATCTCGTCACACCACCTCACAAGCACGTGTGGGCAAGAGACTTAATGATATACCGCCTACTTCAAATCAAAAACTGCAAGCTTGATTGAGCAGGGCCTTCTTTACCTCAAAATTATGCTTCTTACAATAGTAAAAAGTTATATTAACCCCTTAAGGACCAAACTTCTGGAATAAAAGGGAATCATGACATGTCACACATGTCATGTGTCCTTAAGGGGTTAATCTGCATGATCAAGACGAGCCTAAAGTAAGTTAGCATCTAACTTTCAGTGGATTTACAATAAGACAAACACTGTCGCAATTTCCCCAAATGTAATCTTTTTTGACATTTAGATAGATTTGGGGACTGGGTACTTAAATCAAATGGCAGATTACATTTAATGTAGAGAAATGCAAAGTTATGCACTTCAGGGTTAGGAATGCACAAGCGATTTACAGCCTAAATGGTAGTGAGTTAGGGTTAACAACACACGAGAAGGATTTGGGAATTGTTTTAACCCCTTAAGGACACATGACATGTGTGACATGTCATGATTCCCTTTTATTCCAGAAGTTTGGTCCTTAAGGGGTTAAGGAATCAGCTTATGAGATCAATGTACCAAATCTACAGAGCCTACAATGAGCATCCACTTCAAAAGTGCCCCTGCTGACTTGACATCCCAGAATATTCCTGAGTAAGGGACACCGACCTATTTAGATTTAAAAAAAAAAATAACTCAAGAAACCCAGTCAGGTCCAGCTAAACTAAATGTTAAGTTGCTCGTCACTGCAGTACTTCCCCTACAATATTAGTCGGTCCGAGATGTTCAACATTGCAGCTTCTGTGTTACCAGTTATTACAAATAAGGGCACACAGGGTTTGAGCACGGTTTATAGATAGAAACTTACTATAAACAGTGTTCTCAAAATATTTACATTTTTTGACGGCATAATTTGGTAAACACAATAACATGCAGGCTCCCGCTGGTCTGTACACTTACACATACAGGGGAACATTTCTTAAATAAGATGCCTTTATTTTGCTGGACCAGTGACGACAAGATGCAGTTTAGTATTCTGTTCAAGCTCCTATTGATGACAGCAGTCAGGTGGATGTTTTGTGACTCTTGATCAAATTATTAGTACATGCAAAAGGAAGCGGAAAAGAGGGGGGGGGGGGGAAAAGAAATACGACAACAGCACATCAGTTTTGTTTTCTGACATCCCTTGAAGTCAGAATAAAAGGGAGACAGAATATGAAATTATAATTTAAGTCATTAACAGAAGCTAGAATAAAGCAAATCTCATGAGAAAGCATCACAAGAAATGAATAAGCCGCTCCGTTGATCTGAATGCTATTCACTTCCTGTACATGGAACGTCACAGATGGAATTATAATGTGTACACAGTGTGCAAAAGAAAGGACATATCTATGACACATTAAAGAAGATCAAAGTCCAGAGGGCCGATAGATGAAATGAGGATAGAGGGTTCGTCATGCAAGGTAACTATCGGGCAAGCAGAGATTGCAATACTCTTCCCGAACGAAGTTAAGATATGGTGCGTTCTTTCCTGACAAACAGGAGAAAGTCCACGGTTAAAAGATAGATTCATGATTAAACGGTGTTAATCAAATACTTCTCAATGCAAGGTTCACGGTGAAGGAGCTTAATGACACAGAACAAAAATCACATACAGGGCATTACAAAGTCAAAGGCCAGGAAAATATGTCCCTTAAATGTTACAGCCACGTAGTCCTGTATGGTAGGTTGTTGAAAGCTTGCAAGGCTCCAAGATATAAAATCAGGGCAACTCTTACAACAATATGAACGCTGTGGTCCTCTTGGTAATTTGAGGTCATATGCAGTCACAGTGTGATATTAACTCTCCTGAAACACCCAATCACTACTTCATGTTGTCAAATGATTTCGGTAGCACCTACAAATCTTTCTGAAAATGGACAGAAAGAGCGCCTAGCTTCTTGTATTGGAGATTTATAGCCATTTCTAAAAATCAAATATTAAAAAAAAGTGTACTTTCACTTCTTCGGACATTAAAGGGACACTATAGTCACCAGAACAACTACAGCTTATTGTATATGTTCTGGTGAGTATATTTGTTCCCTTCAGGCTTTTTGCAGTAAACACAGGGTTTTTTTTCCAGCGAAAATGCACTGTTTACATTACAGCCTAGGGTTACCTCCTATGGGTAAGCATGGTGATTGGCTCAGATCATCATTTATGATGTCAGCCAAGCAGGCAGATCAGAGGCAGAGCTAGCAGCAGCAGGTGGCTATAATGTAAGATTCTACTATATTTAGACAGGCAAGGTAGAGCCCAGGGGGCTAGATGGTGTGTTCCTGACCTTATAGCATTTTTTCACCAAAAGAAAAAAAAGCTAAAAGAAAAATGGAGTTTAAAAAAAAAAAAAAAGGTGGTTAACATGACTGATAGGTCATTTTTAACCCCTTAAGGACACATGACATGTGTGACATGTCATGATTCCCTTTTATTCCAGAAGTTTGGTCCTTAACCCCTTAACGCCGTTACGGCGTTCTATGCCGTCGCGGCTTTAAAGGGCTTTAAAGCCGTTGCGGCGGCATAGAACGCCGTAACGGCTTGCAGCCCCAGGAGCAGAGGTGTACTCACCTCCGCCGCGATCCTCTTCTGGGGGGCTGTCTGAGAGCCCAGGCAGCCCCCCTCCGGCAAATGAGGCCCCCGGGGGCCATGTGATCGCTCTCAAAGAGCGATCACATGGCCCCCTATAGCTGGCTATGGATCTGGATATTTGTGACTAAGTGGCTACTAAAAAAAACTAAACATACCCCACGTTCAATACCTTGGGTTGTCTACTTTTTCAAATGGTATGCCATTATGGGGGTAATTCTCATTCCTGGGCTACCACACCGTCTCAAAGGTAACATTACTAATCTGGCAAATTTCAATTTGAAAATGGAACGTTCTATATTTGACCCTGTAACTTTCCAAAACACCATAAAACCTGTTAATGGGGGGTACTGTTGTACTCGTGAGACATCGCTGATTACAAATATGTGCATTTTGTTGCCGTAAAACCTAACAGTATTATGACATTTACAGCTAAAATGTGAGGCGGAACTACAAATTTAAAAAAAAAAATCAAATTTCTCACAGTTTTTTTTTATTTTATTCATAACAAATTGTTTCAAATACAAATATTTTATATGAAATGAAAGCCCTGTTTCTCCTGAACAAAATGATATATAATAAGTGTGGGTGCATTTAATATGAAAGAGGGGAACTACGGGTGAACAGACATATAGCGCAAATTCCAGTTTTTGTTTACGTTTTGTTTTGATCAGAACGTGTACTATTGACTCCGTCCTGAAGGGGTTAAGGGGTTAAAGACTTAAAAGCTGACATTACAATCCAGATTAATCGAGGCACAGCTAGGGCACACACACTGCATCGGAGGAAGAAAAACAGAGAGTGCTTCTGCTCTTCTTTATATCTCTAGGCTGACTGACAGCTGGAAAACGCAGTTTTTATATGGACAGTGGCTGATGGGGACTTGCAACAGAGTCCCACAATTCCAGCATAGAGGTCTTCTACATACCATTTTTTTTCCAGACCTAATGAACACATTTATATAAAATCTTATTATTAGTTATTTTACGAAAAGGAGTAAATGAGGAATTCACTGGTCCTTGTCGTTGTCCTTCAAGAAGACGCACATGACTGCGGAATCTGGATCATCAAGTGCACGATTGTATTTGAAGGGCACCCATTGCCTCACAATGGGTCAGCTACTTCTTTATGGCTACCAATAGAGAAACAAACAGTCAACGGGCAATCCTAGCACCATATACAGCCCATTGTAGTGGTTAAGGTGCTAGGAGACTGAGATACCACGTGACAGTTCTGGGTCAAACTGTTTGAGTAGTATTATAAAATGATGTTTCCCCCAGTACCCAGCATCTTTTTCACCATTCTGGAGATTACAAATTTACAACCCAGAATAAAGTTAGGTTTTAGGGCTAGTAAACAACTTGGATCGAAAATATGACTTAAAAAAATAGACAAGAGAGAGTGTGCTATGCATTACACAATAAAAAGGTTCCATTGTAGGGTGGTTACAAAATATTGTAAAAATGATATATGTCAAAACTATTATTTTTCAATTTCCTCCTTAACATTATCAGGGGGTTGAGGCAGAAGCAGGAGGCCAAAGTTCAAGGTTAAGTGGTGCAATGTTTTCCATGAAAGCAATAGACAAAAGGAGATTAAGACACACAGTAGTTAAATAGGAAGGAACACACATTTAGCAAATGTCAGTATAAAAAGACAAGTGGTACTGGTACTCCGGTTCTCTGGTGGAGAAAAGATAAGATCACAGCAGGAACAATCATGAATAAACAATTATTATATTACAACCAGACAAGAGAAAACAAATGGAAGCCCTAGAAATCCTTCTCCAAACAGGACAAATGTATCAGTGACACTTTGAAAGGTTATCCTTCATGGAATTTTAATTTACCTAACCGTCAATTTACATAGGTATGTGGTTTTGGATTGCTGCTTTTAGAACAAGCATAGGAAACAATTTATGTAATATTTCCACATTTATGAAAAAAAAAAAAACAAGATTAATCTGGTTCAAAGTTTTAAATTAATGCCCTCACTACAGAGCTTCACTGTAGTCAGATAAGAATCAAGACTTCACATGTAACAATTGCACAGGAAAATTGCTTGACCACTACATGATGTCCAAACATCACCATATCTAAAAAAAAAAAAAAAAAAAAAAAAAAAAAACAGTTTTAAATAGCTAGTCAGTGTGCCTCTAGTGGCTCAGATGTATTTACATTCGATGTTGCCAAGTATACAAGTTGCGGAGCAGTGATTGCCCTGCATGTGTAGTAGGTCTACATTTAGAAACATTGGAATGGACCAGAGATAATCATTAAAAGGAGGAATGGCTGCCCAGCATTAGATTAATGATGAGCAAAAATGGTTTTAAAAAAAAATTAAGAGAGGAATATTCTAAACCTCAGTAACAAAAGAAATAGTTTTCATATTGAAGTTTTCCCTTAGAACAATACTCAGGGGTTTGTTCCACAATAGCAGCTCTCACCCTCCTCCACCCAAAATGAGTATTTCATAAAAATAAAGTCTTGCTAAAATCTAACTTTAAAGCACGCTCAACTTTTCAGTGTCTTACTTACTTTTTTTTTAGGTCTCTTTAAAGAGATTGAAAATGTATATATTGGTATATCTGCAGCAAGGCAGAAAATAAATTGGTTAGATTGCATGCGGCAACCCCCACATCCTCTAGAATCTAGATTGTAAACTCGTTTGAGCAGGGTCCTCATCAACCTAGTGTTCCTGTAAGATTTTGTAATTGTCTCATTAATTGTAATTTGTCCCCCTTTCATAATAATATTACTGCGTAATAAGTCGATGCTATACCAATACACACACAACGTAAACTTTGCAGTGCCATTGCAAGGGGATTTGTGCATAACTTGCTATCTCACTATATTAAACCATATCTTGCCAGTATGATGCAAGAATTATACAATGGAATAGTAATGCTCACGGCAAAATTTCAATAGGCAAAAACAACAACCACAAACTGGTTTTATAAGTTATGCTAGATATATCCCTTCTGTAAGATTTATGGTTGTAAATAATACCTAGAAATCAGTCCTCTTATTAGGTCTATACAGTCATTGGGATGTATGGGGTCAATACAGCACTAGTCTCCAAAACCTCAACATATGGGATCTGACATTGCTTCTGTGACATCACTTCTGACACTGTTTCAGCTTGGGTTCTTTTAGGTCAGCTCAGACGTGACAAACAAGTTCTCGGATCACTCCATGTAATCCCACATAATACTGTCAGTGTGATTTGAGAGCAGATACTTATGGACAGACACAGATGGAAAATGACTTAATAACCAGCCACCAGAAATACCACCTACCTGGCTGTAAAAGGAAAAAAAAAAAAAAAAAAAAAAAAAACACCCACTGAATACATGATATTATAATACACACAACCTAATGCAATGTATAACAACATAATATAAATATTAAAGAAAACGGTGTCAGTAATTATAAAATTGTTATAAAAATGAAGTAACCATTTTCAAAACCAAAATATCTGAAACTTGATCCATGTTTAAAGGGACTCTATAGTCACCAGAAAAACTACAGCTTATTGTAGTTATTCTGGTGAGTATTATCAGTCCCTGCAGACATTTTCATGTAAACACTGCCCTGTCATAGAAAAGGACGTGTTTACATTACCCTCTAGGGACACCTCCACTGGCCACTCCTCAGACAGCCACTAGAGGTGCTTCCTGGGGCAGTGCAGTTTCCAGCACTGAGACTCTGTCGTTGCAGCTACCTGCTCTGCCTCCTACTACATCAGAAGGTATGCTGACATCTTATGCCTTTTTCTGAAATCCAGTGCTTCTCATAGAGAAGCATTGTGAAAAAGAAGCATATGCGTGACACGAGCTGCGCTCCTCCAATCAAGTGCTTTCTATGAGAAGCATTGACTGAAACAGAGTCTGACTATTATAGTAGCAGAAGCACTTTCAACGCAAACATTGTGTCTACAAAACAGCAATGTTTTACATTGCAGGACTAAAACTACAGGGCCACTTAGTCGAGATGTGGTCTGTAGCAGTGGTTCTTTAACATCAGTAACCTGAGGTCATTTTTATTAACCTGAAAGATAAGAAAAGTAGGAGAGGTTTTATTTAAGCGTACTGATAACAATCACTGCTGCAAGCTTTCCCAGACTGATAGGTTGATACTTTCTACCCAACACTGCCGGGACCATGGGGTAAAACCCGGAGATAGTAGAAAATAAATAAATACATTTAAAGAACAAAAATAAAAAAGAGAGAGAGGGCTTATCTGGCATGTAAGATTTTTGCACAACTCAGAAGCAAAAAGTTAGCTAAGGGTTATGCTTTTAAATTCTAAGCCAAGTACACCTGCCAGAGTGCTTACATAGAAGACGGTAGGATACAAGGATTACATAATTTGTCTGGAACATCATGACATATTCTGAATTTATGGAAAGTAAATACAAATCTATCATAGAAAGTCGAATAAAAAAAAAAAAAAATCTGTTTAGCGTTTCAGGGTTAGGGAAATCAAAATATGGTCTATGGTCCCTTCAACATTTAGGAAAAACATAACTTGCTCATACACATCGGTTTATTCACTAAACAGGAAATTTCACATTTGATTCCCAAGATATTCCAGTTCATAGATTAACCCTGACAGGGAAGTAAGCCAACAATTGCAAGACCTGTTGAACATATGGAGAAGCCAAGTTGGGAAAAATACATGCAATTACTTTTTAAGAAGTTACAAAAATAGGAATAAAAAAAAAAAAACTCAAGAAAAAATAAAAAATAAAAACTCAGACTAACTTCAGCATATAACTCAATAAATGAATGGGGTTTTGTGTTAAGTCGCTAGTGGTGCATATCAAACCAATAATGTTTACACACCCATATGAGGTATTTGAGTACATAAGATGAGACTGATAGGGGAGGATATCCAGGATGTTAAACCAGCAGCCCGGAACATAATGAATTGCTGGAGCATGATAACCTTCCAAATTAACGTTTATTTATTAAGTGCCACATGAACAAGTTATACGACGGATCTTACAACTATGGAGAGTTTGTGAGAGCCTGGTCTGTAAGCGTACACTAAAGGAACATTTAGCAATGGAAGAGGAAGAGAGGTCCTACATCAAAAGCAAAGAAAAATACCACCACCACTATTGTCAAGGGATAAGAGGTGACATATAGTGGGACATAGAACCCAACATCAGTAAGAGGGGCTTTCAGTTCATCCAAGACTTTGGAGTTAACAATAGTACTGAAGAATGACGCTCCACCTCCTCCATAGTCACCCGTTGGATTGGACCCTGCCAGAGAAGGCGTGGCCTCCTCCATAGTGTTGGCAGGGGAGAGGAGGTGAGCAGAGCTGAGTGATTAAGGGGAGTAAAACATTTTTTTTCTCTCCAGGTGAGGGGACCTATTTAGATCTAGGGAAAGGGATACTATAGGGTCAGTAATACAGATTTGTATTCCTAACACTCTAATGTTCCTTTAATGTTCCCAATAATCTAAAAAGATAGGACAACGCTAGTGTTAGGAATACATGTTTTACTCCTAATATTAGAGTGTACCCTTAAGCTTTATACAGGCATACCCCGCTTTACATACACTCACGAGTACAGACATTCCCGTGCCTCTTCTGTCGAGTGAACAGGAAATGGAAGGTTCTATTCTCGCCCGGAGCAGCTCAGTTCAGTGTCTTTGGGGCAAGAACTTTTCACACCTTTTTACATGGCACAGGTTATTCATCTCAAATGTATAATGTCTACTCCTAGCTGAACATATATATATATATTTTTTCTGCCCCTACATTGTCCATATTCTGCAGTCGGCACCATCTGGTGAAAGGGTTTACCCTGCCATTTTCTATAACTATGACTTAGCAGCTTAACTGCCTTAGCCACAATTCTGAGGATTCCAAGTTAAACCATAAATGCTTAAAGTGATGAAGAGGTTTCTAAACAAAGTGTGCAACTAAGCTGTTAACAAATACAAATTGGCACTGTTTCAACAGAAAATGGCACAGTGGGCAGGTTTATTTTACTTTTCCTCCCAGTTTAAAGGGACACTATAATCACCAGAACACCTACAGCTTATTGAATGTGTTCTGGTGAGTGGAATCATTACCTCCAGGCTTTTTGCTGTAAACACTGTCTTTTCAGAGAAAATGCAGTGTTTACATTACAGCCTAGTGATAACTTCACTGGCCACTCCTCAGATGTCTGTTAGAGATCCTTCCTGGGTCATGGCTGCCTAAAATGCATCCAAACATTCAGTGTCTCCTCCCTCTGCATGCAGACACTGAACTTTCCTCATAGAGATTAATTGATTCAATTCAGGAAGGCTGAACTTGATGGACGCAAGTCTCTTTTCAGCTATCTAACTATGTAACCATGTAACTATGAGGAGATGCTGATTGGCCAGGGCTGTGTTTGAATCATGCTGGCTCTGCCTCTGATCTGCCTCCTTGTCAGTCTCAGCCAATCCTATGGAGAGGCACTGTGATTGGATCAGGTCACCACTTCTGATGATGTCAGCAGACGGCTTGTTTTTCTGAGACAAACAGCATGCAGAGTTACAGCTTAAGGCTTGAATACAGTAAGATTTTGCTATATTTACGGAGGCATGAGGGGCCCAGGGGGCTTGATGGTGGTTTTAACACTATAGTGTCAGGAATACAGGTTTGTGTTCCTGACCTTATAGTGATCCTTTAAGGTTGTCAGAGGAGTAAAACTTGTTTCTTTTTACGGTTTGTTTTAACCGAATAAAAGCCCACTGGAAATAATATCACTGGAAATCTGCAGTTGCAGTATCAGTTATGCCTGTAAATTATTATTGCAATACAGTACATGAAAAAAATACAAGTGAAAAAAAGGTAGGGATCGACCGATATTGATTTTTTAGAGCAGATACCGATAATCTGTGAACTTTCAGGCCGATAGCCGATAACTTGCCAATATTCTATACATTTACCATTTTGAAAAAATAAACTAATTCTAAAGGTAAATGCACAAAATATACATGCCACGTGTAGTGGATGCAGTGTGTTTAGACAGGGGTGCTATGTGTGTTTGTCTTGTGGATGAAGTGTGTATTTGTGTAGTGTGTATATAATGGATGCAGTGTGTATACAATGAATGCAGGGTGTATTTGTGTAGTGTGTATATATAGTGAATGCAGTGAGTGTGTGTTTGTGTAGTGTGTGTATAGTGAATGTAGTGTGTGGTGTGTGTAAAGTGAATGCAGTGCGTGTGTGTGTAGTGTGCGTATATAATGAATGCAGTGTTTGTGTGTGTATATAATGAATGCAGTGTGTGTGTATATATATGTGTGTGTGTATATATATACAATGAATGCAAAATGTGTGTGTGTGTGTGTAATAAATGAAGTGTGTATATATATATATAATGCAGAGTGTGTGTGTTTCTGAAGGGATGTAATTTGTGTAAAATCGGGGGGACGGGGATCATTTTTTATTTTAATATTTATATGTTTTATTATATTTTTTGTCCCCCCTCCCTGCTTGTTACCTGGCCAGGGAGGGGGCTATGGCATTCCCTGGTGGTCCAGTGGCATGTACTGTGCAGTGGGGGGCCCAGCAGCTCCTTCATCTTCCTGTGTAAATCTCGCGGCCAGCGTGCCGCGTTGCCATGGTAACCAGTGGCAACGCTCTGCGACCGCGGGACTCGCGAGATTTACACTGGGAGATGAAGGAGCTGCTGAAAAGGTAAGCAACAGCTTGCTGCGGCCCCCCAGGACCGCCGGGCTTGTAATGGGCCTGGCGCTCCTGTTATGTATTATTGGCAATATCGGTATCTTTATTGGCAGATACCGATATTGCCAAAAATACCGAATATTGGCCAATAATATCGGTAAAACAGATAATTGGTCGATCTCCCCCCCCCCCAAAAAAAAAAGGTATTGCTTCACTTTAAGTACATTTTTGTTTTACATACATGCTCTCGTCCCATTGTGTACTTTTAAAAGTGGGGTATGCCTGTAACTTATTATAGGGGCAGGAGTGTCTGGGCACCTTTTACAGTCAGGGGTTAAACAGTTTTGGAATAGTTTAACTCAGAAGTTGGGTCTCCAGCACAAGACTCTTCTGCCTCCTACATTCAGATCAGCTGGTGCTCTCAGTCCTTCCGGCTCTCCATACCAGAAGCGAAGGAGACAGGGTGTGACACCTGCTGGACCCCAGGTAAGAAGTCAAACGGATACCGAAAGGTTTGACTAGTTAAACTGCGGGGGTGTCTGAGCACTCCTAGCATCATAACCACAACAGTGCACTGAAGTGGTTATAGTGCTTGGAGTGTTCCTTTAAATATTCATTTTCAGCAGTTCTCTACCCAAGGGCCAAGCAGGCTGAGATATTTCTGAAGTTTAGCATTTTCATTTAGCATTAAACAGGTTAAGGCAGTCACTAAAAGAAAGTCTTTGTCCAATACTTCTCCTAAGAGGGCTCAGGACCAAGCCAATGGGATCAAAGCTAACTCAGTTGAGAGCTTTGTTTGTTCAACACGGTAATCTCAAAACGTATGGCTAGACTTATGTGAGCTGAGCTGTCCAACTCATGTCAATGGGTATTCGACTAAAGGGATGACTGCAGAATGAACCAAAAGCTATCAGGGTTATTCAGTCACAATTGTCAGGAATTGATGAAAGTCACATTTAAGGCCAAAACAGCTGAACCAAGAGCCAAGTCAGCTATGCTTCCAGCTCACCTAATTGAGTCTTAAATGTCAAATTCACTTTAAATTCCTGACAATTCTCAATTTAGAAAATAGCCCCACTACATTTTGTAGCGAAACATTTGGAAAAATCAGTCATATACCCGATATGGGCAATGCAGCAACATCACCCTAAAACTAAATATATGAATGCATATATACAAGTGTTATTATAATTATACTACCTCTAAATGTTTTACTTCTCCAATAAAAAAAAAAAATATATATGTCTGGCGTGAGCTGTATATGTATACAAAATCAGAGGGCACAGTTTGTAATGAATATACCATGCCGATTCATAAGCTAATTCAACATATTGCTATAATATAATAACCATCACAGTAGTGCATTTAATTCAGACAAGACATCCATCTTTGTCCACAAGTACAGTCAAACAAATACTCAGTTTCTCCAAAATGTGACCTTGGCATATTTTATTCAGCTTTTCACAGGTGATATGGCAAGGTTTCAAATACAAAAGGTATATGTAAAGCTTTGACAAAGACCCTATTCAGATTGAAACAGGTCATCCGAAGACAGCCGGAATTTCAATGTATTTACTACAAATGTACCTCTATTAACGTGGTTACTATGGCAACCCCCACCCAACAGAGTTTAGTAACGGAATGATGTCAATGGAGGAGATTTGCCCTGCTTGGGGAAGTGTCCCCAACAGAGGCGTACCTAGGGTCTCTAACAGCCTTTGTGAGGAGCTTAATGGGCTGTATGTGCATGTTTTTGGAGCATACTTGTGGGATTGCGCGCGTGTGTGTGTGTGCCCCGATTGTGGTGTGGTGTTTTGTTTAAATAGGTCAGTTTGAGTTGTGTAAAATGTGTGGCTAGGGGATGTAGTGTATGCAAGTATAGGTTATGTTGTGTGTGTGTGTGTGTTTGTTTACAGGGGATCTAGTATGTGAATAGGGGATCCAGAGCGTGTATGTCAGAAATGTAGTTTGTGTAGGCAGTGCAGTGTGTGTCTATAGGGGGATCTATTGTGTGTGTGTGTGTGTGTGTGTGTAGCAGATCCAGAATGGTGTAGGCTGTAGGGGATCTTGTGGGGGGGTGTGTGTCTGAAATGTAATGTGTGTAAGAGAGATGCAGTTTGTTTGTGTGGGTGAGGGTGCAATGTGTGAATATGTTGGGAGGTGGTGGGGCAGATTAAGGCAAATATATTTGTATTTTTTTGGTTTTGTTTCTATTAAAGGAACACTAAAGGGTTAGGAACACAAATGTGTATTACTGATCCTATAGTGCTAAAACCACCATTTAGGTGGCTTGCCCCCCCCCCCCCTCCCCCCCCTAAACTTATTACCAGCGCTGGAGCCGCCATGCTGGAGCCGCCGTGCTGGCACAGCCCCTGATCCGCCTCCTTGCTGACATCATTAACATTTACGATTTTAGCCCATCCAATGCTTTCCTATTGGGAAATCATTGGATTGGCAGAAATTGGTAAGGAGGCAGGACATGGGCAGGGTCAAACACTGGCTTGACCAATCAGGAAATTTCAGCATCTGAAACTCCCATACGCCAGCAGCTATTCAAGACTATTTTATGATTATTATTATTATAGCGCCAACAAATTCTGTAGCGCTTTAAGACTACCGGGATTGAAGTTATTAAACAGGTAAACATTTACACCAAAACTGACATAACTGAATTCGTAAAGAAGTTAGCCAGGCTACCTGACAGCCCTGGAGGCCACCATATAGAAAACAAACGCAAAGTTTTAGAGATTTAAACCGCTGTCGCTGCACTTATATTTGTTGTTTTTTATTCACCGTATTAGACACTCATAATCTCAGAATATAGTGGGGAAATAAAAATAAATACATACATTTAAAAAAAAATAAATAATAATAATAATAAAGTGTTTCTAACAGAAAAGTAGTGCAAAGTTGGAGCAATCACCATGGATACCAAAGGAACTATCTGCAGCATTCCATTGGTTTCCATGGTGACCTGTGTCCCACTTTTAGAAGTTTATCCCACTTTTCTTTAGCGACAATTTTGTAATTGAAACCACCATCTACTTCATTCTTTAATATTTCTAATTTCATGAGAACTTATGCCAGATGAATGCATTCTGCGGAGCTGCCTTGTAAACAACGTGCTGCACTGTGTGGAAATAAACATCCCCTATGAATGAAAAACAGGCAATAAAATATATATATATTTTTTTTTTAAGTGATGCACAATCTCGACCTCCATGCAGGCAGGTATCAGCATGCAACATACACCAATGCCATGAGTATTTATGGTGCACCATTAGTGGGCTGCAGGCAGTCACTGCTCCCAAACACAATTACTCACCTCCTGAAGTCAAAGGGCATTGTGCAACGCCAGGGGGCCTTCTCCCACTGGGATTTAGGTGCTGATTTAAAGGGGCCGCCTCTCGCAGAGCCTTGGGTGCAGATTTAAAGGGACCGCTGCTTGCGAAGAATACAGCTTATATTGGAATCCCTCTTCAAGCCTGCCGGCTAGACACAGAGGAACTTGCGTCAGCATAGGACGCTTTGCAGCCTCTGATTGGAAGCAGACCGAGGAGGAGAGAACACATCCGGTCCCTGTTTAAAGAGACTCAGACTGAGCCACGTGGGTTTCTCTCATAAGCGCAGAGCAAACAGCAAGTCTAACCTGTGTCTATAGTAAAAGGATGCTCCTAAATTTTCTACATGGCTTTCCATCAGCAGAAACCACTTTGTACTGTTTGCACAAGTGCTCAGCTACTTGTTTACCCAGTGCAAGCAGCAGGATATTTTATTAGATAAGTGATGGGAAAGCTGCTGGCTCTAAAATATGTGTTTGTTGCTTTTCCAAAAGCCTCAGCCAGCATTGGAAGGTTCAATGCTTGTTGCAAGAATAGAAAAATCAGCTCATTTATTTACCCACTTTTTAAATTTTAAGGGAAATGATGTCTGGTAAATGTATGCTGCAGGGCTAGTCTGCAAACAACTGTGCTGCAGGATATATTGGACTGTAATATAGGGGGAGGTAGACAATATGGATGTTTTATCAATCTTATTATATCATTAATGGCTTGGTGAGCATTAATGCAGAATATAATATTGTCCTTATATGAAAATGTAATGTTCCAATTAAGTGAAGGTTTTCCATTTGACTATTATATCCTAAAATTACAGTTATGGCATAGTAGTGAGCTGGGTGTGCATTCTTTATCATTCCCGCAATGCATTGTATAATTCAATACACATTGGGAATTATTCATTAAACTGTCAATTTGTAGATTTGTCATGTAGCTTGCAATTCCCAATCCCTTGTCATTTCTCCCTGGTTCCCAGTGAGAATGTTTGTATCTTCTTCAGCCAGGAGGAATGTTCGATGTAAGAATATTAAATATCATTTAATCTGTACATTTGATAGTGGTTTTACCAGCACAATGTCCTTGTCATTTACTTATGTCTGATGGCAAGTGTACTTTAATTACTGATTCAAGAAATGTCTAGGAAACCATTTTTTGCTTACTTTCAATATGGCTTGGAAAAGGTATGTTTCTTTCCAAGCCAGTTTAGTGAATGTGGAGTCACTGATTGGCTGCAGGGGGGTACCTAGAGCATATGGCACCCGGGGCGGGTCCTAGTTTTGGCACTCCCCTCCTCCCCCCTCCCCCCTGCACTTTAAAATGTACAAAACACCCACAATTTTTTTAATGTATGTAGCATTGAGCAGTGCTTGCATGTTTCAATGTAAGCATGCTTTTGTATGGAGTGAGTGTGAGTGAGTGAATGGGTGTGTTTGTATGTAGTGCTGGCATTTTAATGCAGGCATGCTTTTGTGTGTAGTGTTGGCGAGATGCAGTGGTGTGGTTATATATAATGGTGATGTTTTAATACATAGGTGTGTTTGTATGTAGTGTTTGCACTGGAATGCAGGGATGTGTTTGTGTGTTGTGTTGGCAAGATGCTGAGATGTATGCACACACTGACACACATGCAGATACAGACACACATTTACACACATGCAACTACACAGACACAATGCCATCCTCCTGTTTAGTACCTGCTGGCTGAGGCTGTTGGGAGTTGGGCTCTAGTTCTCTCCCAATCAGTGCCGCCCTCCATCCTGCGTGTGTCAGTGTTAGCTGGGAGGAAGTGACTGAATTTCACTTCCCCCAGGGCTGCCATTATATTACAGAAGCCTGGTCGCACCATTAAAGCACAACTGGGCCCCTGAAGCAGTGGTGACTCTAGGAACAATATATAGGGGAGGCACATAAACAGTGGGGGCTGGAAGCATGAATAATTTTCAGGTAATGGGGTAATGTGCTGCCATTGGCTGTCTGACGACAGCATGTTGTGCATGCTGGCATCAGACAACACATTTGCATAGAACTCACATTAGCCACCTAGATTTCTGGGATGGCTGACACCTCTTAACTTTGATCTTTGTTTAGCGGATAACTCCCCTATTTCTTATCCTTATGTGGGATTGCCATATTTAAGGACACCAAATAAGGGAGCTATCTGCTAAACAGCACCCTAATTTGGTATCTTTACATATGGAATCTCACATAAGGGCACCAATTTAGGGAATTCTCTACTACAACAGCTAAAAGATCAAAATTTAAAAAGCCTTTTTCTTAATTTTAATCTTTAGGTTGTTTAGTAGATAACTCACTTATTTGTTATCCTTATGTGGGATTGACATATTTAAGGACACCAAATTAGGGAGCTATCTACTAAACATATACACAACCACAGATATACACGCATTTAGTTATTAAGAGGTCCAACCAACCTCCCTACCTTACTCTGGGAGTGACAAGCGGTTGCTGCTGGGCTGGGATCTCTGTGCTCTTCCTTCACAGCTCACTTGCACGACCAGTAGTGATGCCGATGCCAGGATGACGTCATACCCCGGCTGCCGGCTTACTGCAGGGCGTACACAAACTCCTATATGGTCCATAAAAATGTTTAATCTCACTGCCTTCCAGTATATATCTGTCCTATCTGTCTGGGGGAATGTGACAACGTGGATGTATATGTAAGTGGGTGAGTATTACTATCAGGAGAAAGGTATATGGCAGGGTGGGACAGTGTGGTGGATACTATGTCAGTGTGTGCCATTGCACACAGTGGATTGAAGGAGGTGACTGCAGGTGAGGTGGTGAGTATATGGTGTTTTATGTCACAGGTGGGAACAATAGGATTGGGTGTTATATGGAAGAGAGGATATTATGTCAAGGCAGGGCCAGGGTGTATGGCAGGGTGTGTATTATGATACGGTGGAGGTATATAGCAGGGAGGGTATTATGGCAGTGTGGGTATTATATGACATGTTAAAGGGGTATATGCCAGGGTGGGAATTATAGAGTGAGGAGGGCACAGGTGGCAGAGCGTAGGAGGGAGGGGCTGACAGAGCGTGGGAGGGAGTGACAGGTGGCAGAGTGAGGGAAGGAGGGAGTGACAGGTGGCAGAGTGAGGGAAGGAGGGAGTGACAGGTGGCAGAGTGAGGGGGTAGCAGAGTGAGGGGGTGACAGGTCGCAGAGTGAGGGGGTGGTTAGTGACAGAGTGACTGAGGGAGGGGGTGACGGGGTGACAGGGTGACTGAGGGAGGGGGTGACAGGTTGACTGAGGGAGGGGGTGACGGACAGATTGACTGAGGGGGGGTGACTGGTGACTGAGGGAGGGGGTGACTGGTGGCAGAGGGAGGGGGTAACAGAGTGACTGAGGGAGGGGGTAACAGAGTGACTGAGGGAGGGGGTGACAGGGTGACTGAGGGAGGGGGTGACTGGTGACAGGGTGACTGAGGGAGGGGTTGACTGGTGACTGAGGGAGGGGTTGACTGGTGACTGAGGAAGGGGGTGACAGGGTGACTGAGGGAGTGGTTGACTGGTGACTGAGGGAGGGGTTGACTGGTGACTGAGGAAGGGGGTGACAGGGTGACTGAGGGAGTGGTTGACTGGTGACTGAAGGAGGGGGTGACAGGGTGACTGAGGGAGTGGTTGACTGGTGACTGAGGGAGGGGTTGACTGGTGACTGAGGAAGGGGGTGACTGAGGAAGGGGGTGACTGAGGAAGGGGGTGACTGAGGAAGGGGGTGACTGAGGAAGGGGGTGACTGAGGAAGGGGGTGACAGGGTGACTGAGGGAGGTGTTGACTGGTGACTGAGGGAGGGGTTGACTGGTGACTGAGGGAGGGGTTGACTGGTGACTGAGGAAGGGGGTGACAGGGTGACTGAGGGAGTGGTTGACTGGTGACTGAAGGAGGGGGTGACAGGGTGATGGCGGGGTTGACTGGTGACTGAGGGAGGGGTTGACTGGTGACTGAGGGAGGGGTTGACTGGTGACTGAGGGAGGGGGTGACTGGTGACAGAGTGACTGAGGGGGGTGACTGAGGGAGGGGGTGATTGGTGACTGGGGGGGTGACAGGGTGACTGAGGGAGGGGGTGACTGGTGACTGAGGGGGGATGACAGGGTGACTGAGGGGGGATGACAGGGTGACTGAGGGGGGATGACAGGGTGACTGAGGGAGGGGGTGACAGAGTGACTGGTGACAGGGTGACTGAGGGGGGTGACAGGGTGACTGGGGAGGTGACTGGTGACAGGGTGACTGAGGGGGGGTGAAAGGGTGACTGAGGGAGGGGGTGACAGAGTGACTGGGGGGTGACTGGTGACAGGGTGACTGGGGGGGTGACTGGTGACAGGGTAACTAGGGGGGTGACAGGGTGACTGGGGGGGTGACTGGTGACTGGGGGGGTGACTTGTGACAGGGTGACTGAGGGGGGTGACAGGGTGACTGAGGGGGGGACAGGGTGAGGGGTGGTGAGAGGGTGACTGAGGGGTGGTGAGAGGGTGACTGAGGGGGGGTGAGAGGGTGACTGAGGGGGGGTGAGAGGGTGACTGAGGGGGGGTGAGAGGGTGACTGAGGGGGGGTGAGAGGGTGACTGAGGGAGAGGGTGACAGGGTGACTGAGGGAGAGGGTGACACGGTGACTGAGGGGAAGGGGTGACACGGTGACTGAGGGGGGGGTGACTGGTGACAGGGTGACTGGTGACAGGGTGACTGGTGACAGGGTGACTGAGGGAGGGGTTGAGAGGGTGACTGAGTGGGTGGGTGACAGGGTGACTGAGTGGGTGGGTGACAGGGTGACTGAGTGGGTGGGTGACAGGGTGACTGAGTGGGGGGGTGACAGGGTGACTGAGTGGGGGGGTGACAGGGTGACTGAGTGGGGGGTGACAGGGTGACTGAGTGGGAGGGTGACAGGGTGACTGAGTGGGAGGGTGACTGAAGGAGGGGGTGAGAGGGTGATTAAGGGGGGTGACTGAGGGAGGGGGTGACAGGGTGACTGAGGGAGGGGGTGACAGGGTGACTGAGGGAGGGGGTGAGAGGGTGACTGAGGGAGGGGGTGAGGGTGAATTTACAATAATATTATCTTACCATGATTCAGGGGCTGTCTCTCTCCATCCCAGGCAGTGCAGGAGGTGCAGGCAGAGTGGCCGCAGGGGAGAAACCTGGCAGAATGCACGCTCTGCGCCCCCTGCTGGCACACTCCATAACAACCTCCCTGGTGCTCAGTGATGACTCAGAACACAGGCTGGGAATCCCCTCCCTGTGCTCTGACTCACTCACTGAGCGCCGGAGCCGCAAGGGAGAGGACGACCAGCAGGAGGTACAGAGTGTGGCACCCCCCCTACTGGATGGCACCCGGGGCGGACCGCCCCCCTCACCCCCCCTTAGTACGCCACTGATTGGCTGAGAGCGTCAGCTGATCACTCTCATCCAATCAGCAGCGTCACTGCACGGCGGCACTCCGTGCTTCCTGAATCTGAGAATTTAGAATCTGGATGCAGCAGGTGGGGAAGAGTGAACGTCGCAACTTTTTGAACGGTTTACCCCTTTGTTTTAAGAGTGTCTCTGGGGGCCTCCTGACACCAAAACATTTAGTTAAAAATTAAATTTGGTTCCATTGTATTGATGCCCTTTAACCCCTTTAACCCCTTAAGGACACATGACGTGTGACATGTCATGATTCCCTTTTATTCCAGAAGTTTGGTCCTTAAGGGGTTAACCCAGGATCGACTATGGAGTCTCGAGGGAGTCTCCCTGCTCTCCAGTACCTGCAAATTCTCTTAATAGTCTGAAGTTGGACTGAAACGTGTACCTAAATTGATGTGTATCACCATTGTTCAGTAAAGATTTGATTTATATTACGAAGTCCTCTGAGTGCAGTTTCCTTGGAACATATATATCTGTAAATTGTAAAAACAGCCTTGTTGAGAATGGTGATGGTTGCAATCAGACCGGGCTGGCCATCAGGCATACTGGGCAAATGCCCGGTGGGTCGCGATGGCCATGGGCTGAGGCCGGCAGGGGAGATCACAGGATCTCCCCCGTCGGCCCGTGCAGAGCTGCACCCTTCACACATACACACAGCACACCCAACACACTGCGCCCCTCACACGTAAAATACGTCCAAACATATATATATATATATATATATATATATATATATATATATATATATATATATATACACACTACATCACCCCTCACACTGTACCACTATACACATTACGCTCCAGATACACGCTAGATCCCTTACCCTATATACACTCTGAATCTTCTATACACACACACACACACACACACACACAATCTCCTTTGCACACTCTGGGTCCTTTACACACTAGATGCCCTACACACACACACACTGCACCACCTACACACACACACACACACACTACATTCTTGACATACAAACTCTGGATCTCCTATGCACACACTACATTCCTTGTAAGCAAACACATACAACATTCTCTAAACATACACTCTCTACAACCCCTACACACACCACGTCACCTGTATACACACACCACAGCCCATATACACACACTCGCTACATTCCCTATACACACTATGCCCCCTATACACACATTCTCTACAGCCCCTAGCCACACATATTACACCACAAACACAATAAAATCGACCTATTTACACAATACCACACCACAATCAGCTCACTCTATACACACGCAATCCCACAAGCATGCACCATACGCTTTTCTGGCCCTTTTGTCCTCTTATTCCACTTATGGAGACACCAGAAACATGTTAAAAGCAAACACACCGCAAGCATGTTATTAAATTTGCTTGTGCTGCACAGAACAAATACAGGACCTTTTTCTCATGCTAGAGCTCTTCAGCAGGGCTCTGCGCATTGAACCAACATGCTCACTTTGAGAGGGGGCGTGCTTGTCATTAGTCATGACAAAAAAAACACCCTCTCTGACCCCGCCCCCTTCTCAGGTGGCCACTGTGACTGAAAAATGCCCGGGCCGAATTTTTTTCTCAGTCCAGCCCTGTTTGCAATTCACAGAATCTCCAAAGTCCATTTTCGGGAAATATCCACTGGAATTTGGAGTGGATATCCACTGCTGTACCCCACACAATAATTGTGTTAGTTAGGTTATAGTATAGTGTCCCTTGTACTGTAGCAATGCACGCCGTCTTGATGGGAGCTGAAATTACATGTTTGTACATTTTAAGCCAAAATAGAGCGAAAAACTTTCAAATTTGGTTATATTACCAGAATAGCTATGGTTTCTCTGTAAGTGTTGCAGTTCAGTTTCAAATTCGGCACAGTTTACTGTATAGCAAATAATCCACTTGATATGCCTTGCATCATTTATCTTCTTTGTTTAAGTAATAACTTGCCAGGATAAACATGCCCTTTATGTGCTACTTGACTATGCTTTGATGTCTATTTGCTGTCCTTGACATTCTGAATTGTTCTATAAAACACCTGGACATCAATGTAGCCTATATAACACCTCAAGGTGCTGACTTTGTAACAATACAATATAACTCTGTCACTGCTCTGTCGACTTGGGAACCAAAAATATTCCAACTTTCCTTTATTGCAAAGGTTATGACACAGAGAGTACTTTACACTAGAAATGAGCATTCATTTTTGGTCAAATACCAATTCGTCTGAAAATCAGGCAGTTCGGCCATTCTTCAGATTCTTCAATTATTGTTGCCCAATCGCTAATGCTTGCCCCATATGGTGGGACAATTAAAAATAATAGAGCCATAGTGCCCCCCCCCCCCCCACCGTGGATAGGAGGAGTGGGCTTTTACAGAAAATTAAAAAGAGGACCTTGTGTCCCCACAGCAAGGTGCAGTGTGTTGGGATTCTAATACAGTAACCAAGGAGGCACCTAATGTCCCTCCCAAGCCCCTACTAGTCAGAAGCTTAATATTATATAATGGTGATGTAGATTAATTTAGAAATAAACAAATATGTTTAAATGTCTATCTGTTCCTGTCCAAATCTGAGATGATTAAATTGCGTATACGCAGAAGTAAGCTCACACTGACACATGGAGTTCAGGTTAAAAGCACTTCAGAAAATTTAATACAATCTGGTTGGAAAACAGTTGTGTAGATCTTTTTAAAAGCAAAATGACATCATCATTGAATATCAGATAATAACAAATAAACATCATTAATTGGATTAAACGTTATGTGACTATATCAGTGTCCACCCATCAATATTATTAATTGGCTCAGGGATTTGAGTGACCAGCTAGGTGTCCTCCCACCGGGAGGTGGTATTGTTCTGGACAAGGGTGTGGACAGAAGGCTCAGGCGCCATCTTTCCCAGCATGAGGTTTACTCGGTGGAAAGGGGGGCTTGAGCGTCATTTTACACAGTCAGTGATATCGGGCCTCATGTCCAGGTGCAAGGTCTCTTATGAATAGAACATTTCATTACTACTGTGTTCTCGTGGCCTTCAAATTATACTATGTTGCAAGTTAGGGGAAAGTCAGTAAAGTCAGCAGTTCCTGAGTTAATCATATCTTTATAGAGAATACAGTCTTTGTCTATTGTATTAGATGTGCTGGGAAATTCTGTCATGTAATGTAGTTTTAAAATGAACAAGTTAGGTTATGAGGACAAAATGGAGGATTGAAGAAGTCAGGTTAGGAGGACAAAATGGAGGATTCACAGTATGCAGTTAAAATGGAGTTAGTACAATAATTCAATACAAGTTCAATAAAGATTTTTAATAATTCTACATCAGTCCCCCCTATGAAATGTTAATATTCTAAGAGATAAACTTTATTAGTTAGTTTCAGAAGACAGGTTAGCCCAAAGGCACAAAACCCTATGAAGTAACGGTTCTTAAAGTCTTCTTAGTTCTTCAGAGGGACATCATAAATAGACAAGCTTACATTACCATATGGACCTGTGTTATCTGGAATATAGGCACAACAAGTCATGGTGACAGGTAAACGTTGTTGGTTGCAATAGATATAATAAAAGCAAATCAAAATATTATTATTATTATTATTAGCAGTGACGGTTGAGAAAATGGACTCAAACTTTCCCTTTACTGCAAAATCATCTGGTACCCCCCTTGGCACACCTATGGCATCAATATATATATATCAAACTTTCCCTTTAGAGGGGTGCTCCTTTTTATGTTCTGAAGCATGAATGTGGTGTGTCAAGAGTACCTTGTCATGTATTATGTGTATTGACATAATAACCTTGGTTAGGGTGTAGTATTAAACCTGTCCCACGCTACATCAGCGTAGGTGGACTCGGATCATTTAGTCAATATTAATATCACCACAAACTCAGGATGGGCAAATAATCCTGAGGAAGCTTGGCATTTGGATCTCTTCAGCTTCACGAGGTCTCCTTTTGGGGTCCTCGGCTTTCCATCGATGGCAGGTGGTCAGGCATTATTATGGCCATCAAACACCTACTTGCTGGTATCTTTTTATTTAACAAGTCATTTTTTTTCTTTAGAGTCAAAAGTGTGTCAAAATCAACAAATGTTACTTCTCATGTTGCAGAGATAGAGAGAGTCTTGAATCTGGAACAATGAATCCACTGAGTGATCTCTGCAACTTTCACAGTGCACTATTGGATATATGGTCTTGGTTGTCACATTGATGACCGGCTAGGCTTCTGGCCATCCTGACAAAATGTCTATTATAACTAGTGCATATTTGACCCAGTAGCTCTTTGTCACCTGGATTCTTGAAAGGGATATTGAGAGTTAGCTAGGTGCTTTAGAGTATTTAGAGATCAAAGAGTTCATGAGGGTCTTGGATAGGTATAAAGTTCCATGGGCTCACTGCCCAGTACATGTTTTTGGGTAAACAGAGCTTAAGAGCGTTGGAGTACAGCCCGTCTTCAAGGGTTGCCCCTTTCTGTTTTTCCAGCTTTGTATTTCTTCAGGGTCAGTAGCTGCTTTGTCATTCTTTTAGAAGCTTGAGATCTGTAGGTAGGATCTACATGGTGAGTATAGAAGTTTCTTTAGCGGACACCATTCTGTCCACTTCCCTTGGTGCACTTGTGGCTTGGTTGGCAGCTTTTAGTCAGCTGAGTGGTGCTTCTTATCTTCCAGATTGATCCAAAATAATGTGCTGCACCCAGGGCATGTCTTGAGTCAGTGTAGGTATTGGCATGTCTTCCTTCAGGCATTTTGTATGCCACTGAGAAGGCTGTCAATTCAGCGTCTTGAGCAGATGTGAGTGAGGAAAGTGAAGGTGCTTGACGTACCTGATCTTCTGTAGCAACAGCAAATCCAGTATGGTACCTTTCCTCTTTATCCGCAAACAGAGTGGAGTCAGGATCTGGTAAAGCTACTTTGTCTTTCTATTCACAGTTCTCTTGCTGACCCCCCTCTGTAGAGATTTGTAAATTGAATGTTCATGTTTTGTTCTAATGAGTCAAGTTCCTTTCATGAGATTTCTGGGGACTTAGTGAAGAAAAAACATGAGGGACAGCCACCTCCCTTACTTCCATGGGAATCTGGGTCAGGGCCGCACTATTTCCTTGAGAGTGCCCAAAACAGTTCTTTCAGTGTGGTATTCCCCCCTGGGGAGTGGCGGAAGAGTGGCCAGAGCAACTTTTCTTCAAAATATAATGTTGTCAGGTAGAGGCAGAGTTGTCTATGGGTGGAGGAAATTGGTAAGGAATAAGAAGGGAGGAAGCATATAAAGGATATAGATATGGTGGTGGGGAGATGGAAGAATGAGTAGCGGATAGAGTGAGAGGGAAGAAGGTGGAGTAGGAGGAGGAGAAGGAGGAGTAGAGGAGAAGTAGGAGGAGAGAGGAGAAGGTGGAGTAGAGGGAGGAGTAGGAAGAAGGAGGAGTAAGAGCAGGAAGAAGGAGTAGGAGGAGGAGAAGGTGGAGTAGAGGGAGGAGTAGGAAGAAGAAGGAGGAGTAAGAGCAGGAAGAAGGAGTAGGAGGAGGAGAAGGTGGAGTAAAGGGAGGAGTAGGAGGAGAAAGTGGAGTAGAGGGAGGAGTAGGAAGAGGAGGGAGGAGTAAGAGCAGGAAGAAGGAGTGGGGGGGGGTAGAGGAGAAGGAGGAGGAAAGAGGAGAAGGTGGAGTAGAGGAAGGAGTAGGAGGAGAAAGTGGAGTAGAGGGAGGAGTAGGAAGAGGAGGGAGGAGTAAGAGCAGGAAGAAGGAGTAGGAGGAGGAGAAGGTGGAGTAGAGGGAGGAGTAGGAGGAGAAAGTGGAGTAGAGGGAGGAGTAGGAAGAGGAGGGAGGAGTAAGAGCAGGAAGAAGGAGTAGGAGGAGGAGAAGGAGGAGTAGAGGGAGGGGCAGTAGGGGAAAGTGGGGGACTGTAGATGAAGGGGAGGGATCGGTGGGAGGAATAAGCGGGGATGGGCAGGTAAGGGAGCAAACAGGTGATGTAGCAATGGAGGATACATCAGAAATCAAGACTAGGTAGAAATGCAATGGAGGCTGCAAATAGCCCATGTACAACAACTATTAACTGGCCCTATGCTTTCCCTAGAGAAAAATAATAAAAGGCTAACATGCTCATCTTGTCTCCACAAGCCTCGAACGTTTCACTCCCATGGGTGGCCCATGATGGCTTGCCCACCACTTCTCCACACGGGGTCTTGTGCCCGCGGAGACAGACGCTATCCCTGACTCTCGTTCTTAATTTAATAATTTATATCTAACATCTCAAAATGTAATTTCTACTTATATCACAAATATACATTATCACAATTTTATGTCTCGTAAATGGGATAAAATTTATTCTACTCTTCACTGATAATGTATTTTTAAAACATACAAAATAGACAAATAACATTGCCTTCTGCAAAATAAATGGAAAAGATAATGGAGATTTTGTTAAGCTTATAAATGGCTATACATTAATCCACATTTATTTTCCTCCAGTTTCTGGCTGTTAATGACAATGTACAATGTAATAGAGCAGCAGGGAATGCTAGCAGAATGCTTGGTTGCATTGGGAGAGGTATTAGCAGTAGGAAGAGGGAAATACTCATGCCATTGTACAGAACACTGGTGAGACCTTACTTAGAGTACTGGATACAGTACTGGAGACCATATCTTCAGAAGGATATGGATACCTTAGAGAGAGTTCAAAGAAGGGCTACTAAACTGGTTCACGGATTGCAGGGTAAAATTCACCAGGAAAGGTTAAAGGATCTTAACAGGTATAGCTAGGTGAAAGGACGAGACAGGGGAAATATGATAAAAGCATTTTAAATACATAAAGGGAAACAACACAGTAAAAGTGGAGACTATATTTAAAAGAAGGAAAAACTACCATAACAAGAGGACATAGTCTCAAAAATAGAGGGACAAAGGTTTAAAAAATAATATCAGGAAGTATTACATTACTGAGAGGGTAGTGGATGCATGGAATAGCCTTCCAACTGGAGTGGTAGAGGTTAACTCAGTAGAAGTGTTTTAAGCATGCGTGGGATAGGCATAAGGCTAAGCACTTGCTGCTAGTAACAGATCTAGAATTAATATACTATAATGCCCAAAGTCTCAATTCCTACGCATATGCAATAATAAAATATCTGGGCTTACAACAAAAATTATGTTAGTCAGTCTTTAAACTTGGCTTATTCATTTGTTCAAGAAATCTTGGTTTATTAGAACTTTCTTTTAGTAAATGTTCTTTAAGATAACCCTTCTTTCAGCATGTTATCTATCAATCTTTGTACACAAAGCTAAAACACACTTGTTACTTATACGTGAAACGATAGACATATATATTCTATCTACATATTAACCAATACTTGTCACAGACACCTTCCTGACACAGGGAAACTAATAGCAGGATAATCCTAGTAACCGTAACCTTTTTGTTCATAATATATGGGAATTAAGGAAGACAGCATGTCTTTAAGATAGGATGAGCATGACACAATACACGGGCGGAAAATAAATAAATAAAATAAATAAATAAACTCACGGAATGCAAACAATATACCTACAGCCATTAATCACTTTTCCTCTTCACAATCTAGCTTAACAACTTTGCATATTCCCTCTATCCACATTGCATAGTAATGCAACAAATCACACTTGCCTTTACATTTTTAACTCGTCCAAATAATTCTCTATTCCTGCATCAGATTCACTTTCCTAACCTTCGTAATAAACACTGAGCTACATCCCTGACTCCTTATCTTATACAACAGTCTTGGAGAAAATACTTTGTTCCATTGCTAAATCTTATCATTAGTTTCTGAATAATTTTACTGAACGCAGAACTGAAAAACCAGGAATGTCACCCCTCCCTCTCCCCCCTCGCGTCTCACAGAAGGCAAGGAGAGAGCCAGCATGAAGTTTTTTAACCATGTCAGCGCTGGAAAGACAGTTACGTTACAATTATTGCAAAAGCAAAGAGACACAAAAACACAACATTTAATAATACTCTTCAGTGAAACTCAATACAAAACCCCCACCCTCTACCAGGGTAATGGCTAACACAAAATACAAAAACAATTATTATAATATACATACATTCTTAACCCTTTGTGATCTAGTTCTTCCTCAACCCTACCTTCCTGCTGAATAGCAGTGCTACTCTGTACCAGTAAGCTTGCTTTCTTCTCTGTCAGTAATCTACCACATGAAGGCACAGCAATTTTACACACTTTAGCAATCTCTATCTTCAACTAGATCACACGCGCTAGCCAGCCCTTATTGGGCTTTTCTAACCCTGTTCCATTCCCCTCCTATACAGGCGTCCCAGATATAGGGGGAAAAGGTTTTAAACAGTGTCTACAATGGTGGACTGACACTCGAGAGGGGTGGGTCCCCCCCCAGTGCGTCTTCCCAAAACGTAGACTAGTCACTAATTGGAGGTGAGAAGTGTGTGACCAATCACTTCTCTCACAATAGAAATAGGAGAGGATAGAATAATAATATAGGAAGTATAGAAAAGGGAAAAGGCAAGGAAAAATCCTTAGAGACAGACACAGGAGTTTAAATAACTCCTAATTACACAAACAAAACAACAGTACAATTGAAATACAGTGCATGCATCACAGTTCAAATGAAATCAACAATAATCCCTTTCCTTTACTCGTGTGCTTACTCCAAAGTCACCTCCCTCAATCCCGTAGTATCTTACTACCAGCGGCCAAGGATAACAGCTAACACCGGTCCGAAATCCATATGCCTCCCTCGTCACAGCAGCCCACTAATAGTGTCTGCGCTACCCTCACTCTTGTAGTGCCCCTATAAAGACCCACTTTATAAGTCCCACTACTCCGTGGTGATGAAGACAGCAATGCCTGCCCGAATTCACACACCACCAAATAAAAATTGGAATGGCTCCAGCTCAGCGCTCAAAGCTGGAGGGTACCACCACTCTGCAAGCAGAGTAACGTGCACAGAGAAGCTAGCTAGGCTATCAAAGTGACACAAGAAGGATCCCCAGGAAACTATGAGTCTACACAATCTCCACAGATCCAACACACCTCTTTTTCCCTACAGCCCCAGCCACGAGGCTCCTAAAAGAGTTAAACAGGAAAAGATGACCCCCAGGAACACATCCACAGGTCAACCCCCCTTTTTCCCTACAACCACAGCACCGTGGTTCCTAAAAGGGGTAAAACAGGCAACAGAAGACCCAGGCAAATCCCCTCAGGTCCACCCCCCTTTATCCCAAAAGGGGTAAAATACAAACAGATAGACAGACAAACTGAAGACCCAGGCAAGTCCCCTCAGGTCCACCCCCCTTTATCCCAAAAAGGGGAAAACAAGCAAGACAGAACCCCAGGCAAATCCCCTGCAGGTCCACCCCCCCTTTATCTCAAAATGGGGAAACAGGCAAACAATTCAAACACACCCAGGCAACAGATAGACTAAAATGCAGGTAAACAAGTGAGTAACGAGACACCGGGCAAGATATTACCTGTCTTTGATGTCCTCCCGGGAAGCAGTCACAGACACGTGGACGGGTCAATCAAAGGGGCCGGAACATACCGGTGACTCTGCAGAAGTCTCTACCGTGTATCTGGAGGTGATCAGTCTCCTTTCCTACCCCCAGGATTCCCCCGTCCAACAGTATCTTCCTTAGGACGGCTCACCGGCCAGAGGCCATAGCCCGATGCCCCACGTTGGATGCGCCAAATTGATGTAGATTAATTTAGAAATAAACAAATATGTTTAAATGTCTATCTGTTCCTGTCCAAATCTGAGATGATTAAATTGCGTATACGCAGAAGTAAGCTCACACTGACACATGGAGTTCAGGTTAAAAGCACTTCAGAAAATTTAATACAATCTGGTTGGAAAACAGTTGTGTAGATCTTTTTAAAAGCAAAATGACATCATCATTGAATATCAGATAATAACAAATAAACATCATTAATTGGATTAAACGTTATGTGACTATATCAGTGTCCACCCATCAATATTATTAATTGGCTCAGGGATTTGAGTGACCAGCTAGGTGTCCTCCCACCGGGAGGTGGTATTGTTCTGGACAAGGGTGTGGACAGAAGGCTCAGGCGCCATCTTTCCCAGCATGAGGTTTACTCGGTGGAAAGGGGGGCTTGAGCGTCATTTTACACAGTCAGTGATATCGGGCCTCATGTCCAGGTGCAAGGTCTCTTATGAATAGAACATTTCATTACTACTGTGTTCTCGTGGCCTTCAAATTATACTATGTTGCAAGTTAGGGGAAAGTCAGTAAAGTCAGCAGTTCCTGAGTTAATCATATCTTTATAGAGAATACAGTCTTTGTCTATTGTATTAGATGTGCTGGGAAATTCTGTCATGTAATGTAGTTTTAAAATGAACAAGTTAGGTTATGAGGACAAAATGGAGGATTGAAGAAGTCAGGTTAGGAGGACAAAATGGAGGATTCACAGTATGCAGTTAAAATGGAGTTAGTACAATAATTCAATACAAGTTCAATAAAGATTTTTAATAATTCTACATCAATGGGAAGGGGCTATTAACACCGCTCCCCCGCCTCCCCCCCTCCCCCATTTGCGGCAGGTGAGTGCTATAATATATAATAGTGGGGAGGGACCTATTGTTCCCCTGATTGGCAGAGGGTGGGGGCTAGTAAAAAAAAAAAATGATGACTTCCACAAAACGACTGAAGCTGCCCTGCCGCTAGTCTCTTCTATGACAGCAAGCAGCCACTTGTTCCCCAAACAGCAGCGTTACAAATGGGGGCATGAGAGAGGGTTAAACCTTTTGAATGCTGTGACCAAGTACTAACAGCTGAAAAAACAAAGTTAAGAAAATTTATTTTCCTAATTTTAATCTTTCAGCTGCTTAGTATAGGAATCTCCGAGTTGTATATAGATAAATAGCTCAGAACTTCCCAAGTAGAGCTGTAATATGCAGCCGCAGATCATGGAATTGCATTTGTCTGAATGTGATTCTGATCTGAAAATAATGGGCAAAATTTTGTCTTAAACAAACAGTTTAATGGACGATTAACGGTTTAAACGAACAAAAATGTATTTTCATTCAAATGCACTTGGGTGAAATAACATTTTCTGTGATGATTACGTTTATTTTGCACCCTGTCTGTCTTAAAAGTCATATAACAGGAGGTATTAGTAAAAAAAAAAAAGTGAAGGAAGGGTGGGCAATATACATAGAAAATAATTATCGTGTATGAAAATTAGAAAAGCATACACAGTGAAATAGATAAGTCAAATAAAGTCAGTTGTTTTTTTGGTTTTTTTTTTGTTACAACTGAAAAAATATTTTTCTTTTATTTTTATTGTGTGGGTGGTGTAAATGATCATTTGGATAAAAGAACAATACATTTCATTGAGCTCCGGGATGGCTTCTTCCATTAATGCCATGGAAATGTGGTCCTGTGGAGAACTCATAACTGTAACTGTTCTGTTGTAAATACGCCTATGTGTCATCATTTTCTAGGAGTGTTCATTTTGACAGTAAACCTTTTCCAATGTATCGGTTTTATTGGTTTCTATTCTTTTTTTGTTACAATGAAAAAGATCAGTCAAACAATTTCAAAAACAAATACAAATACAAGAGGTACATTGTCGTATGACTTGTATAAGTGAGCGAGTCGGTCAGTGCAAGATCCGGTATGCGATTGGGAGTAGTGGTACAGCTACAGTCATAAATAAGTAACAATGTTCATTACTTGTAACACGGGAGCAAGGTGCAGTATAGTGATTTGATACAAGATTTTTGTGAAGCTTTGCTCAGGATATACATCAAGATAGCAGAATAAACACTTGGCGTAACAGTGTGACATTAAATTTACAATGATACATTCAAGACAAAACTTCTGGCAATCAGATTGAAACAGTCGTATTTCTCTGTCTGTGGATTGGTATTCGCAACACCACCACAATCGAAGTTCGGAGAGAGGTAATGTCATCTTAGACTTCCATTTTTGGTTACATATCTGCGTTATGCCCAGTTTTAGGTATGGACATGCATAAGGGTTATCTCTTCATGAAGTTCGCACACCGTCTATACATGAGAAGGCCCAGCAGTTATAGGGCATCGTAAAAATGAAACAGGATACCACGGTACAATCATTGACACCAATGACATCATTGTTCAACCTCAGATTTTCAGAGCCTGCAGTCCCAATAATTGTGTCCTGTGTAAAGCCCAGCTGGACCACAGCTTTGTATGTATGGTTTCTTTACCCTCAATGTGGTAAGCAATTTGTTCGTAATGGTAGGTGCTATCTAGTCTATCAAGGACTTCTTTTGTCAAAGGAAGTTGGGTTGTCCTCCAGCGGCCGCTATGCTTATCTTTGCTGCCAGGAGAAGATGGATGATCATGGGAGTTTTGCGCCAGTCAAAAGCAAATGTGGTTTGTAGGAGTTGTACTATTGGTAGCGGTAAGCCAATTGGCAACACTTGGGTTTTGTTTGTGTTATTTTTATAGTATGATAGTTGGCCGTACCTGACTAGAGTTTGTAACAAGGTGGGGAGGGATTTTTCTGGGTTGGTAAGGAAAAGGAATATGTCATCTGCAAACGCTGCAATTTTCTGCTCTCCTACAGGGGTAAAGAGTCCTGAAATGATCAAAGTTTGTTTAATATGTCTGATTAGAAGTTCCAGACTTAGAATAAAGATTAAAGGTGACAAGGGACAGCCTTGACGTGTCCCATTGGAGATTGTAAATGATTTTGACAGTAAATTTTGATTCAGTTTTAGTTATAGACTTTTAATAAAATGCTATTTAGTTTTTGTCATCAGAATTGTTTGTTTAGTTTTTTTTTTGGTCGACTAAATATCATATGATTTTAGCCAGCTAAATCTACTAGCAAAGTTGTCTAGTTGACTAAAATCTAATGGGTTGAATTAAAGTGTAATGCATATTTAAGCATTATTCTAGAATTTCCAAACTCATTATGTCCTGGAAGAGTACACATCTATTAACCTATTATTATAAGGTTTCAACATGCAAACACAGATTTAACTGTTGTGATATAACGTCTTTATTATTTATCTTAAAATGAAATCAAATCCAATATCATAAAGAAGCAAGAATATGGCCTTGCTTTGTCACAAAAGACCAGTAATTAGATATACATTGATTACAACAATCTTCATATAACATTCATCATATCAATTTCGTCAACAAAAGCATGGCTTTGATGAAACCTATGCCGAAATCTTTTTTGCAACAAAAGTAACCCTCCTTTCTAGCTATTTTACCAAGTCCTTCACTGCTCACACCTGAAATTGTTTCTCCTACAATGTCCCTCACATTCTTAGTTATCATTTCTATTTTCTCCGTGTTATTGGTTGGCTCAGTGCACATTAACCCCTTAGATTGCAAGCCCATCTTCCACTGTGTATAAAAGTACAACACTTTCTTGATTAAATACCGTAGGCAAAGATCTCTTTATCCCACCATGTCTAATTATTTAGCCCTCCTGTTTTCACAACCCTGAGACCCTAGACGTATCAAGTCAGTTTCTAGACTCTCTGGATTCCATTCTCAGCCAATTAGAGCCACCCGGGTTAAACAAAATGACTGATAAGGTTATAGCACCAAGGCACTCTCAGTGAACGGTATTGGCTATGCTGCTTATAGTGTGCCCCTTTAAAGGGACACTGTAGAGACTATAACTATTTCATTTTATTAAATTAGGTATAGTGCATGGAGACCCCTGGCACTGTCCTTCATTCAGTGTTAAACCTTTTCCAAACAGTTTAATGCTAAATAAGGGTCTACTTGTCTCCAGTTGCTACATGTAAGTACGAAATAGAGATTTCTGGCTGTAGGTTGGCAGATCAAATACTTTCAGTCTTTTTTCCCATGCTTTAAGTGGATGCACACTACATAGAATTGAGGAAAATAGGGAACACATGGGATGGGCGGCTGCATTGTAACAAGGCTGAGTGATACAAAAAATGGATACAAATGCAGAAAGAAAAGTCCTGCGCTCTCTACCTTGCTTCCTTGAGCCTCTGGCAAAAATCTCTGCTGAGACAGAAAGGGGTATTTTTTTTATATACACCCCTATATATTATCCATTATCCATTTTTTGTATCACTCAGCCTTGTTACAATGCAGCCGCCCATCCCATGTGTTCCCTATTAAGGGTTAATAATATATAGGGGTGTATATAAAAAAAATACCCCTGTCTGTCTCAGAGATTTTTGCCAGAGGCTCAAGGAAGCAAGGTGAATGGTTAGAGTTAGGACCCACCTAGGGGGTCTGTCTTGACGTTGGCAGGTGGGCTCATCCTCTCATGGCCATTGGAGGTAACTAAAAACCCTCCATTCGTTTAAAAAATACATAGGGATTAAGGAGAGAGCACAGGTAACTTGTTTTTCTTTGGTTTTCACTGAGTGTATGTGTTTATGTATGTATGTGTTAATGGGTATTCACTGTGTGTTTGAGTTTCTGTACTGAGTTTGTATCTGCATGTTGTGTGCGTTTGTATGTGTGTGTCTAGAACATTGAGTGTATGTGTTTTTGGGTGATCACGAAGTGTGGGTGTTTCTGTATGGGTCACTGAGTCCGTATGAGTGAGCATGTGTATCTGAATGAGTCAATGTGAATGTGTGTACAAACATGGGTCAATGAAAAGAACAAAGTTTATTTTAAAAAAAAATCTAAATGTATATGATTCTGAGAATAATATGCATACTTATATATATGGATGTATTTTGTGTATTAATATACACACACACACACACACATATATATATATACACATATATATATATATATATATATTTTTTTTTTTTTAATTCTTTATTTTCATAGTGCATAGATAGACATACAAGCTTGTTATGCTACGACCTCAGTAACAAGCACTTGGTACATACATCTAGATACAGTGTCATAGCATGTGAGAAAGATGCACATTTTTATGGTGTTAATACACAGGCTAAACTAGAGGTCTCAACTTGAGACCTGAGTGAGTATACGGTTAAAGGGACACTATAGTCACCTGAACAACTAAAGCTTAATGAGGTTGTTCAGGTGAGAACTACAGCTCCCTGCAGCCGCTCTCATGTAAACACTGTATTTTCTGAGAAGATACATTGTTTATATTGAAAGCTAGGAATACCTCCAGTTGCAGTCACTCAGAGTGAACCAGAGGCTCTTCTGAGTTGTGATTCAGTATCTCCTCCCACTGCATGCAGACACTGAACTTTCCTCTTAGAGATTCATTGATTTAGTTCATCTCTATGAGGAGATGCTGATTGGCCAGGGCTGTGTTTGAATCATGCTGGCTCTGCCCCTGATCTGCCTCCTTGTCAGTCTGAGCCAATCCTATGGGGAAGCACTGTGATTGGATCAGGCTATCACATGTCAGCAGACTGCTTGTATTTCCTGAATCTAACAGCATGCAGAGTTACAGCTTCTGGCTTGAATACAATTTACAAATTTTTACTATATTTATGGAGGCATGAGAGGCCCAGGGGGGCTAGATGGTCGTGTTAACACTATAGGGTCAGGAATACATGTAGTTGCACTGGTGACTATAGTGTCCCTTTAAAGAAAAATAATACGAACAATCACGTGTGTCAAGCGTGAAGGTGCCAGGGTTAGTATGTTAAGCATAAAACATAGCAGCTTGTAATGACATTTTAGCAGACAATTATGAGTGTCTTGAGCGGTATGGCTAGAAAATGTTGCGAGATAAAACATTGCATTGTTATTGTAGTTAACACATATAGGCAATATATGCAGTTTAGTAACCTAGGCTTTAAGTAAGTGTCAAGTAATGAGCTTGGCTAGTAGGTGGCATGAGAAAAAAAAATAAAGAAAAAAAACACCAAGGTGTGAAGCGTATAGCATGAGCGTAGAACAAGATAAGTCCCCAAGCCAGGCAGAGGGATGCGTTTTAATCGTGGAGTGGGTAGCCTGAACAGCTGGTGAGGTAGGCAGACTTGGCCCCGATATCCCCAGAGGGTAAGGTGCGTGGCCAATGAGTCCTGTAGGCCCAGGTTAACCTATGCCAACCAGGATGTGTCAAGTCCCGTAGCCAGGAGGAGTGTTGCGGGCAGTCATAGCTTGAGGAACGTTGGCAGTTTAGGCCTCTCAACCCAGTCAGGGTTCCCCCCGGTAGCTCAAAGATGGCAGGGGCTCTGGTGTTAGCCCGCTGTCTTTGTTGCTGTCCGGCTGCTTTGCGAGGAAGCAAGTACTTGCGGAGTGTCTGATCTTCGCGCCATTGAGTAGGTTGTTGTGCAGACGGGAGACGTCGCTTTCTCCGGCGCCGGATGCCAGCATGCTTCGGTCCAGGGACTGCGTGTCTGTGTTGAGAGCTTGGAGGGGGCATAGCAGGTAAGCAGTCGTCCACTGTGTGTGTTGCAGCTTGCTTTAATCTGTGTGCCAGAAGGCATCGAAGCCAGCCTTGCTAGGATATCGGGCACTGGTTGGCGTTCGCCATTGTGCTTGACTCTGGTACTGCGAGGTGCTTGTGTGGGTTCATCTCCTGCCTCTTGTATAGCCGGACTGCCTCCCAGGGTTGGACCAGGATCACCCCCACCGGTCCGTGGGGGGAGGGGAGAGCATGGTGTCTGTGGGTCCGCTGATGTATGGACAAGGAAAGCGTCCGTCTCTCCCCAGTTCCATCACCTGCAGGCCGCGGCCAGACTTCTCAGGCATTTGTACCCCAAAGTGCTCAAGTGAGGTATCGCAAAAATCACCAGGGCCCCCCTAAGTATGGGTAGGGCATTCTGACGTTTGCCTGAGCTTGTTGTCAGTAGTTTTTATTTTTTAAGATTAATCAGTATATGCAGTGGGAGCCCGGTGAACACGCGTCTGCTCAAGGAGCTGGTCAGGCCCGGCCCCCTGTGTATTAATATCTATATCTGTGTATATAAAAGGCTTACTTTTTTATATTAAAAATAGAAATCCAGCGCACTCACTTATCAACTAAACAGCTACTTTGATGCTGACAGATTTGACTAGTTTTATTAAAAACACCTAATCTAGGCAAAAAATAATGGGGGTTTAGTTACACTATATGATCATACATTGCATAAGCCTGCCACAAGCATGTTTAGGTGAGTGCAGCCAGCCCCTTGTTTTCCCATATATATTAAGTCTAGCCAGCTCCTTGGTTTTGCACCGCCTCCTGTCACAGGTGTCTCATCTCAGGACCCTATTTAAGCCTTGTACTGTAGAGAACTCGAGATGGAAGGATTTCCCCAAGTGAGTAGCTCATTTAGTAGACAGTTGGCAGTGAGAGTAGGACCTGCCAAAGATGGGGTACATTGACGTTTGTGGCAGGCTTATGCAATGTATGATCATATAGTGTAACTAAACCCCCATTATTTTTTGCCTAGATTAGGTGTTTTTAATAAAACTAGTCAAATCTGTCAGCATCAAAGTAGCTGTTTAGTTGATAAGTGAGTGCGCTGGATTTCTATTTTTACTGTACTTATTGGCCTCCAGCAGCACCCCATTTAACCATGTTTAGGTGAGTGCAGCCAGCCCCTTGTTTTACTTTTTTTTATATACCATTATGTTTATAATATACACAAAAAATAATATAATACACATATGTTAATGTATGAATAATAAGTAACATTGGCTTCATACTCCTAGTTATTAACGAATATCCAAATTTTATTATAAGACATGAAGGCTCATATTGCATAACCCTTTCTTGACTTTTCACCAATAGCAACAAAGAATACAAAACAGAATGAAAAAATAATGCATAAATAGTAACATAGGCCACTCCCAGACAAGTCCCAGTATAATAGTAGGATAATAGTAGGCACCACGCTCAGATCTCCCTCTTTCTTTCCTGCTCCACAATCAGATAAGTACCTAATTTTCTCTGTTCTGTGGGTTTTTTGCTAATTTGGTTATTTGTTAGTATTTGCTGTTATATTACATGTATTTACTATGTTTATGGTAGTTTTAGGGTCCCAGACCAGCTAAAGGCTCTCTTTTTACCTGTTTGGTGGGGGTCTTTTGTTGTACCCCTGTCATTTCTAATTTTTTCTATTTTCTTTCATCTATACTTGCGTTCTTTTCCTGTTTTGGTACCTGCTTTCTGAGTTTTTCTGCCTTTGTCCTGCTCTGTTTTTCTTCTGGTGCCCCTGTGTTTTCCCTCTGTTTCTGGGGCTCCCTGGAGTCATGGACAGTTTTTGGCCCCCCTGTTTGGTCCTGTTTGACTGTGTGGGATTGACCTCCGACCATTTGCCTGAACGAACGCCTGAACTGCTTGTTTTGCAGCCACGTTCGGTTCACAAACCATATTAGGCGTTCGCGGATTTGTAACCGCACATTCAACTGTTCTTATTTGTTTGCGTGCTTTGACTTACTGGACGCGTTCGCATCCATTCGGTAATAGTTTTTGCCTCCCGCATGTCTTGCAAGCTTTGGGGACTTTGTTTTACCTTGCCTACCTTGTGTAGTTGCTTCTGGTCTGGGCCCTGGTGAGATCTCTCCTACTTACCTTTTTCCCTGGTTTGCTTAGTTTGGGTGATTAACCCTTACTGTGCTGCTTACTTTAGAGCTGTTGGAGTTAGCTAATATATATTTTCATACTCTTTAGTGTGGGTCATTGTATCATGCCTAAACTTAGGGTGCCTGCCTGTTCACCTACCACTGGAGAGATGGATACCCTACGCTCGGCTCCCCGCCCTCGTGGGTGGGCCTGCCTGGCCATGACGAGGATGCGCAGGCCTCAGTGCTACAGCCCTCAGTTACGGAGGCCATTATGGCGTCCATGTCATCAGTCCGGTCTCAAACTATCTCACATGCCCTACTCATGCGTCCGGCGTACGCTCCATTTTCTGAATCCACGATGCGCCACGCCCCAGAGAGCCTTTCTGCGCCAGGCACAAGGTACAAGAGCACAAAAAGAGAGTGACTCTGACTCAGAAATTGGGTCTAGTTAGGAGGCTAGTGAGGAGTCTGTGAGAGACTCGGAGAGGGAGTTGGGCCTTCACCTCTTTTCCTCTGCTCAGGCGGAGATGTCTGGATGCGATCTGGGGGCTGCTCCTTCCGCGGATGCGGGGACTAGCCTCACAGACCCATTGGGCGAGCCCTTATTCGACCTGGATGAGCTCCACCATCCGAGGTCAGCTGAGTTGCTCCCTGCGGACTATGTTGCCCGATACCTTGAGAACTGGGTACGGCGCCCACTCAGCAAGGTGGCCCGCAAAAAACTTAGGGCAGAGTGTCCCAGGCCTGTAGTGCCTAACAAAGTATGTGACCCCCTGAAGGTAGACCCTAAGATGACCCAGTGCCTGGCTAAATTGGGTTGGAACCCACACAAGGGACTGGATTCGACAACTTGATGTGCTTGGTCCGCTTGTGAAATGATTTGACTTGGAGGACGACGCCAGAGCCGAAAACCGTATGGTAGACTTGGAGGAATTCCGTGGTTAGATCCAGAGAGCGATTTGCATCGCCAGGAGTGTCAATGCTCCAGACGCCCATACGGTGAGTTTACATACACCTCAAGTTTTTTCTCATGTTTGTGTAGGGGGCAGACTCCGTCATTTTTCCCCAGTTTGGTCAACAATTACCTCAGACACGTGGGTATTCGGCGCTGATCGAGGTTTTCATATAGAACTCGTGAGCACGCCTTTGGACATTCCAACTCCTTGGCCGATCTGTTTCTCACTCAGAGACCGCAGGTTGATCAACGAGGAATTGTCTGCCTTCTGCGTCAAAGAGGCAATCGAGCTGGCCACCCAGTCGGCGGTCTTGGCCAGATTGGCGAGAGAATTTTGGGAGTTCTGTCTAGCTCGGAATTTGGTAGTCCAAGCGGAATATCTACCAGGCTTACACAATGTCCAGGCGGATTGGAATTCACTGTATCTTTCGGACAACAGCGACTGGAAATTGGACGCGGAGGTGTTCTCAACTGTATCGTTTCTCTGGGGTCCTTTTGTTATCGACCTCTTCGCCTCACAGCTCAACGCCCAGCTCCCACGGTTTTTCAGCTGGAGACCAGACCCGGCGGCAGAGGCAGTGGACGCTTTCCTGCAGGACTGACAAGGGGGTCTCCTGTATGTGTTTCCCCCCTTCTCCATGATTCCACACACACTCCTTCAGGTTCGATGCCAAACAAACAGAACAGAAGTTGAGGGAACCATGCTCCTTTTTGGGGGATGCAGTCGTGGTTCCCTCAACTTCTGGAGATGTCAGTGGATTGTCCCAGGCTGTTGTCATCTTTCCCATGCCTGCTTCGCGATCCGGCAGGTGGTTGTCACCCTCTGTTGGTGGACGGATTCCTCCTTCTCATGTCATAGCGGATTTCAGGGGACCCTGGGAAGTCCAGGGGGTTTCGGAGACTACGTAACGATTGTTGGTGGACGCATGGGCTCCCGGAACTAGACGATCATATGGGTCAGCTTGGCGAGCTTGGGCTGGCTGGTGCCTGGTGGGGGACGTGGATCCCTTTTCAGCACCTGTGACAGCAATTCTGGAATTCCTGACTTCTCTGTTTGATGCTGGCATGGCTTACTGAAGATCAATCTGTACAGGTTGGTAATATCTTCGACCCACCGTGGTTTTGAAAGTTGCCCCATGGGTCAACATCCTTTAGTATCTTGACTCCTACGTGGCTTCTGTCTTTCCCATCTGCTTAGGCCGCATTATTCATCCACTTGGGATGTCTCGGTTGTTCTGTCTCTTCTCTCTGCCTGGCCTTCTAACTGGGATCTCTCATTACGCCAGTTGTGGGTGTGACAAACTAAACATCGTCACTGGTTCTTGGAGGAGACTGCTGGCCAGCCTCTTAGCCTGTGACTGTGGCCCCTGCAATAGACCTTGTTAAAATACTTTGAAAGGGCTCTGTTCATGTGAGTAATGTACTTTTGTACTCCAGACAGAGAGTCTGGAACTGTTCAAAAATAAGACTTCCAGGAAATTCCTGAACTGATCTGGGTGATTTTGGATATGTTGGTCACACAGATCAGGGCTATTGGTAACATTTGTGGGGTTTTATATATTTTTAGGGTACTTTTGGGGTGTTTTAAAAAAGTATTTTTTTTTTATTTGTGCTTGGAGATAATTGGATTAGAATTAGTACAATTACTGATCCAATTATCTCCCGAGCAGGGAGGAGTGATTGTATGTTTGTTATGGGACTTTGGCCCGTGTTTGTGAGCAAGTGGCTATTAAAAAAGACTGGACATACCCCATTTGCAATACCTTGGCTTGTCTACTATTGCAAATGGTATGCACTCATTGGGGTAATTTTCATTCCTGGGCTACCAATATGGTCTCAAAGGCAGCGTAACCAATCTTGCGAATTTCAATGTGAAAAAACTGAAAACTTTAACATGCTATATTTGACCCTATGACTTCCCAAAACACCATAAAACCTATACATAAGGGGTACTGTTTTACATGTGAGACATCGCTGAATACAAATATGTGTATTTTTTGCAGTAAAAGGAAACAGTATTATGACATTCACAGTTAGAATGTCACGTAGAACTAAACAAATTTTTTACATTCTTTTATCCAATTTTTTTATATTTTATTCATATTAAATTATGTTTTATACCTTAATATTTGATGGTAAATGAAAGCCCTGTTTCCCCTGAATAACTATATACAGTTGCAAGAAAAAGTATGTGAACCCTCTGCAATGATATAGATTTCTGCACAAATTGGTCATAAAATGTGATCTGATCATCATCTAAGTCACAACAATAGACAATCACAGTCTGCTTAAACTAATAACACACAAAGAATGAAATGTTGCCATGTTTTTATTGAACACACCATGTAAACATTCACAGTGCAGGTGGAAAAAGTATGTGAACCCTTGGATTTAATAACTGGTTGAACCTCCTTTGGCAGCAAAAAAGTCAACCAAACGTTTCCTGTAGTTGCATATCAGACGTGCACAACGGTCAGGAGTAATTATTGACCATTCCTCTTTACAGAACTGTTTCAGTTCAGCAATATTCTTGGGATGTTTGGTGCGATTCGCTTCCTTGAGGTCATGCCACAGCATCTCAATCGGGTTGAGGTCAGGCAGGGCTGCCATCAGAAATTTTGGGGCCCCTGACAAAGCACAAGGTCTGCCCCCCCCCCACGCCATACCTAGTCCGCTGACAATGATGCGGGACTGAATGTGGTGTGTATAGTGGAAGTGAATTAGAATGTGTGTAATGGATGTAGTGTTTGTGTGTATTAGATACTGTTTGTGCAGTGAATGCAGAGTGTGTTAGTGTAGCGGATGCAGTGTGTATAGTGAACGCAGAGTGTGTTTGAGTAGTGGATGTAGTGTGTGTACAGTGATGTAGTGTGTGTTTGTGTAGTGGATGTAGTGTTTGTATGTACTAGATGAAATGTGTTTAGTGGATGCAGTGTCTGTAGTTGATGTAGTGTGTGTATTAGACGCAGTGTCTGTGTATAGTGAATGCAGAGTGTTTCAATTTGTGGTGGATGTAGTGTGTGTACTGTGAATACAGGATGTTTGTGTAGTGGATGCTGTGTGTACAGTTAATGCAGAGTGTGTGTCAGTATAGTGAATCCAGAGTGTGTGCATAGTTTAGTGAATGCAGAGTGTGTGTTAGTGTGTAATGAATGCAGAGTGTGTGTTAGTGTGTAGTGAATGCAGAGTGTGTCAGTGTAATGAATGTAGTGTGTGTGTTAGTGCAGTGAATGCAGAGTGTTTGTAAATGTGTAGTGAATGCAGAGTGTTTGTAAATGTGTAGTGAATGCAGAGTGTGTGTTAATGTGTAGTGAATGCAGAGGGTGTGTTAGTGTGTAGCGGATGCAGAGTGTGTGTTAGTGTAGTGAATGCAGAGTGTGGTAATGTGTAGCGAATGCAGAGTGTGTGTCAGTATAGTGAATGCAGTGAGTGTGTTAGTGTGTAGTGTATGCAGAGTGCATGTTGTATTAGTGAATGCAGTGTGTATTGTATTAGTGTATGCACTGTGTGTGTTAGTGTATGCAGTGTGTGTGTTAGTGTATGCAGTGTGTGTTGTATTAGTGTATGCAGTGTGTTGTGTCAGTGTATGCAGTGTGTTGTGTTAGTGTATGCAGTGTGTGTGTTGTGTCAGTGTATGCAGAGTGTGTGCTGTGTCAGTGTATGCAGAGTGTTGTGTCAGTGTATGCAGAGTGTTGTGTCAGTGTATGCAGAGTGTGTGTTGTGTTGGTGTATGCAGTGTGTGTTGTTTTGGTGTATGCAGTGTGTGTTGTGTTGGTGTATGCAGTGTGTGTTGTGTTAGTGTATGTAGTGTGTGTGTGTTGTGTCAGTGTATGTAGTGTGTGTATTGTGTCAGTGTATGTAGTGTGTGTGTTGTGTCAGTGTATGCAGTGTGTGTGTGTTGTGTCAGTGTATGTAGTGTGTGTATTGTGTCAGTGTATGTAGTGTGTGTATTGTGTCAGTGTATGTAGTGTGTGTGTTGTGTCAGTGTATGCAGTGTGTGTGTGTGTTGTGTCAGTGTATGTGTGTGTTGTGTCAGTGTATGCAGTGTGTGTGTTGTGTCAGTGTATGTAGTGTGTGTGTGTTGTGTCAGTGTATGTAGTGTGTGTGTGTGTTGTGTCAGCGTATGTAGTGTGTGTGTGTTGTGTCAGCGTATGGTGTGTGTGTGTGTGTGTGTGTGTGTGTGTTTTGTGTCAGTGTATGTAGTGTGTGTGTGTGTGTGTGTGTGTGTAAATGTCCAATGAGGAGGGGGAGGGGGCATCATTTTAACATTATTAATTAATTATTATTAATTAATTAAATTGTTTCTCCCCCCTCCCTGCTTACCTGTGTCTAGGGAGGGGGGAGATTCCATCCCTGGTGGTCCGGTGGCATGGTGGGGCCCCCCGGCTTCCTGTTACCGCAGAGGGGGCCCAGGCAGCACACAGCTTCTCCTCTTCTCTCCTCCAATAACTCTCGCGAGACCCGCGGAGCGTTGCCATGGCAACCGGGTCTCGCGAGAGTTATTAGCAGGGAGGAGAAGAGAAGAGGCAGTGTGCTGGGCCCCCTCTGCGGTAACAGGGAGCTGGGGGGCCCGCGGCTGCACACATAGATAGCGATATTCGCTATCTATGTGTGCAGGGAGGGAAAGTGGGGCCCAGGACTGCCAGAGCAGTCCGGGCCCCCCATGGCCGCCGGGCCCGTGACAACTGTCACGGTTGTCACCCCCTGATGGCGGCCCTGAGGTCAGGACTACTTCAGAAGGCGAATTTTCTTCTGTTTAAGCCATTCTGTTGTTGATTTACATCTATGCTTTGGGTCATTGTCCTGTTGCAACACCCATCTTCTGTTGAGCTTCAGCTGGTAGACAGATGGCCTTAAGTTCTCCTGTAAAATGTCTTGATAAACTCGGGAATTCATTTTTCCTTCGATGATAGCAATCCGTCCAGGCCCTGAAGCAGCAAAGCAGCTCCAAACCATGATGCCCCCACCACCATACTTCACAGTTGGGATGAGGTTTTGATGTTGGTGTGCTGTGCCTCTTTTTCGCCACACATAGTGTTCTGTGTTTCTTACAAACAACTCAACTTTGGTTTCATCTGCCCACAGAATATTTTGCCAGTACTGCTGTGGAACATCCAGGTGCTCTTGTGCAAACTGTAAACGTGCAGCAATGTTTTGTTTGGATAGCAGTGGCTTCCTCCCATGAAATCCATTCTTGTTTAGTGTTTTACGTATTGTAGATTCGCAAGTCAACAATTCTTAATCGTAGGTCTTCTGAGAGCTCTTTTGTGCGAGGCATCATTCACATCAGGCAATGCTTCTTGTGAAAAGCAAACCCAGAACTGGTGTGTGTTTTTTATAGGGCAGGGCAGCTGTAACCAACACCTCCAATCTCATCTCATTGATTGGACTCCAGTTGGCTGACATCTCACTCCAATTAGCTCTTGGAGATGTCATTAGTCTAGGGGTTCACATACTTTTTCCACTTGCACTGTGAATGTTTACATGGTGTGTTCAATAAAAACATGGCAACATTTCATTCTTTGTGTGTTATTAGTTTAAGCAGACTGTGATTGTCTATTGTTGTGACTTAGATGATGATCAGATCACATTTTATGACCAATTTGTGCAGAAATCCATATCATTCCAAAGGATTCACATACTTTTTCTTGCAACTGTATATATAAAATAAGTGTGGGTGCACATAATATGAAAGAGGCGTATTACACCTGAACCGACATATAATGCAAATTCAAGTTTTTGTTTTGTTTTGATCACAACGTGTACATTTGGCTCAGTCCTTAAGGGGTTAAAGGGTTACTCTAAGCCATGACCACTTTAGTGTTTGGAAGTGGTCATAGTGTATGGACCATATACAAGCAGAGTTTCAGTATGAATTGCTGGGCATACTTTGATATTTCATGCCACCATAGGTGTAACTCCACCAATGACCGTTTACAATACCTAGACCAGAACAAGACTTAAAGGACCACTCTAGTGCCAGGAAAACATACTCGTTTTCCTGGCACTAGAGTGCCCTGAGGGTGCCCCCACCCTCAGGGACCCCCTCTCGCCCGGCTCTGGAAAGGGGTAAAAACTTACCTTTTTCCAGCGGTGGGCGGAGAGCTCTCCTCCTCCGATCCTCCTCTTCTCCTCCCCGGCGGCTGAATGCGCACGCGCGGCAAGAGCTGCGCGCGCATTCAGCCGGTCACATAGGAAAGCATTCATAATGCTTTCCTATGGACGCTTGCGTGCTCTCACTGTGATTTTCACAGTGAGAATCACGCAAGCGCCTCTAGCGGCTGTCAGTGAGACAGCCACTAGAGGAAATAGGGGAAGGCTTAACCCATTCACAAACATAGCAGTTTCTCTGAAACTGCTATGTTTATGAAAAAATGGGTTAACCCTAGAAGGACCTGGCACCCAGACCACTTCATTAAGCTGAAGTGGTCTGGGTGCCTAGAGTGGTCCTTTAAGGCAGGCTAATTATTGTATATTCCATGCAGAGAGATTCATTGGCTGAGAACACTCAGTGAATGAACGTCATGATTGGCATCTGACTTCCTCAGATCTGCAGAAACCAAATGCCATTCAGCTGGCATTACAGTAAGCTCGGTGCCCGGTGGGACCCATGTAAGGGGACTGTAGTTGGTATTATGTTCAGAGTAACCCTTTAGGAATAAACAAAATAACTTTTATTTTAAACTGAAATGCCACAACATAAAGTCACTGGTTGTGTCTCATTACCAAACTTATAACATGTGAAGGTAATATGGCTGAAACGTTGTTTGCTCAGTAATGGGGCTGAAACGTTAGCTACTCTGAAATAGGGCTGAAACGTTGGCTGCTCTGTAATGGTTCTGAGGGGTTGGCTGTTCTGTTGCAGATCTCCTTAAAATAAATTGGTTCTTATAATTCCTGTCCTGTGAGTGCACTCTTACATGTGTGATAAATAATTATGAATTTTACACTTTTCTTTCCACCTGTATGCACTATGCTGCTGCGTGATAGGGCTTGCATAAAACATTTGTTTTCAGGGCTGCTCTTTATTCCCAGTCTGGACCGGCTACCTTTGGCTTTCTTTCATTCTTCATCCTTTGGTAGCATGCTGTGGAGCTGAAGGAGGTTATTGCCTGCCGGGGCACCATGCTACTATCCAGCGCAGGCTGGATGATACCCATCTGCCTGTTTTGTACATACAGTTTCTTTGCAATCTACAGTCTTTTGAGCCTTTCCTCAACCCATACCTACTGAGTCCGGAAAACAAAACTCACAGAGAAATACATGGGTGGCAGCAGGGCCAGCAGGGGACACTCAATGTTCTGGGCAGGGAGAGCTGGCAGTATCCCTGGCATCTCACACTGTACCTATAGAACTAATCAACATGATATGGCCTAATCTCAGTGAATAATTTCAATATTAATAGCTCTAAAACAAACCTGTGTTCCTTACGCTATAGTGTTCCTTTAAGAGGTTTTTGTAGAAATACACCCCATTATTCTATACTCTCCAATTAACTGTTTTAGCAGCATTTGTCTTCCTTCCATACCTTGTCTAGAATCTGTTGGCGCTATATAAATTGCAATAATAATAATAATAATAATAATATGCTTAAAATTTCTATTCAGCAGATCTACTAAGCTTTAGTATTGTATGTCAGCAAGTTTCCCATTTCTTTTCTAAGGAGACGGTGCTTCATCTCTCATTGAGTAATGAAGAGTGATTGAGTGCAATAGTTGAGTAACAGGTGGCTATGATGTGTTAAAGTTTAATACCTATGAGTAACATTTTTATATTCAAAAAGCTGTCTAATCTCTTTATTTTGGGGTTACTAAGAATGAGAGCTTTAATATAGTGGGAGGTATTGGATGAGTGGTTGTAGCTCAGGAGGGCGCTGAGAAAAAACTTTGCACAGAGCACCTAAAGGCCTGAGGCCTAAGGCATAAGGCCTGCACTGATTCATATATAAGGGTGTGATACTTTTTTTTAATTGCACACACCATGCAGCTTTTAGCATATTTCTACTGACCAACCTTAGGTAACAGGGTTTTGTGATCAACCATGTACATACCTCCTCCCCTCTTAGATACAGGGTGATCTTGCTATGTCTTCTAAGTGTGTCAACTTTTGTAGAAGCTTAGCCTACCTTACCACGGTTGTCAGACCACAACATTTTTATACCACTTGCTTTTCATACTCGCCCCGCCTAGTGAGCATCCACCATATTTGACCCAACCAAGCTAATTTGTAAGCCTAGGCGAGTGGGTTATAAGACGCGACCCTGGTATCTCCACTTTACTAAACTTCTAAGTACATGGTCCGCTACCCAAATGTGTCTGTTGGCCTGTTTAATTTGTATAACTAAATGTTTATGCTCTTTAACACACGCAAATGTCTTCTATGACCTGAGATAAATATAAAGAATAAAAAAGAAAAAAAAAAAAAAGTGGTGCAAGATCGGGCTGTCACCATGATTGATAAACCAAGCAGTGACAGGAACATTCCACTATAACAACACTTTTTAAAAAAATGTTCTCCAATGTTCTTTATAACTTAAAATTGACAAAAAATAAAAGGCAAAGAAAAAGCACGCAAACACCACTCCTGCAGGAGGTTATAACTATCTGTCAGTGCCTTTTGTTTTTATTGTCTCTCTCCAGGATACATAACACATTGTGACACTGTAATTGTCACCAGTGATTACACACTCATTCCCAATTTCCACCATATGTTTGGGTGGTTTACATTCTTGGCCTGTGTTAAGATGAGCTCCCGTCTGCTTGTAAACACGTTTGCAGCTCTGGTACAAAATAGGACACTGAAGTTGGAAAAGTGCTGTAAACATTTGCACAGGATGCAACATAAAAAACTATTTCCTGCCCCAGTCTGGGAAAGCAAATGGGAAATTTGGCTATAGCTGACACATTTAGAGATCTTTCCTTTGACACTATTTACACAGGAATAATAGGGCATGTACTTGCTTTATTTCTTGCGTCTATGTAATAAGTTCCTGTGAGAAAGTGCAAGAGGTGAGTTAGATCACTTTCAGGAGAGTTGAAAGACTGATGGCCAATGCATCTGTCCAGTACTTGATAAACCTCACATTTTACCACCCAAGTAAGAATCTGAAGTCTTAGCTCATGTTTACAATAAAAGAACTGATTAGATTTAATACCAAACAGCTTTCTGTTAATCAGAACTTCTCATTTAAGTCCACTTTGAATTCAGTAGAGAGTTAACTCGCAAGTGAAACTTGCCAGACCTGAGTGGATGAAGATTGTTATCTTCTAAATACACACATAGGTCATTTTGATGACCTGTTTATTCACTTTGAAGAGAAAACACTGTACTTTAATCATTAATCATTTAATCATTACTTTAAAGACATTGCTGAGGGGGAGCTTATCAAGGCTGGAGACACAAGTGGGGACCTGATGGTCCCCAGGTCTAATTTTTTTTTTTATTTTATTTTTTTTATTTAATTCTTTATTTTTGTCATGCAAATTAGATAGCAACAGGCATGAGGTACCCCAAAGGCAATCCTCACGCTTTTTCATAAACATTTGAAATCAGAATGGGGTATGTTAATGCATGCACAATTTTATAAGTAGTATTTAGTTTGGTATGTTTATTCACGCTCTGGTATCCCCTGACTGTTAAGCTGTAGTATAACATATGCAACTCAGGTAAGGTAGGTAACGCTTGGACGGGGATGCTTGTGTCTAGCGTGCTAGGTGTGACTGAGCTATTTGCACTTGAAATTATAAATACATCTGGCATTTGAGGGTACTGCACATTTTGTTAGAGTACATCTTACATGAGGTTATGATTTGTCCTGAGCTTGTCGAACTGCTTACAACTAGTAACATTTAACAGAAGGCTTTTGGCTAGGCTGTGCTTTAATGAGGTGTCCCGTTTGTGGACCTGCCCGCTGTGCATTAGGTGCTTCAGCTGTGTGCTTATAGTAAACAGGCATTTAAACTAGATAGTTTATAACAAACGATTAGTTGCTGGATGACAGTAAATGATAAGTAATAAGAAAAATAAACAGTCCAGTTTGGGGTTGATACCTATCAGTCTGTGGAGTAACAGCAAGGCACTAACTGAGACGTGCACATCAGGCTGCGTGTAGTTGGAGTTTCATCCTATCCCCTGGCTTGGCTTCTGCCCACTTCGATTTGTAAAAGTCTCAGTGGCCCCGAGCCTGTCGTTCCGTCTGCCCCAGATTTTTATTGTGCTGTGGTGTATCCAGCCGGTCTGCATAATGCAGGAGGTCGTCACATCAGCAAAATCTGGGCCCCATGGTGCGGACCTGCCAGCACGTGGGAGGCCGTGTGAGGCTGTGTACTGCGGGCGGTGGTGTCTCCTCCAGGGTCTACCCAGGCGAGGGTCTGCTGGTTGCTGGTGTCGGCTGAGGAGTTGCGGTGCAGTCTGCCCGGGATCCTTTGGTCGTGACCAGACCTGAATTGACACACTGCGCCACAGCTGTATCCCAGGTAGGTTTAGTTTTGCCTGGTGCTGGCGTGGGTGGGTTGCCACCATTAGCAGTGGTAGACTCTTGGGCTTTCGGGTTCCTCTAGTTCTCCGGTTGCCTGCTTTGATAACAGGTGGAGGCGTGCGCTTATGCTGGGGGTTCACCGGCACCGTGATGGTAACCTTGTGTGCCTTGGCCTGAAACTCCCGGATCTTTATCTTTCTCCAAAAACTGGCGAATAGCTCATCCAGCCTGGCTTCGAGGTCGTCTTGCTCTATGTCTCGAGGACATGTGTCGGCGGCCATTTTGTCTGGCTGTGCCGCTGCTCGCTGCTCATCAGATTGTACCCCAGAGGCTCGGGTAGGGAGGTTGCCCCTCAGGGCTGGACCGGGATAACCCCCGCCGGTCCAGGGGGGGGAGCAGGGCTTCAGTGGATCTTTACCACCAATGTTTGGGCGAGGAGAGCGGCCGTCTCTCCCCGGTTCCGCCATCAGTAGGCCGCAGCTATCCACCTTGGGTTCCCGGTCACCAAATCGCTCGTTACAGCGGGTCGCCCCTGTTGTAGGGAGTGCACCCCGGTTTGCTTAGTGTCTCTATTTTAGTGAGTATCTGTGTGGAATCGATAGGTAAGGCAGGGGCCCAGCTTACATGCGTCTGATCTGCTTGCTGGCTTGGCCCCGCCCCCCCCCCCCCAGGTCTAATTTTGACACCTATTCACTGTACTATTGAGAGATAAATAACACCTCTAATTACATCATCTATGACAGGGCCAAATTTGGAGGTAATTATACAGCACAGTGTGGAGGTATTATTGTAGGTGCAAGATTTCAAGACAGTGTCTGCAGGTTTAATGGTGAAAGTTTGGGGTGGTTGTTGCAGATATGGGGTTAATACAGCATGCTGTGGTGTTTAATACAGCAGGTATTTTATAAATATAATACAAAACTCCTACGAGTTTTGTAATCAGGATAGGTGGGTGGGTCTTCTAGGGGGTGTTGCCAATAACACAAGTTGTATCAGTCGTAACACCCACAATGGGGTGACCCAAATGGGAAGTTTGCATACTTGACCCTTGAAAGGGGCATGTCAAACATGGCAGGCTTATATACAGCCTCCTGGCCAGTCTCTTACTTGCAGGACCTTGCAAGGAGAAACATAGAAACTTAGGAGCACTGTTGAAGCACTATCTACAGGATCCAAGGGTCCACTGCACAGCGTGAGTGGGTCTAATGACATGCTCTAATTGTGCTGCCAAAGGGCAGTTTCAGGGAACCAAATCAGGGCAGTGGAACAAGACCCAAAACCGGACACCAGGGAACTAAATCAGGACAGCGGGACAGGACCCAAAATCGGGACTGTCCCATCGAAGTGAAACTGTTGGGATATTTATATATAGTTCTCTGAATTCATTAAAATATTTTGTATCATAATGTGATTCATAGAGCATGTTAGGCTTCAAGGTTGGACATAGGACATGGTTTAGGTATGAGCTAAAGTTATGTATGTTGGAGGAGCTGTACAATTTACCCTTGGGCTGAAGCCTTTTGTCTTTTTGACGCCTAGCAATGCATGTGCCTTACTTGCTTGGAGTTGTCTTATTTTTCTAGAATGCAAGCTTTAGAACAGAGCTTTCTATACTTCTCTACCACTCTGTAGCTATGTGTATGCTTTGTTAACTTCATGTAATATCTGTTAAACAACTGACTTCTCTTTAGAGACCAAAATGCATAGAAAATACAGATTAAGGAAAAGGTCACACACAAAAATAGTTAAATTCTTTTACAAGGCTAACTAAAATCACCTATTTAACCAAACAAATATGGGGATTCAGTTCCATTATATGGCCATGTTGTGTTAAGGCCACCACTACACTACAATACCCAAATATCGGTGGGTCCTACACTAATTGCAACATGGGAGACAAATTAAATAATGCGCGTTAAAGTGTATTTAATTAATCTGTTAAAAGAGCATTGTGAATATATATACTGCAAAGTCCCTATATTTGTTTGCTAAGATAGGCGATTTTAAGTAGCCTTGTACTGTTTTTTTTTGTGTGTGTGCTGTTCTTTAATCTGTGTTTTTTTATTAAATAGTTCACTGAGTGTCACAGAAATAGGACCATTACTACCTTATCACAGTGTTTGGACTACCACTCTAAGAAGAGTGATGCACTTAGATTTTGCTATATGATGAACTCAAAAGTGATAGAATCAGTAAAGGGTTTAGTACTGAATACAACAGCATATTAAACTCATAGGAATGAGATTTTCCAAAAAGTTACATGTATTGCCACTTTTGCACATACTTACCTCATCAATAGGTAAGTGATACATAAGCTTTTAGTATGAAGTTATGTGCAGCAGTTTATCTCATTTTTAATTCATCTCACTAAGCTCTGTATATGGCTAAATAAAATGTATATATTTAGTGTTAGAAGAGAGTAGATGTCTTGAATATTGTGAAAATTTGAACACGTATTTCTACTCGTATGTCAGTTTTCCCTGTGTGAAGCATACATGTTGTTGTAATGTCAACGTGTGTTTAAACTGTTGAATCATCGTTACAACTATTGTAACAGAAAAGATGACTACCACAGCGCTGTATGATGTTCTACCATTGGACTTCCTCTCTGCCTTAAGCATTTTTACGGGATCTGTGTGATTGTGTGATGCAAATTAGTGGTTTGCTGAGGTCACTTCCCCTCTTACTTCCAGTTAACCCTATTACAATGACACAAACTAACAGAACCCCGTGGTTTACAGGCCTTTTGTTGGTGTCACCTGTTCCTGAGCTGTTATTTCTGTTTTTTTGTTTTGTTTTAACAGCCAATGGGTGGACAAATAACAGTTTATACTTTCCCCTTTTTTCAGTTACCATAATATGTGATTGAAATTAAGATAATTTATTGACACACACTATCAATGGAACTGTAGTGGTTTTACAGTTAGATTACGTATCACTAGTTAGAATCCTTGTAAAGATTTCTCGCATACTAATCAATATTAAATTATTCTTAAGACCAGTGGTTTTCAAACTTTTTAGGTTCAGGGCACCCTTAATATCTCAGTATTTTTCCAAGTCAAAATTTCTAGATTGTATATCTGTACAGCGCTGCGGCATTTACTGGCGCTATAGTGTAATGCACAGTGTTGGTGTTTGAAGGTGTGCTTGTATATAGTTTTAGCGTTTTAATACAGGGGTGTGTTTGTATGTAATGTTTGCGCTTGATTGCAGGGTTGTGTCTGAATGTAATGTTAACTTTTAAATGCGGATGTACATTTGTGTGAAGTATGTGTGTTTGTATATTTTTTTAGTTTGAATGCATGGGTGTGTTTGTATGAATATTTGTGTTAGATTGTGCTTGTATGTTGTGCTGGTGTTTGACTGCTCAGATGTATGCACATACACTACCACATATGTAAAATCAATGAGAAGAACAGTCTCGGAACAGTAAGTCCCGGTTACTGTGTGCTCACAACACCCTCCGTTGGGGGCCCCTCACACAGATGAAACTCCGGTGTGGTGCTGTGTCCCGTTCCTGCTATCCTCAAGTCCTGAATCAATCACGCCAAAGGTAGGGTGAGGATATAAGGACACAGCTCAACCCTCAGTACCCGAGAGCTAACTACCAGGGGATCTGCCACAACCCTGCCACCTATATGAGAGGGAGGCCACTCGTTCAGGCAGTCTACCCAGTTAGTATCAGACCTCACCGGGCTGGGGGAGCACACCAGTCTGCGCACCCGTATCCTCTCCACGCTACCAATACCGCGGCCGGAAACTTCAAAAAAGGTACCTATGAAATTAAAGAGACAGCTCCTGTTGGAAAATCACTGACTTAGAGTCTATGCGTTTTGTCCCACAACGCAACTTTCTCAAGACAAAGTCCCGTTGTGGGACATGTGCTGCGGTCATCTGTGTGTATACTCTGCTGTAACTGGGGAGAGAGTGATCTCACTTGTTTTGTAACTATGTACTTGACGTCCGTTATGCAGACTATATTTGATAGAATGTTATTAATGTTCTTTGTTCTAATATGCACACTTTATTTTATAGACTGGGGCTGGGGGACGGATGGATGTCCTGGATTGACGGCGGGGTTGCCGGCGCCGGCCGTGGAAGTGCATTGACAAGCATGAAGAATAATTTTTGTGATACTTGTTAATCTATGGGATGCACGGTAGACAGACAGAAAACTGTCTGATAATTGCATTATATGTACAATATATGTACAGTATATGTACAGGGCTTTTGCCACCTGGAAGAACTTCTATTATTGCTGTGACGTCATTGTGAAAGCTTGTATAGTAGTCTCCTTACAGTCTGGTATCTTCACCTGTGCACTGTGGAGTGGGAAGCTTATTTGAACATTATATATTCCTGCTCTCTTTGAGCACAGAAAAGAGTTCTCGATCACAACCACGGCTTACCCACAGCCATCCCATGATGCTCTGTACAGAGTTCCATTCATTTGGAGGGGCAAATGAGGGCACACAACATTATGTAGATGGGGATGTGTTCCACCATGCCTACTTCCAGACACCACCGGTTTAAATCAATATAGCATTTAGAAAGCTAAAGAATTATTATTATTATTTAATCAATTCATTTTGTGTTTTGCATTTAATTGTGTGTTGGTGTCAGCTATCTGGTTTCCCATATCTATAGGCTTACGTTAAAAACCTTTTCCTGATTTTACAGCTAATTGCGTCTCCTTTTACACGTGCTAACCATTAGTATTGGATTCCAAGGGAAATCTGTGAAATTATCCTCGATGGTAATAGCACATTTAAAATTACAGTTAAACTAAGGTATTTAGTGATGGTTATACTATTTCAAGTAATTGTTGGGGAAGTTCCATTGAAGAAAACGTTTCCTTGTCAAAATGAAATAACCATGTGGTCATGGAGACTTTGAAGAAAAGTATATCAAGTATCCTTTTGTTACATCCCAGTTACTGCATACAGGGAAACAGAGCTCCACATTTCGTTAGCCATAACCATATTGTATTGGTGTGTTTATTTTAGCCAGCTATTCTTTTCAGCACTTTCCTCTTAAGAATTAACAGACAGAACAAGAGCTCAAGGTGCTAGTAACCCATTGTTGGCTACAACCAAGGAAGATTAGATTGGTAGGCTAAATTAAGATTAGAAAAAACAAAAACAAATGAAATCTAACCTGCCCTGCATTAACCACTGTGTGCCTCTTCTATCCTTGGTCTCAAATCTTATTGACATCTCGTTCAATACTTCCATGATACATTTTCTTTTTATACCAACATTTTCTACCAAAATATGCCTTTCCTAAGTAAAAAATTATTTGTTGGGGTGAATGTATCTACTGTGGCCAATACATTACCTTTCCCCTCTAATTCAAAGTACTCTATAATGGTAGACACACCTTTACAGTAGAGAGATCATTTTATTTATCAAAGTGTTCCGTTCTAGAAAAGGTTGCAAAAATGTAAAAGGGAAGGAGTCACCAATAAAATGGGCCTGCTTAACTTTTTCTACTCTAGACCACTTTTTAGAACAGAACAGTTTGATAGCCTGTAATTATTGTGCCCTCTACTCATAAGGCCTTTTAGCTACTGGACTTGGGTATGATTTAAAGTGTGAAACATACGTCAGCACTTCATAAAAAAAAACCACACACACACACACACACACTAATCTAGTACTCAATGCAACATCTGCTTTGAAACAAAATGTTTTTCACCACCTTCTGGTCTAGACACCATAACCACAACATCACGCTGTCGTGGTTATGCTGCTAAAAGTCAATCAAACAGTTTTGGAATGGTTTGATACTTATGCCAGTTCCCTTAAGTGTCTAAAATGGAAGCCTAACTTCTGCCGTAGATGCACCAATGTTGTCCATATTTGGACTAAATGCATTGGCTGGGAATGTCAGCTGATGCTCTCAGCCAATAAATTCCATCCAAACATCAGTACAATTGGCATCTCTGATGAGGAAGAATGAATTCTGGCATAAACTGTATCAGAACAAAAAGGCTAATCTACGACTACCTTGGGGCCCTAGATAATGTCAAACCATTTGACAATGGTATGAATATGTAATGTCAAATGACACCAGGAATTCCTGAAACCACACCCACAGCAGTGTTTAGTAGTGGTTATAGTGCATAGACTGCTGCTTTAAAGGTGGTTTATAACTGAAAACACAATTATAAAACAAATTATTTCTGTGTCAACATGAGAACATGTAGAGCAATTACTACAACAATAACAGTCACTGTATTTTCCTGGCCTCTACTTGAGGGTACTTGTCATGATCAGAAATAAAATAGGCAGATACAGGAATACTAACCCCGTCACCCATGTTTCCAAAAAATCTAAGCCGGGAAATATGTCACAGAAAAATATTTTACTTATCATGCACATTTCAGCTCTGATTGCACACAAATAAAAAGCAGAAGTAATACAAGATGAGTCAGTACCGTGAGAACTGAATGTTTTGTGCTTGTTTATATGGCACATACAGACACAGTGAAATCCCATCCTGAGAAAGGCCCATGAACACACCATTCAAGAAAGTCCCGTGTAAGACAATGCCTACTCTGTGTGTGGAAGCGTTGCCAACCCTAGCATTCTTAAACTGGTTATGAAGTAATAATTTGGGTTTCAAAATAGTGATTGAGCAATTTGTCAAAAGCCAAAGCTAAAACATTTTCACATAGTATGAAGCAATAAATACATATAATTATATGAAACAAATATATCTATATGTGCAGGACCATGTTTTCAAAATGGCCTCTCCATTTCAGGAGCCCATTGTGATGGTTTTTGCTTTAATAGTTTACTTGAAATTGATTTATGATACAATTTGCTAAATCTTAGAAATGAATTCAAATGAAACCAGAGCACCAGCACTCATTTTCAATGTTTTATTCAATAGTGTACATTCCAGAGAAGGGACAAGTTCTACTTTAATGGAAAGTGTAAGAAAGGACGTTTTAAACAGATTACACAATCTGTAGGGTAGATTTCTGAACTTGAAATCAGATTTAAATCCAAAATTTGAGTTAAAACATATAATCAAATATAGATTCCCCAAATTCCCAATGTGAGCTTTTTTTTTTTTTTTACACAAATCTACAAAAAAAGAAAAACAATGAAATGGAAAGTGAAAAAGCTAGAATAATATACACCATCTGTAAAATGTAAAGCTATGGTCCTCTTTGCTATACTAATGTTGATAAAGAGTCAGGATAGACGTAAAATGCGTACACAGCCCTCTTAGGTATTTAACCTAATTTTTCAACTCCCTGTCCTCCCCCATTCCAGCACGCACGCTGTTAACCTACTATTTTATTTTTTGCATTGATGTTTATATTTTGGTCTACACACTATTTCTTATTTTATTGTTAAATTTGAAGCCCTGTTGTTTATGAGGTCTGCATGTTATTTATATGTCATGTAAGAATTTTTTAACCTATAAAGATGCACTACTTCTTAACAACATTGCGTATATATTATGGCTGGCAGTGAGTGCGGACCTTTTGGAGCAAGGTGGTTATCCTCTTTGCTATATGTAATTCTAAAAGGCTACAATCAGTGCATGCGTTCTCCTAATAAAGTTTGCATGAAGGGTAAAGAACACTTTATTGTCAAAATGTAACAATGTGGGGGGGCGGAGCCAGCTTCTGAACTGGAAAGTCGCAACTCACCGCAGCTCCGAGCGCCGTCCAGATAAAACGGCTATTTCTGCGGCAAAATCATCTCCGGAGTCCGGAGAAAACGGACCCCTGCACGCCCCAGACCATGGGGAAGAAAGCTAAAAAGCACAGAACCGACCCAGGCTCCGGATCCAAAGATATAGGCGCTTACATGCGCCCGACCCAGCGACATGAGCTCGCCAAGATGGCGCCGGCTGAGGCCTACACCTCGCAGCTGTCAGAAGCACCAAGGTGGCACAAATTGCTACAGAAGCAACTTAAGGATCCCTACAGAAACAGTGCAATACATTGACAGCACAATTAGCAGGCATGGAAGACAAAGCTAAGGCACGGAACGTGCGTATACGGGGGGTACCTGAAATAACCAACGCAGGAGAATTACCACATTACTGCAGACGGCTCATAGCCACGTTGCTGATCCCAAAACAGGCGAAACAGGTCGGAATTGACTCCTGCTTCCGTCTCCCTAAGGCCGCCAAGGCACCACAGGATGCCGCACGGGATGTGCTACTTAAACTAGTTCGGGACTCAGACCGGGGGGCCCTTATGGGTGCAACAAGGGGCACCCCCACGATCTCCTTTGAAGGTGCAAGCTTGACACTATACAGAGACTTATCACGACACACTATCACATGGCGCAGAACATTCCACCAAATAACGCAGCACCTCCGAGAGAATTCCATCCCATACAAATGGGGTCCCCACAGGCTGATGGTAGACCATGCTGGTAAGACGCACCTCCTGACGAGGGCTTCAGAAGCACCAACCTTCTTCCAAACACTGGGTCTCCCAGCGCCGGTGAGCATCACTGACACCCGTCCACCGTGGAACGTCGCAGACATCACACACTTTGTACCCAGAGGAACGTTGCCGAGAGCTGCAGACCTACCGACCTGAGCCGAGCAGATATCCACCTCTATAACATGTCATAATGTACTTTGCAGTATGCACTAAAACACCCAGTTGAAGGCCTACTAGGCCCATAGCATATACCAGTTCCTAAGCACAACTGCAGGTCTTTTCCATTATGATAGTCACATGTTACAGCGTTTATGTTCTTTTACGTTACTCTTATATTGCCTCTGTTTAGGAGATACAATCTCAACCTGGCTCTGTAAGCGGACAGCCAATGAAATGACCTAAGCCATCCATCCCCCCACCCCCCTAACCCAGACCATGTTGGGTTCCAGCTTACTTGACGATAGCCCTCACTGCGAGGAAGGCGACCACCTGACAGTCAGGGGCCGATCATAAAGCATGCAAATGGCCATGGGTAACCACAGGCCACATTATCTAAACGTCTCCGACCCCCGACGCACTTATCCTAAATCAAGCATGTCACCCCACATCCTTTGGCAGGGTACATCAAGCATCCCACCCGAGCCCCCCTTGACATTACCACAGAACTTTCTTCGCACAGGCTAGGGGGATTAACCTAACCTGACTCATAAAATTCAAATTGGGTAGACGTAGCACCTGTGCAACTTTGAATACCATAATAATTCTCACATATGTAACTTGTTATATACTATTCTTTTGTGCACATGTTGTACCTTGAGTTCTTCGCTTGCAAACCCTCAAAAATAAAGAATTAATAAAAAAAAAAAGTAACAAGTAATAATGTGAGACATTTATCATAAAAGGGTGTAACATTTAACAATTTAAGCAAGCAAAAAAAAAAAGACAAGTAGCTTTACATTGAAATCAGAGACTTATCATTGCACAACACTCAGACAGAACGCTGGTAAAGAGGTATGTGGAGGTAGCAGGCGCAGTCTAGTAATCCCCTGAGCATGTTTGATTGAAAGCTGAGGGGTGTTAATTTTATTTTTATAAAAAAAAACTTTTTTATAAAATATCTGATTTCTCATAGACTTTGACACTTTTATAGAGTGCTTTAATGGGATTCTACTCACCCATAAAGTACTTTAAAAAGCTGGAATACTTTATGGGTATGTGGTGGTCCTTTAAACCATGGCCTTTTTTTTGTAAGAGGTTAAATGGTGGAAACGTAGTGCAAACGTAGTAATATTTTAAACGCTGACGTTTACTGCAATTAGAATAGTTAAGGGTAAGAGCATGGAATGAACATCCTATATTTTAGAGATTACAATCTACTGTACGAGTCAGACTATGCCACAAGTAAGCAGACAACAATTCCAATATCCGTACGTGATGTGTGCAAGTAAATCTCTGCTCATTTTGTGATTACAAAGAACAATGTGTTGGAGTAAAATGAGGGGAACAACACTATGATCTCAGACATTGCTGGCCTGAGTCGCATGTGTTCCTTTAATGCAATGGATCTCGATGTATCCGGTTTGAACAAATGGTCCAGTTGCAAGCTGGTCTGCTTGAATAACAAAGAGACAGCTGATCTGCTGCGCTAAAAATAACAATGCCTTATGTGCAGAACGTCAAGAGTGAGTTGTATTTAGAATGAGTTTGTATTCAGACGGGCATTTCAGTCCATCTATGAGATCATCGTATTAATAACAGCTATGGGTTATTTGAACTTTGCAGCAATCGTGCCTTAAAGATGTGCATATACCTCTTCATCCAAGAATAAATACTTTTGGCATGTCTATTCTAAAGACCAGAGTATTCTGTTTGTTTGACAGAGGAAATCTGCAATCCTAATATTTACACCTGGCCTTTTCCTAAAATAAATTAAATAAATGTAATCCTAGCAGTAGGAGGCAGAAGAAAAAAGTTGGATTAGGCATTAAATGTCAAAATACATATACATTGTTATATAATAAAGGCTTACTGTAAAAAATAAAAAAAAATTCTACCGGGTGGCGAATAGCCCCTATATGGCGCATAATCAGACTTCGCTTCTCAGGGGAAAAATATTCTACAGTACTATCCTTGTCTAAATATTTCAACTAAAAAAAAAAGGAATAAATGACAATGATTATACAAATATAGAATAAGCGAATAGATTGAGGACATGATCCATTGATTGACCCCTGGAAAATCCTCACTCCTAAGCCATACATGGAGTAGGGCCCGGGCTGTGAATGGCAAGCTATGCTCATTCAGTGTTAAACTACTCAAAAATGGTTTCACACATAATGAAGGGACAGCACCAGAATACTCCAGGCACTAAAACCAATTCAATACAATTAAATGGTTATAGTGCCTACAGCGTCCCTTTAAATGTAAAATTCACTTTGAATTCCCAACAACTGTCACTTTAATAAATAACCTTATTTATACACTTATAGTGTATGATGATAAACACTTGTTTTAAGACTTTTAAATCCACCAGCAAATGAAAAAGCCTGTGAATAGCTTTACAGTGGTGGTCTGGAACCCGTCGCATCAGTGTGTTATGCCTGTATAAATATTTGCATTAACATGTAATATGAAACTGACCAGTACAGTGAAGTCATCATTGTTCATGCGTATGTATTGCAGTCCACTCTCCTTGGCTGCCAGGTTACATTGATGTCCTGTATTTGCAAACAAATATGTAATGCGCCTTAGGAAGCAAAAAATCAACAAGTCCTCCTATTAGGTACAGGTGGTCCTCCAGCCCCCAGGGAGGAGATACTGAATGTTTGGATGAATTTTAGGCAGCCATGACCCAGGAAGGATCTCTAACAGCCATCTGAGGAGTGGCCAGTGAAGTTATCACTAGGCTATAATGAAAAGACAGTGTTTACAGCAAAAAGCCTGAAGGTAATGATTCTACTCACCAGAACAAATTCAATAAGCTGTAGTTGTTCTGGTGACTATAGTGTCCCTTTAATATGTGTGCCACCATGCACATATGAAAGTTACTAACCAAGTAAATGATTGTCAGTTTTCATGATACGTGGTACTTCACTTCTTAGAAGGTGTGAAGGATTAAGTAAGATGTTTGTATATGTAAATTGAAATTCCTGCGGCTAACGTCACAGGACCTTTTGGAGGACATTACTGTGCTTTATTTGTATACGGCAGTGAGAGTGTGTGTGTGACAGCAGGCACAGCAAACACAAACATGACGTTTATACATCGTGGGTATAACATAATTTGCGTCAAGGTTCTGTATAATGAACTAGTCTTTAGAACAGGCATCACAAACTCTGGCACCTAGATGTTGCTGAACTACAACTCCCATGATCCTCTGCCCATCTATTGCATTAAAAAAATTCTGGGAGTTGTGGGCCATCAACATCTGGGGTACTAGATTTTGAGATCCCTGATCTAGACTATAGCACACTCACCGCATATTACACCTCATTTAAAGGTAATTCGCCCATCAGCTCTCTTGATACTTTATTCACTAGTGTGCCATGTGATATAAGTGTAAATATGGTCTTCTAAAGAGAGGCACCCTTACCATTCACATTTAGCATTACAAGTATTGATTGTCACATATACCATATTGTTTATAGACTTGCATAGCTCTCAGCAGTCCTGGTTTTGGTGGGGCAGTCCCTCTTTTAGGGCCCGGTGCCACTGTCCCGATTTTATTCCTTGTGGTCACACCTCTTTAATTATAGTGTCCCTTTTTTGCCATACAGATTTCAATCTGGTACTATTCATATTTAGTGAACAAAAACTGATGTGTGTACTTTTTCCCCTCATATATCCAATTTTAAGTTATTGTTGTACGGGCTATTTATCCGTATGAGCTGTTCCTGGTGGCATTGCTCCTTTTCTTTTCATTGTTTTCTCATACTGCACAATATGATTGATGGCTGAAGTCACCCAGCTACCAAGTCACCAATAGTGAGATTTCTACAGTAGAAACTAAATAGGTCTTTCACAACCAAAACCATTGACATGTGACAAACTGAGGTGGTGCACAAAGCACCCAGATTCTGGGCCGGACTGGGGATACAAAGCAGCCCTGGAAAAAAAATCTATGCCAGCCCCATAAGTCATTGCACCATATATTGTTGCATGTAATATGTAAGGCTATGTCTTGCCACCCCAGATGATTGAGTAATATATATATATATATATATATAATATATAATATATCATGCTTTTTCTAATATAAAATATTGGTCCTTTCAGAGTAAAACATTTAATTATACAGTAAGCATACTCACATGCAGACACAGACAATCTCACTGACACACACAAGCTCATTGATACACAGCCTCATAGACAAACAATGTCACTAATATACATAAGCTCATTGACATAAAAACACAAGCTCACTCACTAGCAGGCACACACACACATGCAAGCAAGCTCACTCACTAGCCGGCGCACACACACACACACAGCTTAATGTAGTGGTTCTGGTGTCTATAGCCTGTCCCTGCAGGCTTTTTTAGTCAATCTTTATTTTATTTGTGCATAAGAAGAACACATAGGTTTGCACTGCCACAACAGCTGGTGCAGACAAATTCGAAACATATTATAACATTGATATGGCATCGATAACATAGCACATTTTTTGTTTGCAAGAGACAATTTATGTAACAAGTCGAGTGTTGAGCATGCTTCCATTGGATGGGGCATGCACATTTTTTGGTTATAATCAGGAGAAAAACAGGATAGTACAATTCCCAGGTAGGTCTATCCAACCAAAAATCTTGGTACAGGCTAGGTGCGGGCGTATATTGGAGAGTTTAGCTATGAGACCTGCCAGGTTAGGTAACTTACACTAAAATCGCAATATAATACAAGGCTGTGTTGGTATTAAACACGCTTGACACATATGAAAGGCATTTGTCCCATCTATAGGTAGGTTGGGTAGTTAGGAGACCTGCCCATTAGGAGTCACAGGAGGTGCATGTACAACAATAGTTAGCACAATCCTATATGATCGTCTATCTTTTATATTCTGTATTTTAGGTGTATTTTAATCCTGGCTAGCATGAAGATTGTTATGAGCTGATTTAAAGCAGTAAGTATGAAATTACCTGCTGAACATAAACATATTAAATAAAACATCTGAGTGACTAACAGTTGAACTGCTCGGCAGGCCACACCATGGTAACTGTGCTTCGAGTAGGCAAAGGCAAAGTGAGAATCAGTGAAAACATATATTAAAATAAACATATTTAAAATAACAGGCTAATAATGAAGGTGTCTACACTGGCAGAGCAGAGACTTCTTTGGTAGTATAGTGTGATTCAGACTAGGGCTAGGCTAAACAAAAAGGATACGGCATGCTATTAATATTCAGGCTAATTTTCGCTGTAAAAACATGTTATAACATTAACAACATTCGTCTGTCTCAGGGAGGTCAGACTTGAAAATATTGCGGGACATAGTCCTCTATAACTGTATAGATGTGGTGGCGGGACAGCTGTCCAGGCCGCCGTGCGGCAGTGAGAGTTGGTGAAAGTCAGCCTACACCTGTATTTGGCACCGGCAGGGCATATACCGAAAAGTCCCATAGGGCCTTGGCGTCGCGGATCATGGATGCTGCAGGGACTTCTCCAGTGCCTCCTGGTCCTGCAAAAATACGTGGGCCATGGTGTCAAAGTTTGCGTCCCAGTCAGGAGATTCCCAGGGGCTGGGGTGTTTATCCGGCGTGTCAGGCGGTGTCTACGCTGTACCTCCGATTGATCATCGATAGTGTTCAGTGGAGGCTTGTTCGTTGGAGTGGAGCTCGCCGGTCGTCGAGCATGCTGAATCACGGCAGGGTACGTTAGGGCCACCGCCAGGGGAGGTCTGTGGGGTCCATGAGACTAATAACTAGGAAATAACAATTGGGCAATAGTTCAATGGCATATTGAGCTGCCTTCCGGGCATCTCAAGCCCCTGTGGGCGGTTCATGGTGCTGTGCTGGTAGGTGGAAGCGTTTGTAAATCCCATTCAGGTGGTGATCGAGGCGTAGGCGTCTGGCGTGTTGTTATTAGGTATAAATACTGCAATTCGAGCCGGATCCCAGTTGTGAGTCGGGGAGGCATGTTCTTGGGGTCCCTCTTGTGAGTGTGGGTCTTGTGGTAGGCCCAAGGTTCTCAGGAGATTCGCTGTGTCCCGGGTGTCGTGGATCTGGTGCGTTTTTCCCCCTTGTTGTACGAGGAGCGTTTGGGAGGGTCGCCAGCGGTAAGGTATGTTGTGCCGCTGGAGCAAGGTTGTGAGGGGCCGCAGCGACCTGCGCCAAGCTAAGGTGCTTCCAGACAGGTCAGAGTAGAAGGTCAGGTGCATGGCCTCGAACTTCAGTGGGGTTTTATCACGGAGGGCCGCGAGGACCGCCGACTTATCCTTTCCATTTCTGAAGGTGATTATGGTATCTCTCGTGGCCGTGGCTGGGGCCTTGGGGGGTTTGGGGACCCGGAAAAGGCCAGTGGGTGTGATGGCTTTAGCTTGGTTGGGAGGTAGTATGGCCGACAGTACCCTTTTGAGTGTCTGCGGCAACTCCGCCTCTGGTATCTCGTCTGGGAACCCCCTAACCTTAAGATTATGTCTCCTCCTGGAGTCTTCCAGGGCAGCATAACGTCGTTCATGGAGTAGGTTCTGGCGTTGCAGTTCTTGTACAGCAGCCTGCAATGAGGATATGTGCTGTTGGTGATCTTGAGAGGATACCTCCAGTGTCGATATGCGGCCTGTCAGGCCCTGCAGTTCGCCTCTCAGAGCGGTAACGTCCGTGAGGATGTTCTTTTGCAGGTCTGCTAGCAGAGCTTTTAAAACCCCAGTGGTCACCAGGTCGGCGTCCATATCAGCCCTTGGTTTGGCAGGGTTCCCCTTCTGCTTTGGGGCTGGAGCCGGGGTGTAGTCGTCCTCTGCATCCCCAGAGCAGTCATCTGAGTAGAAGTCCGAGCAGCCTCCGTGGAGAGCCGCCATGTTGGATTCGCCTGTGAAGCGTGCTTGCCGCCACATGTCACTGATTGTTGGCCCCGGGGCAGGTTTGTCCGCTGTCGGTCTTTTATTCTTCCGCCCCATGACTCTGGGTGTATTCCCCCGTTTGTGTAGCTGTCTTTGGGGGTGATAGGAGTGGTATTTCTGCGGTATTTAGGGTTTATTCTCGTTTTTCGCTCGGAGCTTCAGGATTTTGCGTCCGCTTGCCTCGGCAGTCAGGCTCCGCCCCCCGTCCCTGCAGGCTTTTGAATGTAAACACTGACTTTTCAGAGAAAAGGCAGTGTTTACATTGCTTCCTAGTGACACCTCTAGTGACAGACACTCAGACGGTCACTAGGTCATATTCCGGCCCCGGTCTCTTTCTAGCACGCGCGGGAGCAGAGACAGAACAGCCTGCTCCTCCAGCTGCCACCAGAAGAGCTTCCCCTGTGGCCGCCATTCAAGTTCTCCCTGCGGCCGCAGGTGCCGACGGCCCACTGGGAAATTTCCCGGTATCCCGGTGGGCCAGTCCGGCCCTGCCCAGATTCCACTTGCGACTCTGTAACGTGGCCGCTCAGGAGTTGTATAGAAGGTTTTTTTTATCCTCAGTCCTCTCTTACAGGGAGGGAGATTCCTCTCCTATACAGGCAGCGGGTATGTACTAATATGCACCCACTGCCTGGAAACTATGCTGCCCCAAATATGACTGTATGTGACTTTGTTTATGTGACTGTCTATGACTCTGTGCATGTGGTGTGATAGTGTGTGTGTGAGTGAGTAATTGTGTGATTATGAATATTGTGACTGAGTGTTTTTGTAGTTCTATGTAACTGACTGCGCATGTGTCCTTGTTTATATATAACTGCATGTATGATTGCATGTCTATGTATGCATGCATGTGACTGTGTACATATGGTGGGGACAAAAATAATAAAAATCTTAGAGATACAGGAGGTAATGAGAATTAAGAAATACACAATTAGTTACATGGTTCAGAAGCTCTACGTGAGGGTAAAATAGTTTAAGAGACACACAAAGATAGAATGAATTAGAAACACACAAATATAACCAAGATATAATAACTAGTATTTATATAGCACTGTTCTCAGAATTAACCGAATCGATATTATTACCCTATTAATAGTATTCATTTTATTGATTTCGGAAGGATGAAGAGCTGGGATTTGAACCTGTGACGTTGTATTTTTGAACAGGCTTTATAGTCAGTAAATCTACCAACTGATCCACCTCAACAGATATACACCAAACATATTTATATTTATTGTTTTCACTGTCATGTCCAGTTTCACAGTGGTAAAGTCTATGAAGATAAAAAGAGGAACAATAACTTATCATCTATACATAATCTCTCAATTTGCTTAGCTCATTTTATCCTCCATAATATGACACTAAGCCTTCAATGATGCAAAATACGTTAAATATTCAGGAAAAATGTAAGTCTAATTAGAAGACATTGTAATCACATAACTACCGTGGCCTAGACTTGTGCTACTTACCTAAAGCTTTTAGAAAATATTTTGATATTTGACACAATTTGTGACAGAAATAAATCATTACTAATACCACAATAGTGTGGTTGGTGTGCTATCAGACACAGCAAACCCAGTCACAAATCACAGAAGCAGATGTATTTTCATAATTTAAGTAATAGAAGCAGAAGTTATGCGGCGTTATTCTCTAATGGTAAATATACAGTATAACAATTCAGTGTGAATTGACAAATTCATTGTAAGGCTTGTCTCATAGTCGGGTCATGCTGAAGGGTCAGATTGCATAGATATTGCACACTGCAATGTAATAAGACACACTGATTCACTCTCCAGAGGCAGCTACAAGTTATTCTGACCGTCTGTCTTTCTTTGAACTTTGTGTGCTGCTAAGCTTACAATTGCCTCATGCAGTTCTCTTCTGTTGTGAAACTGTGCAGGGTTTTGTTGGCTTTTGACACAGCTAGAACAATTTTAACAAAATTAAAGTGGCATGTCATACAAAGCAATGATTTCAGGTTCAATGCCGTAATAATTTCTTCATGATAATGTTCATTAGGTTGAGCTAATCAAAATGCTTTAAAATATATTAAATTATTATTTATAAAATGCCAACATTTTCAGGAGAACAGAATCATGTGTTTGCGAGAAATACAGCTCATATGTTTTCCAGGGCCGGTGCAAGGATTTTAGCCGCCCTAGGCAAAATAATTATTTGCTGCCCTCACATGAAGTGACATCACAATGTCCTACCCATATGATCCGCCAATGTCACAACATCACATATGCCCAATCCCTGGGGGACTGCTTCTACAGGTGGGTGGCTAGGGGCAATAGTAGGGGGTTAGGACCTGTAGTGGGGTGTAAGGACCTGTGGTGGGTGGTTAGGGGCAATAGTAGAGGGTTAGGGGCAATAGTGTGGGGTTAGGGGCAGTAGTGGTCTGTTAAGGGCAATAGTAGGTTATTATGGGCAGTAGTGGGTGGTTAGGGGCATTAGTAGGGGGTTAGGGACATTAGTAAGGGGTTAGGGGCAGTCATGTGTGGTTAGAGGCAATAGGGGGTTACGGGTAGTAGAAGGGGGTTATGGGTAGTAGTAGGGACAGTAGTGGGTGATTAAGGTTATTAGTAGGGGGTTAGGAGCAGTAGTGGGTGGTTAGGGGCATTAGTAAGGGGTTAGGGGCATTAGTAGGAGGTTAGGGGCAAAAGTAGGGGGTTAGGGGTAGTAGAAGGGGGTTAGGGGCAGTAGTAGTGGCAGTAGTGGGTGGTTAAGGGCATTAGTAGGGGGTGGTTAGGGGAGTAGTGGGTGGTTAAGAGCATTAGTAGGGGGTTAGGGGCAATAGTATGGAATTAGGGGCAGTAGTGTTTTGCTATGGGCAAAGGGTTAGTGGTAGTAGTGGGAAGTTAGGGGCATTAGTAGGTGGTTAGGGGCAGTAGTGTGTGGTTAGGGACAATAGTAGTGGGTTAGGGGCAGTAGGTGGTGGTTAAGGGCAATAGTAGGGATTAGGTGCAGTAGTGGGTGGTTACTGGTAATATTAGGTGGTGTCACGTTCACAGTAAATGATGTGGAACACAACTGCAGATTTCTTAGGACTTTGATCTTTTATTAAGACACTTAGATGGAACTGAGACTTCAGTTCCAGAATAACAGTTACTGTTTCTTTAAATAATAAACGGTTTGTTTCATTCAGCATTGACAAGGTTCAGAATTCATTAGAGTCCGTTATTCTTGTTAACAGTTCAAATTATAAGAGATTATATACAGTGGAATTATCAGTAGCAAGACTGGTGCAGCAAAACTTAAATAGTACTTGTTTTGAGGGATGCTGTAGCAGGATTGCTGGACAACTTGATAGCAGACTTTAGTATGAAGAAATAAGATTATCTGTAGCAAGACAGGTACAGCTGAACTTGAATAATACTTGATTTGAGGAAAGCTGTAGCAGGCTTGCTGGAGAACTTGATAGCAGACTTTAGTATGAAGAATTAAGATTATCTGTAGCAAGACAGGTACAGCTGAACTTGAATAATACTTGATTTGAGGAAAGCTGTAGCAGGCTTGCTGGAGAACTTGATAGCAGACTTTAGTATGAAGAATTAAGATTATCTGTAGCAAGACAGGTACAGCTGAACTTGAATAATACTTGATTTGAGGAAAGCTGTAGCAGGCTTGCTGGAGAACTTGATAGCAGACTTTAGTAAGTTGAAATAAAGCTTTAGCATTATTAGCTCTTAACTCAGAGACTGTAAGTTACTTAACTTCTAGAAGTAGAGGGATTGTGTCCCCAGCTCTCCTCCGAGGCGGTTGCTTCAGTGAATGGTTGCCGAGAGTGCTGGTATCTGTCTCTGATGAGGAGAGATGTTGGGGACTTGAATATTCCTCCGGTCCGGTCTAGTAGCGAGTGGTCGTCTCAGCGAGGTATGTGAGCCGGTGAGTTTGGCGCGGTACGCGTTTCAATAATCCAGCGTCTATCAGCTGGTGCGGTCGCATTAAATAGCAGACCGCGGCAATGAGGGTGTGGCTAAGCTCCGTCAAACCCGAAAGCATGAGGAGACATCGGAAGGCTTAAGGCCTGACAGGTGGTTTGGGGTAGAAGTGGGTGGTATGGGGAAATGGTAGGGAGTCGGGGGGGGGGGGGACTGTTAGAAATGTTTCTTCCCCCTCCCAGAGGCTTACCTAGGGCCAGGGAGGGGGATCCGGTTCCAAGTCTGCACTCCCGGGGCGCTGCACTGTATAAAGTAGGTGGTCCTTGTGCCCACGCCTCTCTGTCATGCTGCGTGCCGACACTGCCGCTGTTCCATCAAAATTGCCGCGACACTTAGTGCCGCGTGAAGAGGTGTGTACAGGGCGCCCCTTCCAACAGTGCGCCCTAGGCCAGCGCCTACTTTGCCTACAGGTGGCATCGGCCCTGTATGTTTGACCCAGAGGGTTATTTACTGAAGTGATAATTCAAAGTGAATTTTTAATTTAAGGCCACAGTACCAAAACTAAATGCATAACTGTTTTGACCTTAAAGGAACACTAAAGGGTCAGGAATATATGTTTGTATTAAAAGATATGCAGAATCTATAACAGTTCAGGCACTCCAAGATAACAAAAGTAGCAGCTTTATTGGGGCAAAAACAGCAACGTTTCGACCCTGCCGGGTCTTTATCAAGCTTGATAAAGATCTGGTAGGGTGGAAATGTTGCTGCTTTTGCCCCAATGAAGCTGCTTTCTTTGTTATCCCGGAGTGCCTGAACCATTATTGATTCTGCATTTCTTGGAAGGGAGGCCTGGCCAGCCCTGGCTTCGGAGCACCTAGGTTACTTGGTGAGTGCTGTATCATGCAGTAAGTGCAGTATGTCTCTCGTATTGTGTTAAAAACACACGTAGGGTCTCTGTGCTCCACTTAAATAAGTAAAAAAAAAAAAAAAAAAAATTTACTTTTTTCCAGCATCACGCAGATCCACCGGTGATGACCTTGCCCCCGGATCTGCCTCTTTTGCTGACATCATCAGAAATGATGATCTCAGTCACTCACAATGCTTTCCCACAGAAAAGCATTGGATTGGCTAAGGTTGTCAATTTTGATTATCTAAGCCAAGGAGGTGGGGCGGGGGGCGGGGCCAAACACTGCCCTAGCCAATCAGCATCTCCTCATAGTTACATAGTTACATAGTTAGATAGCTGAAAAGAGACTTGCGTCCATCAAGTTCAGCCTTCCTCACACCTGTTTTTTGCTGTTGATCCAAAAGAGAAAAAAAAAAAAAAAAAACCCAGTTTGAAGCACAATTTTGCAACAAGCTAGGACAAAAAATTCCTTATTGACCCCAGAATGGCAGTCAGATTTATCCTTGAATCAAGCAGTTATTACCCTACATTGAAAGATTATATCCTTGAATATTCTGTCTTTGCAAGTATGCATCTAGTAGCTGTTTGAACATCTGTATGGACTCTGATAAAACCACTTCTTCAGGCAGAGAATTCCACATCCTGATTGTTCTTACAGTAAAAAAACCTTTCCTTTGCCTTAGACGAAATCTTCTTTCTTCCAGTCTAAACGCATGGCCTCGTGTCATAGAGATGCATTGATTCAACACTAGAGGTGTTCCTAGGCTGTAATGTAAAGGACTGGCTTTTCTCTGAAAAGGTAATGTTTACTTTAAAAAGCCTGCAGGGACTAACTATACTCACGAGAACAGCTACATTAAATTGTAACTTTTAATTCTCACTCTAGTAAATAATCCTGTTAGAGAAACGTGCTCAAACAAGTTTACATGCAAAAGGTTACAATCTTGTTCAATGCAGAAACTGGCAACATATGTATTGGCTGTAAGTAGTATATTACTAGAGTAAATTGTGAAAGAAGAGTGAAGACAAAAGAGAGAATATGGTAAGGAGAGAAGTTAATTAATTAGTTGAAATTCTTATTCCTAGTTGAAAGAACAAAGGAATTCCATAAGAATGGCAACGGCTTAGAAAAGTCTTAAAAATGAAAGTTAGTGGTGCTAGTGTGAGGACAGGCTAGAACAGGAATAAGTTAAAGGAGCAGAGAGAGAGGGTTGGATGAATCATTCTAATTAGTGAGGGTAGGTAGGTTAGGGCACTGTTATATAGTGCTTTTATAGGAGCTTGAATGCAATCTGAGAACATATATTGAGCCAGTGTAAAGACTGACAGCGGAGTGAGATATGGGAGCAGTAGAACGTTACGTTATATTATGAATCAATCTTTATATATTGTAAGGGGGTGATTCGAGTTTGGGTGAGAGTTTGGGTTGAGGAGCCAGTGAATGGAGATGATAAGAGCACCTTGCTGTGGGCAGCAGAAAGATCAAGATTATATATATATATATAGCTTTTTAAAATTGAATTCTACTTACTGCCACATGCTATACCACTGCTTTGGACAAGTGCAAAAATGCATATTCGTTATGACAGCCATCTTGACATGCTCCATCTTCAAGTATGGTTATACATTAGCCAAAACATACCCTGAGACTGAGTGAATGGATAGCGTATAGAGCAGACTGAATGTCTCCTTTGCCCACAAATAAAAAACCCTTCTTCTCAATTCTAAATACAAGTAAGATCAGTATTAAAAGACGTGTTAATGTACCTACCAACATTTACAAATCATTGTAGCGATGAGCAAGTGTGTGCAACTTATGCACTTCCAGTAAGCACACAATGTTATGTGTCTCTTATAGCAATTTAAAAATGTATTTTCCTACAAAGATTATTCATAAAAGGGCTACTTCTGAAAAGCTAATTTTCCTCATAACAAACACTAGAAAAGAGAAAAAAGGCTTGTAGTTGATTATTAAAAGAACACACAATGGTTATTTTTAACAAGCTCCATACCCTTGTTCTACTTGGTTAAACATGATTTTAAAGCTGGTTGTGGAGATACAATTGCCGTGTATTCATTTTTATATATTTCCTTTCACCCTATTAGATAAGTGAAAGCCCAGCTGTGAATATTTACATGTGGGTACCTCTTTACATTAGGACTCACTAACCGTGCCTGTGCTACATCGACTACACACCGTACATCCACTACACACTGCATCCACTACACACAAGTGCATCCACCAGACACACACTGCATCCACTACCCACACTAGATCCACTACATACATATTGCGTTCACTACACTACACATCCACTAAATTACACACACACTACATCCACTACACACACACTATGCATCCACTTTACATACATACTACATGCATGTTACACACACTCTGCATCCTGTGGGTCCTGTGTGCGGTTCAACGGTGGTTCCTGTGGGAAAATTTGGAGGTGACCCAGGCCTCGAGCTTTGTAAGGTCCCCAGAATTTTGGATTGAGGTGAGTCATCATGATTAGCCAAAGCCTTTCATTCACCATGTGTATAAGTATGTGACAATAAATGGTTGATGAAGCCAGGGATAATGATTCTTATTTTATTATATGTATGTCACGATACAGTGTCCCAAGATGCAGAACCTGGATTAAAGTAATAATGTTTACCAGTCCTTAAACGGGACTAAACCGGGGCTAAACCAGGACAGAGAGAATAATCAAAAAATGAAACCAAAACTAAAACCATGACAGGTCAAAGAGTAAGTGCTCAAAACAATATATATATATATATATATATATATATATATATATATATATATATATATGTATATATGTATATATATATATATACACAAAGGAACATTCTGATTGGTCCACATCATCACTGTAACCCCAAAAAGTATGAAAACAAGGTCACAAGAATGCCATGATAATAGAGAGACCTAAGTGACGTCACATATAAATAGAGGGACACCTTGCATGATCAAGGTGTTCCGTGGACAGAGCCTCACTTCACTTTGAGAAGTCTTGGCCTCCCAGAGCTGCACATTAATCAGATAGGTATTGTGACAGTATATTAACCTATCAACTGAAACCTGTCTCTACCATCTTCTAGATGGTACAGTTACCTCACTTCCTGCTAACATAGCCAGATAATGACATAACATAGCTCTGGGCAGTGTAAGTATCATAAGCACCTTGTAGTGGTTATGGTACTAGCAGGCTTCTGGCACCATACCTTGTTTCTGTTTCAAATTATTTTTTGAGTGATCTGGCACAAACAGAGGATATCCCAAATAACAGGGACCAGGCACCACACTGAGCGTACTGCTAGCCCGCTTTCTCATTGGCAAGAGAAATTGTGTCCATATTTGTATGATATTAATTGTTTAAGAGTGTTAGCTGACACAGCCTATCACTGATCTCCAAATTATTTCAATGCTTTCCTATGGGGAAGGACTAATGCGCATGTTCATTAGGTTCCCCCATTGCGATGGTGTAGAAGGAGCTGGAGGGACCTTGGTGTTGGAATTGGGTAAGTGTTAAAAGGGTTTTTAACCCTTTGATTGCCGAGGATCACAGGGGCAGTGGGACATTATAGTGTGAGTAATACAGCTTTGAATTCTCTACACCAGGGCTTCCCAAACTTTTATGGGCCGAGACCCACTTTTCAAAATGGTAATTTTTCGAGACCCACGTGCTTTTAATGCATATTTTAAAAAGTGAACACCATGGCAATCAGCTTTAGAGGCATACAATTGGCACACCATAGCAATCCGCTTTAGATGCATACAATTGGCACACTATCCGCTTTAGATGCACACTATCCGCTTTAGAGGCATACAATTGGCACACTATCCGCTTTAGATGCATACAATTGGCACACCGTGGCAATCAGCTTTACAGGTATACAATTGGAACATTATGACAGCTTTAGATGCATAAAATTGGCACACTATAGCAATCCGCTTTAGATGCATACAACTGGCATACCATGGCAATCAGCTTTAGATGCATAAAATTGGTACATCATGGCAATCAGTTGTAGATGTATAAACTTGGCACATCATGGCAACTTTAAGTGCATACATTTGGCGCACCATGGCAATCAGTTTTAGAGGCTTACAATTGGCACACCTTGGCAACCAGCTTTAGAGGCATAAATTCAGAACATCATGGAAATCAGTTTTAGAGGCATAAAATTGGAACATCATGGCAGCTTTAAATACATAAACTTGGCACAGCTTGGCAATAAGCTTTAGATGCATAAACTTGGCATATCGTGGCAATCACTTTTAGATGCATAAACTTGGCACAGCATGGCAATAAGCTTTAAATACATAAACTTGGCATATCATGGCAATCAGCTTCAGAGGCATACGATTGGCATACCATGGCAAACAGTCAGATGCATAAAATTGGCACAACATGGCAATCAGTTTTAGATGCATAAAATTGGCACAACATGGCAATCAGTTTTAGATGCATAAAATTGGCACACCATGGCAGTTTTAGAGGCATATTTCTGGGATATTATGGCAGTTTTAGAGGCAGAAACTTTGCGCATCATGACAATAAGTTTTAGAGACATAAAACTGCTTACTCACAGAGTCAGAATCAGAAGTGCTGTGTCCTGCTCTTTCATCCAGGCACCTCACGTTGATTATCCTAGTGGTGGAACTAATGTAGAGAGGACGGTGGTGCAAATATGTTTTCTGGACCCCCTCTAGTGCAAGTGTGGCCAAAAGGTAGATCTCCACCTGTCGGAGAACTTCAACAATGCTATACCAGATGGGGATCTACCATTTTCTTATCATTGCAGGGTTATATTTGTGAGCAGTGTTTGATCGTTTGAATGTAAGCATGTTTTTGTATTAAGTATATGTGTGCATGTATGGGTGTATTTGTATGTACTGTTGCCATTGGAATGTAGTGGTGTACTTGTTTGTAATGTTTGCGTCTGAATGCAAGGGTGTTTGCATGTAGTGTCGGACTTAAAATGCAGGTGTGCTTTTTGAGTGTTGGTGTTTGAATGAAGGGGTGTTTGTAGATAATTTTAGTGTTTTAATGCCGGGGTGTGTTTGTATGTAATGTTTGCGTTTGCAGTACGTGTGTAGTGGATGCAGTGTGTGTATTGTGTTTATAAAATATACATATACACAATGTGTGTTTGAATGTAAGCATGTTTTTTTGCATGGAGTATGTGTGAAGTGTATACACATATGCACACACATACAGAGACACACACAGACACACAAATACACACCCTGACAGCAATACACACAATGACACCTAGTTAAACAGACACTCATGTACACAGATACACACTGACACTAAATACACACACAATGACACAAAAGGACGCAGAGACAGGAGGTGAGTGTGACAGTGTGTGGGAGAGGTGAGGGTGACAGTGTGGGAGGGAGTGTGTGTGCTGGTAACAGTGTGGGGGGCAGTGTGAGGGCAAAGTGAGAAATGATTACAGTGGGCGGGCAGGGGGAGAAGGCGTGGGCAGGCAGGGGGAGAAGGGGTGGCACAGGCGGGAGGAAAGGGTTACAGTGTGGGGGGCAGGGGGAGAAAAGGCTACAGTGGGGGGGCAGGGGGAGAAAAGGTTACAGGGGGGCGGGGGTGACATGGGGAGGGCAGGTAGTGAAGGGGTGACATGGGGGAGGGCAGGGAGTAAAGGGGTTACACATAGGGGAAGGCAGGGAGTGAAGGGGTGACATGGGAAGGGCAGGGAGTGAAGGGGTTACATGGGGAGGGCAGGGAGTGAAGGGGTGACATGGGGGAGGGCAGGGAGTAAAGGGGTTACACATAGGGGAAGGCAGGGAGTGAAGGGGTGACATGGGAAGGGCAGGGAGTGAAGGGGTTACATGGGGAGGGCAGGGAGTGAAGGGGTTACATGGGGAGGGCAGGGAGTGAAGGGGTTACATGGGGAGGGCAGGGAGTGAAGGGGTTACATGGGGAGGGCAGGGAGTGAAGGGGTTACATGGGGAGGGCAGGGGGTGAAGGGGTTACATGGGGAGGGCAGGGGGTGAAGGGGTTACATTGGGGAGGGCAGGGGGTGAAGGGGTTACATTGGGGAGGGCAGGGAGTGAAGGGGTTACATGGGGAGGGCAGGGAGTGAAGGGGTTACATGGGGAGGGCAGGGAGTTAAGGGGTTACATGGGGAGGGCAGGGAGTGAAGGGGTTACATGGGGAGGGCAGGGAGTGAAGGGGTTACATGGGGAGGGCAGGGAGTGAAGGGGTTACATGGGGGAGGGCAGGGGGTGCAAGGGGTGAAGGGGTTACATGGGAGGGCAGGGGGTGAAATGGTTACATGGGGGCAGGGGGTGAAGGGGTTACATGGGGGAGGGCAGGGGGTGAAGGGGTTACATGGGGAGGGCAGGGGGTGAAGGGGTTACATGGGGAGGGCAGGGGGTGAAGTGGTTACATGGGGGCAGGGGGTGAAATGGTTACATGGGGGGAGGGCAGGGGGTGAAGGGGTTACATGGGGGAGGGCAGGGGGTGAAGGGGTTACATGGGGGGAGGGCAGGGGGTGAAGGGGTTACATGGGGGGAGGGCAGGGGGTGAAGGGGTTACATGGGGGGAGGGCAGGGGGTGAAGGGGTTACATGGGGGGAGGGCAGGGGGTGAAGGGGTTGCAGGGGGTGAAGGGGTTACACGGGGGAAAGGGGTTACATGGGGGGAGGGCAGGGGGTGAAGTGGTTACATGGGGGGGCAGGGGGTGAAGTGGTTACATGGGGGCAGGGGGTGAAATGGTTACATGGGGGGAGGGCAGGGGGTGAAGGGGTTACATTGGGGAGGGCAGGGGGTGAAGGGGTTAAATTGGGGAGGGCAGGGAGTGAAGGGGTTACATGGGGGGGGGCAGGGGGTGAAGGGGTTACATGGGGAGGGAGGACATGGTCTGGGGCTGTGTCCTACCTGTAATAAATTCCCTGGTGGTCCAGTGTCTCCCTGGTGGTCCTTTGGGGTAACTCTCCGGTCTGCAGCTCCGCCGAGTGCAGAGCTGCAGACAGTGTAATAAAAATCTTGCGAGCTCCCTGAGTGTTGCCATGGTAACGCTCTGGGAGCTCGCGAGACTTCTATCACACGGTCTGCAGCTCTGCACCCGGCGGAGCTGCAGACAGGAGCTGCTGGGCAGACTGATTGGAGGGAGTCCGGCGGCATACAGGGCAAGCCGCCGGGCTCCCTCCTGGTGTCAGTCTTCTTGCCTGACTCCCCAGCGGCCCTGGATGTGTGGGTCAGCGCGACCCACTGGGAATCGCCCTGCGACCCACCAGTGGGTCGCGACCCACACTTTGGGAACCGCTGCTCTACACTATAGTGTTCCTTTAAACAATGTTGCAATGTTGTTGTTGTTTTTTACCATTCTTTAGAGTGCTCTAGCTTTGCCTGAACTGAACTGGATTGTGACCTCATTTGTAAAATATTAACAGCAAGTAATTAACAGAAAAAATTATGCTGGCAGACACAAGAAGACCCAGCTCGAGGACTAACCTTCTGACTAACTCCTTATATGCTCACAAATTCAATATCTATATATAATAATGAATAAAAAATAGATATTGTTTTTTTTTTATTAATATCGTAATAGAAAAGCATGTAGTATTCCACACAGTATATGATCATAGAAGCTTCAACCACCACATAGCATGCCTTTTGCATTATATTATTGTACAGGTCCGCCGGGCTGCCATCAGAAATTTTGGGGCCCCTTACACTGCTAGAGCCCTGAGACCCAGAACCTCGCCAAAGTCTGCCCCCTTTTCCACCACAATGTTGCAAGCACGTAGAGCTGCAGTCAGTGCCATCCCTGTCTCTCCTGCCAGGCGGTATTGAGTGTGGGTATAGGGGATGGATTGAGGTTATAGGGGCTGTAGTGTGTACATGTATGTTAATGCAAGTGTAATATATTGATGTTCTCCAGCTCCATTTCCACCCTTTCCAAGTTACAAACTATATCCCCAGCCCCCCAGCTCCCTCTTTCCTCCCCAGGTCCATCTATCACCCCACACACTTGTGAATTAGTGTAAATTATTATATACAGTATACAGTGATTTGTTAGACAAATTAAATAACTTATTTCGAAATGACAGATCGTGCCAAAAAAAACACCCTATTTTGTGGGTAGGTATGTGACAAAATGCATTTATTCATATAATCTAGGAGAACATTGCATAAGTGATTACTGTGGTCAGTACTGCAGACATATGTTTACAGTCTCAAGTTATTTAGGACAGCACAAACAGACCAGTCTATGTATCCATGTATATATTCCAACCTAAATATATGTAGTATGTGATCAACATGTAATATATTTAATAATATCTGGCTTGGCTACATGGTGCTTTATAGTGCTGTGCTTGTCTGCCAACCTTGCATTTCTATTCATTTAATGACCGATTATTTAAAGGGACACTATAGTCACCAGAACACCTACAGCTTATTGAATTTGTTCTGGTGAGTAGAATCATTACCTTCAGGCCTTTTGCCGTAAACACTGTCTTTTCAGAGAAAAAGCAGTGTTTACATTACAGCCTAGTGATAACTTCACTGGCCACTCCTTAGATGGCTGCTAGAGCTGATTCCTATCTCAGTCATGCCTAGTTTGAATCACATCATTCGGTATCTCCTCCCTCTGCATGCAGACACTGAACATTCCTCATAGAGATGCATTGATTCAATTCATCTCTATGAGGAGATGCTGATTGCACAGGGCTGTGTTTGACTTGTGCTGGCTCTGCCCCTGATCTGCCTACTTCAGTCTCAGCCAATCCTATGGGGAAGCATTGTGATTGGCTCAGAACAACACTTCTTTTTTTTTTTTTTTTTTTAGTATAAATTCTTTTATTTAATTTCTTACACACATACATTTAACACTATGACTACATAAGTCCAATACTGTTTTAACATAATTAGCACATTTAACACATTTACATAATACAAAATACAAAATACAAACACAATACAGTGTTATCTGCCGGGTCAGGCATTGAGAGGGGATATATCATTAACTCATAGCTCTAATTCTTTCTGAGCTCAGGTAAATCCTAATATGCTTTATGGCCAATTTTCAGTTTTGTTGAGCCACCCTTGCCATAGGTCTCTCCTTTTGGGGGCATTCAAATATGGGATGCTCAGATCTCTCTCCATCATTGTCTGAAGACGGATTTGGTCCTTAATCGTATCCCAATTGATCGTTTGGTTTGATTTCCAATTCCGTGCTAAGACAATTTTGAATGCAATAAAGCAGTGAATAACAAAGCATCTGATACTATAGACCATCTTTGGCCAGTGCATGTGTAGCAAGACTATCTCAGGTTTCATTTCTAACTCTATTCCGGTTATCTCTTTTATGAATCTTAGCATTCTCTTTATAGAGCTCTGGATTTTTGAACAACTCCACCAGATATGGATAAATGAGCCTACTTCTTTATCGCATCTCCAACATTTAGAAGATACCCCTGGGTACATCTGGGACAGCTTACTGGGGACTAGATACCATCTATAGATGACCTTATAGTAAGATTCTAATAGATTTAAGCATTGGACCTGTCGACGAGTAATATTTATGGCTTTACACCACTCATCCTGATCTAACGGACATTTCAGATCGCTCTCCCATTTAGTTTTCTGAGGGAAGCTAACCACTTCATTCATGTTTCTTATAGCTACTATTGCTTTAGCTAGGACTTTTGGTACATTCTGGTTTGAGAAAATGTTTTTTATCATCATATATGCTTTTCCAAGATCTTTGCTAAGGTGTTTCTGCAGGAAATATTTAAGTCTCAGGTACGTAAATACTTCTCGCTGGGGCAGATGGAATTTCTGTACAATAATATCAAAAGGCAATATGTTAGCTGCACCTAATATCTGCGAGACTTTATATATTCCCTGGGTTCGCCAGCTATCTAGAGAGATGTCCCTCATATTGGCTTCTATTGTTCTCAGATTTGCTGTATCCAAAATCGCATGTTTTAGAGACATTTTCATTTTGATTTCCTCCCAGACTGGCACCATTTGAGCCCATATAATATTATTTTTGATATCGATCTCCATTTTACCTAAAGGTTTTGTATTCCATAATATGCCCTCTGAACTTTTTAGACCTAAATCTTCCATTTCCATACAAAACCAACTTTCTTTCCTAGCCGTCACCGTCTGGGACCTGTACATATGTGTAATCACGTTTGCCCAGTATATAACTCTTATATTGGGAAAATTTAATCCACCGTCCTTGGTTTTTAGTGATAGGATTTTCCTGTTTATTCTATTTTTCTTACCTTTATTAATAAAGTTCTCTAGATTATTCTGCAATAATGTCAACCAACTATCTGGAACCCTGAGTGGAATCATTTGAAATAAATAGTTCCACTTAGGGATAATATAGGAGTTGATGACATTAATACGACCCCACCAGGTAATCTGCGCACTTCTCCAATCTTTGAGTAGTAAGTTTGTACTTTTTAGCAAGCTTAAGAAATTTTCTTCCATCATTCTCTCTATATTTTTCGTAATGGTTATTCCTAAGCAGTCAAACTTCTGAGGTGCCCATGTAAATGCGTAGAGATTACTAATTTCCTCTCTTGACTTTTTATCTAATTCAATGCTCATCACGACTGTTTTTTCATTGTTAAGTTTATAATTTGCTAGTTGGCTATACCGTCTAACTTCTCCCATCAGATGTTTCAAAGATCTAACTGGGTCAGTGATTGTCAGAAGGATGTCATCCGCATAAAGACTAATTTTTAGTTCTTTTTCTCCTATTTTGTATCCCTTTATATCTACATTGTTTCTAATATTTTCCGCTAAGGGTTCTATTGAGAGGATGTATAATAGAGGTGAGAGCGGGCACCCTTGTCTGACTCCATTATTAACTGATACCCAATCTGAACATACATTAGGGCCTACTATCCTAGTAGAAGGGTTTTTATATAGGGCCATAATTCCTCTTATCATCCAGCCATCTATTCCATAGGCTTCTAGGGTTAGTTCTAAAAACTTCCAGTTTAGCCTATCGAAGGCTTTTTCTGCGTCGACTGCTAGGGTCATAAGAGGAATATGTTTCTTGTTAGCGTTGTCTATAATACTTATAATTCTTCTTGAATTGGATCCCACCCATCTATCTGGTATGAAACCTATTTGGTCATTATTGATAAGAGTTTTAATAATACCTTTAAGGCGGTCTGCCAGGATGGATGAGAATATTTTTACATCTGAATTGATTAGAGAGATGGGACGGTAGCTAGATACTACAGCTGGATCTTTTCCTTGTTTCAGGATGGGAAGCATGTTTGCTCTTGTCATCTCTTCCGGGAAGCTACCTATTTTCACTGCATCATTAAACGCTAGTGCTAGATGTGAACTCAAAATAGATTTATAAGTATGAAAAAACAAATTAGAAAACCCATCTGGGCCTGGTGTTTTTAGCTTCTGGGTTTTAGATATAGCCCTAATAACCTCGTCCTCTGTAATCTCTTTGTTCAAACTATCCTTCTGAATTTGATCTATTTTTTTTAGCTTTGTACTGGTTAAATATTCCTTAATCTTTATTACAGAGGTTTCTACGGGAAGATTGTATAATGACCCGTAGTAATCTCTAAAACAGTCTCCAATCTCTTTTGGATTTATATAGGTATTTGAGTTATATACAATCTTGGATATGCGCGCCTTAGCCTGTTGTTTCCTCAGCTTATTAGTTAACATCTTGTCTGTTTTATTTCCTCTACAGTAGAATCTAAGTTTTAATTTCTTTATATTATTTGCTATCTTAATATTCAAACATTGTAAAATATTTTTTTGAACTTCTGCTATTCTTCTACCTCTCTCCATAGTAGGCTCATTTTTATTATCAGTTGTAAGCTTATAGAGTTCAATATGCAGGTCTCCTAGTCTTTTTTCTTTACCTTTAGCTTCATGATTTAGCTTTATAAGGTAGCCTCTTACCACTGCTTTGAAACAACACCAAGTGTTGAGGTTTGAGGTATCCAAAGGGTCATTCTCCTCAAAAAAGCATTTTATCAGATTCTCCAGCTTGGACTTGCTATGTTTGTTATATAGCAAATAATTATTTAGTTTCCAAGTTGAGTTACTTCTAGCTGTCAAATTGTCTTTTAGTTCAAATATATACATACTATGGTCCGACCAGACGTTTTCTACAATGTCTATCCTAGTCAAGTTATCTACTAGATTCATATTTCCCCAAATCATGTCAATTCTTGAGTATGTGTAATATACTCTCGATAGATGAGTATAATCTCTTACATCCGGATTTTGGAGGCGCCAGACGTCAAATAAATCATAATTGTTTTTAATGTTGGTCAAAGAACTAGCGTTTTTAATTACTGCTTTATTCAGTGAGCTCCCTTTCAGCAATTTTTTATCTTTTTGTGGATCCAGTATGCAATTAAAGTCGCCCGCCACTATATATATCCCTGTTTTAACCAAATCCGCTTTGTTTAATATTTTCTTTAATTGGGAAACTGGAGCTACATTCGGAAGATATAGATTAATTATGGTGAATTTCACGTCATTTATCTTCGCCACCAAAATCATAAATCTACCTTCCGTGTCTAAATCCTGATAGAGTTTCTCCCACTTAACCCTGTCCGAAATTATCATTGCTACACCTCTTTTCTTTTTATCTTTCATGGATGCATGTAGGATAATTGGAAACTTATTACCTCCCCATGTGGGTTTCTCATTTTGTCTCCAATGTGTCTCCTGGACTAAGCAGATATCAATCTTTTCTTTTATCATTTGGTTGCGTATCATAGATCTTTTATGCATAGTATTTAGGCCCTGAGCATTTATAGACAAAAACTTAACCATATTTACCTTCTCTCTCTTTATTTTCTAGCCTCTTGCCTTTAAGACCCTTCAGATAACACATGTTCATAACAAACAACACTACATTAATCGGGAACCTTTTCTGGTACCACATCTTTACCTATCTCGCCTAGGACTAACCTTAGTCTCTAGCGGATAGCCCCCGTCTCGTGAGTAGATCGCTACTCCGAGATTTATGCTTAATATAAGCATCAGGCGGGACTCTAAGTAAGAGTCGAGGAGGGGCGACTGGGGGAGGGAGAGGGAGAGGGAAAAAAAAAAAAAATATATATATATATCTTTTCTTTCTTTTCTCTTTTCTCTTTCCTTTCTTCTATGATTTAAACTGTTTCCAATTTACACTAACCAATTTTATAGTGGCGTATTAATAATACTAACTTTCAGTTATAACGATCTCTGTAGGCTCTAGGTTTTCTAGTATAAATTATAATGATACATTCTCTACCCATACCCTTATATGTGTATTCTGTGATAAGTACTAAAAAAAAAAAAAAAAAAAAAAAGGCACTCGTGTTAACATTCCTCGTTTTAAACTTTTTCTCCATATTACCCTTAACCGATTCAATAGTGTCGTGTGCTTGTGCAAGCTTTTGGTTGTATCGTTCTCTATAAAACTCTTAGATTACTAATATAATTGTAGAGATTATTTCTCTCCCCTCACCTTTATCTATGTTTCTATACTAAGTAATTGTTCCACACTTTCCTAAAACCCTTTTAGCCCCACAACGGGCATCTCATATCTTAAAATCCTTTACTGGATCATAAGTAGGTATATCTCAAACCTAAATCCAAAAAAAAAAAAAAAAAAAAAAAAACACTCGTGTTGTCATACCTCAGTTTAAGCTTTTTTTCCTTATTCCCCTTAGCAAATTCAATAGTGACGTATAATTATAAACACTTTCAATTGTACCGTGCTCTGTAAACTTTTCAGTTACAAATATAATTCTAGTAAATTGTTTCTCTATCTCTATGTTTCTATAGTAAGTGATTTATTCCACACATTTCTAAAACAATTTTGTCCCCAAGTGGGCATCTTGTGTCCCTTATAGATATATCTTGACCCATATTCTTCTTACAGGAAAAAAAAAAAAAAAAAAAAAAAAAAAAAAGAAAAAAGCATTAGTTGTTTTCCGTGCCTTTTCCCTTTTTAAGTTTGTAAATGGGTTGTAAATAGCTTGTAAATAGGTCGGTCCATACTTCTGCTTCTCTAAAATAGGAAAGCTTTCTTTTCCTCAATAGTCTGGGTGAATAGATCCTCTTTACCAACTAATTTGGGTGGAGTGTAACTTGCATAGTAGAGTCTTTAAGTTTTCTCTCCTCCTTTGAAGTTCCTTTGAACTTCCCTTTTCTCTCGTTCCTTCGCATCCTTCTCATAGAGAGCATTGAGCTCCGGGCTTAACCTTAATATGCTTAACCCATTTCAAGAAGAAAAAAAAAAAAAAAAAAAAAAAAAAAGAAAAAACCACCGCCTTCTTCTTTTACTCCCATATCTCTCATCTCTCCCAGCTCTCATAAAGTTATTAGAGGGTTAATGATTTTGTCCATGCTTCTAGTTCTTTAGCTGAAGTGAATGGTATCCATTTTTCTTCCCACCACACAATTATTTTGGATGATTGTACCCATTTGTATTTCACGTTTCTTTGCTTCAATGGGTCTAAGGCTTGAAAAAATGTTCTTCTCCATTTTCTTGTTTGCATTGAGAGATCTTGGAATGTAATGATGTCCTTAAATTTCTCCGATAAGTTGTCCTTGTTCCTCAGCAGGTTTAACAATTGTTGTTTGTATGTATAGGAGGAGAAGCAAACTGTTACATCTCTTGGATAATGGGCAGGAACTTCATGAGGCTTTCTTAATCTATGTGCTCGTTCTATTATAGGTTGAGGTATTTCCTTCTGTAAGCCAGCTTCTTGAAAGAAAGAGAGTAGAAAATCCTGTAATTGGTCTTGGGTTATAGATTCAGATATGTTTCTGAAACGAACATTGCACCTCCTCGACCGATCTTCAAGGTCTCTAATCTTTAAGTTTATTTGCTGTATTAAAGCTTCTGTTTGAGTGTTCTCCCGTTGCATATTATTTATTTGGTCTTCCATTCTATAAATTTTTTCTAATGCCGAGCTCAATTTGGTATTAATTCTCTCCATCTCCATTTTAATTGTATTTGAGCTGTTAACAATCTGGCTAGCAATCTGTGCCATTTGCTCGTCTAGTTTGTTCACCAGAAAATCTTGAGACACATAATTCGCATAATTCTTATGATCTGTATTGAGCACAACTGTTGTTTGCGTGTTCTGATCATGGAATATCGTTTCGTTCTCTTTGTGCCCCGGTTTTTCTTTATTGGGGGAAAAAAAACCTGACAACCTAGTTGGCTGAGAGTCATCTTTTTTTTCTTTGCTTTTTATTTGTCTCTTAGACGCCATATTGGATTTCTTTCCTGAGTCTGGGGGGAGGAGGTTCACTCAGATTCTTTCAGGCCTCTTTCAAGCCTCTTTCAAGCCGCTTTGACTTTTAGCAGCAGCAGCGAAAACTTCCTTAGGTACAATTTTTATATGCAGAGATTTTGCACAAGATTTTACCAAGATTTTGTTGCAAGGTTTTGTTGCTACTATATCCTGCTATATCCTGCTTGTTACCATGTTTTACCAGAAGTAAACTTTAATAAAAGTAGAGTAAATTATAATACCGACGTAGATAGAAAAAATAGAAAAAAAAAAAAATAAAAAAAAAAATTCCCACTACGGTTATATGTGGGCTTAACTTACTCCACTTATTTAACTTGGACCTCCTATTTGTAGGCAACAATTTTTGTCCCCTTGTCTTTTCGTCCCCTCCAACTGAGTCAGGTCTTATCCCCCAACGTGGTTTAAATATTTTAAGCACAAATTTTAAGCACTTCCCTTATCGATGGAGAGCTATCCGCTCACTGCTCCGTTTTTACTCCGTCTCTGCCGCTTACTCCGCTTACTCCGTCTCTGCCGCTGCCGCTTACTGCTCCGTCTTCCCCATCGAGTCGTGGTCACTTGTAAGCCGCGGTCGCTGCCTTCTCCCTCATCTCCCGCCGGGCGCCTCTCACACGCTCTTCCTAGACCCGCCTCCCGACGTGCTCACGTCCTCCCGTGCACGTCCACCCACATCGGATCCCCCAGAACAACACTTCTGATGATGTCAGCAGGCAGCTTGCTGTTCTGAGGCAAACAGGAATAAAACCAACAGCTTCAGGCTTGAATTCTAGTAAGTTTTTACTATATTTAGGGAGGCAAGGAGAGTGATTCTGATGGGGAAGGTCTTTAATAGATTCTTGGCCAGCGCTACAATTGGGGTCCAGTTCCTGCATCATTATATGTGGGTAACAGGGCACATGAAAGAGGATTTGGAGGTGTGGGAGACTTTCCTGCTGGATTGCATTGGGAAAGTTTTCTTTGGGAGTCAACGTCCTCGTCAGAAGATATGGAGTTATCATACGGAACTTGGCATTTCTGGAGTTAGATTAAAAACAAAAGAAGGAAGGTATGTAGAAGAGGATAAAGGTCTAGCTGACTGCCTCAATTACTATTTTTGTTCAGTATTTACAGACAGGGCCGGCGCGTCCATAAGGCGGCACAGGCGGCCGCCTTAGGGCGCACCGGCTCCGGGGGCGCAAGATTTCAGTGACCGGCAGGAGGGAAGCTCTCCCTCCTGCCGGCCACCATCTCCGCCCCCAGTGTGGCAGTGCTGCGATCAGGCGCTGCGAGGGAGCTCTAACCTCTCTGCTCTGCTCCCTCGCGCGCTGTCTAGTGATGCCGCGGGAGCCGGAATATGACGTCATATTCCGGCTCCCGCGGCATCAGCAGGCAGCCCGCGAGGGAGCAGAGCAGAGAGGTTAGAGCTCCCTCGCAGCGCCTGATCGCAGCACTGCCGCATGCCGCCCAGCAGCCCCACTGGACCCCAGGGAATGATCCACACCAGCTCTCCAGGTAGGGAGGCTGGGTGGATATTATTTATGTATTAAAATAATTTGTGAATGTATGTGATGTGTCTGTGTGTGAGAATGTCTGTCTGTGTGTCTGTGAGTGAGTCTGTGTGTATGTGTCTGTGAGTGAGTATGTGTCTCTGTGTGAGTGTGTATGTGTCTGTGTGTCTGTGAGTGTGTATGTGTCTCTGTGTGAGTGTCTGTGTGTGTGTGAGTGTCTGTGAGTATGTGTCTCTGTGTGAGTGAGTGTGTGCGTGAGTGAGTGACTGTGTGTCTGTGAGTGACTGTGTGTGCGTGTGTGAGTGAGTGTATGTGTGTCTGTGAGTGACTGTGAGTGTGTGCGTGAGTGAGTGTATGTGTGTCTGTGAGTGACTGTGAGTGTGTGCGTGAGTGAGTGTATGTGTGTCTGTGTGTGCGTGAGTGAGTGTATGTGTGTCTGTGAGTGACTGAGTGTGTGCGTGAGTGTATGTGTGTCTGTGAGTGACTGTGAGTGTGTGCGTGAGTGAGTGTATGTGTGTCTGTGAGTGACTGTGAGTGTGTGCGTGAGTGAGTGTATGTGTGTCTGTGAGTGACTGAGTGCGTGAGTGTATGTGTGTCTGTGAGTGACTGTGAGTGTGTGCGTGAGTGAGTGTATGTGTGTCTGTGAGTGTGTGCGTGAGTGAGTGTATGTGTGTCTGTGTGTGCGTGAGTGTATGTGTGTCTGTGAGTGACTGTGAGTGTGTGCGTGAGTGAGTGTATGTGTGACTGTGAGTGTGTGCGTGAGTGAGTGTATGTGTGTCTGTGAGTGTGTGCGTGAGTGAGTGTATGTGTGTCTGTGAGTGATTGTATGAGTGTTGCATGTGAGTGTGTCAGTGTATGTGTGTGTCTGTCAGTGTGTGTTTGTGAGTGTCTGTCAAATCAGTGAGAGTATCTTTGTCATTGAGTCTGTGTGTGACTATCAGTGTGTCTGTCAATGAGTGTCAATCAGTGTGTGTGTGTGTCAGATCAGTGAGTCTCTGTGTTTGTCATTGAGTGTGTGTGACTGTCAGAAGAACACTAAGGGCAGGGAAGGGAGGGGACCAATAATGGACGGGAGAGGGGCTGGTTAAGAGGCACATAGGTGAAGATGTTATTTTTGAATGGGGGTGGGGGGGCGGAAAAATACATCTTCGCCTATGTACCCAAAAATACTTGCACCGGCCCTGTTTACAGATGAAAATGAAGGAAAGGGGCCTCAGGTAGGAAAAAGGGCAAATAATGAGTTTACAGAGGAAGAGGTTCTATTTCAACTGTCAAAAGTAAAGACAAAAAAGTCAATGGAACCTGATGGAATACACCCAAAGTTATTAAAACAGCTTAATGGTGTATTGGAAAACCATTAACAGATTTATTTAACCAATCATTGTTAACAGGAATAGTCCTAGAAGATTGGAAGTTAGCGAATGTTGTGCCCATTTACAAGAAAGGTAGTAGGGAGGAGTCGGGCAACTATAGGCCAGTAAGCCTTACTTCAGTAGTGGGGAAAGTAATGGAAACTATGTTAAAGGATAGGATTGTTGAACATCTAAAATCGCATGGATTTCAAGATCAGAGACAACATAGGTTTGTAGTCAATGGAGTATATTCGAAGCATGGGCTTGTCACCAGTGGGGTATCTCAGGGATCTGTACTTGAACCTATTCTCTTTAATATTTTTATTAGTGATATTGCAGAAGGTCTTGATGGTAAGGTATGTCTTTTTGCTGTTGATACTAAGATATGTAACAGAGTTGATGTTCCAGGAGGGATAAGCCAAATGGCAAATGATTTAGGTAAACTTGAAAAATGGTCAGAGTTGTGGAAACTGACATTTAATGTGGATAAGTGCAAGACAATGCATCTTGGACGTAAAAACCCAAGGGCAGAGTACAGAATATTTGATAGAGTCCTAACCTCTGAGGAAAGGGATTTAGGGTAATTATTTCTGATGACTTAAAAGTAGGTAGACAATGTAATAGAGCAGCAAGAAATGCTAGCAAAATGCTTGGCTGTATAGAGAGAGGTATTAGAGGTAGAAAGATGGAAGTGCTCGTGCCATTATACAGAACACTGGTGAGACCTCACTTGTATTGAAGTATTGTACGCTGTACTGGAGAACGTATCTCCAGAAGGATATTGATACTTTAGAGAGAGTTCAGAGAAGGGCTACTAAACTGGTTCATGGATTGCAGGATAAAACTTACCAGGAAAGGTTAAAGGAACTTAACATGTATAGCTTGGAGTAAAGACGAGACAGGGGGGATATGATAGAAACATTGAAATACATAAAGGGAACCAACACAGTAAAAGAGACTATATTTAAAAGAAGAAAAACTACCACAACAAGAAGACATAGTCTTAAATAAGAGGGACAAAGGTTTAAAATAATATCAGTAAGTAATATTTACTGAGAGGGTAGTGGATGCATGGAATAGCCTTCCAGCTGAAGTGGTAGAGGTTATCACAGTAAAGGAGTTTAAGCATGCGTGGGATAGGCATAAGGCTATCCTAACTATAAGAAAAGGCCAGGGACTAATGAAAGTATTTAGAAAATTGGGCAGACTACATGGGCCAAATGGTTCTTATCTGCCATCACATTCTATGTTTCTATTCCCGTTGGTGGTTGCCTTGGCTCTTTAGGGGAATCTTCTTCGGGACCGGAGGGTTGTCTTTTTCACGGACAACTTGACGTTGGTGCAGGCTGTTAATAACTTGACGACCTCTTCGGTTCCGGTGGTGCGGTTGCTCAGGCGTTTTGTATTATTGTGCATGTTGTGTAATATCGTTTTCCAGGTTTGTCACGTGCCCAGGTTGTTGAATGTGTTGGCTGATTCCTTGTCTCATTTACAGTGGGTGCACTGGTGGCAACGAGGGTGCAGGTGGAGGGCCATGCCTGTCCAGAAGAGATGTGGCGGCTCGGGACATCCTGCTTGAAGGGCACATAAAGAACTCGCTGGCTCCGGGCACATGGGCAGCGTACAACAAGGTCTTGAATGAGTGCGACGAGGTGGTGGCTTGCAGGGTTTGGAGGACTTAACCAAGCACTTTGTAGTTCGACAGGTGTTGCGAGGGTTCCAAAAGGGTACCCTCAAGGTCTTGCAAAGGTTGGTAGCAGTTCTCCCAATTATTTGTTTATCACAATATGAAGAGGTGCTGTTCTCGGTGGCTTTTGTGTGGGCATTCTTCGGGCATTTCAGATTGTGGAACTGGTGAGTGCTAACAAACTCGGAGTTGGGGGAATTCAATGGTCCGATGTGGACGTGCGGTCAAACAGGGTGTTGATTCGGCTTTGGTGCTCCAAGACCAATGTGTTTGGGAAGGGCTGCTTGGTGATGCTCTATTCCCTACCGGGCTCGTGCGCATGCCCAGTGGCATGTACCAGTATATATCTGGACTTTCGTTCAAATGTTGAGGGTTGTTTCCTATTACAACGGGATGGGTCAGCCCTGCCCCATTTTACATTTTTTAAGGTTTTTCGACTGGGGCTACAAAGGTTAGGTTTTAAACCCAAGCAGTTTTGGACCCACTCATTTAGGATTGGGGCAACCACGGAGGCCTCTCGTTTAGGGCTCGGGGATGGTTTGCTTAAATGGGTTGGTTGGTGGGAATCCGTTTGGTTTAAATCATATGTGTGGCCTAATTCGCTGGGTTAAAGATAGGGTATGGTATTGGAGTGGGGGGAAACTGTTCTGTTGTTAATTCTGTTTTTTGTTTTAGGTCGGGTGGCCTGGTTGGTGGGCCACTCTTATATTTGCTGAGCAAAGAAGAGAGCGCAGGTCGGACGTGTGGAAGGCAGCTGGGCTTTCCTCTGGAGCAAGTTTCACTACTGTGGTTTGGTTTTCGGGCTTTGGTTGGCAAGGTGTCAGTGGGGAAATTTTTCGGAGGGTGTTGAGGGGAGTGGCCCCAGATATATTGTTAATACATGCTGGGGGTAATGACCTTGTGCTGGTCCCTCAGAGGGTTTTGGTTCAAGGGATGAAGAGGGATTTTGACTGGCTAAGGGAGCTGGTCCCAGGTATGGTTATAGTGTGGTCCGAAATGGTTACACGTTTTCACTGGATATATGCTAGGGACCCGGCAGCTGTAGGGCGGTGTCAGGGGAAAGTTAATAATACAATGGCAAGTTTTGTGAGGAGAATAGGGGGTATAGCGGTGAGACATCAGGATTTAGAAGGTATGCTTCCTGGGTACTTTGGGAGGGATGGGGTCCATCTATCTGATGTGGGGTATGACCTTCTTAACCTGGGCTTTCAGGAGGTTATTGCCAGGGCCCTGTTCTCGTGTGTGTAATAGTGAGCGCTGTAGTGGACATTTTGATCTTGACTGCTAATTAAATCTAGAATATAATTCATGTAATGTCTGCTAGTGTATACATAAGCAGACCTTCCAACTTCCAGCAAGATAGTTCTTATTCCAGACCCAATACATCAGGTTGGTTTCAGTTGTCCACATCTGGAGACACCTGGCAACTATCCCCAGCCAGCACAAAATGAGTGCATCATTAGAGGCATTGGCACTGCGCTGTGAGCACATTAACCTGAGTTGTGCTGGCCAGGAGGCTGTCAGACAGCTTGGAATAGATTGGCGCCAGACTGACTTGCCACTTCTGTGGGCAGGGTCACTTCTTTCCTGTCAGACCCACATATTTTGGGCATTTGCTAGTTTTGAAAGTTGCATCACTCTCGCCCTAACCACCAGGGTATTGCATCACTGGCATGCTCCCCTGTGCTCATCAATTATCAAATATGGGAGGTATGCATAAGGAACAGACATGGAGTGTCAGAATTATCATTTGGAGCACTGCTGGCTTTTGAAGAGCTATATCTAGCAACAATGGATCTCCTAGCCAATGTCGTGCCCACATTGATTTTAATAGGAATGTTTTTGGGGAGTTGTTGCTGTGCATACTAAAATTGGTAAAACAAAAAATTGGCAACACTGGCAAATATAAGACCAAGGAAGGAAGGAGGTGTAGGACTAGTCAATGAGAGGTTTTCCAATGATGCCGTTTGTGTCACAGCACTCATGCTGACCATGCCAAGGTAGCCAAACAGGACTGCCCATGCTTAGAGATCGACTGAAGAGGCCACATACTTAGGAATTTTTCGATAGTGCAGCACAAGGGAGTTTAAAAAACTCTTACAATAGCACAAAAAGGACCCAAAATTGGCATTGATCAACCAAATCAGGGATTGCTCCAATTTATGGATTTGTTTATTTGTCAACCGAAATACTTTGAGATTTTAACAGGTGCCATGTTTACATTTTGGTAAGCCTTCACAAAAATATAATGTGACCATGACTCAAATGAAACAATAAAAAACAATATAAACAAGCTGAGTAGTGTGAAATTTGCTGAGAGATCTTTTTGAGCCATGTGGCACATATTATACCCAGTTCCCACCTGTGATCATGTGAATATAGGGAAGACTGTAAATTTTTTATAAATGTGGGAGGAAGGAAGGCGCTCAATTATATTTACTGTAAATGACAGTTAAAGTTAAAAACATCAGAGAGTATTATTTACATGCTGATTCACGATATTGGTCATGATTACAATCTGCAAACAACCACAGAATACATGTTGTACATGACAACTATTGTCCCTTTGCCTGGTTTACAAAAAAAAGGGATAGTGAAAGCAAAATCAACACGTTTACTGGTAATTTGTAAAAACAAAATTAATGCAGATGAATGTTCACTTCAATTTTTATTTTTTTTTAGTTTAGGAATTTATTTACTGAATTGTGAAGATAGTTAGTTATGTGAATAAATTATGTGTTGTTTTTTCAGTTTAATATATTGGAAGGGCTAAATACACTTTCATCAATAAACATAATACAAACAAAATACTGGGTAATTTGTCATTTCGTGAGGTGGGGTGAGAGAGACCTTTTAATGTTAGTAATACATCTTTGTATTCCAAACACAAACGTTTTCCTTTAATTTGGTGCCACCAAAAAGGATGGGGGGGATGTGGGGAATGGGTTGGTCTGTAGATGTTTGACTGAATGTTCTGCCTTGGAAAAGCACTTGTGTTAGACTAAAAGATAGCCATGTGTTTTCTAGCTTAAACTCTTTCATTATAGTGGGTTAATTAGACGCGACATATATAGAAGTCATAAATGTTTCCTATCAAGTCAAGTGGGCATAATTAAATTGACGTTTACAGCTTACAAAACATTTCTGTTTTTGTAAGAACATACCATTATACGATATCAAACCAAAATCAAACAAAATATGCTCCCTTTCTTATTCCGTATGTAAAGAGGGATAGCCATGCGTTTTAATTGATCTATACACTCACAGTAGACCAGTCATTCACAACCAGTCTACTGTGGTGTGATTCAAGCTACCTCAAAAACATATTAATATTAGACTTGATTGATTGCATGCAGGCCTTAAAATAAAAATGTGATTTTAGGTAATATCAGTATTTACTAAATACTATCTCTTTGGTTAGAAATAGACATATCTCTCTAGTAAGGGAGATCTAAAGAATAAAGTTAATGTATCTTGGATATGTTCCTCTCACTGTTCCTCAACCTAAAACAACTTTGAGACCACTTCTGTGTGACGACAGGACATGAGGACAAATGAAGAAAATAACACGATGTGGGGCCCTGTCATTAGTTGATCTTAAATAACATTGCAATCTTGTGGCATGCGAAATAGAAAACAGTAGACCATGTGTTAGAAGAAAAAAACTCTATTTTGTGGCTCAATTACAATATTGTCAGTAAATAGTCAGTAAATAGTCACAAGCTGTCACTGTAAACAATAGCCAATAGCTTGTACTGGCTACAAATTAATTGCAGGTTTATAAATGTGTTGCTGCTAGCCTACCACTAATAACAGCTTTCACGTCTTTGGGTTAGTTAGTGGCAGCTGGTAATAATGAGTAGTGACAGGATTGTTAACCAGTCAGAAACTGATTAAGTAGAGGGTAATGTTTCCCATAGAGACTAATGGGAGCCACTAGCCGCTGCTTAGTGACTGACCTTCTCTAGTGGCGGCTGGTAACTATCTCTTGCTTGTTCTGAAAGCTGGGAGTCGGTATGCAGCCACTATTCTTCAAAAATAGCGACAGGCATTTTAGAAAGTAGCGGCTGGTGGTCGATAAGTAGTGACAAGATTGTAAACGAGCTCTTGGAGTGACATCTGCCCAGAAACTCAACAACAGAATTACAAGCAGGCCCCAAAATGGCTGCCATGCCATATGTCCTTGATAGTTTGTTAGTTGAGTAAATAAATGTAGGGCTTTTAGTGTGTTGAACTTCCCCCTGGCACCTATATCGTTAAAAGGAGATATATATATATATATATATATATATATATATATATATATATATATATATATATAAATATGTATTGTATGTTAAAAGCCTAAGGGCCATTAGCAATAAGTATCCTGTAGTTTTTTTGTTTTGTTTTTTCTCTTAATGGTTTAATGTTACAAAACAAATATATACTTTGCAGACTAAGAGTATTGAAGGCAGGGCGTAAACCACTCAGTAAAGTTACTCTTCCGTCACTTTCTACAATGTTTACTGGAAATGGCCAACCCTTTGCAGTTGCTAAAGGCACTGCTGGGGTTAAACCAACGTAATGCTATCTAAAGGTGTGACAGTGCCTCACCCTGTGACGTTACAGACTCAAAGTTTAACTTCAAGAAAAAAAACAGGTCTCCAGTAGTTCAGTGTTCTTTGGGAAAGTTAACATGATCTTCCAGATTCTGTCAAATTAGCTGATTGTTATCTTTATCTAAACTGCAAAAGCTTATTACGCTCTAGATCAAAACAAAAATTTCCACAGTGTCTGGGCTTATGTAAAAGAGAACTGAAAGTAATTTTTGGCAGCAGAGATGTATTGATGAACAGTGTGAATCTGTCATAATTCTATACATTCCAAAGTTACCAGACGCAGTTGATGATAATCTTTGTTACTGTAGCTGCTATAATAAATATTAAAGGGGCACTCTAAACACCATAACAACTATAGAGTGCTATATTGCTTATAGTGCCAGAACTCCCTTGGCACCTTCTACCGAGTAAGTGGGGGAAACCACTTCAGAAAGGTTTGACACCTGCCTTGAACCCTCAACTGTCCACAGTATGGACCAGCTCTCACGTATCATGAAACCGGACATTCCTACTTCGACATTAGAGATATTATTTTGAATTAATTATCTGACAATGTCAGTAGCGGTTATGTTGCTCAGTTTGTTCCTTTTGGTTATCACTGTGCTAGGCACTTGGCTATAGGGTCATTTTTTTAAAGCACCACTAAGTAATTAGTAGGCATAGTATTGCCTTATCTGCTTCACATCTGTGTCTGTCCACAATGTGGTCTGGTGGTATCAGGTGGTGGAGGGGGATGAGAGGCATATTTACCCGTAACTCTCCATTCTTGGAACTGCCGCCTTTTGACAAACCTTAGTTTTAATTTAATGTCACATCAAGTCACAGGATCTACATAACTGTTGTGCTCCTGCGCATGTCTGAAAATACAAAACAGGAGTCAATGGAATGTTCCACAACTCTTTGAGATCCTCCATAGATCTTATGCAATGTAGGGCTTTCCTATGTGGTTTCCGTGGGTCATCGAGAATTAGAACATCCACACCAGACTGCACCCACACAAGGCGGCAAATTTAAAGGGACAGTTTAGGAGGTTTATGGCACCATCGCAACTTCACATAATTAAGTTGTTATGGTGCCAGGAGGCCCCTAGATGTACTCTCACCTTCAGGGGAAAAATAAATTCTCGAACGGTTTAACACCAATGTTGCTTTTAGCGCCGGTATAGGGGCAACCCCGTAGGCAGCATTCACCTTCTGACATTTCACTTCTGGACATGGGCGCCGCTGCGTAACAATCAGTGACTCCCCATTCACAATCAGAGACTCCCCATTCACAAAATGCAAGCCAGTTTTGTAAGTGGAGAGTCACTGATTGGCTGACAGTGTCAACTAATCGCTCATTGGCTCTCAACCAATCAGCAGCTTCCCTGCCCAGCAGCACTCCGCACTTCTTGAAAGTGACATTTCAAAAGCCGGATGTCATAGGGGGAGCTGAGATCGGCACTGGAGGCAACTTTGTTGTAAAACCGCTCTTGAACTGATGGTGAGAGTGCAACAAGGAGCCTCCTGGCAACATAACTACTTAATTTAGATGAAGTTGTTTTGGTGGCTGAAGGGCTCCTTTATAAAATAAGAGTGCTTCTCAGAATTTACAATTCTAAACCAGTCAGTATGTTTATTGCGAAAAGCACATTAACCACAAATTCATATAAGAGTTCTGCAACTACTCTCAGGTGCTCAGCTCTCCTGCAAATGTAAACATAAGCGGTGGAAAAAAGAATTGTGGTTTTTCTGGTTTATAGAACCAGGAAATAATTGATGACTAGTTTATGACCTTTTTATCTCATTATAAACATTATAAACCTGCTCATCTAGAATGTAGCACATTATGCTAGTGAGGTGTACTACTGATTATTGCTTAAAATGTCAAAAAGTGTTTCCTTATCTTACGAATATTTTACTGCCTGGACTCACGCAATGCTCAAGCCTAGAGGCAGGGGCGTTGCTAGGTTCGAGAAACACCTGGAGCTTGAGCGTATGGCATCTACATATAACAATAGCCCTATAAAAGTTCATACATGGAGTAGGTTATGTAGACAATATGTTGGCCTCTGCTCCTACAATGCAAACACTAGTGATGGGACTGTTATATTGGTCAGATATAGTTGCTGTTTCCCTTTCCAAAAAACATCACCTGGAAACTTTACTAGAAGCCATTGGACTGAAGCCCATGGAACAGCAAGCTAGGTGGAATGGGCCTTGACATAGCTAGGAGGCAGGCCTATGAATGAGTTGGGGCTGGATTGGGGTAGGTCAGTTAGGGGAGTGGCCTAGTTTCCCATATAATTATACGCCATTTTAATTCAGGTTCCATTTTAATTTTAAAATCCCTTACCTGTTGGTAGCTGTCCCGCCCACCCTCCCTAATTTCAGTTTGTTTATGGACAAGCGGTATGGCTCCCCCCGTTTTGTCACGGCGGCGGGGGATGGATTCGGTTAATTGGGGGGTAGGCCGGTTTTTGGTAAGTGGGATAGGTCAGGAGGAATACTTACCTTTGGATTTGGTGGTAGGTTCGAGCTCGTCGGTAGCTCCGAACCTGGGGGTGTAGGGGTGTCTCGGTATGCCCCTACACTGGAAATGGATGCCCTTGGTGGCTGGGATAATGGTGTAGGGGTGTCTTGGTATGCCCCTACAGTGGAAAGGGATGCCCTTGGTGGCTATGATAATGGCGTAGGGGTGTCTTGGTATGCCCCTACAATTGGAAATGGATGCCCTGGGTGGCTATGTTAATGTTTATGTTATTTATTTTATGTTACATGGTTATATGGATGTATTCTGTAAAATGTTTGAGGTCATTGTCTTGGTGTTTAGTTATGTTAATTGGGGGGGATGTCTTTCTAATCGTTGTTGACAATGACCTTTTAAATTTATATTTTATTAATTATATATTTAAAGGGACACTCCAGGCACCCAGACCACTTCTGCTCATTGGAGTGGTCTGGGTGCTAACTCCCACTACCCTTAACCCTGCAACTGTAATTATTGCAGTTTTTTTTAAACTGCAATAATTACCTTGCAGGGTTAAGTCCTCCCCTAATGGCTGTCTATTAGACAGCCACTAGAGGGAACTTCCTGCTTCATAGCACAGGTTTTCTGTGCTAGAGCGTCGCTGGACGTCTTCACGCTGTGTGAGGACCTCCAGCGTCGCTCTATTCCCCATAGGGAAGCATTGAAATGAATTTTCAATGCTTTCCTATGGGGTGCGCTAATGCGCATACGCGGCATTGCCGCTGACGCTAATGCGCATACGCGGCATTGCCGCGCATGCGCATTAGGTCTCCTCGGCCGGCGGGCGAGATCAGTCTCACCCACCGGCCGACGTAAGCAGAAGGAGGAGCGGCGGGGGAGGAGGAAGCAGCGACGTGGGACCTGTCGCTGCCTCTGGTAAGTCACTGAAGGGGTTTTCACCCCTTCAGCAACAGGGGATTGGGGGGTGGGAGGGAGAGGGACCCTCCAGTGCCAGGAAAACGGATCGTTTTCCTGGCACTGGAGTTTCCCTTTAATAAAGCCGTGGAATATTTTGCCAAAAAATTCATGTGTCTGTAATTCTTGAAGGTCTCTAATTGGTTTATAACAGGAAAAGGCCAAAAAGACGATAATGCGCATGTCATGTACTTTACCTAAAGGTAGCTAAACTAGTAACTTTGTACCATTAAAGGAACGGATAAACGGATAAAGATGGACATTTGAATTTTAGGGGTGTGAGTGGTGGTTTGCCCAGGCCCCAGGGTCAGGTCTGTTCTGAGAAAATTTAGGTGACTCACTAATAACAATTTAGGCATCTAAAATGCCATTTGGAACAAAAACATTGTATCTTATTTACATAGACTGATTTCTAAACACATCTAATGTAGTTTAAAAGCACATTACTTGTTACACACTCAGACACCTCAAGAATATGGAGTACCTGAAAAAGAGGGATATTAGGATAGAAATGAGGAACAGAGGGATTTAGCACCAAAATAGCAACTGTCCCAGGTAAATATGGACATTTGGGGGATGGGGTATGGAGTATGGTGCCCAACCCAAGTGTCAAACCCTTTTAGAACAATATGACTTCTTACCAGGGGTGCCAATAATGTCTGTTCATTAGTAGCTTAGATCCCAGGTAAGAAATCAAACCATTCTAAGACAGTCTGACTGCACACAATGGGGGTGCTAGGATACTCCTGGCACCATAACCACTACAGTCCTCTGTGGTAGTTTTGGTGCATCGAGTGTTTCTTTAATGCAACAAAGTTACTTGTCTTCCTTCCTGATGGTAAAATACAGTCTAGACTCCAGGCTTGTAGTATGTTTCCCAGAAGGTGCTTTTGGAGGGCAGAACAGCAACCATGTTTGACTAATATTTTTGGTTTTCCTTTCCTTCACTAAAAGCAGCTGGGGGAACTGAAACTGTGTTAGAGATCCTACAGCAATGTGTGATGGTGTATGTTTAAAGAGTGAATTTGTGTTTTGACACGTGCAGATTAGTTTGTCAGTATGTGTCAAAGTGCACGAGTACACTTAAAACTCACAATCCATCATCTGGAGCTGGGCAGTTTGACATGAATACTCTAATTATGAGTAACACAAACTAAAAACCTATGGTTTTCAAATCCCTCTTTTTTTATTTTATTTTTGTGAGGTGCTAGGGATTTTACTTATTTCCAAGTTGCTGGAACATATTTGGATACATTTTTATAAATGTTTTAAATATCTTGAAAAATAATTTAATATTTTGCCAATTTCATGTAATGAGATATATATATATATATATATATATATTTTTTTTTTTTTTTAAATTTGAATATTTTGATAAAAAATATTTTAAAAGTGTATCTAAAAATATATTTAATTGAAGCCTATGTTATTTATTGTAACATCTGTAATTTCTTTGTGAGGCCTCTATAATTCCAGATTATGTGAAAAACACAATTTCTGAGGAAATAGGAGTTTTAACAGGAGTTTTCACTCACCCATTCAATCTCTGTTTAGTTAATCTCAGTCACTGAATAAAATACATCTATTTTCGTTTACTCAATACAGCAATTCTAGTGAAAGTTAAGATGTGGCCTGCATCGTGTAAAGTTGACAGTGTAATGTTCAAAGTTTATGAAAGTTAGTCAACAAAAATACAAAAATAAGATCAAAATGGAACATAGTCATGCATTGTTAATATAATGGCAGGAAGGAGTTGGAAGGTGGTAATGTTGACCTGATAGAGTCAGCAGGGCGCATTCCACTTATTGCTAGGTCACCCACCCGCTGATGTCATTGGCCAGTCCTTAACATGTGTTTGTGTCTATCCCTATAACTAGAACACTCTAGAAGTACATTTTATCATATCCTTAGGGGGCTAATATTGTGTTTGGAACAGTGTGTTCTAAGGACGGTTTACCACAGGATTCTTGCAACAGTAAACATTACCTCACAAATGAATACCTTCTAGTGAAAACAGAATGAGAACACGTTGTTGTACTTTTCTGCTTATGGAAAGTTGAGTCTCCGTGAAGAGCTGTAGCAGTGTTTGACCTGTGCAATGTGTACGAGTGTGTAGATAGCAAGTTTAGACAAAAATTAGTGCCTTGTGCCACACCCTCCCATGGCAACCAAAGAGTTAAAAAAAAACCTTCCAACTCCTCCAATGTCAGCTGCAGGCACATTAGGCCTTTTGTAGACATTAGACATCCTCAGCACGAGGACGTCCAGCATCGTTTCACTGAGTCAAACTCTGTGAAACTACAAAAAGTGCATCTAGTAGCTGCAAAAACTGCATTGTTTTACATTGCATCCAGATCACTTGATGAGAAGGACCTATAGTGTCCTCTTAACTCTATGGCAAGCAGACCCTCTTTTAAATCCCCCTCTCATAATATTGTAAAGCGCTACGGAATCTGTTGGCGCTATATAAATGGCAATAATAAATAAATAAAATTATATAGAAATGCTTCCCGCACTGCAAATTACTCTCTCGTGCTCTGGAATATTTTACAGTATTTTTTACAACATATGATAATAAAATGTGGCGGTATGTTGGTGAAGCTAAGAATGAAGATGTGAGTCTTCATTTTGTTCCTCATTCCCAGCCCTTTGTTTTGCAGTATTTATTTTAAATTAGCCTTGAAATCTCTAAAATGCTATAAGCATCATCACAATCCCAGTACTAGTTTTCAGTAAAATTGTTTTAGAGCAATTTTACAAACACTTGGACTCTCGCTGACACCTATATATATATATATATAACTTCTGTGATATATGAGGCCATTTAAACCCATTTTCTAGACTGTCCTCTCCTGTACTTTGAATATCAGATAGTGACGTGTTATTTGAGTGGAATATTTGAATTTTGGGATGTGCTTGACTGACTGTTTCCCTTCGATCCTTATAAACTGAAGTCACCTACCTGGTATATCCACCAAAAGTTTAAATATTAAAGAATGCTTGTGAATTTTTGAAATTGTGAGAATGCAAATTGCAAAGTGACGCTGCTTTCTACGCCAACTATTAAATCAAAATTCCTTTTTTCCTAAAGAATCTCTGTTCACTTCTTTGGATCCAGGAAGATTTGCTTTCCATTGACTTGGTAATCATCTATGTTTATGAGTGAAAATATTCACAATTATAGATTTGACTCACACCTTACTTCTAGTACTTTTCTTGTCAGTTCCTCTCATGTACCTAAAGCAAGAGGGTGTGGACTTGTGATTCAAGCTCGTTGATATACCAATATCCCCAGGTCATAATGACATTTCCATCTATAATATAATGAGGGACATAGGTAAAGAATAACTCTTAACATCTCTGGGGCAAAGTTCTTAAAGCGAGATCAATCACATTGGAAACAAATAGAATGTACTTACTGATTGTTCCACTTTAACCCCTTAAGGACCAAACTTCTGGAATAAAAGGGGATCATGACATGTCACACATGTCATGTGTCCTTAAGGGGTTAAGAACTTGGGCACAAGAATTGTTTATATACACATCGTATTACGTCTTTCTGTATAAATTAATCTTCAAAACCTACAAGAAAATCCAACATGTTATCACGAAATGCAGAATCATGTAACTACATTTTTTCTATTGTAACACAAGATAGCTCAGTGGGCTAATGCATCATCAGTAGAATCTGTTCAACTGTTGGGTCACAGGTTCACATCCCAATATGGTTGACTCAGCCATTCATCCTTCTGAGGTAGATAAAATGAGTACCCTTAAATTGGGTAATAGTAACAACCCTTGGATGTTGGGCTAAGGTAACATCCCCAGGATGTACTTGAAAACCAGAGTTATGTTAATGTGCCTTTCCTGGTTAAATACTTTGCTGTTATTATTATGGATAAGGGAAGGATTAAAGTGTCAAACATTGATTTGGTTATGTTTAACTATATTAATTGCCCACATTTGTAAAACATACGAAGATATATTAAATTAATACATTTTGGTTCTTGCAGCAGGATTAATAGATGTGTATTTCCCCAATTCTCTGTATGCATTCCATACAAACATATGGTCACGGATATGAACACATGGAGTACATGCACACTTTATATATAAACACGTTTCAGTTCCAAGTTAATATGAAATACACAGACATAGCACTTCATACCACAGTTGGGTTTGTGCACTCAGTAAGCACAAAGAGTAATTGTTGGAGAGAAGTGTGCTTGAGAGGAAAGAAAACTGGCTTGCAGCTGGGATTATATCCTGTACCCCACCCATACGTATCAATATGTGAAGAATTCAGTGTATGACTGAGCTGTGACATATCAAACAAAGTGCGACTGCTCGCTGTTTCTGTCATGTTTAAATCATCTGCTAAAGTTTTAAAAGAAATTGTCCTGCTGGAGTGTTAGCAAGAGCAGATAATCAAATAAGGTTATTTACTAAACTCCAAGCAGATCAGCTATTTCTATTCAATTTTAATTCACGTAAACTCAGAATTTAGTGATTAACCCTAAGAAATAAGACTGTGACTTTATAGCTGACGATTGCCTACAACTCCTATGATGCTTTTTCAATCATGGAAGGGGTTAATTCTGTGCATTAGGATTGTAGGAGACTAGACAAAGTGACAGCGGTCATTAGGCCAAAGTAGAAAACTTATTTAACTTAACCATTTTCCACAATTTCTTATTCAGTGAATAATACCTGGTGAGTTGTGGTCAGGTGACAAAAAAAAATTGAATTGACTTGAGTAGCGATCTTTCTATCAACTTTTTAAATTAAAGGGACACTATAGTCACCAGAACAACTACAGCTTATTGAATTTGTTCTAGTGAGTAGAATCATTACCTTCAGGCTTTTTGCTGTAAACACTGTCTTTTCAGAGAAAATGCAGTGTTTACATTACAGCCTAGTGATAACTTCACTGGCCACTCCTTAGATGGCTGTTAGAGATCCTTCCTGGGTCACGGCTGCCTAAAATGCATCCAAACATTCAGTGTCTCCACCCTCTGCATGCAGACACTGAATTTTCCTCATAGATATTCATTGATTCAATTCATCTCTATGAGGAGATGCTGATTGGCCAGGGCTGTGTTTGAATGGTGCTGGCTCTGCCCCTAATCTGCCTCCTTGTGAGTCTCAGACAATCCTATGGGGAAGCATTGTGATTGGATCAGGCTACCACTTCTGATGATGTCAGCAGACTGCTTGTTTTTCTGAGTCTAACAGCATGCAGAGTTACAGCTTTAGGCTTGAATACAGTAAGATTTTTACTATATTTATGGAGGCATGAGGGGACCAGGGGGGCTAGTTGGTGGTTTTAACACTATAGGGTCAGGCGGCAGCGTACATACCGCGGTCGCAGGGGTCGCAGCTGCGACCGGGCCCGTCACTCCAGGGGGCCCGGCCGCCCTGCGGGCCCATGTGACCGGGGTCCCCGCCTGCATCATTTGCAGCCCGGCCTGCATGGCAAACCGCCGGGACCGCCGTCCAAGGGCTCCATCGGGTGGCCCATGGGCCAGGGCTACCCGATGGATATGGATTGTAAGGGGGCCCGGTCATCACTGGGCACTTTAACAGCGCGACCGGGCCCCCTGTGATTACATCACGAGCTGGGAGGAAGTGACCGCACGTCACTCCTCCCAGCTAACACACAGACCGCGCGGGAGGAAGCAGAGGGATTCAGAGTGGGAACTCTGACTCCCATCAACCTGAGCCACCACTGGACCCCTGGAGAATGTCACCCTCCTGCACCTTAAAGGTAGGAAACAGGAGGGTGACAAACATTTTGTGTGTGTCTGTATGTATGTGTATATGTATGTATGTGTGTATGTGTCTTTGTATGTATGTGTGTCTGTCTGTATGTATGTGTGCCTGTCTGTCTGTATGTATGTGTCTTTGCTGGTGTGTGTGCCTGTCTGTGTCTGTGTGTCTGTATGTATGTATGTATGCATGCGTGCCTGTTTATTTGTGTGTGTCTTTATATGTATGTGTGTCTGTCTGTATGTATGTGTCTGTGTGTCTGTATGTATGTGTGCCTGTCTGTTTGTATGTCTGTGTGCCTGTGTGTGTGTGTCGGTCTGTATGTATGTATGTGTCTGTGAGTCTGTTTGTATGTATGTGTCTGTCTGTATGTATGTGTGTGTGTCTGTCGGGGGGAGGGGGGCCCACGGATCAGTTTCGCACCGGGGCCCCATGGATTGGGAGTACGCCACTGGGGTCAGGAATACATGTTTGTGCTCCTGATCCTATAGTGATCCTTTAAATGTAACACCTGACGGCAACTAACACTTTCATACCTCCCAACATTTCAATTGGAGAAAAATGGATGCTTAACTATTACTGGTGTGAGTTGGGGTCTAACAGGGCTGTTCTGAGAAATTGTAGTGACTTACTGTAACAATTTATGGAGCTAAAATGTAATTTAGTACGAGAACAATGTATCTTAGTTACAAAGACTAATTTCAAAACACATTTTTTGAAGTTTAAAGACACATTGCTGGGAGTAATATTGCTGTGGAGCTCTGTTATACACTCTGTTATGCAGCTCCAAGAAAAGAGGGACATTAGGACAGAAATGAGAGACAGAGGGATCTGGGCACACATTAGGGACTGTCCTTTCTAAATATGGACACTTGGGAGGTTTGCATTTTCATGAATAAATCAAATTATGTGTAAAGAGATCTGTTGAGTTCCTTATCATTATTTCAGAACATACATTTGTCTCTGTTTAAAACACTAACATGTATTTTTATTTATGTTCAGTCCACTTTACAAACAAGCTGTTAACAACATGATGATGGGAAATAGAAAAAGTATAGCCACAAGTTATTTTTAATGTGTTCCTGGTGTGTGAATATTCATATTACAGCATTACAGGAAATGGCCAAGATGATTCATGTTCTAATGCTTAACCTTTAATACAGCCATAAGCGGTGTTGTGTAATTAATTCTGCAGCGTGTTGGTAACTGATTTTATGCCATTCTACATGTTTAACTGATATACCCTTAACTAGATTTCACATATCAGGGGATTCATACTATATATTTCACACAATACAGTTCACACGATTTGCATTTGAGTAATACACAAGAGTTACAGACAATAAATTTTGAGTGCTTTTGTAGCCTACGTGTTACGGGAGGATAAGCACAGCCTAGTATAGTGTGGGGACATACAATGCTATGTGGAGTAACTAACGGGTGTGCGTTGTATGAGGTAAGTCATCAACCCAGCAAGTTGCGTTTGGTTGAATAGAGATCCCTTGAGCAGAGTGGTCACATGGTCATAATACTGCAAGAATAAACTTAATTAATCTGAAAATATCTGAAAAAAAAATCAGAAAAAAGCTAACTGCTTCATTGGGCCAATGTGGAAAGTGGAATAATGCAAAGTAAAATTAGGTGGACTTAAAGAGGAGCCCCCAAATAGGCATTCCTTCTGCTCCACATGCATTGGTTTTTGTTTGCAAAAAATTGTAAAAGAGAGGGATAGACCCACTTCATATGAGCGATTCTGAGCTTTCTCCTTTAAAATATTCACAGAAAGGCCCTTATCAGTTCTCCATAACGAAGCTATTAGGTTCATGGCAGAAATAGAGAAATGGGAACGTAAAAGTAGTAACCACAGTGGGGCAAATTTGAGTATAAGCCCTGCGATTGAGCGAATAAAAGCATGAGCCTGCTTCCAAAAGGGAACAATTTTGTCGCATGACTACCATATGTGGCACCATACACCAGTTGTATATAATTTTATTGTAGCTCAATGTGAGCAGATTCTATGACTTGCCAATATACACTTCCAATCTTCAACTGAGATAGGAGATCTGAAATCTTGATGAAGAGGTAGCAAAGGAGCATACCTCAACTGCAGGGGGTACACATTGCATAGGTTATAACATGTAGATAATTGACATTTGAATGGGAATTTATCAAGACATAGTAGTTCAAATTCACTCAGTTTATCTTGAGTTCTCTCATGGGACTTAAATGGCTAATGAGGTCCAAGCAGATGCTAAGTTTGTATAAACCCATAAGAGCTCACTGAGAGAGATGGATATGTGGTCAGAAATTAAGGTAAGGAATGCAACTACTGTGAGATAAGGTCTAGCAAATCATTAAAACTTTTTATTCTTCCTCGGTCCCATGGGGCCATTTTAAAATCCAGGATTATAAAGGACAGTATTCCTTCTGTGGATGCCCAGTATATTGGGTGTTGAGATAATAATAAGGGGCTAACTAAATCCCAACTAGACACCATTGTTTTAGTAGTCTTGAGAATCGCCTGGCAACCAGGCTGATATTTTAGAGGAGAATAACAGGTAGCTATAGATGATTCTTGCCAGTCGAAAAATTATTTTTAATGGATTTTCAGTAAAAGAAGACTGTTTTTATACAAGTAGTCCATGCACAAGACTAAACTTTTAACATTGATACTAAACAGCTATAGTGAGCCTACATATTTTGAGATTTGGCTAACAGCCCACACTCCCAAGATGCATTGCCCAGCTACAAGCACATTTTAACATATGATTATTTGATGCTGTTGAGTACACTACTTATTTCGGACACGTTTTTCAAACAAATTGCTACTCTAGCAAACAATCTTTACATGTTTCTTAGTGCTTTGAGCTGCATCCTTTTCCTGGAAAATATAACGGAGGGAAATTGTGCTCTTTCTGAGCAATCTAGGCCATTTGAGTGTGGAATCCATTAAAAGAATACCGGTGAAATTGTGTTCACACTGGATATTCTGTGTAACAGAAAAAGACAACTAAGTCTAGCTACCTTTCTCCTGAATATGTGAGTTTTTCTACAGACTCTACATTGGGTGGTAGGGTTGGCCCAAGTGTTTTTCCCAAGGTTCCATTTCCATGTATGAGAAATGTACGTTGTCATTAGAAATGACTCTTGTAAGGTACATCTAGTAACTTAGTAATGAACTTTAGTTTATGTAGGTTCTACAATGCCAGGGCAGCTTCTGGTCATAATCATCATACTTATCCTTTTTTTGGTCTGGATAGCCAGCATGCAGATTAGGTACCTACCCGGCACCACAGTTTTTCTACTAGGAGCAACAGACCAGCAGTTCAGGTAGAAACAAGATAAGGGGGGGGGGGGGGGGGGGAGTTTTGCTCATTATGCTTGGCTTCCTTATAAAGCCTCATTGCTGTGGGTAGCCCTTGATCATTTGTTAGATGCCAGTTAGATATTCTGCAGATGGCACATTGACAGATCACATGAAATGGATAGGGACAGGGATGCATGAAAATTTCACAGCTAAAGGCACCTGGGGCGTAATTCTATCCTTGTCCTTCACTGTACATGGGAATGTCCTAGTACTTTCTATCTTGGACACAAGCTGGCATATTTTGCAAAGACTCCCAAAGGTCACATCTTTACTCGGTATGAGGTGGCCCAAGTGGTAAGCTGAGGTGAGTTAAACTACATATCTTCTTTATTCAAGTCCAAGTACTTCCTCTGCAAGGAGCCCGTGTCACTGATGCACTCTTGCAAATGTGTTAGAGCAAAGCACAGAGGTCTATGGAGGATCCTGCTACACTGCAGAATCTTCTATAGAGCAACTCACACAATCCATGAGAATATGGCAGATTCCACCAGCTGGTGGTGAAGGGTGGGAAACGTCTAGACAGAAACTCTGTCTTTTGTTGAGGTTTGACAATTTCAGGCTTGATTATAAGACAAAGTAGTCCAACCTTCACTTCTAATAAGTTTGACGGCATTTCCATTGCTGCCGATATGATTATTTAATAAAGATTGTATCTTAATGAATAGTCACAAATTTATGTTGTAGTGCCAGAACCATTTCAAATGGGTGGGATTACCCATCAAAGACTTGTTAATAGCCCAGAACACATACTGAACATGTTCTGTTCTTATTGTAATTATTATGTTTAACCCCTTAAGGACACACGACATGTGTGACATGTCATGATTCCCTTTTATTCCAGAAGTTTGGTCCTTAGGGGGTTAAGATGAGGCAGTCTTACATTTAAAATGTATTTGGGTCAAAAGAAGAATCTCACCTCGGCACAGGTCGATCAATAAATATGGTATGGTTAATATTAACCATCATTTAGATTCAATGGCATTCAATCAAATACATTTTGCCTAACTTTTTAAGTTCCATGATACAGTGCTGAATATGCAATGCAACTGAAGCCCCATATATTCAACTATAATATATATCTAATTTTAGGAGTCTTGTCAGAGTATGCATATATCTATTGTGAAAGTAGAACAAAATACAGGAAGGCAGTTTTCAGACCAGACTTAACCTCCCACAATGTTTTGTGGTTTCTTCGTACATTTTCTTCTCGAACTGAAAACCAAATCTGCAAACTATTTGTATCTGTTAAAGGTGTAGGCTTTGACTAATTTTAGAAGCGTGGTGGCTTCACATGTAAGACATCCTGTGACAAGACGCATCCTGTGTAATTCGCACTTAAAATTTTTTTGTGGCTGTAACTTGAAGAATTTCAGTTGCAAAAAGGATACATCTATTTGCCATGGAGACCCTAACTCATTTTTCAGGCTCAGAATTTTCACTACAAACTGTTTTCTTTAGCGGGATGGCTTACCCCTTGATTTGGGTACCCCTCAGGCATTGGAAAGATTTTGAATGAAACGCTTAGTTTAGTATATAGTTATTGCAACTAAACAATGAGTTATTGAGTTATTTTTGCTATTAAAGAACCGGTTGCCTACCTCTCTCAAGAATTGCAATCGAACATAGCACAGCTCTAATTATCTGTTAAGAAATTAGAGATTACCGTATTTATTCGAGTATAACGCGCAAAATTTTGTACCGTTTTTTAATTTAAAATTAGGGGTGCGCATTATACTCGAATAAATATTCGAGTGGGTGCTCCGATTATACCTCCCAGGACCGCCGGACTCATTACAAGCCCGGCGGTCCTGGGGGGCGGGCAGCAAGCGTTTACTCACCTCCGTGCAGCTCCTCCAGCTTCCCAGTGTAAATCTTGCGAGACCCGGCGGCCAGCTATGACGTCAGAGCTGGCTGCGGGTCTCGCGAGATTTACACTGGGAAGCTGGAGGAGCTGCACGGAGGTGAGTAAACGCTTGCTGCCCGCCCCCCCAGGACCGCCGGGCTTGTAATGAGCCCGGCGGTCGGTATTATCGGAGCACCCACTCGAATATTTATTAGAGTATAACAAGCACCCTAATTTTAGATTAAAAATCGGTATAAAATTTTATACCGATTTTTAATCGAAAATTAGGGGTGCGCGTTATACACGTGTGCGCGTTATACTCGAATAAATACGGTAGGTCAGAAATGACAAAATATAGTCCTCAAACATTCTATGGTGTACATATTAAATAGAAAAATAGTCTCTCACAATGTTCTGAAATTTTTTTATTATTCTTTCTGTACAGAAACATTACATAGCATTATTATATCAAATTTCGACAGAAATTGAGTCATGCCTGTATAATTTCAGATATCCCTGAAAAAGTAACATTTTAAAATTTCAGCAGTTTTCATCTTTTTTTCTTTTTGTCCCCGGCACCCGAACTTTGCCCTCATTTCCACCGAAGTCTAACTGTTAGGATCAGATCACAATGGGAAAGGGGGTGCAGCCCAGACTCCAGAGCAAAAGATTAAATTATTATTTTTTTTAAACGAGAGAATTTGAAGGTACATTTTACGAACTGTTACCTATCACCATAACCAATATACACCACAATACTAGTGGTTATGGTGCTTTGAATGCCTCAGTAATGGATAACATAATGAAAATTAAAGTAGCCCTAAAAATGTAGCTCATAAACACTGCTAAAACATTTGGGAAATTGAGGCAGTGCCTCATATATGAAATTTATCAACAAGTTAATGGTTGTAGCTAAGCACAATCAGCAGTAATACCATCATTGGATCGGTGGCAATCAGCATTATATACTTATGGGTCCATCAAGTCATTGAAAATTGCACTTTTCTAACATAAACAATACCCCTTAATATCTCTAAGTGCATGTGCCTACATAGAATGAACACCACAAACATCTCCCCTGACTTGACAACACATATGAGCTCTGTTAACGAACAATTCCTTATTAATCAGTTAGATTAAAGAACAAATTTGCACTGTCCCTTATGTAATATAATGGAACAAAAAACGATTATGATTATATATGAGTACATTACCTGAATTTCCTTTTGGACACCTTAAATAAACAAACACAGGCATGCACCGGTGTCTTGTTTTTTTTTTTTTTTTTTTTTTTTCTTGTTAACTTTGTGAGATTGGTAAATTGAGTTCCATGCTAACTTAACTAAGAAGATGTAAACTTGATTTTAAGAAAATAATGTTTTCTGCTTTCAGTGGTGTTATGCAAAAACACAAAATGATTTCTGTGAAATGAGAATTAACTTGCTTTGAAAATTGTTGCGCAATCCCCGCTGAAGGTTAGAAAAAATGTATGCATTGGTTATCAAAGCTGGATTGTAGTACGTGCAAGGATTGAGAAAAATGTGCTAAAACTACATACAACCTAAGTACAATTAGATGAATCTTCTATAAAAATTGTGTATGTGAACTATGCAAGTTACAACACAGTTTAAACTTAGTACATGAATTATTTGAATGTTATAATATTAAAGGACCACTCTAGGCACCCAGACCACTTCAGCTTAATGAAGTGGTATGGGTGCCAGGTCCAGCTAGGGTTAACTAATTTTTTTTATAAACATAGCAAAGGTGGTCCACATATAAGAACACGTTTAGGAACCACAACCATCGTTGTCCCCCTCCTCATCTTTGTCTAAGTGACACTTATTGCAGTGCCCTTACCACTTAGACCTTCTTCTGCCAGATTTAATAAATGTATTTGTGTTATTTTAATTATGGTTTAAACAATCTTAGCATCTTTGTAATTTGTGTATTATGCAAACAATTGTAAAACTAATCTTATAGATGTTATATTACAGTTATCATTCATAAATCTCTATTCTTCGATCAATCCTCCCAAAAAAGTTTTTTTTTGTTTTTTTGTTTGTACATGTGAGACAGTAAATCAATATGAACCTATGATGACATCAGCTTTGTTTTGACATTATTTTTTTGCATGGATCATCCGTTTACATGCGGTTTCATAGGCAAAGACATTGCATTAAATACAAAACTGTGTACAACGTAAAAAACAAATACAGCAATCTGTGTAGGCAACATATACCATCGATCAATATTTTAAATAAATAACGCATAGCAACAGGAGGAGCATGAGCGTTGAGGTGCATACCCTACCTGAGGGGTAAACAAGAGTTGACGTAACTAGCTTTATCATTGCAGGGTGAAGCAGTGAAGCCTACTTACTGATGGAAAATAATAAATCAAAAAAGTAAAAACGAGGAGTCTAACTAAGCTATCCAAAGAAGTGAGGGGTACCTTTACGATGTCATCAACTTTGTGGTGCCCGCGTCTTGTCTTAGAAAATCTCCTACTCCTTGTTATGTTTCCCTAATCCAAACTGATTGAAGAGTTTATTCCCTAAACATTGAATTGAAGAGAATTGGAAACCGATATACAAAATGAATAAGCCTGTGGAGCGTGTGACTGAAGTTGTGATTATTGCTAAGTTGTCGAGTTTTTCCAAATCAGGACATTTCTCCTAAATTTATAAATCACTTTTCAGCTTCCACCAGTTCAATGTTTAGTGAATTAAAGTGTTGTATTTCTCAAAGCTGTAACTGTCTAAACTAGCACTGCACACAGAGGGCTTGAGATAAGCTGGTACTGATGTTGCAAGTGTACAAAGGGGTCTTGTTACCAGCAGGATGAGATTCACAATAAAGACACGTTGATACATTTAGAATTGCTTACATATCTGGAAGCTCTGTGCAGAATTTTCAAAGCTATCATGTGTTCTTCATCAGAGCAGCATGTCTTTGGGCTAAAACAGCTGTAATAGGAACCGGACCCAATGACATCATAGCGTAGTAATGGCATTAAACCACCAGTGATTTATACCAGCCGCAAAAACTAAATATAACCTGCTTAGTAAATTGATGTAGATTGCTCTACACAACCTTCTGGTATTTTAAAATGTAAAACAGTAACTGCCTTTGAACCTATAACCAGTCCCATACATTTGGATCCATATTAAGGGATAATTGATTTTAAATTTAGATGCTATTTAATCTTCGCTAAGTTTAAGTAGTGTGTACAAACTTGAATGACTATATATATATATATATATAATATTTAAAATTTGTAACTATTTTTAGGAGTGCCTTAAAAAATAATATGTATATATAAAAATAATATAGAAAAGCTCGGCACACTCCTTACAATGGAAAAAAACTGGTTTTGATCCCGCGTCAAAATATAAGCAATTAGAAAAAAGGGGTGCCCTCACAGGACTTCAAAGTGGATATGTGGGTGGGGCCGGGCCGCCGAGCCGAGCGGTCGCAACTGACACCGGCACCGGCTAAGACAAGCCTAAAAACAGCAAGAGTCGCATAATATACCACATTACCTGACGAAAACAGTAGCCGGAGGGGAGATCAGGTGGAGAGGAACCGGGGAGAGCAACGATCGAGCACATACTGAATCCTCGGCGCACACAGCGACCCATGAGGCCTAAACCACGCTACACAAGCGGGATCCATGGCGCGCAAGTAAGGCGCAGGAGATCTGGCCCGGCCCCGCTACCCCCCCCCCACCCGGTCGGGGGGGTGATCCCGGCCCAAAAGTCAGAACTTCGGAGGCTGGAGGCGGAGGCACACCCAGTGCGCGACGCTCCGATACACGGGGCTAAGCTGACGGATACACAGCACCCACATAGCGCCATGAGGCGACCCACACGCGCACGACAACAACCCTCGCTGAGATACCTGGACCCCCGGGGCGGCGGAATTCACGTCTGGACTCCCCCCGGGCGGCGGACGGGTCGATGGAAAGCCGGCCCTGAACCCCGGATTTGGTGGTGGTCTGGGAGCCCCCAACTCTGCGAGCCTGATGGGGCTGTGATGCGCGGGCCAGCCGGCGGACCGGTGGCCGGAGGGCACGTGCCGGCAACATGTAAGTGGCCGGAGGAGGGTGAGGCAAGACAGGGCTGGGACCCCAGGAAGGCCCTGCTGGAGCTGGGGAGGTGCAGGAGGCGAGCACACAGCGGACTCTGAGGTGGGGAGGACGCCAGACAGCTTCAGCCTCCGAGTGCCCACAGCGGGGTGGGGCCCCCTAAAGACATGGAAGCTTGCCTAGGGGAGAGGAAAGGAGGAGGACTGTCACACCCGGGAGAACCGGAGAGTCTCAGGAGGGTACCACGGACCCATCGTGCGCAGTACCATTCCGAGGTAGCCACGGAAAGGTCACACCAGAGAGAAGCCTGAAGACCAGCTGTGACGAGAGCAATCTCGCCACATTGCATTGGAGAAGCCTGGCTGCCCGCCTGCTGCCTTTGGACTATGGCCCTGGGAGATTGGGCCCTTTAAAAACAGTATTCGGCCATACCAGAGTGTATGTCACTCATTCTGGCCCTTTAAATACAGTGGGGTCATTTGGTACTTGCCCTGTGTGAGCTGTGGTAACCCAGATAGCTATGCCATGGAGCCTATTCGTGTGATTAAAGACTTTGGCTCCATGGCGATTAAACTGTATTCGGTTGGTCTGAGTGCCATTCACCTAATAATGTGCACTCAGACCTGAGCTATCTGGGGATATGTGAAATGTCTGTGTGTTATGTGTAAAATGTGACTTTATGTATTTTAAAGTGTTTTATGTCGTTTTGCAACCATGTGGTTAATGGAGTCTGCCTCTAGTCCTGGATAATTGGATTACTTCCCCCCATTGTCTCCAGGATAGAGGGCCCTGTAAAACCATGCTTCCAGAAGGTCAAATGCACATTTGTACTAACTTTTGAACCCCTGGTCCAATTTGTATGATTTTTGAGTATGTTGTTCCCCTGAATGGATTGATTGTGAATATGTATTTATGCGAATGTGATGTATATTTTGGGAGTTATGAATGTTGTGTAAAAACTGTATTTTCCCTACCTATGATAATTGTATTTTCCTGTGTGTACAGATAATTAGTTTACAGGTAGAGGGGAGGGCTATGTGTGGGATGTAACTATTGTGTGATTGGTTAATGTACGTTACTGTGTGTGTCCCTCCCCTTCATGGGAGCACCTAATACAAAGGGCTGCAAGCTAGCAGCCAGAGAGTGTGATTTTTACCCTCAACTTGAGTCCTGTCTCTTATTGGGGGAATCTGTTATAAGGGATTGCTATGCTAGGCATATTCCCTTGCTATAATCACTGAGCTCTTGTAAGAGCTTGTTCCTGCTTCGTTCTGAAGGGAGATAGCTGCAGCCTGCGGTGCTTATGGTGTCTGGTGGAGTGCTTGGAGTCCTCTGGAAGCGCTAGGAGCATCCATTAACAGAGGTACCCAGTCGGGGTGCCAGGTGATCTGTTACACAAGCCATGAAGAAGGCTGCCAATTTTGCATCAGACGGCATCATTATGCCGGATGCCATTGTTACACCTCCAGCGAAGTGACTTACATGTTCGTATCTCGACCCTGTTTTACTAGGACTTACCATGCAAATGTTTTCCTTTTACATAAACCAGTGTACCATTGTTTAAGTTGCCAAGTTGCCAGCAGCTAATGCACAATTTGTTTTGCTTAAAACCGCTAGAAAACTCCTACAGGGGCCAAAGTTTACTGTTAAACATTGAATTATAATGGCTGTGCATGACCTGACCAAACGCAATGAAACGCACGCTACCAAAAACGTGTATGCCTGCCACAATGCTTCTGCTAAGATAAATCCGCCCCAGTGCAGGCGACAATATGCATGCCCTGTTATGTGCTAGTTCTTACAGATTTTATGATATGCCATAAAGCCTCACGATGCCAGGCAAAGGCACCGCTTCTGTTACAAAAGTTTTACAGTTTTTATATTACAGCCTCAAGCCATACACAGTTAAATATACAGGGTACAGCATGTTAAATAATATATGGCAGTAGTTAATGTTGACAGCGTTTCCTGCTCTAATAATGCCTGCTTAATTGCCTGCTTGCTGTATAATGCTACGCTTCGGCAATCACACAACTTGACTGACATGAGACATCTGCATAAACCAGGTAACATACAGCATTCACATATACCAGCCAACTTACAGCAACTACACAGACTAGTTAACTTGAAACGCCCGCATAAACCAGCTAACATAAGGTACTTATCTGAACAGCTAACATGACGTAACTACATAACCAGTCAACATAAAGCACTTGTGCAACTTGACTGACATAAAACATTTATACAAACTTAATGCACGTACGCAGAACAACTGCACATACAGACTAACATAAAGCAACCGCATCGATCTGTCAACACGATAACTATATAATCATAATACAAGAAACTAGCATAGTAAGAGTCACACAATGTATATGACCAAATTTGAATTAACCTGCTGTAAAATTAAGGACCTAATCAATATGCCCCTGCGTGGGAAACAGCTTGCATACTTAAACGTGCATGGATCATTACGCCTCTGCGCAGGCACTTACATGCTTGAATATAAATAAGTTTGCATTGAAATATATGGTGTGAAACCAATAAACATATTTAAAACAAAGTGGATATGTGGTTTTAATCGAAAAATATACAATTACATCTGCATCAAATCAACGTTTCGACCCTCAAGGGGTCTTCTTGAGAATTACAGTTACTTGAATTTATTCACCAAACCTAGTGAGTGCTCTTGTTTTTTCGATGGATATATATATATATATATATATATATATATATATATATATATATATATATATACAGGGCCGGCCTTAGGGGTGTGCGAGCTGTGCGGCCGCACAGGGCGCCATGGAGCAGGGGGCGCCGTGCGGCCGCACAGCCGATTTAAAAAAAAAAAAAAAAAATTTTTTTTTTTTTTTTTAAATTTGCAGCGGGGGCGGAGCTTACCGTGCGGCGGGGGCGGAGCTAAAAGCGCCGGAAAACTGCTGCAGGGGAAGCAGGAAGGAGTCCCTGCTTCCCCACAGGTCACCAGGAGCTGCACTGCCTCCACAATTAACTCCACAGGTAACTGTGTGATTGTCATGTGAGTGTGACTCTCTGCCTATGTGTATGACTGTCTGCCTCTGTGTGTGTGTGTGTGTGTTACTGTCTGTGTGTGTGTGTGTATGACTGTCTGCCTCTGTGTGTCTGTGTGTATGACTGTCTGCCTCTGTGTGTCTGTGTGTATGACTGTCTGCCTCTGTGTGTGTGTCTGTGTGTATGACTGTCTGCCTCTGTGTGTATGACTATCTGCCTGTGTGTGTCTGTGTGTGTGTATGACTGTCTGCGTGTGTGTGTGTATAACTGTCTGCCTCTGTGTGTTTGTCTGTGTGTATTACTGTCTGCCTCTGTGTGTGTGACTATCTGCCTGTGTGTGTGTGTATGACTGTCTGCGTGTGTCTGTATATGACTGTCTGCCACTGTGTGTCTGTGTGTATTACTGTCTGCCACTGTGTGTCTGTGTGTATTACTGTATGCCTCTGTGTGTTTGTCTGTGTGTATTACTGTCTGCCTCTGTGTGTGTGACTGTGTATGACTGCCTCTGTGTGTATGACTGCCTCTGTGTGTATGACTGTCTGCCTCTGTGTGTATGACTGTCTGCCTCTGTGTGTATGACTGTCTGCCTGTGTGTGTCTGTGTGTATGACTGTCTGCGTGTGTGTGTGTGTATATGACTGTCTGCCTGTGTGTGTGTGTATGACTGTCTGCTTGTGCGTGTGTGGATGTCTTCCTGTGTGTGTATGGCCGTCTGACTCTGTGTGTGTGTGTGTGTCACATACAACCAATACACGCATATCACACACTGTTAATATACCCATTACAAATATCACACATAGCATACATATCACACACAGTCATCACACGTACTATTACATACACAGACAACACAAACATAACAGCATACATGGATGACGGGGGGGGGGGGGGGGGCGCTGTGAAGATTTTTCGCACAGGGCGTCTAAATGCCTAAGGCCGGCCCTGTATATATATATATATATATATATATATATATATACACACACATTTTTTTAGAACAGTAGGGACAGAAGATGATGATATGAGGTTTTTTTTTCTTCTCAACACCTGAATGTGCAATTGCAAAGGTAGCCCTCAATCTATTATACCTTTCTTCGGTTGTGTAATGGCATTTTTCCCAGTCAGCAGAGGTAAAGTGTTCACAGTCATCCATAAAAAGACACCAAATTTGTCTTTCAAGCTGGTCAAAACAGTATCAGTGATCAGATAAAGAACTCCTGTGATTTATACCATAACCTCAGGCAAGGGATTTAAAACTCTCAAACTCTCCACAAATAACCTCACAAGGTAACGAGGACAGTTGCTTTGTCAAGTTTCGTCCTCCTCTGAATGACTTGGGTTTCGTGTAATGATGCTATTTAAACGCTCCTGGGCCTGGAGGTACTTTAGAATTTAGAATTTAAATGTTTTGGCTTAAAGGCTAAACTACCCTAAAGTGGTCTGTCAATTAACCTCTGTCCCTAATACATCTTAGAAGAAGATTGCAAGGCAACTGGGAATCTAACAGGGTTAGTCACGTAAACCAGCAATTGTTGAGAATTGACAAAGGGACTACAAATTTCCGGGCAAAAAGTTGAAATGTGGAAATTCCATAACTTTGCAATTTCATCCTATAAGTTTAAATCCCTTTGCCAATTCACCAGAATTCACAGCTTTATTAACAACCTTATATAAAGGAACAGCCAAAATGTATATAAATAACTTTTTAAAAGATGTTTAAATAATTGAGTTCATATTATCTGTATAGCACTTGTGAGATAATTTCCCAGCTATATTTAAACATCGATCATATTTTTGGCAGATTTACTCTAAACACACTCAGGATTATTCACTAAAGTATGGGTTTTGGGGGAATTTAGGCCATAAATATTCCCCAAGACATTTTATCTTTTAGCTCAGCTATTTTGAATAGTATGAAATTTACTTTAAATTATCTACAGTTCACACTTTTAGTGAATATCAGTGTTGCGTGACACACATTTTATCTGTGAGTAGCATCTTTGATGATTGTACCTCCTGCTTGAGTCTCTGTTTCTCTATATATGTCTCCCCTCTATCTGTCAGACTCATCTTGTGTCTATCATCCCCCTCTTGTCCATTAGCTCCCTTCCTACGGCTTTCAGATTTACTCATATGAAATCCAAAACAGCCTATTCTACATACCAATCTCACCAAAATCTCCCTGACCCTTAATCACATTACTTCTCAGCCAAAACCACTTCCCCTCCCGCATCCTCCCCCAGTCATATTTTCCTCTTCATCACCTGAAACACATTATTATTATTATTATATCATTACTTTTTTTTTTGCTATGAGGCAAGCAATGTTAAATGTTAAAATGTTATATCCCAGGCAATTATTAATCAGTTATTCCAGGTAGTATGAAAATGGAACAAAATGCCATATTTCTTGCCCACTTGCATTTGGCATACGAGAGGGCTGGCAATGGGGTCAGTTTTCCCCGGGCCAATAGCAATTGAGAGTAATCATGAGGGATATAACCTGCTGCCAGGGCCCGATTAACATAGGGGGCTGATGGAGCTGCAGCTCCAGGCCCATGCCTATGAAATAGGTCCATTAATTTAAAAACAAACAAACAAAAAAAACCATTTATTTAAGTTTTCCACCTGGCTGGTATTTTACTGGCACAGCCAGTATTTGAGGCTGCCTGGCGAGTGCCGATATTGCAGTCATACTGGCAAAGTGGCAGTATAAACAGAGATTACAATGCAATACCAGCACTGGTCAGTAGGGGTTGCTGTGTGTGGGGAGAGAGGCAGTTCCTATCTCTACTCACTGATCCGCAGGGGAGCAGCTACAGAGAGTCCAGACAGCAACTGCCACCCTGCAGAGACAGCCTACAACTCAGGGAAGTAAGGGATGGGGGAAAGGCTGCAAGGAGACATGGGGACACTGGGAGATATGGAGACACTGAGACACTAAGGGACATTGGGAGACATTATGACACAGACACTTGGGGACACTAAGACACTTGGTGACACTGGGAGATATGGGAACACTCATACACTAAGTCACATTGGGAGACATTATGACACAGACACTTGGGGACACAGAGACACCTGGGGACACTGGGAGACATGGAAAAACTGAGACACTAGGAACACAGTATCCCCATGTCTCCCAGCCAGTGTCCCTAGTGTCTCAGTGTCCCCATGTCTTCAAGTTCCCCATAGTTTCCCAGTGTCCCCATGTCTCCAAGTGCCCCAAGTGTCTCAATGTCCCCATTTCTTTGTGTCCCCAGGTCTCCCAATGTCCCATGTCTCAGTGTCCCCATGCCTTACAGTGTCCCCATGTCTCTCAGTGTTCCTAGTGTCCTAGTTACATGGGGACCCTGAGAGACATGGGGACACAGACACTAGGGGACACTGAAAGACATGGGAATACTGGGGGACACAGGGAGACATGGGGACACTGGGCGACATGGAGACACAAGAGGACACTGTGATACATGGGGCATTGAGACACTGTGATACATAGGGTCACTGGGACACAACACTTGTGGACACTGGGACATGGGGACACTGGGAGACCAAGGGACACTGGGAGACATGGGGCACTGAGACACTGTGATACATAGGGGCACTGTGAGACCTAGGGTTATCAACATACTGAGTCATGAGGGCACTGGGAGACAAGTGTGCACTGGGAGACTTGGGGACAATGAGACACTGGGTGACATGGAGACACTGGGAGACATGGGGACACTGATACATAGGGACACTGAGACAGTGGAAGACTCGAGACACTGGGGGACAGGGAGACACTGTGAGCAATCCATCAATACAACAGAATCAAACTTGTAAGTAGTTTTTTGGTGATTTTACAGCATTTTCTGTTATGTCACTCCTTGTGATTTACATCATGTGATGTCACCCATACATAATGAATTATGCAAATTAGTAAATTATGTATTTCCAAGAAAGGTGGCAACCCTAACTACTTTTCACATATTCTTGCTTAAGTATGGAAACTTAAGAGCAGGGGTCCTCAAACTCCGGCCCCCCAGATGTATTGAACTACAGCTCCCATGATTCTTTGAATTACATAGCTAGCCAGAGAGTCATTGGAGTTGTAGTTCAGCAACATCTGGCAGGCCAGAGTTTGAGGACCCCTGCTTAAGAGGGATGGATGGAACAAAACTTGTGTGAACTGGCTGACAATGAAATTAGATAAGGTGATGCTGACTTTGGTCTCTCTAACACTGTGGCATGTTCCCTTTCTTCTACACTCACAGCTTTTCTCTGTCCCAGACTATATACCAGGAGCTCCTGTCTACTAGTAAGAATGTAAGGAGACAAGTGAACCAGCGAATGCTAGGGGACAGTCCTTAGAAAGTGTTGAGCGAGCGCATCAGTAGACGCATTTATGCCAAGGTCAGGGTGCTGTCTGCATAGTATGCCTTTAGTAGGCCAGCTTGCATGATTGGCAGGCAGCCTGACATGCATTCATGCCAGGCTGACCTTCCAATTCTTTGGGCAGACATGCCCCCTGATTGGGCATGTTCGTCCCTTTTGGCAGATTACAGGATTTGCATCAGTGGCACACCATTTTAGCGCGCCCATTAACTGTCTGCTTCATTGGACACTACTGTTAGGGGTTATGGATTAAATTGAAAGATAAAAACATAAATTTGATAGAGATTAGCATAGGATATGTGTTTCCCTCCAGCACCATCTCCATCAGATACATGACGTTTGGGAGTGTTTTTGTGTTTTTGGTCTATAAGATTCTGCTTATATGTACATAACACATTCACTATATGATATTTAATAATGTAACACTTTTTGTAAATACCGTAGCAATTTTGTCATCTGAAAATGTGCTCCAAATCCCATTTAATAATGAACATTTATATTATCCTCAGAAGGCTTTTAAAATGTTGCTTTTGAGAATTCGGGCCTTGGACGTGCCCAACACGCTTCGGAGTCCAAAATAGTATATCCCCCCTAAAAAGGGAAAGAAATTCATGTGTGCACAAAGTCAGCGCTTTTGGAATGTAATTTGTGCCAGATATATGCGGCAGTATACATTCCGCACATGACTTGGCCCCTGTGTGTATGAAAAGTGAAGGATACTTGATTTTGATGAGGTATTTAGGCCTGGTGGTCTCTGTGGAATTTCAACACTGCACCTTCCAGAATCTTCCATTCCATTTGTGTGACATCATCCTTTCTATCCCAGATGTGCCTTGGAATGAGGGATATGTAACTGTTTATTTGATTTTACTCCTTTGAGAATCTTATTACAAACCGATGTCAAGAACGCTTAACCCTCTGCAACCTATCTTAAAGCTGAACAAGATTCACAGCTAGGATTATTTCTATAGAGCCAGCATATTTTATTATTTCTATAGAGCCAGCGTATTTTATTATTTCTATAGAGCCAGCATATTTTATTATTTCTATAGAGCCAGCGTATTTTATTATTTCTATAGAGCCAGCGTATATTATTATTTCTATAGAGCCAGCGTATTTTATTATTTCTATAGAGCCAGCGTATTTTATTATTTCTACAGAGGCAGCGTATTTTATTATTTCTATAGAGCCAGCGTATTTTATTATTTCTATAGAGCCAGCGTATTTTATTATTTCTATAGAGCCAGCGTATTTTATTATTTCTATAGAGCCAGCGTATATTATTATTTCTATAGAGCCAGCGTATTTTATTATTTCTATAGAGCCAGCGTATTTTATTATTTCTACAGAGGCAGCGTATTTTATTATTTCTATAGAGCCAGCGTATTTTATTATTTCTATAGAGCCAGCGTATTTTATTATTTCTATAGAGCCAGAACATTTTATAGCGGTGTAAAATGGAAATATATTCATAAGATTTTTTTATGTCAAATAAGAACAACAGAAAGTGAACAGAAACTAATGTGGGATGTTGTAATTCATTTAGATCACAAATTATGCTTGATGCGTTTAAAAGAAAAATTATTTTAAACATTTTACTTTTGAAAAATTCTAAATAACATTGCATGAGACTACATTTGTAATTAGGCATTAATCCTTCAGTTTTTCATTAATCTATTTTATTTTATCGTTATGGACTTGGTAGAAAGTTAATTTATTTATCCATTTTTTTAAAAGACATATATACACTGATGTCTCATGACGCCCAGTTCTCTGTACTGTTTGTCAGAAAAATGCTAAGTATAATAAATAATAAATTGGAGTTTTATCCTCCAACACACTACACAGTCAGAAACTGTGCTACCTATAAAAATGTCTTGGTGCCTAATGCCCCATCTTACCTTCTTAGGTTAGCAAGTGATCTCAAACTAATTGTACCATGAGATCACCGAAAATGCAGTGAGCTCCATCCAATCTGTGGAACCAGAAAATGATTAGGATCTCACAGGGATCTATGCAGGTTACCAGTTTGCCCCCCCCTTTCATTCTTCACATAGTGATGGTTAATAGGGCCAAGCCTCCTTCTGTGCCCCTGTCTAACTCATAGACCATAGGCAGCCGCCTAGTATCACTTTATGGTTAATCCGCAGAAAAATCCGCAGAAAAGTAGAAGAGTATTTCTTTACATATATCTTTTAAACAAAGACTCAAAAACTATATAAGTTATTATTATTATTACTATATATATACTCAGTGTTAAATGTTCAAAGCAAATATTTAGATTATAGGAATATAAACGGAATTTGCATTTATGGAATAATTAAGAGCAATATAAAAATGCAAAAAGATGTATTTCTCATTTCTAACAGTTATAATCAGTTTGGAAAAGTGGGAAAAAGTGTCAAGAAATATTTAATGTCAGCAAGCACAAAACTGATAGATGATATTTTTTTTAGTCATTTTGATCATTTCTGTTATTTAGGTAGCTGATTTTAACGTCGGTGCTTGTTAATATATTTACTACTATTGAAACATTTAGCAGAGCATAGGATGCAGAGGTAGCAAATCTACATAATAAAAAACATATAAGTTAACACAGCATACAATGTATACATAAACCTATACATGGTACAAAACAGACATTGTTTTGTATAGATTTCCTTTTTGTGAATGCAAACATATAAATATGCTTTTTCCATTTATGCTTTACAGGAATTATACCAATATTAAAGTATTCCACCAATAAAGCCACTCCACACTTTAAGGGGATGGCATTTAGCCTCCACTCATCCTGATCTTCCCCTCTGTGCCATGGCAGTCTTCAGATGCTGGGCAATGCATTAAAGGGATACTATAGTGCCAGGAATATGAAGCTGTATTCCTGGCACTATTGCTCCCTCTGCCTCCTCCTCCCTCGTGCCCCCCTCTCCCAGCATTAAATAAAGGGTTATAACCCCTTTATTTACTTACCTGATCCCAGTTCTGATGTCCCTCTGTGCTGGGTTGATGCTCTGCCCCCTCTGACATTCCGCGATGAGCGGACGTGAATGCGCATGCACAGCAAATGCCGCGCGCATTAGACCTCCTCGTAGGAAAGCATTCAATCAATGTTTTCCTATGTGGAAATATCTGATGCTGGATATCCTCATGCAGAGAGTGAGGACGTCCAGCGTCGTTTACCGGACCAAAGGTCCGTTTCGAACCAAGAAGCGTCCCCAGTAGCCGTCTGAAAGACTTAGTGCCAAAAAAGGGACATTGCACCCAGACCACTTCAATTAGCTGCCTATAGTGTTCCTTTACTGTTAGTTGCCAGTTAAGATGTTTCCTGGAATCCAGAGAGTTAAACACAGTGAGTGGGGTTACATTAATGTAAATAATGTGGTCTATGAGGCTGCATCTTCTCTAATTGAAGTGTAATTTCCCAAAACCCACACAGACGAGAACTTGCCCTAAATGAACACACTCTTCTAGCTACAGACCCTTTGCTTTTGGTTGGTTGGATGAAAAAAAAGAAAATAATGCTTTCATCTCCTTTCATCTGAATTTAGACAAAATATTTTTAGACGGGTCTAACATATTCTTTGTGATGTATGGATAGTTTGAGTTTCACAATCCCACGTTTGAATCTCTGCTCTTACATAGTCAAGTCAATCTTAAAGTAGCACTATCACTTAACATTTTTTGCAATTGCCCCACAAGGTGACATGCTCACTTGTATGGAGGAGTCTAAGAGGACAGCAAAGAGGGAGATATAGTTAAGATCACCCTCCTCAACACTACCAACCTCTTGCCGCCATACATCTTTGGTTCGTGGTGACTTCATCTGTGAGGAGCTGTTGTCACTATTGTACTCTTGCACATGCAGGAGAGTACAAAATAGAGTTTCTGGAGGATCCCAGGCGATAGTCTTCTATTGAACATAATGCAAGATGATACTTTTTCCTATCAGTATTTGCAAATTATCATTATTATTATTATTATTATTATTGCCATTTATATAGCGCCAACAGATTCCGTAGCACTTTACAATATTATGAGAGAGGATTTAACTATAAATAGGACAATTACAAATAAACTTCCAGGAACAATAGGTTGAAGAGGACCCTGCTCAATCAAGCTTACATTCTATAGGAGGTGGGGTGTAAAACACATTAGGACAGGAATTTGTAATCAAATAAGGTGGGCTGCCCTTTAGGAGAGGGCAAGAGACAGGTATGTGAGGAAGGGGTTAGTCTTGGAGGCCATAAGCTTTCCTAAAGAGATGGGTTTTAAGGCACTTCTTAAAAGATGCAAGACTAGGAGAGAGTCTGATGGCGGTAGGCAGGCTATTCCATAGGAAGGGAGCCGCCCGCGAGAAGTCCTGCAAGCGCGAGTTGGCCGTACGGGTGCGGACAACGGACAGGAGGTGGTCACGGGCAAAGCGGAGAGACCGAGAAGGGACATACCTATGGATCTGTGAGGAGATATAAGAGGGGCTAGAGTTGTTCAGTGCTTTATAGGTGTGAGTTAGTACCTTGAATTGACTCCTATAGCATACAGGAAGCCAATGTAAGGACTGGCAGAGGGGTGAGGTGTGAGAGAAATGACTAGAGAGGAAAATCAGTCTAGCAGCAGTGTTCATTACGGACTGTAGGGGTGCAGTACGGCTTTTGGGAAGACCAATCAGGAGAGGGTTACAATAATCCATGCGGGAAATTACTAGAGCATGGACAAGCTCCTTGGTAGTATCTGGTGCAAGAAAGGGGCGGATGCGGGCTATGTTTTGAAGATGGAATCTACAGGATTTGGCAACATGCTGGATGTGAGGCTCAAAGGTGAGACCAGAGTCAAGTATGACGCCAAGACAGCGCGCTTGCAAGGATGGACTGATGTTGGTACCACAAACTTGAAAGGAGAGCGAAAGAGGAGGATCAGTATTAGGAGGAGGAAAGACAAGGAGCTCAGTTTTTGAGAGATTGAGTTTCAGAAAGCGGGAGGACATCCAGTCAGAGATGGAAGAAAGGCAAGCAGTGACACGTTGCAGGACGGCAGGGGAGAGGTCGGGGGAGGAGAGATATAGCTGGGTGTCATCAGCGTAGAGGTGGTAGTGGAATCCAAAAGAGGTAATAAGTTTGCCAAGAGAGGCAGTATATAGAGAAAATAGAAGGGGACCAAGGACAGAGCCTTGGGGGACTCCAACCGAGACAGGACGAGGTGAGGAGGTATCATTAGAAAAAGAGACACTGAATGAGCGTTGGGAGAGATAAGAGGAAAACCACGAGAGGACAGAGTCACAGAGACCAAGCGATTGAAGAGTTTGAAGAAGGAGAGCATGATCAACGGTGTCAAAGGCCGCTGAGAGGTCAAGAAGAATAAGTATGTAGTAGTGGCCTTTGGATTTAGCTGCGATTAGGTCGTTAGTAACTTTGATAAGGGCAGTCTCAGTAGAGTGGAGAGGGCAGAAGCCAGATTGAAGGGGGTCAAGGAGAGAGTTTGAATTGAGGAAATGAGACACATGGGTAAAGACAAGTCTTTCCAGAAGCTTTGAGGAAAAAGGGAGCAGGGATATGGGACGGTAGTTAGAGGGGGTGGATGGGTCGAGGGATGTTTTTTTTAGTATAGGTACTACAGTGGCATGTTTAAGGTCAACAGGGACGATGCCAGAAGAGAGAGAGCAGTTGAAGATGTGTGTTAAAGAAGGCATGAGACAAGTGGAGAGAGATCTGATAAGGTGAGATGGAACAAGATCGAGGGGGCAAGTGGTGGAGCGAGAGGAGCAAAGAAGAGCAAACACCTCTTGGTCAGTAGCTGGGGAGAATGTCTGAAGGGTAGGAAAGGCATGATCTATGTGTGGTTGAGAAACAGAAAGGCAAGGAGGGGAGATTTCTTTCCTTAGCTGTTCAATCTTGTCAGTGAAGTAACATGCAAAGTTATCAGCAGTAAGGTTAGTTTGGGGGGTGGCCACAGCAGGGCGAAGAAGAGAATTAAAGGTGTCAAAGAGACGCCTGGGGTTGCGGGAACATGAACTAATGAGAGAGGAAAAATAGGACTGTTTGGCAAGGGCAAGGGCTGCACTGTATGAACACAATATGAATCTATAATGGAGAAAGTCTTGGGTGCAAGACTTCCTCCAGGAGCGTTCAGCACAACGGGAGCATCTTTGCAGGTAGCGCGTTGATTTAGTATGCCATGGTTGGGGGCGGGTCCTCCTCGAGGTGCTTGTTTGGAGTCGCGTTGCAGCGTTCAAGGCAGATGTAAGAGTAGAGTTATATGTGGAGATGGCCAGTGAAGGACAGGACAGCAGTCGTGAATCAATGTCAGCTGACAACTGCTGGAGATCAAGAGAATTAAGGCCCCTCCTGAGTTGAGGGGGGTTAGGCTGAGGTTGTTGGGTGAGGGGATACGTGAGAGCAAATGATAAGAGGTGGTGATCAGAGAGTGGATATGGAGTGTTGCAGATATTAGATACTGTACATGCATAAGTGAAGATTAGGTCAAGGGTTTTACCAGCTACATGGGTGGGAGAATTTGCCCACTGCGATAGCCCGAGGGAGGAAGTAATTGAAAGTAGTTTAGTGGCTGCAGAGGTCAAAGTGGGTTTATAGGAATATTGAAGTCCCCGAGAATTAGGGATGGAATGTTAGAAGAGAGGAAATAGGGTAGCCAGGCAGCAAAGTGGTCAAGGAAGAGAAGAGGGGAACCAGGGGGACGGTAAATAACAGCAATGTTAGCAGAGAAGGGTTTGAAAAGGCGAATTGAATGTATTTCAAATGATGGGAAAGAGAGGGAAGGGGGGTGGGGGGTGGGAAGAGGTTTAAAGAAGCAGTGAGGGAGAGGAGAAACCCAACACCACCACCTTTACATTCAGAGTTTCTTGGGTTGTGGGTAAGTTGGAGACCACTGAAGGACAAAGATGCAAGGGTGGCAGTGTCAGAGGGAGAGAGACAGGTTTCTGTTAAGGCTAGTAAATCTATTGAATGAGAGATGAAGAAGTCATGGACAGCAGTGGATTTAGTTATATTGCAAACAGAGCGTGCGTTCCAGAGGGCAGTATTGAAGGAGGATTTAGAGGAACATGAGATGGGTATGAGATTAGTGTGAATCCTTGGGTTAGTATGTGGTGACTTTAAATATTAGAAGACATCATAGATTTGGATTGTGATGGTAATTGAACATCCATTAAATTTGTCCCATTAAAGCACAGGCCATCCTCTGTGCCTTGATTGATTAGCAGAGTCAGAAAGGACATATTACCATAGTTGGTGATAACACTGTATTTTAAAGAGAAAAGCTGAACGCTAAACGGTTCTTTGAAAATAGTAACTACCTATATATTAGTAAAAGCCGTGATCAGTGAGCTGGACAATTTCAAATAACTTTTTTTCTATCCCTGTATCTGCAGTTTGACTACAAGCAATGTTTTCGTGAATGAGTGAACAGTTACTGTGACATCATTATACACGCCTCACACTTGGAACACATACGCATTCCGAATCGATTGTCTCATTAATCCCCCACCAACATTACATATTTTATAACACATGAAGTGTATGATCACATCTGAAATGCAGCAGATTACCGTATTAAAAAAAAAAAGAAAAAAAGAAAAAGAAAGAACAACTGGATAGCTAGATAAAGTTTTTTCCCCCCCAGGTATGTCACACTGTTATTAACATTTTCATTTCACGATCACTGTTACACATGGTCCTATCACCTGACAATGAGATCGTCTGTTACAACTCAGTATCCACACAAAAGGTCATGTATTGGTAATAAGTTCTTCATTCATATATGGTACTGAACCTGCATACTACATTTTTGTGTATTACAACAATCTCGTCAAATTTGTCTCTAATGTTTCATCATGTGAGCTTCCTGCACAGTTTCTCTGTTTGGAATAATGGAATCTGAATGTGTGATTCATTAACATCAAGTCTGATTCACAGATAGAACGCTTTTTGATTTCCCTGTTGCCAGTAACCACCACATTCCCCCTAAAAGGGGCTGATTCATATTATGTAACACACTTAGACCCACCTTTATACAATCATAACTCAACACACAAACCTCTGATACCGGGATTCTGACACATGATTACACAACAAGCATTCAGCCTTTACCATTTCCTCTGTGCATGACATTACAAGTCTTTAGTATGGGCTCACAACCTTACCAGTAGACAACTCTCATCACATAGCTCTTGTGGAAATGACAACTAACACACAAGGAAATGGTAGAGACACAATATGGCTTCCCTTAAAACAAGTTAAAATGTATCTAAATATGTATGTATTTTTCAGTTAAAATATATTTATGAATAGAGCTCATTCACAACTTGGCTCATAACGAGCAAATACCCATCATTCTATTCACAGTATGCACCTCTTTTAACCAGAGTCATGAGGATAGTACATTATATAATCAGTTATATTTAAGGCATATACAATATAAATATCCAAAGAAAGCCAGAGGCTATAGTAATAAACATTTACACTTTCTTCCTCAATTATTTAAGACACACATGATACATTAGTTCTCTCGGTGAACGAAAAGACCATGGCTCAGCCCTGGGCAAATTTTCTTAAAGGCAACATAACACCTAAAAATCTAAGCAATGGAATGTATAGAGATAATGGTTATACCTTAGGCAGAGACACACACATAGAAACACACACACACATACATACAAACACACACATACATACAAACACACACACGTACATACAGACACATACATACACACAGACAGACAGACATACACACAGACAGACAGACATAAACACACATACAGACACACAAACACAGACACATACATACAGACACACACATACAAACACACACAGACACACACACACACACACACATAAATACAAACACAGACATACATACACACATACATACAGACACACATACAAACAAACACACAAAACACAAAATGTTTTAGTCACCCTCCTGATTCCTACCTTTTAGATGCAGGAGGGTGACTTCCCTGGGGTCCAGTGGTGGCACGTCCTGATGGGAGTCAGAGTTCTCACTCTGACTCCCTCCTCATTCCTCATGTGCAGGCTCTGTGTATGCTGGGAGGAGTGACCGGGGCAGTCACTTTCTCCCAGCTGGGATGTCATCACAGGGGGCTGATCGCGCTGTTAAAGCAGCTACCCGATGGGCCTCTTAACGTGCGGCCCCTGGAGTGGCTGGCCTGGTCGAAGCTGCGACCCCTGGGACCGCGGTAGTTCCGCCACTCACCTTAGGGGTTTTATCTTTAAATAATTTACAGAAATATTAAAGTGATTTTTGTTATCACCTTGCAAAGAAGCACGTAGGATTTATAGGGCTCCTGTAAAAAAATGAAATATTTATTAATTAGTGTATTTATTTTGGTCATAAAAAGTTTTTTTTAATTTAACAGATTTTCAGAATTAAAATGGCACATGCCACTGCAGAACTGCAGTGCTGAACAGTCCAGCGTATCACCTCTGATCTGCTATACATAAATGAACTAGACACTCAAATATGTAAGCTATTTTTTACCCATATTGGGTGATGTTTTTGGCATTCTGAGACTTTCTCAAGAAGGCTTGGAAGAGCAAAACATTTGCCCAGAGTGGGTGGAATAAAGTGAACTTAAACACCCTTTGAATTTAGTTATATTAAACAGATTCAAATCACAATAGGAGAATAATATCTGGCCAACCTTGTAATCATCAGCATTCCTTGTAGTATAAAGTAGCAATACTGGGAGGAACACAAAAAAACATTCATAGAGTAGAATAAATGGAAAAACAATAAACAATTGTATTAACAAAGTTGCAAAAGCAGGAACAGGAACAATAAAAATTTGATACAGTCCTAAAATGGGAAAAATACCTAAAAAACAGTAATGTACATAAATAGGGCAAAAGGACAGGTAAGAGGAGCAGACAGGTCTACAAAGACAGAGACTGTACCTCTGTCAACTTTTGGACAATCCCAGCAGCCTTTGCAAATAACGGCTCTGTCTATGGACGATCCCGCAGTCTTCTCTTCTTCCATTCTAACAGTTTTCTCTTAAAATACGTAAGACAAAGTAGGGACTACCTTGTCTTTGTATTTTACCTCTGCTTGACTCAGGGCAAGCTCCACTATCTTTGTCAAGTCTAATTTTTCCACCATACTTGCCTGCTGTGTCTCTCGTGTATAACATCCCGACCCAGGATCAGTGGGCATGTGCAAGACTTTCAATGCACATGAAGGCAGAAAATATGTCTCACTGCAAGGACGATGAACATGGCAGCATCTTCGAAAGTGAACCAGCACAGCAATTGTGGAGAAAAAAAAAAAAGGTATAAACTATTGAAATTAACCAAAAATTATATGTGGGGGGAAGGGTTGATACTTGGGACTCAGAGTCGGGAGGACAATAAAAAAAAAATATGGTTGCCCGGTTCGGACCCACTTTAACTTGCTCTTTCCCCCCCCTTCTGCTTTTGTACTCTCTTGAGTGAAGACTGTAAATCCTGCAGACTGTATACCTTCTGTCTGACCATTGCACAAGTAGCTTCTGTAAAAAAGTTTATCGTTCTCCATGTTTTTTAAAATCACTTGTTGCTTGTTCCCCTTCTTTATAATTAACAATACTTCTCACTTTTACTTCTCCTGTGTCTGTAACCTTTACATTCTCTCTCATATTCTATCATGATGTCAATCTCAGAACTGTTAAATCCTGAAATGTCCGGATACACAATGGCTCAGTGAAGAGCAGCTTTATTGGATCAAAGTGCACACCAACAACGCTTTGACCTTGCACGGAGGTCTTTGTCAAGTTGCTGATGTGCACTTTGATCCAATAAAGCTGCTCTTCACTGAGCCATTGTGTGCCCAGACATCTGCGGGTTTTGCTGTGATTAGGGGAGGTAGTGCTAACGCCTGTTTGCACCAGTCTTCTTCAATCTTCTTATTATGGCTCAGATGTGTTTAATATTAGGGTATCTGCTAAACCACAGTTCAAATGGAATTTTATTTGTAACCTTGGTAGATAGTCTGTTATATGTAGTCATCATACCTGCATCACCCTAGTATTTATTTGGCAACTGTGAATCTGTCAGCAAGCATCTCACCCTCATTAGGAACAATCTCCATCAAAGAAAGATTATTTTTTTTAGCTACAACATTCTGTTCTAGACTGTATGGTACTGTAGGCAAGTGTTCTATTCTTATTCACATTCTGATTGCAGTAACATGGTGTGATATGCATTCACTGCCTTTGTCGATTAGAAGTGCTTCAGACTATAACACAATATTCCTGGGGCTACTCTAGATGGTTTGTCCAGCCACATATGACATGATAGTGAATCTGACGTCATGAAATATGATTCAATCTCGACTAAACATGATCAGATGGATTGGCATGCCACATCACAACTTGAGACAATTGCACCGCATAATAATATAGAAGCAGATTTAGAAGGCCTAAGCCTCCTCTGTTCCTGGGTCCATATAAAAGATTCCTGGCTAATCTATGACACTTAATTTGCCAGATAAATGTATCAATAGTTTTCTGAAGGCTATTAGTAATTTCGAGAGGCAATGCCTGAAATAAAAATAATATTCTAGGCAAAATATTCATTTTGATACAGTGGATTCTACCAATCCATGAAATGGGCTTATCAATCCATCCTTCCAAATCTTTCTTTAATTTAGTAATGAGACGTCTATAGTTTTCCGAGAAAAAGTTTGTATATGAAGAGCCAATCTTAACACCCAAGTATTGAAAAGATGAGCCGAAAATCAGGTACAATTTTGATCGTAGAGACTCTCTCAGCTTGTGATATATGGAAGGGCACAGGATTTTGAATAATTTATTTTATAGCCAGTTAATATTCCAAAGTGATCTAATAATCAAAATAAAGGAGGAAGTGACTGGACAGGGTTAGAGATGGAAAGTAAAACATTGTCAGCATACGCTGCGACCTTGAACATCTCTAAGCTTATCTTAACACCCTGGATAGTTCTATCTACTCTTATACTATGAAGAAAAGGTTCCAATGAGAGGCAAATAAAACTGGGGAGAGAGGGCACCCTTGACTTGACGCGTGCCATTGAAAATACCAAAAGAGACTGCCTGTGAACCAGGAAGTTGTATCTGTGGCCTTAAATTAGAATAAAGAGCGTGCATCATAGTTATTAGAGAGACTGGAAAAGCCCCAGAAAGTGAGTAATTGAAACAGATAGGGCCACATAACCCTATCAAATGCCTTTTCGGCATCCAGTGATAGGAGCACAGAAGGTATTTTCTCTGTTTCTACAAACCACGCCATGTCTACAACTCGCCTAGTATTCTCAAATAGTTGTCTCTGTGGGATAAAACCAACCTGATCTGCATGAATCAGAGTGGAGAGAAGTAGAGAGAGGCGCATTGCTAAAACTTTTGCTAGGATCTTTGTATTTAGATTTATTAAAGATATCGGCCTATAATTCCGGACATGATATGGATCTTTAACATTTTTGGGGATTAAAATAATGTTTGCCAAAGTCAAGTCTGGAGAAAGATTACCTGTCTCACGGGCTAAATAAAATACCTCTTGCATGTAGGGCAAAAGAAGTTCCCAAAAAGTCTTGTAATAACTGGCGCTAAATCCATCAAGACCCAGTGCTTTTACACCTTGAGGTGAAGATATAGCTATTTTAATCTCCTCTAGTAAAATGTTTGCACCTAAAGACTCCACCACATCGGTAGGGATTTTAGGAAGGTTCAAAGAACCCAAAAGATACTCATTCACTGCATCTCTCTGACTCTCTCCAAATTCTCGTCACTATGATCAGTAGTGTGGTTATATAATTTAGAGAAATATTTCCAGAACTCTTTATAAATTTCATCTGAAGAGGAGACCAAAGATCTGGTGCATGTTCTAATAGCAGCAATTGGTTTGGAATGTGATCGTGGCTTCAGACATTTAGCTAATGGTGCACCAATTCTATTTGCCCTCTCATAGAAATATCTCCGGGACTGTGTCCTCTGCCAAGCAATATCATCAGAAAGTCGTTTTCTGATCTGTAACTGGGGATTGTTTAAAAAAATTTCAGAGGAAGAGGATTTATGTGACTGTTCTAGTTTACGTAAGGATTTTTGGAGTATGGATTTTTTATTTTTCTTATAAGAAGCGATTTTTATCAGCTCTCCTCTGATTACGGCTTTTTGCACAGCCCATAATGTAATTTTATCTACCTCTATCCTATAGTTTTCAGAAAAAGAATTTGAAAGGGCTTTTGCAATTTCTTCTTTGATATTCAAATCGCGAAGCAGAGATGCATTATGACGCCAAGATCCAAAAAAGCCAGCAGACAAACCCTGAACATAAACAGCAATATCTGCATGGTCTGAGTTTCGAAATTTATTTGAAATTGGAAAGGAACATGTCAATCCTTGAATATACCATGGGGGCCTGATTAGAAGGAATAGTCACTTTCCCCAGGGTGCTGTGCCCTCCATAAATCTATCAATCTATGAGAGTTAAGGAATTGGTAAAATTATTTATCCAAACTGCCTCTGCCCTGAGAACGCACCTCCCCTGGTTTTGAACTTCTATCCACCGCTGGGCATGAGACCGCATTGCAACCTCCCCCTATAAGCAATAGATCCTTCTGGAGAGGATATATAATTTGTCCTATTCTCTCCCAAAAGCCTATATCAGGAACATTGGGTGCATATAAATTCAGTAGATGTAATCTACTGGATTCAATAGTCCCTGTTATCAATATTAAAAAAATATATCTATCTTTTACGTACTTATTATGCTAAAAAGGCATTGTCTGAATTTGACCACATATATCTGAGTGAATGAGTAGAAGAGGCTTATTGTGACCCATTTGACAAGGTTTCACATCTATTGCTCTTGCCAAACCTTCTCTCTCTAGATCAGAAATTGTCTGTGTCCAAGTCTTTTATGCCACAGATGGACACAGTTTGAGCAATTCTTGGCTATGTTGGCTTTTTCGTTGTGTGTGTTTATTACAAATATATAATAACTTCAAAAGAATTTTGCATACAAAAGTAAATTTTTTATTGTTTCACATGTATTTTAATTGAAGCTCACATTCCTTGCTATTTCTGAGACACTGCAATGTTTACATTCCAGGGTTAACTATACTCTAGCTGAGTACTCTAGCTGAGTTTTACACAACAGTACAATACTGATGTCCTTTCGCTTTGCATGGGGATGTCTAACATCTTCTATGTTCCCCAAAGGAAAGCATTGACTCACTGCATTCCTATAGGGAAGTGTCAGGGTGGCGGTCCAGTGCCCGGGACCCAGACACTGTCCGGGCGGCGGTGCAGGACCCAGTATGCCTGATGTTCAGAGTAGGAGTCACAGCGTGGAGGTGGATTAGCAGGGTCTGGTGCCGGGTAACCGCACGCCCCCTGGTGTTGAGCACCAACGTTTGTGCAGCCACATACCAAGACCCTGAATCAGCTTAAGCGGATACCAGGAACTAGGAGCTTGGAAATTAAGCAGACCTCCCAGGAGCTGAATAGGGAGGCTCTGCAGCAAGATTGTATCCAGTACTAGAAACAAGGCAAGACTAGAGATGAAAACAAGACAAAACTAGTAGAACCCAGAACCAGAGAAGGATAGTAAGCTAAAACCAGAACATATACACAAGACATGAGGAAAACATAAACATAACTTGGGCAAGACTGGACAGGACTGTACATGGACTGGGATACAAACTAAAACAAGACAGGATAACATAGGCAGAACAAGAGGAGAAATAACTAAGTACTACATATGAAAATCATGGGGATTTAGTCACACTATATGATCATACATTGCATAAGCCTGCCAACAACGCCAATGTACCCCATATCTGGCAGGTCCTACACTGCCTAATGTATACTAAAACATCCACAGATTCAAAACACATATATAGTACTTACCTGCAAGAAAGGACAGAAGCAGTGAGCAGCTGCCTGCAGGAACACTGAAACATAATAAAAGATGGAAACATACGGGTGTGGCAAATAAAACAAACATTTAAAGGAAACCTGGAGACTGGGAAATCCAGGGACGAACTATAGGAATGAACCCAGAAATCCCAGCATAAAGAAAACCAGACACAGACTAGAAAACCAAAAAAACAAGGAAAACTAAGCAAGAATAGCAAAATGAGTACTGGATACCAGAAGCCAAGTCCAGACATCAGAACAGAGCAGAGCAGGACGTGACAGGAAGTCTGAAGGTCCAATCATCACAGCGACCTTGTGGGTAGAGGAGATCTAGCCACTGCTGAGGCATCCTCGGTGCTAAAAACGGTAAGTAAAATCATTTTTAAAGCTATTTAATGCTGTACAGTGGTTGGGGACCTATAAACGTACAGATCGTGACACTATAGCATTAAGAATTGTATATTCCTAACACTATAGTGTTCCTTTTAGAATCCTGTCCGGTACACTGATAGATCAAATTAATAAAACTTTGTGACATTTAAAGGCAAAATTCCTGCAGAGCAAGGGCAAGACAAGAAGTTAATATATTCCTCTCCCGCACCTTGGAGACTATAGAGGACAGTCATTTAATGTTACCAGCAGTAAGTCCTCCTACACAAATTATGCATGAGCAATTACTACTATCAACCGTGTCATTTAGTGGCTTAAATTAATTACTTTTTCCCCCCACAATTCTGCAGTTTCCGCTACACTATTTTACTTGTGTGTCGGTGTGTCTTCAGGAAGAGGAGGTTTTGAGTAAAGAGAGAAGCAATGTATCCTGAGACCTCACCTAGGCACCACAATGTCTTGGGCCAACCCTAGAAATGCATGTAGATTTTTTTAAATTTTGGACCTTTGGTATTTCTGAATATTGTAATTTATCTATGCAAATAAAATAAATAAATGTAAACAGAACACAACAAATTAATTCACACATATACTTGTCTCCTACATGGTTTTTCATTATAGGGCTACAATCCCTATGAGAGTTTGTCAGCATAGTATGATGAAGATGCCCATACAAAGACTTAAAGTACTTTAATGATGCATGGTCCTGTGCACTACTAAATTACCGCATTTATCGGCATATAACACGCACCGGCGTATAACACGCACCTCATTTTAAGAAGGAAATTCCAGGAAATTTCCCCCCCTCCCATAGTATTCTCCCCCCTCATCCCATAGTGTTCCCCCCCCCCTTTCCATAGTATTCTCCACCCCCTCCCATAGTATTCTCCACCCCCTCCCATAGTGTTCCCCCCCTCATCCCATAGTGTTCCCCCCCTTTCCATAGTATTCTCCCCCCCATAGTATTCTCCACCCCCTCCCATAGTGTTCCCCCCCTCATCCCATAGTGTCCCCCCCTTTCCACAGTATTCTCCCTCCCCCTCCCCCTTCCATAGTATTCTCCACCCCCTCCCATAGTATTCTCCACCCCCTCCCATAGTGTTCCCCCCCCTCCCATAGTGTTCCCCCCCCTCCCATAGTGTCCCCCCCTCCCATAGTCCCCCCCCCCTCCCATAGTGTCCTCTAGTGCACTTTCCCTCCCTTTGTCCCATAATTACTTACCTGTCTTGAAGCGTGGGCCGGCTTCATAGCGCGCACCGCGGTACTGGAACTTCAATTTCAGGTTCCGGTTTCCGGCGGGACTTCCTTTCAGTCCTGCCGGAAACCGGAACCTGAAATTGAAGTTCCAGTACCGCGGTGCGCGCTGAACACCGGCCCACGCTTCAAGACAGGTAAGTAAATATGGTATATCGGCATATAACACGCACCCATCATTTTCCCCCTATTTTCAGGGAGGAAAAGTGCGTGTTATACGCCGATAAATACAGTACTTTCAGAATGTAATGGGCTCATATTGATTTCTTAATTTTACCATCATTTCTAGTATGTGATGTAAGGTCCTTATTCTACATTAAAATACTGTAATAAAGAATCAGCTCCCAGAAATAGTATGATGCCGGGTATACTTTTTTCAATATAATACAACCCATGGTGGAAAAGAATGAAACTAAAACATTTTTTTCTTTTCACTTAAGCCTGCTTAGTAAATCACACTATGGAACATGTTTCAGAATTTTTTTTTTTTAGCATGTATGCTTAAAGCTACAATGGAATAATATTGGATGTAAGGAAGGACAAAGCTTTTAGTAGCAGTTTATGCTACATCAGACTGTGATGTAACAAATAACTTGGGCTACAAAGAATATGTAAATTGAATTAGGTATATTTGGCATTTTTGGAGTAAGCTCCATCATGAACATTTGTATTAAGCAAACTAAAATTTTCGGAGGAATGCTTGGATTAAAAATTCTTAAAAAGATGAAAGAAAATGTGAAACATATGATATGTAAGAACTGACACTGATCTCTCATGCAATTGATATTTTTTTTTTTTGCTGGTACAGTTTATCACTACATAGGACATATTGTATTATCAGTCCATCTGTTTTCAAATTTAAAGGGTGCTTGTAAATAAATAAAAACCAGAACAAAAAATAATTAATTCTGTAGACTGGTGGCACCACAAAATTACACTTTTTTCTTTGTAAGCGTAATTCTTTAATGACATCTTACGGAGCCTACGTGTACCAAAACCTGTGCCCAGAGGGGCAATAGAGAACTAGAGGATTAGTCAAAGACGAACAAGACTTCCAGTGATGACGGTAGAACAGAAATCTGAAAAAAGATTAATTTGTTGGAGTAAGACTAAACGCACCATGGTTCCGGAGCCTGCATAGAGATTTAAGAGGATAAGTAAAGAGTGATTAGTGGCCTAGTTATTTATGAAAATGAACATTTGTGTGACTAGCATAGGTCACTTTTTTCTTGTGTGCGTGTTTGGAGATTGCCAGCAGCATCCCCGAATATCAAAGGGGGAGAAGAAAGGTCAATCAATGTCGAAGGAAATCAGTAAGATTAGAGGTTGTGGTCCTACTTAAATAGATAAATGAATTGACTTAACATTACTAACATCCACTGCTTAGCCCTCTGGCATGGAAATAATTAGAGAAACATTTATGGTTAAAAACTGAAGCACTTATTGTAAAATGCCATCATTTGTGAACAAACTTCTGTCTTTACAACATCTCGGTGATTAGGCAGATTTTAAAACAAACAGATATTATTGGATTCTCTATATCTGGTTTGCTCAAAACCCTTTGACTGGTCTGCTATAGCAATTATTCACTATGTAGAACATTGTGGTATATTGATTGGTAAATGTAGGCCAAAAATAGAATATTGCTTTTACATGTGTAGCTTAGTGAATAAAATCCTAAGGGTTTATTTGTTACAGTAATAGAATATGGATTCTACCACTATAAGTGTTTAGCAATGGTAATTAAACACTAAGGGAGAGATTGATAATACATTGTGTCAAACCTATCTGTGATCACAAAAGCCAGCCCATGGCGCTTAATATTTAACCATTAATATTCCAGCTAATGTCTAATATCTATCTGTTAGATCATCCCAGAACATTCGCAGTATCAGGGCTTATGGAGATGTTCAGTGCTGTTTAGTTTATGGTTCTTTAAAACTATTTTTTTCAACCAAATATTATTATATTTTTCTCATCAATGTTTTCCATGAAAAGCAATATTGTTTTCCCCTTAGGCAGTCTAGTGGTTGAGGGTCAGTGACTGCTATGTCACATTAGAAAAATTCCCAAGCTCCAGGAGGGCTTTATATCTCATGCTAACCTCACAATGCACATACACTCACAGTATATATGTATAAAAAACAAACAATACCCATGGAGCAATGTGGAAAAATTTCCCCAGTGCTGACATCATGTGCTGATCTCATATGCCAAGAGCCCAGTGATTATAGGTGAATGCACTAACAGTACTGGCGACAAAGTGAAAATGGAATGAATGTGTGTTTTGCTTGTGTGTAAAGGAGTTACGTGTAAATAGCGAAAGTGGACCAAACACCATGGGAAATTACCAAACGTCACTGATCATTTTTAATACTTTGCTTCACAAGTGCTCCTCAAGAATATACATTTAAGGGCTCGTTCACTAAACTGTAAATTTTATTACATGACAGGAGGCTTCGTATTTTGCATATCTCTCTTTACTAAAACTCCATAGCAGTAAAGAAAGTGATAACAAGAACCAATCAAAAAACAGTAGGAGGTATAGTATTCCCAGTGAACAGGCTCCTCCCCCTCTTTCTTTACTGCTCCATCAGCAGACAGGTCAGAATATTGAGCTCCTCATATTTATTCATTATTGATTTTATTTGACTTTGTTAACCTTGTTATTTTCTGTTTTCACTCATTTCTTATTGCCTCACTTTCCTTATATCTTATTGCCTAATTTTCTAATATTTTCCAAATTTGCTTGGGGCTCCTTTATTTACCTTTGCCCTTCTTACTCTGGGCACCCTGATATCCCTCCCGGTTTTCCGTTTTATTCCGGACATTTTCGCCGTTTTTTCAGTCCCCTTTCACTAAGGAATCCCTGGCTACACAGCCCTTGCCACTCCCGGCCACCTAACCGCGCGTTTTAACGCTCCGGCCGGCAGCCGGATCTACTTTCCCACACTTTCAGTGTGACGGCGGCCATCTTGGATCTCGCGAATCGCGAGACCCGCGGACGCCATTTTGGAGCCTCACACACACTCGGTTGCTGAGATCTGCATCTACTCGGATCCTCCAAGGTAAGCATATATATTTATATCCTTTTCTGCTCAGGTTTATGTTAATCCGCCTGTTGTCACATCCAGTTGCTCATACATATCCCATTACTATTTCAGATTGCTATCAACTCACATTGCTCTCATCCAGGCAGGGGTCCCCACAGACAGTCTCTGTTACTCCTGTGGTATATGTGCACTATAGGGCTCAATACCCTGTGCTCCTTGGGGTGAAACCCCATAAAGGTGAATGCCTATCAGAGCTCTACTGTTGTAACCTCTGTATACTGGGTGCTGCCCAGACTGCCTATCAGAGCTCTGCTCTTGCAACCTCTGTATACTGGGTGCTGCCCAGACTAAAAACCCAATACTACCCTGCTGGGGTTATATCTGGTACTGCTGGTACCATAACTACCGTAGGATACTCTCCCAACGTTGACCCCTGCCTTACTGCCCTCTTAACAGTGCCAAGTCCTTTCCTAACATTATGGAAGACTCACAAACTACCCCAGTGGATTTTCAATCCATGGTTAATGCAGCAGTGGCCGCGTCTATGGAAAAGGCCCTATCACACATGATGGCCGCTCAACCAGAACGCTCCAAACCACGCCACACACGCCAAGACACTGAGTCTGAAGACTCTGAAACCCAGTCTAAAGACGACACCCGGGCTAGTAAACGCCATTGGAAAGGGGAAACAGACCCCAAATTGAACAAAGGCAAAAGACCCAGCAAGCGGAGCAAAACGACATCTGTCGCCCCTGCTCCTACCCAAGTTCTATCCTCAGAGGAGGAAGAAGATATCGATGGCACTATGGCCATCTTGGATGAATGGCAAGCTAACGCGTCCCATTCTGACGACGACGCCTGGGACTCAAGATCTAAACCCTTTCATGCAGGGGATTCAGACTCTCTCGCTGCAGAATGGCAATGGACAGGGGACAACACCCTGCCTCAGGATGAAGCTATCCTGGACCCCATGGGCCAGACACTCTTCGATCCACGTAACATCAGACACCCCCGCTCGACAGACTGGACACCACCGGAACACCTGGCTAAGTTTATGCACTTATGGATGCGTAAACCCATGGACAAGGTAGTTCGTAACCGACTGAGATCGGAATGCCCCCGCCCTTCCCTACCAGATCAAGTAGCCATGACACCTGAATTTGACCAAGTAATCACTACTTTCATGAGTAGAGGCGGTCACAACCCCCGCCGCGGGGTGGAGAGGGGATTCAAAGGAGTCCAAGACAAACTCTTAGATACCTCCGGACCCCTATCACGCATCATGTACCTAGCAGACGATGCTTTCCAACGGGCAGACCAATTCGATGCCGACATGGTCAGGGAATGGGCTCATGAGATCCGCGAATGGGCTCAACGCGGTTTTTGTTTCCTCGGAAACGCAAATGTGTCCCTCTCATCTGAGAGGCGTAAGGCAGCACTTCTCCGAATAGACGGGAAGTTGGTGGATTTGGGCACCAAGGAACTCGGACCTCTGGCACAGGGCAAGTTATTTGGAGACCCTTTCCTAAAGGAATTGAATCGCCACGTCAACGTCTTCACCTCGTTGAGTAAAGCCCAGACCTCAATTAGGAGGGTTTTCAGACAATACCCCACTAGGGGTGTTTTTGTACGGGCTGGCCGCCACAGGGGCTGTGCTGCCAGCCGTTTCTGGCCATCAGGCCCCCGATCCTCAAGACCGCAACCCTTCTACCCAGCCTTTCACCTTCTCAAGAGGCTCAGACAGAGGACGCAGTACCCGAGGACGTGGCAGATCCCGATTCACTCCAGGTAAGCTATCATCTACCTATGACCACCTTGCATGCAGGTCGTCTCTCTCTTTTCTTTCAGAACTGGACGACCATTTCGTCAGATGCTTGGATACTCCAGACGGTACAGGGATACATCATAGATTTCGTCAGTACACCTTACCAAGAGTCCCCGCCACGACCGATCAACTGTTCGACAGAGGACTCAAAGCTCATCCAAGCCGAACTTCAGGAACTCTACAACAAAGGGGCGATAGAACCCGCCACAGACACCGGAGGATTCTTCAGCAACATTTTCTTAGTGAAAAAGAAGACAGGAGACCTCAGACCGGTCATAAACCTACATACACTCAACGCTCACGTGGTCTACCACCACTTCAAAATGGAGGGAATCCACCTTTTACGGGACCTCCTACAAGACGGCGACTGGTTCACAAGATTGGACCTCAAGGATGCCTACCTGTCAGTACCGGTACATATCGACAGCAGATACTTCCTCCGCTTCCTGTGGAACGACCAACCATGGCAATTCACTTGCCTCCCTTTCGGCCTCAGTTCGGCCCCATGGTGTTTCACCAAACTGTTGAAGCCGGTAGTTACTCATCTGCGCGCAAGAGGAATTCGCTGCATTATATACCTGGACGACCTCCTAATCTTCTGCTCTGTCAAGTCAAGACTCAGACTACACACATGTTTTGCCATGGAACTCCTAGAATCCCTAGGGTTTACGATAAACCATCAGAAATCCGCTACAACTCCGTCCCAAACCATACAGTTCCTGGGTTTCGAAATCGACTCGGTCTCCAGCACGCTCCGACTACCGACGACCAAGATCGCAGCGATTCGGAAGGAAATCCGCAAGACGATCCGATGCCAATCAGTTCCCCTACGCAACCTAGCTTGAATCGTAGGCCTTCTCTCGGCATCCATCCAGGCCATCTTCCCGGGCCCGCTCCACTACAGGGCGATGCAACGCCTCAAAGCATCCTTCCTCCGCCGAAACCCCACTTACGATCAACCCGTACAAGTGACGGCAGAAGTCCGAGAGGAACTTCAATGGTGGCTGGACAGCATGCAGGCCTGGAACGGCCGAGCTATCTTTGGCGAAACCCCAGATTTCGTACTGGAGTCGGACGCCAGCCTTTGGGGTTGGGGCGCCACGAGCGAGGATGTATCGACAGGGGGAACCTGGACTCCACAGGAACTCAACCTACACATCAACTGCCTCGAACTACTGGCAGGCTCTTTCGCCATACGCAGTCTGGCAAAGGACAAATCGAATTGTTGCATTCTCCTCAGGATGGACAACATCTCAGCCGTCCGCTACATCAACCGCTTAGGCGGAGCCCGCTCACGACTCCTATCCGAACTCACGAAAGAGGTGTTCGACTTCTGTCTCCCACGCAACATTTCCCTCAAGGCGGAATACCTCCCAGGGGAGACGAATTTAACAGCCGACTGGTTCTCTCGACATTGGAGAGACGGCAGCGATTGGATGCTGGATCCAGAGATATTCAATGCCCTCTCGAGAAGGAGAGGACCCTTCCATCTAGACCTCTTTGCATCCCGCAACAACAGACAAACGCCAGACTTTTTCAGCTGGCTCCCGGACCCAGAATGCAGAGCAGTGGACGCTTTCCTCCAGACCTGGCCCCCCTTCGGCGCCTACGCATTTCCCCCATTCGCCATGATAGCGAGGACTCTCCACTATCTGAAGACACACCAGATCTCTCTGCTCCTGATTACCCCCCTATGGCAGAGTCAACCGTGGTTCCCGGACCTGCTAGCGCTATCCTACGCAGATCCGCTCTTACTACCGTCCCATCCGACTCTCCTCAGGGATCCGAAGGGGAACCCCCACCCGCTGATAATGGAAGAGAGACTCTCCCTGGTGGCTTGGACTCTTTCCGGGGCACCTGGCGAGTCAGCGAACTATCGCAGACTGCTAGGGACCTCTTATGGGAGTCGTGGGCACCGTGGACGAGACTATGCTACATCTCTGCTTGGACCTCCTGGTCCTCTTGGTGCTTGGAACGGGACCTCAATCCACTTACGGCACCTATTCCCACCGTCCTGAACTTCCTGACGTCACTTTTTACAACAGGAAAATCTTATAGGACCATTAACGTAGTCCGATCAGCGATCTCAGCGGCCCATATCCCCATCCAAGGAATTCCGGTGGGCAAGGATCCTATGGTATGTAGACTACTGAGGGCCATGCGACTCAAACGCCCTCCGGCCCCCAAATACAATCAACTATGGGATGTGGACCTCGTCCTCAGCTTCTTAAGAGAATGGCCGCCTAACGACAGACTCTCACTCCGCCAACTTTCAGCCAAAATGACGGTGTTGCTCTGCCTAGTTTCCTTTCGTCGGGTATCCGATGTTAGAGCCTTCGAAGCCAATGCCTTCTCAATGGATCCTGAAGGGGTGACATTCCATGTCTCCCGACGCACCAAATCTAACTCTACCACTATTTTTATCCCTTTTTCCTCACGGAACCCCAATTGTGCGTGGTCGCAACCTTACGCAGCTACATGACGGCTACCGCCTCTCTCCGCCCGACTCCCTCCGGTCAACTTCTGATCTCCTATGTCAAACCTCACAATCCAGTTTCCTCTACCACTCTCGCTAGATGGGTACGCTGGATCTTGTCACTAGCAGGCGTAGACGCCTCTTTCGGGGCACACTCGGTGAGAGGCGCGGCTGCTTCTTCTGCCTTTTCAGCCGGAGCTTCACTATCAGATATCCTACGCTCAGCTGACTGGTCCCGCGAATCCACTTTCCGGACCTTCTACTTTAGACCGAACTCCTGCGCGGCTTTTTCCTTATTACATCAGCGTTAAAAATGCAAAATACGAAGCCTCCTGTCATGTAATAAAATTGAAGATTATGCTAGCTTTAGTGTACTAATAATCTTAATTTTAATAAAGACAGGAGGCGAGTATTTTCCCACCCATACCCACCCTTTCGGTCTTCTAAATTTTTCTATACTGTCCTTCTCCTATTCTCCTATCTTCTACTAGGATCTAGTCTCTGCTCTCCCTGCATATTCGACTGTTCTACGCATTCTGTAAATATCTTAAGTCATGATTGTTGTGCCCTATGTTTCTTTAGAAGGAAATGTATGTATTACCGATATATTACTATTTAATTATATAATCATACATAAAAATACTGTACGAAAGTCTCCCATGCTTTCAAAGTCTCTCGACTAGTACCTAACCTATTCCACATTCTCGTTTCAGCGTAACTCAACGTGGACCTCCAACTATCGCTACGTGGATTATCCCAAGTTTATCCTAACTGGTTTGGATTGATTCCCCAAGTTTCCCTTATACTCCACATGGATGGTCCTAAGACTCTCGGATTTATTCTTCTGTTACAGACCCAAGACTCCACTAGCTGCTAAAAATGTGTTTACTGAAAGAGGCACAAGAGGGTAGGTAGACAAAAAGAAGTTGGCTTTGGGCAAAAACATAAGAATGCTTTCGGGGGGACAGCGAGAGGAAAGACGGGCATAAAGTGCATTAGGATGAGTTGAAGCATAGAAACACGGGTGGACAGACAGAGGGAGAAAGACATAGGCTGGCTGGGCTGATATATCAGAGAGAAATACATTAAGAGGACCTTATGTGCATACTATGAGAGTGAGAACGAAATGGTGGGGAGGGAGACACAAAAGGGTTCAACTGTGGGACAGACAGTAAGATGAAAGAGGCATGAATAATGTTGTTGGCTTAAAGGTGGAATAAAGTGGGAGCCAAGGAGGACTGAGCCAGAGATAAAGAGATGACAGGGTGATGAAGTAGGAGAAAAAGACAGCTAAGCTTAGTGACTGAGCAACAGAAAGAAGATAATAGGGGTAAACACTGTAAAACAGAAAAAAAGAGAGAGAATGGAAATAAACAAACTGATGGAGTGATAAAACGGGAAAAGAGGAGACAAAGAAAAAAATAAGAGACATAGCATGGAAAAGTCCAATAGACAGATTCCGTGACATGCACAAGAAGTGGATGAAAATATCTATATCCATATCTTAATGTAAAATGATGATCAGTAAAAGTCTATTTGCATGTTTTGTTTAATTATGGGCTGTGTAAGGGGCACCTTACTGTGATGGAATGAATGTTGATTAATCCACTGAAGTTTATATGAAGTTATCTGGCTTGTGTCATTGGTAGTGATGTCGCGAACATGAAATTTTCCGTTCGCGAACAGCGAACGCGAACTTCCGCAAATGTTCGCGAATGGGCCATAGACTTCAATAGGCAGGCGAATTTTAAAACCCACACGGACTCTTTCTGGCCACAATAGTGATGGAAAAGTTGTTTCAAGGGGACTAACACCTGGACTGTGGCATGCCGGAGGGGGATCCATGGCAAAACTCCCATGGAAAATTACATCGTTGATGCAGAGTCTGGTTTTAATCCATAAAGGGCATAAATCACCTAACATTCCTAAATTGTTTGGAATAACGTACTTTAAAACATCAGGTATGATGTTGTATCGATCAGGTAGTGTAAGGGTTACGCCCGCTTCACAGTGACAGACCAAACTCCCCGTTTAACGCACCGCAAATAACCGCAAACCGTCCATTTGCACAACTGCAAACTCCCCATTTGCACAAGGTTGGATACCAAGCTAGCCATGTCCCGTTCCTTGTCCTCACTGATGTCATTGAAGGTCTCTTCCTCCACCCAGCCACGTACAACACCAAGGGCCCCCGAAAGGTGACAACAAGCCCCCTGTATTTATTTTTTTTAAATGCACACTACTGTTACACCAGATATGAGTTGCACTGGTGTGATACTGTGCCCTGGCAGGCCCTGAAACGCACACGTGTGAAGGAAACTCGCTGCTATTATTTCACAGTCAAATTTCTAGTTTTTTTTTTAATGTACACTACTGTTACACCAGATATGAGTTGCACTGGTGTGACACTGTGCCCTGGCAGGCCCTGAAACGCACACGTGTGAAGGAAACTGACTGCTATTATATTACAGTCAAAAAAGTTTTTTTTTTTTTTTTTAAATGCAAGCTATTGTGACACCAGATATGAGTGGTGGCACTGGGACCACCTTAAAAATATTGGATATCGCTAAAAATCATGATCACTGGGGGGCGGAGCCTGACCGGGAAGCCAGACAGACATGCTTTCTGTGAGCTCCCGAGCCTGGAACGGATTATTGGCAAAATAAGGTGGATTAATTGCCCAAACCTAGACCCCAACATACCTCACCGAGAAACGCAGAAGCAGAGGAACCGGGGGACACCTTATAAGCTTAAATGACAGCAGGGACACCGGACCAGAGGCTTGGGGCCTACATCGTGCAGAGCAGGGGAGAGACGGCCGCTCTCCCAGCTCATCAACTCGAGCAGCACCCGCAGCATCGGGCCTCCCCCCCCCCCCCTTTGGACCGGCGGGGGTTATCCCGGTCACAACCATCGTGAACCGCAGACCAACATGGCTTGCACACGCTGGCAACTACTCAGAACGTGGACCTGACAGGCAAACCGACACTGGCAAAATGGCAGTCGAGGATCAGGCTGTCGAGCTTGCACCCTTACAACCCCTGCACGAGCGCCTAGACGCACTGTTCAGGAGATTCTGGGAGAAATTGGAGAGCAGGGAGGCCCAACTCACCCCCACTCCGCGCAGGTTGGTGTTGCTGAAAAAATCAGGAGGGCGGAGAGGGCAGATCCCGGGCAAGGCCGACCTAACGCTAAAGGCGGCATGCCCATCTGGGCCGAGGGTCACCAGGAGACTCCCTCCGGGACACCGACCACACCGCAGGAAAGCCACCCGCTGCCGGCGGCGGATGACCATCTGGGCCTTCCTCAGCGCCCATAAAGGGAAAGACCCGGCCTCAAGAAGTCCCCGAGTCTGTGGCCACGTGGTGTCGACCCTCAGTAACGCCTGGAGCCGGGGAAAAAACCCCCGCCACACACAACCCTTCTCCATGCCTCAAAAATCACGGAAGGCCACCACTGCAACTCCCAGCAGGACCTTCCAAACCGACGGCACCACCCTCCCTAACAAGGACCCAAGACCCATGGACCAGCGCGGCACAAACCTACATCTCAGGGTTCAAGCTGCAAACCGAGATGCTGCGCAGGAGGAACCCTCACTGACAACTACTGCAGCTGAAATCAAACCCTGGAACAAGCGGGGCATCGGCTGAATATGCCACACTGGCGAGGCTCCAGCCCTCCAAGGCGAGGAGCGGGCAGGCTGGAGGACTGACATGCGAGCTATACATACTTGTAAATCGAGACTCTCTAATGCAGACACCGCTGACCAGGTTTTACCTAATGTGCACCCCTCAGATGTATCTGAACTAAAGCTACCATATGTTAGTGTTTATTTTTGGTTTGCATATATTGCATGTTTAGGGAAGATCATTATGTCTCTATCTTAATGCCATGCCTACGGGGAATAGTGCTCACGCTTCCACCCAGCTAGACAGGGTAATCACTGACCTTCCTACACATTAGGATTAAAGTTTATTGTAAGTTCAAAGCAGGGCGACTCGACTGTTACCCAACCCAGTGGATAGGCGAGATTAGCCAGCACCTGAATTGTTTATGTCTATATAGCGAGTTGTTGGCCTGTGCCTGCCATGTCTGCTAGCCTACACACCTACAGCATAAAGCGTCTGGACATAGATATGTACACTTGTCTTATCATACATCAGTCAATCAATCTAGGCTAGCTTCTACTCTTGTAACCACCCCTGACGCACACGATTAAAGCTCAGGAAAGCATAACACAGCATACAAGATACTTATAAGCAATGGTTTAGCTTATGTTTAACGTAAAAATTTGTAAAAATGAGGCATCAATATTCTGAAACTATACTGTTTTGACAATACCGTTGTAACTACCCTTTGATGTAACTTTCTGATACGTTTCCCATATTTTTTCTTCTGTACCCCATCATATATGCCTTAAATAAAAGAAAGATTGACAAAAAAAAAAAAAATCATGATCACTATATACTTTCTCTACATACCTCTAAAACAAACCAAACTACTCATCCATCCGCTATACCACTTTATCCCACCTAGAACTAGTGCCCAGTTAAAATACTTGACTCTTACTTACCCACACTCAGTCATGCCACACACATTTCACCACTACTCTCACTGAATCCCTCTGACTACGGCTAAATTCATCTTCTACATCAGAACACTACTCCTAAGATTGGGTTGTATCCATGTCTCGGGTCTTTCATTTAGAATAGGGGCAGCTTCGGTCTCCTTCAACACTGACACTCCAGTGCATATTATTAAAAGATTGGGCAGATGGAAATCCTCAGTCTACAACCGATATATTCCTCATCCCGAGAAAGAAATGAGGAAAGCTTTTAAAAGTTTGGCTTTGTAAATTTGATGCAATCAGTGTGTTCTTCTTTAATACCTTTTCACCCTCTTTGCATGAACCCGATTTACATATATTACTAATATGTTTCTGAACATATATAAATATATTACCTGCGCTTTCTCCTTAATCCCTATGTATATTTAGACAAATAGAGGTCATTTAGTTGCTCCAATGGCCATTGGAGGGAATGCCCGCCTGCCAACGTCAAGGCAGACCCCCCTAAGCGGGTCCTAACACTGACCCTTCAGCCTGCTTCCTTGAGCTTCTGGCAAAGATATCTCTAATGAGACAGAAAGGGGTATTTTTTTATATACACCCCTATACTTATTAACCCTTAATAGGGAACACATGGGATCTTTGCCAGAAGCTCAAGGAAGCAGGCTGAAGGGTTAGTGTTAGGACCCGCTTAGGGGGGTCTGCCTTGACGTTGGCAGGCGGGCATTCCCTCCAATGGCCATTGGAGCAACTAAATGACCTCCATTTGTCTAAATATACATAGGGATTAAGGAGAAAGCGCAGGTAACGTTTTTCTTTTCTTTGGTTTTTACTATATATTGGGGCTGATGTGTGTTGTAGTCCTTGCTGCTTAAGCGCAGGACTTCTCTTTTTGTATATATATTATATTATTCACTCACTCACTCACTCACTCTCTGGGCCGACCTAAGACATCATGCTGCCTAGGTCCAACGATAAATGACTATGGGGGATAATGTAAGCTCGATCGAGCAGGGTCCTCTTCAACCTATTGTTCCTGTAAGTTTATTTGTAATTGTCCTATTTATAGTTAAATCCCTTCTCATAATATTGTAAAGCGCTACGGAATCTGTTGGCGCTATATAAATTGCAATAATAATAATAATAATAATGTATAATAAACACAGGTTACTGGCTATGGGGAGGATAATGTATAATAAACACAGGTTACTGGCTATGGGGGGATAATGTATGTAACGGACCGTTTTAGCAGACAAGGGGTTAAAATCCGTTTAGGCGATCTTCCCCTTTCAGATATAAAGGCAGCTACTGTAGAACACCAAACTCCCGAATTGAATACAAGTGAATGCACCAAACTCCCGAACTGCATACAAGGGAATAAGGTAGCACTCCAAACTCCCGAACCGGAACCTCACGAATAGCTGCTAGCAGACGAACAGGAAAAGCTCCCAAGCGGCTTACACTCCTGGCAATCAGTCTCTAACAGCATACAGTGAATCCCCCCAAAGATGAGACAGAGCTCCGTGTTGAGGGTCAAGCAGTGATCTGGTTTATTATGGGCTACCCGCCCAGTATTTATGCAAGTCTCCCACCTGGTGGACACTCCCTTAGGGGACCAGATGGAAGACTGTGACAAGGGACAGACATACACCAATTACAGACACACAGCAGTAAAACATCCCCACAATGCATCCTAATTCCCTCCCTCTATCCTGGAGATAATTGAGAAGTAATTCAATTATCTCCCAGGACAGAGGCAAGACTCCATTATACACGTGGGGACACAAAGACAGTAAAACACTTTAAAATACATAAAGTCACCTTGTCTACATAAAACACAGACATTTCACATATCCCCAGATAGCGCACAAAACTACCGAATAGCGATCAGATCCTATTCACACAGTTCAATTGCCATGGAGCCAAAGTCTTTAACTACACGAATGGACTCCATGGCATAGCTATCTGGGTTAACACATTCACATAAAATAACATACCGAATAGACATGTATTCGTTAAACTGTACGAACAGGAACCAGGCGGCGGACGACTCAGCAGTGTTCGTGAAAATAAGTGTCCGTTTTTAGTTCCATAGTTTAAGTGCCGAACACCGCTGAATACAATCCTACGGGACTTTTAAAATGGCCACCGCCACGTGTTCGGTAAACGAACAAAGACCACCCTGTATTCGTCAATTAAGCTGCGGTTAACCGCAGCTTCAGGGAGGTAAATTGGCGGCACACTCCAGCTCCCAGGTGGTCGCTCCTTCGGCAGTTTGTTCGGTAGATAAAATCTACCGAACACCCCGGCAGAAAGGCACAAATAAGCCTTTCTGCAGGGAAAATAAAGTATTTTAAAGTCTGGTCCATAGTCCAAAGGCAGCAGGCGGGCAACCAGGCTTCTCCAATGCAATGTGGCAGGATTGCTCTCGTCACAATGTATAATAAACACAGGTTACTGGCTATGGGGAGGATAATGTATAATAAACACAGGTTACTGGCTATGGGGGGATAATGTATAATAAACACAGGTTACTGGCTATGGGAGGGATAATGTATAATAAACACAGGTTACTGGCTATGGGGGGATAATGTATAATAAACACAGGTTACTGGTTATGGGGGATAATGTATAATAAACACAGGTTACTGGCTATGGAGGGATAATGTATAATAAACACAGGTTACTGGCTATGGGGGGATAATGTATAATAAACACAGGTTACTGGATATGGGGGGATAATGTATAATAAACACAGGTTACTGGCTATGGAGGATAATGTATAATAAACACAGGTTACTGGCTATGGGGGGATAATGTATAATAAACACAGGTTACTGGCTATGGGGGGATAATGTATAATAAACACAGGTTACTGGCTATTGGGGGATAATGTATAATAAACACAGGTTACTGGCTATGGAGGATAATGTATAATAAACACAAACACAAAAAAAAAATACAAAAATAATAAAAAAAAATGAATGCAGCTTCAGAATTAATCTAAATTGTATGCTGTCTAGGAGGTGTGAGAGTCTGCGAGGGAGAGTCTGCTGCTGATTGGCTGGAATGTGTCTGCTGACTGTGAGGTACAGGGTCAAAGTTTACTCAATGATGACGAATAGGGGGCGGACCGAACATCGCATATGTTCGCCATCCCTTGCGAACGCAAACACGCTATGTTCGCCGGGAACTATTCACCAGGAACTATTCGCCAGCGAACCGTTCGGGACATCACTAGTCATTGGCCCGACCCAGTGATGCATCTGACGTGACTGGCACGGTCTCTCACCATGCCACAGGTGTCGCTTCTGACTGCCTTCCTCGTCCTTTCTTACGCCGGTTGCTTTACACCAGAGCCATTATATGGCTTGTCTTTTTCCAGTCTAACTAGTGACGCAGATGTGCTTGCATGCACATGCATGTTTTGGCATCACACGAGCAGAATCAATCAAGTACTTACCTCCTTGGTCTATTTAAACTCATTTGAGCTTTTCTTGTATGCCCTGTTGTGGCCTCTATTTAGTGGTTATCCAAGAGTGCATTTTTCTTGTAATAATCATTGGCTTTTCTGACCTTGGCTTGTTTTTTGACGATTCTTTATTCTATTGTCCCTGGCTTGTCTTATCATATTTGTCTCTTTCTGTCTCCCTGACTTTGGCTTGTCTCAAACTACTCTATTTGGCATTAAGTCTGGCCACTCTAAGGCTCGGGAAAACAATTTTTTCTCCTAAGTCCCTTAATTTATTTAGCTTAGGCACTGCGTGTTGGGTCATAGTTTATCCTGTCACTTAACAGATCACTCATTTGGTTTGACCCTAAATGGGCAGTGGGTCAGGGAATTACAAATCTTCTCTATAATCTCCAATTATGGGATTTCAGCTATTAGAGTACAAATATGGTAGTTGAACGAAATACTGAATGTGCCAGAACATACATAACATAAAATGAGCTCATATTTTGGAATAGACGTGCAATAAAACAGTCCCTTGACAACTGTTCTATAGCTTTCAATCTTCTTATATGTTCAATGTCAACTCTAACTGTGAACAAGACGTAAGAAATATTCAAGATCATTACAATGTGCATGGAGTCAGGAATGTAGGATAAAGTGAGTTCTTTTAGGCAGGGTGAAACATGATTCTTTGGAATTTAAAGGTAAACAAATTTTTTTTTGTTTCATTTAAAGACTTGCGAACATTGCGTTTAGCGATCCAGAAATAAGGAAACAGGTGCTTGTGCCATAGGATTACAGTATCTTCCTGTGGGATTAAAGGGGCACTCCGAGCACCATAACAACTACAGCTCAATGTAGTGTTTATAGTGCCAGGAGTCCCTTGACGCCATCCCATGTTACCACTCACCTGGTTCTCTTGGGTGGGTGTGATTACCCAGGAACCCGGGTAAGTAACAAACTAATTGAAACATGTTTGACTCCTTAATGTGGAATAGTGCTAGGGGATTGCTGGACCACAACCACTATAGTGGATGCTCCTTAAATTGTTTAATGCTATGTTAAATTGTTTAATGCAACAGAAAAACCCAAACACAGTAATGCAACACTTCAGGATGTGTAAATTTGGAACTATTTAGCTTTATTTATTTATTTATTTGGGGGGGGGGGATATGGTGGGGTAGGGGGAGGGACGTATTACCAGTATTTTCCAGAAGTATCCCAAATTCTGTGGAAAAACACAGTATTTCTCCATGAGACCACTTATTTGTTGTTATTATTTTGGCGATCTGGTTCCCCCTGCCTCTTCCTTTTCCACTACTTTTGTCTCTCTCTTTGCTCTTTTCATTTTTCTATCCTATTCTCTTGATTATTTTCCTGTTCTCCTGTTCTTTACCAGGTATGTCTCTTCATGAGGCTGGCAATGATCACACACTTGATATAGTCCTTTTATCTGAATTACCATTCAGACCTTCTTTGTGGTTGCAGTTACTTTGGCATGATTTAATTTGAAAGATTTATCAATTGAAACTTTAATTAATAAAAAAAAATGCTGATCAGCCTCAGTTTCTCATGTACATATATATATATACAGTCATAACATAGCCCTTGTGCTTCTACACTCTGGGTTTTGCGGTTTAAACGGACATTCAATAAGCAACTGGATGTGGATGAGTAGTCAGATTAAGGGGCTTTCCATGACTGATGTCATTACCAAGATATCATAAATGTTCTCATATATTAGATGTGTGCATGATCTAAGGCTCCATTTATTGTGATTTTTGAGTGTGTGTGCAGAGTGCGTATGCATGGATTTTGTAGAAAGATTCCATACTTTGCCAAAACACCTTTTGTCATAGTACATCTTTCTTTCATAGCCGTGAAAAATATATGTTTATCATTTTCAGAGAAAGCCTGGCCCAGTGGCATCATTTGTCTAATTAATGTTTATCACAAGACTGTGAATTGTTCGACTACAGTGCTTGACATGGTTAATATAATTTAGAGATAAGTGAGACTCATGTGATTTGGTTTCTCAAATGTTTTGTTAAAATAAATATAATTTTGGAGGGTTTTTTTATACTTCGAGAAAGGCGTTTGATTACATTACCACGCTAAGTAACACAAAAATGACACCGATTGGCTGATGTCGACGAGATAGGAATGTCTGACATCATGCACTCTGTGTTTCTGCTTTCCAATTGGTTGATAAAAGTAAACGGATACCTCAGCTACACATTTCAAGAAGCATGTTTCCTTATCTTCTATCAGCAAAATTCAGAACTTGCGCAAAGCAGTGCTTTCGTTGCTAGCTGGGAATGATGAAGGACAACAATAAAAGACTAGTTTAGGATTTCAAACATGTATCAACTGCTGAAAAGCCAGAAGTACATCATTTAGTCACATTATCACCATTGTATGCATTGTGTGTGTGCGATAGAGCAGTAAGATAGAAATAACAGATGAAAAAAGGTTTGTGGTATTTCAGAGAATATTGCATGTCCTCTGTTAATGTAATTCTTTGAAATGCTGAGTTTATGTTTTGTATCTCTACTGACATGTTTTGGGTTGTCGGTGAATTATTTTCAGACCACTTAATTATATAATCAAAAGGTCATTGGTGGATTCTTTTGTATACATTACAGGGACATTTAATTTATATTGTTCTTGAAAGCTCTACTCTTGATGTACTTTTTAAATTGGTTGTTCAAGGGGTTTATTCATCAACATTGCTCATTAAAGTCAATGCGACATCCCAGTGGTTAAATGAAGGAAGATGAACAGCTGTAACAATCGTAAACATTCGTGACCAGCCTTAGGCTTTCAGATACCCTGTGTGAAAATGAGTGATGCCCACACCACAACATTACTATCATTTAATATAAATATGCCAATTGATTTTGATATCTTGTAATTTTGTAATGCATTATATAGCTAATCGATTAAAACTAACAAATAATAAAAATAAACTTACACTGGTGAGAGCTGTGCATATTCCATAAGTCACTTTGAGATTTCAGCACTTAATAGCAGTTTTGCTTATTAAAGACATGAACAAAACTGCTGAGCAAGCTGACAGAAGCCCCAATGTGAACTCATGGATGCCCCTCACCAAGGTCTCCTTGTGTCTTTCTCCATGCCCCTTTTGTTTGTCCCTCACCATTCCCCGTGTGTGTGTCCCTTTCCAAGTTCCCCTTGTGTGGCCCCTATGTCTGCTTGTCTACATGAATCCTTGTGTTTGCTCCTTTTTTAATTCCTCCTTATGTCTGCTCTTTCTGCATGTCTCTCTTATATCCCTCTCCATGCCCTCCCATGCCTGCCCTCTACATGTCCTAACTGTGAATGCCCCTCTCTAAAGGCCAAAAGTGACTTCCTCTCTACATGTCCCCCATACCTACACCACTACATGTACTCTTTGTGTGTGTCCTTCCAAGTGTCCTGTGTCTATAACTCTACATACACCTTTGTCTTCATCCCTGATATACCTCTCCACCACCCCATGCATCTTTTCCCCATACTTTGTAACATGGCTGAACAACATACTGCCAAAACCAAGGTTGTCCTTTGCTTAGCAGCCTTTAACCTTTACTCATTTAAAGGCCTCTGTCACACTATTTACATGTCAGGTTGCACAGGTCAAACACTCCTCAGGCTGTCCCTGTAAAATAATCATCAATCATTAAAAAATCTCACCATTCTGTATGTTATTTCACGTACACATTCCTCAGGAAACTAGTACTACACAACCAGTATTGGTGTAATTACAATGGGTGTACCGATGACAGCTGTGTTTATGATTTCCCATGAGTCCCAAGGGGTCAGGTACAGGTCCCAGATAACCCCTATTGAACCTTCACGATGATGAGTTAAATATGCCCATTTGTGTCACGTCATCTCCCATGAATGGGGTTTAACTGAAAGTAAAGATTCTCTCTCCACCTTGGCAGGGGTAACTTTGAAGGAATCAGAATTGCTGAAATTCCAATCATGTTTAGGGTCTAACGTGAGAATTCAAAGTGAATTTCAAATTTAAGGTCAAAATAGCCAACCTGGCTTCCAGTTCAAGTACCATGGCATTAAATCGAAATTCACTTTAAATTCTCCCTTTAGTAAATAACCCTGTATGATTTTGTTGCAAAGTCAGAGGCAGTTACTTCCCAGAAACGCCCGGCTCAGATGTACAATAACAGCACAAGTTTTGATGCAAAACAGGAATTATACAATGTGGTGTTTGTCGATGATTGGGGCATTTGTTGTACAGTGCTGTGTAGTATGCTGATGCTTTATAAATAATACCAATAGATAAATCCCACGGTTGTATCTACCATGATCAGATTTGCATACCTCCAAACTACAGTGTTCTGTGAAGTGGGATGCTGGTGGGTAGGATGAAAAGGAGTTTGGATCAGTGATGTAATTCATGTCACTGACTCCACCTCTTCAGGTAGGTTCGCCCTTGGAGTTGACAGGTTGACAGGTCAGCCTGGGTTGAATGCATATGGCACCAAGACAACTTCAATGAGAATAAGTGGTCTGGGCACCTATAGTGTTCCTCCACATCTTTACTATTTTCCCAGCTGCTTCTAACTAAGCCATTATCTGCCAATCTGAGTGCCTATCTTGATATACATAGGTCTACTCACATTGGCACCAGAGCGAGTATTTGGGCAGGCTCTTGAGTTTTCTGAGCTTTTGTCCATTCTCATACTTTGCTTCATTTCATTTGTGTAGGGTCCCCCTAGGTTAAAGGGTAATCCAGGCTTTGACCCTGTGCTCATTGTGTTTCACCTCGCTGATGAGGTACAAAGATGGCTAAAAAGGTTTTTCCGCGATTGCTGTGTCATACAGAGATAACTTGCCCTTATGGGTGGGATTTGCCCATTCTCAGAGTTCTCATACTCTCTATTTTTCCCTTCAGTTTATTTACTGAACACAGAACTGCAATGGATTTAAAATGGAATTTCTAAATTTACTCCAAAACAACTGATTTCAAAATAGCTTGATCCTATTAGTCTAAACCTTGCCATTTAGTTTTCACACTCTACAATATTTTTAATGAATAAACTCCCCTGATAATCAGTGGCGGCTGGTGAAGTTTAACGATGGTGGGGTGCTGTTCCCCCCTGACTTGTTGGGCGCTGTCCACTAAACTATGAAATGCCATGCTTTTTTAAACACTATCTCCATCTCCAGTCATCAATAGAAAAGGGAATGGAAACTATATTTATTATCATGAAGGAAATTTTTTTTCCTATAAACACTTCTCAGTAGTCCTTACAATGCCAAACATTTGACTATTTTTTTGTACAACAACTAGGGGTTCACTGTATCACCTTCTGTTTAGACCAACTTCTGCTGCTGAAAACAGAATCTACGTGGCATTCATGAACTATTAGAGAGAGCATAATATTAACGCTGCTAAGCTTACCTGGGCCAGAATGACCAAGCACTGTTCAAACACAACAGTCACTGCACATTCACATGATCTGTAGATTACAATCTATTGTTCTGTTCTGCCTGTGGCTTTTCAAGGAAAATAGAAATTGTAATGTTTACCTCTGTGACTAACCTGTTCTGTATTTAACCCCCAGCAAAGCACCCCATATCCTCCCCGTGCACTACTATCTATCCTCCTGTGTTTTACTGCGGTTATCACATGTCATCTTATTGCTTAGTGCTTATTAAGATACAGCAATGAATCATGTTTGTTTGTTGCCATTCTGGCACCAGGAATCTAACGTGTTAGTCACAGAATGAAAAAATGAAGAAATAAATGAGACCGATCTGGAGATAGGGAGGGGGGTTTAAAGAAGTCATTTAAGTTCATATAAGAGAGCCCTTCTTCAGACTCAACTATAGCAAATCGATAAACTTGTTAGAATCCAAACAATAGCAAAATCTTCTTCCAGTATTTTTTCATGGGAAACCGAGTTTGCGTTTGTAACTAGCACACACTGTGATATATTGTTCTATAAACAATTGAAGTCAAACCTTTACTACTGCGTTGTTTGTGAGCTACAATTCCCATAATGCTCAGCCAGCCTTAAAGGTATACTATAGGATAAACTCACTCTGTATTTTTATTGATAATGTATCAAAATATAATGCAATAAATAAATAAGCAGTTCCACTCATCACATAGCCCCCCCATATCCCAATAAAGTCAGGACAAGCTACCAAGTGCCTACAGGGAGCATGTCAGTGATGTGGCTTGTGCCAGTGATGACACGTGAGGGTGTATACAACAACAAATATTAAATCCAGAAGGACAAAATAGTGGTGGATTGGCGCTAAACGTGCAAGAAAGAGTGCAACTACCCCCAGTGCCTAAAATCACTCTAACTGGCACAATAATCAGTACAAAAGCGATAGTAAATAATGGAGGGGGGGTGCAATTTTACAAAACAAATATGAAATGTATACTTATGAGTGTGAAGCCTTCTGATCTTTCTGAAAAGATAACATAAAAGAGCTCATAGCATAATACTGTTACTTAAACAATACAGATCTTATTACAGAGGTGATGGGTAACTCACACTTTGCAGAGCCACATATAGCAGGCTCTGGCTTAGATGGCAGGCGAATAATAAGCTTATTCAACCTGTACTTCCGGTACCCCAGAAAGTATAATGATGTCCACAAGCAATATAGGTAAAATTTGCTTTACTGGATACAAACTGGATACAAACTTGTAAAAAAAACAGGTACACAGAAAAAATACAGCTTCAACTACAGTAAATGAGGACTTTTCCATTTACTGTAGTTGAAGCTGTATTTTTTCCGTGTACCTGTTTTTTTTTACAAGTTTGTATCCAGTTTGTATCCAGTAAAGCAAATTTTACCTATATTGCTTGTGGACATCATTATACTTTCTGGGGTACCAGAGAAGGAGACATCAGTACAGCTTGAATAAGCTTATTATTCGCTTGCCATCTAAGCCAGAGCCTGCTATATGTGGCTCTGCAAAGTGTGAGTTACACATCACTTCTGTAATAAGATCTGTATTGTTTAACCCCTTAAGGACACATGACGTGTGTGACGTCATGATTCCCTTTTATTCCAGAAGTTTGGTCCTTAAGGGGTTAAGTAACAGTATTATGCTATGAGCTCTTTTATGTTATTTTTTCAGAAAGATCAGGAGGCTTCACACTTATAAGTATACATTTCATATTTGTTTTGTAAAATTGCACCCCCCATTATTTACTATCTCCTTTGACACGTAAGGGTGTGCCAACTTTTCTTGAATGCACACCAGGCTGACCGACGATCACTCTGGCTGGCCACACTCCACATGCACAAAGCGCTGTTAAAGCACTCTCCCAACAATAGCAGTGCCAGCCAAATAGCAATCATTACTGTTCATAAAAGGTTTCAGCATTGCTGTTTTTTCACAAACTGCCAAAAGAAGGGTGGAATGTTGAAGAAAGAAGCTTTTAACCTCCCTCAGTATTCAATAGGGGCGTTACGTATTTATGCCCAATTCGGTGAATCATGTATAAAACAGTTTACACATCCAACACAGGTGTTTAAGACTGGGAGTTTTTACTGTTACATTTGTGTATATATAGTTCATTTGTTGTATTATTTTTTTTTTATTCTTTATTTTTGCGAGTATTTGCATCCAATGTAACATATATTGTGATCACCAGATAAAACAATTTTACAGTACAATAATAATTTCGCCACTAAGCTTATTCAACTCAGTTTAAATTTTTGGTATATGCGGGTTCACCCAGGTGTCCCTAGCGGCCTTCCTTAAGCTTGCGACAGGGTGGGGCGGTAAACTTGGGCCTTATGTGCCTTGTGGCTAGTTAACAGTACGCCTTGATACCAAGGCCAGATTGAGGCACGTTATAAAGGTTTTATTGGGTAGGGGAGCCCTTGGGTCCGGGTGTGGGTTCCCGGATAGTTTTGCTGTATCTGGGGGTGGGAGTTGTGCTCTGGGTACCCGGAGGGCTGCTATTTTTAAAGCTAGCGTGTCGCATGGTGTCGCTTGGGGGATGCTATGGGGTTGAGCTAGGTCTAAGGCTTTCGGAGCCGGCAACAGAAAATAACAGATATAACGTATAGAAACATATACAATTAGAAACATAAACATAGACCACTTCCTTTCTCTATAAAGTTAGTGAAGGAAAAAGGCAACAGGTATAGGTATAGGGTTTTGTGAAAGGCAAAGTTCAGTCCCGAGGTTCAGGGTGGTTGTGCTGCTGTCGTGGGTGTTCCTCCTCTTGGCACGAATGGAGTAATGTCCGCTACATTCCAGGCTGGATGGGCTGTGGCCTGTGGCTGCGCTGTCGGTAGACCGAGGGTATGCAGGAAAGTAGAGGCTTCAGCAGGGTGTGAGATAGCGTGTGTTTTCCCTGCCTTATTGGCCAGTAGTCTGCGGGGGCCCCACTTGTAGGCAATGGATTTCTCCTGAAGCATTTGGGTTATGGGCTTGAGAGAGCGCCGCCAGGACAGGGTATATCTGGAGAAGTCCCGATAGAATGCCAGCTGGTCTCCCTCGAAGGGCACCGTGGGAGTACCCCTTACTGCCCCCATAATAATGCCACGGTCCGCGTCACGAACCAGTTTAAGCAGAACTTCCTTAGGCGTCTCCTGGGTTGCAGCAGCCGGTTTATTAAGTCTGTAGCAGGAGTCCACTATTATCTGTTTAGAGTGCTTGGGCATCAGGAGGGTGGCAAGGAGCCTCCTGCAGTAGTGGGGGAGTTCTGCGTCCGATATAGTATCTGGGATGCCTTTTATACGTAGGTTGCGTGCCCTGGCCTTGTCCTCCAAGTTAGCCAGTTGGGCTTGCTGAGCAGCGCTTTGTTTCTGTAGTGCTTCTATGGCAGCGTCTGTGGCTGTCTGAGCGAGCTCGTGGCCTGCCATACCTTCCTCCATTTTGTGCATGCGGGTATTGAGTGTGGAGACCTCCTCCCGTATCGGCGCCAAGTCCGCCTTGAACATTGCCTGAATCTCAGCTACCAGGGCTCTAATATCTGCCCTCGTGGCAGGAGCCGAGTCCCCAAGCGTTGTGGTCGCTATCGGCTCTATTCGCCGTCTCGGCAGAGGAGAGAGGTCGTCAGCTGTGTTGCTGTCCTCGTCTGAGGACAGATGCGTGTGGGCCGCTGCGGGCGCCATCTTGGCGTGTGTCGGCCTCACTGCCGACCGCATGTAAGTGGCTATATCCTGCGAACCCGAGCCCGGGTCTGGACGCAGCTTCTTGCTTTTTTTCCCCATGTCGTCGGGGATCCGACTGCTACTAGTGGAGGTCTAGTTGCGGGGTATATCGGGGTTTGCTGGCTTTTACTCGGGCTGAGTGTCGGAGCAGCTCCGAGACACGTCTATCTCGTTTGGGCGCCGGCTCCGCCCCCCCATTTGTTGTATTATTAACAATAATTATGGCAGTAAAAAAAAAAAGAGAACATATGCAAAAACATTAAAAAAAACATAAAAAAGAGAAAAAAATTGTTTTCTTTATTATACCAATAATAAAGACCACAGCCTTTTCCAAAAACATATTTGTGTGTTCTATTTAACAGTTCCCATTACGTAACAGATTAACAATAGCAAATGTTTTTAATACAGACATCTCTTAGAACAAGGTTGCTCAGCCATAGGTGGATGTCCCCAATCAGGTTCATATGATGGTTTAAGGCATTGGTACCTAAACCTGTCATTATCCCATGTCATTTTAGCAGTTCCAACCAGTAAGAACAGGCTTATCTCTGACAAAAGATCATTTACAATATCCGACTATCTATTCAACCCCTTTTTTCTTCTGGTTTAACATTATAGAATTGACTTTTATCTTTGTAGTTTAAATCCTAATCCAACCCCTAGGAAACTATTATCTCACCTTTTTATGTCTACTTATAGACAGGTTGGTTTTACCTTTAGTGACTTCAATCCTTGGCTAGCATGGGCTCTCTACGTCCAGATAACTTGCAAAGTGACAATACAAAGACTCTACAAGCTAATCTAAAAGGACATCCATTCCATGTGAAATGATTTCATTAGCATTTTTCTTTATTGAGTAGGGATATCTCCCTTAGGCTAAAAGTCTATTGCTGTCTCTTTCATCTATAACTTAAATGACAAATAAATAGCAATTCATTTGGGATTGGATGGGCAGGATTGAATAGATAAGTTCAATAGAGGAGTTGATTCTCTCCATTTCTGATAATTATCAGAAGTAGACTTCTACCTGTGTGCCGCACACATTGTCTGGAAACCTGTGTGTCTCCAAAAGTTCTTTAATGTTATGCTTTTGTACATCTTAACGTCGAGACCTGTGAGTCTCACTATTTGACGTAATGCCTTCCTTATTCTAAAAAAAAAGTTAAAACCTCTATAAAAAGATATTCACAAAAAAAGAAGTACACCTGTGGTTTCATTGAATGCGGTGGATGTCCTGGATCAGACCTGACATGACCCCCTACCAGTTCGAGTCAAACACATTCTTTAGTTTTGGGATGAATTGGCTTATGCAAGCTCCGTTGGAGCGTGTGCGTCTCTCCTATTAGAGACAATTACATCAAACCCCGTCCACTCTGTTTTTTTCTTTCTCTCTTCTTCTTTCTCTTCCTCATCTGCCCTACCTCATCCTCTTACTACCAAAACCTATTCTTCTTCTATTTGCAGGTTTGTTAGTTAGGTTATTAAATATTTATGCTGAATATATTTAGCTTCTTCTAAAATTATTTCTGGATCTCCTTATGTGAAATATGTTAAATGTATGTTCTAGAAAGTTTGAATTGCGAAAAAAATAAAATAACAATAACGCAAATTCCATTCAGGAATATTCAAAATGTGACTAGCTTAGTGCATACCCCAACCACTGTCCACTTTTATTGTGAGCAGTGGTTGAGGTATGCACAAATCTAGGCACACTTTGAATATTCCTGAATGCAATGTGCAATGCATTAAAATATCTAAACTATCAATAGAACTACACCCATTTAGCTCCTACTGCCCCCTATATAATGGCGCCTTAGATACAAACCTATAATGGCTTGTGGTCCTACAAAATTACATCACAGGTTAAATAGAATCAGTTCTAACAATCTATGATTTAGAATTATATACACCCTTCTGTACAATTGGAAAAAAAGCCTCATTACCTTCCATATCAGATATTACAATTGGTGGATGTTGACTATAGGACAGTCGAGAATCAAGATAATTCTGCTAAAATAAAGAGAAAAAGTAGTTCTACGATCAAAACACCATTACTTTACTAATAACATGTCTTTACTATTTTGTCACTATATGACCCACTATTTGGAGGCTTGAGGACAATTTTTTAAATCTGTTTTGGTTGTTATTATGTTTAGTTGTTGTTCCCTGCCTATGCATCAAGTTTGATAGCGCAACAATATTAACTTGTCTACTTAGTCCAGGACCTCAATTAAAACTGCATAACTAATTAATGATGCTACCCGTATAGTATCTAATTAATGATGCCACTCACATAGTACAAACTCTTAATTAACCAGTACTTAATTAACAACAGACTGTATTCTTGTAGGGTCCGAAAAGATTAGAGATATAGCAAGCTCCTAACAGCTTAGAAATCTTGTAGGCTCCCAATAAGCTAGGGACGCTCTATAGTACTAGGGACTCTCCATATACTTTGTAACTTCCACATTCATTCATATGCCTACAGTGAGGACCCATTTGGGCTAAATGTGTGTTCGTCTGAATCCCCGAACTCTGAGCAGAAATGTATGGATCACCCGTAATTTCAATGCCAAACATGTTTGGTTCAGTGTTGTGATTCTGGATTCAATAAATATATAATATAGGGGAAAAAAATAATTTATTCTGACCTATTTTTTTCCTCTATTGGTTACTTTTCTCACTTGACCTCTGAATCAAATAGTGGGACTATCCTATCAGTGTAATATTATGTATATGTTTATAAGTACTCGGATTGGCCCATTTTCACACCTTTTTTGTTCGTCTGAATTGGTTCCTGAAACAGAATCTCAGTTACGAAATACTTCTTAGCCGAACTGATATTCAGTCTAAACTTGGGAGTGTGCCGCAAAATGTTTTACTTCCAGAAGAAATTATTTGACCAAGCTGTTTTTCTAACCATGCACATGTCTAGTGTGTACCATGTATTAACCAGCCTTGCACGTTCAGTGTGTTATTATTAAAAGGACTATACATGTGGCTAAAAGCTGAAATGAACTCTAATTATATGGTATTCTTTGGTGTTTCAGAAAACCATTACACTGGCTTGAGAATGTGGACTATGGTATATAACTCTCCAGTTATATTACATCTAAGGATCCACACTAAATGGGTCTTGGTATAAGCTTTGACTTTGCATGTATACTGGGTGGCTTAATACATTATCTTGAAGATACATCATACACTTCAAAGAGTAACTGTCACTTTTAACAAATTACAATATCGCAGTTGAATATATTTAATAAAATGATACAATGATGTCTACAGAATTATTATTATTCAATGTCCCACAGTGCTGTACATTGAGTTACATTCAAAATAAAAAGTTCAACATAAAGGAAGGAGACTAACCAACTCAAACAAGTCTACAGTCTAAGAGGAACAGGTTCCACTTACACAATAAGGAAAGGTGGACCACATTGTATTTGAAGCAAAAATGAGTTGCACTGTGTATTGACAACATAGTCTGGGAACAGCATGTGACTATAAGAGGGGAGAATAAAAACAAAAGGCAAAATGTGACAGACAGAAGAAGTTAATTGGCCAGTTGAATCGTCTTCCTAAAGAGCTGCATTTTTAAGACTATCCTAAATGATTGACACTTCTAATCAAAGACAACTGGTTCTGGCAAACAGAAAGAAGAATGAAGACAGGGTTGAGTTTATGTGTTTCCCCATTTGCAATGGATGTCATTCCTTCTGAGATAAATTTATATATATATCTTTTATGTTCTCATTCTTATGCACATTACGGTGTTTATGTGGCTTTTTAGATGTACTGCCAACCTATCAGTGTATTCTCTCAATAAATATTTGAATTAAAATATGCCAATAACATCAGCCAAGCAGTTAGTACGTTTTTAAGTTTAAAGGGTCAAGCCTTGATTTAATATTTTTGGTTAAGCTTTTCAAATTATTTAAAATCTTGAAAAATATTTATATATATATATATATATATATATATATATATACACAAGGTAAGAAGGGCTGCACTCACCTAAACATGCATATATTACAGGGTGCTACTGGGACCAAAATACAAAAAATATACAATCCAGTGCACTCGCTTATTAACTAAACAGAGATTTCAAATCCTAAATAGTACTATTTAAACACCTCACCTGAAAAATAATGGGAGGATGGTCACATTACATTCTCATTCTAAATAGAACTACTTAAAAACACCTCACCTAGATAAAAAATAATGGGGGTTTGGTTACATTATATGATCATACATTGCATAAGCCTGCCAATTCTTTTCAGGTGAGGTGTTTAAATAGTACTATTTAGGATTTGAAATCTCTGTTTAGTTAATAAGCGAGTGCACTGGTTTGTATATTTTTTGTATTTTGGTCCCAGTAGCACCCTGTAATATATGCATGTTTAGGTGAGTGCAGCCCTTCTTACCTTGTCTATAATTTAGGGGATCTAGGCCAGCCCCTGGGTTTTGCACCCCTCCCTGTCACAGGTGTCTCGTTCCAGGATCCTATTAAACCTTGACTTGCAGAGAGTCCCAGGAAGGAAGTATTTCCCAAGTAAGTGGATTAATCTCACAAGGGCAAGCATTAGGTGGTACTGTAGGACCTGCCAAGAATGGGGTACTTTGATGCAGTTGGCAGGCTTATGCAATGTATGATCATATAATGTAACCAAACCCCCATTATTTTTTATCTAGATGAGGTGTTTTTAAGTAGTTCTATTTAGAATGAGAAATCACTGTTTAGTTGATGCAGTTGACAGGCTTATGCCATGTGTGATCATGTAATGTAACCATCCTCCCATTATTTTTCAGGTGAGGTGTTTAAATTGTACTATTTAGGATTTGAAATCTCTGTTTAGTTAATAAGCGAGTGCACTGGTTTGTATATTTTTATATATATATATATTTATATTTTTTTTTTATTTTTTTTTTTATAGATGGTATATTTTTGTGATAGTTTTAACATTTTGCAAAAATAAGTTTAAAGGTTTACCCAAAAATTTTAAATAATTTAAGAAGACTATACAAAATATTTAAATGAGGCCATAGACTGAATGTTATAAAACGTAATTATTAAAAGGGACACTATATAAGCAAAAAAAAACTACTTTGGCTAAACAAAGTGGTTTCGATGCATACATCATGCCAATGCAGTCTACCTGGTCAATTCTCTGTCTTTTAGGGGTTAAATCACTTTATTTATGTAGTCCTAGTTACACCTTCCCTTATTTATGTAGTCCTAGTTACACCTTCCCTGCATGTAAATTACACCGCTTCCCTATACATTTCCTGCAAAGTGAGATCTATTGTTGAACTTTCTTTATTGTACAGTCTGCTTAATTTAGAATTTTTCATCTCTTTCCTATCTTATGCTGTTAATAGCCTGCTAGAACCTGTCGGAGTCTCCTCTGTGTGATTAAAGTTTAATTGGCAGAGCAGGCAATAAAAACCTCTAAAATAAAGACATTGTGCTGTCACGTCTGATTGAACATATTTTGGATGTAGGCTTTCTGAGATAATTGAGCAATGAGACTGCATGGGAATGATATATACATCAAAACTGCTTCATTAAGCTAAAGTTGTTTTGGTGCTGAGAGAATCCCTTTAATTCCTAACAGTGAGCATCACATGTTCACTCATGCTGTTTTGTTGTAAAGACTTTAATAGAAAGGTAAACATTTGCCTATTACACAGATTTTCTGTGGTTTTCCTTGCCAGTAGACACCAGATTTTTTCACTTGAGAAGCCAATATTGCCAGAGGGATTAAATGGCAAAACAGACGGTCGTTTTGTCATCTGCATTTCTGCTTGTCTTCTGTTATTAAATCAAGCTCCATGATGAGACTAAGCACTTGTCAGGAGGAATCCGATGCAAGTAGTATCATTAGCTATGAAGGATGTAATGTAGTTTAAGTCCGTCTGTCTGTATGTCCTTATGAAAGTCTGGATGACGATTCAAACGTTAATGATACTGTAAAGTTACTGAACATTGGTAAATAACATTTGCAAATTAAGAAGACCAGTGAGTGCCCTTCTTCGAGTGTACACTGGATGAAATACTAGGTCTCTTTGTATGCCCACCTGTTTGTCGCTCTGTACTGCACCTCACCATGGAATGTACTTAGGTGTTAAAAAAAACAGGCACAGTTCGTAAATCCATAGCCATTTATTAGAACAAAGATGGACGACTATGATAACATGCTTAAAGGGACACTGTAGGCGCTGTAACTCCATCTCATTAAACAGGTTGTAGTGTCTGGAATCCCCTGGTTCCATAATTCCATCCAGCATTAAACATTTTTTTTTTTTTAACGTTTTTATATGTTGATGCTAAATGTGAGTTCCCAGCAGCCCATCCCATCTGTGCTGTTTTGGCTAATGAAGAAGTATTGGTCTTAGCAGCAATGGGCAGCTGTGATTGGCTGAGAGTGTCAGCTGACTGCTTTTAGCCTATCAGAGCTCCAGCTGACTGTATGAAGGGGGTGACTTCAAGGAAGTGTGTAATCTCTGCCTTAGTCATGCCTCCAGAAGGGTCTGGACTGTAGGTGGCCAGGGAACCTTATTTACTGTTAAACTGCTCTAAAATGGTCTAACACTGAATGGAGGGACTGTCACAGGGGACATCAAAGGGATTAACTGGTTATAGTCACTAAAGAGTCCCTTTAACAAATTTTGTACATCTACAGGGAGTGTACTCATACACAATCAGATGAGATTATGTGTTTTTTAATGTGGATGAATAAACATGGATTTTAACCTAACCAAAGTTGATGGCTGCCTGCTGTGGGAGCCATCATTGACCATTTTACACTACCTGTGTGTGTTTCATAGATGCAGACCATCAAGACTTCAAGGGTGTGAGACGATTCCACTGCTTGTATTTTATATTATGGGTTTGGTGTTTGTGTGTTCAACTGTAGTTCTGTGTTATGTTACCATAACAATGCTTTTCCTCTTTCTGCCTCTATTAGCCCTGCTTAGAACCTGTTAGGCCTGATAGCCAAAGCATCTTGAATAATTGCATGTACTTTCCTATTGATATCCGTTAGAAGTGGAGCTATGTAGCTTTTTGCTCTGCTAGCGGAGGTGACAAAAAGCTCTTTTGCTATATGGGCAAAAGAAGACCGCCCATTGCCTCTAGCTTTGGGGGCTGGGGCTGGGTTATAGGAAAGTGACATGAATATGAAAAACTTCCCATTAGGGATGGAACCTCCTCAGCGATTGAAATGTAGATCAGTTTGGTGGTCAGCCAATAATATTTTTTTATTATAGAGGCTAAAGCCTTGAAATTAAGAGCTTATACTCCTCCATGTTCCTTCAGTTTCAGGAGAAATTGGTGAGTTTCTGTTCATCTAGCATTCCTACGATTACTGTAGAGGTCAAGTTTCTATATCGTTCATAACCAATAGCCAATATGCTTTCCAATTTGTTCACAGGCGTTGATGCAAATTAGAAGAAAACAGTAAGGTCTGGAAGTAACTAGGTTTGGAACTGTCTGCTAAAGTGGTTGACCACATGCTAATGGCACCTACCAGAACTCCAGGAGAGATATACGAGGTATCTGTATGCTATAGTGAGGTGCCACATCAACAAACGTAACAAAATGCTGTAGCAAGTATACAGCCAAAACAAAAATATTTAAACAAAATATTGAAATCAGATGTTATGAATGGCTGAAATATTAATTGGTATAAGACAGGGCATTAGGGAAATAGGAAAAGGTTAGATGATGAAAAGACAATGAGAGATGAAGGAGATATAAAAATATGTGTGTGGCCACTTTACCTACTTGAATTGGTATTTCGACAAATATTTATTTTTAATAAACCTGGTTCCGTGAAATAGGGATATAGCTATAATGAATGCTATCCTGTATTTATATGTTCGATGTCACTGTAATCTTATCTCCACCTCCAAATGTTCTTACTTTTTAATTAATGCCAGCACTATATGTTTACACAAAACAACAAAAGTACGGACACGCAAGGTAGCCAATTTTCTTGTGTAAATTAGAAACAAACAGTTTTATCACTGTGCAGATAAAGTAATGATCATTAAAATGCTCAAGAGCACTTAGTTACTATAGAAACATTAAGCTAATATTTCAAAACATTATACATTAATATTTTTGTAAGCATTCAAAAAACCCTACACTTAGCATTACAATGACATTAGCTCATGTTATTCTTGTGGGATAGGATCATACTAATTTCAGGGGTAAGAGCACTTAAAATAATTACATTTAGGCTTATACCCTTTATGCTGATCAACACACAGCTTCCTTTGCCTTTGGGAGATGGAAACTTGGCATTTAACAATTTCCTTTACTTCAATCTTTAGGACTTGCTGGCGTTTGATGCTTGAACGTTATAGATATGCCAGGATTTTAGCTGTTTGTGTGTATGAACATTAACACGTGACGTTTGACACTCCAGTGCTTATACGAGAAGTATTGGGTTGGCAGTGATTTGTCATCTGTGCTCTCTATGGGAAGCATTTGATTGGATAATGTCCAGCATGGACTACAAGGTGCCAATGGCAGCATTTTAAGGTAATATTCTAAAGTTTAGGTATTTTTTTTTTCCAGTTGGAGTAACATTTTGTTTAGTAAACCACGTGTGTTAAAATCCATTTTGTTATTTTAAGTATATAAAAAAAATCATTTTTGGACACTATTTCTAACCAAATCAGATCTAAGAAAAGTCAGAGACATATTTACAATTTCCCTTTTTTTTTTTTTTTTTTTTTTTTTTAGCGAATTTAGAAATATACATACTCACATTCATATACACAAAGACATTGTCACGTTCATATGCACACACGCACACACTTATCGTTTATTGTGCTGTATCTCTGGTGTGCAGTGGTTTGCTGTGGGGATCAGTCTGTGCACCGATTACACAGCTCCTCATAGCCCTGCACTGATGATGGGGCAGCAGTGATGTTACATATAAACTCTTACAAATACAAAAAAACTGGTCCTGCGCTCAAACTCACACCACTCCTGGGCGGCAACAATGACCATAGTACACATCAGCCCCAATACATACAGTAAAAACCAAAGAAAAAAGTTACCTGCACTTTTCCCAAATCCCTATGAATATTTAAACAAATGGAGGTTTCTTTTTTAGTTTCTCCAGTGGCCATGAAAGACTTTAGCCCACCTGTCACATCAAGGCAAACCTCTCAGGTGGGTTCTACACCAACCTTTCACCTTGCCTTCCTGAGCTTCTTATATAAAACAATACCCCTTTCTGTCTCATTAGAGATATCTTTGCCAGAAGCTCAGGGAAGCAAGGTGAAAGGTTGGTGCAGGACCCACCTGAGAGTCTCTCATGGCCATTGGAGAAACTAAAAACCCTCCATTTGTTTAAATATGCATAGGGATTTACGAAGAGCGCAGGTAACTTTTTTATTTCTGTTTTTTACTGTACATACAAACTCTTGGCATTAGTTCAGAGTGGTGAGGGAGCTGTGCAGTCAGAGCACAGACTGGTCCCAGCAGCTGCCCTACCACTCGCATATACTGCTAAATAGAATCTGCAGAGCAGAAACGTGCCATGCAACAAATGATGCCAGTAGGCAGGTGCCTGTTCTGGTTATAGGAGGAGTCCTGTGCACACTCCTGACGCCTCTCACACAGGGAGGACTGTCCGTTACAAGCAATAGTTCTAATATTATGCTTACAAACTTTTGAAGACATTGTCAGGGGCACCTACAAAAGTTGTCCAGCTCATTGATCCCATAGTGTAATGATCCCTATATTACATGGTAGTGGTGTGATGCCATGGACCTCCATAAATCATAGCCCATATTGGCCTTACCTGTCTGCCAGCTCCCAGTATCTTTCCATCCTTTTAGTACTCTTTCCAGACTTCTCCTCTATTAGTACCTATCAGCTTCTCTTATTAGCACTTCTAGTACCCTCTCTAGCCTCCTCTATTAATGCTATCTCCAGCCTCCTCTATTGTTACTCTCCCTAGCCTCCTCTAGTGTTACTCTCTCAAACCTTCTCTATTACTGCTACCTCTATTTTCCTATATTAATGCTCTCCCTAGCCTCCTCTATTGTTACTCTCCCTAGCCTCCTCTATTGTTACTCTCCCTAGCCTCCTCTAGTGTTACTCTCTCAAACTTCTCTATTAATGCTACCTCTATTTTCCTCTATTAATGCTATCCCCAGCCTCCTCTATTGTTGCTATCCCCAGCCTCCTCTATTGTTACTCTCCCTAGCCTCCTCTATTGTTACTCTCCCTAGCCTCCTCTATTGTTACTCTCCCTAGCCTCCTCTAGTGTTACTCTCCCTAGCCTCCTCTAGTGTTACTCTCCCTAGCCTCCTCTAGTGTTACTCTCCCTAGCCTCATCTAGTGTTACTCTCCCTAGCCTCATCTAGTGTTACTCTCCCTAGCCTCATCTAGTGTTACTCTCCCTAGCCTCATCTAGTGTTACTCTCCCTAGCCTCATCTAGTGTTACTCTCCCTAGCCTCATCTAGTGTTACTCACCCTAGCCTCATCTAGTGTTACTCACCCTAGCCTCATCTAGTGTTACTCACCCTAGCCTCATCTAGTGTTACTCACCCTAGCCTCATCTAGTGTTACTCACCCTAGCCTCATCTAGTGTTACTCACCCTAGCCTCATCTAGTGTTACTCACCCTAGCCTCATCTAGTGTTACTCACCCTAGCCTCATCTAGTGTTACTCACCCTAGCCTCATCTAGTGTTACTCACCCTAGCCTCATCTAGTGTTACTCACCCTAGCCTCATCTAGTGTTACTCACCCTAGCCTCATCTAGTGTTACTCACCCTAGCCTCATCTAGTGTTACTCACCCTAGCCTCATCTAGTGTTACTCACCCTAGCCTCATCTAGTGTTACTCACCCTAGCCTCATCTAGTGTTACTCACCCTAGCCTCATCTAGTGTTACTCACCCTAGCCTCATCTAGTGTTACTCACCCTAGCCTCATCTAGTGTTACTCACCCTAGCCTCATCTAGTGTTACTCACCCTAGCCTCATCTAGTGTTACTCACCCTAGCCTCATCTAGTGTTACTCACCCTAGCCTCATCTAGTGTTACTCACCCTAGCCTCATCTAGTGTTACTCACCCTAGCCTCATCTAGTGTTACTCACCCTAGCCTCATCTAGTGTTACTCACCCTAGCCTCATCTAGTGTTACTCACCCTAGCCTCATCTAGTGTTACTCACCCTAGCCTCATCTAGGGTTACTCACCCTAGCCTCATCTAGGGTTACTCACCCTAGCCTCATCTAGGGTTACTCACCCTAGCCTCATCTAGGGTTACTCACCCTAGCCTCATCTAGGGTTACTCACCCTAGCCTCATCTAGGGTTACTCACCCTAGCCTCATCTAGGGTTACTCACCCTAGCCTCATCTAGGGTTACTCACCCTAGCCTCATCTAGTGTTACTCACCCTAGCCTCATCTAGTGTTACTCACCCTAGCCTCATCTAGTGTTACTCACCCTAGCCTCATCTAGTGTTACTCACCCTAGCCTCATCTAGTGTTACTCACCCTAGCCTCATCTAGTGTTACTCACCCTAGCCTCATCTAGTGTTACTCACCCTAGCCTCATCTAGTGTTACTCACCCTAGCCTCATCTAGTGTTACTCACCCTAGCCTCATCTAGTGTTACTCACCCTAGCCTCATCTAGTGTTACTCACCCTAGCCTCATCTAGTGTTACTCACCCTAGCCTCATCTAGTGTTACTCACCCTAGCCTCATCTAGTGTTACTCACCCTAGCCTCATCTAGTGTTACTCACCCTAGCCTCATCTAGTGTTACTCACCCTAGCCTCATCTAGTGTTACTCACCCTAGCCTCATCTAGTGTTACTCACCCTAGCCTCATCTAGTGTTACTCACCCTAGCCTCATCTAGTGTTACTCACCCTAGCCTCATCTAGTGTTACTCACCCTAGCCTCATCTAGTGTTACTCACCCTAGCCTCATCTAGTGTTACTCACCCTAGCCTCATCTAGTGTTACTCACCCTAGCCTCATCTAGTGTTACTCACCCTAGCCTCATCTAGTGTTACTCACCCTAGCCTCATCTAGTGTTACTCACCCTAGCCTCATCTAGTGTTACTCACCCTAGCCTCATCTAGTGTTACTCACCCTAGCCTCATCTAGTGTTACTCACCCTAGCCTCATCTAGTGTTACTCACCCTAGCCTCATCTAGTGTTACTCACCCTAGCCTCATCTAGTGTTACTCACCCTAGCCTCATCTAGTGTTACTCACCCTAGCCTCATCTAGTGTTACTCACCCTAGCCTCATCTAGTGTTACTCACCCTAGCCTCATCTAGTGTTACTCACCCTAGCCTCATCTAGTGTTACTCACCCTAGCCTCATCTAGTGTTACTCACCCTAGCCTCATCTAGTGTTACTCACCCTAGCCTCATCTAGTGTTACTCACCCTAGCCTCATCTAGTGTTACTCACCCTAGCCTCATCTAGTGTTACTCACCCTAGCCTCATCTAGTGTTACTCACCCTAGCCTCATCTAGTGTTACTCACCCTAGCCTCATCTAGTGTTACTCACCCTAGCCTCATCTAGTGTTACTCACCCTAGCCTCATCTAGTGTTACTCACCCTAGCCTCATCTAGTGTTACTCACCCTAGCCTCATCTAGTGTTACTCACCCTAGCCTCATCTAGTGTTACTCACCCTAGCCTCATCTAGTGTTACTCACCCTAGCCTCATCTAGTGTTACTCACCCTAGCCTCATCTAGTGTTACTCACCCTAGCCTCATCTAGTGTTACTCACCCTAGCCTCATCTAGTGTTACTCACCCTAGCCTCATCTAGTGTTACTCACCCTAGCCTCATCTGTTAGCACCCTCACAGTCCTCTTGTATTAATACTCTTTCTTTGGCCGCCTTTATGATATATTATTACTTATACAAGTACACTCTCTAGCCTCCTCTACATAGGACTCTCTAGAGTCCAAGACTTCTAGTGCCCTCTCTAGACCTCTCTATTTTAACCCACCACAGCCTCTATTAGTAACCCTTGATTACTGCCCTTCTCAGCCCCCATGTACTAGTAATCTCCCTTAGCCTTTTATTACTCCTTAATTAGCCTCCTGTCTGAAAGGAATGAACTCATGCTCAATGTGACAGAATCCACCTTTTTTATCTTAGAATTTGGTGGTCTAATAGGTTACTTATTCAGGGTAAAGTGGCACCGTCACACTCTGGGACTAAGCAGATATCGCAAAGACCCCCGACAGTGACTTGACCGCTGGCAGGGAGAAAGGACAAGTGGCAGGGAGAAGGCACAAGTGATATTTACTTACCTGAACCTGTATCTCACAGGCTCCGCCATCTTCCTCTAGTGGATTCTCTTTAGCTCCTGGTGCTTTAATGCCAGGAACAGTCACTGCTGTAGTCTCAAGCATGTGCAAGAGTACAGCATTGAGGTCTATGGACGATCTCATGAGACCGTGGGATCCTCCATAGATAGTCATTTCCCTGCAGCCACCACTGGTGACGGCTGGGGGGAATAACACTTCTAGACGGCGGTAGTTCCACCCAGTGTCTAGACGTGGCAGGTGTACTAAATATACAGAGACAAAATAGTCCCTACTTTGTCTCAGTATTTCTCTTGACTGGGTTGGAATTTCAATGAAATTAGTCAAATTAGTATTTTATAAGATTCCGTCTTTATAAAATATATATATATATTTTTTTTTTAAGGGGGGAGGGTGAGGGGTTTACAGTACTGCTTTAATCAGCTCAAGAGGTAATGCTTGTTTCTAGATGATGATATCAAGACAGCTGCATGTGGGCTGTCACTAACCTATAGAAAAACCACCTAGAAATCTGAATGTACAGTTCTTTGAGATTACAATTAATATTAAATGAGAGGGTTTACTAGATTTCTGAACAAACAGCAATATGCTCCAACTTCTATACCCAAAGCACACTACACAAAACAAATGCAGTTATTCATATTTCAATAAAATTACATATTAGTTGCAGGTAGTTTTCTTTCATTATTTACCCTATACCTCGAAACGTTTAAACAAGGCTAAGCAGCTGAATACATTTAAAATACCCCACAAAAGAAAGTTAACCAGTCCTACTTGGCGTCATTTTATAAAGAGCCAGAAGAATGTAGGTCAAGTAGAGCAGACGTACCACATGTCTCTCATTGTAGAGTAAACACACCTTAATCAATGATTAAGGCTCTTCCTACATTAAGTAATATGGCTACGTAGTCATTAAGGCTAAACGTAATCCCCTTATAAACACAGGCCCCACCTGTTCCACAAGCAGGATTGTTGGAACCTGTTCCTGATTATATAATCTAATTAAAATGATATAAATATAATATTTAGTCATTTATTTATAATAAACAAAAGTGTGATCGCATATATTATTTTAATTTGCCATATTCCCTCACAGAGCAGAATGACGCAACCTTACAAAATTAGAAACTGATAATGTATGCAGATGAAAAGTCGTTTTAAATTGATTTTTAGAACAGAAACACTTTGTAATACAAATATATCATATTCATAGTTTGCTTTTATCTGCCCCTCCTCTCCTACTAAGGCATGTTGTATGACACATACAGAGTACACAGGAGAGATCACTAAGTCACAGTGACGTGTCACACAAATCTTCGGGCCTATCCTAGAATCGTCAGTCATGTGATTTGTGTGTTGGCTGAAACCTGTTTGTGTGTGCTGGAAAAATGAAGTACATAGAGCTTTCTGGAGAAAGCTGGAGTGTTTGGCCACCTGCTGTTGAGAGAGGTTTATTAAAGATTTAAAACGTTTAAACCGTCTTAAAGTGTGGAGAAGCCATCTGCTAATGGCTGAAGCATTAGACAGGGAAGACTATATTAACAGAGTAATCCCCTCAAAGATAAAAGATTATTTCATATGAAAATAAAACAGATAATTATTTCTATTTATTTTACATTTGTTATGTATTAAATATTTTGTCTAGATTTATCAAGGAAAAAACAGGCTAAATAATAAGCATACACCACGATGTAAGTCTCATCAGCCTCAGCCAGAGATATTTTGCTGTTAGTCACATGAGTGAGCAAAAATTAGGTATGTACAAAGACATTTTTGACAGAACAGTTGATACAAAATGGCATATTATCAAGAGACACTGTAGCTACAGTTAGTCACGGGTTTAACCCTTACATGATAAGGTATTAAGTTGGTCCCTTTATGTTATGACTGTATTTATCACCATGTCTTTTGTTATATCAACACTTGATGACATTGGGGCTTGAACTTTATCCAGTTCGTTGTGATGGGTGCACTATTGACTTTAAAAAATATAGTACTTAGTATCACAGTTGGAAAAAAAGTTAAATATCTTATGCATTTCTGCCATTTTGATAGATATATCCATCTACCTCAGATTCTCGTAGATTGTAAGCTCGTTTGAGCAAGGCCTTGTTTACTTTTAAATATTCCCTTATACTATTTAATTATACAGCGCTACAGAATAAGTTGGCGCTATATAAATGCTAATAATAATAATTAGCAAAAAGTGCCAACAGATTCAATAAAATTATTTAAAACGTCTAAACTGAATTGTGAGTCTTCTTTTACTTTTAGATGTCAGTCAATTTTTCGGTGTTAAAGACAGATCCTTCTTTGGAATCACAAACAGTTTATTGTAATATTTCATAAATGTTGGTGATTATAATGAATTTTTACACATTTTTTTATGTAATTACTTATAAACCACATTACTGCCATTGATCTCTTTAATGTAAATTAAATATAATATAATAAAGACACCCTGCTGGGATGTGTTCATTATAACGTCAGGCCAATATACATTTTGAAACTGGCTATATTACAGAAAACTCTGTGTCTGGAGACAACAAGGCCTCTGTTCGACCCTGTCTTGGTGACTGCTAAAACACATTTTTGAACATATTATACTGTGGCCAAAAACAACCTAAAAGTAATTGCTGGGATTACACGTTAATAAATACTTGGACAAAAGTACAAATGGGGTCTGTGCAAAGGAGCTTACAGTGGGATATGAAAAAATATTAATTAAATGATTTATAGTATGTCTAAAGATGAAGGGGTTTATTTACAAAACAGTGAATCGACAAGAAAACCGAACAATGGAGGACAGAAGTTGGGCTATGGCTGATTTAGAGGGGTTTTTTCCCCCCAATTCTGCTATATTGGCCTACGCTTTCCAATCCGGTTGTCAATTCACCACAACTAATGGTTTAATGGATAAAACACCAAAATAAAGGTAAGTATTAGAAATGACCAGTTTTACTTGTATTTTGACGCTGTATTTATTGTTTTTGTTGAGCTTACTAATTTTCGCATATCACAAGCCGTCAAAACTGACATGCCAGTGAGTCCGCAGTTGCCTTAATTAGCACATAGTGTATTTTAGACAAAAAATTCTGTCTGCAATTTAGGTTAGGGTGATGACTTCATTTCCTGCAACGCTTGTGATTCTGAGATGTGATATACCACAACGGAAACTCTCAGAGGATTGTGTCAAAATGTGCTGGTGTAAAATGCCAACTACGCTTTCTTGAATGCGGAACACACCAAAACATGTTGTTTATTTATTTTAGACATTCTTAGTAAATTCGCACCATTTCTATATTCAAGTATGTTTTGTTTTACATATGTCTTAAATTAGTTGTATTATAGCAAAACAGGGATATTGAACCACAGAGAGTAGTAAAAAGCTCGTGGGAAGGCCATACACGAAGCAGAAGAATTAGACAGCCACTCATATTTATATAATTCTACTTTACCAATAATATGACATTAGAGCTTCACTTTTGGGCACTGTTGTAAACTTTTAATCCTTGTTAAAATTATATCTAGATTGGCCAATTTTAGCTTTGGGGGCAATAGAAAAACATCTAGAAGTATCTATATGAACCATAGACATTTCCGTTTTACACCAGTGAGTGATCTATCTTTTAGCCACCCCTAACCTAACAGTTTAAAAACAAAAATAACCACAGTAAGACCAGTTATAAACATTGAATCCCGTTCCTATGCAACCTTGACTTTATATAAAAGAAAATAAACTTTTTCGAAAAGACTCTGCTTTTTGTTTTATATTTCAGTTCCTATTTAACATTTTAATTTAGCCATTGAGTGAATCTTCTGATAAGTATTCTTATGGTTGTTATGTAACATAATCCAACACCATATTTTGTAGGGTTAAAGCACATGCCATTTGTCATCAGTTATCTTGCGATTAGAGGTTAATGTTTAACTCTCTGGGTCACTACCCTACTCAAACATTAACTCAAATCTTTACACTGGCCTTTCTTTCCCCCGAAAGTACGTCTTTGAAAATGTATAAGCTATAATACAGGATTTTCACTCGAAAATAATTTCCAACACAATAGATGAAAAGTCCTTATCCTGAATCCAGTTTTCTGTCCTTTTCAGACACACTTTCTGGCGACTCACATGGGGTGTGGGAAAACTGGAATGAAACAAAAGGGTTAAACAAGTCTTTGTGTAATCCCAGTCAAAGTGGTATTTTCAATTTGACTGGACAGAAGCTCTGTGGCTCTTCCCACCAGGATATCTAATATAAACCTCTCTAATTTGTTTTGGACATCACACATTGTTCAGTTTCGAATGTGTAAAAAATAGCAGTTGACAAAGCATGCCTCCTTTAATATTTGCTCTATGACATGATTTTTTATTTTTTTTTTAAATGTCCCAGAAGGCATTTGTTTAGCATTATAACCCATTAATCAGACACAATGCATGACGCTTGGAATCAGAAACACTTTAGGTTTATTACTAATAGGGAGAAAATTTTACATTGGAAGGCACAGGGAACAAAAAACACCAAATTGAATTTGCTGAAGTAAAATTAAAATGTACTTTAAATATAGATACACACACACATATTATACACAAACTCATACTTTCACACACATAAAATCATACAATGTAATTGCAACATTTTTACTGATGAACTTGTGAGTTATGAATAAAACATGTATGAGAAAGCTTAGCAATACAAGTCTGATGCAAGAATGAAAGCTGATGAACACTATTTTAGCTGGTAACAAAAAAAAAAAGGTGGTGCTCTCTCATAAAAATGATCAGGGCAAATAAGGAATGTGGGGGATCAGGGTAATAATTCCAGCATGACTGCTCACACATTTCATCAGAACCCGACTCCCTCCTATCCCTGCCTTCCAAGTGAAAAACTTCAGGAATTAACTCAAAAACTATTTGTATCATTTTTGTAAGTGTGTGTGTGTAAAAATCCCATTGAAAAGAACATTCCGTGCTTTTGTATTGAAAGCAGATAGGGCTGGCTCCCTGGAGCCTTGTGCTGGAGGGATAAGGTTACATCAGTTGATGTGCAGCCTTGGACTGATTGCTGTGTGAGTTGTGTTTCTCTGTGCTTGCTCCTTGCCGACGTCGTTCATCTTGGCAGCGCTCGGGGAGGGGCGTGCACATGAGCCGCTGTGGCTGATGTCACCACCAAATCCACGTGGTCCATCCCATTCACAAAATGAAACCCTCCCCCACTCCATGATATAAATAGGCTCCGGCAACGCAGTGCTGCAGCTCAATCTAAAAGCCAGCCGCCTGTTAGGGAAAACAATAATCAAGAAACACACTTCAAGTTTTAGAAAAGAAACACAAACAACAAGCAGAAGAAAACTTGGAACCTATATCAGGACTGGCTTTTATTGACGCTATAGGACTTCACGATTAATTTTTATTTTTAATTTTTTTTTAAATAACATTGTATCTCAAGAGGAAGAAGAATCCTGAACGTTCGAAAGGAGCGGGAGAATCTGTTTTGTTACAAGGATCAGTATTGTTTGGACGAGATCTCGTCAGAAATGGTCAATATGGAAATTAGCAGCATGGATTGTAGCACTTTGAAAGAGTTCCTGGCAGATGGGGGCCACAAATGCCTCATTTTGGACTGTAGGTCGTTTTTCTCGTTCAGCTCATCCCACATTATCGGCTCCAGCAATGTGAGGTTCAGTACCATCGTTAAAAGGAGGGCTAAAGGGACCATGGGCTTGGAGCACATTATACCCAACGAGGAGCAGAGGTGCAAGCTGATAGCTGGGATGTATGAAGCAGTGGTTTTGCTGGATGACAGGACCTCGGATTTGGACCAACTGAGAAAGGACAGTACCATGATTTTAGCTGTCCATGCCCTGTGTAGAGACCCACGAGGAAGCAGGATCTTCTTTTTAAAAGGTACATTGAACAACAACAAGATCTACTCATTCAAAATGAAATTAAAAATGTGCTTTTGTGAATCAAACTCAAATTAGAACATCCAGTCTAATAATCTATTTTTTTTTGTATCTTTACAGGTGGCTATGAGATATTTTCTTCAGAATATCCAGAATATTGCAGCAAATCTTCTCCCCCTGTGGGTCTGAGTCTCCCCCTTAGTGCCAACAGTATGCCAGGCAGTGCTGATTCAAACTGTACCCCCTGTGGTACCCCACTCTATGATCAGGTCAGTACACATAGCAGCAAAATGATCATTTAAATAAAGTAAATACAGTCCATTCTGCACACAATAGCCTATGTATTACTGAAGGGTTAAGCCATGTTATCTTTCCACTCCCATCAATAAACCTATGCCCTAATCCAATATTTGACTATAAACATTGCTGATAGTGTTACTGTTTGGACTGACACTGTAAAAAACAAAACACAAACATGTTTTCAGACGCTATAGCAGCTATTCCATATTGAGATGTATATAAAATAAAAAAATAATCAACCTACAAGCATCTTGATCTAACTGCCAATGTATTGGCACAGTTCTTCTATTACCGCGTCTAATGTTAAATACTACACAATACACTTTAACACGAAAGTCAGTAAAACAAGGAAAATGTTATATTATGTCTGTTCCTAGTCGTTCTAGGTCACTTACCATTATTTGTTTTTCTATGTGTTACAGGGTGGACCAGTGGAAATTCTACCATTTCTGTATTTGGGAAGTGCTTACCATGCTTCTAGAAAAGACATGCTAGATGCCCTTGGCATTACTGCCCTAATCAATGTTTCTGCAAACTGCCCAAATCATTTTGAAGGACATTATGTGTATAAATCTATTCCAGTTGAAGACAGTCATAAAGCAGACATCAGCTCCTGGTTCAACGAAGCTATTGACTTTATAGGTAAATATACTTTTGTTCAGAATATTTTATGCAAAATATCATTTGGTGTTAGAAATTTAAATCTGAATGATATACCTCAAACTAATGAATTGACCAGTCAGGAACCTGGCTATCATTTAAAAAAGTTATACTGACCCCTAGTGTACAACTCAACTGCACTCCATTTTTCCTAAACAAGACCTTTAAATATTGCATGCAGATCTGTGGGATTTGTTAGATATCACAATTAATCAATGTTACATTTTTTTGTATTTTGGCAATCCAATAAACATTTTATTAACCTCAAGGCTGTAAATCAAAAATAAACAAGCATATTGGACCTTTGCATTTCCTCCTAGCACAGCTACCAATATGACTGCCATATTTGGAAACTCAGTCTTGTAAAATAACCCAGAGCCAGTCTATTGTTAGATCACCTTCTCCTCAACTAGTTAACGTGATGGATTTAGAAAGAAGGGGCTGTTGATCTTAGTTTTAGCTAAAGGAAGAATAATTGGTTCTTTGTGAGTTTAGATTTTTGTACTACTATTTTTTTTATCTTGGTTTTTAACAATAACCCATTATATTCTTTTCTCTCCAGATTCTGTTAAAAAGATAGGAGGACGAGTGTTTGTCCACTGCCAAGCTGGGATCTCACGCTCTGCCACCATATGCCTTGCTTATCTCATGAGGACTAACCGTGTAAAACTGGATGAAGCCTTTGAGTTTGTCAAGCAGAGAAGAAGCATCATTTCTCCAAATTTCAGCTTTATGGGACAGCTTCTTCAGTTTGAGTCTCAAGTGCTAGCTCCTTCCTGTTCTGCTGAGGCAGGTAGTCCTACAATAGCAGTTCTTGACCGAGGAACACCCACCACTACAGTCTTCAATTTTCCAGTGTCCATCCCTGTCCATTCTACTGGAGGTTCTTTGAATTACCTTCAAAGTCCCATCACTACGTTTCCAAGCTGCTAAGAACACCGAACAAATAGAACTTTGACAGAAGCACATAGACTATATGTGTTTTTATTAAGTGCAATAATCACCAAAAAACTATTTCGTTGTCTTTACCTTTTTCAACATCAGTCCAACAGATGTGAAGACAAAGTTTTAGCCAGTTGAACTGGTAAACTCTGATAGAGTCAAAACTGACATAACGTTGTTTTGCCATTTTTTTATGAACTGTGTGTCCCACCACTAAGGAATTCAAGAGACAATTCACAACTTGCCTTCTATTCTATGTCTGCTATTAATGTTTGTTTGTTTGTTTGTTTTCTTTTGCAATCTCCGTGTTTTATAATGGGGATTTAACAGTATTTTCATTCCTGAATTTTACGTTATGCTAGTTGGTGAAGAGAGGCTGCTGTCTATGAATGCTTTTATTTTATTTTTTATTTATTCTGCAAGCTGCGTTTTGTCTTCAAAAGCCTAAAATTTCAGCTTTCAACAGAGCGAAGAAAATATACCTCAGTATTTTGTGGTACTGTAATTCCCGTTAGTATCTCAAAGCCAGCTTCAGTTTCCAAAGCACTGACGAAAAAGCACTAGGCCACAGCCTTCTTTTGAGTTTGCGACTGTTGTGAATATGCTATGATTTTATTTATAATGCAAAATAATATATTTCTTCTCCTGGGAGAAGACCTTTTTAATACAGAATTATGAACTTTTTTTATACTGATAGAATAAATTATGACATTTGTATTGAAAATCGACTCAGTTTTCCTGCCTCTTACTTAACTTTGCATTCACATATAATAGAATACAATCATCTTTATTTCTTACTTATATATTTTGGTATAAAACAGAGTACACCAGTCAATACAATTATGAATACAGTGTGCATGAAACATACAATGAGACTTTATTCACTAAACAAGAAATTGTGGTGAATTGAAAACCAAATTGCAAATTTAAAGTTAAAATTGGTAAAGCTGCCATTTTATTAAAACATTTGGTTTGCAAAGTTTTATTCCAACTGAAACAAGTGTTTTAATAAAAACACTGTTTTAGGTTAGAGTAACCCTTCCAAAATTGGTCCCTTCCCCCAAAAACATAAAGTTAAAACTTACCTCCGTTCCAGCGCCAAGGCCACATTCTCTCCTGAGCCCAATCCTCCTCACCTGACGCCACTCCCTCTTGTTGTATGGGAAGGACAGGCAGAAAGGAAGACATGGGTGACAGAGCGGTGGGGTTACGCACCTGACAGCAAGGGTTTAAGCTCTGTATGTGGAGCATTTCTTACTATACAGACCCTAGACACCATGACCAGTAAAAACTCAGAAGTGGTTATGGTGCTTGGAGTAACCCTTTAAGTTTCTAAATCCCACTGGTATCCATTTCGGTTCTTTAGAAATTAGTGTTCACATCTAACATCAATGTTAGTTTACTAGATGCTGAATTGTAGCTAATTGAAAACTGAATTACAAAATTTTGGATACAACAGCCGAAGATGTTTGTAATCTTCCAAAATCAGCTTTTTTGCCTACATCGGTTTCCAACTCTACATTTTGGTATTTAGTGAACAAACCAAGCTCCTTCCCAGCCCGTCTGCGTTTTTCCTAGTAAGGGTCTAGCCAGTTAACGGCAAACCACCCTTTTTTGCTCTTCGAGAACACCCCCACTAGCCAAAGAGCCAAATGCTACCCTTAAACTAAATTAAAATAGAAAGCAGCTGCTGGCTGACCCTGTTTAAAACGTCTAAGAATTAACTCCTTGTCATCCAAAACAGGGTTTCCCATCCTCTCTCTACACAGCATGTGTAACATAATGTCCACAACTCACAATGTCCTTTGTTAGCCCAATTCACAAAAGGTTTGGTTATCAATCATAATTAGTACTACATTACTGCAGAAGTTGTTCATACTTTAAAAATGAGAATAATAATAATTTAAAAGTTAATTTTAAATGCAGAAGATTTGATTAGTCATATAAACAAGAACACTACTTGAGAAGGAGGAAGAACATTTAAAAAAAAAAATATATATATATATATATATATATTATTTACATGAATTGATCCATTTATTAAAAACAAGTTTATTAGGCCCAAACGGCTGTTCAGGAAGGGGAAGTGTCATCTTTATTAAACAATAGAAAAGATCAGGTGACACTTTTAGTAACTAAGGGGTTGTCATAACATGCATTTAATATTTTTTATTATGACATCCTGCTAGTGCTTGGAATTACTGTACTGACAAAGGTGTCTAAATAGCATTTGGAATATATATATATATATATATATATATATATATATATAAAACATGGGGGATGGTTATATATATATATATATATATATATATATATATAAAACCCAAATGCAATTTAGACGCCTTCGGTTTCCACAATAAGCCCTAGTCCAGTAGCTTATAACTTTTTTTAGATATCTGTCCTCAACTACACTTAAGAATGCAGAATGGCAATTCATGAACACAAATATTTCACAAGCATTGATCTGTTGAAAGCTTGTGAGTCTGTCATCTGTGTTAATGTTAGATAAGACTTAACATCTGCACTGTTGATGTTGGGGCGTGCGTTCTATTGTGTAGATAATTTTAGGAGCCATATACTATAAAAATAATGTTGGTGAATTGACAACATTATTACAAAATGTGAACCAGTAAAGCCCAGTTGTTTCTTTTCTTTTCTTTTTTTTTTTTTACTTTATCATTATGTCTAAGGTGTCCTAATGAGATATTAAATTATCCCAATTCACAGTGTAGCAAATAAACCACGTATTTTAAAGAATATGACAGTTAACAGAAGCACTCCCGTTATGAAAGAATGCCTTGTGATGCTCTTAAACATACACACAGAATTTTCCATAACTTGTCATTCTGATATTATACAGTAGCTTTTGCAGAATCCGTTTTGTTTTGTATGCTTTCCGCCCTGCTGTGTCAACAGCAGCACCTTACCAGTAAAGCATTTATGCAAAAGTATATTTGTGTCTGCAAAAACACCACACCGTTTATAATACCGTAAACAGACACAAAGCCCTCGATTTATTATTTTTGGTTAAGCTCTTCACATGATTTAATGTTTTTTTGGATACAGCTTGTTAAATGATTTAATAGTTTTAAAAATATTTTAATGTATTGATATCTTGATGTATTTTTATATGATATATTTTTTGATATTTTAATATTTTGATAAAATAATTATAAATGTCTTTCCAAAAATATACAATCGTTTGAAAAGCTTATGCAAACATATTAAATCAAGGCCAAAGTGTTTGCTGGTGTTTTTGTGATGGTGCCTGAATAGTATATTATGGACATGTATCTTTGAAGAAGCATATTCCTTTTAATGTGCAGCCACATGTTGCTAAGGTCAGAGAAATGTACTTACAGCCTTAGCCAATCAGGATCTATGGTGAAAAATACAATGTCTGTCGGTAACAGACAGTCTGTTACTGATAATGAAGTGAGAGTTCTTATCATTAAATGAAATTTGTAGGGGAAGGTTTCTAAGGGTGCCCTCTGTTGGTTGCATAAAACACGAGAGTGGAATACTGGGAAGCACCAAGAAAATGCCATCTATTGGCTTTATATTTAAGTGACACTATAGGCACCAAAACAACTTCAGGCTCATTAAGTGGTTTTAGTGTATAGGTCATGCCTCTGCAGTATCACACTGCTCGATTTACTGCCTTTTCAACTTATGTGAAGCTTGTGTAAAAAAGGTTTGCAGTGTTGCTTCCTCTAAATTGTAGTACTTTGTACAGCTACAAAATGATCTGTTGACTGCGTTATTACATGTAAAAGAATTTTACAATAACGTGTTAATATAAATCCTAACAGGCTGAAAAATGAAAAAAAAAAAAAAAAACTATGATATTATGCTGCAAATGAGTAATGTTAGTTAACTTGACTTGGATGTAATGACATTGAAAAAACTTAAACTAACACAACCTGGTAAATATTCATTGTTGGCACAAGACAGATTACTTAGCCTACTGCTTAGACAAGAGAATTAAACAGGGTTTGTAACGGAAAATTTCTGTGTTATCCCTAAGTCGGGTTAGGCAGACGGTGCTGTTTGTGGGATATAGCTTTCTTGGTATCCTGCCACCGACCTTCTGACTGGCAAGGCATTATGGGAAATACAGTGAGCACTCAGCATCTAGATTGTATGTGTCTCATCATGGTTTTAAGGTGTAGCTGTAATTTAAATTAAAACATGATGGAGTTCAACTGATACAGCTGTAAAAATCATAGAATGACAATTTAAAGGGGCACTCTATGCCCTATAACCACTTAGTCTCAATGAACTGGTTATGGTGCGCTTATAGGGATTCTTCTAAAACAGGGCTATCCAACCTTAAGTAATCCGAGAGCCGCGTTAAAAAAAAAAGATTTATTCAAGGGCCGCATGCAAATGCATAAATACTTCTTAATGCGATAGAAAAAGATATTTGGTGATAACTTTGCTTTGTGTTTTTGAATGTATGTATGTATTTATGTGTAGTGTTGGCATTTTAATGCAGTTGTATGTTTGTATATACTGTTGCTATTTGAAAGCAGGGGTGTACTTGTGCTTAGTGTTTGTGTTTTAATGTGTTTGTATGTAGAGTTGGCTTTTGACTGCTGGGCTGTATGCACATAAATCCCGCGTTTACAGGGACGTTTTAGCCGCGAGGCAAACAAGGCATTTGCCTTGGGCGGCATTTTCCAAAACGCCCAGGGCAAATGCCTTGTTAGCCTTGCGGCTAACAGTCCGTCCAGCCAGGCAGGCGGCTATGTGAAAATCAGTGCGGGCGGCGCTGGCGAGGGAGCTGACGTCATATTCCAGCTCCCAGCCTCACTCTGCGGGCGGCGCACGAGGGAGCTGAGCAGACAGCTCAGAGGAAGTGCTCCCTCGCCAGCGCCGCCCGCCCGACCGCCCAGCAGCCACTGGACCACCAGGGAGAGGAAGAACCCCCCTCCAGCATTCCCAAAGGTTAGGAGGCTGGGGGGGTTCAATTTAAAAAAGAACAAAAAACACTAGTGTGTGTATGTTAGTGAGTGAGTGTGTGAGTGAGTGTTTGTGTGTGTGTGTGTGTGTGTGTGTTAGTGAGTGTGTGTGTGTTAGTGAGTGAGTGTGTGTGTTAGTGAGTGTGTGTGTTAGTGAGTGTGTGTGTGTGTTAGTGAGTGTGTGTGTTAGTGAGTGAGTGTGTGTGTGTTAGTGAGTGAGTGTGTGTGTTAGTGAGTGAGAGTGTGTGTTAGTGAGTGTGTGTGTGTTAGTGAGTGTGTGTGTGTGTTAGTGAGTGTGTGTGAGTGTGTGTGTGTTTGTTAGTGAGTGAGTGTGTTAGTGAGTGAGTGTTTGTTAGTGAGTGAGTGTGTGTTAGTGAGTGTGTGAGTGTGTGTGTGTTAGTGAGTGAGTGTGTGTTAGTGAGTGAGTGAGTGGTAGTGAGTGAGTGTTTGTGTGTGTGTGTGTGTTAGTGAGTGAGTGTGTGAGTGTGTTAGTGAGTGAGTGTTTGTGTGAGTGTGTGTGATTGTGTGTGTGTGAGTTAGTGAGTGAGTGTGTGTGTGTGTGTGTCTGTTAGTGAGTGTGTGTATGTCAGGGAGTGTGTCTGTTAGTGAGAGTGTGTTACTATGTGTGTGTCTGTTAGTGAGAGTGTATGCGTGTCTGTTAGTGTATGTGTGTGTCTGCTAGTGACTGCATATGTCTGTTAGTGAGTGTGTGTATTTAGAAGGTGGGGCAGGGAGGAAGGGTGGGGGGTGCGAGTTTTGTCCTGCCTAGGGCAGCACAAAACCAGGATACACCACTGCGCGTATACACACTGAAACACACACTGACAAACACACTGACACACACAGATATACCCTGACTCATGTACACACAGATACACACTGAATCATACACACAGACACACACACAAATACACACTGAATCATACACACACTAACAAACACAGATACACACTGACTCATACACACTTATATACACAGTGACACATACACACACATACACACTGGCACACACAGATACACATTGACTCATACAAACACTAACACACCCAGATACACACTGACTCATACACACAGATACATACACACACTGACACTCACAGATACACACTGACTCATACACACACTAACACACAGATACCAACGGACTCATCCATACACAGATACACACTGGCTCATACACAAACATATAACACATATGCACAGAAATATCAAATATACACACACCGATAAAACATACACACATATACACACACAGACATATACACAAAAAGATCACAATTTACATATATTTAGCCACCCCCTCCTTCCATGCCTTTTTGGTGCAGAGGGGTGGTTTCCCTGGGGTCAAGTGGTATCTGGCTGGGTCTGATGGGAGTCTGGTCCAGGCTCCAGACTATCTCTGCTCCTCCCCTTTCTCTCACTCTCTCTCCCCTGCGTGACTTATAGGTATGCTGAATGAAGGTGCATTGTACTCACTTCCTCCCAGCACAGTGGCTTCACACACACCAGGGGGTTGCGCTGTACAAGGGTTGAAGCACTTGACCGGGCTCCTGATCAAAGATGGCCATCGGGTGGCCCTAAGTGCATGGGCCCGATGGACCACTTCAGCACATCAAGCCGCCTGATGGACATGTCTAACCAGAAAAGGGGTAGATATTCCCACTGAAGGGGCGTGACAGCCTATCTGGCTTGCCCCTTGCTGACAGGACCATGCTAGGAACATTTCTGATGCGCTCTCTGAATGTTCTTAGAGTCCACTTCACCATGCGTATGCGTTTAATGATGCGCTCATACTGCAATGACAGTTCCCTGGTGACCCAAATATGTCATACCGTGAAACTAAAGCAGGGGCAGTGGGACAAGACATGAATTCGGGACTGTCCCACCGAATGTAGTCACCAAAGTGAAAATTCAAAGTGAATTTAAAGTTTAAGCTTCCTAGCAATATGGAGAGCAGCCTCTGTCTCTGATACACTGGTGCTCATGAGAGGGAGAGACATGGTCTGTACCCTGTGGGTACATAACTAACCCAATAGACCACCAGGGATCAGAGTGCTCCCCCTCCAAGGTGATAAGAGGGAGGGGAAGTAAATGTTTTTAAAAATAAATAAATTACTAATTCAATTATTTCAGTCTCTATCCTACACCTGATACACACACTACACCCCCTACACTAACACACAAACACACTCCACACCCACTATATGCAGACCACACTCCCTGCACTTACACACAAACACACTACACACATTCTAAGCCCCCCTTTACACACCACACCCCCTGCACTTACACAAACACACTACTCACACTCTATAACCCATTATACAGTTGCAAGAAAAAGTATGTGAACCATTTGGAATAATATGGATTTCTGCACAAATTGGTCATAAAATGTGATCTGATCATCATCTAAGTCACAACAATAGACAATCACAGTCTGCTTAAACTAATAACACACAAAGAATGAAATGTTGCCATGTTTTTATTGAACACACCATGTAAACATTCACAGTGCAGGTGGAAAAAGTATGTGAACCCCTAGACTAATGACATCTCCAAGAGCTAATTGGAGTGAGATGTCAGCCAACTGGAGTCCAATCAATGAGATGAGATTGGAGGTGTTGGTTACAGCTGCCCTGCCCTATAAAAAACACACACCAGTTCTGGGTTTGCTTTTCACAAGAAGCATTGCCTGATGTGAATGATGCCTCGCACAAAAGAGCTCTCAGAAGACCTACGATTAAGAATTGTTGACTTGCATAAAGCTGGAAAGGGTTATAAAAGTATCTCCAAAAGCCTTGCTGTTCATCAGTCCACGGTAAGACAAATTGTCTATAAATGGGGAAAGTTAAGCACTGCTGCTACTCTCCCTAGGAGTGGCCGTCCTGTAAAGATGACTGCAAGAGCCCAGTGCAGACTGCTCAATGAGGTGAAGAAGAATCCTAGAGTGTCAGCTAAAGACTTACAAAAGTCACTGGCAAATGCTAACATCCCTGTTAGCGAATCTACAATACGTAAAACACTAAACAAGAATGGATTTCATGGGAGGATATCACAGAGGAAGCCACTGCTGTCCAAACAAAACATTGCTGCACGTTTACAGTTTGCACAAGAGCACCTGGATGTTCCACAGCAGTACTGGCAAAATATTCTGTGGACAGATGAAACCAAAGTTGAGTTGTTTGGAAGAAACACCCAACACTATGTGTGGCGAAAAAGAGGCACAGCACACCAACATCAAAACCTCATCCCAACTGTGAAGTATGGTGGTGGGGGCATCATGGTTTGGGGCTGCTTTGCTGCGTCAGGGCCTGGACGGATTGCTATCATCGAAGGAAAAATGAATTCCCAAGTTTATCAAGACATTTTGCAGGAGAACTTAATGCCATCTGTCTACCAGCTGAAGCTCAACAGAAGATGGGTGTTGCAACAGGACAAAGACCCAAAGCATAGAAGTAAATCAACAACAGAACGGCTTAAACAGAAGAAAATACGCCTTCTGAAGTGGCGCAGTCAGAGTCCTGACCTCAACCCGATTGAGATGCTGTGGCATGACCTCAAGAAAGCGATTCACACCAGACATCCCAAGAATATTGCTGAACTGAAACAGTTCTGTAAAGAGGAATGGTCATGAATTACTCCTGACAGTTGTGCACGTCTGATCTGCAACTACAGGAAACGTTTGGTTGAGGTTATTGCTGCCAAAGGAGGTTCAACCAGTTATTAAATCCAAGGGTTCACATACTTTTTCCACCTGCACTGTGAATGTTTACATGGTGTGTTCAATAAAAACATGGCAACATTTCATTCTTTGTGTGTTATTAGTTTAAGCAGACTGTGATTGTCTATAGTTGTGACTTAGATGATGATCAGATCACATTTTATGACCAATTTGTGCAGAAATCCATATTATTCCAAAGGGTTCACATACTTTTTCTTGCAACTGTATATACACTACACCCCTGCACTTACTTACACACAGGGCCGGATTAACATAGGGGCTGATGGAGCTGCAGCTCCAGGCCCAGGCCCATGAAATAGGCCCATTTAAAAAAAAAAATGTAAAAAAAAAATCTTTTTTTTTTTTTTTTACACCCTACTCCTAGGTTTTCCTCCTGACTGGTGTTTTACTGACCCAGATGGTATTTGAGGCTGCCTGGCCGTGCCAGTATTGCAGTAATATCGCAATACAAATGCAGATATTTTTCTCAGTATAAACAGAGATTACTCTGCAATACCAGTGCCGGCCAATAGGGGTCAGTGTGTGTGGAGAGAGGCAGGGATAGGAAGTTACAGCATATCCCCCCCTGCTTCTCTCTACTCACTGATCCGCGGGGGAGCAGCTACACAGCACAGAGAGTTCAGACAGCAGCTCCCAGCCTGCAGAGACAGCCTACAGCTTAGGGCAGTGGGGGGTGAGGGGAAAGGCTGCAGGGAGACATTGGGACACTGAGACACTAAGGGACACTGGGAGACCTGGGGACACAGACACTTGGAGACACTGAGAAACATGGGGGCACTGAGACACTAGGGGACACATGGGGACACATGGGGACACTGATACACTATGGGACACTGGGAGACCTGGGGACACTGAGACACTAGGGGACCCTGTGAGACATAGAGACATTGAGAGACACATTGGGACATAGAGACACTAATGACACAGTGCCTCCATGTCTTCCAGTGTCCCCATGGCTCCCAGTGTCCCCATGTTTACCAATGTCCACATGTCTCCCAGCAAGTGTCCCTAGTGTCTCAGTTTCCCCATGTCTCTCAGTATCCGTAGTGTCCCCATGTCTCCCAGTGTCCCCAAATGTTTCAGTGTCCCCATGTCTCCCGGTGTTCCCAAGTGTCTGTGTCCCCATGCCTCCCAGCCAGTGTCCCTAGTGTCTCAGTGTCCCCATGTCTCCCAGTGTTCTCTAGTCTCCCAGTGTTCTCTAGTCTCCCAGTGTTTGTGTTCCCATGTTTCACAGTGTCCCTAGTGTCTTAGTGTCCCCAAATGTCTGTGTCCCTAGTGTCTGTGTCTCCATGTCTCCCAGTGTCCCCAAGTGTCTCAGTGTCCCCATGTCTCACTGTGTCCCCATGTCTCTCAGTGTCCCTTAGTATTCTAGTGACACAGTACACACTGAGACATGGGGACACTGGGAGCAATGAGGACACAGACACTGGGAGACTAGTGGACTGGGTGACATGGGGACACTGACACTGTGAAACATAGGGACACTGATGCCAGGCTGGCCTTCCAATTCTTTGGGCAGACATGCCCCCTTTTGGGGCATTTTTGCTCCTTTTGGCAGTTCTAGTCATGTGATTCGTGTCAGTGGCCCACCCTTTTACACCACCCATTGACTTCCTGCTTCACTGGGCACTTCTGTTAGGGGGAATGGATTTACTTGAGAGATGAAAGCATTAATTAGAGAGAGATTAGCATATTTTAAGAGAATCTGCATTTTCTTATAGCTGCATCCTATGAGTTTCCCTCTGGCACCATCTCCACCAGATACATAACGCTTGATATGTATGACTGTTTTAGTGTTTTTGGTCGATAAGATTCTATAATTAGGCCCCTCATAATTCTCAGCACCAGGCCCACTGGGCTCTTAATCTGGCCCTGCTTACACACACAAACACACTAGACACACTCAATACCTCCTATATACACTACACTCCCTGCACTTACACACACACTACACACTCTTTACCGTCTATAAACAGACTCTATACCATTTATAAACATACACTACACTCACACACTACACTCTACACCCATTATAAACACATACCACACCTCCTATGCAACTACCAGTTCTAGTGGGCTGCTCTATCTTTATCTGTCCAGGCTGAACTTTTGTCCCAGTTCAAACTTGGTTTCAAGTTTCCTGCCTCAGACCTGAGCAAAAATGCCATAAGCACATGGTACCCTTCTGGAGGACCACATCAAGACTGTATCCTGAACATGATAATTTCATTGTATTGTGCCTACCCCTATATACACACTACACCCCCTGCAATTCCACACACAACCACTTTAAAAACACTCTGTATACACTATATATATATATAAATTGAAAAAAAATGAATACATTATATACATAATGTATTCATCATTTTTTACCTTTATGACTTGTCCTGTATGCTTAAGTTAGTTTTACCAGTCATACTCCATATAATTGGCTTGTGCATACCTCTATTTATTTTTCTTTTATATTTCGGCCCTCTCCTCTTTTATTGATATCTACCCAAATGTTTATTTTGCTTGGCCAACCCTCACCTAATCTGTGCGTAGATGCATCTCCCCATTCAATAGCGTTATTGCAGACCTACCTGACCTCAATATCTCTCTCCTACAGCCTGAGGTACAAGTTTACTGCCTAACCAGAAGAGAACTCAGATGCCCTCCCATCTTTCCCCTCGCCCACCCACCCACCCCTAATTCATCTCCTTATTTCTAGATGATCTCTGACACAACTTCAGCTCTGCAGAAATGACAGCTGCACACACTCAGGGAAGAGTTCTCTAATCTCTCTCCTACTCCTACCAATACTTTCTCATCCCTCCTATGTTCTGTGCACATTCACACTCACTACACCAGTAGAGGGTTCTGCTCTGTTCGGTCTTGCAGCCCCACCACATGTTCCCTTGATCCTATTCCCTCACATCTCAGTTGTACTTTTCCTCCTCCTCTTGCTCTGCTCCTCACTAAAATATGAATTCTCTCCCTCTACTGGTATGTTTACTTCACCTTCAAGCATGCAACCATCACCCAATACTAAAAAAAGCCCAACCTTGACCCTTACTAACCATCCAACTAACACCTTTTGACTCCAAAATCTTCAAGAGAGTTTTGTACACTACATTGACAGACATCCTTGAATCCAACTCTCGACGGCTTTCAGTCTGGATTCCCTGATGTTAAAACGGCCCTGACCAAAGTATCCAATGATTTAATTGCTGCTTAATCCAGTGGTTGCTACTCCGTTCTAATTCTCCTTGACATTTCTGCTGTGTTTGACACTGTTGGTCATCAACAACTTATTCTCATCCTCCGTAATCTCGATTTACGAGACTCTGCTCTATCCTGGTTTTCCTCCTACCTTTCCCAATGCTCTTTCAGTGTTTAGTTTTCTGTCTCTTCCTATTCTCTGCAACCTCTCTGCGTTGGTGTTCCCGAAGGTTCTCTCCTTGGTCCCCTACTGTTCTTGATCTATACTGCCTCCCTTGGTAACTCATCAGCTCTTTTGGCTCCCAATATCACTTCTATGCGGACGTCATGCAAATCTATTTGTTGTCTCCTGATATCTGGCAGACAGCCAGAGATCAGGAGACTCTTGATTCGTCTCTCTGACAGTCTCTTTCAAGAGCAAAACAAAGCAAACAATAGCAAAGAAAGTAATCTTACATTATAATCCTATTCAACTATATGATTAGTTGTATACTATTGTTTTGTATATAGTTATATTTTCCAAAAGTGTAAAGTCTGGAAAAGTAGTTCTTAATCGTTTTCACTTGTAAAACATTCTGGAAAAGGCAATGCTGCTACAGTCAATTTATCTGTTTGAACCTGAATACTGAGGTTTAAGTTTAGAAAAAACTACTCGTACAGTTGTCCAAACTAATTAACATCTTTTGTTTTAAAAGAACACAACAACATAGAGTTCAATGATACAAATTTTAAATAATGATATAAATAGATAAAATTAAGCTTATATGTATTAGTATCTACAACAAATGCAATACATACACACACAGTCTGCTGAACACATTAACACACCGACTGCTTAATACATACACACACCGACACACACACAGACTGCTAAATACACCCACAGACTGCTAAATACACACAGTCCGCTGAATACACACACACAGTCCGCTGAATACACACACTACTGAATACATACACTGCTGAATAAACATAGACAGACTGCTGAATACACACAGACTGCTGAATATATACACACACACAGACTGCTGAATACATACACACACACAGACTGCTGAATACACACACAGTCCGCTGAATACACACACACACAGTCCACTGAATACACACACACACAGACTGCTGAATACATACACACACACAGTCTGCTGAATACACACACACAGTCCGCTGAATACACACACACAGACTGCTGAATACACACACACAGTCCGCTGAATACACACACTGCTGAATACACACACTGCTGAGTACACACACACACACAGACTGCTGAGTACACACAGACAGCTGAATACACACAGACTGCTGAATACACACACACATACTGCATTGAGGGGTGCAGTGTATGTGTTTGTGTGTAAGGGTGTGGAGTGTGTGTGTGAGGGGTGCGTGTGGGGGGTAGGGGTGCTGTGTGTGGGGGGTAGGGGTGCTGTGTGTGTGGGGGTAGATGTGCTGTGTGTCGGTGGTAGAGGTGCTGTGTGTGGGGGGTAGGGCTGCTGGGGGGATAGGAGTGCTGTAAGTGGGGGGTAGGCGTGCTGTGTGTGGGGGTGTATGGGTGCTGAGTGTGGGGGATTAGGGGTGCTGTGTGTGGGGGGGGTAGGGATGCTGTGTGTGTGATGGTAGAGGTGCTGTGTGTGGGGGGTAGGGGTGCTGTGTGTGGGGTTAGGGGTGCTCTGTGTGGGGGTGTAGGGGTGCTGTGTGTGGGGGAGTAGGGGTGCTGTGTCTGTGGGGTAGAGGTGCTGTGTGTGGGGGTAGAGGTGCTGTGTGTGTGGGGGGGGTAGGGCTGGCTGTTGTGTGTGGGGGGTATGGGTGTTGTGTTTGGGGGCGGAAGGGGTGCTGTGTGCGGGGGGGTAGGGGTGCTGTGTGTGTGGGGGTAGGGGTGCTGTGTGTGTGGGGGTAGGGGTGCTGTGTGTGGTGGGGGGTGGTAAAGATACATAAAAAAAAGGATATATTAAATCTGTATCCCCCCCTCCCTTCTTCTTACCTCTGGTGAAGGGGGGGGGGGGGCGGACAGCCTTCCCTGGTGGTCCGATGGTGGTAAGTATGTGTCTGGGAAGCAGCTCTCCTGTCCTCCCGCTCGATGCTGTGTGGAGCATTGCCATGGTAATGCACGGCAACGCTCCACATACATTGCTTGTGGGAGGACAGGAAAGCTGATTCCTAGATCCCTCCCCCTGCTTCCGGTCCTCCCGACACAAAAGCAGAGTAGGCGCCTGCGGTTTTGGCCTACTCTGCATTGCTGCAGACAGCCATCGGCCCTCTCCCCCGGCGACTTATGGCCGCCTGCCCACAGAAAGGGCCCGGCGTGCCACCTGTGGCACGCGTGCCATAGGTTCACCATCAATGTTCTATAATGTTCTCACAGCCATAATGCTGGCAAAGCACTTGGGTAAATGTAGTACACATCATCTGCTGTGCCTACTCTTAGGCTACAATATGGTGTATGTTACAAAATGGTTGTCTAGAGAAACATCCATGTTATCTGACTATGTTTCTATAAACATTACAAAGCCAGGGCGTAGTAACTGTTATATGTACAGGAATACATTGTTATATAGGAGTTCCTTATTTATTGTAAATTGAAGAGGAACTGTCATGTTCCGTTTTTAAATGCTATAAACATCCTCTTTAAAAATAAATAAATGAAAGGGAGTTTGGATCAGATAAGTCAAAGAGGAAGTGACATATCATAGTTCTTCACAAGTCATAATAACTAACTAAAAGTTGGTTATTAATTGTGCTTTTTTTTTTTCTTTTTAATATCTTTGCAATTACAAAAAAAATACATTATATGAAAAGAAAAGCTGTTCTGGAACAGGCTGTCCCTGCAGTGAATGTTCCTATGATTTCCTATACATGACCTATAAAAGTACATGCATGCGGTGGGAAAATGGTAATCACTGGGAAATGTTGCGTGGTGGGAACATTTGCGCAAGGCATCTTGGGTAGACAGTGACGTCAGTCAGGTGTAAGTGTAGAAGAGATCTTGACTCTGATCTCTTCTTGACTCTGCAAATGATCTCATACTAGTAAATATATCAAAACTATATGCAAGGGTTAGTAAAAATAATTTTTCCACCCAAAAAATAGTCATAATTCGTATTTGATGTTAATACTGTAAGAAAAGCTTTAGGATACATAACCCTAAGAATACTACGAATCATAAAACAAGTGAAGCAGTTTTTTGTTGTCTATTTTGCTTGTTTTGTCAGTTTGAGATTTTGGACGATTCAACAATTGCCCAAAATCTTGATGAATTGCAATTTGCCATATTATTATTTTTACTTTTGCTTCTTAAGCAGAAATAAAGGTTAAAAGTTGGGAGAGGGAATTATTGGTAAACAATGATTGCTACTCTTACGGTCACTTGCTGATGCCCACGATGAGAGTCACCAGGAGGGAGCCCTTAATATTTTCTCTGTGAGATTAGATCTAAACTAGAAGTATCTCCAATTGACAACCTTCATGTGAAAAGATTACTGCTTTCCCTATTCAGAGCAGATACCTCCACCAGTCGTACTTTGGTATATAGCAGTTAAAGCTAAACACAGCGAGTCTTAAGTGCTGCAATACATAAGTATACAAGATCTAAGCCAAGTACTCTTGGTTTAGAGCAAAGATGTGTACTCGTATATACCAAATATATGAAAATTATTCAGCATAGTAAATGCATAGTAAATGCTGAGTTATTTTCATATATTTGGCATCTTCGAGAGATAGAGCACTGGACCAAGCATCCATCTTGAATGGAGGACAAGCTCGTACCCCTGCAGTTTCTTTTTAAAATATGAACCCTCCACAATTATCTCAAAGTAATGTTTTAAAAATAATATTTGTAAAGATACACTGCACTGCTAAAAAAAAATAAAAAATAAAAAAAAAATATATATATATATCTAAAAACTGCTTGTCAAAGCTGCAGTTCTCCTGCCTGAAGCCTTTGTAAGCCCTCCCCTTCTAATACAAGAGAGTCCCATTGTAATGTCCTAACCTCCTACACATAAAAACCCTGCACCCACTTCACAAAGTTCATACAGCCCCTACACATAAAAATTCTGCACCCCCTAAACATTAAATTCATTCACCCACCGTACAAATAAAACCACTGCATCCCCCTTAATTAAAAAAAACCTGCACACCCCCTTAATTAAAAAATCCCCTGCACCCCCTTTAATTAAAAAACACATGCACACCCCCTAATTAAAAAAATCCCCTGCACCCCCCTTAATTAAAAAAAAACATGCACACCCCCTTAATTAAAAAATCCCCTGCACCCCCCCTTAATTAAAAAAACATGCACACCCCCTTAATTAAACAATCCTACACATCCCCCTTAATAAAAAAAAAACCTGCACACGCCCCCTTAATAAAAAAAACTTGCACACCCCCTAAATTAAAAAAAGAACAACCTGCATCCCCCCCTTAATAAATAAAGAACCCTGCACACCCCCTTAATTAAAACCCTGCACACCCCCTTAATTTAAAAAAAAAACCTGCACACCCCCCTTAATTAAAAATACCCTGCACACCCCCTTAATTAAAAACCCTGCACAACCCCCCTTAATGAAAAATAACCCTGCACACCCCTCTTAATTAAAAAAAACCTTGCACACCCCCATTAAATAAAAAAACCTGCACCCCCCCTTAATTAAAATAAAAAAAAAAACTGCACACCCCCCTTAATTAAAAAAAAAAAAACCTGTACTTCCCCCTCCCCCCCTATTCTATTCTCTACTCACATTTGATGATGATTCTGCACTGACCTGCCGACCACTGGTGCGTCACAGGTTGATGCTTCTGCTCCTGGAGGCAGCGGCACATGACGGCGTGACGTCAGCGTCACTTTGCGCGATGCCGCAAAACTCCTCCCCCTGCTCCTCCATATTACTGCAGTCAGTGCAGTATAGTGCGGCCGGCCACAGATGGGGCAGCAAAGGCAACGTGGCATGCACTCTACAAATTGATGGGGGGTGACTCATAACACTGGCGGATCGCCCCCCCCCTTAGTACGCCACTGCCCCCTAACCACTCACAGCTCCCCTACCCACCTTATAGAGCCTCTACCCACGTACAGCCCCCCTACCCACCTCACAGAACCCCTACCCACCTCACAGAACCCCTATCCACCTTACAGAACCCCTACCTACTCACAGCCCCTCTACCCACTCACTCACAGTCCACCTACCCACTCACAGTCCCCCTTCCCCCCTCACAGAACCCCTTCACATCTCACAGCCCCCCTTCCCACTCACAGCCCCTCTACCCACTTACAGACCCCATACCACCTCACAGCCCCCCTACCCACCTTACAGAACCCCTACCTACTCACAGTTCTACCCACTCACAGCCCCCCTTCCCACCTTGCAACCCCCCTACTCTCTCAGTCCCCCTACCCACCATACAGCCCCCCTACCCACTTACTCATTTACAGACCCCCTACCCACCTCACACCCCACTACCTTCTCACAGCCCCTCTACCTTTTCACAGCCCCTCTACCTCATCACAGCTCCCCACCCTCTCACAGCCCCCTCACAGCCTTCCTACCCACACTTTGTCACAGCCATCTCCACCCTGTCTCCCCACACACCTTCACAGCCCCCCCCAAACCCTGTCACAGCCCCCTCAAACACCAAGTCACAGCCCCCTCACACACCCTGTCACCTCTCCACACACACACACACACACACACACATACACACACACACCCTGTCACTCCCCCCATACACACACCCTGTCACCTCCCCACACACCCTGTCACCCTCCCACACACAAACACACACACTGTATCATCCCCAAACACGCACTGACACCCCCTCCATACAATATCACCATCCCCAATCACTTTCAGCCCTCACACACTGCCACCCCTTCACCCATCTATATATATGCATACGAGTGTATACTTTTTTTTTGGGGGGGGGGAGGGGGGGGATTTTGGATGAGTTCCCACACTTTTTTTCTCCAGGACTGCAGAAGTGGAATAACATTGCTTGGTAACTATGTATACTTTTATTAGCCGATTGGTACCGCCATATGGAAATGAAATAATTAGGATATTACAACTGGAATAGAACACATTATTATAAGAGAGAGTATGTCTAATTGTACAGTTTGAGTAGTCCTCTGTTAATTGAAGACCAAGGTAAAATCAATCTGTACACGGTTTAAATAAGTTATAATAACAAGCCAGGCTGACGAAGGCAAGTTTTCTAGTCAAACAAATCAAGGCCTGTCATTAGGGTAAGTATATGATATCTGCATGTTGTGCTAACACGCTGCGTTTTTTGTTTGTTTCCTGGGCACAGACTAGTGGAAATTTCCAGTGCAGTGCTTGATAGCCATTCATTTGTGAAACAATCAAACATTAATACTGATATACTCAGACACACCGACACTACGTACTGCTTAAAGTCACACAATCTTTATATTGGGATTTTTTAAATATCTATATATTTTTTTTAACCAGGTCCATTTTTAACCATTTAAGGACAAAAAAAAATCAGAACTGCCACAATAACAATTAACTAAACATAGTTCTGCAGGGGGTTGCTGTGAATGGATTGTAGAGACATGGAAAGGATAAAGAATGAAAATTGGCTGATAAATATATTCATAGAGAATCAAATATTACATAAGCCCAGCTCCTCTTGCCCAGACTTTCTGCGTCTGTCCAATCACAGTGCATCTCAATGAGAAGTGTGTGCAAGGCAGGTGCTCTGGGCAATTGCTGACGCTCGAGTTTAGCTCCACTGAGCTAAACAAACCAGGAAGTAGCAGGACTGATTGTGAGATTGCAGGTGAGGGTGGTGTAACAATGTTTATTTATAAAAGTACCAATCTACACTTTTTGTAAAATGAAAAAAAGAGGGCAAAGTCTCCACATATAAAGCATGTCTAAAAGCTAAGGTGCTTTAGGTGTTTTGAGTGTTCAATTAGTAATGTTTTCAAAGTGTGTATTGTGGTGCGTGGACTTGGTATGTGGCGGTCCAGTTCAGATGCCAGATAATGCTTTATGTCTATGGTTTTGTTGTGGAGCATATGCACAAGATCCTGTTTGGTTACCTGGGAGTGCGGGTGAGTAGATGTCTCAGGTTTCCCAGTCGGAGCCTGATTCCACAAGGCCTTGTGCAGGTGATGGTGCATCTTCTTTATGAGAGCGGAACATGGAAGCCACTGACAGAGTGAATTCCTTGTGTATGTGTGAGCCTTCCATACCGGAGCTGTTGTGGGATGTTGAGAAGGTTATGTGCTATATAAATCTTGTTTAATTGCTAGTAATAGAGTGATAATAATGGAATTATGGCATCTGCGAAAGACTACCGGACCTAAGCATCCATCTTGGATGGAGGTCAAGCTCCTATCTAAGCAGTTTGTTTTGAAAATAAAAACCCTCCACAATTATCTCAACGTAATTTTTTTTCATCGTTTTTAAAGGGATACTGCACTGCCCAAATTAAAAAATGAAATATTTTAAAAATAACTGTTTAGTAGATATACCCAATGAAAACATGCATGCATTTTATTAAATATATATTTTTTTAATTGGTACCAATTACCAAAAACAGTTTGTAAAAGCCGCAGATCTGTTGCCTGAAGACTTTGCAAGCCCTCCCCTACTAACCCGGCCAAGACTTTCTGTGGCTGTCCAATCATAGACTTCCCAAAGCAGCTCAACGAGACGTCTTTGCAAGGCAGGCGCTCTGGGCAATTGCTGTCTCTTAAATTTAGCTCCACTAAGCAAACCAAACCAGGAAGTAACAGGAGGGGCTGTCTGATTAAAAAACAGGGCAGTGTAACCAGGATAATTTATAATAATAATTTATAATAATAATTATAATAATTTCTACAATGAAAAAAGGAGGACCAACATTTCGGCAAGCTTGAAGTTATTATTTTGGTGACCAGTGACAAACAGGCCATTGGGTAAACTGGACAAATGCCTGGTTAGCCAGGCATTTGTCACAACCGACCCATGTGGCCTTTATCCTAGGCTTTCTACCCCTTGAGGCTGTAATCAGCTGCTACATCTCTGAATTGCTAGCAATAGACATAGAAGTGTTGCATGAGAGACAAAAATTTAAATTGTGTAAACTTTGAACAGAAATCTGGACACAAACATCTGACAGCCTCATATTAACAATGAATCTTATGTTTCATAATATGTTTAATAAAGACTGCACTGTAGTCAAGAGTTTAAAGTCAATTAGTGAATTAGGTCCACAATCTAGATTTTTTTCTGTGGTTATTAAATAGGAAAAGTTTTATTCACCCTTCCTGGTATTGCCCGCAGGACAGGATTTACCCCTGGATGGGACTGTACTCATCACTCCTGGTTCTCAGAAAAACAGAACTACATGGTTTCTATATTACTGAGTTACTCTAAAACAAGAGAATTTACCAAATAAGAATTGTGAAGGAACACTGAAATTTGAAATTTAAAGTATTTATTTAACAAAACAATGCTTCTGCTTCCTTGGTAAGGCAGTAGCCAGTATGGTTGCATAGTAGCATAGTTTTACATGAGGTACGGCCTTTTTGGATAGGTGCTTGCATTAATTTGTGTGGAACCCTAGGCTTCTTCCCAGCCCAGATGAATCTATTCATGTCAGTGTGTATCGTTTTAAAGTAGGAAAGGGGTAGGAATATCGGAATAGTCCTAAATAAGTGCTGTAACCTGGGGAGTATGGACATCTTGACATCTCTGTGACATGCTGTATATTGCCCCTTGTTTTTAGTGAAAATTTGCACTGTGAACAGCTTATTTGTAGCTCCACCCCACTCAAGCCCCAGGAGCTTCACCAATTGGCATCCTTTCGGCTCAATTGTTCAGCCAAGCCCTCTGAGTTTTTTGGGGTGTAATTTGCCCCTCTTAAGATTTAAAATTTGGGGTGTAAATGCTTGGCTTTATTATATCATATCTTTTTTTTTTTTTTTATTAATGGTGCATTTTGATGAAGAGAAATATGTGATGTACAATTGCTTCTAATTTGTAATTTAACAGCTCTTTGAACACACTATAATTTAGTGATGTGGATGTGTCTATGTATTGTAGTGTTGCATAGCTAATAATGGGCCCATGTTATTGATGACATAAGTTCCTTTAGTCTGCACAAAGGACAAACAAGAATTGCTGAGGGTGAGGCCCAAATGAACCTCCTCATTTTGTCCTGTACAACAGATATCCTTCATAGTATTAAATAAATAACTAGCTGCTTGCAGTAGTGAAACATTGTCACATCATGAATTGTCAGTCACGGTCAGGCATCCATTGTTCAGTTATTGTTGCCAGAGTTGGATATTCCAGCAGGTGATGTAAGCAACTGCCTAGACCAGGAGTGCCCAAAAGGTAGATTCCCATATGTTGTAGAACAACAACCCCCATAATGCTTTGCATGCATTTAGGATGCCTTTAGAATTACAAAGCATCATGGAAGCTATAATTTTAAAACATCTGGGGATTCACCAGGGGTTGGCCCCGACAAACTATAGAGCTGGAGTCACCTGGATTCCAGGAATCAATGTTAAATGCTCTAATGTCTGCATTTGTGCAGGAAATGTCTTCTGTTATGTAGATTTGTTTAGATTTTGTCAATTACTTCACTGCCCACTTTGGATTCAATGTCCATAACAATGTACACACGTTAATAAGGTTATTCACTAAAGTGTGAATTGCCAGGAATTCTACGTAAATTCAATGTACGTTAGACATCCCAGGCCAAATAGAGCTGGATTAAAAAGATAATGTATTTAGCTGTTTCAGCTTAAAATGAGAAATTCATGTTACATTTCAAACAGTTCCTACTTTGTGAATAACCTGTAAAGGTTTTCAGTGTAGAGATGCTGTAGATATATAGTAATCTGTCTTTTTTTATAATTAGAACCTATGATAACCTTTATCATAATATATTTATTACACTGAACTGTTGAACTAAAAGTACAGTTGATCGCACAGTTGATGGTAAAAGGTGAATTTGGAGAAATGTCAGGTCCAGGTAATATTTATCCCGGAGTCTGCTGGTACTGTACATATGTCTAACACTTGCCTATTTCTTTTCAAATGATTTAATTTAGTTTTTAAATAATACATAACATATATTTCATAAAATGTATGATGTCAATGAAGGTTAACATAAACAGGGAAAGGGTATAACTGAAGGGAAGTAAAACAAACGTAAATTATGCACAATTACGACCTAATACATTTTTCAAATAGCTGTTGACCAAAGAGAAAAACACTATTAAATATTAATCCTTATATACATTTGTAAAGTAAAGTAAAGTAAAGGGGTTTATATCCAATATTATTCTTTATCTAGTATAACTTTTTATTCCTTGGTTCCATGTATCCCAGGTATGACCTAGCTATGGGCTTGTCTAAGAGATAACTCATACTTTTTGTTTTCTAATCTCATCGCTATAATCTCTTTCATATGTGAAATCGTAGAATGGAATTGTATTCCAATATTTGGGTAATATAGATGTTTTGGCTATTACAATGTGGACAATAACAATTCTTTTAGATTTACTAAGGTCTTTTGGAGTGATCTTAAATAAACCTGCTGCCTTTGACACAGTTGATCATGCTCTCCTCCTTCAAACTCTTCAATCACTCGGTCTCCGTGACTCTGTCCTCTCTTGGTTTTCCTCCTATCTCTCCCAACGCTCATTTAGTGTCTCCTTTTCCAAGGATACCTCCTCCCCTCGCCCTGTCTCGGTTGGAGTTCCCCAAGGCTCTGTCCTTGATCCCCTTCTATTTTCTCTTTATACTGCCTCTCTTGGAAAACGTATTGCCTCTTTTGGATTCAACTACCACCTGTACGCTGATGACACTCAGATATACCTCTCCTCACCGGACCTCTCCCCGGCCGTCCTGCAACGTGTCACTGCTTGCCTCTCTTCCATCTCTGACTGGATGTCGTCACGCTTTCTCAAACTTAACCTCTCTAAAACTGAACTCCTTGTCTTTCCTCCTCCTAATACTGATCCTCCTCTCTCACTCTCCCTTCAAGTCAGTGATATCCACATAAGTCCATCCCTACAAGCGCGCTGTCTTGGCGTCATACTTGACTCTGGTCTCACCTTTGAGTCTCACATCCAGTTTGTTGCCAAGTCCTGTAGGTTCCAACTCAAAAACATAGCCCGCATCCGCCCCTTTCTTACGCAAGATGCTACCAAGGAGCTTGTCCATGCTCTATATCTCTTCACTGATCCAGAGGTATGCCCCTCCTCGTACCCTCCGCTCTGCCCGCGACCACCTCCTGACCGCTGCTCGCACCCGTACGGCCAACTCACGCTTGCAGTACCTCTCACGGGCGGCCCCTCTCCTATGGAATAACTTGCCTACTGCCATCAGACTCTCCCCTAGTCTTCAATCATTTAAGAAGGGCCTTAAAACCCATCTCTTCAGGAAAGCGTATGGCCTCCCAGAGTAATCTCTCCCTTACATACCTGTCTCTTGCTCTCCTATGGGATAGTGCTTTGCTCTCTCCTCCAGCTCTGCTTCACTCCTACTTGATATTTCCTATCCTAATGTTTCTAATACCCCACCTCCTATAGACTGTAAGCTCATTTGAGCAGGGTCCTCTTCAACCTATTATTCCTGTAAGTTTTCTTGTAACTGTCTTATTTATTGTTACATCCCCCCCTCTCAAAATATTGTAAAGCCCTACGGAATCTGTTGGCGCTATATAAATGGCAATAATAATAATAATAATAATAATAATAATAATAGTAAAGGAGACAGTGTTGATATAGAGGGGTTGACAATTTTAATTAGTTGGAGAATATCTCTCCAAAATGTTTTTAATTTTGGGCAATCCCACCATATATGTGGCATAAAACCTAGGCCACCATACTGTCTCCAACAACTATCTAATACACCTGGAATTTTTTTTTAAGTCTTGTGGGTACTAAATACCATCTATATAAAATCTTGCAGTGATTTTCATAATGATTGGTACATTGTGTTATACCTCTTAAAGCATTTGTGATTTTTTACCAGGTTGTTAAATCTAAATTAATGCTTGCCTATTTCTGTTTGAATTTGCAATTCTATTTTGTAATGAAATATCAAATTACCACTTCTGCCTGTGAATGCCCTGTTGAGCCCTTATGATGTCATTGCCCAATTTCTGGGATGTAAATACTATGCCAACCAAGGTATGGTTAGAGGTATGAGGTGTGCCACTTATTCCTGTTCCCTTCTGTTCATTATCAATTCAAACAGTTCATATACGTCCATATATTCTAACTGTGAGTCAGCATAGCAACCAAGAACTTACTCACCATTTGCATTTAAAACCATGTATATTGTTTAAACAAAATGTATCATCGTAAAATAGGGCACCTCGTCTTTCCATAAACCAGATGTATGACCTTTGGTGATAATAGCGTCATCTTGTTTCCTGATTGTGTCATTGCTTTTGGAATCTCTATGAAATCTACTGAATCATCTATTGTAGTAGAGGTTAATACAGTATATACATACTTTAAATTTGTAAAGGTGACGATAGAATAAGGTCAATTTAGGATGCCCTAGATTAGGGCAGTGTTAACCAACAAAGGTCCAGTGTTGAAAGTCTAATTTTTACTCCCTTCTACTGGCTGGGAATAGTAGATTTGTTGATAACGAACACTGGAACTTGATAGTGGTTGTTTGGGATTGTCCAATTATCATATCATGGTAAGATCTCCTATAGCGATACTTACATTTTGCCAATTACGTGATGCAGCAATATGGCCCCACACCGTTCTCCACCAGCCTGACTCCTCTCTTGGTGTTTCTGACATCAAATGCTGTGTCCTTCACCCCTTTTTATGACACAGTTTTCATGCCCCAGCGTCATGACATCAGTGATTTGAATTTGCCTAATTTTCAATGCCCCCTTGTGTTTTGGGGGAGTAGTTATCGTAATAAAGCGCCATGCATATAAATAGAAGTGATTTAAAATTTTCTATGACCTGTTGTTTTTCTTTGTTCCCAGTAGTGTGTTTATTCTGTCTTCTGAAGCTCTTATCTGACCCGACTTTCTCATTGGCCATTTTGAATTCTGGTGCCCTTGACCTGGCTCTGATGTCCCTTGACCTTGACTAGTTTAAAGTTATTCTGTCTTGCATGAAGCCCAGACACTTCAAACGGTGTTAGGGTTATGTATTATGGTAATAATAAAATGGAACCCAAGATAAGAACCATTCTTACATAATCCTCAATCTATTACATGTTTATAGAGGTCTATCTTATTAAATAATAATAAGACTGGAAGATGAATGGTACCAGGATATGCTACTACCCATAGTATAAAGATGACCATCCATCTAGCATACTTCTAGAGATCTATCTCATCAAATAATAATGAGACAGACAGGTGAGTATAGCATAAAAATATAAAAAAAGCAAAAACAAAAAACAAACTGAAATGAAAAAATTAAATGTTGTTAATTGTATGTTCAATAAAGATGAACAATTTCTCAAACTGTGCTAATTTTTCAGCAAAGGTTAATTTGGTCTAAAATTTTAAGTTCCCTGTTCATTTCCCAGCGTGGTGAATAATCATGTGAGCTAAATAATATATGGGCAGAAGTTTAGCCAGATGACCAACTGTTAAAGAGGAAGTTCTGATGCCAAAGTCCAGTGGGAAATCCAGTACTGCACAGTAAAAGTTATTTTTATGATGAGGTAATTAGTGGAGAACTGCAATCAGTTTTTATCACATATAAATATATACTGTATAGATTCTGCAATGCTATTACACTGTGATAGATGATATAAAACTTAATGCAGTCATACTATGTGGTGCAGAAATACAAATACATTCATACAAATATTTATCATTTTGGATGTGATCTGGGTGCTTATTTGGGTTAGTGTAGGGTGTGTCATATGATTAGCCCCACTGGAAGAGGAGGTAATTGTATGTGAACGATAGAATACAAGTTAATTTCAGCTTTTGTTCCTGGAAGTCAAACTTGCTCTGTCGCAATTTCTTGTGTGCCTGGTCCATCCACTATACCAGTGTTAATTTTGACATCAAATTTAAATTTTGTTTTAGTCATTGTCTTTTGACTAAAAAGCGATTTAAGTTGTATTTTAGTCATCTGAATTGTTTTAGTTTTAGTCTAGTTTTAGTCAACTAAATCTCCAGTAGATTTTAGTCGACAATTAAAATCCATTCGGTTTAGTTACAGCCTCTATCTGTCTCTTTTGCCTCTTTCCTAACCCCTCTGTGTCTCATAAAATACATCATCGTTTATGAAATTTATTTGCAGTAAATCAAGCAGAGTGGTCACATGACTGCTGACCCAACCAGTCCCCGACCAAAAACCCGTTGCCCCCCAGTAATACACGTGACACTTCATTCTTGTGGATAAGGGCAACGGCCACAGCTTTATTTAATATAACAATTTTAACTTAGTCCAACTCTGCCAGCTGTTGGGTGTTTCCCAACAGGCAGTTCTCACAAATTCTGTACCATGAGCCTCGACAGCCGGCTCCTCGCCATCAGCTCCGTGCAGGCTGTCGTCTCCCCAAAGTTCCTTTTTTCTTCTGCGCTGTCCAGGGAAACCCGCCAAGCTGTGACAACACAAAGACGAGAAAAAACAAGACACAAGCCACAACACCAGAAACAGGGGGGGAGGGTGGGAAAACAGTCAGGAGCCCTCACTTATCCTGCTAACTGGTAAGTCCCCTCCCTCTCCCTTTCTTTAAGAACCACAAATGTATCCATTTTAACCAAGCCCCCAATCTTGGGCAGCAGTCATGCTCCCCCTTCCTTATTTTTCCAGGGGGAAACTCACTGGTGGGTGTGTGCTACTCAGTGGATTGTTTTAACAGGATACATATACCGGTATTTACACTCCTGGACACACTTCATTTCATTAATGATTCCTTAGAAATCCTTCTCTTCATAGTGGTACAGAGTCCAAGAAATGTTATTGTTTTTATGGTCAACGTGCCTTCGTAGGTGTCTTGTTTGGAAGCACCATCACCCCAATGCAAATCTTCACATCGGCTGAAATACTTACATGTCATATTGATATTTAATATATCAATAACTGAGAGGGGCATGGCTTAGGAGGGCTGATTTTAGCACTGTTTCATTGTTTGTCCTGAGTCTTCTAAAAATCTGCAATTGCAGGTATTATCCTCTCTCAGTATAACAATTTGTAAATTTGTGAGAAAGAAATAACACCTCTAACTGCAGTTTTTCCAATAAACCCTTGTACTGATCCTCTCAGTTATGTAATTACAAATTATGTAATTATGCAATGATTTAACATAGAAGAGACAGGGTTATGAATTAAAAAAACAATATAGGATGGAATGGGCCATTCTATTTACCCTGAGCCCAAAGCACCTAATAGTTTTTTGCCGCTTAATAATTCCCCTGTTAACACCTACCAAGATTTGGGAGAGGGAATCAGAGGGCAGATGGGCTTGCTAGTGAACTTACCTGTAATGGGATGTGTCTTTCCCGAATAAGTTCAGGGCTGTCCATATGCTTAGTTCTTGTTTATTGGCTTAGTTGTTCTTCAATTCTTCACAAGTGTACCATAAGTGAGTTTAAATATGTGCTTGTGCTGCAATTTCTAACCGTCTATCCAACATTGGATGATAGAGCCTAGAGCCACCCTGTCATAGTTCCTGATTACCCATTAGGTGACTTAGGCAGCTGTCTAGGGCCCAGGCTTAGACAGTGGCCCAGCGTCACTACGTGAAGCTATGACTGTGACTGAGATGTCCTGCCTAAGCTGACAAGGAGTTCAAAAGATCCTGGCCCACCTCTACATAAAGGGTGCTTTTGATCTGCACTTCTGTCTGGTGCAGATCACTTTAAGTGCTACTTTGCCGGTCGTGGAACTTTTCGATGACTGAAAGTGCAGCTGCCAACACCCTGAGCTGAAACTGCGAAGAAGCACTTAGAGTGATCTGCACTCTACAGAGGTGTAGATCAAACACTCCCCTGCTGGCCCAACAGCACATTCCAGCCCAGAGTGCCCTCCAATAGACCTCGAGGGAATATGCCATAGCCTTTCAAAAAGAAGCAGGAGGAAGCATTTAAAAATAAAAAATAAACAATAAGGAAAGATGTGTGGAGTAGCCTACCCCCCACACTCAATCTTCATCTCCCAATAGTCACAACGCTCAGTCATTGTGCACAGCTACACTCAGCCTTCCCCATACACAACACTCAGCCCCTCCACAAACAATACTCAGTTACCACAGTTAGGCATCAAACACACAAAAGTCAAAATGCTCAGTCATCGCGCTCAGCCACACTCAGCCTCCCCCATACACAACACTCAGCTGCTCTTCCACAAACAATATTCGGTTACCACACTTAGGCTTCACACACACAACAGTCAGCCACCACATACACAAAACAGTTACCCATACACATGGAACAGTACCCAGGGCTCTAGGCAGCAACTATAATCTGGCAACCTGTCTAGGGCCCTGGGATATAATCCAACCACGCTCTGTCAAACTATCAGATGAAATAATTTTAAATTGTGTGCCACGTTAAAATACCTAGTGACTTGACAGTTTAAGATACATTGTTATATTTTCTCTTTATGTGTACTATTAAAGATGTACAGTTTTCTGCAAGCACATGTAATGTTCTTTTTTTCAGTAAGGTCATGCAAAGAAGTGTAACCAATGAAAGAGGAATTACAACATGTTAGATAAGCGTTCTGTCTGGTTTGGATGTCTTTTTCCATATTATCATTAAACTGCATAATCCTTTTGCATGATGATTAAGAATTTGTCTGTATATAAAACTACAAGAGAAAAAAAAAATCCATATTAACGTACTATATATAGCATGTCATTCATTCCAAACATCTGAATTGTCCAGATCAGTTAGTTCTAATGAATTCTTATAGTTTGCTAGAATTCAGAATATTTCAAAACATATGTGTCTACATCTGTAACAAAACATATGTTAGACCCGTATATCACTCTGCTGGCTGAGAGTACAGTTCCAACACATGGCTAGCAAACAATATCCCAAAAGTGCTGTGACTCCAAATTGTCAATGTAAAACTGTTGTAATTGAGGTGATTAAGGTGAACAAAATACACACATGGGGACCCTTTGAATTCAAATCCAATGTAGACATCAAAGTTTACCTACCTCAAATAATTAACATATGTAATGGCCTTTGAAAAGAGAAGTAATGCTAAGTTACTGACTACAACAATGTTATCGATGCCAATGGAGTTATTGTGTGTAATATATTATCAGACACCCCCCCCCCCCCAATTGACTATGGGTGGAGGTTGAGGGGACATTAGGTCCCTCCAAGGCTAAGATTTATTTATTAGCTCTCACTGCTCCTCTGAGGGACATTAGGTCCTCCTCGGTTAATAATTACTGTCAGTGGTCCCCCTGTGTTCTTATAATTAGAGCCCACATGTTGCTCACGGAGCAGCCCCCAATCCTTTCATCTAATCACCTCTACCCGCTTACTACAGGTGCAGGTGGAGGCACAGAGGGGCACTATGTCCTCCCTGCTATATTATTTATTAATAGCCCCACTGTGGGAGCACAGGGGGGCATTATGTTCACTCCGCTTTATTATTTATTTATAGCCCCACCATGGGAACGCACGAGGCATGTGTCAGGTATCTCCTTTATTGTACTAGTGAATGGGCAGCAATGACAGTAGTCACGCCCAGTGGCGTACTAAGGGGGGGCGGTCCACCCCGGGTGCCATTAGGCAGGGGGGTGCCACCAGGGCTGGCCAGGCTTGGGAGTCTGTGAGCTGTGTGGCTGCACCGGGTGACATAGCAGCAGGGGCGCCGGGCAGCCGACACAGCTCACACGCAGGGGCTGGGAGCAAGCAGGAGACCTGGCTGCACGGAGATTTGGGGGCGGAGCTAGAATGGCCGTTGGGGCGGAGCCAAGCCGGATGTGGGGGCTAAATGCAGCCTCTCTCTGATCACACAGAGGGGAAGCAGGAAGGAGACCCTGCTTCCCCAACTACAGCACAGGAGCCAGAGGGACTGAATCCACTCCTCCTCCAGCCCAAGCTTACTGTAAGTAAGAAAGAGAGAGTGTGTGCTGTGTGTAACTGTGATTGTGACTGTCTTTGACTGTGTGTGTGAGTGTGTGACTATCTGTGACTGTGTGAGTGACTGTCTGCCTGTGATTGTCTGTGTGACTCTGTGTGTGTGTTTGTGTGTGTGACTGTGACTGTGTGTGTGTGTGACTGTGTGTGTGTGACTGTGTGTGTGACTGTCTGTCTGTGACTGTGTGTGACTGTCTGTCTGTGACTGTGTGTCTGTATGTGTGACTGTCTGCCTGTAATTGTGTGTGTGCAACTGTCTGCCTGTGATTGTGTGTATGTGTGACTGTGTGACTGCCTGCCTATGATTGTGTTTGTGTTTGTGTATATCTGTGATTATGTGAGTGATTGTGTGTATCTCTGTGTATGTATTTAGTAGATAGCTCCCTTATTTGGTGACTGTCTGTGACTGTGTGTGCGACTGTCTGCCTGTGTGTGTGTGTGAGAGACCGTCTGCCTGTGATGGTGTGTGTATGTGTGACTGTCTGCCTGTGATTGTGTGTGACTGTCTGTGACTGTGTGTGTATGTGTGACTGTCTGCCTGTGATTGTGTGTGACTGTCTGTGACTGTGTGTGTATGTGTGACTGTCTGCCTGTGATTGTGTGTGTGTGTGTGTGTGTGTGTGTGACTGTCTGCCTGGGATTGTGTGTGTGTGTGTGTGTGTGTGTGTGTGTGTGACTGTCTGCCTGGGATTGTGTGTGTGTGTGTGACTGTCTGTGACTGTGTATATGTGTGACTGTTTGCCTGTGTGACTATCTGCCCGTGACGCGTGCGTGCTAGTGTGTGTGACTGTCTGTGACAGTGTGTGTGTATGTGTGACTGTCTGCCTGTGACTGTGTGTGGGACTGTGTGCATCTGACTGTGTCTGACGGTCTTCGCCCTGCAGTGAGACGGCAGCCGTGATATGGTGTCATCGCGCCCTCGGCGTCATTACAGGGCGTGCGAGGGACCTGTGCAGGAAGAGCACAGAGATCCCAGCTGCAACCACTGACCACCAGGGACTGAGGATCCACTCCAGCCCTTCTACAGCAAGGTAGGGAGGCTGGGTGGACCTCTTATTTATTAAATGTGTGTATGTATGTAATGTTTGTGTGTGTATGTGATTGTGTGTCTGTGATTGTATGTTTGTGGGTCTGTGATTGTGTTTGTGTATATCTGTGATTATGTGTGTGATTGTGTGTATCTCTGTGTATGTGTTTAGTAGATAGCTCCCTTATTTGGCGTCCTTAAATATTGCAATCTAATATAAGCATAACAAATAAGGAATTTATCTACTATTTTTAATTTTGATCCTTTAGCTGTTTAGTAGATAATTCCCTGAATTGGTGCCTGTGTGCGAGATTTCCATATTTAAAGATACCAAATGAGGGTGCTGTTTAGCAGATAGTTCCCTTATTTGGTGTCCTTAAATATTGCAAGCCCACATAAGGATAGCAAATAGGGGAGTTATCTGCTCAACAAATATCGAAGTTAAGAGGTGTCAGCCAGCCCACAACAAGAAATCTGGGTGGCTAATGTGAATTATATGCAAATGTGTTGTCAGATGCCAGCATGCAGAGCACAGTGTTTCTGCGTGTGTGTATATGTATCTGCATGTGTGTATGTCCGTGTATGTGTATATGTGCAGACATCTCAAAATCTCGCCAACACTACACACAAATACATCCATGCATTTCAATGTCAACACTACATACAAACCCCACCATTATATATATAACCACATCACTGCATTAAAATACCACACAACACACAAATGCATGCTTGCATTCAAAAACCAACACTACATACAAACACACCACTACATTCACTCACACATACTCCATACAAAAACATGCATACATTCACACACAAACACTGCTCAGTGCTAAATACAAAAAAAAAATGTGGTTGTTTTTTACATTTAAAGTTGAGGGGGTGCCAAAAATAGGACCCGCCCCGGGTGCCAAATGCCCTAGGTACGCCCCTGGTCATGCCCGTTTCCAAAGCATTGTTACTGGGGGCATGAGGGATGTTTGTAAACCAATCCACTGACAGTCATAGACTTTTATTTGTCACTTAGTTCAGGTGATATTTCTCCTGAACTAAGCATGCAGAGCTAATTTAACCTGTTGGTGGACTGAGGGAAGGAAGTGACTCTGCTTTCATTGCTTCCATTTCTAACCTCTCAGTCGCTGACACTGAGTGACAGGTTACAAATTCAAATTGTTCATATCCTGTACTGTCACTGCAACCTCTCATGATTTACTTTACCTTATGGATATATATCTACATGCTTGTGTGTCAATCTTTTCACAACAAAATAAAGAATATAAAAATAAAAAAATGAAAATGTTTACAACAAAATATGCAAATCAAAACATGGATGAAATGTTTTATTTTCTGACTAAATGATTTGGATGAACCACGCCTGGCAGACGCAAATTTGGTAGTGGGAAGCATATGCTTTGTCTTTTCTGAACATTTCTGAATGAATGGGTGGGCTAACAGATCCAGTGATTTTATGGCAAATCGATGCAGGTATAATCAACTATTTGCATAGAGACAGACAAGGACAGAGGACCTTATCGCACCATAATCAACGTAAAGAACAAAGTCTCATTATCTGCTTACTATAAAACACTGGACCTCTTACAGCGGTAACAAGCCTAATGCGAACATACATCTATGATCATTTCTACTTGAGATAAAAGCCATACTTATTAAGAGCTTGCTAACTACATGTACATCAATTTACGTTTTTGTGTTGATACTTATATTTGTATAAATGTAAGTTGTAATACTGCAATTTTACTTTACCGTAGAGGAAATGAGTTGCTCGAAAACTAAATCAGATAGCATAAACAATCTACTAACTTTGCTTAGGAATACCTGGGTAAAAGTATGGCTGTGTGGGTAAGTTTATGCCTGCTTGATAATATTCCATTGCTTAACCATCAGTATATTACAAGGATATATATAGTAAAAAAAAAAAAAAAGCGAAATAATGTTTCCCAGAAGCAAATTATGTTGTCTGGCTATTAATCCAACACGTCATGACAGGTTCGCTTTAGTAATAACATCTCTATGTAATTTATATATAATTTGTCATGGTGATAACATATAAATACCTTAAACAAACTCTTCACAAACCATAACCACTACAGAAAGCTGTAGAGGTTATGGTGCCAGGAGGGGCCTGGTGCCCATCCCCATTGAAAGTATTTCAATGGTTTTTGAACAGTTTGACTTCTTATCTGGCGTTTGCTGGGTACTATTTCCTGTCTCCACTACTATCATGCGAGAGCTGGATGTTTTTGTTGAGAAAGATTTGCAGGAAAAACATTGGGGGGAGGGGTTATTTTTTTTGGTATTCACCCCTTTCTTCTCCTATAATATTTTTTTTTACAGTTTATTAAGTGGTGTGTAATCCCATATCTTGCTGTTTTTTATTCTGTTTTTCGTTTTTGAAATATCAGGTTGTGTAGGATGTTATACTTTGGATTAGGTTTTTTGAGGTATGGTTGGATATACTTATATGGCAGTTTTTTGTGTATATTGAGTTTTCATTTTGTGTTCTTTTGTATCTATTATGTATGTATTTTTTTTTACGTCTTTTAGAATGTTTGTAATAAAGATTATTTTTTATTTTTATTTTTTTAAATTCTTTCTTTTAGGAGTGCAGGTTTATACATCTTTGCAGGCAGTGCCACAACAGCAGCTGCGTTGCACAACATATCGTTGTAACGGATCGCCTGGCACCCCGACTGGGTACCTCCGTTAAAGGATGCTCCTAGCGTTTCCTGAGGACTCCAAGCACTCTGGCAGACACCACAATCACCGAATCTGAGAAGCATATAAATCCTCTCAAGCCTCTGAATGCTGTAGACAGTTGAATAGGAACCATACGAATAGGTTTGCACTCCTAGCAGTCAAACTGGAACAGCATGCAATAAATCCTCCCCCAATAATGAGACGACACTTCACTTTGAGGGTTAAACAGGAACTCAAGATTTATTCACACAACCTCCTTTTAAGACATTCTCCCCTGCAAGGGAGGGATTTACAATAATTATTACAATAGCCAATCCCATAGAGGTTACCTCCCACACATCTCCTCCCCTTAGATTAACACTTAACATAATTATACAGTACACACTTTTCCCCAATTCTTGGATGTACCCCAAATATATATGATACACCTCTAAAAAAATGGTATCCCCTGATAGCCCTGATCTGGGTGAGCAACATACTCCAAAATCACCCAGATCGGGCCAGGGGTTCGGGAGTTATGGACAGGCAAAGATTTGACCGACCGCATGGGTAAAGTATCCGAAAATAGTTCCATGTATTTTGGCCCTGCGGTCGGTCACAGAAACGGGAATAAAAACACACAAATTGCCTGGGTTATGGAGCCTGGGGAGGATTCGAATGAATCCCCTTGTTCGTGGGGATCTTTCTACCGGCGGGCCGTTCGGTAGTTTCTACACAAATTACTGGAAGTCTGGAGGTCTCAGCGGTGTTTGCCTAGTCGAGTGTCCGATTTTAGTTCCAGACACTCGACGGCAAAACACCGCTGTTCGGGAGTTTAAGATGGCCGCCGCCACGTGTTTGTTTCCCGAATGGCGGCCACCCAGAGGACAAAGAACACATACATAGATTGCCAATTACCCATTTGCAACATTGTTGCAAATGGTAATTGGAGGCACATTTATTCCTGGGTGGTCTGGTTGTTCGGTAGTTTCACTCAATATAATGAATGGAGTGATTCTACCGAACAATCAGATGAATGCTGCATACATGAATACAATTTAACCGAACACATAATAACATACATATATAATTAAGACAGTATTACTGCAATATGCTACAAAGTCTTACAGGGACATTATTCCCAAAAGTCCCAATATGTCCACGGATGATTCTAAAAGTTGTACAAGTTGTACAAAATACAACATGCCCAAATATAGTTCAAACGTACCAATTTTCCAGGGTACATAGTCAGCAGGTAAGAGGTACTAGGGGTACTCTGCCCTGGTGCCAGCTCTACCCCGGAAGTAGCCTGGTTGGAGCCTGGTTGTGGGAGGGGGAGACTAACTGACTCCCCTCTGGATACACGGCTCTGTGGCTGGGGGACAGGACTGACCGTCCCTACCCCTTGTGCTGCAAGTGCAGAGACTACGGTCCCATCTGCACAGTTGTGGGGTTTAACATCTCCCCTTGGTGGGTTAGGTTGCCTCTGGGGAGAGGGGGTAACAAACTCCTCTCCCTTACACACTTCCAGCCGCTTGGGAGCAGGGTTGACTATCTGTACTCCCTGTAGCTTGGGCGCAGAGACCACGGTCCCATCTGCGCTGGTGAGGGGCTTAGTGTCTCCCCTTGGTGGGCTAGGCTGCTGCTGGGGAGGGGGAACGAGACTCTCCCCTCCCGGTAAAATATTCTGCCGCTGGGGAGCAGGGCTGACCCTCCGTACTCCCTGTAGCTTGGGCGCAGAGACCATGGTCCCATCTGCGCTGGTGAGGGGCTTAGGGTTTCCCCTTGGTGGGTTATGCTTCTGCTGGGGAGAGGGGGTAACCAGCTCCTCTCCCTGAACTGTAGATTGCCGCTGGGGAGAGGGGGTAACAAGCTCCTCTCTCTGAACCGCAGACTGCCGCTGGGGAGAGGGGGTAACAAGCTCCTCTCCCTGAACTGTAGACTGCCGCTGGGGAGAGGGGGTAACAAGTTCCTCTCCCTGAACTGTAGACTGCCGCTGGGGATAGGGGGTAACAAGCTCCTCTCCCTGACGCTTTCTCTCTTTCGCCCGCTGGAATTCTCGGCCCAGCCTTGTGTTTCGCTCGGCCATGACCTGGTTCCAGATCACCCGGCGTGTCTCCATGGGTACATCATCCCCATACTGGGCCACTCGCTGCCTTACTTCGGCCAGCCAATTATCTCCAAAACCTTCCATACTTGTCTGCTGGTGAAGAGGGAGACCAACTGTCTCCCCTTTCCATATATTGTCCTGCCGCTGGGGAGCAAGGATGGCACCTTCAGCTCCCTGTAACACACACTGCCGCTGGGGAGGAAGGACGGCACCTTCAGCTCCCTGTAACACATACTGCCGCTGGGGAGCAAGGACGGCACTTTCAGCTCCCTGTAACACACACTGCCGCTGGGGAAGAAGGACGGCACCTTCCGCTCCCTGGGGTACACATTGCCGCTGGGGAGGAAGGACGACACCTTCAGCTCCCTGGGATACAATCTGCCGCTGGGGAGTAAGGACGACACCTTCAGCTCCCTGGGGTACACACTGCCGCTGGGGAGGAAGGACGGCACCTTCAGCTCCCTGGGGTACACACCGCCGCTGGGGAGGAAGGACGACCCCTTCAACTCCCTGTAACACACACTTATGCTGGGCAGAGAGACCAATTGGCCACAGCCCCAATCTCCGCAATCGGCACTCGCATTCCCATGCCGCTCGATTCTCCGCATCCAACTTGCGCACGGTTGCCATAAGCGCCTCTGTTGAAGGATTCGGGCCATATCTGGTTAACCGTCTCATGACCTCGTCCCTGTATGCGTCACCCTCAAAGCGATAGGTCATGTTTGCTGTGACCAGGGGCGCTGTACAAATATTAGCGTTGCCCTCAAATTGTAACGCCAAACGAAATGTGTCTCTGAGCTGCTTTACCTCGCACTAGGACGCCATCCCACTGCTGCCACCAATGTAACGGATCGCCTGGCACCCCGACTGGGTACCTCCATCAAAGGAAGCTCCTAGCGTTTCCTGAGGACTCCAAGCACTCTGGCAGACACCACAATCACCGAATCTGAGAAGCATATAAATCCTCTCAAACCACTGAATGCTGTAGACAGTTGAAAAGGGAATAAAAACACACAAATTGCCTGGGTTATGGAGCCTGGGGAGGATTCGAATGAATCCCCTTGTTCGTGGGGATCTTTCTACCTAACGGCGGGCCGTTCGGTAGTTTCTACACAAATTACTGGAAGTCTGGAGGTCTCAGCGGTGTTTGCCTAGTCGAGTGTCCGATTTTAGTTCCAGACACTCGACGGCAAAACACCGCTGTTCGGGAGTTTAAGATGGCCGCCGCCACGTGTTTGTTTCCCGAATGGCGGCCACCCAGAGGACAAAGAACACATACATAGATTGCCAATTACCCGTTTGCAACATTGTTGCAAACGGTAATTGGAGGCACACTTATTCCTGGGTGGTCTGGTTGTTCGGAAGTTTCACTCAATATAATGAATGGAGTGATTCTACCGAACAATCAGATGAATGCTGCATACATGAATACAATTTAACCGAGCACATAATAACATACATATATAATTAAGACAGTATTACTGCAATATGCTACAAAGTCTTAAAGGGACATTATTCCCAAAAGTCCCAATATGTCCTTGGATGATTCTAAAAGGGCCAGCAGCAGCAATACAAAATACAACATGCCCAAATATAGTTCAAACGTACCAATTTTCCAGGGGCCATAGTCAGCAGGTAAGAGGTGGGCAACCAGGCTTCTCCAGTTCACAGTGGCGAGGTTGGTTCCGCCACAATCGTATTATAACATTAAAGTGGCATACTGTAGCAGACATTAGCACATTTTTATTTTTATTTTCTGATATCGTTATCAGTAGGTTGATCCACTGTGGTGTTCAGGAATGCGAGTGCTCCGGTTGGAATGTTCGATGTATATCGAAATCCTATATGTGGATGGTTGTGTGCGTTTGTGGATGAGGGTTTAATAGTAGTAAAAATTATTAGTAAGGAGTCAGAGAGTAGTGGAGACTGAACTCGCGATCCCTATGGAATGTATGGTGGAGTGTGTCTAGTAGTTAGGGGGTATCGCGGGTCTTGATCCTCTTGTGGTGTAGGAGAGTGTACTTGCGCATCAATTGAGTGGCAAGAGGTTGGCACTCACTTCAATCATATATTAGTGCTGCAAGTGAGAAGTAGGTGAGGGGGGGAGGGGGGTTATAGAGGGAGTGTGCTCCCGGTGCCAGCGTACATCTGAAGGTATGGGGATGCGTCCCTAGGGGTATGGTATTTGCATCAATGTGTAGGACAAACATCAAAAATCATAAAACAGAAAGAAAGAAAGTGGTGTGAACCACACAACAAGCAATAACAAATATAAGGCATAGTCACTGGTTGCAGTTCGTGCCCGTTCAAGGCAGTTGTGGCAGAATCACCCGCAGAGCAGCAGGAACAGACGGGCGGACCCTCTCAGGGTCCCAGATGCTCTACTGTGTAACCGAAGCGGAGGTCGGTGATCCCTCCGGGGTGGTTGGTAGCCCGAGTTTCCGTAGAGCGCTAGGTATGTCTTCAGCCTCCAGCACTTTCAGTGTCCCGGATTCTTGGGTGAATCAGAAGGCTCCTTCCAGGTGGAAGTATTGCCGTTAGGGGTTTCAGGGACCTTCTCCAATCTAAGGTCGCTCTAGAGAGGTCCGGGAAGAAGGTCAGTTGGTGTTCCTCAAAGGAGTAGGGCGATTTGTTTCGAGTGGCTGCCATGAACGCCTGTTTGTCAGGGCCGTTTCTGAAGCGGATTATGACATCCCTATGCCCTCCTGTAGCACTTGCGGGTGGTGCTGGGAGTCTGTAGCTGCCGTCTAGTTGCATTATTTTGGCTTGTTTGGCTGAGAATAATTGGGTCAGGAGCCTCCGGATTAAGTGAGATAGTTCCGCTGTGGTGACTGTATCAGGTAGGCTGCGGATCTTTATATTTTTCCACCGCCTCCGGTCTTCTGCTGCGGCCATGCGATGTTGTATCTTAGCATGTTCGCACTTCAGGGTGGTGAGTTCCCGCTCAATTGCTGCGAGTCTCGTCTCGTAGTCTGCTGTAGTGACCTCCGTGTCATGGAGGCGGGCTGACACTTCCCTGATTTCATCCCGGAATGTGGAGATGTCTGTGGCAATGTTACGTCGTAATTCGTCCAGGAGGGCCTTTAGGGTGTTCTCTGTCACTGGCGCCCCAGGTTGTCGATCAGACCGTTTGTCAGTCCTTTTACTGTGTGCCGGTGCCCCAGGTCTCTCAAGTCGGTGAGGGAAGTTTTGCTGGATGAGCATGACGGCCCATCCGTGAGAGGCGCCATGTCAGGCCTCATGGAGCCTTGAGGCCTCCAAAGGAGATCGCCGATATCGCCGGTTGGCAGGGGCTTGTCTGCCCGGTATTTTTTCAACTTGCGTCCCATCGTGGTTGCAAGCTGTAGCCTGTCTTTGGTCAGGATTTTCGTGTCAAAACTATTTTTTTTTGTCTATTTTGGCTGTTTGTAAAGTCAGAGCTCCCGCAGGATGCGTCCGTTCGCTTAGGCAGCTGGCTCCGCCCCCCAAAGATTTGTTTTTTATAGAGTGTGATATTCCTTGTTTCTATATAGCTGGAAGTAAACAGGAACTTCCATCAGCTCAGACAGTGTCAGCTGATGATTCTTAGTTAGGGCAAGGGCAGACCCGATCCAGCACTGAGAGATATCGGCTTAAATCCAGGTTAGTGACAAAAGGGGGAGGAAAGATAAGCTATAGTGCCAGGAAAACAAGTTTGTTTTCCTGGCACTATAGTTTGCCTTTAACCCCTTAAGGACACACGACGTGTGTGACATGTCATGATTCCCTTTTATTCCAGAAGCTTGGTCCTTAAGGGGTTAAGCATTCCCCTCTCTCTTTTTTAGACATGTCTCTCAGACCTTCCATCTCTCTATTTAAGGTATCTGCCCTTTCATGTATTCTCTTTTAATACCTCATTTCTTTTCCTTCTCTCCTCCTTTATCTCTTTGTATTAAACATCTTACACTTATCCATTGCTCTGTTTTGAATTGTTGCTGACTTGGTTAGTCTCCTACGGCTCCATGTCTGGTAGCACATGTAGTATTACAATGTGTGAATGCATGAATGTAGTGTGTCGATTAATGTATGTAGGGTGTGAATGCATGCAACTGTTGTGCAATTTGTCTTTTCAAATCCTAAATGCCCTTTAAATAAGGATGGCCATTTAGCTTCCACGATCCTGATTACGTTTCTGTCACTGCTGGTAATGAATGCCGCTGTCAGCAAGTCCTTTCACATTTTCTGATGATTGGAACTGCTGACACGTGTTTACCTACATTTACATAGCACGAGTTTTTGGTGTACCATCAACACTTTGAATGCAAATAACAGCATGGCAAAGATTGTCTGACATGCGGCATTTACTTGGCAACACAAACAAGGATGTGCGTCCGATGCAAGGACAACACAGACGAATATCTTTTTTCATTTTTATCTGTGTTTATTTTTACATATATTAATGCATATGCATATATAATAACATATATTTGAATCTTAATGCATTATCTTTATAGGGTGTAAACAAAATGCTGTTAACTCAAATCTAGAGTGTCCCTTTAAATCAAGTACTTGTGTTGGAATACATGCTGCACATTTTGGAAATCCAGGACCCATTAAAACTGAAAAGAACTAAAAAAAATTAAAAACTGTAACAACAAAGTTAACATTTCTTCTACAGGAATACTACAGGCACCATCTCGACTTTACCCGAATTATTACATAGGTTAACAATTAGATAAATGTCTTGTATGAATATAATCAAGGTTTAAAGTTTTTATTTATTTTATTCCAAATGTGAAATCTATAGCAAACTTCCTTGACATGGAAATATACTGGGCCGCACTGCAAGTTACGATCACTCTGCCCAGCAAAATACTGGCTTTTGCTACGCTGTAACCTCAGCCCTTCTATAAACAGCTCAGGAATTTACCTCTCTAAACCCACGCCGGCTGTGCTGGGGAAAAATACAACTTGGCTGAAATAACTCAATATATAAAAAAAAAAAAAACGAAAAAAAAAAAACACAAAACAAAATATGAACAAGATGATGTGAGCTTTTGACAAGCACAGTACAAAAGGCATGTGTTTTAGGTTAAATACCCTATATGGACATGTTAGACTCTTCAAGCCACATTTAATTCCTTTGTTTTTTTTCTTAAAGGGCAAGACAACGACATATTGATTTCAGGTGCACACACAAAACAAATAATAATAATAATGTGGATGATAAAAGATAGAAAATGAATAGGATAGCGATATTGAAAGAATGTTTTTGTCTTTTTTCCAGAAATGGAATTGATTGAATAAAGACTCATGACTGAAGGATTCCCTACCATTTATAGGTTTGATTTCTTAGACACTATATCATGATGTGATTTAGTTGCGTCAGTGATTTACCATTCATGCTAAAGATCTGTGTCTCATCACAAAAGCAGGACTAATACCAAATGCAACAGTTGATATGGACCATGTAGTTTCCACTGAATGTATTCTGTTTTACAGAAGAACTTGACATCTTATAACTTTTTTATTAAAGGAACACTCCAAACCCATAAAGCACTTCAGCTTGTCTGTTTCATTATTTTATAAAAGTGCCAATTTCAATAGATATTTCCTAAAATTGTCCTCAGTTTCTTCCTCGATGCATGATTGGAAGTGCTGTCCATATTCTCTGCTTCTATATGAGAAAAAATTCATTTGTGCATTGGATTGGCACACAATATCCTTACTAGTTACTTACAGGTAAGTACACCTGCAGTGCGTCTCATACTGATTTGGATATTTGGATTTTTGATATAATATGGCTTTTATGTGATGTTATACATTTTTTTATTCGTTTTTCTACCCCTTCCCTTTTTTTCCCCTCTTGTGTCTTGTTTTTTTGTCTTTAATGCTATTTGAGTTCTTTGGATTATGTCTTTTGGATCCTGACATTTATACATAGGCAGTATTTTCGGGTTGTGCAAGTGAGTTTTTTGAGTACATTTTCAGATGTGCTTTGCTTGTATGTTTTTTTAATATATATTTTATATATATTTTTTTATATTTTGTATTATATATATATATTGTGTTTTTTTATGTATAGTATATATATATTTTCAGTTTTTGTTCAGGTTTAGTGTAGGTTAGTTAAGTTAGTTTTTATATTATTATGTATCATATGTGATATTGAGTGTTGCTGAATAAGTGTATATTGTTATTTGCACATGTATATTATGGAGCAAACATCAGGTTGCCCTGGAGATGAACGGTACATGGGGGTTATTTGCTCCTGACCATATACACACTGCACATGCACAGCTTTTTAGTTGCCCATGAGGGCGTCTTGGCGCCCATGTTTTTTATTTCTTTCTCAGCTGTTAATACTCTTATGGTTACTGAGGGTGTAAATAAGAACCAGAATTGTCAGACTGAATTTTGCAACCCTCCTGGAGAAAGCCTTCATGTGCAAAATCGGCCGGAGTTGGATCAACTCTCGAGGCTGTCGAGTAACTTTTCCTTCATTTATCCATACGCTATTCGATGTCGAATTAGAAGAGAAGCTATACAGCACCCATCCTACTGTAGATTAACATTGCTTTTGGATTCGGAACTCTGGTGTAGCTGAAATCAGAGAGAAATATTTAATGCTTGAATAGCACTGTTTGTCCAGCACTTAATGTTTGTAAGTGCTATAAGTGTGTTATGTTATGTTATGTTATGTTATTTTTATTTCCTTCTGGCACCATAAGAAATGAATTTAGGTGAACGGTTTAACCCCATTGAAAATGGTTTAACCTCTTGAGGTAAGAGTGCGCCCAGGGGCCTCTTGGAACCACAAGGCACCATAACAACTTAATTTAGATGAAGCTGTTATGGTGCCTAAACTGTCCCTTTAATACCTTAGCAGGAAGAGAAACTATAGGGCATGGAGTGCAACAGAATCCACCAAGGAACCAATAGCGTTATTTAACTCCAAGCATATTCTATCAGGGTTATTTACTAAAGTGAGAATTGTCACAAATTCGACATATATTTGAAGTGAAAAGGGCAATGTGACTGAACTCCATCCATAGCTGACCAGTTTGGCTATTCTGGTCTTAACTGTGAAACTCACTTGGAATTCACCAAGAAATCTGAAGAACTTCACTTTATAATAATAAATAACCCCAATAATAACCCTTTATGTGTATATATCTATATATAAGGAAAGTTCTATATATAAAAGCAGACGAAAAAGCCATCCAAAACATGGGAGCCAAAACAATCACAAAAATAAGCACATATATTGTCATCATAGCCGCTGTATTCAGTCCCTCCATGTTTGGCGTAAAAGGAAGAAATCTGCTTCTTTTTGTCAGATGGTCTCTTGTTACTTTAAAAGATGTGGTATTTAGATGACTATCATGCGTAATAAGGTCCAAAAGGTTCTCACTGTTTTAAAATGTTGTGTAAGCTTATATTCACTTCATCAGGAACTAATTAGCACCTGAGGTATTTTCCCTACACTACTGCATACCAAACCTAGGCCATTCTAGGTCATGTACACCTCTAGCATGTAAGCTCATTGAGCAGGGCCCTCAACCCCCTCTGTTCCTGTACGTCCAGTGGTCTGATCTCAATTATGTGTCTGTTAGTCCACCCATTGTACAGCGCTACGGAATTTGTTGGCGCTATATAAATAATAAAATAATAATAATGTACATTGTACAGAGAGGAGATACTGGGCTGCCTGGTGCCCTGGTCAAGGGTGAGTCTAACTCTGGCTACCATGATGCATGTGTCACTCACTGGACCTGGGACGAGAAGGAACAGATGGTCTTTGAGGGGCCCGGGGCACACAAATGGCAGGTGGGGTGGCGAGTGTACGACAGAGATGGATTAAGGCTATTGTGGTTTCCATCTACCACTACATGAATATGTATTATGCACCTGTGTGCTGAGAAACTGCTGACTGAGGAACTGCGGGCCCTGTAGCTCCCCAGCAACAGACCCGGCCCTCTCTGCCCCCTTTTTGCTACTTCACTGTCATTTCCTGCAAGAGAGAGTGCCTCAGTGCCTATTACTAGTATGTAACTTGTAGTACCTCTTGCTGTCGTGTGGTAGACGCAGTGCCACAGTCTCTTCAGTTCCCTGCTTAAATGGACAGGACACTGCAACAAAATTTTTTGTATATTCCTTATGCACAATCTGAATGTTAGGTTTAGTATTAGGTTAGTTTTTATATTATTGAATATCATATGTGGTATTGAGTGTTGCTGAATACTATCTGTATATTGCTATTTGCACATATATAACGTGGAGCCAATATCAGGTTGCCCTGGAGATGAACGCTACACACCGGTTATTTGGTACTGAGCATATATACATTGCACAGCCGCAGCGTTTTTAGTCGCCCATGAAGGCTTCTTGGCGACCATGTTTTTGATTTCCTTCTCTTATAAACCAAGGGGTTATATAAGAAGAGGAATTATCAGAATGAATTGGGAAACCCTACTTGAGAAAGCATTCACAGGCAAAACCAGTCAGAGTAGGAGCATCACTCGAGACTAGGAGTAGGAGCAACTCTCAAGGCTATTAAGTAACTTTTCCTTTGTTTATCTATGATGTAATTGACCACAATCATAAATATATCCATTTACACCTGTGTTCAATTACATTATATCTTGGTGGTGCCCTCTGCTGTTTCTTTCTGGCAAACAACCCCTTGAGTAATTTGGCTCTGTTATGATGACACTGTCCAATAGTATTTTACTACCCCTTATATATTTCTCCAATATGGTTCTATTGTTGCCCTGTCATGTTTCTTGCTACCCAAGAGTGCGTTATCTGGTTGGGTATTTTCCTGTTCAACTACTATGATTTTCTGTATTCCATGACACTGGCTTGCTTTATTGTTTTGTTGTTATTCCGTATTCCTTGACCTTGGTATGTTCCTGATAGGTCCCATTGGGTTTTTCTTTTACTCTAAGCCTGGACCCTCTAAGGATTATAAAAATCATCTCAGTTTACTATCCAGGAGAGAACTTGTCCCTGTTGTCATTTTGCTTTTTTGTGATTGGGTTACCAATCTTGACATGACTGTGCCCATGTTACATTATATTTCATGTAAAGCATCTCTGACACTTTGAGATTGTAAAAACTGAAATCACAGGACTTAGTAAGAAAGATCCTAGACAGTCTGAATTAAGTATAGCCTTAACAGTACAGCAAAATTGTCTGTGGTTAATTATACAGCCTTCCTGGGTGTAGAACAGCTGGCTTGTGGTGAGGAAGAATTTATCTTTGAAGTGACTGATTCCATAGTTGAAATCCTAATTAACCAAACAAAATAAAAAATAATACTAATAATTGCCATTAGCAAAATAATAAACAAAAGTATAATGACTCAGTAGACAGGATGTATACTGTCATTAGTGAGTTGCCGAGACAGTGGCCTAGACAGTATCTTGTATCTCATCACTACCACAGATGACAGAGTTTTCAGTGGATTGTATAGTAGGATGGTGTGTATGTCATTTTCTAAGCACTCAGTGAGTCAAAGTGAACCTATATGCTTTACTAATGAAGTCACAATTTAATTTCCGTTATCATCAACCGAACAGAGAAAACGGGATCTCGTGAGTGCTCTGAGCAATCACTTCATTATGGTAAATGTGTCATTCTGATGTCTAATCAGGAAGAAGAGACCAATAAATAATTATAGATCAAATAAAAATCTATAAATATCCTGTATTGATAAACTTTGGAGATATGCTTGCTACGATTATTAAAACAGGTACTTTTGTACAATTAAACTTTCATACTCTTTTGTAAGGGTAAAAATTTAACATGTATAGCCTTGCAAACCACAAGGAGTTTCCCGCAGTAGAGGAAGGCAGTGATGTCACTTCCTGGTACTGCCAAACCGGTTTGTCGTTCAATTATAAAATGTTTTGTTTCAAGCTACTTGTTTCTGTAGTTGCTGTGACTGTTGCTAGGTTAACACATCTTCAATGCCAATAATGTAATATGTATATTTGAAGGGTGGATAAGCTAAAGCAAAATGGCTATGGCTTTTTTTTTTATTTTATTGTTAAATAGCTTTAACATATTCTGAGCCTTGTACAAATTGTATTTTTGTAAAATTACTTCGTAGGGTAATATTAGTCTTAAACTGCATATACTGATCATCTATTCTAAAACATAAATAATGCATTGTGGCAAGGGATTATGTGTTTCGAAGTGTTGAAACTTTAAAAGCAGGTTGCCTACTTCAGTTCTAGCAGTTTGTAATAATCCGTATTTCTTATACAGTCAACAAGCAAGCCCAGCCAGGTAGCAAAATCCAAGCATGGTAGGGGGAGGGATAATGTGGGGCACATAGAATAAGGGGAAGAAAGGCATACAGTACAATGTAAGGGGACACAGAAACAAAAGAGTAGGAGAGTAGACATACAAGGACACTGACACAAGTAGGAGACATGGGGAAAAAAAGTGAATTCAGGGCAGTGGAAGAACACATGGTGTCACAATGTCACAATTGCAGATGGTACTCAATTTTAGGGCCACCCAATGGGCATCTCTTCTCAGGGTCCCTTTAATAGTGCACCAGACTGGTCCACTATCACTTCAGAGGGACTGGTGCCTTATCTCTTTCCTTAGCCTTAGCTATCCTGCTTCTACAGCCAGTTTTCACTGGATGCCAGGAACGCTACCCTCCTCCGTACAATAGTTAAGGAAACAAGAGGGTGGCTAAAAATATGTAAAATATTACTTGTATATGTGTTTGTGTATATGCCAGTGTCTATGTCTATCTTTGTATGTGTATCTGTGTATGTATCTGAGTGTGTGCATATCTGTATCAGTATGTACGTTTGTGTCAGTCTGTATCATTGTGAATGGCAGTATATACATCCCAGCCTTCAAACACCAACAAAGCACACAACTATACTATTGCATTCAAACACAGGGCCCAGTGCAAGACAATTTTGCGCCCTAGGCAAGATCAGATACTTTTGCCCCCCCCCCCCACCCCCGAAAAAACAAAAATTGCCAACTTTGTGTGTCTCTTTCCTCTCCCAGCCCCTTTGTGTGTCTCTTTCTCACCCAACTCTGTTGTGTGTCTCATGTCCCCCTTCCTCAGCCTCTCTGTGTGTCTCTTCCCTCCAGCCCCTTTGTGTGTCTCTTTTTCTTCCCTACCCCAATGTCTGTCTCTTTGTCCCCCCAGCTCCTCTGTGTGTCTCTTTGTGTTCCCCCAGCCCCTCTGTGTGTTTTTGTCCTCCCTAGCCCCTCTATGTATCTCTTTGTCCACCCAGACCCTCTGTATGTCTTTGTCCTCTCCAACCCCCTGTGTATCTTTGTCCTCTTATCCCCTCTATGTGTCTCTGTCCCTCAACCCCTTTGTGTGTCTCTTTTTCCTCTTCCCCAGCCCTCTGTGTGTCTCTTTATCATACCAGTCCCTCTGTGTCTCTTTGTCATCCCCAATTTTTATGTGCACCTCTTCCCCCTTCTCCGCCATCTGTGCTCCTCTCCCCTCAGTCTTCTGTGTGCCTCTTCCCTCCTAGGCCCTTTGGTACCTCTCCCATCCAGCCCTTTGTGGGCCTCTCCCCCCCAGTCCTCTGTGTGCCTCTTGCTCCCTTAATCCTCTGTGTGTCTCGTCCTCCCTCAGTCCTTTGGTATCTCTCCCCCCTCAGTCCTCTGTGTCCTCTCAATTTTTCTCATTAACCGCCTAACACCTCCATGTGTCTCATTAAACCCCCACCTTTCCCATATGTTTCACTAAGCCCTGCAGCCCTCCCCATATGTCTCACTAAACCCCCCAACCCCTCCCATATGTCTCATTAACCCCCAGCCCCTCCTATCTGTCTCATTAACCCCTCTCAGCCCCCATGTGTCTCATACTTGCCCTGAAGCCCCTCCACGTGTCTAGTTAACCCCCCCTCAGGCCCTCCATGTGTCTCATTTACCTTCCAGCCCCTTCATATATCTCATTAACCCCCACAGCCCTCCATGTGTCTCATTAATTCCCACAGCTCATTCATGTGTCTCATTTCCTGCCCAGCTCCTTCATGTGTTTCATTAACTCCTCCCCATGCCAGCTCACCTCCATCATGTAGCATAGTTGAGCTGAGGTAGAGGGGCTTGTTTCCCTCTATGCTGACTGACAGGAAGCAGTTTGAAGGCTCAGTGAGAGCACTTGTCAGAGAGGTAAACTAGCTCATACACACGCTACATACAGAAAGCGGCAGGAGGGGCGCACTATGCTGTGTGCTCCCCTCCTGCCGGTTACCTGGACATTGCGCCCCCAGGCCAGTGCGCCCTGGGCGGCTGCCTAATAAACCTAGCAGTCGCTCAAATGTGCAGCACCTATTATTATTATTATTATTGCCATTTATATGGCGCCAACAGATTACATAGCGCTTTAAAATATTTTGAGAGGGGGGGATGTAACAATAAATAGGACAATTACAAGAAAACTTACAGGAACAATAGGTTGAAGAGGACCCTGCTCAAACGAGCTTACAGTCTATGGGCACCTATGTTCCGTGTCTCCATGCTCTACATGAAGACATCAAACTCTCCCTATAGAGATGCACTGATTCAATGTATCTCTATGAGGAGATGCTTATTGGCGCAGTGTGGTGTTTTGCCGCGCATGAGAAATAGCCTTCCAATGCTTTTCTATCAGAAAACACTGGTTTGCCTGAAAGTATAAAGTTTGTCGCGCTCAGCCATGAAGGCAAGGCCAGCCGCGACGAGATCAGCCAGGTGGTGGAGAAAAGGTAAGTTTCACACCTTTTTACTCTACAGAGAGGGGGGCCAGACACCTAAATATATATTCAGGCACTGTAGTGTTAGGAACACGTTTATATTCCTTACACTATAGTGTTCCTTTAACTCTGTCGCAGAATTTACCAAAGTGGATTTTCCCTGCTAGTGGGGAAATGGATTGTGTAACATATGCTAATGCCAGTAACCAATGATGGGTATGTATTATATAAATCTGTGTTACAAATTCATGACCGTAATTGCAACATTCTTCACGAAACATCAAATGGTGGTAAATTGAAAACTGAATTGCAGTGACTGTAACTGAGTTGGAGAATGTTTCCCAATCAGTGGGATTATTCACTAAACACCAGATGGACAAAGAGGGGCATCTGAAAATAACCAAATCAACACTGCAATTCTTACATTTACTAACAACAAATCTAGTTGAACTTTGGTTATTACAATTGAATAAGCACAGGTTCAGTAGCATATGGTGTCTCTTTTTTACATCGGTAGTTGTTGCGTACAAAACCTGGATGAAATATAGGATTCACAAATTTACTAAACAGCAGACTTATATCAGATATATGGAATTAAGCAAATCCAGTAAATAAATCCAGTAATTAAAAACACGCAGCAAAAGGTTTAAATGTGTGACAACTAAAGATGTGCGTGGAGAATATAGATTGTTTAGTTTCATTAAAAAAAATATCGATTCGGATTAACTGAATTTTGTCTGAAAATGTTGTTAAATTTTAAAATTCGGACACCGATTACTGCCAATGGGGAATCAATGAAGTTGGCAGTCACAAAGTTACAAAGAACTAATTTAGGCAGTTATCTGCTAAAGTGCTGAAAGATCAAACTTAAGAAAAACCCTTTTCTTAAAGGACCACTACAGTCAGCCAGACCACTTCAGCTCAATGAAGTGGTCTGGGTGCCAGGTCCCCCAGGTTTTAACCCTGCAGCTGTAAACATAGCAGTTTCAGAGGAACTGCTATGTTTACACTGCAGGGTTAATCCAGTCTCTAGTGACTGTCTTCTTGACAGCCACTAGAGGCGCTTCCCTGGCGCTCAATGCGAAAATCACATTGAGCACACAGAACATCCATAGGAAAGCATTGAGAAATGCTTTCCTATGGGTGTTTTTAATGCGCGCAGCTCTGGCCACACATGTGCATTCGGCTCCACTCGGGAGCTGGCGTTGGAGGCGGTGGAGAGGTCACCAGCCCGGCACTGGATTAAGGTAAGTGGCTGAAGGGGGGCCCTGAGGGTGGTGGGAGGGGGTTTGTTTTCCTGACACTGTAGTGGTCCTTTAATTTTGATCTTTCAGCTGTTTAACCCCTTAACGCCGTTACGGCGTTCTATGCTGTCCCGGCTTTAAAGGGCTTTAAAGCCGTTGCGGCGGCATAGAATGCCGTAACGGCTTAAGCCCCCAGGAGGAGAGATGTACTCACCTCCGCCGCAATCCTCTTCTGGAGGGCTGCCTCACAGCCCAGGCAGCCCTCCCCCGGCAAATCAGGCCCCCGGGGGCCATGTGATCGCTTTTAAAGAGCGATCACATGGCCCCCTATAGCTGGCTGTGGATCTGCCAGCAGGGGGACTGCCTAAAATATCAGACAGTCCCCCTGCTGGTAGGTAGTGTAAAAAAAAAAAATTAGACGTGTAAAATTAAATTAAAAGTATTTTTATGGGGGCGGGGCATGACCGCCAAGCTGTTGAGACTCATCTTACATGAGCTCCTCACTACTATTGCCAAAAAGCAACTTTTAGTCCAAATTAACCTGAGACAAAACACAGCTAAAGCCTCACCTAGGTCTCACCTTAGGACTGAGCAACAAAGTACTAAGAGGACAGAAGCTGCACTGAAGCTGACGAGCGGCACAATTGGAGCCATGCGGCCCGGTGACCACCGGGTGGGAGAGGCGGCCGACCTCCCAGCTCTGAGAGGCACAGGGGCACATTAAGTAGAGCGGACACCTTGCAACCCCCCCTCTGGACTGGCGGGGGTTATCCCGGTCTAACCCTGGGGGAATACTCCGACCCACACCACAAGGGGAACGGAGGGATTATAACTTTGAGCACACCTACCGACTTAACCAACATGGCGGATGCCACGAGGAACCCAGACACTACAGACATAGAGGTCAGAATAGACAAAGCCTTCACAACATTCTGGCGAAAGGTAGAAGAAAGGCTGCAGCTCCAAGCCCAACATAAATCAAACGAGCACTCACCTCAACAGGAGCCACTAAACAAGGAACTGAACAAGCGACGGACGCTTGCAATCTCGGCACGGATAAAGAACCCAAAATGGCCTCGAGGCGGGAAATTCCCGGCGCACCGGCTGAGAGCAGCTCACAAAGCACAGCTACTCAAAATCAAGCATCAGGCCCGCGGAACACCCGCAGTATGTGATGGAACACCAGCGGCCAGGACAGCGACCCACTGCACAGGCATAGAGGCAAAATGGACACTCCCTCCAGGTACCACTGCTTTAAAGCCCACAGCCTTGCCAACCTCCTGCCACTTTTCCGGGCCGGAGGCCCACCTGGAACACAAACCAGGCTGCCGTCCATACACCCTAGGGAGCACCAGAGGCACGGAGACCCTGAGGGCACAGGATAGAGCCACTGGCAGTAGGCGTATCCATGGACATAGGGCCAGTGGCGTACATACCAGAGTCGCAGGGGACGCGGCTGCGACCGGGCCCGGCCCACCAGGGGGCCCGGCCGCCCCTGCGACCCGGTATGTACGCACTGGGCCAGCCTCTTCTCCTGGGGGGCCCAGGAGCCGGCCAGCTCCGGGCCCCCCGAGGCTGGCCCTGCTTACACCCGGCGGGCGGGCAGGCAGCCGGTGCGTGAGGGAGCACTCTCCACCGAGTGCTTCCTCTTCAGCTCCCTCGTGCACCACACTGATACGGAGCCGGAAGATGATGTCATTTTACGGCTCCGGTATCAATACGCGGCGCGCGAGGGAGCTGAAGAGGAAGCACTCAGGGGAGAGTGCTCCCTCGCGCGCCTGCCAGCCGGGTGACCGGCCCCCCAGGAGCCCAGCAGCACCACTGGACCCTAGGGAATCCCCTCAGCACTCCAAAAGGTAAGGAGGCTGGGGGGATTAAATAAAAAAAAAATGTGTTAGTGTGTGTGTGTGTTAGTGTTACTCTGAGTGTTAGTGTGTGTGTGTTAGTGTTACTGTGAGTGTTAGTGTATGTGTGTGTGTGTTAGTGTTACTGTGAGTGTTAGTGTTACTGTGAGTGTTAGTGTGTGTGTTAGTGTTACTGTGAGTGTTAGTGTGTGTGTTAGTGTTACGGTGTGTGTTACTGTTACTGTGAGTGTTAGTGTGTGTGTTAGTGTTACTGTGTGTTAGTGTTACTGTGAGTGTTAGTGTGTGTTAGTGTTACTGTGTGTGTTACTGTTACTGTGAGTGTTAGTGTGTGTGTTACTGTGTGTGTTAGTGTTAGTGTGTGTGTTAGTGTTAGTGTCAGTGAGTGTGTGTCTGCTAGTGAGTGTCAGTGAGTGTGCTACTGTGTGTGTCTGTTACTGAGTGTGTTTGTGTTAGTGAGTCTGTTTGATGTCTGTTAGTGAGTGTGTGTTTGTCAGTGAGAGTGTGTGTTTTGTAAGTGAGTGTGTATGTATGTCTGTCGCTGAGTGTGTCTCTGTCAGTAAATGTGTGTGTCTGTTAGCTAGTGTGTATGCGTCTGTTCGTGAGAGTGTGTGTGTCTTCAGCACTTACCTTTCTCCAGCGCCGGACTCCCTTGGCGCTGGGGATCCCTCCGCTTCTCAGCTCCGAATGCGCATGCACGGCAAGAGCCGTGCGCACATTCAAACCGCCCATAGGAAAGTATTACTCAATGCTTTCCTATGGATGTTCAGTGTCTTAGAATCGCGGAAGCTCCTCTAGCGGCTGTTAGTGAAACAGCCACTAGAGGCTGGATTAACCCTCAGTGAAACATAGCAGTTTCTCTGAAACTGCTATGCTTTTAGCTGCAGGGTTAAAACTAGAGGGACCTGACACCCAGACCACTTCATTGAGCTGATATGATCTGGGTGTCTGTAGTGGTCCTTTAACCCCTTAAGGACACATGACATGTGTGACATGTCATGATTCCCTTTTATTACAGAAGTTTGGTCCTTAAGGGGTTAAGTGTGTGTGCATCTGCATGCACTGGTGTACATACCGCAGTCGCAGGGGTCGCAACCCCTGCGACCAGGTGCCCACCGCCATGTGTTGCGGCCCCGGCCTGCACAGAGTAAGCATGCGGGGGGGGCCACGGATCAATTTTCGCACCGGGGCCCCATAGGTCATGTGTACGCCACTGCATAGGGCGCTAGCCCCCCTTCAAACCCGGAGCGATGGTTGCAGGAGACAGTGGCTGGAAGGCCCACTCCACTCGCAGAACACGCGTAGCAGCTGGCTGGAGGAGATACAGGACAGGCCTGTGAGGAACTACTATGCCCGTGCCTGGACTGTCAAGGGCGTTGGGTGAGGTGATCGCCAGGCACCCTGAGAGGCTCCGCGTTAAGCTCCTAACCCCAGTGTTTAAGGCAGAACCCCACTGATTTCCCTTATGTTTCCCTTGAGTCCCCATGTTGCTTCTCTCTACCCCCCTCTCTAGGTAGCATTGACACTAGCAATAGTTCCAAAGCGATGTTTTACTTTATGATGCCTTCGCTTGTTTTATTTCTCTTGAAACTCACACGGCAGCATAACAAGCATGACCTAACTATTACCATGTTTGAAAGATCGTGCATCTAGATGGATTGTTTTGCTTGTATGTTTTATATATAGGCAGGCATAATATCACTAAGGTAAAGCCTAGAGTTAACATGAATCCTGTCAGTTTTACTGCACTGCACCGGCTGCAGGATCTGCTAGAACCGCAAAAATATTCTTCATACCACAAACGCAGCCTTACTAGATATGTAGGGCAAGCAACAGTTATTTTACTAAACATGAGCCGTATAACCCAATGCCCCTACTACTTGTTTACATCACTGAGATTTATAATTCAATGTGTTATACAACTTGACTATAACTAAAATCTTGTGCTACTACTTTAACCCCTTCAGGACGGAGTCAATAGTGCACGTTCTGATCAAAACAAAACGTAAACAAAAACTGGAATTTGCGCTATGTGTCTGTTCACCCGTAGTTCCCCTCTTTCATATTATATGCACCCACACTTATTATATATCATTTTGTTCAGGAGAAACAGGGCTTTAATCTATCATTAACTATTCATATATGGAACATCATTTATTATGAATAAAAGTAAAAAAAATGTGAGAAAATAAGATTTTTTTTTAAATTTGCATTTCCGTCTGACATTTTAACTGTGAATGTCATAATACTGTTTACTGCAAAAAAAATGCACATATTTGTAATCAGCGATGTCTCACGAGTACAACAGTACCCCCCATTAACAGGTTTTATGTTGTTTTGGAAAGTTACAGGGTCAAATATAGAACATTACATTTTCAAATTGAAATTTGCCAGATTGGTAATGTTACCTTTGAGACGGTGTGGTAGCCCAGGAATGAGAATTACCCCCATAATGGCATACCATTTGAAAAAGTAGACAAGCCAAGGTATTGAAAGTGGGGTATGTTTAGTCTTTTTTAGTAGCCACTTAGTCACAAACACTGGCCAAAGTTAGCGTTCATATTTGTTTTTGTGTGAAAAAAGCAAAAAACAAATATTTGGCCAGTGTTTGTGACTAAGTGGCTACTAAGAAAGACTGGACATACCCCACTTGCAATACCTCGGGTTGTCTACTTTTGCAAATGGTATGCCATCATGGGGGTAATTCTCATTCCTGGGCTACCATACGCTCTCAAAGGCAACATAACCAATCTGGCAAATTTCAATGTGAAAAAAATGAAATGCAAGCCTTATATGTGACTCTCTAACGTTCCAAAACACCATAAAACCTGTACATGGGGGGTACTGTTATTCTCGGGAGACTTCACTAAACACAAATATTAGTGTTTTAAAACAGTAAAACATATTACAACAATAATATAGACCATAAAAGTGCAGTTCGCTTGTAAAAAATGCAAAAAACTTCACTTTTACTTAAAATATCATCGTTGTAATACAATTTACCAGTTTGAAACACGAATATTTGAGTTCAGCGAAGTCTCCCGGGTAAAACAGTACCCCCTATGTACAGGTTTTATGGTGTCTTGGAGAGTTACAGGGTCAAATATAGTGATTGCAAATTAAATTCTCTGCACTTTCTCCCTGTGTTGTCATGCATGTCAATCAAATTTTAATTAATCAAATCACATAATTACATTAAAAGATTATTTAAATATACATGTAGAATTTTAATATATATGCATTTATAGGTATTTAAATTCTACGTGTATACTGATGTAATCTTTTATGTAATTATATGTATTTATCTATATATATATATTTGCGGTTATTTGCATTTTATATATAGATAGATATATATAGAATGTCATTCTAAGTGTATTTTGTTACCGATATATATATATTAATAACAAAATACAGTTAGAATGAAATTACATATGCATATATAATTTATATTAAATTTTGTTTCAATATTTTATTTATTTATTTTATTATTTAATTTATTTATTATTTTAATTATACGTATTTATATATAATATATATATGTACATCTATTATATATATAATATATATACATATTATATATATGTAATGTCATTCTAAGTGTATTTTAATATTAATATATATACTTATATTAATATTAAAATACACTTTGTATGACGTTACATATATAAAATATGTATATATATTATATATATAATATATATACATATTATATATATATAAAAATGCATTTATTTTATTTTTACACATGTCTAATTATTTGTTTTAATTCTTCCCACCAGCAGGGGGACTGTCTGATATTTCAAACAGTCCCCCTGCTGGCATATCCACAGCCAGCTATAGGGGGCCATGTGATCGCTCTTTGAGAGCGATCACATGGCCCCCGGGGGCCTCATTTGCCGTGGGAGGGCTGCCTGGGCTGTGAGGCAGTCCTCCCGAAGCGGATCGCGGCGGAGGTAAGTATAACTTACCTCCTGGGGCTGCAAGCCGTTACGGCGTGCTATGCCGTCATAACGGCGTTAAAGCCCACTTAACCCGTGACGGCATAGCACGCCGTAACGGCGTTAAGGGGTTAAAAGCCACAAGAATGTTCAACAATGTTATCAATGTGTTTGCACAACCCGTTGTGGCTTTGTAAACTGTCTTGTTATCTCTTGCACAATGAAAAATAAAGAATTAAAAAAAAAAAAGTATTTTTACATATATAATATATGCATATATTATATATATAATATATATACATAGTAACAAAATACACTTAGAATGACATGCTATATATATATATATATATATATCTATATATAAAATGCAAATAACCGCAAATATATATATATAGATAAATACATGTAATTACATAAAAGATTACATTAGTATACACGTAGAATTTAAATACCTATAAATGCATATAAATTAAAATTCTACATGTATATTTAAATAATCTTTTAACATAATTATGTGATTTTATTCATTAAAATTTGATTGACATGCCTGACAACACAGGGAGAAAGTGCAGAGAATTTAATTCGCAAGCACTATATTAGACCCTGTAACTCTCCAAGACACCATAAAACGTGTACATAGGGGGTACTGTTTTACTTGGGAGACTTTGCTGAACTCAAATATCAGTGTTTCAAACTGGTAAATTGTATTACAACGATGATATTTTAAGTCAAATTGACGTTTTTTGCATTTTTTACAAACGAACGGCACTTTTATGGACTATATTATTGTTGTAATATGTTTTACTGTTTTAAAACACTAATATTTGTGTTTAGTGAATAACAGTACCTACCATGTACAGGTTTTATGGTGTTTTGGAAAGTTAGAGAGTCACATATAAGGCTTGCATTTCATTTTTTTGACATTGAAATTTGCCAGATTGGTTATGTTGCCTTTGAGAGCGTATCGTAGCCCAGGAATGAGAATTACCCCCATGATGGCATACCATTTGCAAAAGTAGATAACCCGAGGTATTGCAAGTGGGGTATGTCCAGTCTTTCTTAGTAGCCACTTAGTCACAAACACTGGCCAAATATTAGTTTTTTTCTTTTTTCACACAAAAACAAATATGAACGCTAACTTTGGCCAGTGTTTGTGACTAAGTGGCTACTAAAAAAGACTAAACATACCCCACTTTCAATACCTTGGCTTGTCTACTTTTTCAAATGGTATGCCATTATGGGGTAATTCTCATTCCTGGGCTACCACACCGTCTCAAAGGTAACATTACTAATCTGGCAAATTTCAATTTGAAAATGGAACGTTCTATATTTGACCCTGTAACTTTCCAAAACACCATAACACCTGTTAGTGGGGGGTACTGTTGTACTCGTGAGACATCGCTGATTACAAATATGTGCATTTTTTTGCAGGAAAACCTAACAGTATTATGACATTTACAGCTAAAATCTGAGGCGGAACTACACATTTAAAAAAAAATGTAAACTTTCTCACAGTTTTTATATTTTATTCATAATAAATTATGTTTCATATATAAACATTTGATATGAAATGAAATCCCTGTTTCTCCTGAACAAAATGATATATAATAAGTGTGGGTGCATATAATATGAAAGAGGGGAACTACGGGTGAACAGACATATAGCGCAAATTCCAGTTTTTGTTTACGTTTTGTTTTGATCAGAACGTGTACTATTGACTCCGTCCTGAAGGGGTTAATAGATTACTCCATGATTTGTTATCCTTAAAAGGAATTACCATATGTAAGGACACCAGATTAGGGCACTATCTACTAAACAGCTGAATGATCAAAATTAAGAAATGCACTTTTCTTAATGCTACTCTTTCAGTTGTTTAGTATATAACTGCCTACTTTGCTTTCCCTTTCAAAACGATTGCATTCAAAACAATTTGTTTTAATTAGTTCTAGTTCCATTGAATTCTAATTAATTTTCCATCCATTCTGTAATTTGGACACTTGCAAATTGCTGAATAAAATTTGATTTGTTTCAAAATCACTTGCACATGTCTAGTGGTGACTGGCCAACCCTTGATGTAAAAAGATTACAAAAAAAGCCCACAGTGATCAAGAAGACCACTATATAACTACTGGGAGGCTAAACCCCCACCTGACTTGCCATGGATGGGGGCTCCTTAGCTGCCTATACCCCATCCCTTGAGAAGTGGAATGGCGTATTAAATAATGGGAACAAGGAAGGACCTGTCTGTTTGGCTTTTATTTTTCACATGGCCAGTCATCACAAACTTAAGCCCCGTGCTGGCGAGGGAGTTTTCAACTGTGTGCCTGCTAACTAATAGTTAATGGTTAATGGGTGAGCTTACACTTTAGCGAAACATTTCCACACCAATAACAACTTTATCTCAATTACTTTATGTGGGCAGGTGTACCTGGGCATCATCTTACGTTCAGGGGTTAAACTGTGTTTGAATGGTTAAACCCAGAAGTTGGTCAGCCGACGACCGACATTAATATGTACTATTGCTCTCAATGGATTTCCAGTGATATACTGAGAATATCAGCCAAAGCAAACCTTCAGAATACTCATGTGCCATTGGTTTAACCCCTGAAAGTAGTAATGCACCAAGACACTCTGACCCCATAAGAACCTTCACAGAGGTAAAGTTGTTATGGGGATGGGAGTGTTCCTTTAATTACCCTTGTAGTTTTACCAAAACCTCCGTACATAGGGATTTGGGATAATGCACAGGTAAAAAAAAAAAAATTGGACTGTTTATGCATGTCTTCCCTTCCATCTGTCTGTCTGTCCTTCCACCTGTCTTCCCTTCCGTCCATTTATCTGTCTACCCTTCTGTCTGTCTGCCTGCCATTCTGTACGTCTGTCTGTCTGTCTGTCTGCTTTTCCATCCATATGTTTGTCTTTCTGCCTATCCGTCTGTCTATCCATCCAAGCATCCATCCATTCATCTATCCATCTCCTGTCTTGGTACACAGCCAATTAAGGATATGCTTGTCTACTCTTTTCCTGAGAGGTTGAGGTCACCTTGTACTACAGCAACAAAACACTAATTTTATTATGATAAATATTATAGGGAAAGACCTGGCACACCCTTATCCAAGAAACATAATGTCCCGTAGTGCATGGAACTTTTCCCACGGAGATCTAAGATGAAATAAACCTGAATGATGAATTCCACCTAAAACCTAATAATTTACTTATTATAGTTAATACTTTAAGCTCTTTGTTTTATGTAAAATGACAGTACAGTTTATCCTCCCTCTTGTTCCCGGGTGTTGCTGACAAAGAGGTACTCTAGCAAAGCGTTTGTGAATCTATGAATCCACAACTCGTACAGACAGCAGATGATATGTTAATATTTGTTTATTGTAATTAGATGGATTTAATTACGGCTGCTATTACTGCCAACTGCTAGGAACATCGAGCCAGAAGTGCAGCCCACACTGGGAGTTACATTCAAAGAATTCACAATTCAAAGATTTATTTATCTGTAACATATTGCTGCACATTGGCATTTTTAATATAAAAAAGTAGGTAGACAAAATAAACGAAAGCTATATTAAGATTTAGGTTAGGGTACAATGCTGTTCCTCTACAATTTATTAAGTGCAATTTATGACGTTTTTTTTATTCTGTCACCTTCATTCAATATTTCCATAATGAAATATATTAACGCGATCTTAACACGGTTTATTTACTTAAACTGGGAATGGTAGTGAATTGCAGACAAAATAAATGAAATGTCTAGGACAAAATAGCTGATCTGAACAAAAAGTGGAATTTAAGCAAAGTTACATTTCTGCAACTTTGTAGTTAAAGCTTTTCCAAAGTTGTTATGGTTTCTGGAGACAGGTTTACCGTTAAGTGTTAAGCTGTTCTCTAAAAAGATGTGTTGCCAAGCACCGTTCTCTTTCACTTGGGCTAATGCGCAAACTGTAATAGTGGTAAGTTACGTACCAGGAGTTATGGCCTTGGTCCACTTCTTTTTATTGTTTTCATTTCACGAATGATATTGCTAAAATTGCTGAAAACAACAGAATTGTAAGGTAGCACAAGTTGGACAAGATTTCATTTTTCTACGAATTGATGTGCAGATCTGTGTGATCTAAAATTAAGACGGGGAAAGGATGATTTCAGTTGTGAAAAAAAGGCTAGAAAAGTGCATTTGTAATATTTTACATTAGGATTAAAGTAATTTTAAAGGGAATATGATTAGAGTGCTGAGCAATGGCTTAATGCCTTCTTGAAACCTTGCCTTGCACAAGCACATATTTTGAATAGCTACTGAATAACTTTGTATGGGATTTTTAGTAAAGGTACACTCAAAGTACTATAACCACCACAGTGAGCTCTAATGATTACGGGTGCCTTTTCCCCCTACACCACATTGTTAGTAGTCAAATGTTCTGAACTTCGGTTAGCTCTCCTGAGCTAAACCCTGATGTGCAAGCCGAACTCGTTGGCTGAGAGTGTAATAGAATAATGGTTCGAATGATAATAGAATAATGTCCGATTTCCTGTCTGTTTGGTGAAAATTCACTTTAAATGTCTTGAAAACATTTAATTAAAAAGTGACCTTTAAACTGGGTGATGTTTTACAATGCTCTATACCTATAATCACAGAGCCAGTAATCAGAAGCCAAAAACTAAACAAAACAAAAAAATGCATTCTTAAAAAGGTTATGCAGGGTACAGCAGTGTAGCCCACAGTGTAGATCATGGGTGTCCAACCTTTTGGCTTTCCTGGGCCACATTGAGCGAAGAGGAATTGTCTTGGGCCATCCATCAAATATACAATATACTTAATGTATATACATAAAACTTTAAAAGTCCTCTTCTTTATTTTCAGTCGTTTAGTAGATAACTCCCTTATTTGTTATCCTTATGTGGGATTGCCATGTGTAAGGATACCAAATTAGGGAACTATCTACTAAACACATGTATATACATATGCACACATAACCACAGATCTACACACTGTGATTGTGTATGTATGTCTGTGATTGTGTATGTATGTGACTGTGTGTATTTCTCAGTGTGTACATCTGTGATTATGTGTGTGTGTGTGTATATGTGATTGTGTGTATAGGTCTGTGATTGTATGTGTGTGTGGGTCTGTGTGTGCGTGTATATATAATCACACACACATTCAATCACAGACTTATACACACAGTCACCTACATACACAATCACAGATATACACATTCACATACACACACAACCACAGACCCCCTCACTCACAACCACAGACACACACACACAATCACAGACCTACACATACATAATTACAGATATGCACAATCACACACATGAAATCACAGACACACACACACACAAATCCATCCATAAATACATACATAAAAATGACATTCACACGCATTTAGTAAATAAGAGGTCCACGCAGCCTCCCTACCTTCCTCTGGGAGGACTGGAGTGGATCCTCGGTCTCTGGTGGGCAGTGGTTGCTGCTGGACTGGGATCTCTGTGCTCCTCCTGCACAGGTCCCTCTCGCACCCAGTAGTGATGCCGAAGCCGGGATGATGTCATATCCCGGCTGCCGGCTCACAACAGGGCGCGCAGGTCCCTCTCACACCCAGTAGTGATGCCGAAGCCGGGATGATGTCATATCCCGTCTGCCGGCTCACAACAGGGCGCGCGAGGGAGCTGTGCAGGAGGAGCAGAGTGAGTAACTTGCTCCCGGCTTCCTTTGCCATCTGGCAACCAGGCCGCATTTCAAGCGGTTCTGGGCCACAGGTTGGACATGCCTGGTGTAGATTAAAGGGATATTATAGTGCCAGGAAGACAAAACTGTATTCCTGGCACCATCGCTCCCCCGGCCTCCACCCTCCCTTGTGCCCCCCCTTGGTTGATAAAGTGTTAAAACTTTATAAACTTACCTTTTCCCAGCACCGATGTCCCTGGGCGCTGGGCCAATGCTCCGCCCCCTCCAACATCCTACGAAGAGTGGGCTCTAAAGCGCATGTGGGCGCATTAGACCTCCCCATACGAATCCATTGAATCAATGCTTTCCAATGGGGAAAATTCTGACACTGGATGCAGTCCGTGAGGATGTCCAGTATCAGATACGGGACCAAAGGTCCATTCCAGTTCAGGAAGCCCTGGAGGCAGACTTAGAGCTGAAATTTAAAAAATGCAGTTTCTATTGAACTGTATTCTTTAACATTGCAGCACTACATGGAAAAGGGACATTGCACCAAGACCACTTCAATGAAATATAAATTAATTTTTTTTCAAAATAATAAAAATAAATAATATAATTTTATTATAACTTTTTTATATTAATATATATATATATATATATATATATACATTTATATCAAAATACACTAACAAATCTATATATCTATGTATATATAAAAAAATAAAAAACACAAAATATACATATGTCCATATACATAATTACATAAATAATTTCATAAATATACCATGTATCTATATATATTTAAATTCTACGTGCATATTTATTTAATGTTTTTACATAATTAAGTAATTTTATTGATTGCAATTTGGGGGACCTGCCTGACAACCCAGGCCAAAAGTCCAGTATTTTTTTTTGCTAGCACTATATTTAACCCTATAACTTTCCAAGACACCCTAAAACCTGTACATGGGGGGTACTGTTTTACTCGGTAGACTTCGCTGAACACAATTATTAGTGTTTCAAAACAGTAAAACATATCACAGCGATGATATTGTCAGGGAAAGTGATTTTTTTTTGCATTTTTCGCACCCAAACGGCACTTTCACTGATGATATAATTGTTGTGATACATTTTACTGTTTTGAAAAACTAATATTTGTGTTCAGCAAAGTCTCCTGAGTGATAATGTACCCCCATGTACAGGTTTTATAGTGGTTTTGAAAGATACAGGGTCTAATATAAGGCCATTTTATCCCCTTTGAAATTTGCCAGATTGGTTATGTTGCCTTTGAGAGCCCAGTAATGACAGTATGACAGCCCAGTAATGAGAATTACCCCATGATGGCATACAATTTGCAAAAGAAGACAACCCGAGGTATTGCAAATGGGGTATGTCCAGTCTTTTTTAGTAGCCACTGGCCAAAGTTAAAATTCATAATTGTTTTTGCATTTTTAACACACAAACAAATATAAATGCTAACTTTGACCAGTATTTGTGACTAAGTGGCTACTAAAAAAGACTGGACATACCCCATATTGAATACCCTGGGTTGTCTACTTTTCAAAAATATATGGTTTGATGGGGGTAAATTACATTGGACGGCTTCAAAAATGTCCCAAATAGGACATGGGTGCATGACGCCAAGTTGTGAAAGTTCCAAGTTGGAAAACTGGAATGCGTACGCTCCAAATAAGGTCTTTCAGCCCCCAGAGAACCTGACACACCTGTATATGCATGGTATCACTGTACTCAGGAGATGTTGCTGAACACATATTGGGGTGTTCTTTGGCAGTACCCCTTAAAGTTCTCAGTATATGTATTCTTAAATTGCTACGTGTGTCAAAAAAAATCAACAATGATTATTATTATTTTATTTAATTTGGCATAGATTGGTGGTAAAATGGTTGCATGAAAAGAGTCATAATACCCCAAGTTAAATACCTTAGGTAGTCTTCTTTTAAAAAATATATACATGTGAAGGGTTATTCATGGGTTCCTGACAGATAGTGTTACAATGTAACTTGTGTTGATTTTGGAAAGAAAAATGGTTTGGAAATAGCAAAGTAGTACTTGTACTTATTGCCCTATAACTTTCCAAAAAAAGCTAAGAACATGTTAACATTGGGAATTTCTAAACTCAGGACAAAATGTAGAAACTATTTAGCATGGGTGTTTTTTTTTGGCGGTTGTAGATGCGTAACAGATTTCGGGGGTCAAAGTTAGAATTTTTATTTTTTTTTAAATTTGTTCATCATATTTTATAATTTTGTTTATAGTAAATTATATGATATGATGAAAATAATGGTCTCTTTAGAAGGACCATTTAATGGCGAGAAGAACGGTATATAATATGTGTGGCTACAGTAAATGAGTAGGAGGAAAATTACAGCTAAACACAAACACCGCAGAAATGTAAAAAACAGCCCTGGTCCCAAACGGTAAAAAAAATTGAAAAGCAATCTGATCACTAAGGGGTTAATTAACACTTATTTTGCTGTAACGAAATCATAATTGATTAGGTACATTTAACATTTTCCTTTTTAGGTGATTTAAATGTAAGCCTTCACTGAGGTTTGAATGTAAAGAATTCTCAATCAGTCTTGGATCAATGCTAGAATTTAGTCAGCTTGAATATTTGAAATAGAACACAATGTTATCAATACAATTACTAGCAATTTGTCTAGCACAACGTTACATGTAGGATACATTTTGCATACAGTGCTACTGTGTCGTTTTTGCTTGATAAGTCGAATTTAAAATGATAGAGTAAATCTTACAGACCAACAACATTTTAGTAAACCGCAATTACTCGTATTTACCTAGCATTTATTGTGACAGCATGTTTATTAGTCTGGGTGTAAAATATAATTGTGAAACAATAGGATGGGTTCTCAGCAAAAGGGAAGGCGTTAACTAGCTGGTCCGATGAGTGTTAATTGCTGGTTTATTTGGGACCCAGCCCAGATATTGCAATCTATTTCTCAGGGGAAATTTGCTAAATTTAAGGTGTAGCCTCTGTCTTGACTTCTAGTGACTTTATATTAACTCTTAACCCTATTTGTGTCCTGTAGTTAGGCAATGCAGTGCAAATGACAGTATTGAGCTTTGAAAGGAAAATATGGAACATTACTTTTATTTTATATACTATATAAATACTATATAAATACTGTTACATAAATACTATATATATATAGTCAATACATTGTTAAACACAGATCTGCACACCTGTCAAGCCATATGACTTGCTTTTCACACATACATCTCAGATTTGCAGTGATGTTACTACTGCAAGGGATTGTGGGTGGGCATATGCAAATTATATGCAAATTTGTATTTTGAATGTCCACTGAATATTCTCTATATCCATTGACTTCAGGTGGAAGGGGGTTTCAATCACTTTTTCCCCACCATAACTTTCTAGGTTTGTGCTCCTATATATACAGTGCCTTGCAAAAGTATTCGCCCCCTTGACTTTTTTTTTTTTTTACCTATTTTGTTACATTACAGCCTTAAATTCATTGTTTTATTAATCTGAATTTTCTGTGATTAATCAGAACACAATAATCTAAGTAGGTGAAGTGAAATGAGAAAAATATATACATAAAACTATTTTTTAGAAATAGAAAACAGAAAATTGGCGTGTGCGTATGTATTCACCCCCTTTGTTATAAAGCCCATAAAAAGCTCTGGTGCAACCAATTACCTACAGAGGTCACATAATTAGTGAAATGATGTCCACCTGTGTGCAATCTAAGTGTCACATGATCTGTCATTACATATACACACCTTTTTTGAAAGGCCCCAGAGGCTGCAACACCTAAGCAAGAGGCACCACTAACCAAACACTGCCATGAAGACCAAGGAACTCTCCAAACAAGTAAGGGACAATGTTGTTGAGAAGTACAAGTCAGGGTTAGGTTATAAAAAAAATATCCAAATCTTTGATGATCCCCAGGAGCACCATATAATCTATCATAACCAAATGGAAAGAACATGGCACAACAGCAAACCTGCCAAGAGACAGTCGCCCACCAAAACTCACGGACCGGGCAAGGAGGGCATTAATCAGAGAGGCAGCACAGATACCTAAGGTAACCCTGGAGGAGCTGCAGAGTTCCACAGCAAAGACTGGAGTATCTGTACATAGGACAACAATAAGCCGTACTCTCCATAGAGTTGGGCTTTATGGCAGAGTGGCCAGAAGACAACCATTACTTTCAGCAAAAAACAAAATGGCACGTTTTGAGTTTGCGAAAAGGCATGTGGGAGACTCCCATAATGTATGGAGGAAGGTGCTCTGGTCTGATGAGACTAAAATTTAACTTTTCGGCCATCAAAGAAAATGCTATGTCTGGCGCAAACCCAACACATCACATCACCCAAAGAACACCATCCCTACAGTGAAACATGGTTGTGGCAGCATCATGCTGTGGGGATGTATTTCAGCAGCCAGGACTGGGAAACTGGTCAGAGTTGAGGGAAAGATGGATGGTGCTAAATACAGGGATATTCTTGAGCAAAACCTGTACCACTCTGTGTGTGATTGGAGGCTAGGACGGAGGTTCACCTTCCAGCAGGACAATGGCCCCAAACACACTGCTAAAGCAACACTTGAGTGGTTTAAGGGGAAACATGTAAATTTGTTGGAATGGCCTAGTCAAAGCCCAGACCTCAATCAGATAGAAAATCTGTGGTCAGACTTAAAGATTGCTGTTCACAAGCGCAAACCATCCAACTTGAAGGAGCTGGAGCAGTTTTGCAAGGAGGAATGGGCAAAAATCCCAGTGGTAAGATGTGGCAAGCTCATAGAGACTTATCCAAAGTTACTTGGAGCTGTGATTGCCGCAAAAGGTGGCTCTACAATGTATTGACTTTAGGGGGGTGAATAGTTACGCACATTTACTTTTTCTGTTATTTTGTCCTATTTGTTGTTTGCTTCAAAATAATAATAAAAAAAATAAAAAATCTTCAAAGTTGTGGGCATGTTCTGTAAATTAAATGTAAATTAAATGAAAAATGCCAAGGGGGTGAATACTTTTGCAAGGCACTGTATATAGGAACAGCTAATATACTGCACAGAACCCTCAGACTCCCAGGCCTTCTGGAATAAGGGATACACAAAATACCACCCAGAGTAAGAAACATATACAGTTGCAAGAAAAAGTATGTGAACCCTTTGAAATGATATGGATTTCTGCACAAATTGGTCATAAAATGTGATCTGATCATCATCTAAGTCACAACAATAGACAATCACAGTCTGCTTAAACTAATAACACACAAAGAATGAAATGTTGCCATGTTTTTATTGAACACACCATGTAAACATTCACAGTGCAGGTGGAAAAGTATGTAAACCCTTGGATTTAATAACTGGTTGAACCTCCTTTGGCAGTACTTTTGAACATGGGTTATCACAGGGCCCATAGTCCCAGGGTAGGAGGCAGGCATGCAGGCCCCTCCAAAAACCAGTGGCGAAGTTTAGTTCGTCACACCCTCCATGTGTCTCATTCTCCCAAAGCTACCCCATGTGTCTCATTCTCTCCAGCCTCTCTATGTGTCACATCCTCCCTCCAGCCTCTCCATGTGTCTCATTCTCCCTCCCAGCCTTTCTATGTATCTCATTCTCCCCCCAGCCCCTACATGTGTCTAAATTCCCCCCAGCACCTCCAGGTGTCTTATTCTCCCCCATCCCCTCCATGTGTCTCATTCTCCCCCCCAGCCTCTCTATGTGTCTCATTCTCCCCCCAGCCTCTCCATGTGTCTTATTCTCCACCCCAGCTGCTCTGTGTTTCTCATTCTCTCCCTGAGCCCCTCTAAATGTCTCATTCTCCATATGTCTTATTTTCCCTTCCCCAGTCCCTCCATGTGTCTCATTGTTCCCCCAGCCACTCTATATGTCTCATTATCCTCCAGCTGTCTTTCTAAGGCCCTATACTGACTGATGGTACCAGGCTTAGGATCACTCAAGAAGACTGTCCTCTGGATTGTTTGCTTTGGGGAACTTCCACATGGCTATATTTGTGATACCACACTACTGAAGCATAGAAAAATTGCACAGTCCCACCAATCCTGGCAAAACAGAAGCGCAATGTTTCATGGCAACTACACAAGGTGCAAAAGTATGCCACCACTGTACACTTCGGTGACTGTTGTAAAAGCATTAATTTGGGCTAATGTTTTAGTGTTGGGTTCAAGGCAAGCTTGTGTAGACTCATGCAGAGTGTATGAAGCCTGAATTGTAGGACCTTTTGCCCTGCATTAAAAATGGCTTGCCGTTTTTTCTTGGTTACAAAATAGACACCGCATTGATCACGACTATGTTCTTTTGCAATCGTTGGATCAAAGCAACATTCTAAGCACTGAGATACCGACATTGTCAAAACGCAAATGTATTCTTAGACGACAGTGATTGCAGCATCGTCAAATGACTCCTACCCGAGCTGTAGCTTTATGTCTTGCATTGTTATCTGTGTTATTTTTGTAAACATTGATCCTTTGTTTGACTACTATCCATATAAGATGTTAAAGACTGTAAAACAAAATACTAACGATGGCTTTGCTTGAAACTAAGGTTTCCAATTCACGTATCGACCCATCAGGCCTTGCAGTCATGACATTGCTTATATTAGCTAAATTAAGAAGCTCAGTATGAATATAATGCTTATCTCTCATATACTAGCCATATAAGTTCTTAATCCACAATCACAACATCATGTCCTTTTATAACGCTAAACACATCACACTTTTGATGTCTAGGGAGTAGAGATTACATTTTTTTTTCCGTCACATTTTCTCCCTGTGAATATCCTTGGTGCAGCATCTAGTCCATGTGGTGAGCATGGAGCCAAATTTTTTAGGTGCGATACTGAGCTATTTTTATGACTGGAGATTGAATTCCAAATATAGGCCCCTCTGTAACAATGTGGAAATTTTTCTCTAATGAGAAACATATGTTTTTCAGTTTTAAGTCAATAATAATAACACAAACGCAGCAGGAGACGTGTATGTGCCAGCAATTTAATAGCAGCTTTCTAGGCAAAGAGCTTAGGCTGAGCAGTTTGTTCAGTGCTTTAGGCAGCCAAATACATTCCATCTCATTCTCAATAACAAACTATTTCCAGAAGTCCGTAACCCCTTAGTGACCAGGCCATTTTTCAATTTTATTCCCGTTAAGGACCAGGGCTCTTTTTACATTTCTGCAGTGTTTGTGTTTAGATGTAATTTGCCTCTTACACATTTACTGTACCCATACATATTATATACCATTTTTCTCGCTATTAAATGTTCGTTCTAAAGATACCATTATTTTCATCATATCATATAATTTACTAGAATAAAAAAAGTAAAATATGATGAAAAAAACACAGCTGGCCATCATGCACCCATGTCCCAGTTGGAACATGTCTGAAGCCGGCCAATGTAATTCACCTCCGTCAAACTGTATGTTTTTGAAAAGTACACACCCTACGGCATTTCACATGGTGGCATTTCCACACTTTACATGCACTATTTCTACCACCAGTCTCTGTCAAACGTTTTTGTGGTGTTATTTTTCACTCACACACTTTGGGCATAGATTCTAAGCTCCTGTTAGGTGTTACTGCCAAAGGATACCCCAATATGTACTCGGCATCATCTCCCAAGTACAGCGATAACACCCATGCATACGTTTGTCGGGTTCACTCGGGGGTGCAAAGCAAAATGTCTGATATGCGTTTTTCAAATTTTACATATCTTGTTTGCCTATCTTCCTTTTGGGGGCCTTATCAGATATCCCAATGTATTTTCTTGCCGTGAGCGTGCATATATTTGAAAAGTGGACACCCCACAGTAGTTGAAGAACGTGTGTGGAGGTAACTGTTCAATCCTCAATTTTACACACGCACACCGCTTTTTGACTGTGATTTAGGAGAGTCCGTTGTTGGTTATTGCAAAAAAACACCCCGGTTGTTTTCTGCAAGGCCTCCTTAGGACACCCATGCCCCCCCCCCCCATGCATAGGTCTGCCAGGATTTTGGGAAGGTACGGTTACAATTGTGTGACTTGCAATTTGAGTTGAAATTGAGAGTATTTCTTCTGATAGGCCTATCTTTAGCTTGGGGCTTATCACATACCCCAGTTTTATATATCGCCACGAAAGGGTACATACTTGAAACGTAGACACCCCAAGGTATTGCATGTGGAGTGCTTTGATGCAACTTTTTTTTAGCCAGACAAAAAATAAAAAAAAGTTGAAGAACGTGTGTGGAGGTAACTGTTCAATCCTCAATTTTACACACGCACACCGCTTTTTGACTGTGATTTAGGAGAGCCCATTGTTGGTTATTGCAAGAAAACACACCGGGTTGTTTTCAACAAGGCCTCCTTAGGACACCCATGCCCCCCCCATGCATAGGTTTGCCAGGATTTTGGGAAGGTACGGTTACAATTTTATGACTTGCAATTTGAGTTGAAATTGAGAGTATTTCTTCTGATAGGCCTATCTTTAGCTTGGGGCTTATCACATACCCCAGTTTTATATATCGCCACGAAAGCGTACATACTTGAAACGTAGACACCCCAAGGTATTGCATGTGGAGTGCTTTGATGCAACTTTTTTTTAGCCAGACAAAAAATAAAAAAAAGTTGAAGAACGTGTGTGGAGGTAACTGTTCAATCCTCAATTTTACACACGTACACCACTTTTTGACTGTGATTTAGGAGAGCCCGTTGTTGGTTATTGCAAGAAAATACCCCGGGTTGTTTTCTGCAAGGCCTCCTAAGGACACCTCTGCCCCCCATTCATGGGGTAAATGTAACAAACCCCCCCCTCCCAAAAAAAAAAAGACACCAAAAAAAAAAACTGAATGGCAAATGTTAAAAAATAAATTAAAACTGGACCAGCGTGTGGTATCGTTTGAAGCAGTCACCAATGCAGAGTCCAGGGCAATCAGGACAGTAATATACACTATCTTTTCTCTGCCCCCACTAGGAACAGACCCTGCATCTTTTTGGGGGATTCTGCTTTGCCGCAGTAGGGGGAATTTTAAAAATAAAATGTGTAGCCCCAACTCTGCTCTCTCCCATCACCGCCCGGGGAGCAGGTGCATCACAGTACAAAATCCCCGAAATGATCTGGAGCTGAAACTGTAAAAATCTCAGTTGCGTCCCGGGGTTTGTTTTTTGAACAACAAGAAAGCGTTGTGGGTTGCAATCTGCATTAGGTAGATTGCAACCTTTTTGTACCAGGCCCTTGTCTTTCGTATAATTAGGTAGGGCTGCAGCAGCTGATCTGCCAGATCAACCCCACCCATATGACGGTTATAGGCCTTGATGCACACTGGCTTCCTCGTTCTCTCAGCTCTGCCACGTACAGGGACCTCCACAGTCCCCTCAGTGTGGATGGTGGTAAGAAGGTACACATCCTTCTTGTCTCTGTACTTAACTGCCAACAGCTCCTCTTGGCGCAGAGCTGAGGCCTCCCCCCCTTCGTAGCCGGGTGCGTGCAAGTTATCCTGGGAAACCTGTGCTGTTCTTTTTAATTGTGCCGCAAGCTACTGTATCAAAACAGTACAGTAGCTTGAACAAAGAGACACTTGTATAAAAATTGTCAGTATACAAGTGGTACCCTTTGCTCATCAGGGGGAATATCAGGTCCCAGACAATCTTGCCACTGGTTCCCATATGTTCTGGGCAACTTGGAGGGTCAAGGTGGCTATCCTTTCCCTCGTACACCCGGAAGGCCTGAGTATACCCAGTCTCGCTATCACAGAGCTTATACATCTTTACACCATACCTGGAGCACTTGGAAGGAACATACTGCTTGAATCCCAGCCTTCCCTAATACTTCATCAGGGATTCATCCACGCATATATATCTTCCAGGTGTATAAGCCTCTGCAAACCTGGAAACAAAGTGGGTAATCAGGGGGCGGATTTTATACAGCCTTTCAAACTGGGGATGCTCCCTAGGGGGACACAGGCTGTTGTCGCTGAAGTGCATGAAATGCAGAATCATTTCATACCTCTTCCTCGACATACACTGGGAGTAAATGGGGGTAGAGCAGATGGGGCTACTGCTCCAGTAGGAGCAGATGGAGGGCTTCTTTATGTTTATTATTATTATTATTATTGCCATTTATATAGCGCCAACAGATTCTGTAGCCCATCAGCATAGTCAATGCCCAGAATCTTTTAAATTCTGGCTCATCGATGGGGGCCCATTGCTGCTTTGCCAAAAAAAAGAGTCCGGATTTGTAGCTCGGAATTGATGGGCATATAAATTAGTTTGGGCGACAATGTTCCCCAATACATCATCGCCCAGAAACACCTCCATAAACTGCTGAGGGCTAAATCCTGTGACATCCAAATTAATGCTAGGATTTGCAGTAAAGGATGGGGTGTCTGGCCTCTGGCGATGAGGCACTACCCACTCCTCGGCAGTTCTGCCAGCTGGAGCACCACGTCTCCTTCTGGCAGGGGGACTAGCAGGAACAGATACAACATCACCAGATACATCACTAGCAGTAGACACTGTATCTAGTGATGATGTATCTGAGCACCTGGCAGGGTAAAAATCAGGGTCAGAGTCTGACATAGACGCGTCAGACTCTAGCGCAAGGGTGGCATATGACTGCTCAGCGCGGGTTGACTTCCATGACCCATGTGACATGATCACAATCACTTTAATTAGTGACCTGTCACAAAAAAAAATTAACCCCTGAAAAAATGAACAGACAGCAACATAAGTGCTGCTGTGCAAGAGCCTGTGATCTGTATAGTGATCACTGGCAGGACAGGGGTTAATCGTTCTGAAAAGAGCTTTTGGGTCTCAAACAAGAAAAAAAATCACAAAAAATGAACCCCTAAAAAAAAAGGCACAAACAGCAGAAAAGTGCTGCTGTGCAAGAGCGAGTGATTATAGTGATCACTGGCAAGACAGGGGTTAATGGCTCTGAAAAGAGCCTTTGGGTCTCAAAATTTTACAAATCCCTACCTATAAATACCTAAATCTCTCTAGCTAAACCACAGATCTCTCTCACTCTCTCACTAAAACACAAGTGAAGAGAGGGAGGCAGATCCACACTTATCAGAGAAATGGGGAACACACTTGGGATGAAATTGCTAATGGGGCAAGCTGTGATTGGATGACCCCAGCCTGCCCCTTATGATGCGGCATGCTAGGGACGCCCCCAGAAGCCCCATGATTCACTGCCTTTAGAAAAAAAGGGGGGGGGGGGAGAGTTAATATTGATCATTTTATTTATTTTATATTTATTTTTTTATATATATTATTATATATGCACTGAGTGCCAGGACCCCTCAAGGCACTCAGCACATGCAGAGCATCACTGCTATACTATCAGAGCTTCCAGAGCTCAAAATAGGTGCAGACGTACCAGGTACGTCCAAGGTCATTATAGACCGTTTTCTGCCAGACGTACCTGATACGTCCGCGGTCGGGAAGGGGTTAAACAGGGATAAAAAAAAAATTATTGATGTATTTCTTACATGATTCCTTCAATTAACCCCTTTATTCTGCTGTAACCTCAGGTAAGCTTCATATATATTACCTTAACATCTACATTAAGGAACACTCTAGGTACCATAACAACTACATCATGCCATAAGGTTCAGGGTGCTTTCTTACCCATAGGGGTTAAACCTATTTTGAGGTATGTACCTTTCTTTATTAATGGGGAGCTACTGATTGACTTTCAGTCTCAGCTGACAACTCTAAGATAATCAGCGGCCCTGAGGCAGCGGTCTGTACTTCCTTGTATCTGAACGTCATACAGCAGATATTAATGGGAAAAGCAAGAGTGCTGGAGAGCCAACTTCGAGTAAAGTTTTCCTTACGGGTAAGGAAGTGCAATGGACCTCCTAGCGAAATAACAGCTTAATTTTGATGAAGTTGTTATGGTGCTTAGAATGTTACTTGTAATTTTTTAAACATTTGGATGGCCTAGTCAGGCATATAAAATGATTCAACATCAAAGGCATAGATTAAAAGATTTTTTTTAAAATTAAATGAAATTCTTTGCCATTTGGCTGGCATAATGGGCATGTAAAATTGATAGGATCATACGCTCAACTAAGTATTCATGGCAACTGTAAAAGATTACCCATTTTCAGTTCGTGGTTGCTACTTCAAAGCACAGCAAAACAAAATGTATGTAAAAAAATTGGTATTGACTGTCAATCTGGATTTTTATAGTAATTATTGAAGCTGTTGGAAAAGCTTGTTTTGAGTATCTTGGAGTGCAGACTGCAGTCAACTCGTTCATTTGTCATTTGAGGTCAATAAAATGAATACTATTGAGTTGGGAAACACAATAATCCATCACTTGAAAACTCTTGTAGCTGTCACATTATTGCTTTAGAAATTGAATGGCATACAATAAGCAATGCTGTTACTGAGACCTTTTCATGCATAGTTTAACTTGCTCTTTGTTCCTGATGATGTTCTCTACATACCATTTTTTGTGCTTTCCGACGATCCACTATTTACATGAAATAGTCGATTCACAAACCAGTTACCATAACTTAACAATTCCTTTGTGTACTTTCGGTAAGGCCTTTGACACGATGAATAAATACTAATTTTCTGATCTATTTTGTTGTGAATGTGTGGGAAACAGAAAATATTTGTAGCCGTCTTGACCCTTTTCTTCCATATACTCATGAAATATAGAAATTGCATAATATTAGGAATGACACAATGCGTGCATAGTTCTAACTTTCTAACTGTTACGCCCTGGGAATGTAAAGGCCATTGTGAAATGACCCTGCTAATATTTGGTGATAATTCAACTCTTTATTAATCTTCCAGTTTTAGAGAAACAATGAAACATTTATATTAGATGCAATGTTTCTTTACGATAAGAATGCCTAACCCACTGCATTCTAATCTACTCATGTAAAAAGCTAATTACTGTCAAATTTTTTACTTGAATCATCATTATTATTCCAAGCCTTGTCTTCTCTGTGAATGGTGCTCAAGTTTGGAGTGATACATAGATACAATTATATGTTTCGGGGATAAAGTCCAACAGGGACAAAACCTGAAAAACTTCTCACGTCAGATAACCTGCCAGTTTGGCTACTTTGGCTTTAAATTTGAAACTGACTTTAGATTGATTTTGAATTCCTTTCAATTCTCACAAATCTTCACAGAGAGTAACTTGGGTGCTCTCATAACAAAGCTTAAAAAACCATCGCCTCTGGAGTTCGGTTCCCAAAGGGGGCAGGGAAAAGGAGATTTTTGAATGGTGCCTCCATCCTCTTCCATCTGATTTTTTTCAGCTACTGGAGCCAGGATACGACATCAGGGCTGGACACTCGCACATGCACGGGAGTACAGCATTAAGATCTATGGGGGATACTGCCAGACCATTAGAAAGAGCTTTTTTCCCCTGCAGCGATAGATCTGTCTTTTTTTGTCAAGCTTATCAACTATAGAAAAAACACTGAGAAAAAAGTATGGTTTTAGATTTTCAGTAAAATTCCAATACAGTCAATCTGAGTAGTTCCTAAAGATACAATCTTTATGAAATACTAGTTTTTATATTGGGGCCACTTTAATGCAGAAAGAAAAGAGGCAGGGAGCAGCGCCTGGCGGTCCCAAGGTTAGAAGTCAAACCATTAGATCCCTAGATATCGTGGAACTACATCTCCCATGATGCTTTGTAATTATAAAGGCATGCAAAGCATCAAAGAAGTTGTAGTTCTACCAGATCTGGGGATCTACCTATCAGGCAGCCCTGGTGTAGATAATCCCTATGACAGGCACAGGCACAATCACAGGGATCTAAAGCCATGGTTGAAAGTTGATGCTGGCATGTTTCAGTGGATGCTAAGATCAGCTGTCACAGGGCCATTAATGGCTTTCGAAATTGTGAGGCAATGTGGTAATAATCAATTAGTGCTGTCCCTGGCCAGGCAATCATAGTGACATCCAATCAAAAAGCGTGTGTGATATACATGACAAGACATAGTTTGCAAATAATGGTTTGTCAAATTCCCTCTCCTTCTTCTCTGCCATCACTTTGATTGTTTGACAGAGGAAAGTAAAAGGTTTGGTTTGGTTGCCAGAATGTCCCCAATTCTATATTTTGCTGCTGTTTAAAAGTTCATTTTTTTTATTTTTCTTTGATTTACTATACAGTGATAACCTGCAGCTAGGTAGTATTTGTTTTGTTGAACCCTAAGTGGTTCTTTTTTTCCCATAGTTAAAAATATTTAGTTAATTGGTGGTAGGTTGGTTAGTTGGGTGGTAAGCTCAGGTTTTATTTAGTTAGGGGTGGAAAAAATAAAAAAGTGTCTGTATGGGATTTTTTTTTATTTTTTCTGTTAAATGTGTTTAATAAGTTAATTTGTGTGTTATTATGGGAATTTGATTTGAAGTTTAAGGTTTTAGCTATCAACCCCATTGCCTTCTTTTTTGCCTGGAGATTGTGGTCTGTGGACAATACAACACCATCTTAGGGGGCTCACAAATCTACTTACTGACAGCTAATTATGGCAACCTCAGCGTTCACCAGGAGGAGCTACAGCCAGTTATGTGTAGGGGCAAACTTATTGTTAACCAGTAACCACCATCCATGATGAGAGCCTACTGGGGGAGAAGGGAGAGACACTGAGACTTCAGTCCCACCTTCACCTTCCAGAAGATGCAGCTCTTCAGAGCGTTGCTGTGGTTACTCAATAAGTGTTGGTACTCACCAGAGGAGTTTACACAGTTTGCACCCGGCAGCAGGGCAGAATAGAGTTTATTACCACTGGACCACAAGGGAAAGGCATGCTCCCTCCCCCTCCCTTCAGACATAATAATATTTTTAATAATTAAATTTAGAAAAAACATGACTTTGTTCCACTCTCACTTTCTCACACAATACAACCCCTATCCCATCCCACACTTACACATTCACTCACACAAACACACACACAGGACCGGTGCTAGGATTTTTAGTTACACAGGCGAAGATGCATTTTGGTGCCCCCCACCCTCGTTTAAAATAAGGTTCATACAAACACAGAAATAATCATACAGAGACATACAGACACAGACAGAGACATACATGCATACAGAGACATGCAGGCATATAAAGACATACATACAGAGGCATACCGTCATACAGACACATACATACATACATAGACATACAGAAACATACATACAGAGACATCCAGGCATACAGACACATACATACAGGCATACAAAGACATACACGCATACAGAGACATACCGTCATACAGACACATACATATATACAGGTATACAGAGACATACAGGCATACAGACACATACGTACAAAGACATACAGGCATACAGACACATACATTTGTACATACAGAGACATACAGGCATACGGACACATATATTTGTACATACAGAGACATACAGGCATACAGAAACATACAGACACATACATTTTGTACAGAAATACAGGCATACAGAGACCTACATACATACATACATACAGAGACATACATACATACATAGACATACATAGACATACACAATTACATACTTACATCAGTTCAATCTTGTCCCCTGGATGCATGCTGTCTGGCTCCTTGGAGTCCTGTCCTGCAGCCCAGCCCCATCACAGGGCGCCAGCCACGCTGTGTGGTACACAGGGAGCAGGGATATGATGTCATTCATATCCTTGCCCCCTCCACACAGCCTGCGGCAGACACCAGGGTAGGTGCAGTGGCGTACACATGACCCATGGGGCCCCAGTGCGCAAATTGATCCGTGCCCCCCCCCCCTCTCGCGCTTACTCTGCGCGGGCCGGGGCCGCAACACATGGCGGCGGGCACCTGGTCGCAGGGGTTGCAGGGCTGTGACCCCTGCGACCGTGGTATGTACGCCAGTGCATGCAGATGCACACACACTTAAAGGACCACTACAGACACCCAGATCACATCAGCTCAATGAAGTGGTCTGGGTGTCAGGTCCCTCTAGTTTTAACCCTGCAGCTGAAAACATAGCAGTTTCAGAGAAACTGCTATGTTTCACCGAGGGTTAATTCAGCCTCTAGTGGATGTCTCACTGACAGCCTCTAGAGGAGCTTCCGCTATTCTAAAACACTGAACGTCCATAGGAAAGCATTGAGTAATGCTTTCCTATGGGCGGTTTGAATGCGTGCGCGGCAAGAGCATTCGGAGCTGAGAGGCGGAGGAATCCCCAGCACCAAGGGAGAAAGGTAAGTGCTGAAGACACACACACACACTCTCACGAACAGATGCATACACACCAGCTAACGGACACACATTTACTGACAGACACACTCAGCGACAGACATACATACACACTCACTTACAAACACACACTCACTAACAGACAAACAGACTCACTAATACACACACAAACACACTCAGTAAGAGACTCACTAGCAGACACACTCACTGACACACACTGACACTCACTAGCAGACACACTGACACTCACTAGCAGACACACTGACACTCACTAGCAGACACACACACTGACACTAGCAGACACACACACTGACACTAGCAGACACACTCACTGACACTCACTAGCAGACACTCACTAGCAGACACACTCACTGACACTCACTAGCAGACACACACAATGACGCTCACTAGCAGACACACTCACTGACGCTCACTAGCAGACACACTCACTGACGCTCACTAGCAGACACACTCACTGACGCTCACTAGCAGACACACTCACTGACGCTCACTAGCAGACACACTCACTGACGCTCACTAGCAGACACACTCACTGACGCTCACTAGCAGACACACTCACTGACACTCACTAGCAGACACACACAATGACGCTCACTAGCAGACACACACAATGACGCTCACTAGCAGACACACACACTGACGCTCACTAGCAGACACACACAATGACGCTCACTAGCAGACACACACAATGACGCTCACTAGCAGACACACACAATGACGCTCACTAGCAGACACACACACTGACGCTCACTAGCAGACACACACACTGACGCTCACTAGCAGACACACACAATGACGCTCACTAGCAGACACACACAATGACGCTCACTAGCAGACACACTCACTGACCCTCACTAGCAGACACACTCACTGACGCTCACTAGCAGACACACTCACTGACGCTCACTAGCAGACACTCACTGACGCTCACTAGCAGACACACACACTGACGCTCACTAGCAGACACACACACTGACGCTCACTAGCAGACACACACACTGACGCTCACTAGCAGACACACACACTGACGCTCACTAGCAGACACACACACTGACACTCACTAGCAGACACACACACTGACACTCACTAGTAGACACACACACTGACACTCACTAGCAGACACACACACACACACACACACACAATAACACTCACACTAACACATGTTTTTTTTTTTTAATTTAATCCCCCAGCCTCCTTACCTTTTTGGAGTGCTGAAGGGATTCCCTGGGGTCCAGTGGTGCTGCTGGGCTCCTGGGCGGGTAGGCAGGCTGGCTGGCTGGCGGACAGGCGGGCGCGCGAGGGAGCACTCTCCCATGTGTGCTTCCTCTTCAGCTCCCTCGCGCACCGCGAAGGGATGCCGGCGCCGGAAGATGACGTCATCTTCCGGCTCCGGTATCAGTATGCGGCGCGCGAGGGAGCTGAAGAGGAAGCACACATGGGAGAGTGCTCCCTCGCGCGCCCGCAGAACCGGGCGCTCGGCCACGCTACAATAGGTCGTCGGTTGGAGGGGAGCGCAGTGCGCTTCCCTCCTTCCGGTCACCCTGATTTTGCGCCCCCAGGGCCGGTGCGCCCTAAGGCGGCCGCCTGGGCCGCCTTATGGTAGCGCCGGCCCTGCACACACATTGCATCCCTTACACACACATTACATCGCCTGTACACACACACACACACACACACTAGATCCACTATACACACACTACATCTCATATGCACACACTACATCCACAAAACAAACACCACAGCCCTTACACACACACACAATCACACACACACTTTCTTTCTCCCACTCTCAACTGCCACAGGCACAGATACTGCACCATGTTCATAACACAACCGAAACCAAGTTATTTGTACAACACACCACAAACAGACCCCACTACACACAGGCTATTCCACAAGCAGCCTCCAAATATATGTACAATATCCTTTCCTGGCCCTTTTGTGTTCGGTTATCCCACTTACGAAGACACCAGAGACAAGTCACCAGCAATCACAATGCAATCAAGTCTTTAAATTTGCTTGCAAGGACTATTCTTCATGCATGGGAATTGAACCAACATGCACACTTTGGGGGGGCTGTTTGTCACTGGTGATTACACATAACACCCCTCTTTTGGTCTTGCCCTTTTAACTAGGTGGCATTGATTTTAAATGGCTGGGTCGAATATTTTTCTCAGTCCTAAATATCATGAAAAAAAGATGAATCCCATTCACGGAATTTAGGATGGGGCAAATCTTTCCCTGTGGCCATGAGGCCTTAATTAGCAGCACCATACAATGTACTGTTTTCCTCCTGGAAGAATAAGTCACAGAGACCATTCATAAGCTTACCTACATTAAATCAGAAGACACCAACCACCAAAATAGATCTTCTGATTCTTCAAAAAGTTGTTCATCAATTGTTTAATACTGAAATGGTGGTTCAACATAGTTTAATTGCCATTCTAAGTGTATTTTGCTACATATATATATATATATATATATTAATATCAAAATACAGTTAGAATGAAATTATACATGTATATATAATTTTAATTATTTATTTTATTATTTTATTTATTTATTATTGTAATTATATGTGTATATATATATATATATATATATATATATATATATACTGCAAATGTCCCGCACTCAATGTACCGGTCTAGTGCTTGCCTCGGTGCTGCCTCAGCCTTCAATATATACAGATGAAAAGAGTGCACTCGGAAGGTCTTCTTAAAGATATAAACAATTTATTGTGCCAAACTTCAAAGACATACAAGTCGACGTTTCAGTCCTCGTGGGACTTTTTTCAAGACAATGAAAGGCGGAAAAAAGTGATTTAAATATACCTTGCAGGTGATTTGATTGGAGAGTAGGTTATATGAAAGAGAGGCTGTGCAAACGTGAAGGTGATTACTCAACTTTGAAATAGGGATTAACCCCTTGAGTGCCTAATGAAAAAAGGCCTGAAAGTGAGTGTGGTTACGGCCAAATATCTAATAATCTGCACTCGCAGACATATTAAAATTCAAGGATAAGAAATATCAAAGCCACCTTAGAATGACTAAGTGTTTACGAATCTATTTGAATATTTAAACAAATTTGTTAAACAAAGTTAAACAATATCTTACGATTGCTACATTTTTAAACAATATCGTAAGGTGGCCACGTTTAAATTGGAATTCCAAGTGCCAAGTGATTGCAGACCTGATAGATACATTATAGAAAAAACTTCAAAGTATATTTGAATGACCCTAGGGATACTATATATATACTTAATTGTTTTACATATTAACGGCCATACAGTCTATAGAATATAACAGGAGTATCCATAAGCTAACATACCTAGCTAAATGAAAATACAAATACGTATATGAATAATATATGATTATATGATCAATATAGTATTGATTACGGAGAGCCCGTCAAGCCAGGGCTCAATCCACGCACCAGACCCAGGAGAGTCATATCGTTTTCAAGGATTTGATTTATGGAGGAATTCCTGACTAGAGCCGGAGCGTATGCAGACCACGCAGAGGTGCTGCAATACACAGAAGCAGAAGCCGCGGCGATTTTGTGGCCGCAAACGGACTCGGACCTACCAGTATCTACTGAACCTCGGGACGTCATTAGAAATCTGCTTAAACTTAAACAAAGACAAATTGACCTCGAATTACATGCCACCTACTTATCCGACTATTATCGCATGAAAAAAATCCCCAGAGGTTTTCGGATTAAAAACGTTCCAACTATTGGAAGAAACAACCCTGAAGTGTGTCGAAAGTGGATTGGTATACTAAACAAGTGTTCCCTGGACCTGATGCTGGTGGTGATAGAGGAGGTAGGTCGTGAACTAAAAATCACTAAATTTAAAATCTCAAATTATGAAGTATTGCATACAACTACTATTACAGCACCCAACTGTGACACATTGATTCAGAAACTAACAGAAGATCTGAAACAATATAAAAACGATTTGGTCAGGTTTAAAAGAGAAAAACTTGGGGGCGGGACCTGACCGCCATGCCGACAAGTCGCACATGGAGAGAGCTCCTGCCGAAAACCCGCTAAAAACGCAAAACTAACGACTTTCCACTCGAGAAAACGAGCTGGGACTCGGCTGAAATACTTCTCCACGCACGAGAGACAGCTTCTCAAGGCTCCTGGCTAATATACCGGAGGTCACACCCTGAAGCCTCTTTGGGCCTACTCGCGGGCGCAGCCGAGAGGATACGGCCGGTCTCCCGGCTGCCTACACTGCTGTGGCACCTAGAGGTCAACGGGACCCCTGTTTCCCCCCCCTGCCGTGAGGGACATCACGGCACCCACACAAGCGAGACCATCCCGCTGAGAGGCACCGGACAGCGGGGACGAAGCTAAGATGGCCGCCCATCGTAGGCCCAAGAAGCGGAGCACATACACCCAACATGCCGCGAACCCTCTACTGGAACTCGATCGGCTCTGCGCGAGCCTCTGGGCAATGTTATGCGACCGCGGAATGGCCCACAGACTGGCAGTCAAGCTAGTGGCCACATGGATCCGTCCTAAAACCCGTCGCCTCCACTACAGGCACCCCCCGCAAGCACCCAGAAAGGCCGAAACGACACGCAAATGCCAGCGACCTCACAGGCGGGAAAAGTCACCTGGCTACCTGGGCAAACGCACGGATCCACACATACATGGGAGCTATACCGCAAAACCTGGTCCCCACACAAGCCACTCACCTGATCCGGGAACCGGGAACTTATATCATCCCCTTCACGCCACTGCTGCCAAGCGAGGAGCCGCAAAGCTGCACACTCTACGGAATGCAGAGGGAGTTGATTCCCGGCCCAGAGGAGCCCCTGAGACAAACGACGCAGGCAGGACACAAGTTACTGCAATGGGCATAGGCTAAAAAGACTACCCCTGTGTCCTATGAACGAGCATGCCTCCATAGGGTCAGTCTACAGCAGGGGTAGTCAACCTTTTTCTACCTACCGCCCACTAATGCATCTTTCTTGATGGAAAAATTTCCTTACCGCCCACCAGTTTTCGCGCAAGTGCGAAATATTTTTTAGAAAGGAGGGTGTTTTTAAAAATAAAATAAATGTACGTACATTTATCTTTTTATTTCTACTTTATCCATGTTTATAATGTTTTTTAACTTTATAAAGTTTAATGAGAAAAAGTAAATTGAAATTACCTTTACTAGTGATTAATGAGGTCCTTGAGGTTGATGCTGCGAGACTAAATATTATCTGGTTCGATTTTCGTAAGGTGGATAGGGGGGGCTGTAAGGTGGGTAGGTGTTCTGTAAGTTGGGTAGGGGTTCTGTATGGTGGGTAAGGGTTCTGTATGGTGGGTAAGGGTTCTGTATGGTGGGTAGGGGGACTGTGAGTTGGTATGGGGGCTGTGAGGTGGGTAGGGGGGCCATATAGTGGGTAGAGGGGCTGTAAGGTGGGTAGAGGGGCTGTGAGGTGGGTAGGGGGACTGTGAGGTGGGTAGGGGGCTGCATAGTAGGTAGGGGGACTGTGAGGTGAATAGGGGGGCAGTATAGTGGGTAGGGGAGCTGTGAGGTGGGTAGGGGGGCTCTATAGTGGGTAGGGGGGTTGTATAGTGGGTAGGGGGGCTGTGAGGTGGGTAGGAGGGCAGTATAGTGGGTAGGGGAGCTGTGAGGTGGGTAGGGGGGCTCTATAGTGGGTAGGGGGCTCTATAGTGGGTAGGGGGGCAGTATAGTGGGTAGGGGGACTGTGAGGTGAATGGGGGGCTGTATAGTGGGTAGGGGGACTGTGAGGTGGGTAGGTGGCAGTATAGTAGGTAGGGGAGCTGTGATGTGAGTAGGGGGGCAGTATAGTGGGTAGGGGAGCTGTGAGGTGTTTAGGGGGGCTCTATAGTGGGTAGGGGCTGTAAGGGGGGGTAGGGAGGCTCTATAGTGGGTAGGGGCCTGTGAGGTGGGTAGGGGGCCTGTGAGGTGGGTAGGGGGCCTGTGAGGTGGGTAGGGGGGCTGTGAGGTGGGTAGGGGGGCTGTGATGTGGGGAGGGGGGCAGTATAGTGGGTAGGGGGGCAGTATAGTGGGTAGGGGGCTGTGAGATGGGTAGGGGGACATTATAGTGGGTAGGGGGCATTATAGTGAGTAGGGGGTCAGTATAGTGGGTAGGGGCAGTGAGGTGGGTAGGGGCAGTGAGGTGGGTAGGGGGGCTGTGAGGTGGGTAGGGGGGCAGTATAGTGGGTAGGGGGCTGTGCGGTGGGTAGGGGGGCATTATAGTGGGTAGGGGGCATTATAGTGGGTAGGGGGCATTATAGTGAGTAGGGGGTCAGTATAGTGGGTAGGGGGGCTGTATAGTGGGTAGGGGCTGTGAGGTGGGTAGGGGGGCTGTGAGGTGGGTAGGGGGGCAGTATAGTGGGTAGGGGGCTGTGAGGTGGGTAGAGGGACTGTCTGTGAGGTGGGGGCATTTGAATGGTGGGTAGGGGGCTGAAAAAGGTAAATACCTTTCAGGGTCCTCTTGGTATGGTGGGCAGCTTCCCAGTAACATGTGTGGGGGTGGAGCTTGTGGGCGGGAGGCAGAGCTTCTGTTTGGGGGCGGGGCATGCGACCGGAATGATTTTAGAGTGTGCAGGGAGACTGAGAGGTCTCCCTGCAGCTGCTGGCAGCCACACCAGCCCCCAGCTCCTCCCTCCTTCCTCCTTCCTCCCCTCGGACTGACAGGCTGGCACAGTCTGAGGGGAGGATTAATCAGAATGATTAGGTCTGTCAGCCCAGCCCCAGCCACACCAGCCCAGCCACCCACTCTCTCAAACAGAGGATTTAGCCGCCGAAATCCCTACCGCCCACCTGGAATCCTGAAACGCCCACTAGTGGGCGGTAGGGACCAGGTTGACGACCCATGGTCTACAGCCTTCTATCCATCCTGTCAGCCCCCAACCTGATGGACAGTAAGGGACTTACACTTACCTTCTTGTTTTCATTAAACGGACTCATTAACAAGCATAATAGGTCAACCATACCTGGTTTTAAGCATAATCGATACTAATTCGTTGCCGAGCTTGTTTAGTAATATGTCAGCATTAAGTGAACCGCTTGTCAATTTTTGTAACGCAAACTAAGTTTAATGTTAGGCACACAGCCTGCTTAATTAATGCCTCAACGTGCTATCCAATATGTGCCTCACTTGTATATGCCTTTTAAAGATATGCAGATTGCAGATTGTACGCTTAGGCAGCCAGACGGTTCTATTAACTAAAACATTATCATATGTTCAGTAATCCTAGTCACATGGTCCAAGCTTGTTTTAATCCTTTTACTTTAACCTGATATAACATCTAATATAATCTTGAACGTAACTAAACTTGACAACTCATAGGCTTATATAGCTTAGTGAATCTATATATATCTACTATTGTCATAACGCTAGAAATTTGCATGTTTGCTTCATTTATTATAATCTTAAACGTAACTAAACTAGACAATTCATAGGCTTGTATAGCTTAGTGAATCTATATATATCTACTATTGTCATAACGATAGATATTTGCATGTTTGCTTTAAAAAAAAAAAAAAGTGCTGTTTAATCTGCCACAATTTAATTTGTAAAAATGTTATGAAAAGCCTGCAGCTGCTATTGTGGCGCTGCTCGCCTATTGTTATTTCATGCACAATGAAAATAAAGAATTAAAAAAAAAAAAAAAGAGAAAAACTTACCAAAGTACAAGCAGATTACTCAGAGCATAGAGTATACAGGTGGTTATCAGGAGATAACACCAGACCCGCATATAGAACCTACAGGCCTAGAATTAGAAAACCCATTGCATCTACCGTTGACTTTACCTCAGGAGAGTCGGCATCTGACTCTGATTATAAGGATTCGCAAAGAGAGGGGGCTTACTCTAATACCACAGCATCATATAATACGTCTTTTTTAGAACCGGGACTTGGCCTGGTGAGAGAAACAGCAAGTGGGAACCACCAAGGCATAGAGCGCCCCCCAAACATCAAAACTACACCAGGAGGGGACAGAAAGGGAAAAGGCACTGGACACAGGGGACGACCGCCAAGGAGACGCTAGTTAACCCTATCATTAATCTATCTACTAGAGTCCTCACCACTACAGAAATTATGCTTCTAAATAAAGGACTTTCATTTGTTCCGACTGCTAATATTAACAAATTCCAATGGGAAATTGAGCAATTTCAATTTAATAGAAAACTCCGTTTAGCAGATTTCTTCAAAAATTCTAATCAACAACATCAAATTGAGGAGAACAGAGAAAAGTTTAAAATGAGAAGTACCTTTGACCCCTCCAACTTAAACCCTACATTAAAAACATTTTCACAAATGTTAAAATTTGATACAATGAAGGTTACAACTACCCGGAACCAAAGACGTCCGAATTTATCTAAAGATGAAAGAGAAGCCTTAAACAGCCTGGCTAAAGATATGTCCATTACCATACGTCCAGCGGACAAGGGAGGCGCTATAGTCGTCCAACAATATGACGACTATAAGGAGGAAATCCTTAAACAATTAAAGGATACCAGAGTCTATGAATACACGCTAATAGATCCCACTTATGAATTCAGTAAAATTGTCCAACAGACACTGCAAAGGGGCTTAGAAGCAGGTTTCCTTACTACTACGGAATATGAGTACTTATTTGAAACCCACCCTCGGTGCCCGATCATATACACAGTGCCTAAGGTTCACAAAAACCTAGAGCGCCCACCAGGACGACCGATAGTATCGGCGATCGGGGGATTGTTAGAACCCATAGGAAAATGGTTAGACACAAAATTTAAAAAACCGGTAATGTCACTACCTACCTATGTTAAAGACTCGGCGCAAGTCATAGCAGCCTTAAACTCTATAGAACTCCCCCCACAAGGAGTCTTCTTAGCAGCCATTGATGTAAGCAGTTTATACACCATAATTCCCCACGAGGAGGGAATTCAGGCGATGCGCCAAGTACTAACACAGTACCAAGAACGTATAGAGCCCCCGATTGAATATATACTCGAATTATTGGAATTATGTCTTATACTCAATTATTTTCGATTTGAAAAAGCATTCTACATACAAATATCCGGGACATCGATGGGTGCCCCTATGGCACCAATGTATGCTAATGCATACATGCATGTATATGAACAGGTACATATTCTTCAAAAATATGGTCATCATATTCTGAAATATCTGAGATATATCGATGACGTGTTCATCATATGGACGGTCGAAGAACAAAGTCTCCATGACATGATAGGGTCACTGAATCAACTGGATTTACCAGTAAGACTTACCTATCAAATTAACAACAAACAAATTGACTTCCTGGATCTTCGTATCTTCATAGAAAATAACAAGCTGGGGTATACTTTATTTGCAAAGGAAACTGACCGTAATACGCTACTACATGCCAGCAGTCACCATCCACCCAACCTCATAAAATCTTTACCGGTATCTCAATTTATGAGAATACTGAGGAACAACTCTGATTCTATAAAAGCAGCAAACCAGGTACAAGAAATGTTTGAAAAATTTTCACAACGTGGATATCCAAGACAAATGCTGGAGGGTGCATATTCAAAAGCACTCAAAAACTACACTGATGGCCCTAAAATTAAAAGCAATCAAAACAGAATGATCTTCCCCCAAACGTTCCATTCACTATCGGGCGAGATGTCCCAGAAAATAAGACACAACTGGGAGGTTCTTAAAAAAGACAAGACACTACCGACGATATTTCAGAATACGCCTATGATTAGTTATAGGAGAAACAGGAACCTGAGAGATTATCTGGTTCATACAGACATATCTATGGCACACCAGTCTGTTCAAAGTCCAGGCTGTTATCGTTGTCTGAAGTGCATGGCTTGCAATAGTATGACCCCGGGCAAAGCGTTCTACCACCCTCGCTCAGGTAAAGAATACAGGATACGGCAAAGGATCACGTGCACCACTACACACGTAGTATATCGCATCACCTGCCCATGTGGACTCATGTACATCGGCAAAACGTCTAATGACCTCAGGGAGCGCATGAGGGGACACAGATCTACCATCAGGACTGCGTTATCCAGCGGCATAGCAACTACCCCCATAGCTAAACATTTTCTGGAAAAAGGGCATACACTGCCCACATTGAAATTTATGGGCATTGAACATGTACCGGCCCCGAACAGGGGGGGTGACAGAGACGTCCTACTCCTTCAAAGAGAAGCATTTTGGATCTTCACATTAGGAACTTTGTCCCCGGGGGGACTTAATGAAATCAACCCACTCAGCTGCTTCATCCCGAAAAGATAAAGAAGCCATAGTTTCGTAAATAATTGATATATATCTGGACTAAAGGTCACAGAAAAACCATTATTGGTGATAAACTCATGAGATTTTTTGTTAAATCAATCATATATTATTCATATACGTATTTGTATTTTCATTTAGCTAGGTATGTTAGCTTATGGATACTCCTGTTATATTCTATAGACTGTATGGCCGTTAATATGTAAAACAATTAAGTATATATATAGTATCCCTAGGGTCATTCAAATATACTTTGAAGTTTTTTCTATAATGTATCTATTAGGTCTGCAATCACTTGGCACTTGGAATTCCAATTTAAACGTGGCCACCTTACGATATTGTTTAAAAATGTAGCAATCGTAAGATATTGTTTAACTTTGTTTAACAAATTTGTTTAAATATTCAAATAGATTCGTAAACACTTAGTCATTCTAAGGTGGCTTTGATATTTCTTATCCTTGAATTTTAATATGTCTGCGAGTGCAGATTATTAGATATTTGGCCGTAACCACACTCACTTTCAGGCCTTTTTTCATTAGGCACTCAAGGGGTTAATCCCTATTTCAAAGTTGAGTAATCACCTTCACGTTTGCACAGCCTCTCTTTCATATAACCTACTCTCCAATCAAATCACCTGCAAGGTATATTTAAATCACTTTTTTCCGCCTTTCATTGTCTTGAAAAAAGTCCCACGAGGACTGAAACGTCGACTTGTATGTCTTTGAAGTTTGGCACAATAAATTGTTTATATCTTTAAGAAGACCTTCCGAGTGCACTCTTTTCATCTGTATATATATATATATATATATATATATATATGTATTATATATATATTCTTATCTATTTGTAACTTCATTAAAATAGCTAATATATGTAATTATATTAACATTAAAATACGCTAAGTATGATTAATTGATGCTTTCCTCCTTGGCAATACGAAAACTTGTTTTTTATGTTGTTCCACATTTTTTTATTTTTTTTTATTTTTAATCTATTGGCATAACATTGTCTGCATTATGGTCTATAAGCAAGTATCTTTAATGCTTATATATTAAGTGGTGTGTTTTATACCTTGGTTTCACTTGGTGTAATGGGCACCATAATTTGTTACCATGTATCTTTAAAGTTTAACCATAGAGTCTTCTTGCACTTTAAATCCATCCCGGACTATACTGGGTTAACACTACAACATATTAGCACTGCTTGCACTTTACTTTATGGAATCACTCACTTTGTTGACTGGTGATACATATAATAGGTGCACCATCACAGGTTGACCTATGCCTGTTATTTATATATACATCTCACTCCTTGTTCTGGCGGGGATATGGGTGTTGCCATGGATACGCCGGGACGCGGTCGTTCCGTGATGAGGGCACGCCCACAGTCTAAGTGAGCTCCAACCAGAATTGATGCGTCCGGCGCTTCCGTGGCAACATGGGAGGCGGGACGTTATAGCACGCACACGTCACTGGTGGAGGTGTGTCTACACATGCGCAGTACACTCAGATGGACGCGGGCGGCACCACACCTGGGGTAAGTTATGATGCTTATTCCTCCTATATATTTCACTATGTTTTGCATTTATTGTATGCTGTGCTGAGGAAAGTCCCGACCTGGGACTGAAACGTTGACAATTTATGGCATCTATATCGTTCTTTTAATGTAAGAAATAAAAGTTACATTTTAACTGGAGCCTGTGAGTGCGGATCATCAATTGGAACACATTTGTATATGGATGACCTGGACCTGGCACCCAGTATGTAACCCATTGGAACTTACAGTCTGCAGTGCAAGGATTTGCGGAATGTGTGTGTATATATATATATATATATCAAATGTAATAATTTTAATGTGTTTCATTATTGTTTTTTTTTACTTTTCCCACCAGTAGTGGGACATCCTGAAAGCCCAGACAGTCCACCTGCTGGCAGATCCACAGGTAGCTATTGCGACTCTTTGAGAGCGATCACATAACCCCCGGGGGCCTGATTTGCCGTGGGAAAGCTGCTGGGCTGTCAGGCAGTCCTCCTGAAGCAGAGCACAGGGAAGGTAAGTATCCCGGGTGCTCCAGGGCTCAAAGCACGGAAGCACCTCTAGCGGCTGTCAATGAGACAGCCACTAAAGGCTGGATTAACCCTAATGTAAACATAGCAGTTTCTCTGAACAGGGATAACCTGTTACCCTGTATTCCTTTTACAGCTGCAGGGATAACCCTAGATGGACCTGGCACCCAGACCACTTCATTGAGCTGAAGTGGAGTGGGTGCCTATAGTGGTCCTTTAAATAGCGTTTAGCAATCCCTGCACATCATTCCTTAAGTTCATCTGTACAATTACTGAGTACATTAATGGATGGAGCAAATCCAGAAAACTAGACTGTAAACTCATTTGAGCAGGGTCCTCAACTACCTATTGTTCCTGTTACATTTCGTTATTGTGTCATTTGGCAAATTCCCCTTTTATTCTAAAGCGCTGTGGAATAAACTGGCACTATATGAATACCAATAATAATAATAATAATAATAATAATAATAATAACCTATCATTGCAAATATATTTTCACCCAGTCTCCATTCCTTCCTCTGTTCCTGTGCGTCCAACTTGTCTGGTTACAATTACGTGCCGGTAGTCCACCCATTGTACAGCGCTATGGAATTTGTAGGCGCTGTATAAATAATAAAATAATAATATATAACATAAAGTACAAACATTCGAGCACAGCTTGAATTTAACTGTTACTATCACAGGGCACCAAATCATTTGGGGAGTCTATATAAAAAATGTGAAAAATACATCTAAAAGAGGCTGAATACAGAAAGATAATTGAGAGAAAAGAGTCTTACTGTGCACTTTCCTGCTTTCTCATACCGTTCCACTGCTGGAATTTGTTGAAAGCAGGACGTTTAAAGGAAATTGACTTCCTCGGCTCTCAAGAAATTCCATATATCTTGTAATCTGTCAGAGTATGGAAACTTTTTAAATAGTGAATGTTATAAAATGATCTTCCAGAAAGGAACAGCTTGTGTTTTAGTTGCTGTTTCCATTTAATGACCTTTAAAAAGATAATTTTCTTCTAATCTAGATAGGAGTAATTGCTCTTTATCCTCATATTTGACCTTATATAAACACATCCAGCTTCGCTAACTCATGTCATATTTATAACCATAGGAACTATATTTCATAGATAATACAATTCAGAGTATGAAAGAAGTTCTGCTTTTAAAAGTGAACATTTCTGAAAGTTAAATAAATTTTATTAAATAAAACAATAAAAATCACCCATAATTTGTCCTGACTTTTTATTTAATTTGTTGCTGTGTTATCTTTTAAATGTTTATTAAAATGATAGCAATCAAAATTGCAAACTAGTTCAGTCCTGGCCCAGGCAAATACCTAGTGTTAGCAACGAAAATGTACAGGTTTGAAAAACTTTGAAAGATGGGGCCGGAGAGGGTGCATGTTGTGTCATCGCCAATGACAAGTGTGCATGCTAAGTTCAATGCTCACAGCCTATGCGCAGTGCTCTGCTGAAGAGCTTTTGCATTCGATAAAAGCTGTTTGTTATCTGCAGCGCAAGCAAATTTAATGACGTGTTTGCATTGCATTTGCTGATGACCTGTCTCTGGTGTCTTTATAAGAGGGATTCCAAAAAAAAGGGCCAGGAAAGGTTATTGTGTATTTATTCGGAAGCTGATTCTGGGATTGCGTGTGTGTAACTGGGGCTGTTTGTGGTATGTTGTGTAAATAAATGTGGCTTTTTGGGTGGGCTGTGTTTGTGGTGTAGCATGTGTGTCACCTTCATTTGGGCTATGACAGTGACACAATTCACGTTATGGCTTACCCCTTTTTACCATGCCTACTTCACTGGATCCAGATGTAGGGGGTATGCTATATGATAAATGATAAGTATTTTAGAAAAATGAGCGCTAATAATCAGTGAGATGGGGCTTTTGGAGTACTGTATTAATATTATAATGAACATATAATTACTGTTAGACTTGGTCTGCTCTGCGTTGTGTTACAACTAAATTAGTAAGAGGTAAGATATACATTGCAATCTGCCATATGCGGAAATAAATTCCTAAAAAGTAAGATTTTTCCAAATTCAAATTTCATAGTTTCTTAAATGTCTGCTGATTCTAAAAAAATTTGGAGATGCATATATATTTCTCATCAAACTTTTTCCTCTAGATTTACAGATTATATAGTAATATTTGACTAATATTTGCCGTTTGCTTTTCAATTCACTCTAAATCTTTATATACTGACTACATATTGAGAAATTATGATTTTGAGAAATAATGACAGGAGAAGATAAAGACTGATGATGAATACTGGTGAGTGCCAATACTGGGTTGGAAATAAATGTATAAATGTGGATATCATAATAGGGCAAATGTTATCTCTGAAGGAGACGACGTGTGTCAAAGCGATAAAGATTTCCAAGTTTACTTTTAGATTGATATAAAATGTACATTAATTATGGTCTCCGTATACATTTTCATCACAATTGTCTTTTATATTTATAGCAATAATCCTCTCCTCTCAACTTTGAATAAGCTGATGCCTATTAGTGAAATCACAATTAATAATGTAATGGTGTGATGCCATAAGCATAACTGCTGTTATAACTGTTTGAGCATGACCGCTGACTACCCCCCCAGGAACAACGCCCACCCGTTACCCAATAAGACACGTCAGACCTTGTTCTGTTGGGAAAGGGCACAGCTTTATTAATTAATCAATGCCAGCATCTTTTCACCACTGTTGGCTGTTGTGATGCTTCACCAACAGATAGATCTATCCCGTTAAACCATGAGTCCGGAGCAGCCTGCCCCCACATCAGCTCCCGGCAGGCTGCGACTCCCCAAGCCGCCTCGGCACCTTCTTCCGCTTATGACTGCACCAGCCAGGACTCCAGCATGCTGTGACAAAACAAGAAGAGAAAAACCAAAGCACACACAGAAAAATGACCAAACAATTCCACTAGCACCTAGGGAGGGAGGGCGGGAAAGTCAGGATCCCTGCACTTTTTCTAATCAACTAATGACGTTGGAAGAGGGAGCCCGGCGCTGGAGAAAGGTAAGAATTTAACCCCTTTCTCCCCCTTCAGCCCGGCAGGAGTTGGACCCTGAGTGGTCCTTTAAGGCTGGCAATGCTTTATCTGTGTTGTGATTCTATAACAGCTGGAGAGCTGCCTTTTGACCAACTTTGTCTTCTTTCCGATTCAAAGCAAAATGCAACTGTAATATCATTCAGAATGGAGTGACTTGAACATTTAACTAAAATTGTTATTTTTAAAGAAACATTATAGTGCTTTGAATACAAACATGTATTCCTAATACTATTGTGTTAAATTCAGCCCCTTCCCTTTTTTTCACTTGTAAAAAAAGAAAAAAGGTTTTGTTTACCTTTCTTCCATCGCCAAAACTCATTGTGTTGTTGCCGCCCAATAATTCCTCTCTTTGACTTTATGTCATCCTGGAGGTGTTGCTTCCATGATGGTTATCCTATCCAATGCTCTTCATAGAGGAGATGTGTATGCACTTCAAATGCCTATGTCAAATGCCCATGTCTAATCAAATGCTTCTCATAGGGATGATGATGTTCGATGTCCTCATGATGTTGAAAGTCACATGATCGAGGGAAACTTGGTCGTTGTAGAGGAAGCATCTCTAGTGGCTGTCCGTATCTCAGCTGCTGTATGTCACTGTATGCCTATGTACGGAGAATTTGCTTCAACGTACCATTGAAGCGCTCGCACAGGCCATTGGTTTGGGGGTGGTAAGGGGAACTCAGAATCGGCTTGATACCGCATAACCTCTACAGTTGGTGGGTCATTTCGGCCAGAAAAACTCATCCGGGAGAACACTTGCATCAGGACTTTAGCCACAGTCTCTGCCCAAACGTTGCTCAGGGCTACTGCCTCGGGATACTGAGTTGCGTAGTTCACGATGGTCAGAATGTACTTCTTCCCAGAGGTACTAAGCTTAGCTAGGGGGCCTATGATATCGATCTGCCGAACGGGTCTTTAATAACAGGTAGGGGATGGAGCGGGGCCTTGTATCGGTTGCCCCTCTTCGCCATTCTCTGGCAGACATCGCAGGTCTGGCAGTACTGCCTCAGATCCTTAGAGACACCTGGCCAGAAGAAGCTTTGGGTAAGTCGAAACGCTGTACGATTACTTCCCAAATGCCTCCCAAGGGGATATCATGAGCTAGCTTCAGCAGCTCATACCGATATTTCTTGGGTGCTACCAGCTGCTTGGTTGTAGTAGGAGCTGTAGCTGGTTATTTTTTCTCTGCAATGCCTTGTCCCTATAAGCCTGTAGGGTCGGGTCGGATGCTACCTCCCTCTCGAACTCTGCTGTGATATCCCAGGGTAGGGGGACCGGGGTAGGGTCCTGGGGCACTGGGGCCAGGTAATTTGTACCGGGGGCCCGGGTGTAGGGACGGGAATGGCACTCAGAGGGAGGGGGACTGACACGGGGGTCTTGCTTACGGGGTTGCCTGCGGGGAATTGAGGCATAGGAGGGGGCAGGTTGCCTACCTGAGCCTCAGGGTGTGAGCAGCCGTGGGTGGTGCGGGCATGTTGCCTGGTTGTCACAGGGTAGCTCTCCTCGGTGTTTGCCACGGGCACATAGGTGGAGGTGAGGTAGGCCAAGTCTTTGCCGAGCAGCATGTCTGCGGTAAGTTTCTCAATGAGCCCAACTTCCACCTTCCGACTGCCGGTGCCCCAATCCAGATGAACATAAAATCTTTACAAAATGTAATCGTTAATAACTTAGCCAAAAGATGGAATAAGCCAAAGACCAATTTAAGTATTTAGAATGATTAGACTTAGAACTAATATCACACAATGTTAAAGATCTGTCCTTAACCCCTTAAGGACACATGACATGTGTGACGTGTCATGATTCCCTTTTATTCCAGAAGTTTGGTCCTTAAGGGGTTAAAGAGCTGGACCGAGGCGGGAATTGATAAAATAGGAAAATTAATGAAGAGGTCTACTGTAAAAGCATTTGTCAAACTTGACCAGGAATTTAACATACAAAATAAAGAAATATTTACATATTTACGGATACAAAATTATTTAAATCAAGCATTATGTAAGAGACAAGATAATATAATATGTAAGATTGAATATCTATTCAGTGGATAAAAAGGTAGATAATAAACTTTAAGTATACAACAAGATTTTAAATCAAACACAAACAATAATTAGAATTCCTACAATAAAGTCATGGAACGAAGATTTAAAAACTACTATATCCACAGAAAAATGCTAATAGGTTTATCCATGGTATAAATTTACAGGAAAACCTATTCAAGGTAATGAACTGTTGGTATATGGTCCCTACAAAATTAAAAGCAATATACTCACAAAAACTAGATATTTGTTGGAGATGTTATAGCTATAAAGGAACATATACCCATTTGTGGTGGAACTGCACAATGAAAAAAGTATTTTGGAATATGGTTTTTATATTTCTGAGAAACATGGGAATAACAGGAACAAAAAATACACTGGAATTTACCTTATTGCATATAATAGACAAAAATGAAGAAAAAGAAAAAGTGTAATCTTAATTAAACATGTACTCATTGCATCTAAGTTATTAATAGCCAGAAAGTGGAAATCGAGAAATATACCAACATTAATAGAACTTAAAAAGCAAATAAGATATCAGCTGAAGATGGAAAAAGGTTTTGATTGGACTAGCTCAAAAACAAGGGAAAATAGTATAACGTATACACAATGGCTAGAATTATTAGATAAATGAATGATAAAGGAGTAAGAGATAAGACCCAGAGCTTAGATACCATGGCTAGAGTATGAAAACCTAGGACATGTTTATATACCCCGAGCAAGTTTTATGTAGTTTGTTTTTGTATGTAGGAAAATATCTGTAAATTGTGACGATTGATGTATTAAAAACAAACATTCTCTTTTTGATAATGTTAATAAAGAGAATTTAAAGATAAAAATGTGGAGTAGGAGTTATTTTAAGTTGAAAAAAGGGGATTTACCCAACAATGAAAGAAACGTCAGTGGGCAATTGACCACCCACGCACATTTTCCATGCTGAGAAGAATAAAGCTTTCCACTACTCCTGTCTGTATCAGTGACTGTCCTTTAGTGGGGAATATACACAGTGCCCTAGTAGCAACAGCGGTCATTTAATTGGAAAACAGTGCAGGTCAAACTGAGGCCACACAATGTGTATATTACTGAGGGAAGAAACTTGCAATTTCTAAAAGACAAGCAGTGGCAAAGGTTGGTATAAGTGGCACTGGCAGTAGCAGCTAGAAAGATGAATTTTTTCCCCCTTATTTTTTCTTTTTTTAATTCAATGGATGGTGAGGAGTTCAACTGTTCATGTCCAGCCTGCCTCTGTCGACCACTGGCACTATCCTTACCATCCCCGCTGCCTGCCCTAGTCCTTTCTTCTTCTGATTCTTCTAATATAGACTTGCTGTGTCTTTGCAGATGTTGAATCATACTGGCTTGCTTTCTTGCTGCCCAAGCAGTACTTTGCAAGTTGGCCTTCTGGAAAGTGATCCCAAACTTTGCATTGTTGGCTCAATACAGTAACCCTTTGCCGTGTGTCTGCTAAATATGTGGGTAAATTTGCATTGGTGGCAGTGGAAGCTGTCACAACACTAGCCTGTACACCAGCACTTGTTGATTAATGCTAGTCGAAATGTTGATGGTGCTGGATGTTACTAGACATGTTGATTGTGCCGATCCGATTCAGGTGATGGTGATGGCATTGATTGCTGTGGAGCTTTTGGTTGTTGTGTTGCAGGTGGTGATTATAACCATTGACAGTAGGTAAACTACTAGTGCCAGTAATATCCAACTGAGACAGTTGAGGCATTGGCTTTCTGACTTCTGAGATGATTCTACAGCAGATACAGATGGACTTGGAGATGGTGGACAAGATGCTGGAGGCAAAAGCACACTAGCTAAAGAAGATGATGGGCTGCTACCTGTCCACTCCACAATCTCGTCATCTAATTCCTCTGGCTCAGCATACTCCTAATTGAGTAGCTTCTGGGTTAGAGGTAAATATTCTATGTCTGCTAATGGGAAACAAAATTACTATCTCTAGATTCATCACTGCCATCACCCCTAACACCAGACATTGTTGAAACTACTAGGGTAGTTGTATGTCCTCATTAAAGAATGGCTCTGGTGAGCCTCACAAAGTAGACTCTGTTGTGGTATCCTTAAGTTGCTTCCTCGGGACATCAGTCAGGTATAACACTTGAACTAGGTGTGGTAGAAGGAGCTGCAGTGCCAGTGGAAGCTGTATCAAAGGTTATTGCAGCATAAAAAGGATGGGGTAATATAAATTACCAACTGGCTATTGAACCTTTAAAGGATATGCTGCTAATACGACTATCCTGAGGCTAAATACTTCTAATAATGGTGGTGGCAGCAGTGGTGGAGGCAACAGTTGAGGAGGTGTCAGCAGTCCTCATGGCAGAGGTGTTCCAACTCTCAGAAACAACTCTCCTAGGTCCCACTCAAGTTTTTTCTAGGGCTTTTGTCAGTATCTGCTAGAAACAATATAAAGCTGAAGCTAGTCCCATGCTAGTATGAAGGAAAAGTCTCACACTTGTATGAATATTCTACAAAACAATTACAATAGTAACAAAATTAAAACAGTATCACATTCAGTGTCAGTGCAATGTAGTTCAACAAATAACAATCAACAACAATCGTGGATACATAGTAAGCATTATAAAGACATCCCCTGAAATGGTAAGATGACACCAAAATTGTAATTGAATGGTCATCACGTCTACGGCTGACCTTTAAATAAAAAAATGGAAAGGTAAAAATTCCTGGGTGAGGGAGGAAGAGGTGAAAAATAGATGAGGACAAAGGGAGAGAACAGCAAAGTGAGAAGAAGAAAAAAGGGGGAAGCCACATCACAATGGAAGGAATCCAAATATCTGAAATAGCTGTGCAAAAGCATCAATCCAGAAGGACAGTATTTTCAGGAAATAGTCATAGATATCTTTAATTGCTATTGTCTGTTTTTTTCATGGATAGGATATGCCAAATCTTTGCTTCAGCTAATGAAAACTAGGTAAAATACCCTTCTAGTGTTTTGCAATAGCCCATTTTGTGGCTGTGTACACTGTATATATTCATTATCTTTCATTTTGATGTTGAGGAGGAGAGTGATGTTTCCTATTTAGCAGGGCTGTCCAAAATGTTGGTCCCAGCACCGCTGTGACAGACACCCATAGTTTCTAGAAAACTTTGGTCCACAATGGTTGTATTAACAGACACTTCCACCACATATGTATACAAACACTATGTATACTGCATCCCCTGAAGAAAAGTAAAAAGATGGATGGACATAAGTGGTAGAGCCTGTCAGGAGACAGGAACCAGTGGGCCAATGTCTTGAAAGTATTTTCTTTAATGATGACACAGGTAGTGATTGAATGTGTGCTTTGCAAACTATCTGTCCCGTTTTTGGTGCCAAACATCTCACCCAAATTTCCAATATATCTTTGTGGGATGAAGTGTAGGGGAAAAGTGGTGTCCAGTGTGTGGTAATAGCACAGAGAAATAGTACTTATTGTAGAACTATGACAAGTACCTACAAAAGCTTTCAATGGGGTTTGCTATTTCAATCACATGCAGAGACGGATAGGAAGATTAAAAGTGGGTTAGTTGAATCTCCCAAAAGTGTTCTCTTATGGGCATTTTACATTTACATGTGTCAACACCAAAAAGTGGTAGGTTTGGATCTAAGCATCAAAACATTTGGATATCCACCAGGAGTGTGGTCTGCTACTAAATGGTGTAGGGAGTTGAAGATTTTCATTTAATGACACCATTCCAGTGCCATCCCCATTTATTGTTTACTTTTTTGTTTGACCTCAGTCACTCTGGATGCCACACTGTTTGACAAGTTGAGTTATATTAGCCACTAAAACAGAAGAAACCCTCAATGGAATAATCAGAAATAATTTCTTATATATTTGTTTCCAAAATTAATTCAGTACAATGAAACAAAGAGAACACCATGGAACTAGTAATGCTTTTTTTTGTTATCACACCCAGTGAGATAGACACCAGCCAACCAACTACAGAACAAGGACTCTTTTCCAAATTTGTTGGTACTTTTTACCGGTCAGTCGCTACTCGCTACTTCCTGAAATACCTGTTGCTACATTTAGCAAGTGGCAGCTGTTTACCAATTGCAGAATTTCACAAGTATTGACAGGGAATTACCAGATGTTGCAATTGCTAAGCGGCTATCAGCTACCATAATACTAAGTTGCCAACCTCTGACTGGTATCGGACTGTCCAGACCTGTCACTACTCATTAGTAGCTTCTACTAACCCTAACCTCTGGTGAAAATCCCTATACATCCTATAGGAAAAATGCATAATAACAATATGGCATTAAAATCCCTGAATCAGTAAAGAACATATAAGATATAGTAAGCCATATAAGAGAGCAAATAAAATAAAAAAAGGAGAGAAACAATATATTTTTCATTTAAGTGAAAAATTCCCATAGCAGAAATGAACCTTGGAAGTTGCCTAGATACAGTATACATCTGGCATAGCAGAAATCATTACTGTATTTATTGAATAATACAGCGGTTCCCATATCTGGTGTCACTATAGCGTGCATTTAAAACCAAAACACTTTTTCCACTGTTATAGATTGAATAGCAGTTAGTTGTCTTCAAGCGGGTGTCAGGCCTACAGTGCCTACAGTGTGTACTCTGCCTACAGTGTGTACTCTGCCAACCTCTGCCAGTGCACATTGCCACTCATATCTGGTCTCACAGTAGCTTGCACGCATAGTACCACTAATCAAAAAAAAATGACAGGCAGAGGCAGGCCACCCCGCAGGGGCCATCGTGGTGCTGTGATTCCCTTTTGCCCTAGAATAATGCCCAGTTTTCAGAGGCCACGTACCCTGAACTTGAAAAGTTCTGAGGACATAGTTGACTGGCTAACACAGGACACCCAATCTTCTACAGCTTCCGCTCGGAACCTTGACGCACCATCCTCCTCCAGCTTAGCTTCGGGCACCTCTCAAGATAACACTCACCCGCCTGCCGCCACCACCAACACTAGCACCACAGCCGCTTCACTTGGTATGTCAGAGGAGTTATTTACACATCCGTTTGAAGAAATGAGTGATGCACAACCATTATTGCCAGAGGATGTAGATAACAGGGATATGTCTCATGCAGGCAGCATTACACACATGGACGTACGGTGTGATGATGATGATGTTGTACCCACTGTTGCTTCCTTTGCTGAGTTGTCAGATACAAGTGAAGCGGTTGATGATGACGATGCGTCCATGGATGTCACGTGGGTGCCCGCTCGGCAAGAAGAAGAACAGGGCGAAAGTTCAGATGGGGAGACAGAGAGGAGGAGGAGGAGACGAGTTGGAAGCAGGTGGAGGTCGTCGCAAGGAGCTAGTGGCACAGTAGACAGCATGCATCGGCACCCGGGGTCAGCCCGACAGCACGCCAATCAACGCATGCTGTGTCCACCACCAGAATGCCGTCATTGCAGAGCTCAGCAGTGTGGCATTTTAGTTGTGTGTCTGCCAATGACAACAGCGATGCCATTTGCAACCTGTGCCAAAAGAAACTGAGTAGTGGGAAGTCCAACACCCACCTAGGTACAACTGCTTTGCGTAGGCACATGATCGCACATCACAAACGCCTATGGGATCAACACATGAGAACAAGCAGCACACAAACTCAAAGCCGCCATTCTCCTCCTGGTCCAGCATCTTCAGCCACGTCAACCACTGCTGTCCTCCTTGCCCCCTCTCAACCATCTGCTACTCCGTCTCTCGCCGTGAGCAGTTCCAGCTCATCTGCCCACAGTCAGGTGTCTGTCAAGGACATGTTTGAGCGTAAGAAGCCAATGTCAGAAAGTCACCCCCTTACCCAGCGTCTGACAGCTGGCTTGTCTGAACTATTAGCCCACCAGCTTTTACCATACAAGCTGGTGGAGTCTGAGGCGTTCAAAAAATTTGTGGTTATTGGGATACCGCAGTGGAAGGTACCCAGACAAAATTTCTTTGCACAAAAGGCAATCCCCAACCTGTACTCGATTGTGCAAAAGGAAGTAATGGCATGTCTGGCACACAGTGTTGGGGCAAGGGTCCATCTGACCACTGATACCTGGTCTGCAAAGCATGGTCAGGGCAGGTATATCACCTACACTCATAGGCGTGCGCAGCCTATTGCATTAGGGTGTGCACCCTAAAGCACAAGCACACGCGGCGTATATATATATATATATATATATATATATATATATATGTATATGTATGTGTATGTATGTATGTATATATATATACACACATATATACACACACACACACACAAAGCTGTGTGTGTGCTGTGTGAGGGTGCTGTTAGTGTGATGTGTGTGTGAGGGTGCTGGTAGTGTACTATGTGGGTGAGGGTGTTTGTGTGTGCGTTCTTGTGAGGGTGCTGTGAATGTACTGTGTGTCAGGGTGCTGTTTGTGTGTGTGTGTGCACTTGTGAGGGTGCTGTAAATGTACTGTGTGTGAGGGTGCTGTTTGTGTGTGTGTGTTTGTTAGGGTCCTGTTTGTGTTTGTGAGGGTACTGTTAGTGTGCTGTGTGAGTGTGAGGGTGCTGTTTGTGTAATGTGTCTGAGGGTGCTGTGTGTGTGGGTGCTGTAAGTGTGTGTGGGTGCTGTATGTGTGTTGGTGCTGTGTATGTGTGTTGGTGCTGTGTATGTGTGTGGGTGATGTGTATGTGTGTGGGTGCTGTTTATGTTTGTGGGTTCTGTATGTGTGTATGTGCTGTGTATGTCTGTGGGTGCTGTATGTCTGTGGGTGCTGTATGTGTGTATGTGCTGTGTATGTCTGTGGGTGCTGTATGTGTGTGTGTGCTGTATGTGTGTGGGTGCTGTATGTGTGTGGGTGCTGTATGTGTGTAGGTGCTGTATGTGTGTAGGTGCTGTGTATGTCTGTGGGTGCTGAATGTGTGTTGGTGCTGTGTATGTGTGTGGGTGCTGTATGTGTGTGGGTGCTGTGTATGTGTGTGGGTGCTGTGTGTGGGTGCTGTGTATGTGTGTGGGTGCTATGTATGTGTGTGGGTGCTGTGTATGTGTGTGGGTGCTGTGTAAGTGTGTGGGTGCTGTGTATGTGTGTGGGTGCTGTGTATGTGGGTGGGTGCTGTATGTGTGTTGGTGCTGTGTATGTGTATAGGTGCTGTGTATGTGTGTGGGTGCTGTATGTGTGTTGGTGCTGTGTATGTCTGTGGGTGCTGTGTATGTGTGTGGGTGATTGTGGGGGTGGAGGTGGGGGTACATTACTTGATATCCTCCCTTCTTACTTTATGTAGGGAGGGGGGATCCTTCCTTGCTGCCTTCCCTGGTGGTCCAGTGGAGGTGGGGGCAGATCAGTTATCCCCCCTCCCTTCTTACCTTATGCCTGGGAGGGGGGATCCTGCTTCTGCTGCCATCCATCCCTGGTGGTCCAGTGGAGAGTGAACTCTAGCCCCGCAGGGCTAGAGTTCACTCACGCGAGATCTGAGCGTTGCCGCGGCAACGCTAAGATCTCGCGAGAGGAACCCGGCGGAGCTGCTGGCAATAGCTCCGCCGGTCCTCTCCTGCCTCCCTCACTGCCTGTGAGCCGGTGAGGGGAGGCTGAGAGCAGAGCCGGCGCTCGGATAGCGCCGGCTCTGCATGAGCCGACAGGGGGGATCCTGAGATCTCCCCTGCCGGTCTCAATACATAGGCGTGCCGCGGGGATTAGGGTGTGCCCAGGCACACCCGGCACACCCCGTGCGCACGCCTATGCCTACTGCGCATTGGGTAAACCTGCTGACGGCTGCCAAGCATGGAATGCGTGGCTCTGCAGAGGAGTTGGTGACACTGCCACGACTTGCAGGCAGGCCTGCTGCCACCTCCTCTACTCCTCCTAGTCCATCCTCTTCCATAACCTCCTCGGCTGAGTCCTCTTCTGCTGCTGCGTCTTGCTCCACATCAACGGCACCCCCCCAGCTCCCAGGTACTATTCCACATCCCGGATACGGCAGTGTCACGCCGTCTTGCATGCTGAAGATGAAAAGAAGATGGAAATGGAAATGGCTTACCTATACTGCTTAGATTGTGACCTATTGTGATGGGAAAGAAATTCCGAATTCCTGGATCTTTAACGTGCATCCATCTACAAGTAAAAAAGGAATTTCAAATTGAAACTCCAGAACTAAACAAGAAGGAAGAGAAGGAAGGAAAGAAAAACATGAATGAAACTTACTTTAAGAAGAATCCAAGAAGCTGGAAGTGGCCCTCCAGCAGGGATAAGAGGTGAGTATGCAGAAGAAATCACAAGATCCAGCAATATGCGTTAACAGGAATGTATTGCAGGGAAAAGTAATGAGCGCCATTGACGTAATGAGCGCCATTGCGCATGCGTGAACTAACGTGCGCATGTGCACGAACCGAACTGCCGAACATTGTGTAATTGAGTAATAATAAAGCGCGCGCTAAAGGGGTTTCTCCAGGGGGACTCCTTTGCGCAGGGCCGTACACTGGAGACTTCCCAAGGGAGAGAAGCTGAACTCCCAGGGGGCTAGAGGAACTAATCCTCAGGTAAGCCATAAAAGAAAAGTTTACATAGTCTGTTAAGACTAACATGTCCTATAGGGATAGGACAGGAATAAAAAGACTAAGGGAGGAGGGCAAATGAGGTGGTACTTATACCTTTTCAATTAATTAATTCCTGTCCAATTAGGGATAGGGAGGAGCTACCCAATGTTGTGCTGCCATGGATATGGCCAGAAAATGTATATGTATTATATATTGCCTTGTACTGCAGAGAACTCAAGATGGATTTTTTTCCCCAAGTAAGTAGCTCATTTAGCAGACATTTGGCTGTTAGAGTAGGACCTGCCAGAGATGGGGTACATTGACGTTGTGGCATATCATGCATTATAAGATCATATAATCTAACTAACCCCCCATTATTTGTTGCCTAGGTGAGGTGTTTTTAAATAAAACTATTACAATCTGTAAGATATGAAATCATTGTTTTGTGAATAAACGAGTGTGCTGGATTGTGTATTTTGTATGTTATATATAAAACTCACCTCTTCCATGATAATTAAGGTTGTGGTCAATATACAGAGGTATGTTTATAATTTTGTATGACTACCAAAAACACACAGGAGTTGACCATGTATAAAAACAAAACACACAAAAACCTACAAAAAATGAATGATAAGCTTCACATGTATATGCTGGATGAACAGTATATTTGAGGTTATATAAATGAATTCTATCTTTTAATTGTTGTCGATTTTTGTAAAATTAGCATAAATCTTCTAGATGTCAAATATTGGGCTGATAATATGTATGTAAATTGTACACCCAGTATAACTAATGAGTAGTCAAGTCATACCTGGCGTTGCTTTCACTAACAACTGCCACGTAACATCTTATAATTACATTTACTTGGCATAAAGCCTCACAACAAGGGAGGAATGAATAATTAATTTATTTAAGTACATCTCCTTCATGATTATTAATTTTAGTAAATAAAGTGCCCACACAAACATTATCTACACCTTCTTCCACCCACAATAAGGTGCATACTAATTCTTCGCACAACACCAGCGTTTAAGGCACTAACATCCGTGTCAGAGCGCATGGTAGTGCAGTCACCCATAGTATTCCCCCCGGGACCCTATGGTTAGGGTTCATACATCCCAACAAAGCTACCTATACTCAGAAATTGCTTTTCACATAGGTTCTGCTATGGTAACTACCTATGCGACATTTTATTAGACCTGCCCACAGCATAACACCATATGGGAGGGAATTCAAAACAGGTACTCACTGCACATGTAGACCAGCACTGTGCTCAGTTTTATATCCCAATAATTTTATAGTCCAGTACATTTCAGTTGACATACTTAGTTTGGGGGATATACACACATCGTACCATCACAGCTACTCCAGGCATTTCTGCACGACTTATTACATGTATGTTCTATTGCAATTGGTTTTTGTGTATAGCAAAACTATTTACCCTTGGTGTAGTGTAGATGTCACTCTTATAAATGGCTGTATTTAACTCTTATGCCTGAATAAAAAAATGATTGACAAAATAAATAAATCAAACGAAAAATAAGAGTTGGTATTTTTCCAATATAAAAAGCAAGGTTTCGGCTTTGAGTTAATGGATTAAGATCTGAGTGACTTTTACAAGGGCCAAATAGTGATGGCTAGACAACTGGGTCAGAGCATCCAAATTGGTAAGACCTAATAATGCAGTGGTGCAAGGAGGGACAACCAGCGAACCTGTGTCAGGGTTATCGGTGCGCAAGGCTCATTGATGCAAGTGAAGGGGAGTGAAGGTTAGCCTGTCTAGACCAGTCACACAGAAGTGTTACTGTAGCTCAAATGGAAAACTGTAATGCTGGCCATGATCGAGAGGTGTTAGAACACTTTTGCTGTGTATAGGGATGCATTGCTGCAGACTGGTCAGAGTGCCCATGATGACCCCTGTACTCGGCTAGATGTACCTTCAATGGGGATGTGAGCATCAAAACTGGACCGTGGAGCAATGGACGGAGGTTGCCTGGTCTGATGAATCATGTTTACTTTGAGATTAGGCGAATGGGTTGGAATGAAATGTTCCTTTTGCAAGCCAGTTTAGTGAATGGAGAGTCACTGATTGGCTGAGAGTGTCAGCTGATTCTTCTCAGTCAATCAAAAGCGCCCCTGCCCGGCCACGGAATCTGAGAATCCAGAAGCCGGATGCAGCCGTGTGGTAGTGGACATCACCACTGGAGGCAACTTTAGGGTTATACTGTTTGAGAATAGTTGATCTCCTTCAGGTAAGAATGCTTTCAGGGTCTTCCTGGCACCATAACAACTTAATTTAGATGGAGTTGTTTTGGTGCCTGGAGTGTCTCTTAACTGTGAGATTTATTGCTGTGGAAATCCATATTGGGTACACACACACACACACACAAAAAAAAAAAAAAAAACACTGCCAAGGTTTTGCACTAAAGTCTGAATTCTCCTGGTCTTGATCATCAAAAATGGTCTGGTGCCCTCCTGAGACATTTCGATTGCAAAATTCATACATTGTACTCAGGAGTTATCAATGCCTGAATTTGCAGTACAGCTGTCTAATTAGATTGAATGTAGTCTGGCTGCAACTGAATGCCCACCCAGAATCCCTTGCAGTACTAACATCGCTGCAAATGTGAGATTTCTGTGAGAAAAGCAAGTCATATGGCTTGACTGGTGTGCAGATCTGTGTTAGACAATGGATTTACAATCCACTGACTTTTTTCTATTTACTATTTCACTCACTTTTTTCCCCCCACCATAACTTTATTGGTATATATATATGATTGTGATCGGTTACTGTAGTATTAGGAGAAAATGAAGTAACCTAGTGGACTGTTTGTAGTTGCTCCCCAGGTCACATGCAGCTAGTCCTCTCCTGCCTCTCCCGTAGTTATGTAATTGACAAGAGCAATGCAATTCCAGGGCAAAATAGACAACCTTAAATAATGTATGTGTTATAAATTGTGGTCTAGTCCAGTATTTCTGTTTTCTTTACATGATACTCTTCGATTCCCTTTTAGTGTATAATCCGTTATGTGTTTTTATGCAATCAGATTTGGTGTACTGTTACATTTTAGTTATTAATCTTCTATTCTCTCATAGCCACAAAAAATAATAAAATAGAAGAGGAGGGGGCAGTCATACAATTTCCTGCCCTAGCTTGAGGCAATCGGAAGATGACGTTAGTTCTTCATATCAGGAAGGAACACAGTGTTCTGAAGGGTCCTTCCCACATTCCATTCATATCTCAGTGCTCCAAGTCTGGGGTCCTTTCTAGAAGGATATGGTAGACGCCAGTATGTCCCACTTTAACACGTCTGGCTTATGATTACGAAGGAGTGACACAAGGAACCAAAACTTCAGAGTTTGTTTACAAATTACATGTTCTAGATAAGCTCTGTGGAATGTGTTGTACTATACATATAAATCATAATAAAATGCAAGTTAGAATATGTATTACTTACCCTATATGTTATCTTACAACCTGTCTAACAAAACAAATACAAGACAAAACAATAGAATATAAAAAATATAAAATACACGCTATAATATGAATATTGAAGTAGGGATATAAAATGCAAGTTAGAATAGATTATACGTAATATAATTAAAACAGAATATCAAATGCAAGTTAGAATAGGTTAGGATTCTATAATGTTCAAACTTAATAGCTAAAACTGTATTGATAGTCTTCATTGGAAAAAAATTGTACGAGAAAAATGTGTGTTTTATTCTATATTTAATTCAAATCATATATATTTAATCTGCTGTGATTGATAGTTGCTTATTTCAGTAAAATTGTAAAGATTTACTGTGTGTTTTTTGTTAAAGCTTGACATCTGAAATTTCTGCATTACAGTAGATGTCCACAATCAAGCTGCTCTGGGAGCTGTACACTGGATCATCTGGAAATGTATATCGAGATAACGTTTAGTTGTCACCTAAACACATTTCAGTCCTTGGTTTTTACTTTTTAGTAATCACTAAATCACTGTATTATAAAAAAACCTTCAGTTGTTTAAAAGTACATAGGGATTTGGGGTAGTGCACATGTAACTCTTTTCTATGGTTTGTATGGAATGTACTGGGGCTGATGTGTACTATAGTCATTGCTGCTGCCCAGCAGTAGTGGGAGTTTGAGCTCAGTGCTTAATTTTGTATGTTTGTTTTAGCTCTAGTTGTTTGCCATGAACATCCAAATTACACACTGTACGCCTGCTATTGTGCTACTTTACATCACTAACGTGCCCCTTCTCAAGCTCTAAACTGGTTTCATACTTATATCGGCAGATATATAATGTATAGCATTATATTATTATTATTATTATTATTGCCATTATAATGAATGTTTAGTCTTTTTCATTCTATCCATTACTTTTGCTTGTCCATTATATACCAAGTTTCAAACCTGTAAACTAAAATTAAAATCAGTCGCTATGCATTTTGATTTTGTGTTAATTTACTTACCAATAACAATGATGTGGAATATGTTTGAGCTTAAACAAAGAAACAATTCAAACATTAGTGGAAGATATGCAACATATACCTGCTATTTGTTATTATTTTTTAATTACATGGGACTTGTGTAATGTTATTCAGTGTATTTTTCTTATTGCTACTGCCACTGCCGCAGTGACTATTTCGATCACTGATAATATAATACAATTCTTGGTTAACCTCAAATCTGGTTAAGTGACGTATTGCGGATGCACAAAGATAAAAGTTTTTAAAGTATGCGCATAGGGGCTTTGTTTGGGTTTGTATCGTCACACAACAAGCAGACAAGATTGCTGAACTCCTAAACATCTTTGCGATAATAAAGAAATTTGTTTTTATTTTGCAATAAGTGACTTTATATTCAAGTCATAAATGTGCCTAACACATTGTATCAAGGAGTGCCCAAACCAAAGCCTGCCTCCCAACTGTCCCGCTTTTGATGGGACAGTCCTGATTTTGGGTCCTGTCCTGCCATCCTGCCTTAGTTCCCCACTGTCATGCAGCGTGAGCAGTTTGGGTGGGCTCACCCCTTTATGGGCTTCTTTTGTAAAAGTCTCGCTCTTTGACTATTGCTTAGCCTATTACTCCAATCATCTCTTACTTTAGCTCCCATTATAATTATCCCTGTCATTTATGTCTCTCACTCTCCACTTCTCATCTATTTCTTTTTATCTGGCTGTTGTGGTATTCCTTTCATCTCTGTCTCATTCTTTCGTTCTGTCGCCTTTAACTCCAACTATAGCTGTGTCAGTTCCTAAACTCCTATATTTTAGTATTGAGGTGGACTTGTTTCAGGTAGTATATTGGAGGGAGCTTGAATGAGATCTGAACTTGTCTTAAATCTCCTTGACTCTGCTTCCTTATTTTTCGTGTGACTTTCAGATGGATGGCGATGGTTTATTTCACTATTGCTTATCACAAATATCTACAAACTGAAAGGGAGAAGAGTTTAGACGTATGCAAGCAGGCAAATGCTCAGATTTCATGCTATCCATGGATCAACAAGTTTACTGTATATCTCCGAAATGTCCTTCATTCAGTGGGATTCTCCAAAGTTATCTGGATCAACAATCTAGAAAACCAGTGTATTTGTATCTTATGAACCACTTCTTGGTAAACTAGAAAAGGTGCTCTCTCCCCCCAAAATGCTCATGACTGCACAAATATACGTGTATGTACAGCCTCTGTTGATTGGTTGACATACCGCACAATGCATTATCCATAATCAATACTTTTCGCTAGCATGTTTCCTGTTCATTCAACCCTAGTCACTTATAACATTCATAACTGTAAATTTTGGGTGTAGCTATGTATAATTACATAGCTGCAGACCTTCCAAGACAATGCTAATTTGGAATAATCCTTGGTTATTAAATCCATGCTCAAATATGCATGAGCACACAGGGGTCCTGGGTGGGCCTGATAGGGGCTGGATCCTTTGGTGAAGTCATCTATCTAAAGCTTTACATCTGATTTTGGCAACAATCCATTGTTAGCTTAAGCCCCCTGGAATAATACCTCTTATGCACTGGGGTAAAGGGTTAATGCAACATGACTTGGGTTTTAAACTTAAACTCAGCCATGCAACATTTTAACCAGCAAGCACATTTCTTCCTTAAACAGTTGGCGCACATACCTGTTGGCTCAGAAAGTATAGGGATGGACTTGCCCAACTCAAGACAGTTTCCAAGTATGAAATGTTATTTTATCTAGCGACATTCGACTCTGGAAGCGACATTTCAATGAAGTCAATGAAGTCTATGAAGAAATGATGGACTCAAAATATAGTTTTATTATCAACACATCTCTGATGTCCCCCATATATTGCTGAAACAATTTTTTTTTTCAACTGATTTAAATTCATCCATTAATCGCATCAGCATGGAGAGAGCATGTGACAAGCATATGCTGATTGTGCTATTGAAGGGAATAGCTCAGCTGAATAGTAAGCGAGCAGCAGACGCACTGTGAAAAAAATGAAACAAGCGGAGGTTTCTGTGTTTATAATGCTTGATTTGTGCAGACATTTCATGCCCTGGGGAATTGTTTTCAAAGGAACAGCTTGTGGTTTTAATTAGCATGATGAACACGCGGATAGGAATGCGTATGTGGACAGGAGCTTACATAAGCAAAATAGTAGAATGAGGCCTACTATGTCCTAATAATTAACTGACTCCTATGGATGTATTATGTGTTCTCTACCTAAACTTAAATATAGATTTTTTTTTATTTACCGACTCCCCTCCTATATAATTTGACCAGAAAATGCTAATAATTACCCTTAAGTATATAGTTTAACTCCATTCCATTTCCAGAATCTAACGCTGCCTCTGGAAAGGTTCTACATTTAAAGGTATATGTGATGCTCTTGTCCCATAATTATATTTGTAAGTAACCCTATGTTGTGCTTTATCACACCCAGGACTGGTGTGGAAACAAAAAGCAGCACTGGTAAAAAAGAAATGACCAGTCCTATATTGTAGCGAGTCATTAGTGTGCACACGCCCAATATACTTTAAAAAATGTATTAAGGCTATTTTGAGATGTCTGTCTACGAAAGTGATTTATGGCACCTGCCCCACAGTTCCAAAGTGTTAAATACATTTCCATAGAATGCCCGGCTGTGCCTAGAACAACCTGGCTTACCATGAACTTTAAAATAAAACACTTATTTAAAAAGTAAAAGAACAACCTATGGCTAAAGTTTCATTAGTTATTAAGTATGCAAAACAATAGATGTGATAGCCTCTTTAACCCCTTAAGGACACATGACATGTGTGACGTCGTGATTCTCTTTTATTCCAGAAATTTGGTCCTTAAGGGGTTAAAAGGGACACTGTCTCTTATCAGGATTTTTATATTAAGTTTACTGATCCTCTATATCGAACAAATATGCATTTGTGACATGTGAATGATAAAATTAAATGTATAAACCTACACCTCTTTATCCTTTAAGTGTGTGCCTCCATCTGGCAGTGCAACTGTCATTTTACGAACGCGTTGATAAATCTCTGCCATTGTTTATATTTCTCCTCCTCTGTAGCACTGTTTGCCCTGGCTTTGCCTTGTCTGAACTGTATTATGATATAATTTCCTAAATCTTTAACCCCTTAAGGACACATGACGTGTGTGACATGTCATGACTCCCTTTTATTCCAGAAGTTTGGTCCTTAAGGGGTTAATAGAATGAAAAAGGTTGAAAACAAGTTATAGGTTCTAACAAGGCTGGCACGCCTCTTCAGTGGACTGAGCAGCCCATCTTCCAGTATTGGGAGGTATGCAACTCTTATCAGAAGGCATGTTAAGGTAACATTACAAGCACCATAACCAATTACTGTAGTTGTCATAGTGCAAGGAAGAAATGTAATTACATCAGATAACATACCTCCCAACTGTCCTGGGTTTGGGAGGATTGTCCGGATTTACCAATCCTGTCCTGGGATTGTTCCCTTGTGTCCCAAAACTGGTGACACCAGAAAACTGTCATCGATTCACGTATCATATAAGACATGCTTGGTGTACACAGACTAAATTATGGAAATTAAGTTCTATGCCCAAAATGCTTCACAAGCCCTGCATGTATGCTGCCCTGAGCTATTTAATATATTCCTTTCATATAGATGTCTGTTTGTCTCGGTGTTCTTTATATTCTACATGTTTACATAATACTGGCTTCCTCGGGGTTACTTGTAAAGAGAAAGCAGGCTGCATACCATATAACAATATACCTAACAACTATAGGCCAGTAAGCCTTACTTCAGTAGTGGGGAAAGTGATGGAAACCATGTTAAAGGATAGGATTGTTAAACATCTAAAAACACATGGATTTCGGGGGCGGGGCCTGACCGCCTAACTGAACGGTCGCATATACCAACAGCTCCTGCATTATTCGAAGTTTAAGCCTCTAAAAGAGCAATTTCTACACCTGATCGACGACCAGCAGCCGTGGTCCGATGCACAGGGGGGCACTAGCAGAGAGGAGAGGCTTGCAACTCGTTGATTTAGTCCCTCGAAGACGAACCAGTCGTCCCCATGGGATGAGGCCTACTCAGGCGGTGAGCGGGGTGGACGGCCGCCGCCCCGCTATCCTGCCCGACGGTGTCACGCTGGACCCCCATGGATGTGCAACCAGGGCTCCGTTCCCCCCCCCCCGGGCCGGTGGGGGTGATCCCGGCCCACACCCTGCAACCCGTGCCGCACCAGACACCGCACTACCCAAACAACGCGGCTCCACCAAAATGGCGGCAAATGCGGACGCCCCAGCCTGCAACGGACACCACGCCACTTACCCCCACTTGATGGCTAAGGCTCTGGCACACACAGGGCAGTTGTCAAATATCTGCACAAAGCAACCTGGCGGGTGGGATCCTCACGGCACACTACTCCAGTGCTCGCCAGCTCAAAACCGCGGGAATGCCCGAGCCCATGTGAGGAGAAGCACACAAGAGGACAGCCGACCAACAGAAATGGCACAGAACCAGACCAACCAAGGCATCATGGAGCAGCCCCTACGCATGCTTATCCAGTCGACAGGAGCTAATCCTGCCATCAACCACAAGGCACACCCGGACTCGGTTGGCGCAAAACACCGGCTTCACAGCACAGCACGGGCCTCAAGACCACCCAGGCAGTCCCGTCAAGCCTCACTATGCCCACTCTGTTCCCGCACTCAACCCGCGGGCCCCTCCGACGGAGAGCTCCTGAACCTGGCAATGAGACACTCCAGGCTGGCAACCCAGAGACAGCGGGCCAGGAGGGCCCTTCAAGTAAAGCCCACTGAGATAAAAGATCCCAGGGACTATACTATGCCCTCATGGGGAGATGGGATGAACGAGGCATATATCTCGCTACAATGGGACTCCCTTACCATGCTTTAATACGCAGCACCTGCATTTTACATACTAGTTACAAGTACAGTTGTAGCCTCTGGTTTTTTATTTTTTTACTTTAATTCCTACAGAGTTTTTGCCTTAGTTTCTTTAATGTGACATACGAAAGGGAATTAGATCACTTGTCAGCACAAAAATGCAGCAACCCAAGCTTGTTTTTCTAAGGAGACACATGCTGGCTCACTCTCTTAACTAAAAAACGCGCTACTACCGAGTTAAGCATAACAGCATACCTCTCTGACAGAAACGCAATGCCACACAACCTAAGCGTAATTAGTCACGTCATACACGTATATAGCATAGCATGGGTTTTATAAAACGCTGATGGCCTAGCAATGGGAGCCTTTCACCAACCAACACTTTATCTCCTTCGGAGTTTCTGCCTTTGTGTTCTTCAAAAGCGAGAATGTCATGTGGGGGTGGGGCGGCCATTTAGACTTCTCAATTCAAGTCCCACACCAATGGTATAGGTGTTGCTACTCTAACTATTTACACACACAAGCATAAGGGCGTATTCGGTATGATAGACTCACTACACTAAACGTGACCTGTCACATTAATCGTACCTCTTAAAGATTAAGCATATTTGCAACTCTAACAAGCATATTTAGTTTAACTTCTGCACGGTGACCGAAGCAAATGTTTCTTATTGATAGTATGCTGTAACCTTGTTTACCTAGTTATGTTAAAAAACATAAAATGTGCCATGATTATCTTTACTGCCATGTGACTAAGCATGTATACAATTCAGATTGCACTAGCTGCTGTGGCAGTGCCAATCCGCATGTATGATCTTTGCACGAAAAAATAAAGAATTTAAAAAAAAAAAAAAAAAAAAAAAACACATGGATTTCAAGATCAGAGACAACATGGACGTGCAGTAGACATTGCTTACCTAGATTTCAGTAAGGCTTTTGACACTGTTGCACATAGAAGGCTTATCAATAAACTGCAATCTTTAAGTTTGGATTCCAATATTGTTGAATGGGTGAGGCAGTGGCTGAGTGACACGCAACAGAGGGTTGTAGTCAATGGAGTATATTCGAAGCTTGGGCTTGTCACCAGTGGGGTACCTCAGGGATCTGTACTTGGACCTATTCTCTTTAATATTTTTATTAGTGATATTGCAGAAGGTCTTGATGGTAAGGTATGTCTTTTTGCTGATGATACTAAGATATGTAACAGGGTTGATGTTCCAGGAGGGATAAGCCAAATGGCTAATGATTTAGGTAAACTAGAAAAATGGTCAGAGTTGTGGCAACTGACATTTAATGTGGATAAGTGCAAGATAATGCATCTTGGACGTAAAAACCCAAGGGCAGAGTACAGAATATTTGATAGAGTCCTAACCTCAACATCTGTGGAAAGGGATTTAGGGGTGATTATTTCTGAGGACGTAAAGGTAGGCAGACAATGTAACAGAGCAGCAGGAAATGCTGGCAGAATACTTTGTTGTATAGGGAGAGGGATTAGCAGTAGAAAGAGGGAAGTGCTCATGCCATTGTACAGAACACTGGTGAGACCTCACTTGGAGTATTGTACGCAGTACTGGAGACCGTATCTTCAGAAGGATATTGATACCTTAGAGAGAGTTCAGAGAAGGGCTACTAAACTGGTTCATGGATTGCAGGATAAAACTTACCAGGAAAGGTAAAAGGATCTTAACATGTATAGCTTGGAGGAAAGACGAGACAGGGGGGATATGATAGAAACATTTAAATACATAAAGGGAATCAACACAGTAAAGGAGGAGACCATATTTAAAAGAAGAAAAGCTACCAGAACTCTTGTCTTAAATTAGAGGGACATAGTCTTAAATTAGAGGGACAAAGGTTTAAAAATAATACCAGGAAGTATTACTTTACTGAGAGGGTAGTGGATGCATGGAATATCATTCCAGCTGAAGTGGTAGAGGTTAACACAGTACAGGAGTTTAAGCATGCGTGGGATAGGCATAAGGCCATCCTAACTATAAGATAATGCCAGGGACTAATGAAAGTATTTAGAAAATTGGGCAGACTCGATGGCCCGAATTGTTCTTATTTGCCGTCACATTCTATGTTTCTATGTTTCAAACAAGCATGACACAAGTTAAATATTTTAAAAGTGAATGTAAATACCATTACCATAAACACATGACTTTCACAAAAAAAAAATTCAATAAAGTGACAAGTTAACTAGACTGGACAGGAGAGCTAAGACTTGCAGGGAAAACAAAAACATTTTTGGCATGAGATATATTGTTGACACAGCTTTGCAAACGGAACATCATGCACATTGCTGAAATACACTTAGCAGCCTAACCTACTTCAATGTACACACTGTCAAATGTGATGATGTAATAGCAGTGGACAGTTCCATGAATCCAGTTGCAGACCTATTTGAAGAGCAAGCAGATGTGTCATGAGGTAACTAACAAAGTACGCAGTAATGTACTCAAAATGCTTACCAAGCATGTATACAATTTTCAAAACGAAAAACTATCGTATAAAAACACTGCAACAAAAATGGTTTAAGTATACGTATCCTAGAAAATAAACAAGAATGCATGTCATACAAATAGCTAAAAAGAGCTTAAAGGACCACTATAGTGCTAGGAAAACATACTCGCCGGGCTCTGGGGGGAGGAAGGGGTTAAACGTACCTCTTTCTCCAGCGCCGGGCGTGGAGCTCTCCTCCTCCTCTCCTCCCCTCCGCCTCCTCTCCTCCTCTTTGACTGAATGCGCATGCGCGGCAAGAGCCGCGCGTGCATTAAGTCAGTCTCATAGGAAAGCATTCACAATGCTTTCCTATGGACGCTGGCGTCTTCTCACTGTCAATGAGACAGCCACTAGAGGCTGGATTAACCCTAATATAAACAATGCAGTTTCTCTGAAACTGCTATGTTTATAGAAAAAAGAGTTAAACCTAGCTGGACTTGGCACCCAGAACACTTCATTAAGCTGAAGTGGTCTGGGTGCCTATAGTGGTCCTTTAACAGCCATTACTTAGAGAAACATATATAGATATTGTGGGAAAGTGTATACATTGTGAGAAAATGCAGAAAAATACAGAAAATACAATAATACTAATTAGTTAAACACCTTTAGTGAGGTAAATTAAATAATCTAACCCAATCATGGATGGTATTATTCACAACCTAAAGAAGGCCCCTCTAACCTTTTGAAAAGATTGCCATGACACCCACATGGTTTGTTTTGATTGGTGAATGATTTTGCATATGTGTTACAAAGTAAAAGTTCTGGAAGCACTATTGATACAGCTCCATTTTATTCATGGCCATCTCTGATATTTCATTTTTTATCTTTTTTTTTTTTTTATTGCACAGGTTTTGGGTGGATCCTGGGTAGTTTTTGGTTGAAAAAGTTCAACTTCCAGAACTGCTTATGTATTGTTGATAAATCGGTCCTCGTATAGCAGGATTTAAGCTCTTGAAAATGAGTTAATCACAGAAAACGGCCTTCAGTCAGCAGATTGCTATACGGATATGTTTTAGGTTGTAATAGTTACGTTTCTGTTAAATGTAGTTGTGGTCGATAGGCATATTACACTCGATTTGAATGCTAAACTCTTATTAGGAAAGGGGCACGTGGTATTTGCTGACTGTGGGTATTAGCAATCACATTGATTAGAAATAAATGTGTTATTGGAAGAAAGAACGGTCTTTTTTGCACATTCCAAGCAGATGTCTCTACAATTAAGGAAGATCGAAAATTAAATGCAGAAAATTAAATGAGAAAACAAGAACAGAAAAGGGAAAGACAGGTAAAACCAATAGTATCGTAGAGGTAAAGCAAAAGAAAATCACCTTTATTATATACAATGTATTAAACAAAACACACAAATGATAATGCAAAACTTCAGGATTCAGAGTTTAAATTCTAGTAGAAATACAGCAAACTTTTCTTTATTCTAAAAAGAGACTTAATCGTTGACAGGAACTACTACAAGTAATGCAGAATGGGGCATAAATTATACACATATACCCATTGAAAGAATCAAGTGCGATAGGCAAACAGCATTTAATTCTGGCTTAAATAGCGATTCCCACCTTGATTGTACTTAAAGGGAAACTCCAGTGCCAGAAAAACGATCCGTTTTTCTGGCACTGGAGGGTCCCTCTCCCTCCCACCCACCAATCCCCGGTTACTGAATGGGTGAAAACCCCTTCAGTGACTTACCTGAGGCAGCGGCAATGTCCCTCGCCGCTGTCTCCTCCTCCGCGACGCTCCTCCTTGTGATTGCGTCGGCCGGTGGGCGAGACTGATCTCACCCACCGGCCGAGGAGACCTAATGCGCATGCGCGGAAATGCCGCGCATGCGCATTACGTCTCCCCATAGGAAAGCATTGAAAAATCATTTCAATGCTTTCCTATGGGGTTTTGAGCGACGCTGGAGGTCCTCACACAGCGTGAGGACGTCCAGCGACGCTCTAGCACAGGTTTCCTGTGCTAGAAATTAGGAAGTGACCTCTAGTGGCTGTCTAGTAGACAGCCACTAGAGGTGGAGTTAACCCTGCAATGTAATTATTGCAGTTTATGAAAAACTGCAATAATTACACTTGCAGGGTTAAGGGTAGTGGGAGTTGGCACTCAGACCACTCCAATGAGCAGAAGTGGTCTGGGTGCCTGGAGTGTCCCTTTAAGTCAATAGAAAAATAAATCTTAATGGGACACTTTAGTCACCAGAACCACTACAGTTAATCAGATGGCCACTAGAAGTGCTTCCTATCTCAGTGCTACAAAGTGTTCAGCACCTACCTTCAGTGTCTCCACACACTGCATGGAGACACCGATCGCTTCCCATAGAGATGCATTGATTCAATTTCTCTCTTTCAGGTACTGCTGATTGTTGCAGAGTGGTGTTTTGCCACGCATGTGCAATAGGCTCCCAATGCATTCCTGTGGGAAATCATTGGATTGGCTGAGCAAGATTGAGGATCTCAGTCATGGAGGCGGGGCCAGCCTTTGGCTGGCTAGCGATAAATGGTAAGTTTAAGCACCTTTGCCATGCGATCTTAGGGGGCAAGGGACAAAAATAGTTTAACACTATACTGTCAGGAATACATGTTTCTATTCCTGACACTTTACTGTTGATTTAAAGTTTTCTTTAATACCGATGTGTCTTTATATCAGACACTAAGAGGTGACGTACGTGGCAACTTTTTGAATCTAAGCAAGTCCTTGTCAAGACTTAACAAAGACTAATTTAGAGTTGAAATGTTGCCCGGTCACCCCTTGGTGGCTTATATAAAGGTTGTTGATATGTAAGAATATATATTGTGATTATTATTTTTTTTTCTATTTTCAGGTAAGGAAGGAAGAGAACAGTAATTTATGTGCATGATACTTGTTAACAGGGGATTCCGTACCTTTCTTTAATTCTTCTGCATGCTAAGTATTGCTTAATGGACAATCTGGCATGGGAAAGGAAATGTGTTACATTGACACAAGGAAATGATAGTTCGTTCGCAAATGTTTTATAATCATTGGGGTTTGGAGAGAGAAAGAACATTGGAGATATAAACGTAATCTGTTTCCTTCCGTATTTAAGTCACACTGTAGTTTGCTTGTTGTTATCCACCCTTATTTAATGGACTCAGAGCCACTGTTTACGTATTACCAGCTGTGTACATAGTGAACATAGACGTATCAAGTACTTTTCTCACACAGGTGACTGCCGCAGCTGTACAAGCCATACAGCCCATTGGCAGTAATATGTCGTAAGATGTTCTTTAAACCACCAGATGGTATCTTATAGAGCAGAACAAAACGAACATCAGCTTTAGTACATCAGACTAAATATTTAGAGAAACTCATGTGACAAAAAGGAAACTTGAGTGAGATAGAGCCACAGATTATAAAGAAAGGTACAACCGATTAACGTAAATAGTCTGCCAATTCTGAAGCTTGATTTTTAAAATATTTTATTAACATTTTTTACATTAATTTTCTTAATAAATTTATACAAAGATATAACTGAAGCTTGTCATATCAGTCCAAGAAATCCATGAACAAATAAAAAGTAAATCCATCACAGCTCACAATAAGCTATAAGAAAGGTATTCTTAGACAAAAAGGCATAAAAAAGAAAATTTGAATGTTATTTCTGAAAAAAGTGATAAAAAAGTGTATATCATCGTTTTTCGACGGATCCCCTTTGGAGTGGGTCGGAAGCTTGCTGCACAGAACTCCCACTCTCCTTTTTTTGGTTCTTTCTTCGAGTACCTCGGTGGGGGGCCCACACCGAGGCAGGTACTATTATTATTGTTTATATATTTTTTATTCTTTATTTGTTTATATTATTATTTTTTGTCATTTCTTTTTTATTGATATTGTTTTATTTTTTGGGCAGCTGCTTTGATACTTTATTTTATACTATGTACCTATAATATAGAGTTCATTGATAAACCATTTATACTTCACTTTATATTAGGTACCCGCAATAGAGAGTTCATTGGTACATCATTTATTATAGTGGGTCCATGCATACATTGTGATTTTTATTCATTTAAAATCCTTGCACCGGCCCTGGTCCTGTTCTGATGCTCATGTCCTCATTGACGATAGCCACTAGAGCAGCTTCCTGGGTCAGTGCTGCACAGTGTGTAACACTGACATTCAACATCTCCACACTCTGATTCAATGCATCCACACTACCCTGCCCCCTTGGCTGAGATCATCAGAAATGACAATCTTTGCCACTCCAAAGCTTGGATTGGCTGAGATCATCAATTCTGATTATGTCAGCCAAGGAGGCCCTTTGGGGTGTTGCCAGCGCCAGCTAGGGGCCCAGGGACCTGAACTGCATATTTAACACTATAGGGTCAGGAATACACGCTTGTATTCCGGACCCTATAGTGTTACTTTCATCTGCAGTAGTAATATGGAGCCAAGAAGTAGTTGACATGATTCACAGAATCAACTATCATTACAGATTAAAACAGATAGAAATGATAAACAGTTCAGTCCTCAGAGTTACAACCGCAGTCCTGTAGATGTTCAACTAGCCACAACATGAGTGTTTCAGCCGTAGAGTGACTGAGCACTAAGAGTGTAAGAGAGAGTAAGAGTTATTAAACCTGTGTTACAGGCAGCACAGTGCTTTCATAAATGCCACATCCACTTGTCATGTCTGGGATTCATGGGGGGGGCGGTCCGCGCCGGGTGCCACTCACTAGGGGGGTGCCCGGGGCAGACTGCAATGTCCCTCCTGCGCCCATCGCCGAGACCGGTCTGTAGCTCCGCAGTGTGCAGAGCTGCAGACCATGTGCTCTCGAGCACTCCCCAGTCAGAGTGTTGCCACGGGTTACCACGGCAACGCTCTGATTGGGTCTCACGAGATCCATGGTCTGCAGCTCTGCGGAGCTGCAGACTGGAAATGATGCCACCGGACCACCAGGGAGCCCACCGGACTACCAGGCAGCTCCCACTGGACCACCAGGGATTTAAGGTAATTTTTTAGTCCCCCCTGCTTCACCCCCCCCCCTCTCCTCATCACATCACCCCACCTCCCTTTCACAATCACCCCCTCCCTCTCCTCATCACCCCCCTCACAATCACCCCCTCTCTCTCACTATCACCCCCCTCCCTCTAACAATCGACCCCTCCCTCCCTCTCATCCTCAACCCCCTCCCTGAGCTCCCTCTCACTTCACACCCCACACCATCACCCACCCCCCTCACAATAACCCCCTCCCTCTCCTAATCACCCCCTCCCTCTCTCAATTACCCTCTTACAATCACCCCACCTCCCTCTCACAATCACCCCCTCACAATCACCCCCCTCTCTCTAACAATCACCCCCTCCCTCAAAAACCACACTACAGAAAAATGCACTCCTGCATTCAAATGCCAATACGTGCAAACACACATTCACTCACACATACTCCATACAAAAACATGTTTACATTCAAACACACAAACAGTGCTTGGTGCTAAATACATAAAAATAAAAACACTGCTCAGTGCTAACGACATAAAAAAATGTGCTGTTTTTTTTTTACATTTTTAAGGGGGGGGAGGGGTGGGTGTGCCAAATATAGGATCCGCCCCGGGTGCCAAAAGCTCCAGGTACGCCACCTGTCAGTGGTTTTAATGTAGTGGCTGATCAGTGTATATCTACCCGTCACTGTGATCGCTTAAAATGTATGCAGATATCCTAACTTGAAAAAATATAGATACATATATACACACATTGAAAAACACACTTGGATACACAAATTGACACATACACTCAGATACACACACTGACACATACACAAGTTGACATACAGACTCAGATATACACACTGGAACATACACTCAAATACACACACTGACACACTCACACACACATACATACACCTAAACACAGATGCACACACTGCACATACACTCAGATACACACACTGACACAGCAATACACATACTAACACACTGGTACACACACACACACCAAAATACAGCTTTAGACACTGGCACATACACTCAGATACACTCAGATACATACACTCAGATACACACTGACATACAGATACACACTGGCACATACACACACTGAGATACACATTGACAGAACACACTGGCACACACACATACATGTCATACTTTATATATATGCAGTCACCCTCCTGTTAGATTATCTTTATGTCCAGGCGGGTGGCTTGCTTGGGGTTCTGGTCCTGGCTAAGGCTGATGGGAGTGAGCATGCAGCAGCAGGAGCTGCTTCCATGCTGCTGTGTGCCTCTTCTGCCTCCTGCTTTCATGCTGCCTCCTCCCCCATTCCTCCTGGGCCGGCGTCTCACTTTGAAGGAGGAAAGAAGTGACAGTCTGTCATTTCCTCCCTGCCAGCTGATATCACAAGCGCCAGTCGGCTCTTAAAGCGTCACTGAACCTGACTGGGTCCCTGTTTAGTGAGTACTGTAGGGGAGCAAAGGCAAATCATATACAATACAATGAAAATCACACACACAATCTAAAATTCAGTGTGTGTATGATTTTTTGGATATTGTATGGGATTTGCGGGTGTCAGGGAGCGGCATTCAAAATGTAGGGAGAAAAAGGGGTAAAACCAGGTTAAAAATTAACTGGGGCTTCATTGAATAAATCAGTGCTAAATGTTTTGCAGACACAGAATTGTTCAAAATGTGAATGTATGGCATCATGCCATCCTACAATTAAGCCCTCTCTCAGCCTGCCTCCCTTCTCATGCTGAGGCAGTCCTCCTGCAGCCAATTGTGGCGACCTGAAGTACGGGATCACTGTTACAATGTCTCCGCCATTAATTTGTAACATTGGCTTGTTTCTCTTTTCTCCTCACTTTGATCTGAGGTAAGAGAGACAAAGAGAGCATTGCTAAACTGTGCTAAAAATGAAAAAGTGTTAATTTTTTTTAACCATTTCAGTGCTGATAAAAGCATTAACACTGTGATCAGTCTTATTACATTTATTAGTACCTTGGTACTATTATTTTTTATTTAGGGTCAAATCATTAATTTTTTTGTCACCTGCAGCAGTTTTTATTTTTTAAATAATTCCCTGCAGCCTGGTCACTGTACTATACAGTATCTGTGCGGTACGGTACTGTCTCAGTGATCAGTGTGCTCAGAAGGCTCTCTTATCAAGCTGACATTTTTCTTTCCGATTTTTCTATAAAGCTTAAAAAATGTATAGTTCAGCAATTCTATTTTAATTTGTAAGTTAGCTGTTAGGTTTTCTGTGGGTGCAAGTGGGAATTTGGGGGTAGGTGTGGTAGTGGGTATTAGACAGGTAGGCAAAATAATTTAACAAACACCTTAGTGACATAGCTTAAATTAATCCCACTAAGATGGCATGCTATTATATGTCGGAGGAGGTGTATTCCATTCTGGCAGGTTCTGATAATGACACTCTAGCAGACAGTGACACTATGAAAACCTCTGACATTGAGTTCCTAAGTGAGTCCTCCAGTGATGGTGCCCCAGCACCATCTATAGGAAGACGCCAAGTTATCTCCCTATACCTTTCTATTCCACTTAGATCTACCTAATAGTAATAAATACATCCACATGCTGGTGATACAGATCTTAATGGCGGCAAAGATTTGCATTGCCACACGCTGGAAAATATCTATAATCCCATGTTGGTCTGAGATACAAACGCAGGTGAATTATCAATGTATGATGGAAAAAGAGGTATATATAAACCTCGACAATCTTGAGACGTATCATAATGTTTGGAACCCCTGGGCGAATACAGATTTGACACCGGTGACCTAGATGGACATTCACCACTGACAGTGCCCTAAGGGATGAATGGTGTATTTGGTTTGTTGTGAGGTGAGGAAGACTGTAACTCTACTTCACTAGTTTTAATATAATAGAAATAGATAGTGATGGAATGAATAAGGGCTGAACTCTTTTTAAGACATTTATCTTATATCAAGAAATAGATTCTCCCAGTATGGTATAATAATAAATCGAATAAAGTATATTATCTTTAGATAATATGGAATAATAAAAACAAATGATGATTTGGTATTTGTTATATATGATTATAAAGATAAAAATATATGCATCAAAAATACCAATCTGATGTTAAAGACTTAAAAAAAATAAATAAAAGAAGGCGCCAGAGGAAATCTGGGTACCTCCAGAAATACCCCCATTCATGGCTAGACCTGGCATCACAACAACGGTAGATAATTGTGAGTCAGTGAACTATTTTAGCCTCTTTATGTCAGACTACATGTTTGCCAGCCAGTATCTGTCTGTGAATCGAGCATCACATTACAGTAGAAAAAACGTGACATCAAACTGATGTTGCAGAAATGAAAAAATGTTTTGGGATAACCCTAGTAATGGATATTGTTAAAAAACCAAGTATCAGGTACTACTACTGACACAAGCATCACGTCCTGGCTTCCCCTCTTTTCTCACGGTTCGCTATCAGCAAATGCTGTGATTCTTCCATTTTAACGATAATGCAATGTGTCCCCTTAGAAAGGACCCATTGTTTAATAGGCTCTTATTCAACTCCTGTCTGGCAAATTGCCCAACAATTATATTTCAGACCAAAACATTTCTATTGATGAATCCCTTATAAAATTTTAAGGTAGACATTATATCCCATCGAAGAGGTCACAATTTGGAATCAAATTCAATAAATTATGTCAATCCACTACTGGCTATACACGTTTGTTTCAGATTTATTAAGAGATTTATTAAGGGAAGTATAGCCATCTTGACCCACCATCTGGGTACAAATGGCACGATTGTGGGGGATCTGATCCTTTCCTTGTTTAATAAGAATTGTCATCTATGGGTTGACAATTATTCTACCAGTATTGATTTATTTTAAAATTTTGTTTCAAAACCCTAGCATGTGGCACAGTAAATAAAACACGCAGAGGCTTACCCCAAACCCTGACAATCGACAGACTAATGCACAACAAAAGTACAGTGCAAGTGTCTGTCACAGGAAGAATTGAGCAGCTGGAAAAGCCGAAGTGCATTGTAGACTACAGCAAGCATATGGGGAGGTAGGCTGCTCAATGTTTACAACCTTATAAAGTAGCTACACCAAATAACTCAAAATATTGCATCAAGAATACTTGTTAAAATGGTATGTCATCATGGCGGCAATTTTCTTTCATAGAATTCCATGTTCTCCCGCAGGTGACAGATAGTCACTTTTTCAATATTACAAGTTAAAAAGGACATCTAATATTTAAGGATCTGTGACTTACCAACTGAAAAACTGGTACATGAGGATACTGTAACATTTGTGAGACAATGTGAAATAAAAATACTGAGGCTTTAGTGCACTAACTCATATCAGCATTATGAAATGTGAAAATGGATGCCATACTCTGTCAAAGGGGGTATAGTAAAAATTCCAAATATGAAGACCGAAATAGGCAAGCCCTATATTTGACCCTATAACTTTTTAAAACCTTAAGCAAACTGTACATGGGGGTACTGTTGAACTTGTGAGACATTACTGAACAAAAATATGAGTGTTTTAGAGCAGTAAAATGTACAATGCCGATGATATAATCAATGAATTTTTTGTTTTTGTGACTAAGTGGCTACTAAAAAATACCTGGCTGTCTACTTTTGCAAATGATATGCCGCGTGGGTGTAACTTTCATTCCTGGGCTGCTGTATGGCCTCAATGGCAGCCATAGACCCAGGAAACCAATCTAGCATGTTTCCATGTGTAAAAACTGAAATGGGCAAGACCTATATTTGGCCTTCTAACTTTCCAAAGCCCACCTTCTACAGGGTGGGTTGTATTGTTCTTGTGGGACAACACAGCATATGTGTAGTTTATTGCAGTAAAAGCTAACAGTATGAAATGCCATGCAGAACTTGGAAAATAACATTTCTTAATTTCTCACTTTTGTTTTTGGATTTTATTCATATTACATCATGTATCATATATTAATATTTGATGGGAAATGAAAGCCCTATTTCTCCAGAGCAAAATGATCTATAATACGTGTGGGTACTCATAATATGAACGTGGTAAATTATGGTTGAACAAACATATAGCTCAAATTCTAGGTGTTGTCAAATTGCCTCTGTTCTTAAGGAGTTAAACTGGTTTGATACATTTTAGATGCTGCAAATTAAGAGTAATGCAAGTGGTTAAACTTGCATTTAACCAAAATTTAACATTTAACATTGAATAACTTAAAATTGGTTAAAAGATGTTCTACTATAATTGTATCATTAAACATATCATTCAAAATTGACAGACCTTGTATATAAAGCACTATATTCATTAATTTGTGCATAACAAAATATCACTTCTGTTTATTTTAGAGAATCTTTAAGCTAACGTGTACTAAAAGGAATATTGTACTTTTTATAAGAAATGTAAACCACATGAACAATTCTGTAGCCTTAAGAGACAACATATAACCATAACATAGTAAATAAAAGCCTGAAAATAAATATATCATGAAATAGCCGTCTTTGAGAGCAATGTTGAACAAACAATTACAAATGTTTTAGAAAATATAGATTTTTTTTCCCATGACAGAAATTTAATAATTTAATAATTCAGTTGACAGATCCGGACTGACCTTTGAAAATTAGCATAGCACGACCCTTCCTTTGCATGCCACGATGTGGTCATTTTCCAGCCTACACTTGCCAATTCTACAAGAGTGTAATTATAAAAGATACTATCGCTCATCATAGGAAGCAAAGCCTCTTATGATAACATACAAAAAGAAAACATGGGCTAAAAAAAAGCAAAAATCTCACACACAGAGTGAATCCAAGCCAAGTCACAAAGATGAAATTATGTCCTTTTCCAAAGCACATCTCTTTAATGCACGTTTTGTAACATCTGTAACATTTCGGTCTAATAAATTAGTGCATAAATTATATTCGGCACAAAGTAGTATGAATCATAAAGAGGTTAATTTTTTTTCACATAAAGTTCTAAGAGGAAAATTTCCTAAAACTGTTGCAAAAAAGTAACAGACATTTTTTTAAGCAGAAGATGCTGTGATGTTCCAGATAGATAGTTGTTCTGGTGTTTGGACATGTCATTAACAAGGAGTAGGTTTATGGGTTTAAGGGCATGCGCCATGTATACATAGTGATGGTCCCCTTTTAAATTGTACCTTTGCCTCTCCAACAGCTGACAGTTAGGCTTTGTTTCAAAAGCTTTTTTTGCACACTATACATATTGTGAAACAGTTTATGAATGCAATGGATGAAAGAGATAAAGACAACCATGACACCCTATTTGAATATCATTACCCACAATTCTTAGGCACAGTATACTCACTACTGCTGACAGATGTAAAAATCTTCCCCTTGCCAGCAGAGCACAGGTTATATTATTTCCCCCCCTCACTCCCACTGTGAGCTACCTCACACCTCCCTCTGATGCAGACAGATTCCCCCTGGAATAATAAGGAAGGGGGAACATGACTGCTGCCCAAGATTGTGGAATGGATTATGAAGGATACAATGTTGCTAAGACTTGGGGTTTCTTAAGGAAGGGGAGAGGGAGGGGACTTACCAGTCGGCAGGATCAGTTGAGGGCTCCTGACTGTTTTCCCACCCCCCCTCCCTGTTTCTGGTGTTGTGGTTTGTGTCTCGTGCTGTTGTTTTGTGTTGTCACAGCTTGGCGGTTTCCCTGGACAGCGCAGAGGAAGAAAGGACATTGGGGAGACGACAGCCGGCACGGAGCTGATGGCGAGGAGCTGGCTGTCGAGGCTCATGGTATCGAAGGTGTGAGAACTGCCTGTTGGGCAAACACCCAACAGCTGGCAGGTTTGGACTGAGCAAATTGTTAAAGTTAAATAAAGCTGTGGCCGTTTCCCTTATCCACAAGAACGAGGTGTCACGTGTTTTAATGGGGGGGCAACGGGTTGATGGTTGGGTCTGGTTGGGTCAGCAGTCAAGTATTAAAACAAACCCCCCCATCCCACCTGCTGGCCCAGTGTGCGCGCAGTTCAATCACAGGATTATCTATAAGAAGTCTGTGATTGGACTGTACAAGGTGTCTGTGACATCGGAGGGGGAGTGAAAGTCAGTGCCAGGAGCTTTACCATGGGCTGGATTCTAGGTACATAAATTTTTTATTTTTTTTTAGGTTATACTGCAAATCGAGGGGAGGACAACAACATACAGAAGAAGGATCAGCGCTAATATGTTAGTGGGAGGCAGCAGCCACACTAAAGGGGATCCTTCTCACCCTTTAAACAAAAAACAGAATTGTACACAAGAAGAGTAGGGGCTGCGCCACAAGTAATAACGGGATATAGTCACTGTTAGAGAGAAACTTTTGTTGCACACCAAATGGTGTCTTTGTGGTATATTCAGTGGCAGGTGTGGATTCCTGAGGCTTGGGAATGGTACTTGAAATAAATCTCTCCGATTTGGGTCATATAAAATGGAGAGAAGAAGAGGGGAGAGGACCAAATAGTGCAATTTGTCTCATATAAAGTAATTATAGTGGAATAATAGTAATGCACTTACATTTGGCAGAGCTATGGCCAGCTCTAACGTCTAGCGCTTGTAGTGGTACAATCCCCACTTCGGGATATAGTGTTGGTATCCTCAATCTTTGGGTTACTTGGAGCTCAAATGACAATAAAAGTAGGAAGGCAAAATAGTGCTTTCAATAAAATAAAAACTCACATATATAATATACTCACACAGCATACAGCAGGCTGACTGCTCTGTGGTATCGGCTCTGGTGGTATAATCCCCACCTCGGATTGTCTTGAGAATGGTGATCAAAAATGGCCAGGTAAAAATATAAAAGAAAATAATATAAAGGAAACTGGCACAAACCTAAATGTATTTGTCCAAAAATAATTCCTTCATTGCAGTACATCCAATAGTACTGCATCATGTCTTTTGGTCTTGCCCTAAACTAAAACAGTATTGAGAAGATATTCACACTCTAATTAAACTCATTACTGATCAAATCCCCATTATTACACCAGAATTGTGTCTCCTGAAGAGATTCCCAGATGATTTGCCCAAAATTAAAATAATTATTTTAGGCCATCTCTTGGTTTCAGCCACTTCGGTCCTTCCTCGATATTGGAAAACAGCTACTATTCCTTTTATGACTGAGGTCTTCTATAATACTCTAGAAACCAAGAGATGAGAATTAGCCTTTAGATCCCCTTCCAAAACAGTTAATGTTCTGAAATATGAATGGGAACTCTGGGAACGGGATGTCAAGAATCGATATAAATTATAATGTATAGCTTCACCTGACCAGATAACAAAGTTATTTATATGATCTTATTTTAAGCACTTTGTTGCACGTAACATATTTATTTTTTAATAACTGACGATACTTTATTGAAAAATTATTAATTATTACATATTGTATCGGATGATATGTGTAAATTGTATCCCCCGGTTGTTTGTTTTTCTGTTTTTAATTTATTTTTTATGTATGTTAATTACATATATATTCATATTATATCATTATTCTTACTGTTATGGAAACAAATGTATCTATAATAAAAAACATTTGAAAACTGATTCAAAGAATGCTGATTACCTAAGAAATATTTTCTGTAAGCACCCAAACATCATCTCTCCATTTTACATTCACACTCTAAAGATAAATACACTAAAGCACTTGGAAGAGGACCCGTGAGAGAAAGTAGCTCACAAGTTGTTGTAAATGCAAATGTGTGGTATATTAAAATGAACTAATTTTAAAAAACTTTTTAAATATGATTTTTTCCCCCCAACAATCACTTCAAGTGAATAAAAAAGGGCATTATACCTGATTTGACACCTTACTAGAAATGTCCTTCATGGCCTGTTTTAGAATTTTTTCCCTCAAAATTAAGTTATTCAACCCGAAATTTGAAGCTGATACGGTATGTTCTGACAGTCGAAAAAAAGATGTAAAGCAACAGGAGTTTGACGTCTGGACAGATAAGAGACTAAAGAATGCAGCATGTGTTAAAATACATGCCTAGGAGAATGACATGAGTTCAAACATTCTTTTCCTGAGGTAAAAGGATATGATTCTTTAATGCCTAATACTTCTTCTTATTAATGTATCTGCTGTTTCCATTCACTGCTGCCAGCTGTACCTTATACTAATAGTTTTGTGGTTTACATTGTAATCCGTTCCTTAAGAGCTAGAGGGCCCGGAACCTCATGATGACATCTCATCTCTGTAGTGTTTACATTTTACTTTGTGGGTACTGTATTTGTTAATGGCAGACAATGGAGAGCTTTAATACTTTATATTAATTGGCAGCAATGCATCTTTATGATATATTAAATTTCCTTTCCAACATTCCTTTGGAGGGCAACACTTCAGGCAGTGAGGCAGGCACTTGTCACACAACACAGGAGGTACTCATAAAGACTAGTGATTGAGGCAACAGTTAATTTCCTGAAAGAAAGGATACGTAATGGCATCTTTAATAAGCTATTGTTCGTGTGGTCTAAGGCTACATTCTGTGGGCTTGATAAGTAATATTACGCAATATTCTCCTTACTATCATTCTTTATCCTATGACGTAGATATATCCTAATTAAAAATGTAGAGCTGAATATACTGTTGGCGTTATGTCTGACGCTGCCGATTTTAGTGAATTGAGGAAGCACTTTTATTCTGGAATAGAAACAGTGAGAAGCACTGTTTGTTGGTGAGGGTAAGAAGACGTCTAGAGCCATTGTTGTAGACATAGGTTTATGGGTAGTTCATTTTTTAGAATTCCTTTCAGATGGTTGTGTTATCTGCATAGTTATTCCTCATACTGAGCAAGGAATAATGCTAAATTCATCACTGTGCGCTATATATATATATATGACACCTGATCTCAGGCAGAATCAGGATATACATGCCCCTGCCTGCCCCAATTTTGTGGGAGTTACTGTCCAGAATGAGAGTTGCCTCAATTTTAATTAAGCTTTTAAAAAATGTATTTTACCACAGATTAATTATTATAGGCAGCTGAAATAACGGCCATCTGGGAGTGTAACTCACACTAATTTCCGACAGTTGTGGGACATGTCAGACCTAGTCCTAACATTAAACAGCTTGTCTAACCCTACATTAGAAAAGACCATTAACGCTGACCCTAGCACTAGTCCAAATCTTACCAGTACAACTAATACTAACCCTCGTTCTAATTCTAACACTGACAGTAAAACTAATACCAACCCTAGTTCTAACCCAACACTGACAGTAACACTGGCAGTGATCCTAGTTCTAACACGGACAGTAAAACTAATACTAACTGTAGTTCTAAACAAAAAGAAAGAATATGAGGAACTGGAGATAACTCCAGAAAAATCACATCAAAATGTAAAATAAGCAGTACTCACAATGCAGAGTAAAGCCCCCCACTGTTGCTCAGGCAGTGTATAAAAATCCACAAGGCAAATAGAAAAAAATAGAGGCTGCGCAAACAGTTGCTGTATGCACAAAACAGAGTGCTACTACCATTTATTTGAAGGACAACTAAAATAAATTTTTAGGGGTGATCCCTTTGTCAATGAATCAATCTTACCCTAACACTGACAGGAAAACGAATACTAACCCTAGTTCTTACCCTAACACTGACAGTAAAACTAACACTAATCCTAATTCTAACACGGACAGTAAAACTAACACTAATCCTAATCCTAACACTGACAGTAAAACTAACACTAATCCTAATTCTAACACTGACAGTAAACTGACACTAATCCTAATTCTAGCAATGACAGTATAACTAATACTAACCCTAGTTCTCATACTGACAGTAAACTGATACTAATCCTAATTCTAACACTGACAGTAAACTGACACTAATCCTAATTCTAGCAATGACAGTATAACTAATACTAACCCTAGTTCTTACCCTAACACTGACAGTAAAACTAACACTAATCCTAATTCTAACACTGACAGTAAAACTAACACTAATCCTAATCCTAACACTGACAGTAAAACTAACACTAATCCTAATTCTAACACTGACAGTAAACTGACACTAATCCTAATTCTAGCAATGACAGTATAACTAATACTAACCCTAGTTCTCATACTGACAGTAAACTGATACTAATCCTAATTCTAACACTGACAGTAAACTGACACTAATCCTAATTCTAGCACTGACAGTAAAACTAATACTAACCCTAGTTCTCATACTGACAGTAAACTGACAGTAAAACTAATACTAACCCTAGTTCTCATACTGACAGTAAACTGACACTAATTATAATTCTAACACTAACAGTAAAATTAATACTAAAACTAATTCTAATCCTAACACTGACAGTACAACGAACACCAATCCTAGTTCTAATCCTAGCTGTGACAGGGAGTAAATAGTGGCAACTCAGGATTCTGGAGACATTTATAAAAATCTCACCCCACGGGATGGGGGTTTATTTTGATGAGATGGAGAGTGAGCTCTAAGGCAGGTAGACAGTGCATTACTGCTAAAACAAGCCAAAAGCTATTATTTTTACAACGTACACCTAGCTTTGCTTGTGTTTTTTTTCTTTTAAATAGTTAAATTGTAAAGTTGATTATATTGTTTTTTTATTGGCACAAGTATGCTTTAACTACCATTCAGACAGAAGGTAATATTATCTAATGTAACATGGAATAAATTCTATGTGTTGCCAAACCAAAATAGAGAATATGTTTAAAAAAATCTGATCTCCTATTCTCTTTTAGTCTCTTCTGCCAGCTCTGTTGGCTTCATCTCACAGCTGCTTGCTGGTTTCTATGTACAGATCTAACGCATGCAGCCCTAAGTAGGAACGTTGGACAAAATTAGTCATCACAGTGCCATGGCAACGCCAATAACAGCCAAGCAAACACAGCAAAACAGAAAACTAATGAGGCGACTTATAGATAAACAACACGAGAACAAGGACTTCAGACACTGTTATGGTGCAGGATGGGTCATTTAAGCCCTTCTGTTTTTAAAGGGTCTTCAGTTATAGCAAGGAGCGCCGTGTTTTTTTTATTACTTTCTTATTATGACACACGTAGCTTAGTTGCCATGTGTTGCCGAGTCCTGTGGCCTGATGAGAACACAGATCAGAAGATCATTATCCTGTGTGAAGAAATGTATCATACTGTCAGAAATACAGTGTTAGTCATAGGGCGTTATTAATTAATATGAAGTAATAACCCATGAAGTGAAAGCTCATGAAAATATTCGATAAAAGTTCATGAAAAATTTTTTTTTGCACATTTCAAATAATTTATAATAACCTTAAGTGGAGCAAATTATAGGTATAATTTAACAGAAAAAGGTAAAGTTTACTGTATTAATTTAAATTAGTTGCATAACATTTGAGTAGGACTATTCCTCTAGAGCAAGGTGGACAACCGTCTGCACTCCAGATATTGTGGACTACATCTCCCATAATGCTCTTATCGCCAAAATGCTGGCAGAGCATTAGAGGAGAAGAAGTCCACAACATCTGGAATGCCGAAGATTGCCAACCCCTGCTCTAGAGTGTAAGCTTCTGTGATCAGAGCCCTGAAATGGCGCTGTATCAGTATTATTGCATTTTGTGCTGATGCTAAACTGCAGTATGTAAACTAATTTCCTGCATAAATACTTTGATTTTAAATGATTTATAATAACTAAAATAATTATTTCAGTTTAATGTGTAATTCAATTACATACTCACCAGTAAAAACCAACAGTTTTTCTGCATTTGAATCCTGGCTAAACGGGCATGCATTGTTAATAATAAGTATTAGGAGACCATTGTGCAAAGTCTCGTTTAACATACTCTCAGTGGCGGCTCTAGACTTTGTGAAGCCTTATGAAAAACTCAAACATGAGGCCCCCACTAACATCCACCATGAAAAAGAAAATAGCTGCAGTTATATTGATGGGCGGGCTTGCAGAGCTGAATACAGAGAGCTAGTCTCTGTATTTATTGTTCAGAGGCTTGCAGTGTTGCAGTTGCAAACTAAATTAATTATCAATACACACATTTAATTATCAATTATGCTTATCGTTTATACACGATTGTGGGTATGGTTACAAAGTCTGGCAGTCGTGTATACAGAAGTAACGTCGTGAAAGGGTTATTGGAATCAAAATTGAAAATTTTCGTTGAGCAAAAAGGTTGCAGATAGAAGACTGTGTCATAGACATTTTCCCCACATATTCCATAAAACATTCAAATATACCCTATCCTATATGATATATATGTGTTGACCCATGTATTGTATATGTATGTAATTTATATAAATGATATGTTGCCATTTTACCTTTGCATTGCCCATACCATACCACCTTCACATTGCAGCCGTAGGCAAAAACATACTAATACATGCACACACATACACAATCTGATACATGCACATGCATACACACACACACATACACTGATGGACAGAGACACACATTGACAAATACAAACATACAGTGTTTCTCTGGCTGTGTGTATATCTGACTGGCATATTCTACCTGTGTACGTGTCTGACAGAGTATCCTTGTATGTGAATGTATGTCTTTGTGAGCATGTGTCTGGGACCATATGTGTGTGGGGTAGCTGCTTGCGGTGTGTTTTGTGTATGAGGACTGCTTGTGGCCTTTGTGCATGTGTGTTATGGCAAAGCTATGTTTCATGACTATGTGTGTATGATGACTGTCTTCAGCTGGTGACTGTGACAGGGTGAGTAAAGGAGTAACTGTGGCAGGGTATGACAGGAGGGAGTGTGACAGGTGAGTTTGGCATGGTTGGAGAAGTGAGTATCACATGCTTGTGTTGAATGGAACAGGAAGAGGAAGTGCGACAGGGCAAGGGGAGGTAAGAGTGACAATGCAAGTGTGGCATAGCTCGGGGCGGACTGTGGCAGGATTAGAGGCATTAAAATGACCAGGTGAGTGTTGGATGGTTAATGGGTAGGATTCGTTATAAGGTGAGGGTGGCAGGTTGAAGGGGTGTGTGGGACAGAGTGATAGAGCATAAGTGTGACAAGGTTGGGGTGTGTGTGTGACCGTGCGAGAGAGGAGAGTGTGACAGGATTTGGAGGTTAATGTGATAGGGTGAGTGTGGCAAAGCACGAACTAGTGAGTTTGGTATAGCTTGAGGGGGTGAGAGTGACAGGATTAAGAAGGGTTCATTTGAATGTGGCTGGGTGAAGTGGGTGACAGTGTTTGGGGATGGTGATAGTGGATGTGTAGGGGCAACAGTGTCAGGGTAACAGTGTGTCTGAGGGTGACAGTATGTGTGGAGGGGTATGACAGTGTGTGGATATGACTATGTGTGAGGGGGTGACAGTGGAGATAACAGTGTGTGGGGGGATGACAAGGTGTGTATGTGGGGAGATGGCAGTGTGTGTGTGAGAGGGGGGTGACAGAATGTGTGTGGGGAGACAGGGTGTGTGTGTTGGGGTGACAGGGTGTGTGTAGATGTTAACTCAATGAGGGAGTTTAAGCATGCATCGGATAGGCATAAAAATATCCTAGACTTAAGATAAGGCCATGTACTAATGAAAGTATGGGCAGGCTAGATGGGCTAAACGGTTCTTATCTGCCATCACATGAAGAGCTGATGAAGAGCTTCCAAGTGGCAGAAACCCACTGGACTGTATATATTTCCTTTTTTTTTAATGGTATTTATTTTTTTATTGTTGTTTTATAATAAAATGTATTTCTGACAAAATGGATTGGAGTCTTAATGTTTTGTCTTGTGATTTGGAACCCATCCTCAGTGGAGTGAAGGACATATGAGGTTCTAGCCCCCTAACCCATCACAGGGGTGGCATACTCCTGAGTGCATATCGTATTGTTTTTTAACAATGCTTCACTGTATGTGGTTACATTTTCCTCTATAGACGTTCAGAATGAGTCAATCCTGCAAAAACTATAGTTGAAGCAGTAATCCATAAGCTCGCTCATTTGCTTATTAACATTTGTTTTCCAATCCTGTGAAAAATAACATACACAAAACACTGCATATATTTCATTTTATACCCAATGTTTAAGGGTCTTGGCAATGAAGGGGCTAAAGTGGCAACAAAGTTACATTTGCTGCATTTTGTGTTTTACTCAATGCAATGTTTCTATACGTTATTTTAATTTGTTGACTATAATTAAAGAAAAACAATAAGCAAGAATCGACTCCCCCACTGTGTAGTGAATTATATTGATAGTATAATAAAAATATAGTCAAAAAAAAGTAAATGAAAATATAAAATTATATTATATAAATCTTTATAGTTTATCGAATGGCAACACTTGCAATGAGAAGGCCCCTCCCTAAGAAGAGGCTCCTCTAAGCACAGCCACTCGTTCTAAACTTTTTTTTTTTATCCCATAAACTCCATCAAAGGATTATGCAAAGCTGTTGTGATGTTTAAAGTTGTTAACGATTGATTAACCTTTTTGTATACCAATCTGGCGATGAAGTCAGGTTATATCAATTCAATTTTTTGTGTGCTGTGGAGTGGCGAGCCGCAATAAGCTGCTCAAAGATTTATTTATATATTTATGTCGTTTATGTAATTGAAATGGTTAAGACCCATGGGTAAGTGTCTATATGCTTCCTGCTGTCTTTGTTACAAAGTGAGGTGTGAGTTAGGTGACAACGTAGCGATAAAAACACGGTCACCAGGAGCTGCGTAGCCAGTGGTTTGAAAGGTGAATTTTGTCGTGTAGCAAAATGCTTGGAAACATCACACGGGTTGTTAATGGCCCGGGACTTTTACTATTTATCGCTTTAAAATCCATTGTTAGGCAATATAACATCTTATTAAACTATAGGAAGTTGCAGAGCCTGAAAAAAAACTCAGTGTCCTTGCTTTTGCATATCAAGTTTATCCAGTCTGCTATGCCAAGACTGCAGAGGAAATAAACCACACATTTGTGATGCTGGCGTCAGAACTTAAAGGCATTTTTTTTTTTTAGTTCAACGAAACACTGCATAGCAACAGCAAACAGCACACTACAAACAGTCCTCCCACGCTCTCGATTTCACATCTCTGTGGCTCAGGAATTAACATTGTGGCTCAACACACACACAGACCGATATGCAGACAGGTAGCATATAGGCGAGTTTAGTATAGGTGCAGTAAGCTCCATTTACAAAAGTTAGATTTTACACATAAGAAAAATCTTACTTAAACAACTGCGAGTACAAAAAGCCTAAATAGGCATAAGGCATATTAACCCTATCAGTGCTGGCAATTATGCAAAATGTGGGTGGAATAAATGGGATTGAATTAATCCTATGACAAAACAGCAATTGTGTGTATAGCATGCTGTTCAGGAATGTTACACCATTTTAAATATTGCAATTTATATGTTAAATATAAAGATTTTTATTTTGTTGTGATTTTTTTTTAATCTTTTGTATCAATATCAAATGTATTATTTGTGATATAGCAATACCTAGATATGCCAGATTGCTTCCCCCCAACATTTGCAACCCAAAATATTTGAGAGGTCAGTCTGGTGTGAAGCCCGCTATGGGTGGACCATGCAGAAACACATGTGAAATACATGGCTTGCCTGTTTGGGGTGAGCAGAAATGGAACAGAGACTCTGCAAACATATTCTTCAGAAACTCCATAATGTCAGTATTACCCAGATCATTGAGACCATGCAGTGAAAAATTCAAGTAACCAATGGATGCTGACATCTGCAGATATGTTGGTGTGCATGCTCTAACTAGTCACTAATGAACAAATAAAAACGGCAAAATGAATGGTGTATCAAAATAAATAAATCAATAAATCACAATACTGAACACTGTGTCTAATTGTATTCATTTACACCTTAATTGTCCAAAATCAAGACATTGAATATAAATATACTAATGTGATGATTAGTGGATAAAAGTACGCAGTAAATATATTTTGCAATAAGAGCATGTTTAATGAACACATTACTATGTATGTGGAGCATCAACATGCTGAAACAGTTTTAATTTGTGAAAAGTATATTGCTCAATTCTGAAATTTACTAACAACTTCCTATGTGATTAATAAATAATTATTGCCTTTAAATACAAACTAGGGCAGTAATTATTCGCTAAGGTCTACCATTTTTTTTTTAATTAATAGAACACGAGTCCAATAAGTAAATGTATTAGATGTAAACCTCTTCCTTTAATCGTTTTACTTATTCCCTTCCTTCTTTAGCGAAATTCCCATTCCGCTTGAGCAATATCAGTTTTGTACGTAGTTGGAATAGAATTCATTGAGAGTGTCGGCTGATATTGCTAAAGCAGACTGGGAACCTCAACATCAATGTGTTAATTGTTCAAAAACGATTTGACTCTGTCTCCGTCAAATGGCTCAGCACCAGTGGACCAGTGTTAATTTTGTTGACTAACAATTTTAGTCGATTACATTTTTTTAGATTTAGTTAACTAAAACCAGACTAAAACTAAAACAATTCAGATGACTAAAATATGACTAAAGGGGGCGGGGCCTAACCACTGACTGAGCAGGACGCAGGCTGAGGGAGCTCCTCAGCCTAAATACTTTCCTAAGCAAAAAAACGGACAATCTAAACACCCTCTAATTCCCTCTTCAATGGGCATGCCTCGACAGGGGAATGTGGGGGCAACCTATTGGGGTGAAACCCCGAAGGCAAAGCGCACTCTTGGAGATGAGGGTTCCCTGCGGCCTGTAACTTCCTACAGGGCGGGGGATGCGGCCGGTCCCCCGTCCATCATACACCCCATGGACAGCTTAGGTCCCGCTTTCCCCCCCTCTGGGCCGGTGGGGGATATCCCGGCCCCCGCTGGGCTATATGCTGAGGCACCCCAGATATGTTGGGAGAAGCCGCAGCAACAAAATGAGCGCCGAGCGGTGGCACACAAGATGGCGGACGCACCCGCGCCTCTACGACGGGACCCAGTGCCGCGTCAAGACGACCACATGGACTCATTTAGCCACATTGAAGAGCGTCTGGAAGCAGCCTTCGACCGCTTTTGGGCAACCTTGATGGATCGGATGAAGCGGGCACCCCCTGCAAAACTACCACGGGTGAGAGAGCACACACACGACGGAACAAGGCCCAAGAGACCCCCCAAAGGCAAACCAACCTCAAGGTCAGCAAGACACCATACCCTGCACCTCCCTGGGTCTAGGACCACCCGGGGAATACCCCCAACGCGCCGAACACGGATGCAGAGAGGATCGATACGCAGACACCTGCCCCAAAGCAGCAAAGCCCCCTGCAAACACCTGGATGGGTGGAACTGGGACTCAGGGAACCTCCGAGTTCATAACAACACAGTACAGGCCCTGAAACAAGCCTGTGGTATGGGGAATGCCTCAATCCTGAAATTTAGCATGACCCATGCCTGTGGGCAGTACACATGTGGAAGATGGGTACCCAGCCAAGGTATCGGCTGATATTCAGACTACATGAGCTGGCTGCCAACTAAGCTAAGTCTGACAGGGACTCTAACCCAGGCGGCAGAAAACCCAGCGGTACACAAGCGACAATCATCTTATTATTTGGTTTAACACTGTAATTATATTACTACGTTTTTATTAGCCTGTCTTACTCAGCTTAATTTTACAGCTCCCTATCACTATGCCTAGGATTTGTATAGCCTAGTATCACTCGCTCAATAGATATGATAGGCAAGATTCAGCAATGTTACCCTCATAGGCGTGCGCACGGGGTGTGCCGGGTGTGCCTGGGCACACCCTAATCCCCGCGGCACGCCTGTGAGTCCTGCAGGAACGCTGTTCCCGCAGGTACTCTGCCGCCCCCAAATGCTCTCCTCCTCCTCCCCCCGTCATGGGGGGGGAGCAAGAGTTGATGGACACTCGGACACCCCCCCCACCCCCGGTCGGGTGGCTCTCTCCACACAACAAGCGGCGAGGGAGCTGTGTGCTCTCTGCTCCCTCTCGCCGCGCGCCGTTTGCTGATAACGGGAGCCGGAATATGACGTCATATTCCGGCTCCCAGCTGCAGCAGACAGCCCGCGCGGCGAGAGGGAGCAGAGAGCACACAGCTCCCTCGCCGCTTGTTGTATGGAGAGAGCCGCCCGACCCACTGGACCCCAGGGACAAGTCCACGCCAGCTCTCCAGGTAGGGAGGCTGGGTGGACAATTTTTGTAAAAAAAAATAATAATTTGTCAATGTGTGTGAGTGTGTGTGTCTGTGAATGTATGTATGTGTGAGTGTCTGTAAGTGTGTGTGTGTGTGTCTGTGAGTGTATGTGTTTGTAAGTGTGTATGTGTGTGTCTGTGTGCCTGTAAGTGTGTATGTGAATGTATGTGTGTGTGTCTGTGAGTGTGTGTATGTGTCTGTGAATGTATGTGTGTGTGTCTGTGTCTGTAAGTGTGTGTGTCTGTGAATGTATGTGTGTGTCTGTGAGTGTATGTGTCTGTAAGTGAGTGTGTGTCTGTGAATATATGTGTGTGTGTCTGAGTATGTGTGTGTGAGTGTGTGTACGCGTGTATATATATATATATATATATATATATATATATATATATATATATACATATATACACACACACACACACACACAAGTGTATATTTTTTTTGGGGGGGGTGGGAATCTTGGGACTTGACCCCTGCCGGCAGGGGAGATCTCCGGATCTCCCCTGTTGGCTCATGCAGAGCTGGCGCTATCTAAGTGCCGGCTCTGCTCTTAGCCTCCATGGGCCGGCGGGGAGATCAAAGATCTACCTCACCAGCAGCATGGAGGGAGGCAGGAGAGGACCCGGGGAGCTCTAGACAGAAGCTCCGCCAGGTTCCTCTCGCGAGATATGAGCGTTGCCGCGGCAATGCTCAGATCTCGCGAGAGTGAACTCTAGCCCCGCAGGCTAGAGTTCACTCTCCCTTGGACAGCAAGGATCCCCCCTCCCTACATAAGGTAAGAAGGGAGGGGGTTATTTACTAATCTGCCCCCACCTTCACAATCCCTCCAAGCATACAGCACACACACACAGCACCTACACACATACAGCACCCTAACACAAACAGCGCGCACACACGGCACCCTCACATACACAGCACACAAACAGCACCCTCACACACACAGCACACTAACAGCACCCTCACAAACACACACAGCTCCCTCACACAAACAGCACACTCACACACAGCACAATAACAGCACCCTCACAAATACACGACACAAACAGCACCCTCACACACACATATCACACAAACAGCACCCTCACACACACAGCACACTAACAGGCCCCAAACACACATACACAAACACCCTCACACACAGCACACTACCAGCACCCTCACACACAGCACACAAACAGCACCCTCACACACATAGCACACTACGAACACCCACACACACACAGCGCACCAGCAGCACACACAAACAGCAGTATATGTATGTGTGTGTATGTATGTGTATATATATATATATATATATATATATATATATATACATGCGGCGTGTGTTTGTGCTTTAGGGTGCACACCCTAATGCAATAGGCTGCGCACGCCTATGGTTACCCTATGTGATAGACAAGATTCAGCAATGTTACCCTATGTGATATGCAAGATTCAGCAATGTTACCCTATGTGATATGCAAGATTCAGCAATGTTACCCTATGTGATATGCAAGATTCAGCAATGTTACCCTATGTGATAGGCAAGATTCAGCAATGTTACCCTATGTGATAGGCAAGATTCAGCAATGTTACCCTATGTGATATGCAAGATTCAGCAATGTTACCCTATGTGATAGGCAAGATTCAGCAATGTTACCCTATGTGATAGGCAAGATTCAGCAATGTTACCCTATGTGATAGGCAAGATTCAGCAATGTTACCCTATGTGATAGGCAAGATTCAGCAATGTTACCCTATGTGATAGGCAAGATTCAGCAATGTTACCCTATGTGATAGGCAAGATTCAGCAATGTTACCCTATGTGATAGGCAAGATTCAGCAATGTTACCCTATGTGATATGCAAGATTCAGCAATGTATATTGATCTCATTAATCTAAAAATGTGCCTTGACAAACGAATGCCACGACTGGTACTGCAAATGTCTACCAATTTTTCTTGATGTCGCTGTTGTGGCGCACCAAGGCTTTCTGTTAATTTTGTGCACAACAAAAATAAAGAATTAAAAAAAAAAAAAAAATGACTAAAACTAAAATGCCATTTTAGTCAAAAGACTCAAAGACTCAAAAGATTAAACTGCAATTGGATAAATACTTACAAAACATAACATACAGGGATATAATTTCTAATTAGTGGGGTAATAGCTGCTTGATCCAAGGAGACATCTGACTGCTATTTTAGGGGGCAAGAATGATTTTTTCCTAGTTTGTGGCAAAATTGGAAGCACTTCGGACTAGGTTTTTTGCCTTCTTTTGGATCAACAGCAACAACATATGTGAGGAAGGCTGAACTTGATGGACGCAAGTCTCTTTTCAGCTATGTAACTATGTAACTATGTAAAACTAAATTTAAACTTCCCGCCAAAATTAACACTGCACAGAAGAACTGTGGAATGGGCAAAAGAGACAGACGCCCTGCGACCCGGTATGTACCCACTGTGGCCAGCCTCTTCTCCTGGGGGGCCAAGGAGCCGGCCACCTCAGGGCCCCCCGAGGCTGGCCCTGGTGTCACCCGCCAGCCTGCCCGCTGACCGTCCGCCCGGTGACACAACTGGACCCCAGGGAATCCCCTCAGCACTCCCTAAAGTAGGGAGGCTGGAGGATGAATTAAAAAAAAAAAAAAAAACCTGTGTGTGAGTGTGTGTTAGTGTTAGAGTGTGTGTTAGTGTTAGAGTGTGTGTGTGAGTGTGTTAGTGTTAGAGTGTCTGTGTTAGTGTTAGAGTGTGTGTTAGTGTTATAGCGTGTGTGTTAGTGTTAGAGTGTGTGTTAGTGTTAGAGTGTGTGTTAGTGGTAGAGTGTGTGTTAGTGGTAGAGTGTGTGTGTTAGTGTTAGAGTGTGTGTGTGTGTGTGTGTGTGTTAGTGTTAGTTTTTGTGTCAGTGTGTGTGTTAGTTTGTGTGTGTCAGTGAGTGTGTTAGTTTGTGTGTGTCAGTGAGTGTGTTACTGAGTGTGTTAATTTGTGTGCGTCTGTTAGTGAGTCTGTTTGGTGTCTGTTAGTGAGTGTGTGTTTTGTAAGTGAGAGTGTATGTGTCTGTCTGTCAGTGAGTGTGTATGTATGTCTGTCACTGAGTGTGTGTCTGTCAGTAAATGTGTGTGTCTGTTAGCTAGTGTGTATGCGTCTGTTCGTGAGAGTGTGTGTGTGTCTTCAGCACTTACCTTTCTCCAGCGCCGGACTCCCTTGGCGCTGGGGATCCCTCCGCCCGATCCGCCTCTCAGCTCCGAATGCGCATGTGCGGCAAGAGCCGCGCGCGCATTCAAACCGCCAATAGGAAAGCATTACTCAATGCTTTCCTATGGACGTTCAACGTCTTCTCACTGTGATTTCACTGTGATTTTCAATGCTTTCCTATGGACGTTCAACGTCTTCTCACTGTGATTTTCACAGTGAGAATCGCGGAAGCTCCTCTAGCGGCTGTCAGTGAGACAGCCACTAGAGGCTGGATTAACCCTCAGAGAAACTGCTATGTTTTCAGCTACAGGGTTAAAACTAGAGGGACCTGGCACCCAGACCACTTAATTGAGTTGATGTGATCTGGGTGTCTGTAGTGGTCCTTTAAGTGTATGTGTATCTGCATACACTGGCGTACAGACCGCGGTCGCAGGGGTCGCAGCCCTGTGACCAGGTGCCCGCCGCCATGTGTTGTGGCCCTGGCCCGCGCAGAGTAAGCGCTGGGGGGCATTGGGAGGCCCACGGATGAGTTTTCGCACAGGGGCCCCATGATTTGCGTGAATGCCACTGGAGACAGACCAGGGCTTGGGAGATAGACACCTAGAGGGGCTGACAAGGTGCAAAAGAGACAGGCAGAGGCTTTAACTAAATTCATTAGATTTTAGTCTTATCAACTAAAGTATACTGGAGAAATCTACTGGAGATTTAGTCAACTAAAATGTTCTGGAGATTTAGTCAATTAAAACTAGACAAACTAAAAACATTCAGATCACTATAATAAGACAAAAACTAAAATGCCTTTTTAGTCTATAGACTATGCCTAAAACTAAATTGAAATTTGCTGCCAAAATTAACAATGCAGTAGACTCCTGCCACCATAACTGTTATCGCATGCTGAAGTGGTTGTGGTGCTAGTTAAAACATTTTGTTATTATTATAATCATTTATATAAGGCCAACATATTCCGCAGAGCTTTACAACAATATAAAGGTGGAAATGTAATAATAACAATTTAACAATATAACATGTTACAGGAATAATACGCTGATGAGGACCCTGCTCAAAAGAAATGTATTGCTTCTGATCTGAGCAAAGGAGGAGTTATCAAAAATTTTTAATTTTATTATATATTGTAAGTCCAAAGGAAAAGGACAGCAGAGGTAATTTTTTAAATATATTTTTTCTGTTGCAAAAGAACCAAAACATTTCTCAATTTGCCTGAAAATAATTATTGGAATTATTGGAAGTTTTCTGAATGTTATTTCAAAGCTCGAATGTTCTGCAATTCAGTATTCAAGGTTAAACAGACGGTTTATTACAGTGGAAAAACACAGGAATTTGATATTCGACTCAGACAAAATATAATGGTACCAGCATCCCAGAAGTTATGGGTAATAAAGCCGATATACAGCTCTCCGAGTACAGATTTACACAGATCGCTGTCATCTGTTATTTTAGTATCATTTGCAAAGAATGTTGTATCTTGTGTTCATGGTGTCTTCTCCATGTTATGTTATGGCTAAACCGCACGGTAAATATTAGACTTTGCAAGTAAATTCTTTGACAAATACCAAGTGCAACATCAGGGTTACATACACAAACCGGGTGAGTTCCAGATATCTGAGTCACTCTTTCTATGCAGGATAAGGACCTTTAATTCAAATAATAATATTTGTCCATCATGAAAACAAGAGGCAGTGTGTACATCACGTAAGCTCCTGTAAAGGTCACATTTAAAATTTATAACTTTGAAGACTTAGTAACACCCACAGGGTTATTCACTATAGTGAGAATTCAAAGTGGATTTCAAATTTTAGGCCAGAGCAGTTTTTCCATTTTTGGATTTGGGGTTTGTTTCTAGGCTCATACCATATACCTTTGCAGTCCTGACATGAGTCTATTTCTCACAGTGTCATTGCATACTATATTTTTAGATATCTAAGTATATTTAATCTCTTAAGGACGGCGGGCGTGCTATGCCTGATCACTCTAAACTGATCGCCGGCGATCCCACGCGGGTGATCGCGATGGGGGGACTTACCTGGCATCCCAGGGAGTCCCCATGCTGCCGTTCCGGCACTCCTGGGCGATGTGATCGCAAGGTCCTTGCGAGTACCTCACAATCACATGGACGGAAAAGCCGTCCATAGCAGTGCCAGCAGGGGGAGTGCCTGGGATGACATGATGGTATGCCATAATAACCCCCATGATGGCATACCATTTGCAATAGTAGACAAGCCAAGGTATTGCAAATGGGGTATGTCCAGTCTTTTTTAGAAGCCACTTAGTCATAAACACTGGCCAGAATTGGCGTTCAAATTTGTTGTTTGCATTTTTCACACACAAACAAATATTAATGCTAACTTTGTTTGTGTTTGTGGTCAAGTGGCTACTAAAAAAGACTGGACATACCCCATTTGCAATACCTTGGGTTGCCTACTATTGCAAATGGTATGCCATCATATGGGTAATTCTTATTCCTGGGCTACCATATGTTCTCAAAGGCAACGTAACCAATCTGGCGAATTTCAATGTGAAAAAAATTAAAAATGTAACATGCTATATTTGACCCTGTAACTTCCCAAAACACCATAAAACCTGTACCTGTACAGGGGGTGCTGTTTTACACGTGAGATATCGCTGAATAAAAATATGTGTATTTTATTGCAGTAAAAGCTAACAGTGTTATGACATTCACATTAAATTATATTTCACAGCTAAATATTTGAGGTTAAATGAAAGCTCTGTTTCCCCTGAATAAAATGATATATAATAAGTGTGGGTGCACTTAATATGAAAGAGGTGAATTACGTTTGAACAGACATACAGCTCAAATTCCAGGTTTTGTTTACATTTTGTTTTGATCACAACGTGTACATTTGGCTCAGTCCTTAAGGGATTAACAATAATTTGCTAGCAAACGATTATACCATCATAGACATAGCAGTAGTTTTAAACTGGATGATGACAAGCAATAATTTTTGTGCCACTCAACTGTTCCTATATCGGCAGGACAGTCCTGATTTTCAGGTCCTGTCTCGCCTTAGTCCCCATGTACCCTGCTTTTGGGGACACCAGGGAACTGTTCACAACAATTATTGCTTGAGTGCATCAAAAGAAGTGATTACACAATGTTTAGGGTACTAGGACCCTGCAGGGAGCACTGATACAGTGCTCCCTACAGAGGCAGCCCTCATTGATCAGCCTTGTCTGACCTGCCAATAATGTGGCCGACCCATCCCCTTTCAGTACATGCCTGTCTCTGTTTAGGCCTTCCCACTGGCATCCCAATTCTGGGACTGCCCATGTTTGGTGGTATGTACCACAACAGGAGCATGTGAGATCTTGACCAACACTAGAAAAACTCTTGTTAGGATGAACTCTGGGTGTGATATCTTCACTGTGATGCAGGTATGAGTATGAACCAGGCTCGTGTAGATGTTCCATACCTCCCAACATTTCAAATGTACAAACACTTTAATTTTAGAGGTGTGAGTGGGGGTGTGACCAGGGGCGGTGCTGTTCGGAGAAATTTTAGGTGACTTACTAATACTAAGTTATGTAACTAAAATGTAATTTAGAACAAGAACAATGTATCTTATTTACACAGAACGATTTCAAAACACTATTATTATAGTTTAAAAACACATTACACGGAGTACTATTGCTGTGGAGTTCTGTTACAGACTCAGACACAGCAACAATGTGCAGCTCCTAGGAAAGAGGGGCAAGGGACATTTGGACCTAAAATAATTGCACTCGGGAGATATGATGTTCTGATTCACAAGAAGGCTTCTAGATATTACGTAGCTTCCACACCATCTGGTATAAGGGCCATGTCATTAGCGTGCAAAGATACCTTAAATAGTTCAGTATTTTAATGTTTAATATAAATGTATATTCTGTTTCTATATTGGATAAGTTATATAGGAATTTTCACTAAATGGAGATTTTTTTTAAAAAATCTGTGAATTTCCAATTTAATGGCAATTGAAACAATTTTCAAAGTAAGCTATGCTTCCAGTTCAGCTATTTTGTACTTAAGTTTAAATTGACTATTGACTATTAGTTTTTGACTTCAGTGAATAACCCTGCCAGTGTGGGCTAAGATAAAAAAAAAAGTATCCATATACAAGGTTTAGATTATTTTTGATGGCTCTTCTGTTTGAAGTCGCACTGTCACTGTCTGGGGACTTTGCATAATTTGCAAAGAACCCCGAAGGTATCATCGCCGCTTGAAGTCTGGTGGCCAGGGGTGGCATAAAAAGGTGAATTATACTTACTTGAACCTGTCCTTCATGGATGCTGTTCTTTTCATACCCCTAGCACTACATCTGCCAGGAGCCGATATCACTGCTGATATCGAGAGAGGCCTATGGAGGATCCCGCAAGAATTTCCTTGTAGCAGTCACTGGTAATAGCTGGGGGATTGACACTTCTTGAGGACGGTAGCTCCGTCTGTTGTCAAGAAATGTCAAGCAGAGGAAAAAATACTGAGACAAAGTAGTCTTTACTTTGTCTCACTATATCTTTTGACTGTGTTGGAATTTCAGTGAAATTCTAACACAGTCAATATGAGTATTTTATATTTTATAAAGATGCCACTTTAACTAACACTTTGTGTACCATGACCTGTGCTCTTTAATTATTCTACCTCTGTTAGGAAAACAGCCCATGAGCTAATAATTTAGATATAAACAGAAAGTAGTGTCTTATATATAAATAGAAAGTAGTCTTTTAAAATTTCACATTTGTTCATACATAGTACTGCAAATGATTGAGCTTACAAGATCGAGCTTGTTATTTAAATATCAGTCATTCAGAATCCCCCTTATGTGTCTGGCATACTTTGGATGCTGTTTGGCATAAACTGAGCTGCTCACACCTATATTATAGCATCACAACTGTTTGTTTAGCCTGTTTATCATGGAAAGGTCAATAGTCAATGGTGGTCATCAGGGACGGCTTTAGGCCTTTAGGCGCCCTGTGCGAAACACCCCCCCCCTCCCGTCATCCATGTATAGTGTGTGTATAGAAGTGTAGTGATTGTATAGGGGATTTACACACACAGAGTTACAGGCAGACAATTACAAACACACACAGGTACAGATGGACAGTCACGTACATATAACCACATAAACAGTGTCACGCACACACTGTTACATGCAGACAGCCACACACTCACAGGCAGACAGACAGTCACACACACACACATGCAGAAAGCCACAGATAGCCACACACACAGGCAGACTGCCACACACACACACACACACACAAGTAGACAGCCACATACACACACACACACACACACAGGCAGAGAGCCACGCACACACAGAGGAAGGCAGTCTCACACACACACAGGCAGACAGTCACACACACACACACACACACACACACACACAGGCTGACAGTCAAACACAGGGGCAGGCAGTCACACACACACACAGAGCCAGACAGTCACACACACACAGGCAGACAGTCACACACAGAGGCAGACAGTCACACTCACACACACACACACACACACACACACACACAGGCAGGCAGACAGTCTCACACACACACACACATACAGGCAGACAGTTACACACACAGAGGCAGACAGTTACACACACAGAGGCAGAAAGTCACACACACACACATACATACAGACAGTCACACACACAGAGGCAGACAGTCACACACACACACACACACACACACACAGGCAGACATACACACAGGCAGACAGTTTCACACACACACACACACACACACACACACGCAGACAGTCACACACACACACACACACACACACAGACAGGCAGGCAGGCAGACAGTCACACACAGGCACACAGTCACACATACACACACACACACACACAGACAGACACACACGCAGGCAGACAATCACACATAGTTACCTCTATTCATTATGGAGGTGGAAGTAGTCCAGGTCCTGGATTCTGATTGATGGTGAAGCATCAATCAGCAATTACATTGCAGCAATTACCCGGCACTTCTAGCCCTGCCCCCACATCATTTAACCCCACCGCTAAGCCCCAACCCCGCTGTAATGTTCCTTTTTTTTTAATCCCGGGTGGAGAACAATGAAATACTAGCAGGGTAGCAGGCAATGTGTGAGCTGTGCTGGCCAGAGGGCGCTCCCTGCTCCATGGCGCTGCATGTGCTGCTGCACAGCTTGCACACCCCTAAGGCCGGCCCTGGTGGTCATATAATACCACCCAACATTTCAAACCCCTAATTTTAAGGATGTGAGTGGGAGTGTGGCCAAGGACGGGCTGTGCTGAGCATTTCTGGTGACTCACTAGTAACAATTTTTGAAACTAAAAACTAATGTATTTTTTTTACACAGACTGATTTCTAAACACATTTATTGAAGTTTAGTTTGAAGACATATTACTGGGAGTATTAATGCCATAAAGCTCTGCTATACACTGAGACACGTAAAAAAATATGGAGCTCCTAGAAAAGAGGGACATTAGGAAAGAAAAGGATAGGCCTAAAATAGGGACTATCCCTCCTAAATCAGGACACTTGGGAGATATGATGTTCTGATACACATGAGGGCTGCTAGGTATCATGTAGATTTCACGCCATCTGGTATAAGGACTATGACATTAGGGTGTGAGGAGACACCCTTCAATATTTTAAAAGTTTAATGTTTACATTCCATACACTCAGACACACTAACAATATGGGGATCTTAGAAAATAGGGGCATTAGATTAGAAAATAGATTGTCGCACTCAAATAGGGATACTTGGGAGGTATGCCATATCTTATGATTTCACTAAAAGTATTCATCATATCACTTTGTTTTATCTATGACTAGAGATGAGTGGACACCTGCATGTTTGGGTTTGCCTGGTTCGGCCGAACTTCGGCAAAAAGTTTGAGTTCGGACTCGAACTTGACCCGAACTTGACCCCGAACCCGAACCCCATTGAAGTCAATGGGGACCCGAACTTTTGGGCACTAAAATGGCTCTAAAAAAGTCCTGGAAAGGGCTAGAGGGCTGCAAAAAGAAGTAAAATGGGGGTAAGAGTAGGACAAGTGCCCTGCAAACAAATGTGGATAGGGAAATAACTTAAAATAACATCTTGAACTAGAAGGAGAAGGTGGATGTGGAGTAGGAGGTTGAGGAGGTGGTGACCATGGCGGTGTAGGTGGAAGCGGCGGTTGAGGTGGAGGAGGTAGCCAACACTGTTTTTTATTTATTTTACTTTTTTTTTCAATTTTTTTTTTTATTGAGGTAGCCCCCAAAATATTGGGACATATAAAAAAAGAAAACAAGTGCACTTGAGTATAACAATGACTGGGCGAGGCCGGTATAAATGTCTATTCTGCACAAGGTACAGACAAGTCTGGTGGGATCCATGCCTGGTTAATTTTAATAAACGTGAGCTTGTCCACGTTGGCTGTGGACAGGCGGCTGCGCTTGTCTGTGATAACGCCCCCTGCCGTGCTAAACGTTCAGACAATACACTGGCTGCACATCAGGCCAGCACCTCCAAGGCATAAAGGGCAAGCTCAGGCCATGTGCCCAATTTGGAGACCCAGAAGTTGAATGGGGCAGACCCATCAGTCAGTACATGTAGGCATGTGCACACGTACTGTTCCACAATGTTGCTGAAATGCTGCCTCCTGCTAAGACGTTCCATATCAGCTGGTGGTGCTGGTCATTGTGGCGTGCTGACAAAGCTTTTCCACATTTCGGCCATGCTAACCCTGCCTTCTGAGGTGCAGGCGGTGCCCCAGCTGCGTTGGCGACCTCTTCCTCCTCCTCTGCCTTCACCTTGCACTTCCACTGAGCCCCCGGTGTCAGTTGGGAATGCCCTCAGCAGCGCGTCTACCAGTGTGCGCTTGTAGTTGCACATTTTCCGATCACGCTCCAGTGAGGGAATTAAGGACAGCACATTGTCCTTGTAATGGGGATCCAGCAGGGTGGCCACCCAGTAATCAGCACAAGTTAGAATGTGGCCAACTCAGCAGTCGCTGCGCAGGCACTGCAGCATGAAGTCACTCATGTGTGCCAGGCTGCCCAGAGGCAAGGACAAGCTGTCCTCTGTGGGAGGTGTATCGTCTGTGTCCTCCGTATCCCCCCTGCCATGCTCCAGTGATGCCCACCAGCTGGGTTGGGTGCCACCCTGCTGTGAACACAGTTCCTCCTCCTCTTCCTCCTCCTCCTGTGTACCTGGTCTATTCTGGTGCAGAAACCCACCCTCCGAGCCACTTGTGAATGACTGGCCTGATAACCGTGGAAATGACCCCTCTTCCTCCTCCTCTTCCTCCTGTGCCACATCCTCTTCCATCATCGCCCGAAGCGGTTTTTAAAGGAGACATAGAAGCGGGATAGTGAGGCTGAGAATGGCGTCATCGGCACTGGCCATGTTGGTGGAGTACTCGAAACAACGCAACATGGCACACAGGTCTTGCATGGAGGCCCACTCATTGGTGGTGAAGTGGTGCTGTTCCGCAGAGCGACTGACCCATGCGTGCTGCAGCTGAAACTCCACTATCGCCTACTGCTGGCACATTCTCTCCAGCATGTGCAAGGTGGTGTTCCACCTTGAGGATACATCGCATATGAGGCAGTGAGCGGGAAGGCCGAAGTTACGCTGCAGCACAGACAGGCGAGCAGCAGCAGGGTGAGAACACCGAACGCGCGCAAAGGCCCTGATATATCTTGGTAGTTTTTCAGGAATTTCTGCACCACCAAATTCAGCACATGCGCCAAGCAAGGGATGTGCATCAAACCGGCTATGCCCAGAGCTGCTACCAGTTTTCGCCCATTATCCCACATAACCAGGCCGGGCTTGAGGCTCAGTGGCAACAACCACTCATCGGTCTGTTGTTCCATGCCCGTCCACAGCTCCTGCGCGGTGTGGGGTTTTCCCCCCAAACATATGAGTTTTAAAACAGCCTGCTGTCGTTTCGCCCTGGCTGTGCTGAAGGTGGTGGTGAAGGTGTTACGCTGACCGGATGAGGAGGTGGTAGAGGAGGAGGAAGCGGAGTAGGAGGAGGAGGTAACAGGAGGCAAAGAAAAAATGCCCTGCAATCCTCGGTGGTGGAAGGACATGCGCCAAAGTGCTATCCGCCTCAGGCCCATCCGCCACTAAATTTGCCCTTACTGGTCCATGTATCAGTGGTTATGTGGACCTTGCCACAGATGGCGTTGTGCAGTGCACACCTGATTTTGTCCGCCAATTGGTTGTGCAGGGAAGGGATGGCTTGCCTGGAAAAGTAGTGGCGGCTGAGTACCAAGTACTGTAGGACAGCCACCGCCATCAAGTTTTTAAATCTGTCTGTCTCCACCAGACTGAACGACAGCATTTCAAAGGCTACAAATTTTGAAAAGGTGGCATTCAGGGCCAGGGATCGCGGGGGAGTAGGGGCGTACTTCCTCTTTCTCTCCAGTGTTTGGGAGATGGACAGCTGAACGCTTCCATGGGACAGTGTGGAGATGCTTGGGGACGGTGGCGGATGTGGTGGCGTTGCTGACACATCCTCTGTTTGCTGGGTGGCAGGTGCCACTGTCACTCCAGAGGTGGAGGAAGAGGCTGAGACAGCAGCAGAAGAGGAAGCAGGGGGAGCCTGAGACCTTTCTTGGTTTCTGAGGTGCTTACTGTACTGCAGCTCGTGCTTTGCATGTAGATGCCTGGTCATGCAGGTTGTGCTCAGGTTTATAATGTTTATGCCTCGCTTCAGGCTCTGATTGCACAGTGTGCAAACTCGTGTCTTGTCGTCAGCACATTGTCTGAAGAACTGCCATGCCAGGGAACTCCTTGGAGCTGGCTTTAGTGTGCTCGGTCTCTGGGTGCGGTGGGCAGTAGCAGGCATACTGTCTAGGGGATGGCCGCTCTGCTTTTGCACCCTGCTCCCTCTTATGCTGTGCTGGTGCCTCTGTGCAACCACCGCCTCTTCCTCCAAACTGGACACTCACATGACCTTGATTCCATGTGGGGTCTAGGACCTCATCATCCTCCACATCATCTTCCACCGACTCCTCAACCCTGCCCTCCTTGCTGGTCTGCACACTGCAGAAAGCCACAGCAGTTGGCACCTGTGTTTCATCCTCATCAGAGACGTGCTGCGGTGGTCCTCGCATGTCCACATCCTGACACATAAGTGGTTTTGCATCAGTGCACTCAATCTCTTCCACTTCTGGGGCAGGGCTAGGTGGATGGCCCATGGAAACCCCGCCAGCAGAGTCATCAAAAAGCATAAGAGACTGCTGCATGACTTGTGGCTCAGACTGCTTGGCTGATTTGCAAGGGGCTGAGGTGAAAGACAGAGGGCCATGGGCTGCAGGTGCCAACTCTGAGCTTTCAGCAGGGGACCGGGTGGGAGACAATGTGAAGGAACTGGAGGCACTGTCAGCCATCCAATCTACTATCACCTCACCACTCGTATAGCGGCATTCGGGGCTACCAAATAACGCTGAAGGTTCTGTCGCCTACTCGCACCTGAGGAAGGTGTTTCACTTGTGCGTGTAGCTGGCACAGATCGACCACGTCCTCTCCCTGCAACAGGAGCTCCACCAACAACAGCAGCACCACGACCAGGGCCACATCCCTTATTTGACGCTCTCCTCATTCTCTGCGTTCACCCACCAAACTAACAGATGGTTTATGTCAGGCGACAGTGTAACCGCCAATAGTCAACAATTAAGTTCACTGACAGTAAGGCAGTGCCGGTGTCCTAAAGAGAACACATTTCTAGAGGTCACACAACAGTGTGACAGGCATAATAATACAGTTACTTCACTGTCTCAAAAAATTTGAATTTGTCAAGCAACAATGTAACAGAAGTATTTAACGGTTTTATTGGACTGCAAGAAATGCACCGCAGGCCGCATATGTACTATTTAGCACCAAAAAAAATAGAATTTTTCAAAGTGCGATGTAACCACAGTATTTGACAGTTCTATTTGACTTTCAGATATGAAGTGCACGCCACAAATGTACTTTTTAGCACCCAAAAAATTTGAATTTGTCAAACTGCAATGTCACAGCAGTATTTAAAAATGCCTAGATGTTGCCCATTGAGCTACCAGAACAGGATTAAAGTAATGTGCCTAGCACACATGCAGTTGCAAGTCCCCACCTAACAAACAGACTGATTGCTTATTTCTCTGTGCCACTGGGCTCACGGCAGGGTACAAAAATGTAGTATAGCACCCACAAAAATAATCGCTGTAGTTTGCAGATTTAACACTAGAATTCTTTCCTAAATAATCTGTCCCTAACAGCTGCAGCATCCTCTCCCTACACTAATAAGAGCTCATGTGACTCCAGCTTATATAGAGGCTGGGTCACATACTGCACTGGCCAATCATAGCCATGCCATTAGTAGGCATGGCTGTGATGGCTTTTAAGGGCACACGAGTCAAACGCTTGTTGATTGGCTGCCCTGCAGCTTTTCAAAACGCGCCATTAAATCGCTGAACACCGAACTCGAACTTTTACTGAAATGTCCGGGTTCGGGGTCAAAAATATATATAATGATCTCAAAATATATAGAATATTGGACACAAAGATACAAACACAGTAGGAAGTCCAAAGGAGGCTATAAGTATATAAGAAGAAAGAGGTGAACAGATTATATAGATATTGTGATGCTTAGGATGCTCACGGCATATATATTCTATATATTTTGAGATCATTATATATATTTATATATTAATTTGGACATTTTTCTGGAAGAATTCCTCTTGGAGACCTATATTAAGCGGTAGTTTTTATTTAAATATATCCTCTTTGCCCCCTTTTTTTGTCTCATTAGTCACAGTAATTATAATATATAGCAGGGACCACATAGAGCCTGACATATTAAAGCTCAATTGTTGTGTCTATTATGCTTATATAGACTATAATATTGATTCTTATTAGTAGGGGCATATGATATAAAATTCCTATCTATTTTTTAGCTTTATTATTTCAGAGGGATATCTAGCATATCTATCTACCTTATTATTATTTTTTTTTTATTTGACTGCTTGATTAATTCCAGCTATATGCAGTCCAATACATCTGCTTTTTGCAGCTGTGTGGTCTGTATAATATTTTTTTCTTTTTCTTATACATAATTTGGGGTTAAGCCCCGGGAGACCTCTGGAGTCTCCAGTAGGTACTGGATAAGTCTACTGACACCGGTAGCGCTGACTTTGTTAGGTGCCACATGGTAGCAGTTTACTTCTCCTATTCACAGCCCGTATACAGGAATATGAAACATGCTGTATTATGGAACTTTTGTGTAGGCAAAATTAACAAATGGAATATTTGTAACTTTCGGATGAAGTACACTGCAATGGTTTTATTGCCAAGACAATGATGGTGCCCCACCCCGAGGCAAATATTTTTTACAACAATATGACTTCTTATCTAGAGTCCAGTGGGTACCATTCTCTGCTACATCTCAATGAGCGGTGTAGGATTTCATTCACAGAATGAAAGTGATCAGTTGACTACAAGGCTTAGCTTAATGAAAGGTCTTGAGTAGCAGTTTCCTGCTATCACTGAGCTGTAGTGCAAGTGAGGTGGCAGAGCTCGGCAGACTCTTTACCAGGGCACTCCTGGCACCATAACCACTATAGCATGGTAGTTGTTTTGGTGCTTTTCATGTTACTTTAAGTTATAATGACAGTCCATTTATGAAGGACTAACTGCGGAGCTTATAAACATCAAGTTTGTGTTAAGTATCCAAAAGAAAAACAGTAAATACTTGTCAGTCCACAAAGCAAATACTTATAAATCCACTTAAAAATAATTATTTCTCAGAATGTAAGGGTAAAGTTCAAACCACATTGTATTCATTTATGGAATCCAAATATTTTATGTGACAAAGTTGCACCTTTAGTAGAAACAAGGTGCACAGCATCGGTGTTACTTTCGAGGAATTTGCATATTTTACAAAAAACCTTGAGGGTGGGATGTGTGCTTACTTAGTGTGCTGTGGAGAGAAGATGAAGTAAAATCCCAGGCTCTGCTCTTCTTCTTCTGGTGATTGATCTGTCACAACAATAAAACCACTTGCCTAATATCATGTAGATCCCCCTCATGCTGCCAAAACAACTCTGATGCATCATAGATAGTGATGTCCCGAACAGTTCGCTGGCGAATAGTTCCTGGCGAACATAGCTTGTTCGCGTTCGCCACAGATGGCGAACATATGCGATGTTCGGTCCGCCCCCTATTCGTCATCATTGAGTAAACTTTGACCCTGTACCTCACAGTCAGCAGACACATTCCAGCCAATCAGCAGCAGACTCTCCCTCCCAGACCCTCCCACCTCCTAGACAGCATACAATTTAGATTAATTCTGAAGCTGCATTCTTTTCTTTTTTTTGTATTACATTTTTTTTTTTTAGACAGAAGTGTGTTATATTTGAGCATGCTAGGCTGAACGTGCGTATATCATGGCTAGTTGCACTGAGGGTATGAGTATATAGCAGTACATTGTTGTGAAAGATGGCTGTCATGTTTAGGGTGTAGCTTGTACGTAATCAACTGTGTATTTATATCAGCAGCTCCACCACTAGTTATAAATCAAGTGTGAGTCACCCCATGAGATGAGACTAGTAAATAACATAATACATGAACGGTTAAGGTAAAGGCATGTAAGGAACTACGACAATAAACTCTTTAGGAGGTGAAATAATGACATGTTTAAACGCTTGCTACTTTACGATTAGTTAATGTGCAGAGAGCAGTTCATGTGATCAAAGGCATGGTGTGGAGGATCGGCTATAGTGGGACATGCTTGGCAGGCTGCTGTTTACTGCTTGTGCTCATCCGATCCCTTCTGGGCGCCAGGTGCAGACCCTGGGAGTCCCTGATACCTGGAACAACAAAGGCAAGTCTCTGGCTGAGTGCCGGGTTCGCGGCTTGAGGTGGCGGAAGCTTGTTTTGTCGGGTGGTCGGATCTGTCCCGGTGGTGCTTCATGTCCGGTGCGGGATTGTGGTGGCTTAAGGTGGAGGCAAGTGCTTGACGTGGGGCAGGCTCTGCATTTCTGTTTGTGCCTCCGGTCCCGTCTTCGACGCCTTTTGCATTGGTGGATTTTAATGGGGACTGCTTCCTTAGCTGTGGTGGAGCTTGTTGGGGTTGTGGTGGAGCTTGTTGGGGCTTCCTGCTTGTTATTTGCTTGCAAAATTGATTAAAGAGTCTGTCCAGCTTAGACTCAATATCCTGCCATGCTTTGCTGGTACCAGGAGGACACGCGGCTGCCGCCATATTGGGAGAGTCGCAGATGAGTATGTCAGCCTGGGCGGCTGTGCTCTGTGCGTCCATTAGCTCCAGACAGCCTCTGAGGGGTGAACCGGGATAACCCCCACCGGTCCGAGGGGGGGGGGGGACGGAGCTCCTGCCGGGAAGTAGCTGCTCCTGGGCATCCCAGGATCGGGAGATCGTCCGCCTCTCCCGCCCGGTGAGCACCAGGCCACACTTGCCACGCGGAGGTAAGTAAGACTCTGTCGAGTTGCTGACCACTATTAAGCATGTCGGGTCGGTCAGGTAGGAGCAACATTGCTGGGTCATCCCCTTCTGGGGTGAAATTCGCTTATTGATAGCTGCTTAAAGTGAGATATTGAGGGAGCTCACATGAAGTGCGTCTTTCCTCCATGACAGCTAGGCCCCCCCCCCTGGAACCTGCATTCTTAGTGAGAGGAGGGACAGTGTAGCTGCTGCTGATTTAATAGGGAAATTGATAGCTAGGCTAGTGTATTCAGTGTCCACTACAGTCCTGAAGGCCTCAATCAGCTTGCCTTCTTCCCATAATGCATCCTGCTGCCATCTCTTTCCAAGGTAAATGGTGCGTATGCACCCGGCCATCCACCGGATCTAAAAGAAAACATGATTTATCAGACCAAGTAATCTTCTTCCATTGTTCCATGGTCCAGTTCTGATTCTCATGTCCCCATTGAAGGGCTTTAGTGTGGAGAGGCGTCATCACCAGCACTCTGACTCGTCTGGGTCTACACAGCACCATATGCAGCAAACTGCAATGCACATTGTGTTCTGACACCTTTCTATCATGGTCAGCATTAAGTTTTTCAGCAATATTTGTGTGAATGGAACATACGGGCTAGCCTTCACTCCCCAAGTGCATCAATGAGGCTTGGGCGCCAATGACCCTGACACTGGTTGTCCTTTATTGCTCCACTTTTGATAAGTACTAACCACTGCATACTGGGAACACCCCACAAGACTTGCTGTTTTGGAGATGCTCTGATCCAGTCATCTAGCCATCACTATTTGGCGTTTGTCTAAATCACTCAGATCTTATTGGTTGCCATTTTTTTCTGCTTTCAACACATCAAATTCAAGAACTGACTGTTCACTTGTTGTCTAATATAGCCAAATCCTTGACAGGTGCCATTGTAACTATATAATTAATGTTATTAAACATCTATATAATAAAAATCTGTAAGTTAAGCTATATCTCCTTCAAAACGTTTTTGTGAAAATAAAGGGCCGAGTGCAGAGGTTCATAAAAATACTAATTTCTGATTCATTAGAAATCTTGAATTTTAAATCAAAGCTGCAAGATTAATTGTTAATGTTAATTGTAACGTGTAAGTTAATTTGCCTTGAGGGGCAAATTAATTTACACTTTAATGGTCATTAGAGTGATACTAAAATTGTCCTTTTATTTAAATTGGCATAGGGATTTGGGATAGTGTGCAAGTAACTTTTTTTAATTTAGCAACCCAGATGTTCTCTTCCAGAACAAAAAAAACAATTGTATTGAGCTACTACATAAAATAGCTATTTATGCAAAAAACAATTATTTATAAATAAAAAAATATATTAATTGTTGTATAACATGCTCACAATTCTTGTACCTTTTGATCATAACTATGAGGTGTTTGCAAACCCTTGTTATTGAACAATTAAAGCAGATTTATAAGGGATTTATTAGGAAATTGCCCCCCCCCCAAAAAAAAAAATGAATAGTACCAATATGTAAAGTGAGTGCAATGTTTCCAATGGCCACTTGGTGGCAATATTGAACATAGAAGTTCTGGATTAAACACAACATACGCCTTTTAAAATATGGAACACTTACAGGGTTATTTACTAATGTTCATTTAGACTGCAACATTTGGGCATTGTTCACACATTCCTTCCCTTTGTGATTCAGGCACTGGTACTTTAAATCCAGACCCAGATGCTTCAAACCCAGGCTCAGATTTAAAAACTAAATTTGAACTAGTAGCATGCTGGCAGCCCTAGCAGGCTGTAGACAAATAGTTTTATGACGTTGGCGTGGCAAGCGTTAATTATATGGTGACTGGCCAGCACTTGCTATTCATTTGCCACATTAAATAGCTAATGCCATGAGGCAGGTGGCTCATATCTCCTAAATGTTTAAAACTAGCGACTGGACAGCAACGGGTGGCCAGCAATAGGCTGAGGTCATTCCAATTCCAGGCCATGAAGGCAAACCTTCCCGAATTAGTGTGAAGTGGCCAAACGAGGAGGCAGCAGGCCTCCTCGGGGACCAATTGCAGGGTTAAATTGTTAAACAGCAGTTCAATGTCTAAAGATAAAATGGCGCCTAGTGACTCCAACCCTAAAACTACTAATTTGAAATGTAGTTTTTATGGGAAATGGAGTCAGGTGGGAGTGTTCCTTTTAAAGTATTAATAATTTATTAGGCTAGGACTAATTGTGAGAACAAGCGGCAGCACATATATATATTTTTTAAACTGTAGATAATCATTTGCTCTCCCAAAATACAGGCATTTAAACAAGTCCAGCGCTGCAGTACCCAATGACAACATAGGTTTGTTCATTTTTTAAAAACTTGTTTTCAATTACTGTAATTATTCCAAAAAAAGGAATTCTGAATTCATACAATTATTTGGTATGAATATTTATAAATCTATAATTAAAGCACGCACACATTCATCAGCAGAAACATGTTTTAATAAATGAAATCTAGACATTTTATAGAAGTTTTAATTTTATTTTTACAGGAAACAGCTACAGAGGAGCATAACATTAGTTTGGAGAAATAATTATGTTTCCAAAGACAAAATGAAATATTATTACTAAATGTACTGGTTCATTAACCGCATGTCGAGTATTGTCCACTAGTGCCAAGAGATGTCATAGAAAGAGAGACACATACTACAATAATGTCAGAATGAAAAAATAGAACAATCCACAGCTCACGTTTGTGTTTGCTTTTTGTGATGAGCATAAGTGTTAGATGTTACTTTTAAATGATATCATTATATAAGTCAAGATTCATAATCTGGTTGTTGTTTTTATAGTGTATGTGTGTTTTTGTATGTGTATGTATATAGATGTTTTCTTTATACTTTTTAAGTTTGTTTAATGTGTCTTCGGTAACACCAAGCAAATCTGTAAAGCCATACGTATTGTAAGGAAGTTTCCTAAATTTAGCAGGCTTTTTTAATAAGTGCCCAATTATAGGGCATTGTCATGCAGTGTATCATTATGCACCATGTATTTTTCATGGACACCCGAGGGAACGTGAAATGTGTGTACCAGGGGATGTCTCTGCTGCTGTCGCTATGTAACCACGATTTTAAAATCCACATATATTACACAAGGAAGGTGAATGGTACCTTCGATAAGAAAATTAGAGGCTCCAACCAATATATATTGACCAGGGCCCTTCACATACTAAAGACCCTCAACCTAATCCATGGATTGCAGAATTAAAACAAACAATTGCGTTGTGTCCAAGTTCGGATTTACATCAGATATGGGAGAAAGAAATTACCTATTTTCATTAAGCATATATTTATATTACTGCTATTTATATATGAAACACGATCTGCCTTTTTATTTTAAATCATGTTTTAGAATCCAGAGGTGTACAGATAGTGGCATCATCTGTACAATTATGCTCCGTAATAATCAGGAAATAAAACATGGTTTCCCACTGTGCAATAATCGGTCTTTAATCTATGGATATCTTGGTAAATGTCCAGGACAGAAATGTTAATAGATAGAAATACAGACAGACAGACAGGCAGACAGGCAGACAGACTGATCTGGTCCTGTACATTTCCATCCCAACAAAAGCATTTCCATTAGCAAGTGTGAAAAATCTTTGGTAATCGGGAGGGGAGAATCTCTATTGTCTAGAAAGGGAATATGAATTAAAGCAAAATGTGTGAAGCCTTATACATATAAAACATAACTAGCTTTGGAGAAGCCTATAAATGTCCTTTGTTGTAGGCTTATAATATCGAAAAGTGAAACTACACTTTAATATGGGATTTCCACCTACGGACGTCATTCCTGTAAAAATGACATCTTAAGTACAAGGTTCTCCTAAGTGAAAGAACATTTAGTAATACTAACAGGCTCAGACAGGTCTGTCAGATTGTGACAAACTCATTTGGACCCCCTAACCTATCTTTCCTTAACTGGTCTCAGTGGGAACTTTTCAATAGTATGCTCATATAAAAGAACATGATTTCATTGTAAGTGATAGGTTTTTTTATTGATAACAACATAGTCAACAATCTTTGTACGCAGATGAAGATAATATCACATACAATAAATCCAAAAAAAGAAAAGAAAAATACATAGAAAATTGAAACTGACAAATTAGTGAATTAGGACTGTAATTTTAACCATCATCATATGTTCCGACGTCAGCCAGTTTTAACAGAGAACATTGTTAGATCAACAAGATAATTGAGACGGAACAAGTGTTTAGAAAGTTTTCTTTCTGTCTTTATTTTCCCTTTTCTCCTGCATTTCACCCTATCTCCTGTCCTCCCTTCCCTTTTGTCCACATTGCTCTGGATCGCACATCATCAACCTCCCCCCTCGATTTGCCATAAAAGCCAGGATTAAGCTACACAGAGGAGGACACATTATCCCATCTTGTGACAGGCCTATGGTTTGCACTATGTTAGTGTCATGCGTCACACACATGAGATTTCACAAAAGTGGGAGCGATTGAAGCCCCAGTAACCAATGGCACAAAAGTATGCCAGCCTGAGTTAAGAGGTCCTCATAAACAGAGAAAAAAGACAAGAATAAAGATGGTGAAGATAGAAGGGTGAGAGAGAAAACAAGGGGGTGGGAAGGGAAGTAGAATGGGGAGGGAGTGAAGGAGGAGAAGAGAGGGGGAGGATTGTCGTGAGCATAAAGTGAACGGGACGTGCGGTCCAAAGTATATAAGAGGTGAGGAGGAGAGGGATATCTGCCCTCAGTCATAACCCACCACACACCAAATTTTTTCCCATCCCCATAGCTCTGAGTGCCTAAGTCCGTTTCAGTCCCCTGCCTATCCATTGGTCAGGAATCATTCCAAATTGCTTGAGGACACACTCACTGGTTATCTCTCACTGATATTGCTTTCAGGTCTTTGAATTTTCTCGTATCTTCTACCTCTTCGATCCACTGTCGGGGTTGAAGTATGGTGTAAAAGAAAAGTTGCAGGTCCCATCGGTAGGGATTCCTCAAACAGACACACGGTCTATTGCTTCCCAGTACAGTCTTATTGGTCTGCAGTCCCACCACGTGTTTAAACACCCCTTGATACTCCCTGCATCCAGGTAAATTATATCTAAAGTAAAATGTTACCCCAAGTGAAAAAAATATTTAAATGATGTTCTGCTTTTAACACATTTCTTCTATTAGATTAGAAAGAGGGTATGTATAGCCTTTCATGATGCATACTTGCCAACTTTGGCAAATCTGCAGCAAGGAATGATCAGGGGGGAACTGAGTGTTTAGAAGTTGCACAGAGGAGCATGTGCTCTCATTTTTAACAGGTCTTCTCTGGTGCAGAGTGTTAAAATAAATACATGGGGCAGCAGGACAGGGTCCCAAGTTAATTGACAAGAATTACAGTATTTTTCATTTTTTTAAAAACATGAATAAATTAATATCCACTGCTTTACTGTGCCTTCATGGCATTCCATATGTTGTGGACTACATCTCCCTGATGTTTTGCCAGCATGATAGCCATAATAGCATCATAGTAGATTTAATCCACAACATCTGGAGTGCCAAAGGTTGCCTACTCCTGTTATGGTTTTAGGAATGCCGTCGCACAGTAAGATGTCAATCCATTTTAGCATGGTCCTATCAGATGCCTCCTCTGTGCATCCCCTGCCTCCAGTCTACTTCAGCAGGAGAATCTGGAGTGCTCTATAGGTAAAGCAGGGCCATGAAAGATTAAAGGCTAAGTGTGTCAGTTGTGCTCTCTGAGCATGGTCCTGCATTAGCTGTGCTTTAATGTACAGAGTTATTTGGCTTTTTCTGCATTGACGGGCACCCTGCAAGAACCATTTATAGCTACATTTTGACGTTGTATTCGATGAGACCCTTATCTTATTTATGGCAAGTTTGTTTGTGTTTAGAATTACAGAAATATCAGTAGGTATCATTTGCTATGATAAACCTTAAACATTAAAACGTGCCATTTTTCATAAGTTCAGAGAGAAAACATTCCTTATTTATTAATGACCTATAATTCTTTCAAATCAGCAGACTACAACTACAAGACAATGACTGGACTCCCTCACTCAAGAACACTTCTGGACTCCACTATTCAATTAGGTTACCGTGCGGTTGTATTAGTACGGTAATAGATCATGTTCACTCCTCTCACTTACCACCTTCTCATTGCAACAAACAAATTATTTAAATTTCTTCGGACTCCTTTACTCCAAGAGAAGCATCGATGGATTGCATTATGTGCACACTTGGCTCCTGATTCCAAACACCAACTAAACCTGACTAACTCCTCTAAATGGGACTGTTCTAAGGTAGGGGATTTTGGAAAGAAATCCAAACCTACACGGAATCCCTCTTTCTCAGTACCCCTGTTCGAGAAGTTGTCCATTTTTGGTTTCCATTCCCATAAAACCTCTACAGTTATTGTAATGGTCATAACTGCTGCCAGAAAGACTATCCTTCATGTCTGGATTTCACCAGGAGGTAACCCATCTTATCGTAATGTCAATCCAAACTAGCTTTCAATATGTGGAGCATAGGATTTCTCTCTCTCTCTCTCTCTTTTTTTTTTAATATTCGGATCCCTATATTCAGTCTCAAGACTTCCAATACACGCCATTATTTATGGAACTTTTCAAATTTCCCACCTGATATTCTTTGGTCTCTTGTGCAACTCTTCCTCCTATTTTACTTGTTTTGACCCTGGAACTGACCATGTTTTTTCTAAAATGCCTGATATTACTTCTTTGTTATTACACTTTGCTTTGTTTTTGTTTTATTGAGCTTGAATACTGGCTGGCTGGGATGATTGGAATTGTAACCCCAACACCCATCATATCGAACTGCTTTGTTTAAAACAATAAAATGTTTTTTGTTTTTTTAAATGTAAACTGCAACAAAGATCACAGAAAAATCGCAGAAGAAAATCCCTTCCTTAGTGTTACACAAAACCATGGGTGTTATTTTACATCCTGTTAGTTTAGCACGTTTTTCGTGTTTTATTTTGTTTTGAGCTTGATTTTTGTTTTGTTCATACCAAGAAGAATGCATTTAGAATTTTCTTAGCTTCAGTTTACATTTACAAGGATCTATATTTAAATCATATACACAAACAAAGAAAATATAAGATTACCAAGCAGATTAGCCCTATGGACTATGTTGTTTCACATTTGTGGACAAACAGGTGGACCATTGCCACCATATCCTGCCATTTTCCATCATTATGCCAAGTTAAATTTGTTTTATTTTTACATGTTCCATTGACCTGTCAACTTTAATTTCACTGGCCTGAAAATAGCAGCTAATGTTGTGCATTAAACCTGGTGTCCTTGTAGTGCAAGTAGCACTGCTTTAACGGGTATTGTAATGATGCAGTTATAGTAGTGCAGCCCACACAGCAAATGAGTCTGGCTTTACTTTTATGTCTGGGGACTTATGGTTGAGGGGCTTCACATTTAAGGGGATTCAAGGTTAGACCTCCTCCTTTCTCATCCAGGCTTTGTCTGTCATAGAAAAACAAACAAACAAAGAGCAATAGGTTTTAGCAACATCATCATAATAGGGCATCGGATGAGACTCACATCATGTCTGTGAAATATTGGTAATAATGAATGTTCGTGGCTTTTTTTGTTAAATAAATCTGAGAGCACAACATATGTTAATACTTTAAAGATTGGAGGAAGCATGTGCATCAACAGCAGTTGTAACGTTTATGATCATATTCCAAACAAATTATATATTTAATTATAATTTTTTATTTTAAACCCAATGTGATGGTCAAAGCTGAACATAGAGTATATGAGGTTTTAAACTAATAATACATTTAAATGCACAGAAATCTTCAGAAACAATCGGAAAAAGCTCTTCATATTAAACATAGTTATACATTTTTAATACAGTAGGCTATAACAGAGTATATGAAGTTTTGGAGAAGTGGATTGATGTTGAGTGAATACACCGAAATTCAAGTCTTATATTCAATATTATTATAAAACATGAAGATATTATGGAACAATCTTGCCCTCTGCTGGATGACAGAGGTACTTATCAAACCTCTCGGCCTGGTTCTCTAAATTCTGATGCTGTAAGTGCAGTTGATAGGTCATAGTGATGTTGGTGGTGGAGTATCTATCAATACACTGATATGGACTGTAAGTGCTCGAATAATATCCAAAAGTAATTTATTTAGTTTATACAATAGCAACATTTGCAACAGCGCTTGTCAATACATTATTGGAATATTTAACAATAAATAGTCTGCACCTTGGGTATGGGCTTGAATCAGGGTTGCTTGTGAAGTTTAACCCCTTAAGGACCGGCCTGTTTTTGCGATGTTTGTACGTTAAGGACCAGAGCAGTTTTAACACTTTTGTGGTGTTTGTGTTTAGCTGTAATTTTCCGCTCTCTCATTTACGGTTCCCATACAAGTTATATATTGTTTTTTTCACGACAAGAAGGGCTTTTTTTACATACCAGTATTTATATTATGTCATATATTGTATTTAAAAAAAAAAATAAAATATGGTAAAAAAATAAAAACAAAAACATGTTTTTGGACTTTTACTTGAAAAATCTTTTACTTATCTACAAAAGCTAATGAAAAAAACTGCTAAATAGATTCAAAATTTTGTCCCGAGTTTAAAAGTTATAGGCCTATAAATACAAGTAGGAAATTGCTGTTTCAATATATATATATTTTAAATGTATCAATAGTGACATTGTTACACCGTTATCTGTCATAAATCCCCGAAACACACCTAACATGTACATATTTTTTAAAGTAGACAACCCAGGGTATTCAAAATGGGGTATGTCCAGTCTTTTTTAGTAGCCACCTAGTCACAAACACTGGCCAAAGTTAGCATTTATATTTGTTTGTGTCTTAAAAATGCAAAAAACGCTAACTTTGGCCGGTGTTTGTGACTAAGTGGCTACTAAAAAAGGCTGAACATACCCCATTTGCAATACCTAGGGTTGTCTTCTTTTGCAAATGGTATGCCATCATGGGGCTAATTCTCATTCCTTGGCTACCATACGCTCTCAAAGGCAACCTAACCAATCTGACAAATTTCAATAAAAAAAAAAAAAAAGTAAAATCAAGCCTTATATTTGACCCTGTAACTTTCACAAACACTATAAAACCTCTACATGTGGGGTACTGTTATACTCAGGAGACTTCGCTGAACACAAATATTAGTGTATCAGAACAGTAAAATATATCACAGCAATAATATCCTCAGTGAAAGAGCTGTTTGTGTGTGAAAAATGCAAAAAACTTCACTTTCACTGACAATATCATCGCTGTGATATGTTTTACTGTTTTGAAACACTAATATTTGTGTTCAGCGAAGTCTCCCGAGTAAAACAGTACCCCCATGTACAGGATTTAGGGTGTCATAGAAAGTTACAGGGTTAAACACAGTGCTAGCAAATTAAATTATCTGGACTTTTGGCCTGGGTTGGCAGGCAGGTCCCTCAAATTGCAATCATTAAAATTACTTAATTAGGTAAAAATATTACATAAATATGCACGTAGAATTTTAATATATATACATATTTATGTATTTGACGTCTACGTGTATATTTATGAAATTATTTATGTAATTATGTATGTGGACATATGTATATTTTGTATTATTTTTATTTATTTATTTATACATATATATATATATCATTACATTCTAAGTGTATTTTTATATAAATATATATATATATCAATATCAAAATACTGTTAGAATAAAATTGAATATATATATATAATTTTTTTTATTTATTAAAAATTATTTTTATTTTTTGTTATTTATTTTTATTAACATATTATTTGTATTTTATAATAATATATATATACACCATATATATAGTTATTATATATATTGTATATATTCGTGTGTAATTTAAATATAAGTGTATTTTTATATTAATATACGTATATATAAATATAAAAATACACTTAGTGTATAGGTATATATAGATATAATACATGTATATATATCATATATATATACACATATTATTATTTTTTTTTACACTGATTTCTTTTTTTTTACACTTTATTTTATGATTTTTTACTTGCAGGGAGACTGCCTGTCAGCACAGACAGTCCCCCTGCAGGCAGATACACAGACCCCTATTGCGGTCATGTGATCGAGTGATCACATGGCCGTGGGGTCCTGATCTGCCGAGGGGGGACTGCCCGGGCAGACAGGCAGTCCCCCTGGACCGGGAGGAGAGCTGATCGCCGCCGTGGGACCGACGGCGATCAGGTAAGTTGCCCAAAACCGTTATGACGGTTCAGGACCGTCAGCGGTCCAAACGCACGTTTTACCGCTGACGGTCCTGAACCGTCAGCGGTCCTTAAGGGGTTAAAGCACCCCTGGTATTTTCTCCAATCTAAACCTGGCAGCCTAGGGAGTCCCCCTCCATCCGTTTCTGCCCCCTGGACCATGTGATCGCATGGTCCTTGCGAGGACCTTGCTATCACATGGACGGCATAGCCGTCCACAGCAATGCCAGCAGAGGGAGTGCCTGTAATGACAGGTACTCCCCCTGCTGCCTGAAAAAAATAAACATTTAAAACAGTGTAAAATTTAATTATATATACTTAGATCATATATATATATATGATTATTATATATATGATATAAGTATATACACATACATAAATGCACATACACTGTCCAAGTGTATTTTAATATTAGTATATAATTATATATATATTAATATCAAAATACATGTAAAATGATATTGATTAAATATATATATATATATAATTATCATTATATATATATATAGGAAACATGGGGGGATGGTTGCACTCACCTAAACATGCTTAAATGGGGTGCTGCTGGGGGCCATATTATACATATTATCCCTGTTACAGGTGCCTCATCTCAGGTCCCTATTTAGCCTTGTACTGCAGAGAGCCTCAGATGGAATTTTTTCCCAAGTAAGTGGTTAATCTCATAAAAGCAGACATTAGACTGTGAGAGTAGGACCTGCCAAAGATGGGGTACATTGACGTTGTGGCAGGCTTATGCAATGTATGATCATATAATGTAACTAAATCCCCATTTTTTTGCCTAGATTAGGTGTTTTTAAAAAAAACTTTTACAAACTAATAAAATCTGTCAACATTGAAGTTGCTGTTTAGTAGATAGGAGAGTGCGCTGGATCTTGTGTATTTATTATATATATATATATATATATATATATATATATATATATATATATATATATATACACAATTCAAATATCCTGCACTCAATGTACCGGTCTTGTGCTTGCCTCGGTGCTGCCTCAGCCGTCAATATAAACCCATGAAAAAGAGTGCACTCGGGAGGACTTCGTAAGTTATTTCACAACTGTGCCAATGTTCGAAAATGATCTGGTCGACGTTTCAGTCCCTGAATGACTTTTATCAAGATATCTGATGGGGTATGTCCAGTTTTTTTAGTAGTCACAAACACTGGCCAAAATTGGCGTTCAAATTAGTTTTTTGCGTTTTTCACACACAAAAAAATATTAACGCTAACTTTGGCCTGGACATACCCCATTTGCAATACCTTGGGTTATCTACTTTTGCAAATGGTATGCCATCATGGGGGTAATTCTCATTCTTGGGCTACCATATGGTCTCAAAGGCAACGTAACCAATCTGGCGAAATTCAATGTGAAAAAACTGAAAAATGTAACATGCTATATTTGACCCTGTAACTTCCCAAAACACCACAAAACCTGTACATGGGGGTACTGTTTTACATGTGAGACATTGCTGAATTCAAATATGTGTATTTTATTGCAATAAAAGCAAACATTATTATAACATTGACAGTTAGAAAGTCACGTAGAACTAAACATTTTTACAAATTCTTATTTTTCCCCATTTTTTTATATTTTATTCATATTCAATTATGTTGCATACCTAAATATTTGATGTTAAATGAAAGCCCTGTTTCCCCTGAATAAAATTATATATAATAAGTGTGGGTGCACATAATATGAAAGAGGCGAATTACTCCAGAACAGACATATAGCGCAAATTCAAGTTTTTGTTTACGTTTTGTTTTGATAACAACGTGTACATTTGGCTCAGTCCTTAAGTTTGCAAACTTGAGAAGTGCATATTTGATCAGACGGGGGTACAGTTCTTGGGATATAATATTTCGGCCTCTGATTTTCAGATTGACCCTCGCAAACTAGAAGCCGTTCTACACTGGCCATTACCGAATGGGTTAAAAGCCATTCAAAGGTTTATTGGGTTTGCTAATTACTATAGGAGATTCATCAAAGGTTTCTCTACTGTGATAGCCCCCATCACCAATATGACACGTAAGGGAGTTAACTGTACCATATGGTCTAAAGAAGCTAGAGAGGCTTTTGAAATTATTTGCCTCTGCCGACAAATTGGTAAGCCCTGACACTAGCAAACCCTTCATACTAGAGGTAGATGCCTCTGAGACAGGGTTAGGGGCTGTTCTTTCCCAGAGAAAGATTCAGGATACCCCTTTGCATCCTTGTGGGTTCTTTTCTAGAAAGTTGTCACCAACGGAGCATAACTATGATATTGGTAACAGAGAATTGTTGGCCATTATACTAGCTCTGAAAGAATGGCGACATCTTTTGGAAGGTTCCAATGATCCTCTCCTGATCATAACTGATTGCAAAAAACTCGGCATACATTTGGGATGCTAAAAGGCAATCTTCTAGACAAGCTAGATGGTCATTGTTCTTGTCACGCTTTAAATTTATCATCATGTACAGACCAGGTCCTAAGAACATTAAGGCTGATGCCCTATATAGGCAATTTGACATAGAGTCAGAACAAGAAAAAGAGACTGTATTATTGCCTCTACTGTCCTTTCCTTGTCTTCTCCTCTTCTTTGCGCTATCACTGCAGGTCAGTCTCAGGCACCTAATGATAAACCTCAAGATAGATTGTTCATTCCGTTGTTAGAAAGAAAGGAGGTACTAAGAGTGTTCCACGATAATGTGACAGCTGGACATCCGGGTATTAATAAAACTGTATCTGCTGTCTCCAGATCATTTTGGTGGCCTTCTCTTAGAAAAGACATCAGAGAATATGTGGAGGCTTGTACTGTTTTTGCGGTTTCTAAGGTTCCTCATAAACTACCATGTTGGTTATTACAACCACTTCCTATACCCAGTGTCCCTTGGTCTCATTTGTCTATGGACTTCATTGTGGAACTCCCGATATCTAAAGGCTATACCACAATCCCAATGGTGGTTGATTGCTTTTCTAAAATGGCACACTTTGTTCTGCTCAAAAAGTTACCATCTTCCAAAGAGCTGATTTATATATTTATATGCAAAATTGTCAGATTACATGGTATTCCACACAATATTATGTCAGACAGGTGTTCCCAATTATGTCAAACAGTTGGGTATTAAATTATCATTTTCGTCTTCATACCATCCTCAAACTAATGGTTTGGCTGAGAGGGCCAACCAGTTGTTGGAACTATATGTGCAATGTTTTATTAATGGCACTCAGGAAAACTGGTCTGACTTAGTAGGCCGAATATGCCAGGAATATTGCTACCCATGACTCATCTGGACATAGTCCATTTTTTTGTCAACAACGGTTCTTCCTGCGGTGTTCTCCGACTCTGCTATTCCTGCTCTGGATGAGCATCTCACATGTATACGTGAGACTTGGACTGAGGTCCACACCTGCTGCTGCTCGTTTCAAATTTCATGCTGATAAGTGGAGTGGTGCCCACCCACGGGTGATCGGGTATGGCTCTCCTCGCAAAATATAAGACTCAAGGTTCCTAGTATGAAGATTGCACCCAGGTTTATTGGTCATCCTATTGGTCATTCCGTATTGTTCGGAAAATCAATCCTGTTTCATATTCTCTTGCACTTCCTGCCTCCTTGCGTATACCTAATTAACTTCATGTATTTTTGCTTAAGCCTCTTATCTGCAGTAGGTATACTGTCCCTTTTGTCCCTCCTCCTCCTTTGGATATAGCTGGATAGGAGGAGTGCAAAATCTCCTCCATAATTGATTCCAGGTTTTCTTGTGGTTCTTTGCAGTACTTTGTTGATTGGAAGGGTTATGGGCCTGCCGATCGTTCTTGAGTTCATGCTTCTGATATACACACTTGCCGCAAACTCCGTTCTTTCCACACCAAATTTCCTCTCAAACCTGGCCCTGCGGTCTTCAAGTGGGGGAAGGGGGGGGGGGGGAGAGGGTAGTGTCACACATTCTTTGTTTCCATGTGACAAAAATGGAGATAATTACCTTACGAAGATAGAGGGGAGTGCCGCTCAGTGGTCTTCTGCTATCATCCCTGGCTTTTGCAGCATGTTGGTGGATGCCGGCCACTGGGGCCCATGTTACATAGCCCCACGTCCATCCATGGTAAAGACAACGTCGACGTGTGGGTGACGTCACACAAAAGATGAACACACACGTTTTGGGGTCAAGGGCTAGGTACAGCCAATCAGATCTGCAAAAGTGTTATTTAAACTCTCATATTCCCTTAGCTCATTGCCCTGTCGTGGTTTCCCCTAGATGGTTATCTGAGATGGTTATGTGTTCCTGATCATGTTTTTCTGTTTTTTGACTTTGGCTTCGTTTTGACTTCCCTGATTTCTGGTACCCTTGACTTTTGGCTTTTCCTTTTCGCTGTGTATCGTTCTGTGTCCCTGACCTCGGCTAGTTTTCTGACTATTCTCAGGTACGTTAAGTCCGGCCATTCTAAGGGTGTGATACTGTTCTGCGTGCTGGATCAATATCATCCTGACACGCCTCTGGCCTACCTCATTGGCTGAAATCATCAGAATTGACAATCCCAGACATTCCAATGCTTGTGATTGGCCGAGATCACAACTTCTGAGGATGTCAGCCAAGGAGGCAGGTCAGGGGTTGAGCCTTCAACAGCAGACAGGAATAAAGGTAAGTTTTTACTATATTTAGAGGCAAGAGAGTCTTTTTTTATATATTTAAGATTGATTGACATAGATATACTTTTCTGGCTACATGACGTTGTGTTCTAGTCAGGTGTAGCCCTGAGTTCCAGTATGGTGAATACATTTAGAATGAATAAATACGTTTACAATAGCTAACACAGCTAATACATTGAATTAGTCTCATACAGTTAGTGCATCGCATATCGTTAACACATTAGCCCCAATAAGGTGTAGTAATTTGCATTAATCTCCGTCCCCGAAGTTCCTTGTGGGGGCAAGTGTATTTGTATTTAATTTGTATTTGTATTTACTTTGTATCACACAGACTTGTTACAATGCTGCCGCCCATCCCATGTGTTCCCTATTAAGGGTTAATAATAGGGTTAAGCTCAAGGAAGCAGGCTAAAGGGTCAGTGTTAGGACCCGCTTCAGGGGGTCTGCCTTGACTTTGGCAGGCGGGCATTCCCTCCAATGGCCATTGGAGCAACTAAATGACCTCCATTTGTCTAAATGTACATAGGGATTAAGGAGAGAGCACAGGTAAATTTTTATTTTCTTTGGGACTGCTTATATGTTAACAATGGGTTCTAGTGTATGATGTTTGTGGTCATCGTCACGTAACCTGTCTTGCAAATAACCGCCTGCGATCTGAAGGTTATAGTTAAAGGTAGGGGGAGGACCGGGATGTACAGGGTGCAGTTAGAAGATAAACTGTGTGAGGGTGTACATGGACCAGGGCTCGAGTCCTGCAGGAACCCGTGGGAACGGCGTTCCTGCACTTTCTTTTGAGCAGGAACGCCGTTCCCGCTGTTGCTGCAGGACTCATGTCGCTCCCAAATGCCCCCTGTGTTCCCCCTGTCATGGGGGGGCCCAAGAGGTGGCCTAATGGCCACCTGCTGGACCCCCCCCCCCCCCCCCCGGCAGGCGTCTCTCTCTGTCACACGCGGCGAGGGAGCTGTGTCCTCTCTGCTCCCTCTCGCCGCGCGCTGTTTGCTAATGCTGGGAGCCGGAATATGACATCATATTCCGGCTCCCAGCATCAGCAGACAGCCTGCGCGGTGAGAGGGAGCAGAGAGGACACAGCTCCCTCGCTGCGTGTGATATGGAGACAGACGCCTGCCCCACTGGACCCCAGGAACACGTCCACGCCAGTTCTCCAGGTAGGGAGGCTGGGTGGACATTTTTTAGTTAAAAAACAAACAAACAATTTCTGTGTGTGTGTGTGAGTGTCTGAGTATCTGTATGTCTGTGAATGTATGTGTGTGTGTGACTGTGAATGTATGTGTGTGTGTGTGCAGGCGTATATGTATATGTGTGTCTCTGTGTGTGCACGCGTGTGTGTAAATACACGAATACACGAGTGTATTTTATTATTTTTTTGGGGGGGAGAGGGAATCTTGGGAGAGTTCCCACACTTTATTCCCCAGGACTTTACCCCTGACATGGACGTCCATTTATCTGGGTCAGCTTCGGTTCTTGTTTAGGTCTCCTTTTGGCTGTTACCGTCTCCTTTAGGTCTCCTTTTGGCTACCCTGCGTGCGGGTCATCTGGTATCCTGTCTTCTCCAGAGAGAGTGTCTCCCTAGGTGTTCTGGTGGCCTTTGAAGGCAAGCCAAGGTTTCCAAAGTTCCTCTATTTTCTTTGTTTTCACGTATGAATCAGAGGAGAGTACTTCGTATCTGTAGTATTGATGTACTTTTTCTAATAATTCCTTGTTGGATGGGCAGTAGGTATCCTTCCAATGTAGTGCCAAAAGGCTCCTGGCTGCTAGTATGATTAGGGTGGCAATCTTCTTGGTTCCATCTTCCACGTATCTGGGAACAATAACAGGAGTCCTACCATTGGTGTAATGAGGTGTGTAGAGGGCAATAATTTATTGAGCATTATCTGTACCTGTGTCCATAGGGGTTTGATTCCCCCATATTCCCACCATATGTGGGTCATGTTGCCTTCTGGAGCTCCTCATCTCCAGCACAGAGGGTTTACATTAGGGTATATTTTATATAACCGTTGCGGGGTAAGGTACCACCTATAGACAACCTTCTTGTGGGCCTCTATGTGAGAGAAGCAGGATGTAATGCCTCGGAGCACAGAGAGGGATTTTAGCCACTGTTCATCTGTGAGTCTGGGCATGCCCTCTTTTTCCCATTGGGTTACATATTTGAAGGAGCGGGGTGAAGCTTTATCCAATAGAGTTTTGTAGCAAAGGGACAGGGTTTTAGGTTTAGTATGGGGCAGAGTAGCACCTCTCAATTAATGATGTTAGGGGGTCAGTCCGTGTGGTCGGTAGTCTTACTGGTATTGTTACCTTAGTAAGTATGATGCTTTTCAATTGTAAATACGTATAGATAAGTGAGTTAGGTAGGCGGTATTTTTTTTAGGTCTGGGAAGGATAAAATCTTCGACTGGGAGCATAGGTCCCGAATTCGGGTGATACCTAGGGTTAACCAGGGTTTCAATGACAGCCATGGTGATATCTCCTCCAGCGCCACAAGTGGGGCATGTATACAAAACGTATTGTCGTCAGACATGGTGGCCTGCAATGTATCCCAGACTCACATTGTAAGGGTAGTGGTGGGGTTTAGCAGGGCCATGTGTGGCCTATATGCTTTTGGGAACCATAGTATGCTTGTCAAGAGGCTTGGGAGAGCTTTGTCATGTTGCATGTCTACCCACTGGAAAGTGTTCCTGGGGGCATGGAGTCTGATAGCAGACTCTAGAATAGCTGCTTCCCTGGTTTTGGTAGTGTGAATGTATGAGCTTTCAGCATCTCATTTGGCATGGTGCCGGTTTGAAAGCATTGATTAAATAGGTCTGTCATATGGGGTGCCAATATATTCTTAAATGTATGATAATAGAGGTCAGTGAAACCATCAGGCCCGGGTGATTTATGTTTCAACAGTTGTTTGATGGTCTGTAGGATTTCTTTGGTCGTAAACGGTTGGGTCAGAGCTTGGCATTCCTTGGTCGTAAGGCTTGGCAAATTGACGTCTCGTAAAAAGGCATCAATGTCTGCCTTTCGAGGTGTATGGGTTTGACTATCTTTATCTAAATTATGCAATTCGCTGTAGTATTTGTCGAACTCTTCCACTATTTCTTGTGGATTGGTTAGTTTTCGTCCATCTTTCTTATGGATGAATGCTATTTTTGATGATAGGGTTCGTGCTTTGAGTTAGGACGCTAGGATTTTGCCAGTTCTGTTTCCTTCCTTGAAAAAAATAGTGTTTCATCTTTGTCAGGAGGTATGTGGTCTTAGCCAGTTCCATGTCTCTCGGACGGGCCTGAAGTTGGAGAATTTGCTTTGTAGTGTTGTAGGAGGGTGATTGCTTGTTAGTGTGAGTGAGCGCAGTGAGTTCGGTGAGGGTGTCTGTGTACCATTACATGCGTTGTTTTTTATTATAACTAGAGTGTTTAATAAATTTGCCCCTAAGGACTACCTTGTGAGCTTGCCATAGAGTTTCTATTCCCACCTCCCCTGTGTCATTGGTGGAGAAGTATGTCTACATGTCTTTGGTAATCTGTGTAATCAAGGTGTGATCACTTAATAATGAGTCATTAAGGCACCTGTGTGCCTGCCGTATGTCGGGTGCTGTGTCGTTACCGTCAGTGTGATAGATGCATGGCCAGGCCATGAGATGATGCCGATATGGGCTTTGCTGATCCTTGCTGCCTGTGTCATAGGTACAATGAAACGGTCTATCCAGGAATATGATGTATGTACCAGGGAGTGGTGCGTATAATCTCTATCTAACGGGGGTAGGGTTCTCCATATATCAATGTACCCATGGTCTAGGAGGGTGTTCCCCAGGAGTTTAGATGAGCGCATTCTTTGATCTGCTGTGGCTTGTCTAACCTTTGATGAAGAGTTGGTATCTAAGGTTGGGTCTAGAAGGAAATTTGTATCACCTCCGATAATGATCTCTCCAAACTTATGGGCATTGGATAAGGTAAGAACCTTGTCTAGGAAGGTGTGTTGATCATTATGTGGTCCATAGACAGTGACTAGCGTGTATTGAGCATTGTTAATTATATATTGTAATATGAGGTATCTCCCTTCCTTATCACTTTTTTGATCAATTGGAAGGATACTTCCTTGCTAATCAATGTCGTAACATCTCTTTTTTTAGTCTTGTATGTACTGTGGTAGCCTATAGGGAAGTGTTTGGAGGAGAACCTTGGTTGGTTTGTTGTTTGGAAATGGGTCTCCTGATGCTACATGTGCATTGTGGGTTTTTGCCTCCATGAGTGCCAGCCTCCGTTTGTGAGGTGAGTTTAATCCTTTAGCATTTAGGGAAAGGACGTTAAGTGACATGGCAAAAGGTTATGTTGTTAATTACATGTCGCTAATAAATCATAAGGTTGCTCGGGAGCATATGAGGCTCAGAGAGATGTACTTGGTTAGGGAGCTGCTTGGGCACCAGCCATGTTATTTTGGACAACTGAACCGATGTCGATACAGAAATGTCACACCGTTTAGTAGTATAGTCTTGTAGGGGGTGTAAGGTTGTGTTACGTTGACAATGTGTTGTCAGGACAGAATCCTAATTAAAGGTGAAACATAAAACAAGCTATTTACATTGGTATGGTCTCTACAGTGAGACCTGGCTGCAGTGGTGGTTAGTAGGCAATTAAGCCCGTGTGTGTGTGTGTGGGGGGGGGGGGGGGAGAGTCCTTCCTTAGTATCTGGAAGGAGACAGTTGATTGTTAGTTGGTTGTTAGGGGTAGGGTGGTCTCTTGCCAGGGGTCTACCTCTGCCTTTGGCTGGGCAGGTAAATTAGGTTCTAGATGTTAGTGGCATATACGCAAGGAGACCGCAACATGTAAACTATCATGTTTTCTTAATAGTGGATAAGACTAGCAATCAAACAATAGGAGAATAATAACAATAAGGGCACATATATAAAGTTCAGTGGAACCTTAAGTAGCTCAAGGTTTAAGTGGAACCTGCAGCTGTTGGTCAATAAACAGTCACTTAGCTGTGGCGGAGGTTTTCCAGTCAGGGGACAGCTTCATCAGAGACTTGGAGGAGCTTTTCTCCATCTTCCGGAGTGAGGAGGTGATGTTCTGTGCTGTTGCATATCACGATGAGTCTTGCAGGGAAGCCCCATTTGTATGGTATATCTGCTGTACGTAGTGCTTTAGTAACTTGGAGGAAGGTTTTCCTTGTTGCCAAAGTGGACGCTGATAGATCAGTGAACAGCTGGACTTTATTGTATTCTCCCGGAAGTGTCTGATGTTTTCTGGCTGCTTGCATGATTGTGTAGCGGATTGGTACCGGGCTGTCCCACGACATGTATGAGAATAAGTGTATTTGGTCATATGGCTGGTTTAATGTGTATGTACATGTATAGAAAGCATGGTATCCGGGTATAATGACAGTTAAATGTATGTAAAGAATTGTATTCCTCTAGTTGTTCGGTAGAATCATTCAAAATAAAACAAGGGAATGAAACTACCGAACAACCAGACCACCCAGGAATGAGTGTGCCTCCAATTACCGTTTGCAACAATGTTGCAAACAGGTAATTGGCAATCAGTGCAGTGTGGTCTTTGTCCTCTGGGTGGCCGCCATTCGGGAAACAAACACGTGGCGGCGGCCATCTTAAACTACCGAACAGCGGTGTTTTGCCGTCGAGTGTCTGGAACTAAAATCGGACACTTGACTAGGCAAACACCGCTGAGACCTCCATACTTCCAGAAATTCGTATGGAAACTACCGAATGACCCGCCGTTCGGTAGAAAGAGCCCCATAAACAAGGGAATTCATTCAAACCCTCTCCAGGCTCTATAACACAGGCAATTCGCCTGTTTTCATTCCCTTGTTTGTGACCGACCGCAGGGCCAAAATGCATGGAACTGTTTTCGGATACTTTACCCATGCGGTCGGTCAAATCTTTGGAACCCCATATCTCACGAACCATTCATCCGAATGGGCTAATTTTTAAGTATGTTGGTCCCCCAGAATAGAGCTATCTGGGGATGTTGGATTTGTGGATGTACCCCAAGTATTTAGGGTACATCCAAAACTCGGGGAAAACTGTGTACACAATAAGGGGATTATGATGCTAGAGGAGGGGAGGAGATCTGTGGGAGGTTACTACTTAGAGATTGGATAATGTCTTAAGTGTTAGAACCTCCTCCCTTGCATGGGAGAGGGCTTTATAAGGAACTGTGGAATAAAGCTTGTCAGTCTACTCCTGAAACTGTGTGTCGTCCAGTTATTGGGATTGCGATGGGGATACTGCTGTATTACTTTACCTGCTGGAAACCTTGCCTATGGACTTAACATCACCTTGTTCCTGAGCCTCACTGGAATCTCTAGTGGAGAATAGCTGTGCAAGATCGGCTCTCCGCTACATTGGTTGGCAGCGCTGGGATCCAAACTCACAGAGGAACAAGCGTAAATGGAGTACGGATGGAGATTGATTTTTCTGCGCTAAAACGCTCCACGCTAAAGGACCTCCTAGAGGCAAGGGGTATACAAGCCAGCAATAAGAAGAAAGCAGTACTTGTTACAGAACTCATGGCAGAGTACAGAATGGAGGGCGATTCAGTTCCGGCACAGAGGGAGCCGGGAGGAACACCACAAGGATCGGAATTCCAGAGGCAGGTTCAGTTCAGGCTATCCTTTTATGGGGAAAACCCCCCAACAGAAATTGTTACCAGGACAATGGCCGAGGTACAAGAATTCATCCTAAGGACACAGGCACCAGAACAAAGCTCTGCAATTAATGTGCCACAGGAAGGTAAGCCTAAAATACCATACCAGGCTTTTAAAACATATGTGGAGGCAGAGGAAGATATAGACGCTTTCCTGCAAGACTTTGAAAGACTGTGTGCACTGCATAAAATTAACGCAGAGGACTGGGTACCTATTTTGGCCGGAAGGTTAACCGGGAGGGCAGCAGAGGCATATCGGACTGTACCTAATGACGAAATAAGGAATTACAGTAAAGTGAAAGAAATTATACTCGCCAGGTATGCTATAACACCCGAGGCATACCGGCGGAGGTTCCGGGATCTAAAGAAAACAGAGAAGGACTCGCACGCAGAGTGGGCATGCCGATTACAGGGGGCAGCGCTCGGGTGGGTGCAAGCTAGCAAGGCACGTTCTATGGAGGATGTAATACAAATGTTGCTGATGGAGCAGTTCTATGAGGGAGTAACCAATGAGGTCCAGGAATGGGTGAGGGACAGAAACCCTACTTCCCTTACCGAGGCGGCTAGGAAAGCGGATGACTACCTGGATGCACGCAGGTCACAAAAACCTGCAGCTCCAAAAGCAACCTTTAAAACATTCGGGGGAAACAACTACACCCCAGCTCCACCGAGACCGCTACCACCACCTCCACCACCCGCTGCACAGCCCCGGTTCCGACAACCCACCGCTGGCCCCTGTCATCACTGCCAGAAGTGGGGACATTATAAAAGGGAATGCCCACAGCTACGGGACCGTTCCACCTGGATTCGTCCAGGCCCACCTCCACCCAGGGCGGCCGCAGCCCACCACTACCAGGACCTAGTCGCCACCCCATATGGTTCCGCAGTCCCCATTACTACTGTGGAACAATGGGAGGTACTGCACGAGGCAGATCCGGTCCAGGCCAATGTGGATAATCTACGGCACCATCGACAGACGGTATATCTGAATGGTACAGCAGTCCGGGGATTACGAGATTCGGGAGCCACCATCACTTTGGTACAGAGCCACCTGATTTCAGATCAGGCAAAACTGAACAAAACTGTTGCCGTCCGGGTAGCTGGGGGAGCAGTGTACCGGCTACCTACAGCAAGGGTACATTTACATTGGGGAGCGGGGGCAGGGGAAGTGGAGGTGGGGTTGATGCCACATTTACCGGCGGAGGTTTTATTGGGGAACGATCTGGGGAGGCTCACTTCTGCTTTTGAGCCCCAGTCACCCACCACAGGAGAGGTCAACCCTGTAGTCACCCGACAACAGGCCCGCACCCAGGACCACAACACACTGCCGGAGGTCCAGGTAAGCAACCCTACCCCCCCTCTAGAATGTGTCCCCTGGGCTCCACCTAATGAATTTGTAGCTGAAGTCGCAACAGACCCCACGCTTCAGGTGTATAGGGACAAGGTTGGCACGGGTTCCCCCGGGGCGGAGGGAGAGAAGTTTATCTGGGATAAACAACTTTTATACAGGGAAACAACCAAACAGATTACGGGGTTAGACCCGATAGCGAGGAGACAATTAGTGGTACCACAGCGGTACCGGGCTGAATTACTCCGGATAGCGCATGATATTCCGCTATCCGGACATCTAGGGGTTAGTCGCACCAGGTACAGACTAACCCAGAGTTTCTTCTGGCCAGGGATTAGCCAGGAAGTACGCAGATATTGCACGACTTGCGATACCTGCCAGAGAGTGGGAAAAAGGGGGGATCGCAGGAAGGCTAAACTTCACCCCTTACCCATAATAGAGGAACCTTTTAGCCGAATAGCGGTGGATCTGATAGGCCCCCTCAATAAAGTTAGCCCGTCAGGAAAACGGTATATTTTAACGGTCGTAGATTATGCCACCAGGTATCCAGAAGCAGTGGCTCTGACCAACATCCACGCTGAGACGGTCGCGGATGCCCTCATGCGGATATTCTCCCGGATGGGATTACCCAGGGAGATTATCTCGGATCAGGGTACCCAGTTTACCGCAGAATTCACCCAACACCTCTGGAGGATCTGTGGCATTAAGCCTATTATCAGCGCCCCTTACCACCCCCAGACGAACGGGCTCTGCGAACGATTCAATGGTACCTTGAAGCAGATGCTCCGAACCTTCGCAGAGACCCACAAGGACTGGGAACGATTCCTGCCGCACCTCCTATTTGCATACCGGGAGGTGCCGCAGGAATCCACAGGGTTCTACCCGTTTGAATTATTGTTTGGAAGGAGGGTCCGAGGCCCATTGGATCTTATTAGAGAGCATTGGGAGGGAGACCGGAGCACAGATGGCACTCCCATCCTACCATATGTGTTGGCCTTTCGGGACCGCCTAGAAGCGTTGACCAAGACGGTACGGGAAAACCTTCAGGAGGCCCAGACCCGCCAGCGTACATGGTATGATCGGGGAGCCAGGGACCGTAGCTTTCAGGTCGGGCAGAAGGTACTAATTTTAAAACCTGTCCAACATGATAAGTTACAGGCCGCCTGGCAGGGCCCATATAAGGTGGTGGAGCAAAGATGCGATACCACCTATATTATCGGCCCCTGCACAGGGACTGGGGGGCGACGCATGCTCCATGTGAACATGCTGAAGCCCTACCACGAGCGTACTGAGGAGGTAACCACCATCTGTGCCCCTAACACGGAAGAGTTTGACAGCTTACCCCTCCCCGATTTGCTGGGGGATGGGCAGCTGTCCGGAGATTTAGGGGAGGTTACGCTGGGAGATCGGCTGAGCCCACAGGAGCGGATCGAGGTACAGCAACTATTGGAAGAGAAACGCGACACGTTCTCTAATGTACCTGGATACACGCCTCTGGCAACTCACCGGGTCGAGACCCCAGGGCAACTACCCATGCGCCAGACGCCATACCGCATTCCAGAAGCGGTACGGGCAAACATGCGTAAGGAGATCGACGAAATGCTCCAACTGGGGGTGATTGAACCCTCAGACAGTCCTTGGGCATCTCCTGTAGTCCTCGTACCAAAGCGAGACGGTACGACCCGCTTCTGCGTGGACTATAGGAGATTGAACGAGAAGACTGTATCTGACGCCTATCCGATGCCCCGGATAGACGAGTTACTGGACAGAATGGCCAGGGGCCAATACCTCACCACTATTGACTTGTGTAAAGGGTATTGGCAAATCCCCCTGGCCCCAGACGCCATCCCGAAGTCGGCCTTTGTCACCCCATTTGGCTTGTACCAGTTTAAGGTCATGCCATTTGGGATGAAAAACGCCCCAGCCACCTTCCAAAGGATGGTGGATCGACTCCTAGATGGATTCCAGGACTATACATGTGCCTACCTGGACGATATTGCTATTTTTAGCAATACGTGGCAGGAACACTTAGCTCACATCGGAGCTGTACTAGATAGGATAAGGGAAGCAGGTCTGACCTTGAAGCCGGCCAAGTGTAGTATCGGCATGGCTGAGGTACAATACCTGGGACATAGAGTAGGGTGCGGTAAACAAAAACCCGAACCCGCCAAAGTAGAGGCTGTAGCCCAGTGGCCCACCCCTAGGACTAAGACCCAGGTTTTAGCGTTTCTAGGGACAGCAGGGTATTACCGGAAGTTTGTTCCCAATTATAGCGCCCTGGCCAAACCCCTCACTGACCTGACCCGTAAGAACCTTCCCCGCCAAGTAAACTGGACCCCGGAGTGTGAGCAGGCATTCCAACAATTGAAAAATGCACTGATAAATGCCCCTGTCTTGGCAGCTCCCAATCCAACTAAACGTTTTCTTGTTCACACAGACGCTTCTATGTTTGGATTGGGGGCAGTACTGAGTCAAGTCGGGGCCGATGGCGGGGAACATCCAGTGGCTTACATCAGTCGCAAACTGTTACCTCGAGAAGTAAGCTACGCCGCCATCGAAAAGGAATGCCTGGCTGTGGTGTGGGCCCTAAAGAAGCTACAACCCTATTTATATGGACAGCCCTTTTCCTTGCTCACGGATCACAACCCGTTAGTCTGGCTGAACCGGGTGGCTGGAGACAACGCCAGGCTGCTGCGCTGGAGTTTGGCGCTACAGCCTTTTGACTTTAATATCCAGTACCGGCCGGGTAAGCAGAATGGAAATGCTGACGGGTTGTCAAGACAAACTGACTTAGAGAAATGATCCGTGAGCCCCCGGACATCCCCAAGCCGATCCGTGTTGGATCAGACTGTGTATGCCGGCTTGTGGGCAAGGGGGAGCAGTGTAGCGGATTGGTACCGGGCTGTCCCACGACATGTATGAGAATAAGTGTATTTGGTCATATGGCTGGTTTAATGTGTATGTACATGTATAGAAAGCATGGTATCCGGGTATAATGACAGTTAAATGTATGTAAAGAATTGTATTCCTCTAGTTGTTCGGTAGAATCATTCAAAATAAAACAAGGGAATGAAACTACCGAACAACCAGACCACCCAGGAATGAGTGTGCCTCCAATTACCGTTTGCAACAATGTTGCAAACAGGTAATTGGCAATCAGTGCAGTGTGGTCTTTGTCCTCTGGGTGGCCGCCATTCGGGAAACAAACACGTGGCGGCGGCCATCTTAAACTACCGAACAGCGGTGTTTTGCCGTCGAGTGTCTGGAACTAAAATCGGACACTTGACTAGGCAAACACCGCTGAGACCTCCATACTTCCAGAAATTCGTATGGAAACTACCGAATGACCCGCCGTTCGGTAGAAAGAGCCCCATAAACAAGGGAATTCATTCAAACCCTCTCCAGGCTCTATAACACAGGCAATTCGCCTGTTTTCATTCCCTTGTTTGTGACCGACCGCAGGGCCAAAATGCATGGAACTGTTTTCGGATACTTTACCCATGCGGTCGGTCAAATCTTTGGAACCCCATATCTCACGAACCATTCATCCGAATGGGCTAATTTTTAAGTATGTTGGTCCCCCAGAATAGAGCTATCTGGGGATGTTGGATTTGTGGATGTACCCCAAGTATTTAGGGTACATCCAAAACTCGGGGAAAACTGTGTACACAATAAGGGGATTATGATGCTAGAGGAGGGGAGGAGATCTGTGGGAGGTTACTACTTAGAGATTGGATAATGTCTTAAGTGTTAGAACCTCCTCCCTTGCATGGGAGAGGGCTTTATAAGGAACTGTGGAATAAAGCTTGTCAGTCTACTCCTGAAACTGTGTGTCGTCCAGTTATTGGGATTGCGATGGGGATACTGCTGTATTACTTTACCTGCTGGAAACCTTGCCTATGGACTTAACATCACCTTGTTCCTGAGCCTCACTGGAATCTCTAGTGGAGAATAGCTGTGCAAGATCGGCTCTCCGCTACAGATTGCTTCTTTGGTGGTGTAGTAGTGCACTCTGGTGTCTCGCGGTATGGTTGATCGGAGATGTTTGGACCTAGGTAGCCAGTGGATCCTGTCTAGCAGTAGTGCAGATTCTGGGATATCTGGAACCAATGATGTGAAGAGTACCTTTGCAAATGTCCCCAGGTTGGCAGGGCTGATGTCTTCAGGGATGCCGCGGATGCGGATATTATTCTGCCTATCTCTGTCTTCATGGTCTGCTAGTTTGGTGAGTATGGAATTTAGTTTTACATCCATGGTCTCATAGGCAGCAGCTACATTATTATGTGCTGCAACTATCTCTTCGTTCTAGGGTTGTCTGTATGTTCCCCAAGGGCTTGTATGTCTGCCCTGATCTCTTTAACTAATTTGGCGAAGTCTGCCTGTAGTGAAGTCTGCAATTCATTCATCATCTTGATTGAAGAATCTGTAGCTGGAACAGCTTTGGTGGAGATGGATTTTACATCGCTCCTCCCGGAGGTCGAGGCAGGAGACGTAGGTCTGCTGGTGCCATCTTGTGTGTGGAGTGGCGGTGAGGTCAAGGCCGCAATCTGCAGAGATGTTGGAAGGGTCCTCCGATAATTCAGGGTTGAAAGTTATCGAGTATTGCTTGTCTATTTGCTTTGTAAAATGGACTCTCCCAGGGAGCTGAGCGTTTACACGTCCATCTCCTCGACTGGTCAGGCCACGCCCCGGCAAGATAGTGTTTTTAACACTGTAGGGTCAGAAATACATGCTTGTGTTCCTGGCCCTATAGTGTTCCTTTAATTGCAGAGCTGCAGGAACAATTATAGAGAGTGTAAAACTGTCCCACCTCCTCCAATGTCTGTGTGTGAGGCTGAACAGGAAGTGGAAGGGATCACTATCCATCCGCCCACTGACAGCTTCTCACAGGAAATGCATGCAAGATAGACTGGTCTACAAAAGACATGGTGAGTACTTTACAAATAACCCTTTAAACTCCAGCACTCAAAACCTAAACCTGGAAGTAAACCGTTTACCTTAACCCTATGTTTAACTCCCATTAAATACTGAACACCTCATGAACCCCAATACTAAATTCAACCCATATCTAGCCCTAAACACAATAATCCTAAACAGTCATTATACTAAAACTATCATCCCCTCTCAAGCTGTTAATATTTTTAACACCCCATGCAATCTAACTTTGATGATAACCCCTCTATGACCATACAACCCCTTTACCATAATCACATCCAACAGTATCTTTAGCCTTGCATGAAGTTACCCAGCTGCATAGACTCACTATACTCACAGATTAAAAAACAATTCATTACAAGTAGGAATATACACATACATATACAGTTGTCATATATGAATATGTTTTTTTAGATGTTTTAAGGCCTGCAATGTCTAGTTAATAAATTCATTACACCTTTTTTACCTGCCTTAGCTCGGGGCTGGAGAGCAAGGAACGCCTTTGAATTACCTGATATGTAAATCCAGCCCTGCTCACTTGTCTTTCCCTAGCTCCTAATATGCAGTCTAGGATGACTTAAGAGTTGGATATTGTTAATGCAGCTGGAAAGAGACTTGTCCCAGTGCCACCTACTGTTAGGATAATGCAGGGAGGGGCGTTAGAGAGATAGAAGCAGCCAAAGAATTAGCAAAGTGCATTATTATTATTATTATTATTATTATTATTGCCATTTATATAGCACCAACAGATTTCGTAGCGCTTTACAATATTATGAGAGGGGGGATGTAACTATAAATAGGACAATTACAAGAAAACTTACAGGACCAATAGGTTGAAGAGGACCCTGCTCAAACGAGCTTGGAGGTGGGGTATAAGATACGTTAGGACAGGAAATATCAATCAAATAGGGTGGGAGTGAAGCAGAGCTGGAGGAGAGAGTTACCTATAGGAGAGAGCAAGAGACAGGTGTGTAAGGTAGAGGTTACTCTGGGAGGCCATACGCTTTCCTGAAGAGATTTATTTTAAGGCCCTTCTTAAATGATTGAAGACTAGGGGAGAGTCTGATAGCGGTAGGCAGGCTATTCCATAGGAAAGGAGTTGCCCGCAAGAGGTCCTGCAAGCGCGAGTTGGCCGTACGGGTGCGAACAGCGGTCAGGAGGTGGTCACAGGCAGAGCAGAGGGAACGAAGAGGGGCATACCTATGGATCAGTGAAGATCTTTAGTGCTTTAAATGTATGTGTTAGGATTTTGAATTGACTCCTATAGGATACAGGGAGCCAATGTAAGGACTGGCAGAGGGGTGAGGTGAGAGACGACCGACTAGAGAGGAAAATCAGTCTAGCTACAGCATTCATTACAGACTGTAGCAGGGCAATACGGCTTTTGGGGAGACCAATCAGGAGAGGGTTACAGTAATGCATGCGGGAAATTACTAGAGCATGGACAAGCTCCTTGGTAGCATCCTGTGTAAGAAAGGGGCGGATGCGGGCTATGTTTTTAAGTTGGAACCTACAGGATTTGGCAACAAACTGGATGTGAGGTTCAAAGGTGAGGTCAAGTATGATGCCAAGACAGCGTGCTTGCAAGGATGGACTTATGTGGATATCACTGACTTGAAGGGAGAGCGAGAGAGGAGGATCAGTATTAGGAGGAGGAAAGACAAGGAGTTCAGTTTTAGAGAGATTGAGTTTCAGAAAGCATGAGGACATCCAATCAGAAATGGAAGAAAGGCAAGCAGTGACACGTTGCAGGATGGCAGGGGAGAGGTCTGGGGAGAGGTATATCTGAGTGTCATCAGCATACAGTTGGTAGTGGAATCCAAAAGAGGCAATAAGTATGCCAAGAGAGGCAGTATAAAGAGAAAATAGAAGGGGGCCAAGGACAGAGCCTTTGGAAACTCCAACCGAGACAGTACGAGGGGAGGAGGTATGCTTGGAAAGGGAGACACTGAATGAGCGCTGGGAGAGCGACTGAAGAGCGCACAGAGACCGAGCGACTGAAGAGTTGAAGGAGGAGAGCATGATCAATGGTGTCAAAGGCAGCAGAGAGGTCAAGGAGAATTAATATGGAGTAGTGACCTTTGGATTTAGCTGTGATTAGGTCATTAGTAACTTTGATAAGAGCAGTCTCAGTACAGTGGAGAGGGCGGAAGCCAGACTGAAGAGGGTCAAGGAGAGAATTGGAATTGAGGAAGCGAGACACACAGGTAAAGACAAGTCTTTCCAAAAGCTTTGTTGAGAAAGGGAGCAGGGATATGGGACGATAGTTAGAGGGGTAAGATGGGTCAAGAGATGTTTTTTTTAGGGTAGGTACTGCAGTGGCATGTTTAAGGTCAGCAGGAACAGTGCCATAAGAGAGAGAGCAGTTAAAGATGTGTGTTAGGGTAGGCACAAGAAGTGCATGAAGTGAGTTTCGTGTCAAACTCTGAAAAATGTCCGTCACTCTATCATACATCGGCTCCCTGGATCCATCCTAAACCCCCTCCCTCTGCACATCATTATACAGCAAGAGAAAAAGAAATAAAGGCCAGGGACAGCTACAGGTGGATGGACCTGGAGCAGGATCCTCCCTAGCACCTGTGTGAATCCATCCCTGCTGTGAGAGTACAATAATGAACAACAGCACTTATTGAAAGGATAGCTGCTTATATGTGTCTTACATAAACAATAATTCATATGCAATGGTACAGTTAAAGTCAACGTTTACATTATGCATTTTACAGATCTATACAAAATGTTATAGCTAACAGAAGGATATCTATTTCTTTTAATAGATTTAATATATAGATAAGATCTGTATGAGTGGAGAGCCAAATCAAATTGTTCAATATATAGCAGATGAGAGAAAGGGTAAAACAAATAGGAAACCTAACCACCTATTAATAAAATACATACAAAATATAACAAACCAAAATACCCTTAATCTCTACCAATCTCCAAAATATATTAATAGAGGATAATATCCTATAATAAAATATCTTCTAATTCAGTGACAATATATATAACATGAGAAGAATAGTCACATAGAACAGAAAACTACATAAATAAAAACTGAATGAAACAGACTTAAACGCAAATAAAAGTCCAGTAATAAGTCTGTATAGTTGGTAAATCCAGGTGATCTCCCTGGATTTTACTATTCCATGATATAACTCCAATCCATGAAATATAGATGACAAAAAGAACAGAAATTAGTTAATAGAACCTATATTTATATTAATATATTAATTGAATCACATGCAGGGCATCAGAAGGACAGGAAATATTCAAACATGATTATAAGGAAATTCACATATGTGTATTAGATAACTAAGAGAAAATGTATAAAAAATGTATAAAAAATGTATAATTTTTAAATAAAAAATATTACTACATTTAACACTCCTTATTTTTACACCTCTTGTATCTTTACACCTCTCTTGAGGCTACAGTTACTAGATTGTGAGACACTTCTATTATACATACATAAATGTGTAGTTCTATATATTCACACATCACAATGTCATAATATCTTAAAGGGACCACATCACACAAAAAAAACAAAAAAAAACTTAAAACTCAAAGAGGACATTAAAAATTCTCTAGTCTCTAGATAGTTATTGAGGCGAGTTATCAATACACATATGTGGATTTCCTTATAATCATGTTTGAATATTTCCTGTCCTTCTGATGCCCTGCATGTGATTCAATTATGAACTATTGTAAATACGTGTATTTCGAGCAAATAATAGTTTGGTTTGAAATAATCCCAAGCAGGAGTAACCATAGTAACATTTAGGGAATATGAATGCATTTTTAAATATAGATTAAAATAGGAAGGTTGCATGATGTTGAATATTGTATTAAACAATGTAACTGAGTGCAATCACTATATATGTAATACAATGTATATTAATATTGTTGCAAATTGAATGATTATGTTGCTATATAAGAAGAGAGTAAAATGCAGTCTGTATCCATTGAAAAAGCCGCGGTAACGGCGAAACGCGTTTGGAGAAGACTGCACGATCATCACTGAGAGTCAGCACTGAGCCTTTGCCTTTACATCTGTAACCAGTAGATTTCCACTTTCTACTGACTCGGGACGCCGAGTAATACATTTAAGGTCGGCACTTCTCATGCTATCTCTGTTTTAGAGATCATATAGACGAAATTACGTTTGTTTAGTTTTTATATGTCAGTTTTTATGTTTTATAAGTTATGACTTTAATAAATAAATTTTTATAACACTAATCCTTTTGTTGGTGTATAGTGTATAATATAAATATAGGTTCTATTAACTAATTTCTGTTCTTTTTGTCATCTATATTTCATGGATTGGAGTTATATCATGGAATAGTAAAATCCAGGGAGATCACCTGGATTTACCAACTATACAGACTTATTACTGGACTTTTATTTGCGTTTAAGTCTGTTTCATTCAGTTTTTATTTATGTAGTTTTCTGTTCTATGTGACTATTCTTCTCATGTTATATATATTGTCACTGAATTAGAAGATATTTTATTATAGGATATTATCCTCTATTAATATATTTTGGAGATTGATAGAGATTAAGGGTATTTTGTAATATATTGTATAGATTTAATATATTGTAATGCAAGGAGCCCCCAGAGGGTGGATGTCCCAAATAAGTGGGTAAACGTATTAGAACAGTCAATAGGACCTTCCGAAGTAGGACCTGCTAAAATAAGAGACATTGATGATGTGGGAGGCTGATGTGATTGATTTTGTAACTAATCTCCAGCATTTTTTTATTTTTGTTGTGCAGTTACAAAAGCAAAAGTAGTGGCATTTCCTCAGGACAAAAAAGAATGTCATTGCACTGCATTACAGGTATTATTAGAAAATAAATCTGCCTGTAAATGCAGTGGGAGTATAGGTGGTGTAGTGTAAGACTGTATGGGGGCTGTGTGTGTGTGTATGTGTATAAAACTGTATGTGTGGCTGTCTGCCTGTGTGTGTGACTGTCTGCCTGTAATTGTGTGTGAGTGTGTTTATCTACCTGTAACTGTGTATGTGTGTTACTGCCTGTACCTGTGACTATCTGCCTGCGACTATGTGCATGTGGTGGATTTGACAGTGTATATGTATAACTGTGTGCATCTGACTGTGGGACTGTGTGCACATAACTCTGCAAAAATATACACCTGCATTCACACACAGGCCTAAGTGCATGTTTTTATCTGAATTAGATAACCATCACACACAGCCAATAAACCCAGCACAAATATCACATACAACCAATACACGCATATCATACACTGTTAATACACCCATTACAAATATCCCACACAGCCAACACATAGCATATATATCAAACACAGTCATCACACCTATTATATACACACACAACACAAACACAACACATCATACATGGATGACGGGGGGGGGGGGGGCTGTGAAGATTTTTTGCACAGGGCGCCTAAAGGCCTAAGGCCGCCCTAGCAGGGACAATCCCAGAATAAAGACAGCAGTAGAAGATATTTTTTTAAAAGGATGGATCAACGCAAGGGGAGAGAGATTACTATTATTATTATTGGTATTTATTGCGCCAACTTATTCCGCAGAGCTTTACAATATTATGAAAGGGGGAAATTTTACAATAAATGAAAAACAAAATGATACAGAAACAATAGGTAGTTGAAGATCCTGCCCAAACGGGCTTTCAGTCTAGAGGAGATGGGGTTTAAAAACACAATAGGCAGCAAGTGGGACAGCAACCAAACAAGGTGTGAAAGTAGCAGAACTGGAGGTGAGAGTGAAGTGTGGCTCTTTAGGAGACAGACATGTGACATAGAAGTTACTCTGGGAGGCCATAAGCATTTCTGAACAGATGAGTTTTGAGGGACTTCTTAAACGATTGAAGACTAGGGGAGAGTCTGATGGGGGTAGGCAGGCTTTTCCAAAGGAAAGGAGCCACCCATGAAAGGTCCGGCAAGCGTGAATTAGCAGTAAGGGTGTGAGCTGTGGACAGGAGAAGGTCACCGGCAGAGTGAGAGACCGAGAAGGGGCATATCAACGAATTTGTGAAGAAATTTAACAGGGGATAGAGTCGTTTAGAGCTTTATAGATAAGGGTTAGTATTTTGAATTGACAAGTATAGGATTCAAGAAGCCAGTGTAAGGGTCGACAGAGGGGCGAGGTATGGGAGGAGCGACAGGTGAGAAAGATCAGCATTCATTATGGTGAGCCTGGCAGTGTTTTTCCTCCGGTAGTCCCTGTAAAAATTACATTCATGATATTGAGTTTTCCTGCCAAATAAAATGGCTAGTGCTTCAGAGATGTATTACTCACTCTGTTGCAGGCTTTCCTAAGGTCTCATGGTTAGAGTCCTATGCTTTCTTAATACAAGGTATCATGGAGGGCTTGGGGGGAACATGGTGGATCGGAAATATAAGTGACTTCTTCACCTGTGAGCAGATGGGGCCTGCCCAAGTCTTAGAGCAGCTCCAGCAACCCACAGGAATTGTCATTGCACAGCCCGAGGCCTGCAGACAGCAAGGCGTGGCCGCCCCTTTAAGAGACCTGGCTGGGTTTGAACTCACAGCTCCAGCATCCCAGTCAGGTTCTCTGCCGTGCATTATTCTGCTTTCTGACCCCTTGCCTGGATTAAGCAGTGCTGATCCACCTGTAGCCCTTTTCCAATTCCAATTTCTAAATCAGCTGCATCTAATTTGCAGGCTGTAAAAGCCAGCCCTGCCTGAAACCTAGGATCTGGTAATTTTGCCTGTTTGGTGTTTCCTGCCAGATCTTTGCTTCGCTACTGACTGACTTCCTGGACTCTGCCTGCTTTACCGACTATGTTACTCCGCTGCCAGACCTGACTTCTGCTTCTGGTATGACCCTGCCTTTGGATTTCCCCTTAATCTGTACTGCGTTTCTGGTTTTTGCCTCCTCCCTGGGCTCCAACTCCTGTTAAACTGTTACAAAGGTCCCCAGATGACTGACAGGAATCCTGAACCAAGTGAGGCTGGTTTTGGGACTAAAATCCCGTCGATTGCGGTGAGGAGAAGGTCCGGGAGAGTGCCAGGTGTAAAATTTCCAGATCTGGGTCGCATTCCCAAGATGGCAGTGCAACACATCAAGATGTCGAAGGATTCTAGGTAAGGTTCCTATAGCCCTAGGCCCTCTCTTCTGTCTGGGCAGGATGGCACATCAGAGCATGCGGCCACATGCCAGGAGAGACGGAGTGATGCTCGAACCTCCCCCAGGGACACGTACGTGATGCTGGTATGCACCGCTGCATGGACATCACAGGCCCCTCCCTACATCATTTGGCAGAGGATAAGCTTCAGATTCGAGGGGCTCCCTATTGGGCCATTTGAATTCTGCAATTCCTACTTGGCCATTTGAATTTTGTCTGTATGTCCATGGGGCGTGCTTTCAGTCACTGCTTTCAGTCAATGAAAAAGCAAGACAATTCATAAATGGGGTGTCTTGGCCCCCCAGGTAAATCAATAATGAAAACCCACCAAATATTACTTAGCTCAATATCTATGTAATTGCAAAATACTAATTAGTCTCTTCAGGTAATGTGATTCTTAACCAGACAAAGGCATTACCTGAAGATGTGATGCATAAATGTTTATTATGAGAAAAAAATAGTCACAGTGCATACAAAAATATAGATGAAAAACAAATGATTTACACCAACAACAGATAAAAAACAAAGGATAAAATGGCAGAAATCCTAATCACTTACTCAGCTCTTCAAAGTAACACTTCTGCCCCAGGGGTTCTCTGGTAGGAAAGATGGTGACTCACTTAGAAATTAGATTCTGACCCCAAGCAAGCACACCAACACCCCACCCAAATCATTGGATATATACCCTGTGGATTATCAAGTCTTGCCCAGGGGTGGAGTTAAGGTGTACCTATTGAAATAAGTGACCATCTCCTTTGTTCCAGACCAATGTCAATCCAAATGGAAACATTTGGCTCTTTCTTCTCTTATGTACCTGCCACAGAAATAAAAATTGCATCTACAAATTTGTTATTATTTTCCCCTTCCCTAGACATGCCGCACACCCCACCCTTGACCCAACATGGCAGACATCAAAATTCCTCCCCCATGGACAAGCCATTCCACCTATGTTTGGGTTTGTTTAGAAGATGGCTATTGTCACTTTCCAAATATAACAAAAATGAGGCGTAATTATTATTATGTGGGGTAAATATGAATGTTTTTTCCTTCCTTTGGATATTTCTACTGGAACAAGGCTAATGGCCATTAACATTTCAAAAGAGATTGACTCATCAATTACAAGGTACATGCCAAATGGATGAGGACTAGTGATGTCCCGAACGGTTCGCTGGCGAATAGTTCCTGGCGAACATAGCATAGCCGCATTCGCCACAGATGGCGAACATATGCGATGTTCGGTTCGCCCCCTATTCGTCATCATTGAGTAAACTTTGGCCCTGTACCTCACAGTCAGCAGACACATTCCAGCCAATCAGCAGCAGACCCTCCCTCCCAGACCCTCCCACCTCCTAGACAGCATACAATTTAGATGAATTCTGAAGCTGCATTCTTTTTTTTTAATTCTTTTTTTGTGTTTTTTTTGCGTATTTCATGGCTAGTTGCACTGAGGGTATGAGTATATAGCAGTACATTGTTGTGAAAGATGGCTGTCATGTTTAGGGTGTAGCTTGCACGTTATCAACTGTGTATTTATATCATCAGCTCCACCCCTAGTTATAAATCAAGTGTGAGTCGCCCCATGAGATGAGACTAGTGAATAACATAATACATGAACGGTTAAGGTAAAGGCATGTAATGAACTACGACAATAAACTCTTTAGGAGGTGAAATAATGACATGTTTAAACGCTTGCTACTTTACGATTAGTTAATGTGCAGAGAGCAGTTCATGTGATCAAAGACATGGTGTGGAGAATCGGCTATAGTGGGCCATGCTTGGCAGGCTGCTGCTTACTGCTTGTGCTCATCCGATCCCTTCTGGGCACCAGGTGCAGACCCTGGGAGTCCCTGATACCTGGAACAACAAAGGCAAGTCTCTGGCTGAGTGCCGGGTTCGCGGCTTGAGGTGGTGGAAGCTTGTTTTGTCGGGTGGTCGGATCTGTCCCGGTGGTGCTTCACGTCCGGTGCGGGATTGTGGTGGCTTAAGGTGGAGGCGAGTGCTTGACGTGGGGCAGGCTCTGCATTTCTGTTTGTGCCTCCGGTCCCGTCTTCGACGCTTTTTGCGTTGGGACTGCTTCGCTTAGCTGTAGTGGAGCTTGTTGGGGTTTCCTGCTTGTTATTTGCTTTCAAAATTGATTAAAGAGTCTGTCCGGCTTAGACTCAATATCCTGCCATGCTTTGCTGGTACCAGGAGGACACGCGACTGCCGCCATATTGGGAGAGTCGCAGATGAGTATGTCAGCCTGGGCGTCTGTGCTCTGTGCGTCCATTAGCTACAGACAGCCTCTCAGGGGTGGATCGGGATAACCCCCACCGGTCTGAAGGGGGGGTAACGGAGCTCCTGCTGGGAAGTAGCTGCTCCTGGGCATCCCAGGATCGGGAGATCGGCCGCCTCTCCCGCCCGGTGAGCACCAGGACACATTTGCCACGCGGAGTTAAGTAAGACTCTGTCGAGTTGCTGACCGCAATTAAGCATGTCGGGTCGGTCAGGTAGGAGCAACACTGCTGGGTCTTCCCATTCTGGGTTGAAATTCGCTTGTTGATAGCTGCTTAAAGTGAGATATTGAGGGAGCTCACACGAAGTGCGTCTTTCCTCCATGACAGCTAGGCCCCGCCCCCCGGAAGCTGCATTCTTAGTGAGAGGAGGGACAGTGTAGCTGCTGATGATTTAATAGGGAAATCGATAGCTAGGCTAGTGTATTCAGTGTCCACTACAGTCCTGAAGGACTCATCTGATCTCTGCTGTAAGGACAGCACCCCAAAAAGTTCTTTTTAGGGCTAGAACATCAGTCTGCTTTTATTTTTCCTGTATAATCTAATTGCAGTTGCCTGCCTGCCAGCGTGTGTGTCAGGCTCACAGCGTATACTGTGCCCACTTGCCCAGTGCCACCACTCATATCTGGTGTCACAATAGCTTGCATTTAAAAAAAAAAAAAAACTTTTTTGACTGCAATATAATAGCAGTCAGTTTCCTTCACACGTGTGCGTTTCAGGGCCTGCCAGGGCACAGTGTCACACCAGTGCAACTCATATCTGGTGTAACAGTAGTGTACATAAAAAAAAAAAAAAAAAAAAAAATAGAAATTTGACTGTGAAATAATAGCAGTCAGTTTCCTTCACACGTGTGCGTTTCAGGGCCTGCCAGGGCACAGTGTCACACCAGTGCAACTTATATCTGGTGTAACAGTAGTGTACATTTAAAAAAAAAAAATACAGGGGGCTTGTTGTCACCTTTCGGGGACCCTTGGTGTTGTACGTGGCTGGGTGGAGGAAGAGACCTTCAATGACATCAGTGAGGACAAGGAACGGGACATGGCTAGCTTGGGATCCAACCTTGTGCAAATGGGGAGTTTGCGGTTGTGCAAATGGACTGTTTGCAGTTGTTTGCGGTGCGTTAAACGGGGAGTTTGGTCTGTCATTGTGAAGTGGGCTAAACCCTTACACTACCTGATCGATACAACATCATACCTGATGTTTTAAAGCATGTTATTCCAAACAATTTAGGAATGTTAGGTGATTTCTGCCCTTTATGGATTAAAACCAGACTCTGCATCAACTATGTAATTTTCCATGGGAGTTTTGCCATGGATCCCCCTCCGGCATGCCACAGTCCAGGTGTTAGTCCCCTTGAAACAACTTTTCCATCACTATTGTGGCCAGAAAGTTCGCCTGCCTATTGAAGTCTATGGCGGTTCGCCCGTTCGTGAACATTTGCGGAAGTTCGTGTTCGCCGTCGCCAACGGGAAATGTTATGTTCGCGACATCACTAATGAAGACACTTTCAGACTTTTTCCAAGTGTAGAACCTCACACCTTGCAGAGCCTTAATTAATTCATATCCATTTGGTAAAATCCTTTTCACATCCCTATGTCATTCAAACTACCCTTTCTGTCATCTGACCTCTGTGGGGAGTCCCAGCTTCAAAAGATGTAACCCCTTTTGACCTCCATACAATCAAGTTAACCCATTTTGACATTGACAATACCATCTCTGCCAGGCTGGCAGGTCCTTAATGCACTCCACAAATTACATTAAAGGACAATATTCCATAGTGCAATAATAAATTATGCACCGTGCCGTGACACACAGTGTCTATTTTGGCCTTGAGCTGTTCACAAAGGCTTCAGCTTGGCTGCTTTTGGTGCCCTTTTCCAAGGGGTATAATGTGTAGGCCACTGGCGTCGTCAGATTCCGTTGGTGCTATTTCCAATTGTAGTGTTGGTCAAGCTCTGGGTCTCGGCTTTGGTAAAGCAGCAGGTTATTTTCCATACAGATAACGTCAGGGTGATTCATTTCGTGAACCAGTTATCATTGGGTTCTCTTCCGGTATTGGCCTTATTGAGACAATTAGTTCTGCATTGCTTGGAATTTAATATTTGGTTCTGGTGCATGTGCCAGGTGTGTTTGATGTATTGCCGACTCTCTTCCTCGCTTCCAGTAGGATCAATTTTGGGAGGTGACACCAGAGGCAGATACTTGTGGAGTGCCCTGAATGCTTCTTGAACCTTAGTTTTGGAACTTGACTGACTTGGTTGGGAGGTCAGTGGATCCATGTCAGTGGATCAGGGTATGTCATCTCTTTCAATTTTGCATTTAATGGGATGGGAAGATGTGACTAAAGGATTTGTGGTTCAACGGGTATTGCACTGTTTGTGGTTGTTAGGCATCCTGTATTTGTGCACTTGCTGGTAGACGTAGGTGCGATCCTGCCTGCTATTTTCGTTTCCACATTTGAGGCAATCCTGTTCCGGGTGGCCTTTTCAGTGTGTTTTTCATGCAGCACTAGGGTCTCTCTGTGGTTATAGAACTCAGTCACCCCTTTTTAGAAAGGATGTTCTTTAGCATAAAAATTAAGTGGAATTTCGGATTTGGAGATCTTATACTGATCAAACAGGTAGTGGTAGAGTGATTAGGATTGGAGTGACTGTGATTGGAGTGACTCGCACTGTCCCTAGTGACGTGTACGAAGTTGCTGCCCTTCTCGACTCTCGTGTTTCTAGGGGTCGGCTGCAATATCTGGTGGATTGGAAGGGTTATGGCCCTGAGGAGCGGTCTTGGGTTTCGAGCTCTGCTTTGCATGCTCCATCTTTGGTCCGCTCCTTTCATGCCCAGTTTCCTTTGAAGCCCTCTGCTTCCCGCCCTCTGGGCGGTCTTCAAGGGGGGGGTAATGTCATGATCCCGCGGGCGGCTGCGAGGGGAGGCTGCAGTCCGCTCGCGGCACTCACCCTCCAGCCGTCCGCAGTCCCCTTCCTGCCATGCGCTAGGCGGGCGGCATCCTCCCAGCCACGGATGCCGCCCGCGCCTTCCTCCACGTCCCCCAGCGGCAGCATGCATGACGCTGCATGCTGGGAGACTGCCCAATTTATTACACGCCGGGGTCAGCCACCTGACCCGGCGTTAAAGGCACAGTGCCTCAATCACAGTGGGAGGTCTAGATACCTCCCATGTGTGATTGGATAATTTCCAATCAGAATTAACAATCAGAATTAACCTTATGGTTTAAATACTTACCTTTCCTGTTCCTTCCTGCCCTGTTGTGGTCTTTGCTTGCTAGTATTGCTACTGAACTTGTGTTTCTGGTTACGTACTCTCTGGCTTGTTTATCTGACTTTCTCCTACCCTTTGACCTCGGCTTGTTTCGCGTTATTCTGTCTTCTGGTTCCCCTTACTCGGCTTGTCTCCTGACTATTCTTTGTGTGCTTAGCCCGGCCACTCTAAGGTCCGGTACTGCACCTTTTCTGTGTGTGTGTGTGTGTTAGCGTATTTGGTTCCCAGAATCGTGACAGGTGGATTAAGTAACCAATCAGTTAAGTAACCGTCGGTTATTATGTTTTTTTATTTGGCCTTTTTTGGGCTGAAAAAAGAAGATTTTAGAAGAAAGAAAACATTGAATGGTAATTTTTTTTTTTTTTTTTTTTTTTACAGGTACTTAGTTAAAGGTCCCACCCTCATTAGTTTTTAGGGTGAGGGGTGTAGGTAGGGGGATAAGTTTTATTGGGGGGGGGAGGGGGTGACTAGAGGTTTGGGGACCCCTAGTCACCTGGGGGACATTTTTTAGGGCCCCCACCCACCGCTCAGGGGTGGGGGCCGGGGGGGAGGACCTTAGGTCCCCCCCCTTATTAGTGTTTAGGGCCCCCACCCGCCGCTGAGGGGTGGGGGCCAGGGGGAGGACACTAGGTCCTCCCCCTTATTACAATTTATGGCCCCCACCCGCCGCTCAGGGTGGGGGCCAGGAAGGAGGACACTAGGCCCCCCCTTTATTACAATTTAGGGCCCCCACCCGCCGCTCAGGTGTGGGGGCCAGGGGGAGGACATTAGGTCCCCCCTTATTAGTATTTAGGGCTCCCACCTGCCGCTGAGGGGTGGGGGCCAGGGGTGGGGACACTAGGTCCCCCTCCCTTATTCTTGTTTAGGGCCCCCACCCACCGTTCAGGGGTGGGGGCCAGGGGGGAGGACATAAGGTCCCCCCTTATTCTAGTTTAGGGCCGCCACCCACTGCTCAGGGGTGGGGGCCAGGGGGAGGACATTAGGTCCCCCCTTATTAGTTTTTAGGGCCCCACTTGCCGCTCAGGGGTGGGGGCCAGGGGGAGGACGTTAGGTCCCCCACCCTTATTAGTATTTAGGGTCCCCACCCGCCGCTCAGGGGTGGGGGCCGGGGGGGGGCACTATTTATTTTTCTTAAACAGTGAGCAGTCACAGGCTGCTCACTGTTTACTAGACATTCCCCTACTCGCGGTATAGCGAGTAGGGGCAAAATTTACTAATACTAAGTAATTTTTACATAGTATTAGTAAATTTGACTTAAAGACCAATTTAGGTCTTTCAGCCTTTTGGTAGATAACTCCCTGATACCGTGGGAATTAGGGAGTTATCTACAAAGCGGCTGCAAGAGAAGTCGCTGTGTATGGAGAGAGACAGGGACAGGAAGCTGCATCTATCCGTGCTTCTCTCTGCTGAGTGTAACCGCAGGGGAGCAACACATGCAGCCAGAGACAGCCTACAGATCAGGTAAGTGAGGGATGGGGGGGAGTGAGGGATGGGGGGGGCAGCCTATAGATTAGGGGAGTGAGGGATGGGGGGCAGCCTATAGATTAGGGGAGTGAGGGATGGGGGGGCAGCCTATAGATTAGGGGAGTGAGGAATGGGGGGGCAGCCTATATATTAGGGGAGTGAGGGGTGGGGGGGCAGCCTAAATATTAGGGGAGTGAGGGATGGGGGGGGCAGCCTATAGATTAGGGGAGTGAGGGATGGGGGGGCAGCCTAAATATTAGGGGAGTGAGGGATGGGGGGAAGCCTGAATATTAGGGGAGTGAGGGATGGGGGGGGGCAGCCTATAGATTAGGGGAGTGAGGGATGGGGGGGCAGCCTATAGATTAGGGGAGTGAGGGATGGGGGGCAGCCTATAGAATAGGGGAGTGAGGGATGGGGGGGCAGCCTATATATTAGGGGAGTGATGGATGGGGGGGGGGCAGCCTAAATATTAGGGGAGTGAGGGATGGGGGGCAGCCTATAGATTAGGGGAGTGAGGGATGGGGGGGGCAGCCTATATATTAGGGGAGTGAGGGATGGGGGACAGCCTATATATTAGGGGAGTGAGGGATGGGGGGCAGCCTAAATATTAGGGGAGTGAGGGATGGGGGGCAGCCTATAGATTAGGGGAGTGAGGGATGGGGGGGCAGCCTATATATTAGGGGAGTGAGGGATGGGGGAGCAGCCTAAATATTAGGGGAGTGAGGGATGGGGGGGTGAAGCCTGAATATTAGGGGAGTGAGGGATGGGGGGCGCAGCCTATAGATTAGGGGAGTGAGGGATGGGGGGGCATCCTATAGATTAGGGGAGTGAGGGATGGCGGGGGCAGCCTATAGATTAGGGGAGTGAGGGATGGGGGGCAGCCTATAGATTAGGGGAGTGAGGGATGGGGGGGCAGCTTATAGATTAGGGGAGTGAGGGATGGGGGGCAGCCTATATATTAGGGGAGTGAGGGATGGGGGCAGCCTATAGATTAGGGGAGTGAGGAATGGGGGTCAGCCTATAGATTAGGGGAGTGAGGGATGGGGGTCAGCCTATAGATTAGGGGAGTGAGGGATGGGGGGGCAGCCTATATATTAGGGGAGTGATGGATGGGGGGCAGCCTAAATATTAGGGGAGTGAGGGATGGGGGGCAGCCTATAGATTAGGGGAGTGAGGGATGGGGGGGCAGCCTATATATTAGGGGAGTGAGGGAGGGGTTGGCAGCCTATATAGTAGGGGAGTGAGGGATGGGGGGGCAGCCTAAATATTAGGGGAGTGAGGGATGGGGAGGGGGAGCCTGAATATTAGGGGAGTGAGGGATGGGGGGGGGGCAGCCTATATATTAAGGGAGTGAGGGATGGGGGGCAGCCTATATATTAGGGGAGTGAGGGACGGGGGACAGCCTATATATTAGGGGAGTGAGGGATGGGGGGGCAGCTTATATATTAGGGGAGTGAAGGATGGGGGGCAGCCTATAAATTAGGGGAGTGAGGGATGAGGGGGCAGCCTATATATTAGGGGATTGAGGGATGGGGGGCAGCCTATATATTAGGGGATGGGGGGCAGCCTATATATTAGGGGAGTGAGGGATGAGGGGGGGCAGCCTATATATTAGGGGAGTGAGGCATGAGGGGGAGCCTATATATTAGGGGAGTGAGGGATGAGGGGGGGCAGCCTATATATTAGGGGAGTGAGGCATGAGGGGGAGCCTATATATTAGGGGAGTGAGGGATGGGGGGGCAGCCTAAATATTAGGGGAGTGAGGGATGGGGGGCAGCCTATACATTAGGGGAGTGAGGGATGGGGGGCAGCCTATATATTAGAGGAGTGAGGGATGGGGGGGCAGCCTATATATTAGGGGAGTGAGGGATGGGGGGGCAGCCTATATATTAGGGGAGTAAGGCATGGGAGGGCAGCCTATATATTAGGGGAGTAAGGCATGGGGGGCAGCCTATATATTAGGGGAGTAAGGCATGGGGGGCAGCCTATATATTAGGGGAGTGAGGCATGGGGGCAGCCTATAGATTAGGGGAGTGAGGCATGGGGGGCAGCCTATAGATTAGGAGAGAGAGGCATGGGGCAGCCTATAGATTAGGAGAGTGAGGCATGGGGGGCAGCCTATAGATTAGGGGAGTGAGGCATGGGGGGGCAGCCTATAGATTAGGGGAGTGAGGCATGGGGGGCAGCCTATAGATTAGGCAAGTGAGGCATGGGGTGGCAGCCTAAAGATTAGGCAAGTGAGGCATGGTGGGGGCAGCCTATAGATTAGGCAAGTGAGGCATGGGGGGGGCTAAATGAAGAGTCAGCAAGGAGCAGGGGCAGCAAGGAGCAGGAAGGGTATGCAAGGAGCAGGGGCAGGAAGGGTCTGCAAGGAGCAGAAAGGGACCGAAGGAGCACAAAGGTAAAGGAGCAGAAAGAATCAGAAGGAGCACAAAGGTAAAGTTGAAGAAGGAGCAGAAAGGGACAGCAAGGAGCACAAAGCTAAAGTAGGAGAAGGAGCAGAAAGGGGAGTGAGGGATGGGAGGGGCAGCCTATAGATTAGGGGAGTGAGGGATGAGGGGGCAGCCTATATATTAGGGGAGTGAGGGATGGGGGTGCAGCCTAAATATTAGGGGAGTGAGGGATGGGGGGGAAGCCTGAATATTAGGGGAGTGAGGGATGGGGGGGGGGGGGGGCAGCCTATAGATTAGGGGAATGAGGGATGGGGGGGCAGCCTATAGATTAGGGGAGTGAGGGATGGGGGGCAGCCTATAGATTAGGGGAGTGAGGGATGGGGGGGCAGCCTATATATTAGGGGAGTGATGGATGGGGGGGCAGACTAAATATTAGGGGAGTGAGGGATGGGGGGCAGCCTATAGATTAGGGGAGTGAGGGATGGGGGGGCAGCCTATATATTAGGGGAGTGAGGGATGGGGGGCAGCCTATATATTAGGGGAGTGAGGGATGGGGGGCAGCCTAAATATTAGGGGAGTGAGGGATGGGGGGCAGCCTATAGATTAGGGGAGTGAGGGATGGGGGGGCAGCCTATATATTAGGGGAGTGAGGGATGGGGGAGCAGCCTAAATATTAGGGGAGTGAGGGATGGGGGGGGGAAGCCTGAATATTAGGGGAGTGAGGGATGGGGGGGCGCAGCCTATAGATTAGGGGAGTGAGGGATGGGGGGGCATCCTATAGATTAGGGGAGTGAGGGATGGCGGGGGCAGCCTATAGATTAGGGGAGTGAGGGATGGGGGCAGCCTATAGATTAGGGGAGTGAGGGATGGGGGGGCAGCTTATAGATTAGGGGAGTGAGGGATGGGGGGGCAGCCTATATATTAGGGGAGTGAGGGATGGGGGGGCAGCCTAAATATTAGGGGAGTGAGGGATGGGGGGGAAGCCTGAATATTAGGGGAGTGAGGGATGGGGGGGCAGCCTATAGATTAGGGGAGTGAGGGATGGGGGTCAGCCTATAGATTAGGGGAATGAGGGATGGGGGGCAGCCTATAGATTAGGGGAGTGAGGGATGGGGGGCAGCCTATATATTAGGGGAGTGATGGATGGGGGGCAGCCTAAATATTAGGGGAGTGAGGGATGGGGGGCAGCCTATAGATTAGGGGAGTGAGGGATGGGGGGGGCAGCCTATATATTAGGGGAGTGAGGGATGGGGGGGCAGCCTATATATTAGGGGAGTGAGGGATGGGGGGGCAGCCTAAATATTAGGGGAGTGAGGGATGGGGAGGGGGAGCCTGAATATTAGGGGAGTGAGGGATGGGGGGGCAGCCTATATATTAAGGGAGTGAGGGATGGGGGGCAGCCTATATATTAGGGGAGTGAGGGATGGGGGACAGCCTATATATTAGGGGAGTGAGGGATGGGGGGGCAGCTTATATATTAGGGGAGTGAGGGATGGGGGGCAGCCTATATATTAGGGGAGTGAGGGATGAGGGGGCAGCCTATATATTAGGGGATTGAGGGATGGGGGGAAGCCTATATATTAGGGGATGGGGGGCAGCCTATATATTAGGGGAGTGAGGGATGAGGGGGGGCAGCCTATATATTAGGGGAGTGAGGCATGAGGGGGAGCCTATATATTAGGGGAGTGAGGGATGGGGGGGCAGCCTAAATATTAGGGGAGTGAGGGATGGGGGGCAGCCTATACATTAGGGGAGTGAGGGATGGGGGGCAGCCTATATATTAGAGGAGTGAGGCATGGGGGGGCAGCCTATATATTAGGGGAGTGAGGGATGGGGGGGCAGCCTATATATTAGGGGAGTAAGGCATGGGAGGGCAGCCTATATATTAGGGGAGTAAGGCATGGGGGGCAGCCTATATATTAGGGGAGTAAGGCATGGGGGGCAGCCTATATATTAGGGGAGTGAGGCATGGGGGCAGCCTATAGATTAGGGGAGTGAGGCATGGGGGGGGCAGCCTATAGATTAGGCAAGTGAGGCATGGGGGGGCAGCCTAAAGATTAGGCAAGTGAGGCATGGGGGGGGGCAGCCTATAGATTAGGCAAGTGAGGCATGGTGGGGGCAGCCTATAGATTAGGCAAGTGAGGCATGGGGGGGCTAAATGAAGAGTCAGCAAGGAGCAGGGACAGCAAGGAGCAGGAAGGGTATGCAAGGAGCAGGGGCAGGAAGGGTCTGCAAGGAGCAGAAAGGGACAGAAGGAGCACAAAGGTAAAGGAGCAGAAAGAATCAGAAGGAGCACAAAGGTAAAGTTGAAGAAGGAGCAGAAAGGGACAGCAAGGAGCACAAAGCTAAAGTAGGAGAAGGAGCAGAAAGGGTCTGCAAGGAGCAGAAAGGAATCTGAATGAGAAAGGAGCAGAAGGGCGCAAAATAAGCAGAAAGGAGCAGAAAGGTAAAGGAGCAGAAGGAGCCAAATATAGAAGACCGTGTCAGAATAAAAAGAAGACTGTCAAATGAAGGAGAAGAAAAGGAGATTGGAGCAGGAAGGACAAATGAACTGAACCCTCCACTTTATTCTGGACACCACATCATAAGGCTTTGGTATCTGGGCCTGGCAGGGAAACTCTGGACTTTCTCATCTCCCCAGGTAAAAAAAAATATAGTGTTAATATGTTCACTTTTATTTACTGAGTGTCAGGAAGCACAGAGTGCCGCTGGGTAGGGGTGTTGCTGATTGGCTAGAGCGGTCAGCTGGTACTCTAAGCCAATCAGTAGCTCCCCATTCATAAAAAAAGTTTAAAAAAATTATGAACCGGGAACTAGCGATTGGCTTAGAGCGTCAACTGTCAACTCTAGCCAATCAGCGGCACCCATGCCTGACGTCAATCTGCACTTCCTGACACTCCGTTTCAGATGCCGAATACCACTGAGGGACCTGAAACTGGAGGAAGCCTTTGGGGTTAAACCATTTGAGAGCGGTTTAACCCCTTAAAGGAAAGAGCACCCAGGGGCTTCCTGGCATCATAGCATTTTCATTTAGATGAAGTTGTTATGGTGACCAGAATGTTCCTTTAATTTGCTTAAAGGAACACTATAGTGTCAGGAATACAAACATGTATTCCTGACACCATAGTTGTGAAAACGCTATTCACCTTGGCTTTATGTGATAATCACTATGCTCCTCCCCTTCATGACACTGTCAAAAAGGGGCCAAGCATGGATGTCATTACAATTATGCCCCCCCCCCCCCCCGGAAAAATTCCTGCGGATGCCCATGAGTGCAGGTCTCTAAAAATGTTAGTAAAGATGTGGCCGTTGCCCTTATCCATTATACAAGTGTGTATTGGGCAACAGGGCAGTATATATCAAGAATCAGCAGTCATGACATATTCTATAATACATTCCAAGTATCACATTTAAGCTGATAAATAATTGATATAAACATGTAAATGTTTGTATATACATCCAACAATTGCCACTAGAGTGCAGTATATGACTAGAAAAAACATTATCCTGGATCTCAGGTGAAAGAACTGCAGGCTGTGGAAATAACCGCATTCTCCCAATTTAATTCTATTTGATTGAGAGTGGTTAAAGCACGACACAAAATGATGGCCGCTGATAAAATGTCACTCCTTAACACCCAATGGATATGAATGTCCCACTCTATGCTCATCTTACATCTTACTTAAGAGGCTATCATTTGCAGCATTAAGGAACAAAAATTCTAAGTAGGTGTGGGCAAGTACTAAGACAAATAGATGTGTGACAACAAAAAAATATAGCTCAATGGGAATAAAAAAAAAAAAAAAAAAAAAAACATGAGAGGGTAACTATAGCATTAAAATAAATTTTGGTAGGTTCCTGGCATCAATGCCAACTCTGCCTCCCCCTTTTACTATTAAAAAAATAAATCAGGGGGGGGGGGGCGGGGCCTGACCGCCGAGCGGGAAGGACGTGGGACACCTCGGCTCCTCAGGGAAATGGACACAATCGGGCAGGAGGGCAAGGAGGGCAAGGAGGACACAAAGAGCCACTCGCGGTGTCAATGTCAGCCCCCGTCCTGACTGGGCGGGCGGGATTGAGGCCTGCCGCGAGGCCCTGGCTGGAGAAACGGCCGATCTCCCGCGCTTGGTCCGGCGGGTCGTCTCGCGCGCCCACTAAGGGCTCCGTTCCCCCCCCCCCGTGGGCCGGGGGGGTTATCCCGGACCCCACCAGAGAGAGGCAGTGACCGCACTCACTATCCAAGCGGCAAAGAGCTCAAGGCAGGACCGCACGGCAAATTCCAAAATGGCCGCCGCGCCTATTCCAAACCGGAGAAAGTGCTCACATCCAGCTGAAGCTACAACTCCCTTTGCAATCGGCAGACCAAGGGGTTCTTACCTGGACTCTCACTTTGCTCACACAGAGCGGGCACAGCACGCAGGCTCCCTCAGGTACCCAAGGCTGAAGCAAGCAAAGCATCACAAGCGACCTAGTGAGGGCTGAGAAGCCAGCCGACCCAGCACAGCTGCAGCAGCAATCAAGCGGATGCTTACCATACAGAATGAAAATCCTGCAGAGTACTGTAGATACTTGTGTTTTGCACTGACTCTTTAATATCATTTATGATTGTAACACAGACGATTTTATCACCGCAGGGCAAACATTTACACCTGTCTATGCCTGAAAAAATGCATTACCCGGCAAGCTTAGTGGCTCGCTGCCCCCTGGTGGTCAATCTAAAAAGTGCGGAGCTATCTACACCTAACGCTGTTTGATATAACCTGCAATTTACTAATCTATGTTATTAAGCATGCCATTAGTTTAATTACTGCTCCTATCTTGTGTATTAACTATTGGTAGCATATCAGACTTGTTCTGTCTCCTTTTACTTTGTCTCAACACACTAAGCACTGAACCACTTGTCCTCGACTCAATTCTATAAAGCGATGTCTTAGCATGCTTTTCTACTCCTACCTTTCCCTAACGTTTATTCTGTCTTGACTATCATAAAAAAAAATAAAAAAATGTGCAACTATATCCTGTGCCACAACTGTAAAATCCTGTTGTAACTCGGTACATGCTACTGCTGTCGTGGCAAAGCATGAAAGCTTGTAATATTAACTCTTGCACGAAAAAATAAAGAATTAAAAAAAAAAAATCACAGCTAACAAGTGCTGAGACCAAGTCACTACATCCTCCTGTACTGTGTTCTGTACACTCCATGCACCATAACTACTGCAGTACAGCATTACAGGTCATGGTGACATGAGAGCCCTGGCACTGTCTCAGCATATTCTGTCCATCTGTTTTAGCAATGTTCACACTTATTTGTGTTCTGCAAGGTACCCGTGCTGTTTTTTTTTTTTTGTCATCTCGAGCTGGAAAAGCTCTTTTGTGAGTTTGTCAAGGCAGGAGCGGAACTTACTCCCAATCAGTAAATGAATGTCTACATTGGTATCACGCTTCCCTTGCTTGAGAAGACCGGATGCAGCACTGTCTGGCAGGACCCAAGTAAGTGTCAAAATATGTTAAAATGTTTTCACAGGTTAAGTGCTAGGGTGTATTATATGCATCCAGGGTTTATTATTTTCTTTATTTAACTTATTGTTCAGTGTTACACGAACATAAACTTATATACAACTAAAACAGAAAAAAATTACTTTGTCATAATTGCAAATTCTTATTAAAGATATACACAATATTTTCCATAATATTTCACTATATTTTCCTTTAAAGGGACACTACAGACACCAGAACAACTACAGCTTATTGAATTTGTTCTGGTGAGTGGAATCATTACCTTCAGGCTTTTTGCTGTAAACACTGTCTTTTTAGAGAAAATGCAGTGTTTACATTACAGCCTAGTGTTAACTTCACTGGCCACTCCTAATATGGCTGCTAGAGGTGCTACCTTAAAGTTTAGTGACCCTTTTAAAATGGCGTGTATTTTAATCCACCGATTTTCTAAATCATTAGATTTATTTATTTTTAAGCATTTAAAAGAGAACCAAATGAAGTAAATGTTACGCTTGAATAAACATTGAGTATCTGACTTTAAATCAGGATTAACCAGATTTATAAACATTTCTTCTTTCACTTATAATTCTTGCACAGAACAGGTTTGACTGTGTCTGAATGCGGATCAGGTCTAGCTTTTTCCGCCTAGAACTGGCACTCTATAGCTTCTAATATCTTTCAGAAATGTATTTTCACTGAACAGGAATCTGGTATGTTCAACAAGTGGATAATAAATGTCAAATACTATATTATGCATAAGTCTCTAATATGTAGCCTAAAAAGAACATAGTACAATGTATCTATAATTGCCTTTAAATGCTGATTTCTGTACAGCTAGTTGGCCTGCTTGGACGTTCTGATTTCCTTTGTAAAAATATTGGGTTTTTTTGTTTGTTTTTTAATTCTTTATTTTTGAAAGTGGAGCAACAATTTAGAAAAGATAAAGGTACAAATAGCCATAAACATCACATTTTAATTTTTTTTTTGTTAGAGCAAATGGCTGGATAACATTTCTTTTAGAAAAGACAACATTTCTCTTCTAGAAAAGGATGGCATAGAGATGCTGAACTGTCAGCTAAATTGCTAGATTTAAAGGTTGTGAAACTCTTAAAAGTAAAGTAGGTGTAGTTCGATGTACCTATGAAGGTACATCAGTATATATTGGAGAAACAAAGAAGTGCTTCTAAACTGTTTCATGTTTAACTGTTTAAACTGTTTTCCTTCTTTAACATGCTTGGTACTGGCACAAAGGGCAGGATAGTGCCGACATTCCAGTAGTGGCGTTCCTTCGGCGGCAGTGCATCTCCAGATAGTCCCAGTGTTTGCAGAAAAGTGGAAGCTTCAGCCATGGATGTGATGGTATGGGTCTTGCCGTTCCGGTCCACCAGCAGATGCTGGGGTCCCCATTTGGATGTCATTCTCTTTGAGTAGCTCAGTCAGCGAGCGGAAGAACTGCCGCCATAGAACCGATTGCCTAGAAAAGATTGCCTTGTAGAAGGTAAGTTGCGACCCCCCAAAACTGGCAAGGGGAGTTTTCAGCAGCCCCCATACGTATTGCATATTCTGAGTCTCTCAGGAACTTGATCAGCACATCTCTAAGGGCCTCTTGTTGTGTCCTCAGTGTTTTGGACATTCTCAAGCAGGAGAGACGAGTTAGCGGAGATAGTGTGGGAGCTCCCAATTGTTGATGCTCTCGGTACCCCCCTGATGTGGATATTTCACATTCTAGCCCTATCTTCTAGTGTAGTGACCCGGGCACTTAATGTAGCTTGAGATTTCTGCATTGTATATAGTGCAGTATCTGTTACCGTTTGAGCCACTTTGGTAGCCCCAGTGTGTGTCTCAATGGCAGCTATGCGGCCGGTAAGGATGGTCACCTCCTCCCTGATCCCTGCAATGTCTGACTGGAACATCACTGCATGTCCCTTAACCCCTTAAGGACCAAACTTCTGGAATAAAAGGGAATCATGACATGTCACACATGTCATGTGTCCTTAAGGGGTTAAGATCAGCTTTGGTGGAGGGCGCTTCATCACCTGGGACTGCAAGCTGTGGGGGACTGACACGTTTGATGCATGGCACTCCAGGCTGCCAGAGCCAAACAGGGACCTGCCTATCAGAAGTCCCAGTGAAACTTTATATATCTGCTAATTCGAAAAGGTGGTGAAGGACAATCCTCAATGTGTGCATTGCAGCCAGGGCCGGCGCTACCATAAGGCGGCCCAGGCGGCCGCCTAAGGGTGCACCGGCCCTGGGGGCGCAATGTCAGGCTGACCGGAAGGAGGGAAGAGCACTGCGCTCCCCTCCAGCCGGTTACAATTTGTAGCGTGGCCGAGTGCAGAGATTCCCGCCCGCGGAGCCCAGCCTCTGCACGCCCACCTCCTACCCTGGTGTCTTCTGACTGCCGCAGGCTGTGTGGAGGGGGCGGGGATATGAATGACATCATATCCCTGCTCCCTGTCTACCGCACAGCGCGGCTGGCGCCAAGTGATGAGGCTGGGCTGCAGGACAGGACTCCACAGAGCCGAACTCCATGCACCCCAGGAACAAGATTGAACTGATGTAAGTATGTAATTATGCATGTATGTATGTATGTATGTATGTCTCTGTATGTATGTATGTCTCTGTATGTATGTATGTATGTGTCACGATTCCCGGGAACCCAACACGCTAACAGGCACACACACACACACACACACACACACAGAAAAGGTGCCGTACCGGACCTTAGAGTGGCCGGGCTAAGCACACACAGAATAGTCAGGAGACAAGCCGAGTCAGGGGAACTAGAAGACAGGATAACGATAAACAAGCCGAGGTCAAAGGGTAGGAGAAAGTCACAAAGTCCGTATAACAAGCCAGAGAGTACGTAACCAGAAATCACAAGTTCAGAATCAATACTATACAGCAAAGACCACAACAGGGCAGGGAGGAACAGGAAAGGTAAGTATAAATACCCTATGTTTAATTCTGATTGGATAACTTCCAATCAGAATTAACAATCACACGTGGGAGATATCTAAGCCTCCCACTGTGATTGTGGTACTGTTGCTTTAACGCCGGGTCACTCACGTGACCCCGGCGTTTGCATAAATTAACGGCCTTCCAGCGTGCAGCGTTATACATGCTGCCGCTGGGAGGCGTAAAGGATGCGAGCGGCGAGCGGCGGAGAGGAGACGCCGCTCGCCGACAGGTAGGAGGAGGGGAGACCGCGGGCGGCGATGGACTGAGGGTGAGTGCTGCAAGTTGCGAGCAGCCTCCCCTCCTAGCCGCCCGCGGACCCCTGACATAACCCCCCCCCTCGAGGACCGCCCAACGGGCGGGAAGCCGAAGGCTTCAATGGAAACCGTGCATGAAAGGAGCGGACCAAAGAGGGCGCGTTCACGTCAGAGGCAGAAGCCCAGGACCGCTCCTCAGGGCCGTATCCCTTCCAGTCAACCAGATATTGCAAGCGACCCCGAGAAAAACGAGAATCAAGCAGGGCAGCCACTTCGTACACGTCACTAGAGGCAGCGCGGAGGGAATCCGGACGCCTGAGAGGACCAGAGAATCGATTACAGAGCAGGGGCTTCAAAAGGGAGGTGTGAAAAGTGTTAGGAATACGCATGGAAGGAGGTAAGGCCAGGGAGTAGGACACAGGATTGATCCTACGCAATACCTTGTAGGGACCAAGGAACCTGGGCGCGAATTTCATCGAGGGGACCCTGAGGCGGAGATTCTTAGAGGACAACCAAACCCTATCACCCAGAACATAAGAAGGAGCAGCACCTCTACGACGATCAGCAAATCTCTTCTGAGTAACAGCCACTCGAGAAAGAGTAGCATGGACCTGATCCCACATCTTCCGTAAGGAGGTTAGGTGCTCGTCCAAAGTGGGTATTCCCTTGTCGGAGAATACGCCGGGAAGGACAGAGGGTTGGAACCCATAAGAAAACCAAAAAAGGACTTAAGCCAGTGGATGAATGAGTCACAGAGTTTCTGGCGAATTCAGCCTAGGGAAGGAGGTGAGACTAGTTGTCCTGGTGTGCATTTGTGAAGCAGCGTAAATACAACTCCACAGATTGATTTGCCCGTTCGGCAGCTCCATTGGATTGTGGATGATAGGAGGAGGTAAATGACAAGGAAATCCCCATCTCAGCACAAAAGCCCCTCCAAAACCGAGAGACAAATTGAGGACCCCTGTCGGATACGATATCCTGTGGTATACCATGCAAGCGGAAAACCTCGTTGGCAAACACCCGAGCCAACTGAACCGCAGAAGGTAGTTTTTTGAGTGGAATAAAGTGTGCCATCTTAGAGAACCTATCAGTCAAGTCAAAATTACTGTCATTCCATCGGATGAAGGAAGATCCACAATAAAGTCCATAGATAAGTGGGTCCATGGTTTCTTGGGTACGGATAGAGGCATCAGGAGGCCCGGGGGTTTAACAGTAGGGGACTTACACTGTGCACAAACACGACAAGCCTGCACATAATCCACTACGTCTTGCTTAAGTGAAGGCCACCAAAACTGTTGAAGGAGACCCTTGTATGTTTTGGTAACCCCTGGGTGACCAGCCGTTTTGGCGGTGTGAAAAAAAAATAACAAATTCTTTCTATCTTTTTCTTTCACGTATAATCTATCAACAGGTGTCTCAGAGGGTGCTTGGGTTTGGTATGCCTTGATACCATGCAGGAAAAGGGACGAAATAACCAAACGGGTAGCGGCTATTATCTTAGACGTGGGTACAATGGGTTCAGGAGCGGGGGCAATAGACTCCAAAGGTTCGTATTGTCGGGAGATAGCATCAGCCTTGACATTACGGTACCCAGGCCTATATGTGATAACGAACTGAAAGCGTGAAAGAAATAAGGACCATCTGGCTTGACGAGAGGACAACCTTTTAGCATCAGCTATATAGGAGAGATTCTTATGATCAGTTATAACCAGGATTTCGTGTCTGGCTCCTTCTAATAAGTATCTCCACTCTTTAAAAGCCATCACAATAGCTAATAGTTCCCTGTTCCCGACGTCGTAATTCTTTTCCGAATCAGATAATTTTTTAGAAAAGTAACAACAGGGATGGAGGGGTTCGTTATAGGATAGTCTTTGTGATAATACAGCTCCCACACCTGATTCTGAAGCGTCTACTTCCATTACAAAGGGAAGGGAAGGATTGGGATGGTTTAGCACAGGGGCAGTGGCAAATGCCTTTTTGAGGGTCTCAAAGGCTTTCATGGCTTCAGGAGTCCAAACCCTGGGGTGCAAACCCTTTTTAGTCAGTTTAGTGATAGGAGAAATGACTGATGAAAAGTTTTTTATAAACCTACGATAATAATTGGCAAAGCCTATAAATCGCTGTATTGCCTTAAGGCCTTGAGGAAGAGGCCAAGACAACATGGCTTCTAATTTTGAAGGATCCATGCTGAACCCCTGTTCAGAAATGATGTACCCTAGGAATTGTACAGATTTTTGGTCGAATAAACATTTCTCCAATTTACAATAAAGACCATTTTGTAGCAATCTCTTAAATACCTGACTCACATGGGCATGATGAGACTCCAGATCAGGAGAAAATACAAGTATATCATCGAGATAGACCACGGCACAGACGTGTAGTAAATCTCTAAGGACATCATTTATGAGGTCCTGAAAGACAGCAGGAGCATTATACAGTCCGAAAGGCATAACTAGATACTCGTATTGCCCACTGCGTGTATTGAACGCTGTCTTCCATTCATCGTTTTCTTTTATACGAACCAAGTTATAAGCCCCCCTGAGGTCTAGTTTGGTAAAAAATCTAGAACCTTTGACACGGTCAAACAACTCAGTAATGAGAGGGATAGGATACGCATTTTTAACAGTTATATTATTCAGGCCCCTATAGTCTATACATGGCCTTAAATCGCCCTCTTTCTTGGCAACAAAAAAGAAACCAGCACCAGCCGGAGAGGAGGACCTTCTGATATAACCTTTACGTAAGGATTCCTGTATGTACTCCTCCATGACCTGCTTTTCTTTCTCAGAAAGTGGGTAGACCTTGCCCCTAGGAGGCATCGTTCCAGGCAACAAGTTTATGGCACAATCATAATCCCGGTGTGGGGGTAGTCTATCAGCTTCACTTTTTTCAAAGACCAATGCGAGGTCTGCATAGACAGGAGGGACAGAAACAGAAAGTGGTTTAGCTGTAGGCACATTGAGTAAACAAACGGGACGTAAACGGACCATACAGTCTTGTTGACAGGATTTCCCCCAGGAGAGTATATCCAAACAACCCCAATCAAGTACCGGGTTATGCTTAACTAACCAGGGGAAGCCCAGTATGATGGAAGCTGTAGGGGAGTCAATTATTTGGAAGGTTATACTTTCTTTGTGTAAGGCACCCACGGCCATAACCATTTCTTGGGTCTCATGGGTCACCAGAGGTTTCTCAAGTGGTCTACCATCTATGGCCTCAACGGCCAAGGGTGTGGCCTTTGGATCAGATTCAAGGCTGCGTTTTTAGCAAAGTTCTCATCGATAAAGTTATCTGCAGCACCTGAATCGATCAAGGCTGAAGTTGTAACAGTGGTTTGATTGACCAAAAGAGTAACCGTAATGAATGGTCTGGAGATGGACACATGAGGGGAAAAAAACATAACACCCGAGGCCGACCCCTCTCTAGGCCTTAGGTGCTGTAGTTTCCCTGTAAACTAGGACAGTTACTTCGGAGATGCCCCCTCTTACCACAATAAAGGCACAAGCCCTCCCTTCTGCGGTACGTTCTTTCAGCTTCAGATAAGCATACAGCACCTAATTGTATGGGTTCGGGAGGTGGTTGATTAGGGGGAAGTAATGCTAGTAGTGCAGTACTGGGTAAAGCAGGTAACCCCTGTGTATTCATCCTTCTTTGACTATGCCTCTCTCTTATACGGTTGTCAATTAGAATATTATAATCTATTACATCATCCAGAAGAACAGGCAATTCCCTTGATGCTATTTCGTCTAATATGTAAGCGGCCAAACCCTCCTGAAAAGCTGTTACGAGAGAGTCGTTATTCCAAACCACTTCAGCTGCCAGAGTGCGGAATTCAATGGTATAATCCGCTACTGATCTACTGCCCTGTCGGATCCAAAGCAGAGCTTTGCCAGGAGAAGCAACCCGGCCGGGCTGATCAAACATACGTTTGAAAGCTGTTAGAAAGTCTGCAAAGGACATTGGGGACGAGTTCTCCCACATGGGGTTGGCCCATGCTAGAGCTTTCCCTGACAAATGGTTGACCAGAAAATCAATTTTGGTTCTGTCAGTGGGGTAGGAGCACGGATTCATCACCAAATGAATATCAATTTGGTTGAGGAAACCACGGCACGATGCTGGATCACCGCTATAGCGCTGAGGTGGCGTCATGTGAACCACGTGAGCAGGAGCGGTTGCTGGATCAGGACTGGGTTCTGGCCCAGCAGCAACAACTTCTGTAACGGCAGGTTGCAAGTGGGCAGTACGAGCCAGTATGGTTTGTAAAGCCTGGGCAAACTGATCCATACGATGTTCTAAACCATCCATTCTAGCCTCCTGATTAACTAGGAGCTGTGGAATGTCAGCAGGTTCCATTATGGCCCTGTTGTAATGTCACGATTCCCGGGAACCCAACACGCTAACAGACACACACACACACAGAAAAGGTGCCGTACCGGACCTTAGAGTGGCTGGGCTAAGCACACACAGAATAGTCAGGAGACAAGCCGAGTCAGGGGAACTAGAAGACAGGATAACGATAAACAAGCTGAGGTCAAAGGGTAGGAGAAAGTCACAAAGTCAGTATAACAAGCCAGAGAGTACGTAACCAGAAATCACAAGTTCAGAATCAATACTATACAGCAAAGACCACAACAGGGCAGGGAGGAACAGGAAAGGTAAGTATAAATACCCTATGTTTAATTCTGATTGGATAACTTCCAATCAGAATTAACAATCACACGTGGGAGATATCTAAGCCTCCCACTGTGATTGTGGTACTGTTGCTTTAACGCCGGGTCACTCACGTGACCCCGGCATTTGCATAAATTAATGGCCTTCCAGCGTGCAGCGTTATACATGCTGCCGCTGGGAGGCGTAAAGGATGCGAGCGGCGGAGAGGGGACGCCGCTCGCCGACAGGTAGGAGGAGGGGAGACCGCGGGCGGCGATGGACTGAGGGTGAGTGCTGCAAGTTGCGAGCAGCCTTCCCTCCTAGCCGCCCGCGGACCCCTGACAGTATGTCTCTGTCTGTATGCCTCTATCTGTATGTATGTATGTCTCTGTATGTATGTATGTATGTATGTATGTCTCTGTATCCATGCATGTATGTATCTGTATGCATGTGTGTAACTCTGTGCCTTTATGTCTCTGTATGTACGGATGTATGTATGTGTCTGTGTGTCTCTGTATGTCTTTGCATGCATGTTTCTGTATGACGGTTTGCCTCTGTATGTATGTATGTTTGTATGTGTCTGTATGTCTTGTATGTATGTTTATGTATGCCTGTATGTATGTATGCATGTGTATGTATGCCTGTATGTCTTTTTTATGTATGTTTCTGTATGCCTGTATGTGTCTGTATGATGGTATGCCTCTGTATGTATGCATGTCTTTACATACCTTCATGTCTCTGTATGCATGTATGTCTTTGCCTGTATGTCTCTGACTGTATGTGTCTTTGTCTGTATGTCTCTGTATTATTATTTCTGTGTTTGTATGACAGTGTACCTGTGTGACTGAAAAATGATGTCTGTGGCTTGGGAGGAAATACACACAGGTGAAGATGCATTTTTTTTTTTTAAAGGAGGGTGAGGGGTGCCAAAATGCATCTTCGCCTGTGTAACTAAAAATCCTAGCACCGGCCCTGATTGCAGCACGTAGAGGAAGTGATCTCAGATCACTTTATTCCAGCACTTGTGAATGGGAATCCACACTGGAGTAGAGCAGCCCGCATCTGCTGTTGCAGCTCCTGTCCTTGAGCTGTACCTGGCCAGCCCGTTCCCCACTGGAACCCAGGGAAGCCACCCACACTGCTAGCTATACACAGAGATGCAGAATAACCCTCCCCCATACAAATGATACGAACAGCCCACATACAAACAACACACAATCCTCACAAACTAAACACCACTAACAATCCACATACATGCACACAACCCCACACACAGCCTCTCACATGCAATACCCCAAACAGCCCGACACATGCACACACTACCAAACACACGTGACATATCCATCCACACATACAATTCCACAATCAGCCCCCATACATAAGTATCATACACAACACCACAAACTACTTGTGAACATATACAATATAATAGCTAATATATTATTATTATTATTGCCATTTATTTAGCGCCAACAGATTCTGTAGCACTTTACAATATTATTAGAGGAGGGATTTAACTATAAATACGACAATTACAACAAAACTTACAGGAACGATAGGTTGAAGAGGGCCCTGCTCAAACATATATGCATGATACAAAGCAAATGCAGTATAAATAACACAAGCAGAATATGGCATGCACACCTTAATTTAAAAAAATAGGACCGACATGCTACTGGACATCACAATCTTATTTCGGCACAGTACTGCTAAAAGGTAGCCTACCACTGTCATAGAACATACATTAGTTCACAAAAATAATTATACTGGGGAATGAATATAGTAAAAAAAAAAAAAGCTGACAATAGGAAATGAAACATATAGAAGGAGAATTTACAGAATTAAATTAAAGAGAGAAATGGGAGCAAAAGGAAAACATTTGCACATATTCCTTAAAGGGAAACTCCAGTGCCAGGAAAACGATCCATTTTCCTGGCACTGGAGGGTCCCTCTCCCTCCCACCCCCCAATCCCCAGTTGCTGAAGGGGTGAAAACCCCTTCAGTCACTTACCAGGGGCAGCAACAGGTCCCACGTCGCTGCTTCCTCCTCCCCCGCCGCTCCTCCTTCTGGTTCCGTCGGCCGACAAGTTAGACAAGCTAACTGACACACAAGCTTACTACAAATAAGCTCACTGACACACACACAAGCTTTCTTTCTAGCAGGCACATACACAAACACAAGGCTGAGTATATCAAGCCTACCTGGCACTGAAGGCTGTTGCTGGGAGGTCAGGAAACCATTTTATGCTTCAAGGTCTCCTGCTTAACCCCTTAAGACCGCAGGACGTACTATGCCGTCCTTATTTTGGTGGCTCTAAAAGCCGCAGGACGGCATAGTACGCCCTGCGATCTTATGTACTTACCCGGTCGCCGGCGATCCCACGCCGGCGATCGCGGTATGGGGGACTTACCTGGGAGCCCAGGGAGTCCCCCTGCGTCCTCTTCAGCCGCCCAGGGCCATGTGATCGCGAGGTCCTTGCGAGGACCCCGCGATCACATGGACGGCATAGCCGTCCAAGGCATTGCCAGCAGGGGGAGTGCCTGTAATGACAGGTACTCCCCCTGCTGTCTGAAAAAAAAATTAAAAATGTTAAAACAGTGTAAAAATAAATTATATATACTTAAATCATATATATATTTATTATATATATGATCTAAGTATATATATACACACATATACACACATACACATAAATATGCATACACTGTCTACGTGTATTTTAATATTAATATATACATAATTATATATATATTAATATCAAAATACACGTACAATGATATTGATTAAATATATATATAATTTTCATTATATATATTTATATATAATAAAAATAAATAAATATATAAATACGTTAAAAAAATAAATAAAAAATAATAAAAAAATAATAAAAAATAAAATAGATAAAAATATATAAACATGCGTAATTTCGTTCTAACTGTATTTTAAAATTAATATATATATATTGATATCAAAATACATGTAGAACGAAATAATATATATATCTATATACATAAGTATATACGTATATATCACTATGTATATACCTATATATAAATAAAAATAATTAAAAAAAATTATATACATATATATGCACACATATATATATACACACATATATATATAATAATTCTACGCATATATTTATGTAATAATTTTACATAATTAGGTCATTTTATTAATTACAATTTGCAGGACCTGCCTGCCAACCCAGGCCAAAAGTTCAGGGAATTACATTGTCTAGCACTATATTTAACTCTGTAACTTTCCAAGACACCATGAAACCTGTACATGGGGGGTACTGTTTTACTCGGAAGACTTCGCTGAACACAAATATTAGTGTTTCAAAACAGTAAAATATATTACAACGACGATATCGTCAGTGACAGTGAAATTTTTTGCATTTTTCACACACAAATGGCACTTACACTGACGATATAATTGTTGTGATACGTTTTACTGTTTTGAAACATTAATATTTGTGTTCAGCGAAGTCTCCTGAGTATAACAGTACCCCTCATGTACAGGTTTTATGGTGTTTTCAAAAGTTACAGAGTCAAATATAAGGTTTGCGTTTCAGTTTTTTCACATTAAAATTCGCCAGGTTGCCTTTGAGACCGTATGGTAGCCCAGGAATGAAAATTATCCCCATGATGGCATACCATTTGCAATAGTAGACAACCCAGGGTATTGCAAATAGGGTATGTTCAGTTTTTTTAGTAGCCACTTAGTCACAAACACTGGCCAAAATTTGCGTTCAAATTAGTTTTTTGCATTTTCAAATATTAACACTAACTTTGGCCAGTGTTTGTGACCAAGTGGCTACTAAAAAAGACTGGACATACTCAATTTGCAATACCTTAGGTTGTCTACTTTTGCAAATGGTATGCCATCATGGGGGTAATTCTTATTTCTGGGCTACCATATGGTCTCAAAGGCAACGTAACCAATCTGGCGAATTTCAATGTAAAAAATCTGAAATATGTAACACGCTATATTTGACCCTGTAACTTCCCAAAACACCATAAAACCTGTACATAGGGGGTACTGTTTTACACGCGAGACATCGCTGAATACAAATATGTGTATTGTATTGCAGTAAAAGCAAACAGTATTATGACATCACAGTTAGAATGTCACGTAGAACTAAAAAAAATTAAAAAAATTCTTATTTTCTCCCATTTTTTAAATATTTTTTTCATATTAAATTATGTTCCATACCTAAATATTTGATGTTAAACGAAAGCCCCGTTTCCCCTGAATAAAATGATATATAATAATGGGGGGTGCATTTAATATGAAAGAGGTGAATTATGGTTGGACAGACATATAGCGCAAATGCCAGGTTTTGTTTACGTTTTTTTGGATCACAACTTGTACATTTGGCTGCGGTCTTAAGGGGTTAATGTGGGGGCAGAGCTTGATGGCGGGAGGCGGGGTTTGCATGCATGGGTGGGGCTTATGATGTGGGGGCGGAGCCTGAATCCGCAAGGCAGAGCAGGAGCCTGTGTGCTGGGGAAGCTGTTGGGAAATCGGAAGGGAGTCTGTTGGTGCTCCCTCTGGCAGCCTTAATGCAGCCCCCAGCACCTCCCTACAGACCCCAGCATCTCCTTTCTAAACTCCCTGCCTGTTACAGTCCGAGGGAAAAAAATAAAAACATATGGCCAGCAAGTTGTCGGGACTGTCCCTGGAGAATAAATTGCCCTGGACAGACTCCAGCTTTCCGGGACTGTCCTGGCAAAAACGGGACAGTTGTCAACTATGGACCTAGACTTTCAAAGGTTACTAAGGTCCTTTGACAATTGCCATTTTTAATATGTAATTTTGGATTTTAATTAATTCAGTGCAGTTTCAGTAGCACTTTACCCCACTGTAATGTAATGGTTATGGCCCTAGCGTCCTTCCACAGTAGGTAGAGAAAATGTTTAAGAATGGTATGACAACTTACCTGACACCAGCATTACATATCTCCCCTGATCTTAGCATTGACGTATACTAGCCACTTTCATTGAGAGTGGTCAGCTGTCGACAGTCAGTTTTCATGATTTCATACGAATGATGAAGAAAACAAAGTGTTATTATAGTAAATGAATGTTAGACATAAGGACACATTTGAGTTAGGTTTCACTCATTATTTTCGTATTTAGAACTTGTATCTCTGGTTAGTACTTGGTGTAACACACTGCTTTGTCTGCTAGTGGTTAATACTTCATTTAATATAACTACCCATTGTAAGTACACAGACCATTTTAAAATGGTTTGAGTTTTTAAATGGGGCCTGCTGAACTCCATTTCCTGACACCCCTACGGCCAACAGAAATTTAGAAGCTTTCTAAGTTATAACAAGCAGCGCAGTGCTTAGCTCACTGGCTGTGAGCAATCAGCTGACATTATCAGTCAATGAGCAGGGCCTGCACTACATGGCTTAGCTCAGGAGAGCTAATGGAGATTCCTAAATAGAAGCTAACAGCTCTCTAAGGGCTGTAGTTGAGGCAGGGAGTGGCACCTAGTGGACTGCAGGTAATGAAACTGTTCTAAAACAAACAATGGGGGTACCAGGGAAAACCTGGTACCGTAATCATAAACATGCATGCTGTAGTGGTTATGGTGTTTGAAATTGTGGCGAAAGTAACCTCGGCCACTGGCTTTTGGAGGAGCCTGTTTGCCAGCTTCATACCTTGTGACGCTTTTTTGTTATTTAAAGAAGCAACATATTATAATAAGAAATATCAGTAGTAAAATGCTCCATCAGACTTCATAAGGGATGGGGTAGTACTTCCCAGGTGACAGTCAGGAGGTGTATTGAGGAACTTTACTGCACATCCCTCTATTAGTAGAAGAAAGGCAGGGATATATCATAACACATTCCTACCTCCTACCATTAGAGTAAAGGTCATCATGCTTTCCTTTGGGCTTTAGGAGTTTCTGTATACTAGGAATGCCCCTGGCTGCCCAGTTATTGACCAAATATGGACCAACATGTAAGTAGAGGAAAATGTAAGTGTGGGTTGCAATGCGAATTTAAACCAGTACAGTATAAGTATAGGTTTGGTAGAGAAGAAGTTAATAACTCGTTTTGTGTAACCATCTTAATTGTGATCCACAGTCATTAATAATTATGATAACAGTTTACATTCACTTAACTCTAAAATTTGTTTTTTCAGGAATGTCTATAATAATTTAAACAATTCCAGCATTTAAAAAAAAATATTTTTAAACACTCTAATATAAGGATTTCATATTGGCCTCCATTACCCTCATAGAAACATAGAATGTGATGGCAGATAAGAACCATTCGGCCCATCTAGTCTGCCCAATTTTCTAAATACTTTCATTAGTCCCTGGACTTATCTAATAGCTAGGATAGCCTTATGCCTATCCCACGCATGCTTAAACTCCTTCACTGTGTTAACCTCTACCACTTCAGCTGGAAGGCTATTCCATGCATCCACTAAGTAAAGTAATACTTCCTGATATTATTTTTAAACCTTTGTCCCTCTTATTTAAGACTATGTCCTCTTGTTGTGGTAGTTTTTCTTCTTTTAAATATAGTCTTCTCCTTTACTGTGTTGATTCCCTTTATGTATTTAAATGTTTCTATCATATCCCCCCTGTTTTGTCTTTCTGCCAAGCTATACATGTTAAGATCCTTTAACCTTTCCTGGTAAGTTTTATCCTGCAATCCGTGAACCAGTTTAGTAGCCCTTCTCTGAACTCTCTCTAAAGTATCAATATCCTTCTGCAGATACAGTCTCCAGTACTGCGTACAATACTCCAAGTGAGGTCTCACCAGTGTTCTGTACAATGGCATGAGCACTTTCCTCTTTCTACTGCTAATACCTCTCCCTATACAACCAAGCATTCTGCTAGCATTTCCTGCTGCTCTATTACATTGTCTGCCTACTTTTAAGTCATCTGAAATAATTACCCCTAAATCCCTTTCCTCAGATGTTGATGTTAGGACTCTATCAAATATTCTGTACTCTGCCCTTGGGTTTTGACGTCCAAGATGCATTATCTTGCACTTATCCACATTAAATGTCAGTTGCCACAACTCTATACCTAAATAATTTGCCATTTGGCTTATCCCTCCTAGAACATCAACCCTGTTACATATGTTAGTATCATCAGCAAAAAGACATACCTTACCATCGAGACCTTCTACAATATCACTAATACAAATATTAAAGAGAATGGGTCCAAGTTCAGAACAAAAATATTCATTGAGGCAGTCAGCTAGACCTTTATCCTCTTCTACATACCTTCCTTCTTTTGTTTTTAATCTAACTAATCATTGTTTTACTTTCCTTTGCTCATTTATGTATCTAAAAAATGTGTTTGTCCCCTTTTGTTACTGACTGTGCTATTTTCTCTTCTGTGTGTGATTTTCAAGCTCTTATTACTTGCTTAGCCTCTTTCTACCTAATATTTTTTTTATAATTACTAAATGCTAACTTTTAGTTTTTTTTTATTATTTTGGCCACATCTGCGGAGTACCACAGTGGTTTCTTAAATTTTTTTGCTTTTACTGACAAGCCTAATGCAATTTTCTGTTGCATTCAGCAGTGCAACTTTTAAATAATCCCATTTCTCTTGGACTCCATTTAAATTGCTCCAGTCTGATAATGACTCCTTTACACATATTCTAATTTTAGACTAGTCTGTTTTTCTAAAGTCTAAAACTTTTGTTTTTGTGAGGTGTGACTCAGTCTCTGTTCATATATTAAAATGGAAACAACACAGAGAAAGGTGTGGGAATATATGGCGCTTATGGATATAGAATAGAACAAATTTTCAAAAAGCTGCTATTAGACACTCATGAGGGTACTCCAAAAACCACTCTCCACATGCACAAAACGAACAATACACCGCAATGGGTCAGTGTGACCACCTTCCCACTGTAGGTAAGAGTGTAGCGCTAAATAGGTGTATATTTCCAGTGCTCAGGAATACAAATGTACACTTACCACTCAGGGTAGTACCAAAAAAGTAGATATATAAAGGAAAAAACAGAAAACATACATAGGGTAATAACGTAAAAGCTTGTATTGGAGTGACTTTAAATATATGCAGATAAACTCACATTTATTAGAGAGAATCTCTCTTAATATACAAACAGAAAAAAAGAAAAAGATAAAGAAGGAGTACCTTTTATCTGTAATTACAATCAGGAAGAAAAAAGAATAAGAAAAATAATCAATAGACACTGGCCGATTCTAAGGAGTGACCCTCTATTATATAATATACTGACAGAAAAACCACAAATTATATATAGGGGAGCAGCCAATCTAAAACAAATACTAACCCACAATTACATAAAAGAAGAAAAACCCAATCCGTTCTTCCAAAAATTGTTTTTTTTTGGATGTGGCCAATGTTTGGCTTGTAGGAGCACTAACAGTAATAAAAGGCATGTTACTTCATTTATAGATCCTCAAAATAAAAAAGAATATAAAATCAAACAAATGATAACATGTTTTTCAAAGAAGGTAATTTACGTTCTGAGATGATTTCCTTTGAGAAGTCAGTTATGCAAGACATAAATAAAATGAAAACAAATAAAAGACAGATGAATTTAAATAAAGCGGAATGGCTGGCTCTTAAAAAACTCCAAAAGGATCAAAGTAAAGTAATAAAACCAGCAGACAAGGGGGGTGGTATAGTAGTTATGGATGCAGCTAAATATATACAAGAAGGCTTAAGATTAGTTGAGGACCCAGATACATATTGTAAACTAACAGGTGACCCAACTAAAGATATTACAAAAAAATTTGAAGAACTATTCACACAGGGAAAGGAAATGGAAATTTTAAATGATAATGAATATAAATATCTAAATATAAAAAAGCCCAAAATCCCAGTACTATACCACCTCCCTAAAATACATAAGGATCTCAACAACCCCCCAGGTAGGCCGATAGTCTCGGGGATAGATTCAATCTCCAGTAGATTATCGGAGTACCTGGACCATTGTCTCCAACCAACAGTACAGAGTACATTTATTTATCTGAAGGACACTTTAAATGTTATTCAGATCTTGAAAGAAATAAAATGGGAGCCCCATTTCATCCTAGTCACGGCAGACGTGGGATCACTGTATACCATTGATGTAGAATTATTAAAAACCTTTATTAAACCTGTATTGAATTGTTGTACTAACTCCATTTTTAACTTCACATCATGACAGATCCTCCATTTTAACTACATTACATGACAGAATTTCCTAACAGTATTTAGTATAATGAATAGAGACTGTATTTTCTAGAAAATACATGACTAAACACCGGAATTATTGAGCTCCTGTAACATGCAACAAAGTATAATCTGAAGGCCATGAGAAAGCTGGCCTAATGAAATGTTCTATTCATAAAAGGACCCTGAATCTGACCACGAGTCTGACATCACTAACTACCCAAAACCATGCCAAGTACTCAAAATGGCTAGCTGCCAGATTCCCCCTGCCATCGAGAGAGCCTCGTGCTAAAGAGCAATGGCGACTGAATCCTGGTCAGAAATTACGACATCCCATGATGGGAGGATGCCGCACTAGTCACTCAAATCCCTAAACCAATTACTAATACAGATGGGAGGGCATTTAACCTACCACTTAACATTTAATCCAATTAATGATGTTTATTTACTGCTATCTTGATATCCAATGATGATGTAATTTTGCTCTTATAAGGGCTTGCAAGCCTGTTTTTTGCCAGATGCCAACGTGGGGCGCCAAATTGATGTAGATTAATTTAGAAATAAACAAATATGTTTAAATGTCTATCTGTTCCTGTCCAAATCTGAGATGATTAAATTGTGTCCAATTGACCTGAACTGCATGTGTCAGTGTGAACTTACTTCTGCGTATACGCAATTTAATCATCTCAGATTTGGACAGGAACAGATAGACATTTAAACATATTTGTTTATTTCTAAATTAATCTACATCACCATCATCTCACATGAGAAAGGTATAGAGGCCGTGGATTTCTTTTTGAAACAAGCCCAAGTTTATCCAGAGGAACAGATATCATTTATATTACGAGGGATTGATTTAATCCTTCGGAACAATTATTTCTGGTTTCAGAATGACTTCTACTTACAGAAGTGTGGTACCACTATGGGAACAAGGTTCGCACCCAGCTATGCAAATCTTTTTATGGCATTTTGGGAACATAAGTTCATTTCATCCAATGCCAGCTGGAGTGCGAACCTTGTTACTTATAAGCGGTACATTGACGATATATTTTTTGTCTGGAGGGGGACGGAGGAAAACTTGAAAGACTTCCTCTGCTTCCTGAATAATAATCAATGGGGGATAGTACTTACTACCGACTATAGCCCACTACAAGTTAATTTCTTAGACCTGACTATCTATGTAGAGGATGAATGTATCAAAACTAAGACCTATTTTAAAAGTGTAGATGTCAACAACTATATACATCGAACAGTTGTCATTTCTCGCCATGGTTGAAAAACATCCCAAGGTCCCAATCCATGCGCATACGCAGGAATTGCACTGATGTTAGCAGTTTTCAAGAACAAGCTCATAGGGTTAAGAACCAATTTCTGGAGAAGGGCTATGACAATAAAATATTATCAAACACTTTAAAAGAAATAGAAATTCTGGACAGAGAATCTCTCTTAAAATACAAACAGAAAAAAGAAAAAGATAAAGAAGGAGTACCTTTTATCTGTAATTACAATCAGGAAGAAAAAAGAATAAGAAAAATAATCAATAGACACTGGCCGATTCTAAGGAGTGACCCTCTATTATATAATATACTGACAGAAAAACCACAAATTATATATAGGGGAGCACCCAATCTAAAATAAATACTAACCCACAATTACATAAAAGAAGAAAAACCCAATCCGTTCTTCCAAAAATTGGGTTTTTTTTTATGTGGCCAATGCTTGGCTTGTAGGAGCACTAACAGTAATAAAAGGCATGTTACTTCATTTATAGATCCTCAAAATAAAAAAGAATATAAAATCAAACAAATGATAACATGTTTTTCAAAGAAGGTAATTTACGTTCTGAGGTGCCCATGCCAATTGTACTATGTGGGGAGAACCAAGCGTCCCCTCCACGTAAGAATAAATGAGCATGTCAGAAATATCAGGAAAGGCTATGAGAAGCACCACGTATCTCTGCACTTTAAAACAGTACATAACAGTGATCCAAGCATGTTAGAATTTTTTGCTATCCAAAGGGTCACTTTAAGTTGGAGAGGGGATGATGAAATAAAAATATTGGGAAAAACGGAGATGAAATGGATCTTCAATCTCAACACCCTTACTCCATTTGGCTTGAATGCCGATTTTGAGTTATACAATTTTTTATAAAAAAAGTTATTTCTAATTTCTTTCCCCCTTTTTTTAAATATATATTTTTATATATTTTTATTACCAATATATATACAACTTTTTTTGGTATATATATTTTGTATTTATTATTTTTTATTACTAAATACAAAGAATATAAAGAAAGATACAGTAGACCAGTCTTTTTATACGTATTATTTTTTGTGTACATATGCCTCTATTTCTTCAAATTTGATAAAATGACAAATCACCAAAATCCATTAGAATATATTAGGCTAGTAGAACAATATGTACCGTATATACTCGAGTATAAGCCGAGTTTTTCAGCACATTTTTTGTGCTGAAAAACCCCAACTCGGCTTATACTCGAGTCAATAGTCTGTATTATGGCAATTTACATTGCCATAATACAGACTGGGGCTGTGGGGGCTGCAGAGAGCGTTACTTACCTGTCCTGCAGCTCCTGTCAGCTCTCTCCTCCTCCGCGCCGTCCGTTCAGCACCTCGGTCAGCTCCCAGTGTAAATCTCGCGAGAGCCGCGGCTCTCGCGAGACTTACACTGGGAGCTGACAGAGGGAGCTGCACGGACGGCGCGGAGGAGGAGAGAGCTGACAGGAGCTGCAGGACAGGTAAGTAACGCTCTCTGCAGCCCCCACAGCCCCCACTGAACTACCAATGCTGGACCACCAGGGAGTAAGAGCCCCCCTCCCTGCCATATATCAAGCAGGGAGGGGGGACGAAAAAAAATAATAATAATAAAATAAAAAATAGGATGAATAATAATTAAAAAAATATATTAAAATAATTATAAAAAAATAATAATAAATAAATAAAAAAATAATAATAAAATTGACCACCCCCCCACCACTGCAACACACACACACACTGCATTCATACACACACACACTGCACTCATACACACACACTGCACTCATACACACACACTCTGCACTCATACACACGCTGCACTCATACACACGCTGCACTCATACACACGCTGCATTCATACACACACTGCATTCATACACACACTGCATTCATACACACACACTGCATTCATACACACACACTGCATTCATTATACACACACTGTAAATAAATATTCAGTTAATATATTTTTTTTTAGGATCTAATTTTATTTAGAAATTTACCAGTAGCTGCTGCATTTCCCACCCTAGTCTTATACTCGAGTCAATAAGTTTTCCCAGTTTTTTTGGGGTAAAATTAGGGGCCTCGGCTTATATTCGGGTCGGGTCGGCTTATACTCGAGTATATACGGTACTTATTCAAGTTATATCAGTACATCCAAACTAACATTATTTAATGTCTCCTATTTTAGACTATACCTATAGAATTATTATTAATGTGTAAATAAGAGTAACACATCTTAGTCTGTAAAATGACGTTTTTTTCTCCCTCTTCCTATCTCCACAAATACACCCCTTTTTATTATGAGTGATTTCTCACTCACTAAGGTAAAGTGAACTTTGAACTTTTGATACCGCCGGAACTACAGAGAAGAGACTTCTGGGTAATGTAGTTCCGGACGGCGAACCGGAAGTGACGTAACGGCAATCAGAAACCACAACGGCGATCCGGAAGTGACGTAACAGCAATCAGAAGCCGCAACTAGGATCACCTGATATGGGACAAATGATTGGACGCAGAGAGGAAGGGCGGGAGCAACAACCGTTTTAAAACCGGAAAATAGAACATCAACAAAATACCAATTGAAAAAGCCAGCGGAGAAGGTGAAACGCGTCTTGGTAGAACAGGAGAGGAAGGACTTTCGGCACATATTGTATTTATTCATTTTTATTACTATTTGATATTTTAATTATCTTTTATTTCTCTTTATACAATAAATTTTGTGTTTGAATATACTCACCTCTATCCTGAAATTTCTGGATCCGGTTAAGGGTAGTGTCACCCTTTATATTAGACACACATACCATTTATACTTAGAGCCAGTTACCAAAAGGCTCTTAAAAAGATGAGCACTTTTCCTTTCACCTTAAAGAGATATTGCACTGCATGTTAAGAGTTAAACAATCAGGGGCGTGTCCTGGCGGCGGTACTGAGCGGACGCATGTGCTGAGCGCTCCGCTCCGACGGCACCCACAAAGGAGAAATTTGGCAAATAGCCACTGAAAAACGGGGCCCCATATACCCCAACGAACATGTCACAAGCTAAGGGGAAGAGACAGGCGGAAAAGGCCGACCGGAGCGCCTTCTTTACTTCACGATCACACCAAGGGAGACAGGCCTTGCTGCAGGGCGAAGCCCAAGATGGTGCCGAGGAGGCTGGAGAACAGCAGCATGCTGAAATGGAAGCGGATGCTCCTCTCACACAAGAGATGATGCGGGCAATGCTGGAACAGATGTCTGCAAGGCTGTAAAACAGCTTCAAAGCCGCAATTGGGGCACTACACAAAGATTTAAAAGAACTGGAGGTGAGAACTGCTGGGACTGAACTTAAAGTGGCAGAACTGAATGAGGCACATAGGGGAATGGAGGGGGAGATGCAGATGCAGGGCTGCACAATCGAATGCAGCAATATGAGATTAAGCTAGCAGACATTGAGGACAGAGCACGCCGCAATAATCTGCGGATTCGTGGGGTGAGTGAGGAAGTGGGACCCACAGAACTTGCGGCCTACTTGACAAGCCTGCTGAAAACGCTGGCGCCAGACGTGCCAATAGACCTGCTGCTCATGGACAGGTACCACCGAACTGCCAAGCCCAGCTTTCTGCCCCAAGACACCCATAGAGACATTCTAATCCGAATGCACTACTACCACGTGAAAGACATAGTACTACAAGCAAGCCACGCAAAGAAGACGCTTCCAGACCCGTACAGTGGGCTGTTAGTGTTTGCGGACATATCAACATCCACGTTGAGAAGAAGGAGAGAATTTAAAGAAATCACAGAACAGCTCCGGCTCCACAAGCTGCCATACCGCTGGGGATACCCGGTGAAACTATTGGTGTCCAGAGGAGGAAAAGTGTCAGCTATCGCCACGCCAGAAGAAGGAGCCCTGCTGCTACAAAGATGGGGATTATCCGAACCAAATCGACAACGAAGCCCACAGAGACCGGACAATACCTCCAAGGACTGGAGAAAGTCCAAGAGACTGACATAAAAAGCAAAACGGCGACTACGACAGATCTGCGAGAGATCACAAGAGTATGTTAAGAGACTGGTCCTGGCAACTAGACCATGGAGTCTGCCGAGGGTATCGTATAATCGAATAATTGTTAATTGTTAAGTAGCATTGTTAAAGGTTATGCCACAGGTTTACAAGGCAGGCCTCTAAGGGAATTTTAAAAAGTAAAAAAAAAAATAATAAAAAAAAAAACACAAGACAAACAAACAAACAAAAAAAAACCAAAAAAAAAAAAACCAAACAAACAAAAAAAGAAGACACATACCCCTCTATATATTTCACACCAACTTCGACTATACATGCATTATGCAATTCCTACTTACACCCTACAAAGGGCACTACTGCCCGGCTATGCGCCAACAGACCACTTAGCAAACTACATAGTGGGTAGACGCGGAGACGGCACCCCACAGGGAGGAAGTGAACACTTCTGCCCCCACAGGTACCAGGAGTACCTAAGCCGAAAATGGCACACCAGTGTAATTTGTATTTGTACTTGTATTTGTATTTGTATTATATGTTTTCCCGGTTATCATTGTGTCCCCCACCCCACCCCGGTCTAGCTGGGTCCAAGCAACCCACACCCCCTCCCCGGTATCTACAGAGAGTTTGCAGAGTTGACCGAATCCACGAAGTCATGAACTCTGAACAGGTACCCTTGTCCACACAAGCACCCCTAACCCAGAGAGGGAGATATGCCCAAATCCTGCCCTCAACTAGGGGTAGGTCGCTCGACTTGAGGCTGCTGGGACGAGCGAACCCCCCATACTGGTTCTTAATACCTACTACCACCCTTACCAAATCCACTGGGTATAAACCCCCATGAAAATATTTTCTCTAAATGTAAGAGGGTTAAACCTACCGGTTAAGAGACACCAGCTGTATAGAGAACTCAGGAGCACAGATGCGGACGTTATCTGTCTCCAAGAGACTCATTACAGGACGGACAATTACATCCCACCGACAATTTCTGACTTCCCGCACCAATACCACGCAACGTCCCCCACAAAATCCAAAGGGGCATCTATACTGATCTCTAAGCATGTAGCATTTACCATGCTCTCCGTAGAGGTGGACACCAATGGGAGGTATATAATACTGAAATGTGTCATTAACAATACGACCTATACAATCACCAATTTATACTCACCAAACACATTACAAGGCACGTTCCTACGACACATATTACAGAAACTAGACTCGATACAAGAAGGGGTGTCAATTATCTGTGGAGACTTCAATCACGTCTGGGACCCGAAGTTAGACACTAACACCTCACAACACAGTCCAAGGTATAAAATACTCCACAGACAGTGTAAAAAGCTACAGAAACTCCTCTCACTGCACCACTACTATGATACCTGGCGACTATATCACACCTCAGAACGGGCGTATACACACTTCTCCCGAGTACATAACACGTACTCGAGGATAGACGTTTTTCTCATTCAGGGAAAGGGGATTAACCAAATCACGGACTGTGACATTGGACAGATTACCTGGTCAGACCACGCACCGGTAACGCTATCAGTGAAGGATCAATTTGACTATAAGCACCGCAGCCCGTGGAGGCTGAATGCCTCCCTACTGACTGACACGACATTTAGGAAAGAGGTAGAGACAGCGTTGACTAATTACTTTACGGAGAATGCAACCCCAGACATATCCCAGAGCACATTATGGGCGGCACACAAATCCGTAGTCAGGGGAATCTTTATTAGGAGGGCGTCATACTTACGCAGGAAATCCTCAGCCCAGATCACACAATGGAAGAGAGAACTGTACCAATTAAACACACAGAATCAAATCTCCCCCTCTGCTGAGCTCAAAGTACAAATCGCCACCATTACAAACCAGCTACACCAAAAGGCAATAGAACAGGCAGGTTATATGCTCCAGAGGCTAAAAATGAATCAATACACGCAAGGGAACAAGGCCAGCAGACTGCTAGCTAGGAGACTGCAAGAACGTAGGGCGAACCAAAAAATTGCTTTTCTTATATCCCGTAAGGGAGAGAAGAAAATGATACCTACAGACATATGCAATGAATTTGCCGACTACTACGCCGACTTATACAACATACGTAAACATGATACCACATTTCAGCCCACGACGGAACACATAAATGAGTATCTAGACACAATGGACCTCCCGAAACTCACGATCCAACAGGCGACTGATCTCATTAGACCCATCACAGAGGAGGAAATCCACACCATAATTAGAAAACTGCCGAAAGGCAAAGCCCCGGGCCCAGACGGGCTAGATAACACCTACTACAAACAATTCCACCATATACTGACGCCACACCTGGTGCACACATTCACGGAGGCGACAGCCGTGCAAAAACTACCACAGGACACACTACTGGCCCACATCATAACATTGCAGAAGCCAGGGAAGCCCCCCACGATCCCGCAAAATTTTAGACCTATATCCCTGCTCAACACAGACGCGAAAATTTTCGCCAAGTTATTCGCGCTGAGACTGGGCACTCTTCTCCCACACTTGATCCACTCGGATCAAGTGGGGTTTGTGGTAGGGAGACAGAGTGCGGATAACATGCGCAAAGTGCTGAATATACTGCACAGCTTACCCAGAATACATAAAGAGGGTGGGGTGGTCATCTCCCTAGATGCCGAAAAGGCATTCGACCGCTTGCACTGGAAATTCCTAGAGGCAGTTATGACAAAATTTGGAATACCGGGAGAATTTAGAGCAGCGGTCAAAGCGCTGTACAGTGCCCCGACAGCCCAGGTACTTAACGCGGGATTTCTATCGAACCCATTTAGTATCTCCAATGGCACGAGACAGGGATGCCCCCTGTCCCCGTTGTTGTACGTTCTGGCCCTGGAGCCGCTGGCATCAAGGATTAGGCAACATGACTCCATACACGGAGTACGCATTGGGGACAGGGAATACAAAGCCAATCTCTTTGCTGACGACGTGCTCCTGACCCTGACGCAACCACTGATCTCAATGCCGCACCTATTGACGGTAATAAAGGAATATGGGGACAGCTCATATTACAAATTGAACGTGACTAAAACCCAGGCCATGGGAATCGGGATACCTCACGACGTATTACAGGTGTTGCGGGAGAAGTTTGTAATGGACTGGAGGGTGGACAGCGTCTCCTTCCTGGGAATTAAGTTAACAAAGACAATAGGAGGACTATTCAAAGCCAATTATGAAGCCCTACAAAAAGAGGTGGGGGCCAGTCTGTCCTTATGGGGAGATAAATATCTCTCCTGGTGGGGCCGGATGGCAGCAATTAAAATGTCTATCCTCCCTAAACTACAATACTTATTTCGAACCCTGCAAATAGACCTACCAGCATTATACTTAAACAAAACACAGTCGATGCTCACCAAATTCGTGTGGGCACACAAAAGAGTGAGAATAGCTGCTAAATACCTGTATAGACCCATTCACCAAGGGGGTCTAGCTCTACCAAACATAAAACTCTACTACCAGGCGACGTTACTGGCCCCGGTGTTAGGGATACAATCCACATCACACACCCCACAATGGCTGGAAATAGAAGACCACTGGCTTCAGGGGACAGACCTCCGCAGACTGTTGTGGGTACCCAAATCACTGCGACCCAACCAACCTAATATCTTACCAACCACGAAAACACTGTTGACGACTTGGGACAAAACACACAAATCACTGTTATCTATGACACCATGGTCACCGGCAACACCCTTATCATGCCTACAAGTAGCAAATAACACACTTGACCATAGAGAGTGGACAAAAAGAGGCTGCACGCATGTAAGAGATATACTGGAAGTACAAAAGGTACTACCATTCCCTACCATCCAAGAAAAATTCAATCTGGCCCCTAAATTAATATTCCCATACCTCCAGATAAAATCCATGCTAGGGACCCAAACGACCACAAGAGAGGGGGAGACTACACTCACGGAGTTTGAGAGGACCTGTTTGAAACCAAAGCAGGGAAAGGGCTTGATCTCCCTCTGCTATACACTCCTTAATATAGGAGACCCTGTACACCTTGACAGATTCAGTGCTGCCTGGCAGGCGGACATTGGGAAGCATTTTGATGCAACCCAGTGGAAGCAAGCGACCGTGGCCCATAAGGGAAGGACTACTTGTACGTCACACCTAGAGTTAATGCGTAAGATATATTACAGGTGGTACATGGTACCAGTGAGACTAGCGAGAATATATCCGGGAACATCAACCAAGTGCTGGAGGTGCAGGGAGTCAGAAGGTACTATGTACCATATATGGTGGTCTTGTGGGATACTCCGACCTTACTGGGAGATGGTAGAGAGCATACTTAGTTTAATAATAGAGGGTAATTTCAGGGTCACACCAGAAATGTGCTTACTATTCATGAACATAGACAAAGTCCAGGGAGACAATGCGATTCTGGTCTTCCACACCATAATAGCGACACTGACGCTCATAGCCAGAGAATGGAAGACAGACACGGCTCCATCAAAACTGGCCCTAACAAGACAAATTTCCACCAACCTCCAATATGAACTCACAGCCAGGAGATATCAGGGTAACGCACGAAAGTTTGAGGATGCTAACACCAGGTGGGAAGGTATAAAAGCATCTTGGGAGATCAGGGACAGAGACTAACTAATATATGGAACCAGCCTGACTCGAAGAACTTATCAGACCAGGCATAGGAGACCCCACGAGATTATGGGGAATCCAGGGAACTGGACCCCTTGGGGAAGAAGGAGAACAGGCAGGTGTCAGACTAGACGAATCAAGGTGGCGAAGAGGGGTAACACAAATATGGAAAGAACGGTATGCAACCGGTAGGGAGAGCAGGCATATTACTACCTCCCCCCCCCCCCTCCCAGCTTGTATCCCCATCATATCCCCCCCCCCCCCTCCCATGGAAACGTCAATCTAGAACAAGAGTGAACTTTCAGCTAATACAAGGAGGACACTTGAGGGAGTCCAAGACAGGGCTGGTTAACAGATAGGCGTATACGAAGGCCCCAATAAGGGAGCTAGGAAGCGAGGCAAATATAAACAAAGTGAAAAGCTAGGCCTTGTGAAATTGTGAAAATGGGAAACTGTGTAACCATGTATGTTGTAATGTATTATGTAAAGCTGGAAGACATGTAAAACAAGATCCGAGATGTTTCCTCCCCCCCCCTTTTTCTTCCTTCTGTATCCCAAGTTTGCTTTGTAAGTGCAAAATAAAAATTGTCAAATTGAAAAAAAAAGAGTTAAACAATCTACACCCAGAAGTCTGTTTTGTTTCTCTTTTCTCTTGGAGTCTTCACCTTGATTGAAAAGAGGGAGAGAGAAAAAAACAAGCAGAAGCAACACGGTCTCGTTGCCTACCTTAAAGGCACGGATACTTAAGTGTTTAGAGCCTATACCCACATAAAAGGCTCTAATAAATGTGAGTTTATCTGCATATATTTAAAGTCACTCCAATACAAGCTTTTACGTTATTACCCTATGTATGTTTTCTGTTTTTTCCTTTATATATCTACTTTTTTGGTACTACTCTGAGTGGTAAGTGTACATTTGTATTCCTGAGCACTGGAAATATACACCTATTTAGCGCTACACTCTTACCTACAGTGGGAAGGTGGTCACACTGACCCATTGCGGTGTATTGTTCGTTTTGTGCATGTGGAGAGTTGTTTTTGGAGTACCCTCATGAGTGTCTAATAGCAGCTTTTTGAAAATTTGTTCTATTCTATATCCATAAGCGCCATATATTCCCACACCTTTCTCTGTGTTGTTTCCATTTTAATATATGAACAGAGACTGAGTCACACCTCACAAAAACAAAAGTTTTAGACTTTAGAAAAACAGACTAGTCTAAAATTAGAATATGTGTAAAGGAGTCATTACCAGACTGGAGCAATTTAAATGGAGTCCAAGAGAAATGGGATTATTTAAAAGTTGCACTGCTGAATGCAACAGAAAATTGCATTAGGCTTGTCAGTAAAAGCAAAAAAATGTAAGAAACCACCGTGGTACTCCGCAGATGTGGCCAAAATAATAAAAAAAACTAAAAGTTAGCATTTAGTAATTATAAAAAAATATTAGGTAGAAAGAGGCTAAGCAAGTAATAAGAGCTTGAAAATCACACACAGGTGGTCACACTGACCCATTGCGGTGTATTGTTCGTTCTGTTCATATATTAAACCACACTGACTGACACTGATGATCACTGGATCCTAACTTTTCACTTACAGTAATATCTGATACCAAATCTCCATTTGTTAACACTATATCTACTGTGGCATCTTTGCGAGTTGGCTCCTCAACAATTTGTTGACAGCCACTAGAGGAGACTTCCGTGTTCATAGAACACGAAAAGTGTTTTAAAAATGACGCTGGACGTCTTCACGCTATGTGAGGACCTTTCAGCGTCGCAGAAATCCCCATAGGAAAGCAACGTAACCCAAATGGACTCTATTTTCACCTCACTAACTTTTATTAGGCTAGATGTTATGCTATCCTTCACATACATGGCCACCCCTCCCCTTTCTTGCCTTCCCTGTCTTTTCTATATAAAAAGTACCCTGGTATTGCTATAGCCCAGTCATTTTTCTAATTATACCATGTTTCAGTAACAGAGACTAAATCTACATTATCAGTTGCCATTATTGCCACAAGTTCATCGATCTTATTCCCTAAACTGCGAGCATTTGTAGACATGACTCTAAGCTTATAATTTTTTAACACACTTGCTACCGGCACCTTCTGTTCTTGTTTTGGGGGGCAATTGGATTGATGTTTTATCACCCTTTTGCCCCCCCCCCCCTCCTAGTTTAAATACATCCTAGCAAAACCTCGGAACTGCTCACTGAGAACATTTGTTCCCTTTTGAGAAAGATGCATACCATTTTTTTGTACAGTTTATTTCCATTCCAAACAGAGCTACCATAAGAAATAAAGCCAAATCCTTGCTCCCGACACCATTCACCAAGCCACAAGTTAAAGTCCCTAATACGCATCCGCCTTTCGTTCTGAGTGTTATGCACAGGCAGAACTTCACAGAAAGGCATTGTGGAAGCAACCTGCCGTGTATCATTGGCAAAAACACTAAAAACTTCCTTTACCTCTGAAACCTTTATTGCAAGCCAAGTACATCCAATTCCCCTTCCTGCTTTGCTCGCTTAACAATATTACAAATACGTCTCCTGTCTCTGTGAGCGGTAGCTCCAGGAGGACATCTCAGAAGACCACTAGTGTCCAGCTCCACACCTCTTATAATAGAATCCCTCAACAACAACTTCTTTCTATTAGGCCTCACCATAATCTCCAAGCCTGTCTCCATAATACCACTACACTCAGTGCCTGAGAATGTCTCCACAACTCCACTACACTCAGTGCCTGAGCTTGTCTCCATAACACCACTACACCAAGTGCCTGAGCCTGTCTCCATAACACCACTACACTCGGCACCTGACCTTGTCTCCATAACACCACTACACCAAGTGCCTGAGCCTGTCTCCATAACACCACTACACCAAGTGCCTGAGCCTGTCTCCATAACACCATTACACTCTGAAAGTGCTGTAAATTAATTATGTAGAGCAACAGACTGTGCAATATGCCTTTTATCCACAACTCTAAGTCTACCAGATACTACAGTAATCCATCTGCCATTTCTACTACGTCTCTGTGGCAGTGGCTTTGCAACAGTTCCAGCCTGAGTTTGTTTACCGGATAATTTACAAATCTCAGACTTCAAAAATACAATCTCCTGCCACAATATAGAAAACTGTGTAGAGCAGGGGTAGGCAACCCATGGCACTCGAGGTGTCTGCATTGCACTCAAGGCTGCCAGAGACAAACAGGCTCTGGCCTATCAGGATTTCTAGTGAAAATTCAGATATCTGCTAATATGAAAAGGTGGTGAGGGACAATCCTCAATTTATGCATTGCAGCACATAGAGGAAAATATCTCAGATTGACTCACTTGTGAATTGGAATTCACAATGGAGTAGAGCAGAGCAGAGGAGCTATCGCAGCTCCTGCTGCTGACCTGTTCCTGGTGAACCAGGTCCCCACTGGAACCCAGGGAAGCGACCCACACTGCTAGATATACACAAACGCAACACCACTAACAATCCACATACATGGAACCCCACATGAAGCCTCTCACATGCAATACCCCAAACAACCCCACACATTGTAATGCTTGGTCCCTTTTTGACAGTGTCATGAAGGGGAGGAGCATAGTCATTATCACATAAAGCCCGGGTGAATAGCGTTTTCACAACTATGGTGTCAGGAATACATGTTTGTATTCCTGACACTACAGTGTTCCTTTAAGCAAATTAAAGGAACATTCTGGTCACCATAACTTCATCTAAATGTAAATGCTATGATGCCAGGAAGCCCCTGGGTGCTCTCTTTCCTTTAAGGGATTAAACCGCTCTCAAATGGTTTAACCCCAAAGGCTTCCTCAAATTCCAGATTTCCAAGTCGCTCAGTGGCATTCGGCTTCTGAAACTGAGTGTCAGGAAGTGCAGATTGACGTCAAGCTTAGAGTGCCAGCTGACTGCTCTAGCCAATCTGTAGCTGTCAGGATCGGGACAGGGATCCAACACGCAGAGTACAAACAGTAGCCAGATACGTATACCGGACCTTAGAATGGCCGGACTAACGTAAGTAGTACAGTATAGAATGGTCAAAGACAAGCCGAGGTCGAGGGTAACAGAAGACAGGTAAGCGAGAGACAAGCCGAATCAAGGGTAACAGAGATAAGCAGAGTAAGGTAAACAAGCCGGGTCAAAACCAAAAGGGATAATAGAATACACAAGCACTGAGTGACTAGAACAAGCTAGAACCACGACAGGGCAATAAGCTAATGAAAGAAGCTCTGTTAAATACCCTGTTCAGAGCAGTAACCACGCCTCCGAGGCGTCTTGATTGGTCCTGCAGCAATTGACTGACAGGTCGTTCCGGGGGAGTGTCCTGATGACTACTTCCTGCCTAGATGCTGTAAAAGGCAGTCACTCCCTCGCGGCCGGCCTAGCATGACCGGATAGACCGCGGGGAAGGGAGCCATCAGACCGTCTGGATGGAGGAACAGCTAAGTCTCTACCTCTTTCGGAGGTAGAGACCACAGGTACCCTGACAGTACCCCCCCTCTCAGATACGCCCACCGGGCGGAATGAACCGGGACGAGATGGGAAGCGAGAGTGATACGCCCTGCGGAGACGGGGAGCATGAACATCCTCCTGAGGTACCCAACTCCTCTCCTCAGGACCATATCCCTTCCAATCAACCAGATATTGTACTCTCCCCCGGGAGATTCGAGAATCAATAATAGAGTTAACCTCATACTCCTCCTGACCCTCCACCTGAACGGAGCGAGGAGGGGCTATTGTGGAGGAAAATCTGTTACATATGAGTGGTTTCAGCAATGAAACGTGAAACGAGTTCGGGATGCGTAAGGTATTAGGAAGAGCTAAACGATACGCAACTGGATTGATACGGGTCAGCACCCTGTAGGGTCCAATATAACGAGGAGCGAACTTCATGGATGGCACTTTTAAACGGATGTTCCTCGTGCTCAGCCATACCCTATCACCTGGAACAAAGACCGGAGCCGCCCTTCTACGTTTATCAGCGTGTTTCTTAACCAACATAGAGTTGTGCACAAGGATTTGTCGAGTTTGATCCCACAACTTCCTCAAATTGGCAACATGAACATCAACCGACGGCACCCCCTGGGAAGGAGAATCCGAAGGAAGAATAGACGGATGAAAACCATAATTCATGAAGAAGGGGCTTGAATGAGTAGAATCGCAAACGAGATTGTTGTGTGCAAACTCCGCCCAAGGAATCAAACCGACCCAATCATCCTGGTGTTCAGAAACAAAGCATCGTAAATATTGTTCAATTTTCTGGTTGGTACGTTCAGCAGCTCCGTTAGACTGAGGATGATAGGCAGAAGAAAAGTTTAATTTAATACCAAGTTGAGAGCAGAAGGACCTCCAAAAGCAGGAAACAAATTGGGAGCCTCTGTCCGATACAATTTGAGAGGGTATCCCATGTAGGCGAAAAATCTCCTTAGCGAATATCTCTGCCAATTCGGGAGAAGACGGGAGTTTAGGCAGGGGAATGAAGTGTGCCATCTTAGTAAACCTGTCAACCACGGTGAGGATAACAGTCTGTCTTTTAGAGATAGGTAGATCGACAATAAAGTCCATGGCCAAACAGGACCATGGTTTTTCTGGAACCTCCAAGGGGTGCAGGAATCCACATGGAAGCGTATGGGGTTGTTTGGTTTTAGTACAAACTTCACATGCAGCGATGAACTCCTCAATATCCCTCCGTAAAGCAGGCCACCAGAAGTCCTTAGAGATCAACGCGTAAGTTTTGCGAATACCAGGATGTCCCGCCATCTTGCTATTATGTAAACACTGTAAAAGTTCCAGTTGAAGAGCAGGAGGAACGAAATGACGGCCCGCAGGAGTCTGTTTAGGTGCTAGATGTTGCAACAATGATATTGCATTTCGGAACTATAGAAGAAAGAACTGGTTCAGGTACAGTAGAAGGTTCATATTGGCGAGATAATGCAACGGCTTTAGAGTTTTTAGAACCAGGTCTGTAAGTCAGTACATAATTGAAGTGAGTCAGGAATAAGGACCAACGAGCTTGTCTAGAGGATAAGCGCTTAGCCTCCCCAATATAGGACAAGTTTTTGTGGTCCGTCAAAATCGTAATAGGGTGTAGGGTCCCCTCCAACAAATGTCTCCACTCCTTTAAGGCTTTAATGACTGCTAACAGTTCCCTTTCCCCGATGTCATATCTGCTCTCAGGCCCAGAAAATTTCTTAGAGAAGAAACCACAAGGGTGTAACGGTTTATCCACCCCTAACCTTTGAGACAGAACAGCCCCAACTGCTGTCTCAGAGGCATCGACCTCAAGCAAGAAAGGCAGAGTCGTATCAGGATGGACTAGAATGGGAGCCGAGGCAAAAAGTTCCTTGAGAGTCTTGAAAGCACCAAGAGCTTCCTTAGACCAGAACTTAGTATCAGCCCCTTGTTTGGTCATATTGGTAATAGGCGCAATGATAGAGGAGTATCCTTTAATGAAGCGCCTATAGTAGTTGGAAAAACCAATAAACCTTTGGATAGCTTTGAGTCCTTTGGGCAAGGGCCAGTCTAAAATAGATTGGAGTTTTACAGGATCCATTTTAAAACCTTCCCCAGAAATCACGTATCCAAGAAAGTCTACCTGAGACTGATCAAAACTGCACTTCTCCAATTTGCAATATAGACCATGTTGCAGCAGCTTGTGTAATACCTTTCTGACCTGTCTATGGTGAGTCTCAATCTCCTTAGAGTGTATTAGTATGTCGTCCAGGTAAACAATAACACAATCATGCTGAAACTCCCTAAGTACCTCATTAATCAAATCTTGAAATACTGCAGGCGTATTGCATAGTCCAAATGGCATAACAGTGTATTCGTAATGGCCATACCGGGTATTGAATGCCGTCATCCACTCGTGACCTTGCTGGATTCTCACCAAATTGTAAGCCCCTCTGAGATCTAACTTGGTGAAGATTTTGGAGCCCTTAAGACGATCAAATAACTCGGTAATCAGTGGGATAGGATAGGCATTTCTGACAGTTATTTTATTCAAGCCTCGGTAATCGATACATGGTCTCAGCGTGCCATCCTTCTTCTTAATGAAAAAGAACCCAGCCCTGGCCGGAGAAGAAGACCTCCTGATGAATCCCTTTTCTAAATTCTCCCGAATATACTCCTCTAGAACCGAGTTTTCCTGAACAGACAAAGGATATACATGGCCCCTCGGAGGCATAGTGCCGGGTAGAAGCTTAATCTTACAGTCAAATGACCTGTGTGGAGGCAAAGAATCGGCATTCTTCTTGTCAAACACTGCCCTTAAGTCTAGGTAAAGGTCTGGTATTTGTCTTTCTGTGGACTGAGTAGGATTCTCCGGTATGTTAATATTAGCTAATGGAGAAACCTTGCACAAACACCGATCCTGGCAGCCCTGGCCCCACGAGAGTATCTCTCCTAACTCCCAATCGATAATAGGGTTATGTTTTTTCAACCATGGGTACCCCAGAACTATGGGAACGGAAGGAGACGAAATTAGCATAAGAGATAAATTCTCCACGTGTAGGATACCAACATTTAAATCAATGGGTATGGTCTCACGAAAGATAACAGGGTCTAGTAGTGGTCTACCATCTATGGCCTCAACGGCCAAAGGTGTCTCCGTTAGCTGGGATGGGAAATTGTTCTTACTAGCAAAGGCTTGGTCGATAAAATTCTCAGCAGCACCGGAATCTATCAATGCCATAGCCCTTACTACTTCCTTCCCCCAAGTTAAGGAAACTGGTAGCAGAAGCCTGTGATCTTTATAATTAGGAGTAGAGGACAAAATAGAAACACCCAAGGCCTGTCCTCTAGAGAGACTTAGGTGCGAGCGTTTCCCGGGCGGTTAGAACAGTTCGAGAGTAAATGACCCTTGGCCCCACAATACATACACAAACCCTCTCTTCTCCTGTGCTGTCTTTCCTCCTCAGAGAGGCGGGTATACCCTATCTGCATAGGTTCAGTAAGCAAAGATATCGTGGAGTCAGGACTTGGAAAAGCGGGAGCTAACCTAAAAGAAGGTCTCTGGTTCCTCTCTCGAGTGTTCTGTCTCTCTCTTAGACGTTCATCTATACGAGAGATGAACGAAATTAAATCCTCTAAATTCTCAGGGAGTTCTCTGGTAGCAACCTCATCAAGGATTACATCAGATAGGCCATTCAAAAATACATCCATATACGCCTGCTCATTCCACTTGATTTCTGCCGCCAGAGACCTGAACTCTAGTGCATAATCCACCAGTGTTCGGTTCTCCTGTCTCAGGCGCAACAGTAATCTGGCTGCATTAACCTTTCTACCTGGAGGGTCAAATGTTCTTCTAAAAGCAGCTACAAATGCGTTATAGTTATAAACTAATGGGTTATCGTTCTCCCATAGTGGGTTGCCCCATCTCAGAGCTTTCTCAATGAGTAGGGTGATAATAAATCCTACTTTTGCCCTATCTGTAGGATAAGAGCGAGGTTGCAATTCAAAGTGGATACTAATTTGGTTTAAAAAACCACGACACTTCTCAGGAGCCCCACCATAGCGTACTGGGGGGGTAATGTGAGAAGAAGCACCCACTGTGGCTACCTCTAGACCTGAACCGACAGGAGAAACAGGGGTATTACGTATCTCCTCTGGTGGGTTATTGGCACAAGCTAATAGAGCCTGTAGCGCAAGCGCCATCTGATCCATTCTGTGATCCATGGCTTCAAACCTAGGATCAGGAGCATCCAGCTTACTGTTTGTACTTGCAGGATCCATTGGCCCTGTCGTAATGTCAGGATCGGGACAGGGATCCAACACGCAGAGTACAAACAGTAGCCAGATACGTATACCGGACCTTAGAATGGCCGGACTAACGTAAGTAGTACAGTATAGAATGGTCAAAGACAAGCCGAGGTCGAGGGTAACAGAAGACAGGTAAGCGAGAGACAAGCCGAATCAAGGGTAACAGAGATAAGCAGAGTAAGGTAAACAAGCCGGGTCAAAACCAAAAGGGATAATAGAATACACAAGCACTGAGTGACTAGAACAAGCTAGAACCACGACAGGGCAATGAGCTAATGAAAGAAGCTCTGTTAAATACCCTGTTCAGAGCAGTAACCACGCCTCCGAGGCGTCTTGATTGGTCCTGCAGCAATTGACTGACAGGTCGTTCCGGGGGAGTGTCCTGATGACTACTTCCTGCCTAGATGCTGTAAAAGGCAGTCACTCCCTCGCGGCCGGCCTAGCATGACCGGATAGACCGCGGGGATGGAGGAACAGCTAAGTCTCTACCTCTTTCGGAGGTAGAGACCACAGGTACCCTGACAGTAGCACCCATGCACATTAACACTGATATTCTTTTTTTACTTTGGGAGATGAGAAGGTCCAACGTTTCCCTGCCAGGCTCAGGTACCAAAGCCTTATGATGTGGTGTCCAGAATAAAGTGGAGGGTTAACTTCACTTGTCCTTCCTGCTCCAATCTCCTTTTCTTCTCCTTCATTTGACACAGTCTTCTTTTTCTTCTGACACTGTCTTCTCTCCTCCTTGGCTCCTACTGCTCCTTTACTGTTCTGCTGCTTTCTGCTTATTGTGCTGTATCTCTGCCACCCCATGCCTCACTTCCCTGATCTGTAGGCTATCCCTTCCCCCCCTCCCCCATGCCTCACTTCCCTGATCTGTAGGCTATTTCTGCCCCCCATATGCCTCACTTCCCTGATCTGTAGGCTATTTCTGCCCCCCATATGCCTCACTTCCCTGATATGTAGGCTATTTCTGCCCCCCATATGCCTCACTTCCCTGATATGTAGGCTATATCTGCCCCCCATATGCCTCACTTCCCTGATCTTTAGGCTATCTCTGCCCCCCATATGCCTCACTTCCCTGATCTGTAGGCTATCTCTGGCTGTATGTGTTGCTCCCCTGAGGATTGAGTCAGAAAGAAGCAGGGATAAGATGCAGCTTCCTATCTCTGTCTCTCTCAATACACCGGCGCCGGTATTGCACTGTATTTTCAATCTCACACGTAAATTAGCAGAAATAGATGAAAAATCTAGGGGGGGAGGGGGGAGTGTCCCCCCTTGTTCCCCCCTGTAGACGCCCATGGTCACAATCTTATTTCGTCACAGTGCTGCTATAAGGTTGCCTACCCCTGGTCTACAGATTAGACAGCATCCATATCACCAAAAAGTAGAACGTGAAACAAATGCATAACAACTAATACACTGAACTAAGTCTGCCATTTTAATGAGGTGAGTAATTTACAGCAAACAAATCTTAACTGTTTTTGTTGTCCTCCTGTATACCTCAAATTACCTCCAGTTTATCTCCAGAATATCTCCTAACACCCACATGTTTTTATTAAGTTTAAGTAAATCAATCTTGTCAGCTCTCTTGTCTCAGTACATTGTTGAAGGTAAAGCCACTTAGAAATACGTTTATCTGAAAATAATGGTTAGATTCACGTAACATAGAGTCTATAGACCTAAGCGCTATGTGTAAAAAAAAATAACAAATTAAAATCAGTTTATTTATAATAAAAACAATTAGACCAAATAATGAAAGTACAATGTAAACAGGTGTTTATACATGAGCCTTGGGTAGAACAATCATGGGTAGCAGGATTCTAAAACTATCAAAATGTAAACGTTCCTACAAATTACATTTACGATGCTATTGCTGCAACCCTCTGCCCCCTCCCTAAAAAAAAAAAAAAAAAAACCTTAAAAGCCCAGCATGTAATCCAGGTTTCGGGCAGTGAATTAACCACTCGGCGCCCAGAACCTGTTTAATTTGCTACACTATAATGCTACCATTGTTGCGGTCCGAGGGGGGTTACTTGAAGTATCTACATGACCAGCTTTAATGCCCTACAGCATCTTTAAGGCAGTAGGTGCCATGATACAATGTGATATCTTAGCAATGATTGCCTGTTACAGTGAGGAGCCTGTGTTAGACCGCACTTTCCCCGTTTGTCACGATCTGTTTTGCGGACTTGTATAACTTATTGCAGTTTTGTGTCTAGTTTAAGATACAACACTGTCCCTTGATGCCCCTTTCCTCTAGTGTGTGCCATAATACTGAGCCGTATCATTGTGATGTGGTGGCACATTCTATCATTACAACAATGACACAGACCTCTAGACCACAACCCACTATACGACCTCTCAGTTCCCTCATATCGTTTCTCTGTGGTGGTTTCTTTGCCTAAGAATAAGTTTGTTGTTAGTTGGTACTCTTATGTTATGGATCCATTGAATATTTGCCACCAAAACTTTATTTTATACTGTACCATCTGTGGAGCAAGGATCTCAAAAGATATTTTAAAGATAATCAGTTTGGAAAAGCTATGAATTAAAGATATTCCTGACATTTCATTTATGTAAGATCTGTTTTCTGCAAACCTAGTTGCCCAAATTCCCTCTTTAACAAGCATGACCTACAACTAATTAATTTTACTGAGAAGCATATTTAGTGCACTCTTCCATTACATGAGGCCTTTTATAGGAGAGGTCTGGTTGTCCTAGCTGTGATACACATACACAAGCAAGTCATTTTGGGTATCAGAACATAAACTGGGAAGACATCTAAATGAAAGGCAGAGAAAAGCCTAAAATAGCTTCCCATGGCTCTATTATTTGGTGTTATACCACTGAGAAGAAGCAGAGCCTGTTATATAGGGACTGTCTTCTTTCAAACATGCCACAACAATGTTCTAAGTATATATACTTCAATATGAATGAGTTTATTTTGGCCTATTCAACCAATATTTCTTTCCACTGTGAAATAATTTGAAAGGGATGTGTTTTGGAGAATACCTATGAAAGCAGTAGATAGTACACATGTGCATTCGGTTTTATCAGAATTGTGCATCAACAGAAGTTTGGACAATTGTCAATTTGTCCGAAATCCACAACTCTGAAATACTATAAGATATCATAAAACTAAAGAAATGGGCAATGAATCAGCCATTTACTTAATTTTGTGATTCATATTTTCAAGCAGGATTCTTCCAGACACTTTGACATCAGCTGTTGAGGGATAAAGACATGTAGACAGTGATTGGTTTTACCATTGCTGTGCCGTTCCGTCTGATGCTGCACGCTTGCGTACAGCCTGTATAAGTATGCGCCCGAATAAACTACCGAATTTGGTGCACGCTGAACTGAATGCAGAATTCGGTAGGCTGGATTCAGCGCATGAATATTACATCAGAGGTCAGACTAGGAAGGTCAAGTACCATCCACAAATAGTGGTCAATTCCAAGCGGAATTGGACGTATCAAAAGTAAGTGATGCCTGTTTATACTTACCCCTCCCATTCCTTGTTGCCCTGTTGTGGTTTTGGGTAGCCCAGTAGCTCGTTCCTCTTCTGATATCTGGTTATTTTATCTGGCTCTTGTATTACGTTTATTCTGTCCTCTGTACTCCTTTAAAGACAAAAAGAGTACCAACCACTATATATACATATATAAGCAAACCTACTCAAAAAAGTGTGCCCTCTAAAACACCAACACAACAGTGAAGCCAAAATAAATAAGTAGGAATGCAGAAAGGATGCAGAAAACACTTCTAAGGTGTAAATAGACATATACAACCTTATAATAAAGCAGCGTGGTGGGCAGTATCTTCTTTGGTTCCTCCTTCAGGTGTCACTGCATATCTCAGTTATATAGATTTGTTGATTTAAGCGAGCCCTCAGGGTGCCTCCCCTATGGTTATGGGGGTATGTCCCACTGCCAGAGTTAATTCAAATCTGGGTACCTTGAAGATCGCAAACTCCAAATGGTATCGAAGTATAAAATATTTATTGGCGTAAAATAATTTTAAAAAGTAGAAAACAAATTGGTCCTATGCATTTCGTTCTCTATAGAGAACTTTCTCAGGGACCAGTATTGTAACAAATGCAGTAAAAGCAAATATACACAATCAAGCCTGGCTTGCTTAATCGTTTTCCCTGTCTTCTCTACTCCTTTTGACCTCGGCTGGTTACTGACTTTGTGTATTTGTAAACGCGGCCATTCTTTGAGGCAATCAAGTGAATGGTGGCAAATTGGTTGAGACAGCAGGCAGGCACATGTTCAAAGCTCTGTAAAATGGTTCCTTTGGTGTGCACTGTTTTGAACATATCCTACATCATGTAGTAAAGGCTGCAATTTCTAAAGGCAACACAAAGCTAGCCAACTCTTGAAGCAACTCTTGAAGCAAGAGACAAGAGGACTTTCTGCATACCATCTTCAACAGGATGTCATTGCACAATGGAACTTTTTTTGGAACAGCAGAGAGCAATCCATAGTCTTTTGACCAGTACATTGGCATTTTATCCCAACTAGGGGAATGATAATTGGACAATAATAGGGCAGCTAGTGGCAGTCTTTAAACCATTTCAGGATGCCAAAGAAAATGTGAGCTACAGTAATGTCTGTTTGAGACCGGACATCCCCTTGTTCACCAGCTCATGAACAAGTCGGATTTCATCCTGGAAACCAGGAACGTTGATCATGGTGGCACACTCCAGACTGACGTAGCAGCAGTGGTCAGGAGGCAGAGAAGATTTAGTCAAAGCTTATCTTTGCCGTAAACTAATCATGTTCAAGTCATTTTGCAAAATTTCTAACATCTGACATGGATTAAACAACTATATAAACTGTATATATCAGTGTTCCCCAACCCCCGGGCCGCGGACCGGTACCGGTCCGTGGATCAAACGGTACCGGGCCGCCCAGGGGTGTGCGAGCCTGCCGGCTAATGCAGGGCTGGCATTGCCCAAGTGCCAGCCCTGCAATGTGCCTGCGGACCGGAGGGGAGATCAGAGATCTCCCTCCCCGGTCCGCAGGCACGGTGCTGGCAGCCGGCAGGGGAGAGAGAGAGGACCCAGGAGCTCTTACCTGCAGCTCCTCCGGGTCCTCCTCTCGCGAGATTTGGAGCGTTGCCGCGGTAACCACGGCAGGATTCCAGGATTTCTGTAACTGGGCTAGAGTTCATCTCACCACCACCGGACCACCAGGGAATCCCCACCGGACCACCAGGGACTAAGAAATGTCCCCCCTCCTCCCAGTAAAGGTAAGAAGGGAGGGGGGACATCAATATATTATTTTTAATTAAATAAATAAAAAAAAGCCTCGAAAATGAGTGGATGTACCAGCGCTAATTTGGAGAATCACAATATACACCAATTGGTTGCAATACTATACAATTGTAGCTGCTTAAACACCAGAATCTTATCTTAAAACCAATGACTGCAATCTAGGGAAATGGTGAAGCGCTATATTTATGTATAAAATAAGAAAAGAGAATTATAGAGAAGCTTGGGAATCAATGGATATACCTGAAATATCCTTTTTTTCTCTCTCTTTTGGGATTTTAACCTTGATACACGATTCCTTAAAAGTGTAAACACAAAAAATACATCATAGTATAACACTGCAAAGTATATTATAAGTTCGTATATAAGATTATTCCCACTCACACTTTCAAGAGCCAAAATGTTTTAGCTCAGTTCATGCACTTATGGGGTCCGTAAAGGCGACCCTCTCCCTTCTTGGGCGGCTTTTGTTCTTCCTTTATCCGATCTAGGACATAGAGTACATATAGTGTAGTACCTTTGGTAAGTGTCTTTTATAAGTGTAATTTAGAATGGGGTACTCACAAAACCAGAGCCTTCCAATCGGCTCAATGGTACAGCGTATGTGGTTAAGGACCACAATCCTTCTTTTTAGTAGCAGGAACAAAATTTGCCAAATAGTGTCTCAGTAAAAAAGTAATTTTATTTGACTATCACTTTAAAAAATTCTTTTAAAAAATTCTATAAGTATAAAAGTATCAAAACAATAGATATAAGTACACACTATATAGGCAAACAATAATTAAAAGAAGTCCAATAGTTACAGTCTTTTCCAGGACGCGTTTCGCCAAGTAGGCTTCCTCAGCTGGATAAAAAAGTCTTTGTAATGTTCCTTGGACAGGTTCCTGCTTTATAAACCTTCTTCTTGCTTGAATAATTGGTGTGCGGGCTTTTTAATTCTCGCGGGCTATTGCCATGGTAACGGCAATGCCCTGCGTGTCAAGCCTCTTTCGTGGTTGTAGTTCCGTGTACGTCACTTCCGGTTTCGCTTATATCCGGTTTTCATGCGTTCCACTTGCGGTTCAACTCGTTGGTTCGTCCATATCGGCACAGTTATTCTTCTAAAAGGATATTTCAGGTATATCCATTGATTCCCAAGCTTCTCTATAATTCTCTTTTCTTATTTTATACATAAATATAGCGCTTCACCATTTCCCTAGATTGAAATAAAAAAAAGCCTCCCTACCCTCCTTACTCCCCATACACACACTGCCCCCATACACACACTACACACACAGCCCTACACACACTGCCCCATACACACACTACACACACTGCCCCACAAACACTGCCCCATACACACACTACACACACTGCCCCACAAACACTGCCCCATACACACACTACACACACTGCCCCCAAACACTGCCCCCATACACACACTACACACACTGCCCCCATACACACACTGCCCCCAAACACTGCCCCATACACACACTGCAAACACTGCCCCATACACACACTACACACACTGCCCCACAAACACTGCCCCATACACACACTACACACACTGCCCCCATACACACACTACACACACTGCCCCCAAACATTGCCCCATACACACACTACACACACTGCCCCACAAACACTGCCCCATACACACACTACACACACAGCCCCACAAACACTGCCCCATACACACACTACACACACTGCCCCACAAACACCGCCCCATACACACACAGCCCCACAAACACTGCCCCATACACACACTACACACACTGCCCCCATACACACACTACACACACTGTCCCCATACACACACTACACACCCAGCCCCACAAACACTGCCCCATACACACACTACACACACTGCCCCACAAACACTGCCCCATACACACACTACACACACTGCCCCACAAACACTGCCCCATACACACACTACACACACTGCCCCACAAACACTCCCCCATACACACACTACACACACTGCCCCCAAACACTGCCCCCATACACACACTACACACACTGCCCCCATACACTGCCCCATACACACACTGCAAACACTGCCCCATACACACACTACACACACTGCCCCACAAACACTGCCCCATACACACACTACACACACTGCCCCCAAACACTGCCCCATACACACACTACACACACTGCCCTGCAAACACTGCCCCCCATACACACACCGCCCCAAACACACACACACTGCAACTTTCACACACACTGCCACCCTCACATACACACTGCACCGCTCACACACACATACACACAATTTTGAGTCTATGTCTTTATGTGACTGTGTTTGTGATTTTCTGACTGTATGTGTCTGCGTGTTTTTTTAATATATGTGACTGTTTTTTTTTTTTTGTCTTATTAAATCAAAACAAGCGGGCCACGGAAAAATTATCAAATGTTTACCGGTCCGCGGCGATAAAAAGGTTGGGGAGCACTGGTATATATATATAAAAAAAATTACTCCTGCTATTGCTGCTTTCCCATTTTTTAAATTACCCCTATTGAAGTAGTTTCACCCTACTTGGCTGAGTCTTGCGATGTCTGAGTCTTGTATGTCTACCAGTTGGAATCAGCACTGTTTTTTTCCACCATTAAAAGATCCACGGAACTCATTGTAACTGGTGAGCCAACAGACCTACCAGCCAACCAAACTCTCGTGATCCATGGAGAGAGCTGTCCAGATCTTTTTTAGCAGATACCTAATAGAATTTGTACATCTAGAGCTTATTACTGAATGTACAGGCAAATTGCTTATAGATTACAATTACACAGTTACAATTTGACGTCACTGTCCAGTTTAATTTTTTATTTTAAAATTGTGCATTTCATAGACAAATCGTAAGCTTACTCAGTAACCCTTGATGTCATTTGATGCTGCAAACAGAGGCTTTCCAAATATTAAAACCGACTGGGACTACACAGCGTACTTAAAAATGTGTATAATAGACTTTGGCTCTCCTTTTGTATACACAAAAAAAAACGTACATAGATTTTGTAATATAAACTGTTTAACTACAAAGAACATTTCATTTCTTGTATTACATAAATATGTGTAATCTCCCTGTTCGTTCACTTAAGGCTTTCTCTAAGCAGATTCCTCTGTACTCCTCCTCGACCTTACTGACCAAAAAAATAAATATTCCCAGGCCTATAAATATCTCGACTTGTCTATTATCTCTTTACCGTAAACCTCTGAAAACACATTCATAAAAAAAAAAAAAAAAAAAAAAGGTCATCAGACAAACATACACATGATGCGTCATGGGCATTTTCTCATAACCCTCAATAATTGTTTCTTTTTAAGATAAGGGTCCACTAAATTCCCCTGAATCTAACCCTCTGTCGGTTCCCCTTTCCTGTTTGGAACTAAGGTGCCAGGTTTCAAGATCAAATCAAATGGTGCTGCTGTTTTCTTCAGTGCTGATAAGAGTTTGTCTGGTGCCAAAGGTCATGCATTTACCCTTACTATGCCAGAATTGGGCAAGTGGCACCTTTCTTGAACATTTGTCTGGCTACTTGTTTGCTTACAAGTTACTTCCGGTACGGAGGTAGCAATTAACAATGAATTGCATCACACAAACTCTAACGATTACAGAAATCCTTGTTATCTATGTATTCTGAATGCCAGAAAGGTCATTTTGGCTGAAACACTAAAGTGAACAAGTCAATCGAAATCCCAGGGGCAGCTCTCTGTTCTGTTAATATGACTCATGCCTTAAAAAAAATACATCATGTACAACCAGGAGGGCTGCATGGAAAGAGATGGAACATTGTTTTTCTAAATAATAATAATTTATAAATATTCACACTCTCTGTTGCCACCACAGAATCATGCCAAAATGGTCGACAGAGGGAAATAACTTGACGTCACTATCTCCTTTCCTCTAAGATGTTGGTGGGGTTATCCAGCTCAAGTGGATTTTATGTACTATTCTATTAATGCATATTTCAAAATAGTTTCTATGCAAGAGATCTTTCAAAATGCAACCAGCCTTGCAAAAGTGTCAATGTACATTAAGTAATATGAAGTTGTAATATTATACACATTAGACCGCTTATAGCGAATTTAAAATGTGAAGTTCTATTTTTTTGACAAGTTAATGGCTGATAATGAGGAGTTAGGAATATCGAAGCAATCACAGTTCCACAATTTTAATAATTTTCAACAGCAATTTCTATCGACACTCAACATTGAAGACCACAATCCCATCATAAGGAGTTAGTGACACTTTAATGGACCATCGAAAATATAGCAAATTTAGAACTTTAAAGACTTGAAAACACTTTTTTTACTATTTAATTAATATCCCCAAATATTTTTGACAGAGCAAGTGCAGAATGGACACCACAAACAACTCTTTGACTTGACTTGTACAAGCAATGATAAAGGGCACTAGAACCACTGGTGTGACTGTCAAGCCAGGGGAATAAAGACATGTACATACTTACAGCTGTATTTGGGGTGTCAATGGTGACTCTATCAAGTGCTGACTCAGGGGAGGGGAAAATACTTGTGCAATCAACAAATGTTTAACTTCTGTATCACAGCAAAAACAAACAAAACATCGTACTTTCAAAGTGCTCTACATTTTGTGCAAATCAAATGGTATAAATCCAAATATATCTAAATATATTCCATTTAATTCCAGGATATAACTTTGCAAACATTCTTTGGGGTTGAATACTTATAAAGGTGCTCCACAATCTTATTTCTATATTGCTCAGTTATTATTAGTATGCTTTCAATTACCAATGCAGTCTTTAGAGCCTTTATTCTACATTTGCCATATATCCTAATTTCTCTTGTAAATAGTTTAGCAGAGCCCCGTAGAACACTGGTGTTTTTGTAACATTGTACTCAAAGTACTCTATAGGAATTTCACGATAGATATGCTTTTAGGAAGGATTAAAATACTACCCGCATCAAAAATAACCAAGCTTAGTCTTCCTTTTTAATTATTTGCCTAATTACCTGACTCAGGGTTTACCAACTTTCTGACTATATAGGACCCCCAAACTTTATTTATTTTATGCAGTTTAAATGCAATATAAAAGATATAACTTTACACTTTGCTCCATGTGGTTAAATCTTTGAATAATAACATTTTTACTTTTGTCACTAAAACCGGCAGTCTCACCATCAGAATTTGCAAAGACCCCAGTGGTGACATCGCTGCTGGTAGTTCGGTGGCCGTGGAGGGCAGGCAAAGGTGGAGTCTCAGTGCCAGGGTGCAACGTCACTGCTGTGCTCTTGAACATGTGCGAGAATACAGCATTGAGGTCTATGGAGGATCCCGCAACACCTACGCAACACTTCGCAATCCTCCATAGACAAAGCCATTTCCCTCAGGGTAATGACACCAACACTCTACCGACACAGATAACCTCTACACACATTATTACAATGTATTTAGTTCCCACTACTATTAGAAAAGACATTCTGTAAGGCAAAGACATTAATTTAATACCATTGTTATTGCCTCACGCCGCATAGAAAACAAAGCATACTGTTACAGAGCCATGTCTGCACTCCTAAAAGCCAAAGACCCCAGACTAAACAAGAAACAGACGATACCAGAATTTGCACTAGAATTTCGGGCTATTTAGGGATGCCATCTGTTCCACTTTCCCCCAACCATAGAGAAGAACTGGATTTTTATCTAAAAACTGGCAGCCTTGGCATACGTTAATAGCCAGTTATATATGCCATTTTGTGCATTTGCACCTCCAACTCCCACTCTACCAAATTGTGTCCTAGTTTAACAACCACAAGTCAAGCTACTTCAGGTTCCAGCAGACCAGAACACAAAGGACTAAAAGACAAATTGGGCCAACCTATAGTGTTTCTCGGTAAGGCACAGATATGCAACAATCTAAATGCAGTTTCAGTACTTGCAGGCTGTTGCATGACTGCACCATCTGCTTCAGTGCACACGCAAAAACCATACACCCAAATTGCTTATTCCCAAAACAATGACTTACCCCTCCACTTACTATTTGTAATCACTGATTTCATGGAGGGTTTTCATACGTGTCTCATCACAATGCCCACAGGTACACTCAAGTGTAATAATCTGCAATCTGCCTTAAAAGATCAAGTTATAGTAGATACACTCAAACAAACCAACATTTTGAATGGTTTCATGCTTGAGCCTTTTAAGCACCCTCCATTTACATGTTGGCGTACAAACCCCGTTGGCATTGCCACAGTCAAATACAACAATAAAAACCACATTATTATCGATCTCTTGGCTCCTCATTCCATTGAGGCTTGAATTTTCACTGCATTATGCCACAGTAGACAATGCTATGCAAGCAATCTTGAAGACTGGGAAGGAACAACATTTCCAATGTCTTCAAGTTGATTCCCATACCTCCATCTCTGTGGCATATGTGTGGCATCAATCGAAAAATACTATTTTGCCAACTGTCTTACGAGCTAAGAGCAGTCCTAAACTACTTGACATCTTCAAAGAAACCCTCTGTTGGCTCCTCCTGAACCTCTGTAATTGTCCAGTGGTAATGCACTTTCTCGATCATTTTCTAACAATAGGGAAACCCAATACCATTCCCCAGAGCATCAATAAAACCATTGCTCTATTTTCTATACTAGTGCCACTATTAAATGACAAAAACTTGCGCCCACCACCAGTTTAGTATTCTTAGCCATATGACTGGACTCCATAGCAATGTTGTCTCCCAACAGACACGATTCAGCGTATCAGGATAGAGGTAGAATCATCCCTCCAATGGAACTTGTTTACGTACAGTCTCTCCTTGGTTTGCTGAATTTTGCTATGCACATTATTCCACCAGGGCATATCAAGGCTACTAATTCTGTTGACTGGTTTAAATAACAATGACAGCACAGTTACACTTGCTTTACATGCTAGAGCAGATCTGACCATGTGACAACACTTTCTGTCATCCCCCCATTATCTGTCGATTCCCTGGTTATCTGGACACAACATGTAAATTCATCCTATATGTTAGGGCACTATTTCTAAAACTTGGCTGTGACCCTTCATGATTTCAGGCCAATTTTTCCGAATTGGGGCAGTCTCAGCAGCATCTAGTAAAAACGATCCTGTACACATATTCAAAAGACTAGGATGTTGGAAATCTGCTGCATATAACAGATATATCCCTCAGCCAGAAAGGGAACTGAGACAAGTATTTAAGGAATTGGTTATATAATGTTACATGTATTAAAGTGTTATGCATTGTTCAATATTTTTCCCCTCTTTATTTACAGGCCTACGTGACAACGGCACACCACAATCGACTTTCACCACATACAATTTACACTCTTTCCTTTCATTTTTCCATGACCACAAACATTTATATAAATTTATTATTATTATTATTATTATTTTTTTTACAAATATCTCATTATCCTACACAGCAAAATAAGAACAGTATACATACAGCTATGTCTATGTTTCTGTTTTTTTTTTTTACTAAATCATTTTAATGGGGCCTCATGAAGCTGATGTCACTTCTTTCTAAACCTAACATTTCTCAGTAGACTAAACTGAGTTACAGCAAGCATCCTGTCTATTTACACTGATCTGCTATTACTTACATGGGCCTCACTGGTCTTACGGTAAGGCAGTTAGCATGAGTATGTTTTTATTATATTTCGCGTAGGTTTAATTTTCTTTTTCCATATCCATTTTTTATGAATGGATAATATTCTCTTTACGTGTACATTACATATACACTAAATACTTTGTAGGAACACTAAAATATATGCTTTTGTTTATTTAATGTATTTAATTTTCTTCAATTTCCCTAATTTTACATTCTTTCTTGGTAGTTTCAGTTACTACATTTGCAATTCAAACTTTTATATTTGCTTTGTAATGTAAGTTAATTAACATGGAAGGCAGCTGGATTTACATTTATGAAGTATAGAGTGAACCTTGATCGTTTTATTCAACTGAGCAAACTTGCACTTGTTGAATGTATGTTTTACTTTTGTTTTACTAGAAGAGTATGATTTTTCTGTTTTTTCATTCCAATGGTCTATTTCTTAACATGCCTAGCTTGATGCAGACGCGCCCAAAAAGCCTAGTGGTTTACAACTTTTAAGCCTGCTACATATATGTCTTGCCGAACCCTGCAGAATATGCGGCCTTTAGCCTTTATGTATGTTTAGCCTGAAAAAACTTAATCTAAGAGTATGCTAGCTCTAAGACATGCTTTTCATGGTAGTACTCCTTTATTATCAACCAATATGTCTTATTTTCACCTCGCTTTTACCTAACTAGTACAGGCTATAACTTAAGACATAAGTACCTAACCTGCATTCACTAATAAATACATGGTGCCATTCTTGCATTACTGTTTTAGCTTGTACATGCCTTTGTGGCGATACGAGCTTGTTTATGTCACGCACTGCAAAAATAAAGATTGACAAAAAAAAAAAAAAAAAAAAAAAAAAAGGATTTTCTGAGTGGGGCTTCCAGAAATCCTTCAAGGGGTGTTATTTTTGGGGGAAGACTGCTAGGGGTATTTTAACCCCTTAACGCCATTACGGCGTTCTATGCCGTCGCGGCTTTAAAGGGCTTTAAAGCCGTTGCGGCGGCATAGAACGCCGTAACGGCTTGCAGCCCCAGGAGCTCGGAGGTACTCACCTCCGCCGCGATCCTCTTCTGGGGGGCTGTCTGAGAGCCCAGGCAGCCCCCCTCCGGCAAATGAGGCCCCCGGGGGCCATGTGATCGCTCTCAAAGAGCGATCACATGGCCCCCTATAGCTGGCTATGGATCTGCCAGCAGGGGGACTGTCTAAAATATTAGACAGTCCCCCTGCTGGTAGGTAGTGTAAAAAAAAAAATATTAAAATGTTATAAAATAAATTAAATGCCTTTTTATATATATATATATATATAATATGTATATATATTATATATAATATATATACATATTATATATATGTAACGTCATACGTAATGTATTTTAATATTAATATTAGTATATATATTAATATTAAAATACACTTATATATACATATTATATATATGTAACGTCATTCTATTATATATATAATAGATCTACATATATATTATATATATATATACGCATAATTACAATAATAAATAAATAAAATAATTAAATAAATAAATAAAATATTGAAACAAAATATAAAATAAATTATATATTCATATGTAATTTCATTCTAACTGTATTTTGTTATTAATATATATATATTGGAAACAGAATACACTTCTTCACAGAATGACATTCTATATATATCTATCTATATATAAAATACAAATAACCGCAAATATATATATAGAGATAAATACATATAATTACATAAAAGATTACATTAGTATACACGTAGAATTTATATACCTATAAATGCATGTATATTAAAATTCTACGTGTATATTTAAGTAATTTTTTAACATAATTATGTCATTTGATTAATTAAAATTTGATTGACATGCCTGACAACACAGGGAGAAAGTGCAGAGAATTTAATTCACAAGCACTATATTAGACCCTGTAACTCTCCAAGACACCATAAAACCTGTACATAGGGGGTACTGTTTTACTCGGGAGACTTCGCTGAACTCAAATATTAGTGTTTAAAACTGGTAAATTGTATTACAACGATTATATTTTAAGTAAAAGTGAAGTTTTTTGCATTTTTTACAAACAAACGGCACTTTTATGGACTATATTATTGTTGTAATATGTTTTACTGTTTTAAAACACTAATATTTGTGTTTAGTGAAATCTCCCGAGAATAACAGTACCCCACATGTACAGGTTTTATGGTGTTTTGGAAAGTTAGAGAGTCACATATAAGGCTTGCATTTCATTTTTTTGACATTGAAATTTGCCAGATTAGTTATGTTGCCTTTGAGACCGTATGGTAGCCCAGGAATAAGAATTACCCCCATGATGGCATACCATTTGCAAAAGTAGACAACCCAAGGTATTGCAAATGGGGTATGTCCAGTCATTTTTAGTAGCCACTTAGTCACAAACACTGGCCAAATATTAGTTTTTTGCTTTTTTCACACAAAAACAAATATGAACGCTAACTTTGGCCAGTGTTTGTGACTAAGTGGCTACTAAAAAAAACTAAACATACCCCACGTTCAATACCTTGGGTTGTCTACTTTTTCAAATGGTATGCAATTATGGGGGTAATTCTCATTCCTGGGCTACCACACCGTCTCAAAGGTAACATTACTAATCTGGCAAATTTCAATTTGAAAATGGAACGTTCTATATTTGACCCTGTAACTTTCCAAAACACCATAAAAACTGTTAATGGGGGGTACTGTTGTACTCGTGAGACATCGCTGATTACAAATATGTGCATTTTGTTGCCGTAAAACCTAACAGTATTATGACATTTACAGCTAAAATGTGAGGCGGAACTGCAAATTTAAAAAAAAAATTTAAATTTCTCAGTTTTTTTTTAAATTTTATTCATAATAAATTGTTTCAAATACAAATATTTTATATGAAATGAAAGCCCTGTTTCTCCTGAACAAAATGATATATAATAAGTGTGGGTGCATTTAATATGAAAGAGGGGAACTACGGGTGAACAGACATATATAGCGCAAATTCCAGTTTTTGTTTACGTTTTGTTTTGATCAGAACGTGTACTATTGACTCCGTCCTGAAGGGGTTAATGCGTGTAGAGGAAAAGACGGGGTATTTTGTTGTGGTAGTGTAAGGTGGCAGGCCAGGGATATTTTGCATTGAGAGTAAAGGTGGTATTGAAATTGTGCCTTTCAGAACATCAGCCACTGTTTGGGATTCCTGTTCTGTTCTTGTATTGAATCAGTCCAGTATGGCTTCTCCATAGCCTTTACAATCCCTCCTAATGTTTCTCATGTTTCGTTTGATGACTAGTATTTATTAATTGTATTTACTAGTTAAATCTACACAAATATACTTTAACTGACAATGTATTTTTTTTCACTAGCTGTATTTCCAACAGAAATTGTCAGAGGGCAGTAATGCACCAAACAGAGAAGAGCTCCATCCTTTTCCCTTACCAGACAGATCGCTATGATCGAGCTATGAAGAGAGGAGTGTAGTTTTCTAAAGTGATCTAATGTAACCTGTGTTTAATTTCTTTCAAAGCGCAATCATTCTGTACATTTCTAGGCACAATTCCATGACTTGTAAAGCTGAACAACTGACTCACAGTCACTGTAAACACAATAGTCCCAAGAACCTTGGTATAAATGGAAAATAAGGATCTGTAATCTTTAGAATACATCTGGATAAATCATGAATTGTTGCTCCACAGCACACTCATTGAAAACTTTAGAGTTAAATGACCATAAAAGTCACCCTGGCCACTTAATTTCAATGAAATAGCAACAGTGGTCCTGTTACTGTAACCATTCAAGGTCAAACACTAGCAGCCACTGCAGGCGGTTCTACTGCAACAACCAGTAATAACGCGGTCACGTGACAGTGCAGCCCCCCTAGGAAAGCATCGATTCAGTGCTTTCCTATGAGGAAGCTTGGTTGCGCACACAGCACTTGCCTTGCATGATCATCAGCTCTTCCAATCAATCTGTATGAGGAGCTTTAGATTGGACCATCGCACAGACGGCCATGCTTCATCCGTGATGTCATGGCAGGAGAAGTGGTAAACTGCATAAGTTAAGTAAAAAGCTTTATTGTATTATTTTCATAGCACGCATGGGAGGAGGGGGCGACACTAAACTAGGGACACTGAAGCGTTAGGAAAACACATTTGTAATGAATGCATACACTAATAAACTACAATACGTTTTTCATATTCACAGAGAAAATACAGAGAAGTTTTTCATATACTTATGTCTTTTTAAAAGTAAAATCTTTAGGAGGTAAAATCTTCTTTAAAAGTACTTACAATATTCTCAAGAACTTCTTTGAGCAATTAACCAATGTTTTCTTATATTATCCAAGACTTGCGATCAGAATACAGTTTTGACAAAACCTTTACATTCTGAGCAACATGGGAAATAGTTCCTTCATACTTTGACCGTAACCTTGTTCTGTTGTTATCAGTGTTTGATTTGCCAATCAAACAAAAATATTCTCTTAAGTGTTTTTTTCCAGGACTTTCTCAGATACATCTCATCGTAATACAAAGTACTGTTTTTAGTTATAGTATTTCAAGATAGTGGATTCTACAGTAGAAATTGTTATGGACTATGCTTGTTAAAGTAGTATCCATTCCCATAGTATAATATTTGTTTCTATGTAACTTGGCTCATGCATCGGACAAATAACACCAGAATTTGGAAAGACAATTACTCCCTAAAAGAAGCAGTGGACCACACACGTTAAAGTTGGCCTGTCTTCTTTTTTCCCCCTTTTTTTTTTTATTTCATTATGCTCCTGTATCTAAATGATTATTCTAACCTCCTTGATACTTGCTTTTATTTATGTTTATTATCTTTTTTTCCTTGAGCTTAATATCAATATCTGGGGGCAGCCATTTTGATCTCTTCTGCCTACTATGTCTGCTGTTTCTCATGACATGCGCATAGTCGTTCTTTTTGCACATGTCATAAAACCATTACCTTGAACCCCCCAAAAAGACACGGACACCAAATTTAAAGTGGATAAAATATCACGGCTTTAATAAAAAAAAAAAAATATATATATATATATATATATATGTAATTAAATAGATAACAAAAAATAACAAAATGGGTCATTGACAAACATTCCCAATTTTCACATAGACACATAAGTCACCCCAACTTTTAACAGTACTATACCCACTGACAATGACTGATAACATAAGCTAACAATAATCCATATAAGAAGATATGAATAACATAACACAAGACACAGCCACAACAGGCATCATACTCCAAGTGATTTAACATTGTCGGGGTATACCAAGATACCCCTACACACCTAGGTTGAAAACCACCTACGGGCTCCAACCCACCAATTAACAAATTCAAGCATATGAATATTGTTACCAAACTTCCAAACATCACAGCTACCAAACCTACCTACCCCCCAATGTCTTATCCAGCCCCCGCCACAGCTCAGAGATTGACTCCTCATGCTATCTGAGCACCCCATCTCCACATAAACAATGCCCGCTGCAAGCCTTTCTGAAAACCCATATTAAGAAAATTGTTACCTACGTCGGAGAGGTGCCGAAAATAACCGGGAAGCCTGGCTTCTAATTCAACATATCTCACAACTATACCCCCAGTGCATCTAACGGAAATGGACAACCTCTTATTAACTTGCCCCTGCTCCTAGCCACTGCCACAGGATCCCTAGCATGATGCCAATGGAATCAGGGCACCATCTCCGACCAAATTATAACTACACCTGGCACCATAGCCCTCAACTTATCTATGTCCCGCTTCATACAATGCTTCATACAACGACCCAAATCGTTAGCCCCTGCATGTAGCAACAGAAAATCCGGTGACTGCCCAGAACCTAAATGCCTAAAAACACCTAAGAATCTCTCAACAGACTTCCCTCCATTCAAAACCCCTATAGCCAAACCAAAGTAATTGGACCAAGCGCCGTGGAAAACCTACCTGTCCTCCTTGATGTCTAACTGCAGCTCTCTTGTGCGCCTAATGAACGAATGAGTGGCCCACCAACCAGGCAACCCAACCTACGAAAGAAAGGAAACATGTTACCAACAAGGAACAACCAAATGTAATGTTTTTTTTAATCAAACGGTCCAATCCTTTTTACTAATTTGCCCCTTAGGCCCAACCGTGCTGCTTCCGTTGCAGCCCCAATCCTAAAATAATGTGTGCCAAACTGTAAAGGATCCAACCCCAAATGGCCTAGACTCAAGCGAAAACCCCGGAAAAACTGGTATTTCGATAAAGATGATCATCATGCATCAGAAAAGAACCCCGAATCCTAGGACGAGCTTTTAAATAGGCAGAAGCACACACTGTCGATCCATGTAATGAATAAAGAGTAACTATGCCCCCTTTACCAAAAACATCAGACAGATGACAACGCGATCATGCTTTTAATCAACATCCTCTAATTGAATGCCGCCCCCCCCCACCAGCTCGATTACCACTCACCAACTCACTTACCTGAAAAGCCCCAAAGAACGCCAAAACAAACGCAAGCGTAAATAAAAGCACTTCATGGTGGGAGAAGCAGAGACCAGTCAGCACTTCCAGCAGATTTTGCAGAGTTTAAAAAAAAAAAAAAACGGTCCGGTCTTCTCCTACCCTTCCGAAAACCCTTTAACCCCTTAAGGACACAACTTCTGGAACCCAAGCCCTCCAAACCTTAATATACGCTGTCCATGTACTTGGAGCCAACGACTCTCTGATCAGACGTCCAAGCAGGAAGTCCCTAGCTGCCACATGTCATCTGAACAGACCAGACCTTCCGACACTTACCCCAAGTCCCGAAGTTCCCGTAGTGCCAAAGTTCCGAAGCCTGTTTCAAGTGTGGGGCTTCTAACTCCCCCTGAGCTGCTCACCAGTCCTGAGTGGCCACCTACCCCAGTCCTCTCTTCTCTCATACATGATGGCAGTGAACCACAGGGGCCCGACTTACCTGGTACAGGACCCTCAGCAGTCAGCAAAGAATCCGCCCTAGCAGGGCTCCGGGAGCCTCTGGAGCCTGCTGTGGTAGGAGCCTGTTCCGATCTGCCGTTCGCCGTAATGTGCGGTGCCCCGTGCCCCAAGGTGCGGCGTTGTGTCTTCTAAACCTGCAGCCGTGCCTGTCACAGGTCCTCTCAGACACGGCGCAGACATGCTCCGTCTCCTACCCCTTGCACCGGGGCTCCTGCTGCTCGCCTCACTGCCGACATCACCGCTTCTGGCTGCAGGCCCTGCCAAAGGGCTCCTCCTCCGCCGTCTCCTGGGTACTGTACTGGGGCGGCCTTGTCCACCTCTTGGGCCGTTGCAACGGCACAGTAGAAGGCCCAAGCCAGGGATCCATAGAATCAAGGCAGTCTTCAAGCCAAGAAAGTCCCCTCTTACGAACAGAACGGATTCCGTCCATCAGAGCCTCCATGCCAGGATCCATCTGAAAATAAAGCAGAAAAAAACACCACACAAACCTGCAGCACAACATCAGGTAAGTATGGCTAATTAAAATGGCCCCTAATCTAAAATGTCCATTATTAATTATTAATAATTATTATTAATTAGCCGGCCCCCCACAACCACTTAGCCAATAAACCTCCACCACTCCATATGCCTGCCTCCTAGCTCTGTCAAGTCCCATATATATAGAAACTGATTAGATGAAGTTTATTTTTGGTTACAGAGCCGTTTTAACTGAGATATTTCCTAAATTGGCTTGACTTTTTTTTTAAGCCAGTTAGTATTAGTTGATTTATATCCTTCTCAATTTTTTTTTCTCTTTCACCGATTACAAAGACATTCACTGTTGTTCCGTCTAGAATTCTTTTGAGCATCTGATGGTATGTTTTGGGAGCGTCATTAGTCCAGTGAAAGCCATCTCAACCATCTGGCATAGGTGACAAATGTTGTCCAATTCTATAGGCAAAATTTGTTTACATCACATACTGAAAATAACCGGTAAATATGGATAATTACATTTTCCTTCCTTATGTATTTATTAGTGATGTCGCGAACATGAAATTTTCCGTTCGCAAACGGCGAACGCGAACTTCCGCAAATGTTCGCGAACGGGCGAACCTGGCGAACCGCCATAGACTTCAATAGGCAGGCGAATTTTAAAACCCACAGGGACTCTTTCTGGCCACAATAATGATGGCCCCCCACCCACCTGAGCGGTGGGTGAGGGCCCTAAACAAGAATAAGGGGGGGGGACATAATGCCTTCCCACCTTGCCCCCACCCCTGAGCGGTGGGTGGGGGCCCTAAACACAAATTGGGGGGGACCTAATGTCCTCCCCCCTGGCCCCCACCCCTGAGCGGCGGGTGGGGGCCCTAAATACCAATAGGGGGGACCTATTGTCCTCCCCCCCGGCCCCCACCCCTGAGCGGCGGGTGGGGGCCCTAAATACCAATGGGGGACCTATTGTCCTCCCCCCGGCCCCCAACCCTGAGCGGCGGTTGGGGGCCCTAAATACCAATAGGGGGGACCTATTGTCCTCCCCCCCAGGCCCCCACCCCTGAGCGGCGGGTGGGGTCCCTAAATACCAATAGGGGGGGACCTATTGTCCTCCCCCCCGGCCCCCAACCCCTGAGCGGTGGGTGGGGGCCCTAAATACCAATAGGGGGGGGACCTAATGTCCTTCCCCCAGACCCCCAACCCTGAGCGGCGGGTGGGGGCCCTAAATACCAATAGGGGAACCTATTGTCCTCCCCCCCGGCCCCCAACCCCTGAGCGGTGGGTGGGGGCCCTAAATACCAATAGGGGGGGACCTAATGTCCTTCCCCCCGACCCCCAACCCTGAGCGGCGGGTGGGGGCCCTAAATACCAATAGGGGGGCCTATTGTCCACCCCCCGGCGGTGGGTGCCCTAAAAAAAAGTCATCCCCCTAGGTGACTAGGGGTCCCCAAACCCCTAGTCACCCCCTCCCCCTCAAAAAAATGATCTCCCTACCTACCCCCCTCACCCTAAAAATAATGAGGGGGCAGTCAATAAAGCTAAAAACCTGTAAATAAATAAAAATAAACTTACCATTAGATGTCTTCTTTTTTCTAAAATCTTCTTTCTTCAGCCCCCAAAAAGGCCAAATAAAAAGCCAATATAACCGTCGCACTTTAAAAAAAAAAAAAAAAAAAAACGAGCGCTAAAAAAAATACTCCTTCTTCACCCTTCGAGGGCACGCCACGTACTGAGCTCCGCAGGGCGGGACAAGGCTTATAAAGCCTTGCCACGCCCTGCAATTAGGCTTTGAACACTCTGATTGGTTGGTTTAAGCCAATCAGAGTGCTCTGTGTCATTTTACACAGCGTGGGGAAATTCCAAAGAACTTTCCCACACTGTGTAAAATGACACAGAGCACTCTAATTGGGTGGATTTCAAGCCACCCAATCAGAGTGATCTGTGTCATTTTACAAAGCGTGGGAAAGTTCTTTGGAATTTTCCCACGCTGAGTAATTTGACTCATAACTCTCTGATTGGTTACTTAATCCACCAATCAGAGTGTTATAAGACAAATTACACAGCATGGGAAAATTCCACAGAACTTTTCCACGCTGTGTAAAATGACACAGAGTGCTCTGTGTCATTTTACACAGCGTGGGGAAATTCCAAAGAACTTTCCCACACTGTGTAAAATGACACAGAGCACTCTAATTGGGTGGATTTCAAACCAACCAATCAGAGTGCTGTGACAGGTAAATGTAGAGACTTACCTGTCAGTCTCTTAATTTACCTGTCAGAGCATTCTGATTGGATGGCTTAAACCCACCAATCAGAGTGCTCTGAGCCTAATTGCAGGATGGGGCAAGGCTTTATAAGCCTCCCCCCGCCCTGCAGAGCTTAGTCTGCGCGGAGCCCTCGCCGGGTGAAGATGGATTATTTTTTTTTGCGCTCTTTTTTTTTTTTTTATTGCGTCGGTTATTATGGATATTTGTTTGGCCTTTTTTGGGTCTGAAAAAAGAAGATTTTAGAAGAAAGAAAACATCGAATGGTAAGTTATTTTTTTTTTTTACAGGTTCTTAGTTAAATGTCCCCCCCTCATTATTTTTAGGGTGAGAGACGACATTTTTTTTATGGCCCCCACCCGCCGCTCAGGGATGTGGGCCAGGGGGAGGACAAAAGGTCCCCCCTATTGGTATTTAGGGCCCCCACCCGCCGCTCAGGGGTGGGGGCCGGTGGGGAGGACAATAGGTTCCCCCCCTATTGGTATTTAGGGCCCCCACCCGCCGCTCAGGGGTGGGGGCCGGGGGGAGGACAATAGGTCCCCCCCTATTGGTATTTAGGGCCCCCACCCGCCGCTCAGGGGTGGGGTCCAGGGGGGAGGACAATAGGTCCCCCCACTATTGGTATTTAGGGCCCCCACCCGCCGCTCAGGGGTGGGCACTGGGGGGAGGACAATAGGTCCCCCCCTATTGGTATTTAGGGCCCCCACCCGCTGCTCAAGGGAGGGGGCCGGGGGGGAGGACAATAGGTCCCCCCCTCTTGGTATTTAGGGCCCCCACCCGCCGCTCAGGGATGTGGGCTGGGGGGAGGACAAAAGGTCCCCCCCTATTGGTATTTAGGGCCCCCACCCGCCGCTCAGGGGTGGGGGCCGGTGGGGAGGACAATAGGTCCCCCCTATTGGTATTTAGGGCCCCCACCCTCTGCTCATGGGTGGGGGCAGGAGGGGAGGACAATAGGTCCCCCCCTTTTGGTATTTAGGGCCCCCACCCACCGCTCAGGGGTGGGGGCTGGGGGGAGGACAATAGGTCCCCCCTATTGGTATTTAGGGCCCCCACCCACCGCTCAGAGGTGGGGGCCGGGGGGAGGACAATAGGTCACCCCCTCTTGGTATTTAGGGCCCCCACCCGCCGCTCAGGGGCGGGGGCTGGGGGGAGGACAATAGGTCCCCCCCTATTGGTATTTAGGAACCCCACCCGCCGCTTAAGGTTGGGGGCCGGGGGGAGGACAATAGGTCCCCCCCTTTTTTACTTTAGGGCCCCCACCCGCTTTTTTTTTTTTTTTTTTTAATAGTGAGCAGCCACAGGCTGCTCACTGTTTAATAGACATGCCCCTACTCGCGGTATTGCGAGTAGGGGCACAAATTACTAATACTAAGAAATTTTTACTTAGTATTAGTACATTTGGCTGAAAGACCACAGAAAAAAAAATAGGGGGCCGACCGAACATCGCATACATTCGCCATCTGTGGCGAACGCAAACACGATGTTCGCCAGGAACTATTCGCCTGCAAACCGTTCGGGACATCACTAGTATTTATTGATACTTTTATGAGACTATTTGTCCTGTATGTACTCTGTTGCACGGTACAATAATAATTTTCTGCTTCATGGCAAAACATAATGGTTTGATGTTGGATTTGTATTAGAATAATTGATTAATTAATTTCCAGCAATGTAACATGGTCAACATGGTTTACCATAATTAATTCCAATATTTCAGAATGCTAAAATACATCACTTGGTCTAACTTTGTGTATTTTAAATTCTTAAACCTTATAGCAGTGGTGTATTTTGGTTTTGTGCTGCCCTAGGCATGACAAAACACGGTTACCCCCTAAAGTTCTCTTCCTTTAACCCCTTAAGGACACATGACATGTGTGACATGTCATGATTCCCTTTTATGCCACAACATGCTCTTTGCCTGCCAGACACAGGCCCTCACTGATGCATACACTGACACACAATCACTGACCGATACACAGTCATTGGCACACACAGTTTAACCAACACACACTTTCACTGAAACACATACATTTACTGACACATTCACTGACGGATAGACACATTCATCAACAGACACACATAGACACTCACTGACAAACAAACATACTCTTTGACAGACACACATACACACTCACTGACAGACACACATACACACTCACTGACAGACACATACACACACTCACTGACAAACACACATACACACACTCACTGACAAACACACATACACTCTTACTGTGTGTATGTGCTGGGCGTGCGGGCAGTCAGTGAAGGCGGCGAGGAAGCCGTGATCTTCCTGCTCAGCTCCCTCGTGCACCTCTTAGTGATGCCGAGGCCGGAGTGATGTCATATTCTGGCTCCGGCATCACACTAGGGCGCGCAAAGGAGCTGAGCAGGGAGATGTCCAACCTGAAGAGATGCCATCCGCGTGGGGGTCCGGAGGTGGCCAGCCATTCGTGGGCCCCTCAAGATACAAGGCTGGCAAGGCATCTGCCAGGGTGATTGGGGGCGGCTTTTTTGCCAACCCCCTCAAAGGCAAATGCCTTGTCAGCCTTGCGCTAAATACAGCGCTGCATGATAGGTTAAAATAATTGCTATCTGCTTAGCAATCCAATCAAAACGTGACAAGCTCTTAATTCAATCATGGTTGCAAAGTGCTATGTTGTACTGTGTGCTGCGGGATGCTGTACCACGTGAGTGTAATCTGTTTCATGTTGTATCTTCAACCAAATTACATCCTCATAGTCATCTGTGACTGTGTGCAGCTTAATTTATTGTGCTTTGTCTTTTGTCTTTTGCACAGAAAATTTTGTTTTCACCACGACAACCAAAAAATATAACTCTGGACCACAAACTATTTTGTCACAGATGTTATTGTATCTTTTATAAACAGATTTTTTTTCTTAGACTTTTTAGTTTTGTGACTCAATTTTATTTCCAAGTTGTTGTTTGTTTTTTTTAGATTGGCCAAGCTTACGACAAGCCCACATTTTGATTCAAATTTCTTTATTATTCAGGATCTATAAGATCCTAATTACATACCTCCTGGCCCTATTTAGGAGGGACAGTCCCTATTTTGGGCCCAAACCCATCTGTCCCTCTTTTCTATCCTAACCTCAATCTTTTCGAAGGGCTCATTATTGTTGGTGAGTTTGTAACTTTTTTTTGTGTGCAAGAGAGCTCCATAGCAATAACACTCATAGTAATGTGTCTTTGAACTATAATAAATGTGCTTCAAAATCAGACTGTGTAAATAAGATACATTGTTCTAGTTATAAATTAAATTTTAGTTGCATATATTGTTATTAGTAAGTCAATTAAGTAAGTAAGTATAGGATAATTATGTATTTCTTAAGAGCTTATTCTAACCTACAAAAATCACATTATGACAGCTGTAATTATAAAAATCATGTTAATGAGAAAGTCAAAGAAATGCTGTACGTGTATAGCAAAGATGAAATGAGCATTTTCTTAAAGGAGTGTTCTAAATACCATAACCTCTAGTGCTCATTGCAGTGGTTATGGTGAAACAGGGCTCCCAACATTGCCATTTTCTGTCAAACTATTTTCAAATTTAACAAAAATGAAATCAAATGTTACACAAACTCCTTGCTTTGAGCGCCTGGGAGAGCCCAGAGTTTTGACAACGCAGCTACAAAATGGGGGATGGCCTGCAAATCCTCATTGTATCATATACACTACACAATGAACTGCAGTGGTTATGGTGTGAATGCAAAGTCTTCATGAAGGCTTTGTGATGTCTCACGGCTCTCTGATGGTTTGAAACTGAAATGTATGAGCACAGGTTGAGCATGTTGTGGCTTTGCTATACCTATGAGTTTGACAATGGATGTTTAGAACACCCAGAATAAGCCTAGAAAACTATAATTATGTCAGCATACAAATTGCACATACACCTCTTCTTGGCTTATGATTTACGGTAAATATATTCATATGGATACACAGATAGGGGAAGACGCTGTCTGAACCTATAAAAAATTAATAAAACATAGTGAAGACTGTTACAAATATGTAATCACAGACACGTTCTCGAGTACACTCACAAGATGTGGGTAGGAAATTCGCTTTGAAATTACCACCACCTACTCCTGTAAAGGGGTCACACACTGAATCCACTGGATGTAATGGATGTGGAAAATCCGGAAACCAAAAGGAGAGCAGGAACAATAAGTATGGTAGAAAAAAGATATATGTTCTATTTTGGCACCTATGTGGAAAGTTGCCGTTGGGAAGCTGTCAATAAGTTAAGTTTGTTTTTATTCATATATTTTTCTGCACAGACCATTAGAGTGTGTGTACTGTTAAATATATTCATATGACTTAAAAGTCAATATTGCTGACTGAGAGTATTAAAACCAGTTTTATGACGCACCTCAGAATAACTTGCGGTGTTCAAAACAAACCACATTTTTTAAACATTTGTTATGAACACTTTATTTTATTTACATTATAATTTGCAAAGATCCGACTTAAAATGTGGTCTGCTTACTTTTGGGAAAGCTAATTATGGTAACCTGAAGCTCTCTTTTCTATGTGCTGTCCTGTTCCTTTTTCACTCAATCTTCAAATCATGGTGGCTACATCTCCCAGGAGCCCCATCACTACTTACAAAATGGAGTCTGTGAAAGAACCCAAGACTACGGGATCCACCAATCATGCACATTCAGTGGCATACCATTTCGTGCATTGAGAGAGAAAATACCTGTTCCCATTAGAACAGCTGGTCAAATGTGATGACAGAAGCCATTTAAAGTTTTGCTATTTGCCACATTTAAACTATAACTGTCATTTATATCGAAAAAGTAGTCCAATGCATATATTTTGACTGCATTGGAATTTCATTAAAATCTACACAAGTTTCTTAATAATTTTATCTTTATGTAAAACTTACAAGTGAGTACCACTTTACAATTCAAACCACTCACAAAGCACCAAATGCCAAGCCTGGCTTGATATGTTGAATAAACTGCATTTTTTAATTTTTTTTTTTTTTTATTAAATATGTTTCACCAATAGCTTTTTATTCTATATGGAATCTGAAAATTAGTTTTTGGTTGTTGTAATTTTAAATCACAGATGGATATCAGAGCTGACCAAAACTCCAATATTCCAATCACATCCTCTGTCTGCCCTTGGATCTTTATAACTCATTGCTTTTAAGTCTTTAAAACCAATCCACTGGCACTTTGAGAGTTCAGAACCAGGCGCTCATTGCTGGAAGTCTGATGGTTTCCTAAGCAACACCCCTCCGTACTGCTTGTGTTCCAGTACTAAAAATAGGTTTCTTATAAAGCCATGCACACACAGTGTAATTACCCCAATCCATTACCGAGCTTAGTGCCTGGAAGGAGGCTTCCTAATGGAAATGAAGAGTTACAGTCATTTTTTGCAGCTTTTTAGCTTATAATGAATGTAATTATAAAACCCTCCCATAGTGTTCAGAGTGCCGGGGTAATGGCTTGTATAGGTTGCATCTTTCTTTGCTGTTAAGAAATATGTATTTTTTTTATTTTCTTGCATTAATGATTTGCTGTTAAATATATATTTATATATATATTATTTTTATATTATGGATATACTGTTTAAAAAATATATAATTTTTAGTTAATGAATAACAATACATCCTTTTATGTGCTTTTTATTTTTCCCAGTCTGTGTGAATGCATTCTCCAGAAAGTATTCCACTGAGTGCTTTTGATATCTGTGTTATGTTGCTCGGCGCAGCGGCGTTATCAGATTAAGCATTTATTTGTTACATGCAGCCATTACTGCTGATAAAGAGTGACTAATGGAACGTTGGTCTTTTCACATTGAAGAAAACAGCACCCAGACCTTCAATATGTGTACTGATATTACGACCAGTGGCAATATCTACAATGACAGTAATTGCTGACATTAGTTGCTGTGATGATTTACAGGTTTAATATTGTCTTAATGTGTGTTGTTTTTTTTTTTTTTTTTAAATGTAAAATCACACACTGTGACTAGTTCAAATAAGTATGTAAATATATTGTACAGTATTTGTCTGTAATGTCATTTCTAGCTCCAAGAACCCTGCGTTTTATTAAGAAGTGGGAGAGATAACCTCTCTCCAGAAAAATCAAGAATTTGCACTATTTTATGAAAATAGAAAAAAAGAAAGAAAAACAGGATATATATACTCAGGACAGGTACTCATGTCCTAATAGAGACAACATAGGAGCTTGTATACGAAAGTTAGGTTTCCAACACGATAGGCTTCAAGAATATAACTGAGTATATGACATGCTGAAGTGTAAGTTTAAGTAGACTACTGAATAGGTGCAGGTAGATAATAGAGAATACTAAAACAAAATGAGATTTAGTATGTGATACAAGAAGGAAAGACGTTGTGTCCGATATGCAGGGTAGGGAAGGAGGTGGAGAGGGAGCTACTCCCAAGATAAATGCCTTTCGCCTTGGTAGAGTGTCCCTGGCCTCAAAATGCGGTCAGCCGATTCCTTCAACTGGTAAGGCAGAGTCTCGCATAACAGGCTTTGGCTTAATATTGCCTGGCCCATGATCCAGCGAACCTCTTGACCTTTCCCCATGCAGTGGCCTCAGGTAAGCAGAGACCTCAGGGTAAGTGCTGTGTCTTGTCTTCTTGTGGTGTTGGAGGCTCTACCATGTGGGCGCCTCCAACAATGCTGTTTATTCCGTGGCCTTGGTGCACCCCCTGAATGGACTGGGGATAAGGAGCAGTGTCAGCTGGTTGCAGAAGCCTTTGACTTGAGGCACCCTCCTGCTAGAATAGAGATTATCTAGATTTACCTTTGACTCGATGCACTCTCCCGCCAGAATAGAGGTTATCTAGATTTACCTTTGACTCGAGTTCCGGATGTTTCTAGAACTTAGCAATGCTCCTGTGTCTCGCTGTCACAGTTCTCAACCTATGATTGTTCTTTGTCTTATTGTGCTACGGCCTGGAATACTATACTAGGTTGGTGGTCATTTTATAATGACCTGAGTGTACAGGAGCTGTCCCTTGCAGTATATTCTTGCTAGTCTTCGCAAAGATTGGAGTACAGTTACCCAAAGTTAAAGGCAAAGCAATATTAAAATAAAAAGGTGACCTAGGCAGCTGCCTTGGGGGACAGAGGTTAGACAAGGGCCCCAGAAATATAAATTCTCTTGGCCCCATTCACAATCTCTATTTGAAGAATGAAGATGGGACAAATTGGTAACTTGCCCAGGGCCCTATGGGATCTTAATATTTCTCTGTGAAAGGGTAGTGTTTTATAGCTGTCACTGCAAGTGTCCAAAACTGGATCCCTGATTTCAATGAACTTGTTACTTGCTATTGTTCATGATTATGTGCATCAGAGGTGTAGAATCAAATAGGTGTCTTCTGGGATTAAATTATAATACAAAGTACATTGTTGCATAAATTACTTTTATATTCATTTTAACACATCTGAGGGCTATTTCAAAATACGCAGGTTTTATTAACTCATGGCAGATTATAATATAAGGTTACATATACCTTCATTGACATATTTTAGCTTAATTAGTTATTACATTTTGTATATTTTATGAAACTGTAAAAACTAGATTACACCATTTGTTTCCACAGACACAGCTAAACACACCAGATTGCTTGACTTAATTGGATGAAGATTTCAGGGATGCCAGAGCATATGTGAAACAAAATGTTCCAGTTTAAAGTGAATGGCTTCATTCATAGACTGAAGTTACGTAAAATAACTTAAAAAAAAAGATGATATTGGACTTAGATTACAAGCGCATAAAGTTTAACGTTAGAGGCAATTGCCCTTTTGGGTAAAAATACAGACAATAGGAAATGACATAAAAGGGGTGAGAAGCAAAAGTGGTTATTGGGATGAAAGGTTAGTTATGTGCTTTGTTACCTACACCAGGGGTTCCCAATTTAGTTTTTGGTATATATAAACACTAATTTCTACAGATAATAGACAGATTGTAGTACTTAAGAGCAGGTCTGCTTTTGTGTGTATATAATTTTAGCATTTTAATACAGGGTTTTGTTTGTATGTAATGTTTGCATTTGCGTGCAGGGATGTTTTTGTATGTAGTGTTGGCTTTTAAATGCGGATGTACACTTCTATGTAGTATTGGTTTTTGAGTGAAGGGTGTGTTTGAGTGTTTCTATATAAATTTGGAGTTTGAATTTAGGGGTGGTTTTTGTATGTAATGTTTGTGTTTGCAGGGGTGTGTTTGCATGTTGTGTTGATGTTTGGTCATTGCGATGTGTGCACATACACTGCCACATACATACATACATACATATACATACACAGATATGCATGCACATTAACACACATATAAACACATTGATACATAAGCACACATTCATATACATCCTGACACGTACACACAAAGATACACACATTGACACATGCACACACAAACCGATAAACACTTACTGACATTTACACATGCAGATATACACACTGGCACACAGATACAAACACAATGGTGCTTACACACACAGATATACACACTTGTACATACAGCATACATACATACACACTCAGATACACACACACTGGCATACTGATACACAGATATACACACATGCACATACACACATAGATACACACACTTGTACATACAACATAGATACACACTCACACACAGATACACACACATACATATACTGACACACACATACAGACACTGACACACAGATACACACACTCAGATACACACTCTGACAGATATACACTGGCACATACACACACACACACTGACAAATACACACAATGGCACATACATACACACTGACAGAAACAACACTGGCACACACACACACACACACACTTAGATACACATACACAGACAGATACACACACACTTACAGATACTCACACATGTCATCATTTTTATATTTGCAGCGACCCTCCTGTTAGCTTACCTTATGACTGCAGAGGGTGGCTTGCTTGGAGTGCTGCTGGCTAAGGCTGGGTTATGCACCCTGCAGCAGCTACCCTCTGGTGCCTCTCTCCATCCAGTGCAGTGCTTGTCTGGAAGGAAGTGACCGGTTGTCACTTCCTTCCAGCATTTGAAACTACCTGTTGAGCAATAATACCCATTGGGTTGCCATAAGTTCATGGGTCACCCATTGGGCAAATCACAGGGAAACCCAGTTTTGTTCTTGCAGAACCCCAGGGTTCCACGAAACACCAGATGGGAAATGCTGACCTACACTAATACATTATTGAGGCAACAAATCATATTGGAGACTATATATCCAGAGGCTCAATCTTTACAATATTAGAAAAAAGGAAACTTTTACAAAAAATGTGACAATTATAAAATGGTACACTAGCAATATGTTGAGGAGGACTCTGCTCAGATGAGCACACATTCTAGAGGAGGTGGGGTATAAAAAACACAATAGGAAGGACAGAGTGGTGGATAGCAACCAACCGATAAGCTGGGAAAGGAGCAGAGCTGGAAAGTTAGAGAGAATCTGGCCCGAAAAAGAGACCGGTTTGTGAAATAAAACCATGAAAGGCCATAAGCCATTCTTAAGAGATGGGTTTTGAGTGCCTTCTTAAATGATTGAAGACTAGGGGAAAGTCTGACAGGAGTTGGCGGGCTTTTCCAAACGAATGGAGCCACCTGGAGGAAGTCCTGCGCGAATTAGCAGAAAGGGCATAAGCAGCAGACAGGAGAAGGTCATTGGCAGAGTGGAGAGACCGAGAAGGGGCATACTTATTAATCAGAGAAGAAATATAGTGTGGGTTAGAGTTGTTTAGAGCTTTATAGGTAACAGTTAGTATTTTGAACTACGGGGCACAGGGAATTAATGTAAGAAATTGACAGAGGGGCGAGGCATGAGAGGAGCGACAGGAGATAAAAATGAACTTGGCAGCAGCATTCATTACAGACTGTAATGAAGCTCTGGGGAGACCAATTAGGAAAGAATTACAATACCCAATGTGAGAATTTACAAGAGCATGAAAAAGCTCTTAAGCAGCTACTTGCATTAGAAAGGGGCAGATGAGGGTAATATTTTATGGTGGAATCAGCAGGATTTGGCAACAAACTAGACGCGAGGCATAAAGATGAAGCTAATCTCAAAGATAACACCAAGACAGTGAACTTGCAAGGATGGGCTAATTCGGATTCCATCAACTTGGTAGAGTGCGGATCAGTCATCTCTGTAGTGAAAGTTCATCATACTTGTCTCAAGCTACATTGTATGGATGTAGAAGATCTATATGACTGTGTTGGGAATACAGCATGGAAAAATCAGGGGACTGACATGCAAATGATGGTTGAGCCAATATAAGAACCTCCAAGAACATGTAAGATACTGTTAGGAACAGTGGTGTTAGAAATTATTGCCTCAATTTAAAATTTTCAAATAAGCTTTTCAAATGATTTAATATTTTTGGCTAAACTTTTAAAATGATTTCATATTTTGAAGACTATTTTAATATTTTGATATTTGTGATATATATTGATGTATTTTTATATATGCTTTATTTTTGATATTGTAATATTATGAAAGAAATTATTTTATAAATTTATCCAAACAAAAGTGTTTTTGTAATTTAAATTGAATTTCATACATTAGCCCAAAATAGACTGGAAACCTGGAATAAATCTGGAACCTGGATGTCAAGGAGGATGTTTTCACTTTGACTATTGTGTCCACTCGATTTAAAATACACTTTGAATTTCTGACAATTCTCACTTAAATGAATAACCCAGAGAATATTCAGAAATGTCCGCTTCTTGAATGCAGAGACACTCAATAGTAATTTTTTAATAGCAAATGTTCTAGACTATAAACAGTACTTAAACTGTTAAGTAGAAACATAACAAAAAAAAATCATTACTATTGTTTGTTTCGATTATTTCTTACATTATTTCATTTAGTGCAAAAATAAGCTTTTATAATATTTCATAATTTTTTATATTAATAAACTCATGGTTTACCATCATCAACCAAGGGAATAACTAAACTCTACAACAGGCAAACTCAAATTCTGCCCACCAGAAGATGTTTCTGAACTACAACTCCCAAAATTCCCAGACCATCTGTTACATTCAAATAATTCTGAGAATTGTAGGCCATCAACTTTTGGTGGGCAAGAGTTTTTCTGTTTTCTGTTTTTCTTGCTATTAATTTCATAATACTGATGCCAATACTGTACAACTATTTTATCATGATCCGAAAATCCCATTTATTTTCCCTGAATAATGTAGAGTATGTGAATGCCACACATTGAGATTTTTGGACATTATGAAATGGCAGAGAAAGCCTATATGATAAAGCATCCTTCAGAGGCCTTAGCGGAGTCATCTTTTCCAGAAATTTTCTTATGGGAAAGTTCTGACTGTATTCTATTATTATACCAAGCTAATTAAGTCCATGTTTGAATATGACCCTAGGTTACATTTTTTGATGCTATGTGCTCAGTGCGGCTGTAAGTCAGAGGAAGTGGAGTGAACAGCAAGGGTATGGGGTGAGACTGGAGATGGAGCAGCCTGATGTTTTTGGCAGAGGATTCCATAATAAGTCAAATTCTCTTCATGCATGAGCTAAAAAGAAGGGAATATAGTCTGCGACGGGGAGTCAAGGTCATGGGAAAATGACACGTAAGGGCTGTCTCTCTGCATAAGTGGTGACTAACAGTCTTCACTATAGTCTTCTTGTCTTAGCTTGCAGATGAGATGGAATTTAATTATATCAAAAGTCTGTGCTGACATGGTCTAGATTTAAAACAGCTCCAAAAGTGTGTTAAGTCGTAAAGACTTTAATGATCTGCATGCCCAGATAATAGAACCCATCCTGAAATCTGCAATGCCATCGACACAAACAAGGCTGCTTTAAAAATGGATGATTTAAATAGAATTGCAGCTGTTGTTATTGGATAAACATAGCTCTTATATAAATAACTATAAAAAGAAATGCACCTGGCTGGATGCTTTCTGTGGCACCAACTCAAGGACATCGCTGAACATCATAGAATTATCTTTGGATTAAGACTGTGGTACCATGTAGGCAAAGGGATTTGCAGGCCATTTGTGACATAAAGCATTTCCTTGTTTAAAACATCCAAATTGGTAGATTATGGCCATGAAGAGTTGCATATGGTCAGTAAATAAGCTAAAGTTTCCTGTGGTTGTCCATCCACCAAACCCCCAAACCTTTACATGACAAACCTGTACCACTGATACCAGGGAAAATAGAACCATGTATTCTCACAGTTTATACTAAATTTGGAATCCGATTTTACAGGTTGCAGAAGAAACTGAACTTTATCAGAACAGGTGACATATTTCCAGTCTTTAGTTGTCCAAGTTTGATGATCATTAGTTGATAGGACATGTTCAGCCTATTGCTGCTGCGTTTCTCAGAGCATTATTATTATTATTTTATTATTTCTATAGCACCACCATTATTATACGAAGAAAATGAAAAGAAATAACCTAGGGCCAAAATTTAGATATCACAAGGTAGAGGGCACAAAAAGGGGGGTAACCCCTAAATAGTGAATATCATAGAGAATAAACAAAAAAAAACAAAAATAAGAATAAAAAAAAAAAAAGATGTATGTGGGGCTAACCCATGTCGCTAGTTGTACTATCATGTAGGGATTTACTTATCCATAAATCTTTTAACTATTGACAGCACTGGTTTAGCAGTCGTCTTATCTCCCCCCTCTTGTTACAGCTATTAGTGATATATAATATAGTATCACTTCTATTACTTGGGAATACACTGATGTTATATTATAGCAAAACAGTATTGCTTCAGCATTAGTGTTATGTATACACTTTTACAGCTTGTATAAGTAGTCAGAGTTTTACTCACTGTATAGTCTCCACCCACTCCTGTTGTTCATATGATTTTTCTTTAACATATTTTTATTTTAGATTAATTTATTAAAAGTTACTTTTTAAGCCTATAATCTTCTCAGTAAATCATACACAGGTAGTATAGCACCACCATATTCCGTAGCGCTGTACAATGGGTGGACTAACAGACATGCAATTGTAACCAGACAACTGAACGTATAGGAAGAGATGGGGTGGAGCGCCCTGCTCAATAAGCTTACATTCTAGAGGGAGTGGGGTATAGTGACACAAAGGGTAAAGGTAGGAGTACAAAATAGGTTGTTAGAAAATTATTCACTGAGGGCTTAGTAGGTAATTTTCGACAGTTGCAGGAGAGGAGTCATGGAGGGTGGGGGATAAAACCCTGCTAACAGTTTCATTGATATGCTTTCTTGAAGAAGTGAGTTTTCAGTGATTTTTTTGAAGGAGTGGAGACTGGGGGAAAGTTTTAAGGAGAAGGGAAGGGAGTTCCACAGAAGAGATGCAGCCCTGGAGAATTATTGGAGGCGAAGATCAGAGGTGAGAGTACGGACAGAGAATAGACGTAGGTCTTTGGCAGAGCGTAGGGGCCTCGACGGACCATATTTGTGTATTAGGGAGGATAGGTTGGGCCAGCGTCAAATAAGATCCCCGTAGGAAAGCATTGAGTAATACTTCATATGGGCGGGTTTGAATGTGCATGCGCCTCGGGAGCTGACGTCGGCGGGGGAGGAGAGGTCACCGGCGCTGGATTAAAGTAAGTGGTTGATTAGAATCTGTTGAGGATTTTCTTCCACTAAGCAGAGAACAAAGGACAATTGCAAATTTTAGGTCAAAATAGTCGAACTAGAAGAAAATTGTTTCTGCAATTAAAAAATATCGATACCCAGATTTCAGTTCTATCTTTCTGCCATCTCTGCATTTATATCTTGACGTTTAGTTCCAGGCTACCAAGGGAAAGGTATTCATATAATGTGTTTATTCAGTTTTGCAACAATATTCAAAAAGTATCAACAGTTTTAAAGTAGCAGTAATAGAGAGAAATGTGGAAGGGATTTTTATTAATATATTGAATTAAACATTGCAAGAAACAAAACACATTTCACTGTGTTTTTAGACAAATAATTTTCTCAATTAATTTAATTTAAAGATGATTTTAACTTATTTTAAACCAATTAGTAAGTATTTATTTTTATGCCAATATAGTGAGCTAAATATTGAAATATATTGCTCAACTTTCTGGAATTGTAAACGTTACAAAACCAGTCTATTAAAGGAACAGTCTAAGCACCAAAAAAATGAAATTATTAGTGAAATAATAAAAAAATTGTAAAATAAAGTGTGTTGGTGCTTCACAAATTAAAATGGGGTGTATAAAAGGCGTGTCCACTTGGGGGTGCATTGTACACTTTTTTTATCTTAGTGAAATAATGTTGGTGCATAGATGTGTCCCCTACAGCCTTACAGCTGAAAATTGAATCATTTAAGAGAAATAGCTGTACTATTTTTTTTCAATCTCTGCACAGCCAGTATTTCTCAATCAGCCAAGTACACTAGAGGCTTCTTGTGAAACCGGTTCAACTAGTGAATCTATTTATAAATTGAGTGTCAGCAAGAAAGCAATCTGACTCCAGATGCTGGTTGTGTATCTGGTGCTTCTCACACAGAAGATATGTATTGATGCTTCACGGTGATAGCTTGGCATGCGCTATATGTCCCAAATGCTTCTCTACAGGAAGCATTTGATGGACAAGAGTCATCAAGTGCAATCATAGTGGATCGGACTGCTGTGAAGAAGCTGTCTCAATATTGGAATGAAGGTATTACATGCAAATTTAAATGCAGATTTTTTTAAAACAAAGACTGTTCTTTTAATGAACGTAGACTGTACATTTTTGGATACTGAATATGTTTGTACTCCTGAGAATAGAACTGAAATGATATTACATAATAAAATACTATTAACTTGTGTACACACGGGAATGGGAGGAAATGGGTTAAGCCTACTGCCGATAGTGCATTCAGCTTTGTAAGGTAGAATCTATTAAAGGAACATTATAGGGTCAGAAACACAAACATGTATTCCTGACCCAATATTGTTAAAACACCATCTAGTCCCCCCCCCCTTGACTCCCTAAATATAGTAAATAATAGGCATGTGCATGGGGAAAATTTTCGGTTCGGTTCGGCATTCCGAAATTCGGAATTTTCGCAATTCGGGACTTCAGCAATTCCAAAAGAACTTTCCCACGCTGTGTAAAATGACACAGAGCACTCTGATTGGTGGATTTCAAACCAACCAATCAGAGTGCTGTGACAGGTAAATGTAGAGACTTACCTGTCAGTCTCTTCATTTACCTGTCAGAGCACTCTGATTGGATGGCTTAAACCCACCAATCAGAGTGCTCTGAGCCTAATTGCAGGGTGTGGCAAGGCTTTATAAGCCTTCCCCCGCCCTGCAGAGCTCAGTCTGCGCGGAGCCCTCCATGGGTGAAGAAAGATTATTTATTTTTGCGCTCGTTTTTTTTTTTTTTATTGCGTCGGTTATTATGGTTTTCTATTTGTAAATTAAAGATTACTTAGTATTAGTAAATTATGCCCCTACTCGCTATACCGTGAGTAGGGGGATGTCTGTTAAACAGTGAGCAACCTGTGGTTGCTCACTGTTAAAAAAAATAAAAAAGGGTCCCCCCTCCCTGAGCGGGTGGGGGCCCTAAAGTAAAAAAAAGGGGGGTTTGGGGACCCCTAGTCACCTGGGGGGGAGGGGGGTTATATTTTCATTTAGGGTCCCCACCCACCGCTCAGGGGTGGGGGCCAGGGGGGAGGACATTAGGTCCCCCCCCTTATTCTTGTTTAGGGCCCCCACCCACCGCTCAGGGGTGGGGGCCAGGTGGGAGGACAATAGGTCCCCCCATTTGTATTTAGGGCCCCCACCCGCCGCTCAGGGGTGGGGGCCAGGGGGAGGACAATAGGTCCCCCCCTTATTTTTGTTTAGGGCCCCCACCCACCGCTCAGGGGTGGGGGCCAGGGGGAGGACAATAGGTCCCCCCCTTATTTTTGTTTAGGGCCCCCACCCACCGCTCAGGGGTGGGGGCCAGGGGGAGGACAATAGCTCCCCCCAGTTTCTATTTAGTGCCCCCACCCACCGCTCAGGGGTGGGGGCCAGGGGGGAGGACAATAGGTCCCCCATTTGTATTTAGGGCCCCCACCCGCTACTCAGGGGTGGGGGCCAGGGGGGAGGACATTAGTTCCCCCCTATTTGTATTTAGGGCCCCCACCCGCCGCTCAGGGGTGGGGGCCAGGGGGGAGGACAATAGGTCCCCCCATTTATATTTAGGGCCCCCACCCGCCGCTCAGGGGTGGGGGCCGGTGGGGAGGACAATAGGTCCTCCCCCCTTTTTTTACTTTAAGGCCCCCACCCGCTCAGGGAGGGGGGACCCTTTTTTATTTTTTTTCATCACTATTGTGGCCAGAAAGAGTCCCTGTGGGTTTTAAAATTTGCCTGCCCATTGAAGTCTATGGCGGTTCGCCCAGTTCGCCCGTTCGCGAACATTTGCGGAAATTCGCATTCGCCATTCGCGAACGGAAAATGTTATGTTCGCGACATAACTATTCGTGGGTCTTTCTGCCTTAAGTTTTGTCTTCAGCAAGTGAAATGTATGCTTGATCGGTTTGAGATCAGATGATTGACTCGCCCTTTGACGAAAAAAACTCTGCTTTCACAGTATGCTTCTCAGTATGTTTTGGGTCATTGTCCATCTGTAAAATGAAGCGCCATCCTAACAACTTTGCTGAATTTGGCTAAATTTGAGCAGACAATATATCTCTATATACTTCAGAACTTGCCTGGCTGCTTCTGTCACATCATCAATAAACACTTGTAACCCAGTGACATCAGAAGCCAATCATGCCCATGCCATCACACGGTCTCAAACGAGTTTTATGGAAAATGTGGTATTCTTTGGATCATGAGCCATTCCAAGCCTTCTCCATACTTTATTCTTCCCATCACTCTGGTACATGTTGATCTTAGCTACATCTGTCCAAAGAATGCTGTTGCAGAAATGGGCTGTCTTTTTTATATGATTTTTGGCAAAGTTTATCTGATCTTTCTATTCTTGGGGCTTATTGATGGATTTCTCGTATGAAGTCTTCTCTTTATGGTAGACTTGGATAATGATATGCCTACATCCTGGAGAGTGTTCTTCACTGGGTGGATGCTAGGAAGGGGTTTTCTTTACCATGGAAAGAATCCTATGATCATCCACCAATGTTGTTTTCCGTGGACGCCCGGGTCATTTTATGTTGCAGAGCTAACTAGTGAGTTATTTTTTTCTCCGTATGTACCAAACTATTGAATTGGCCTCTTGGAAAGTTATCCTCTGATGGATTTTTTTTTTTTGCAGCTTAGGATGGCCTGTTTCACTTGCATTGCGAGCTCCTTTGACTGTATGTTGTGGGTTCACAGCAACAGCTTCCAAATGCGAACACCACACCTGGAATCAACTCCTGACCTTTTACCTGCTTAATTGATGTAGAAATAACAAAGGAATAGCCCACACTTGTCCATAAAACAGCTTATGAGCCAATTGTCCAATTGCTTTTGGTCCCATGAAAAAGAAAGGGGAAACATTTTAAAAAGTTGTCATTCCTAAACCCTTTCTCCAATTTGGATGTGAATACAACTCAAATTTAGAGACTGCACTTTAAAGCCATATTCATAATTTAACTGTAACTTGTGTCGGTGTCCAAATAAATAAGCATTAGAAAATAAACTTTTCGCTAAGTACAGTATGATTATAAATTTATATTCAGGAAGATAAAAACAGTGAATTGATTCATTTTGAGGCAAAAAAGTTCAATATTACTGTATTGTAAACATTTTCCTGAACAATAAACATATTTTGCTTAGTTCACCTCTTTTGTATACATTTTGTAAAAATATGGAGATAACAACTTTTTCAGCTCCCCATCCATCACCCTCTACAATTTTGGTTAAAATCAATAAACTATTTCATTTTCTTTAAAATAAATAAACAGATTCAATAAAAAATAATAATAATAAAAAGGTCAATTTAGGGTTTAGTATTAAATGATATTAATTTATGTTATGGCATTTTCTCCTTTTCTTCCACTCTATGCACATAAGGATATTTTATCTCTTGTAAATTCTCTGTTGATGTATTTAATTACATAGAGCTCTTTACTGCAATTACGTCTTTGCATTGTCTTTACACTATCATTTTCCCTGGATAATACATACATGGTTATGGCATGTAAACATACAAGGCACAAATGTAAAAACGTCTGTTACAGTGAAGGCAGCGCGTTTCGCTCCTACTCACTGGTCCGTTTATAGTGATGCCACATCTGTTGCTGATTAGTGGTTAAAAAAATGAACACATGTGTAAGTGGAGTGTTCTGCACTTGATTATGCCAAGTGACTATGGGATGGGGCTGCATTTGGATAGGGGTAATTAAACTGCACTAGTACAACTGTCTTTATTCACTGATATATGAGTATTTATCACTTGAGATATATTTCTTTACATGTTGAGAAGTCCCATATTTTTTTTTGGATGGTTTAATCCAAAAGCTAAAATATTTATAAACATCCCATTTTATTGAAGATTACATACCCCGTATTGATTGATCGGTGGTTGGAAAGGCCCAATTCAGCATTTAATTTTTTAGTCTAGACCAGGGGTTCACAATTATTTTTTCCTGTGGACCCCTTTGACATAGTGTATCAACATTGTGGAATCCCCCGACTCCCCTCACCCTCCCGGTAAAAGAAAAAGAATTGTGTATTTTTGTATATGCCAGTGTGTGTCTGTGTGTATATGTGCCAATGTGTGTATCTGTTTGTCAATGTGTATCTGTGTGTGTGTGTGTGTGTATGTATCTGACACACAGATACACACACACACACACTGGCACATAGTGACACACAGATACACACAGTATGTATTTGTGTGTATGTATGTATGTATGTATGTATAAGTGTGTCAAGGTGTATGTGTGTATCTGTGTTTGTATGTGCCAGTGTATGTATCTGTGTGTCAGTGTGTATGAACCTGACTCACAGATGCACACACACTGGCATATAGTGACACACAGATACACACACTGACACACAGATACACAGTGTGTATCTATGTGTGTGTGTGTATGTATCTGTGTGTCAAGGTGTGTGTATCTATGTGTTTGTATGTGCCAGTGTGTTATCTGTGTGTCAGTGTGTATCTGTGTGTGTGCCAGTGGATGTATCTGACACAGATACACACACTGGCACATAGTGGCACACAGATACACACTGACACACATACACACATATTGACTCACAAATACACACACACTCAGATACACACAGTGACATATTTACACACTTGCACCCACAGATACACGCACTGGCACATACATACACTCAGATACACACATTGACACATACACACAGTGTCATATACACACACACACACTGACATACACACACACACACATACACATGCACATACAAACACACTGATATACACTGGCACATACATACATACACAAACACACACACACACCAATACACACATACTGACATACACACAAACACAGTGACACATACACAAACCTTGACACGCAGATACACACACTCAGACACACATACTCTTTGACAGACACACATACACTCTCACTGACAAACACACACACTTACACACTCACTGACAAGCACACATACACTCTCACTGACTGACAAACACACATACACTCTTTGAAAGACACACAAACACATACAAGCTCCCTAACAGACACACATACATTTTTTTTTTTAATTTTACTCCACCCAGCCTTTGGAAATGCTGGCATGGAGTCTCTGTCCCTCTGGTCCAGTGGGGCTGCTTGGCGTGCAGTCCCTTGGGTCCAGTGGGCCTGCTGAGTGGCTGGTGGGCAGGCGGCGAGGGAGCAGTGATCTTCCTGCTCAGCTACCTGGTGCGCCTCTTAGTGATGCCACTTATTTCGGCTCCTGCATCACTGCTGTGCGCACGAGGGAGCTGAGCCAGGGAGAGTGCTCCCTCGGCGCCCGTGGCCTTTTTTGTTTTTAATTTTTTTGTCGGAACCCCAATTGGGAAACGCTGGTCTAGACCATTAAGAATTTTTTTTTACGGACAAGCAATGCTCCTTGAAACTACTTACAACTGTTAAAGATAAAACAATATAAGTGTGTAGGCCAAGCATGTCAATGAATATCTTTGCGGCGAGCCGCGAGCTTGACCTGCTTACTAAGGCAGAGTAGGCACCTGGTCTCCCCACATTGCAGGTGCCTACTCTGTTAAACTTTACCCATCTGGTGAGGAGAGGTCACTGGCGGCAGTGAGGGAGCTCACTTTCTTGCACACGTCCTCTGTACTGATGCCGGGTGCCGGAATATGATGTCATTCCAGCCAGGCATCACTAAACTGCGCACGTGAGGGAGCAGTGAGGAGCAGGTAGGAGACCTCCTGGGAGAAGATCCCCACTGGACCCCGGGAGAGGCCCCACACTAGTTCCCAAAGGTAAGGAACAATAAATAAAACTAGAAAAGCTACAATTTCTGGGGAAATTGTGTGAAGTGTTCTTGCCTCCACCAGTAGTCTACAACTGGAGTGAGCGGAGTAACTGTTATCATTTATATAGCACATTTAATTGCAATGTTGTTGCACAGTTACATTAAAACATACATTTATAAAAACATTAGCAGGTGTAGAAAAGGCTTTGTCTATGACATCACTTGCTGCTGCAGCCTTGCACAGGTCAGAGTATTTTGGCGGTTGCCATCTTCAAATGGTCGTATTTTAAAAACTATAAATCCTACAGTGAATAGCTTTATATTGTGAGAGTCACAAGACCCACACCTACATTTTGATGTATAGTATGTCTCTGAGATATTAACAATGAAGGCACAGTCGCAGTTTAGAAATTGCCCTTCAAATGTGAGCTTTTCAGAGTGGAGTTTCAATGAATGTCAATGGACTGCGTGAGTTGCAAACAAATGGTCATATTGTGAAAACTATAAGGACTATGGCTTAGCTGTGGACATTTTTAGTGGCAGCAGGGATAGCTGAACGTTTTGATATAAGATTTGTGTAGGTGGGCCTGAAAATGAGGGAGTGGTGGCAGTTTAGAAATCATGTCCTGATTTTTCAGCTTTTGCCAGCTCCCACTCTAGCTTTGCCATTCATTCCTATGGGACAAATTGCGCCACAAGAACGACGATATTCCGTGAACCATTTGGCGAAACGTTCCACAAAGTAATAGCAATCCGATTGGGAACAATCTGCACGTTTTGGTAAATTTTCGTCTATGTAGTGTAAAAACTGTGGGAGGAGTTAGGGTGGCAAATTTGGCAATAATAATAATAATAATAATAATTTCTGGGGAAATTGTGTGAAGTGTTCTTGCCTCCACCAGTAGTCTACAACTGGAGTGAGGGGAGTAACTGTTATTATTTATTTATATAGCACATTTAATTGCAACGTTGTTGCCCAAAGTGCTTCACAGTTACATTAAAACATAGTTATAAAAACATTAGCAGGTGCAAATGGCCCTGTCTATGACATCACTTGCTGCTGCAGCCTTGCACAGGTCAGAGTATTTTTGCGGTTGCCATCTTCAAACGGCCGTATTTTAAAAACTATAAATCCTACAGCGAAGAGCTTTATATTGTGAGAATTACAAGACCCAGACCTACATTTTGATGTATAGTATGTCTCTGCAATATTAACAATGAAGGCGCAGTCGCAGTTTAGAAATTGCCCTTCAAATGTGAGCTTTGCAGAGTGGAGTTTCAATGAATGTCAATGGACTGCCTGAGTTGCAAACAAATGGTCATATTGCGAAAACAATCAGGACTATGGCTTAGCCGTGGACATTTTTAGTGGCAGCAGGGATAGCTGAACGTTTTGATATAAGATTTGTGTAGGTGGGCCTGAAAATGAGGGAGTGGTGGCAGTTTAGAAATCATGTCCTGATTTTTCAGCTTTTGCCAGCTCCCACTCTAGCTTTGCCATTCATTCCTATGGGACAAATTTCGCCACAAGAACGACGATATTCCGAGAACCATTTGGCGAAACGTTCCACAAAGTAATAGCAATCCGATCAGGAACAATCTGCACGTTTTGGTATATTTTTGTCTATGTAGTGTAAAAACTGTGGGAGGAGTTAGGGTGGCAAATTTGGCTATAATAATAATAATAATATATATGTGAGATAACAGTAAGTGGTCTTGCTATGCAAGAACACTTAATAATAATATATATGTGAGATAACAGTAAGTGGTCTTGCTTTGCAAGAACACTTAATGATGTGTGCAAGAATGTGTAAATGTGTGTGTGATCACTTGGGCGTGTAAGCGTGTGCGTCTGTCAGAGAGTGTGTGCATGTGTCTTTCAGAGAGTGTGTGTGTCTGTCAGTGTGAGTGTCTGTCAGTCAGTGAGTGTGTGTCGATCAGTGGTGTGTGTTGGTCAGTGAGTGTGTGTTGGTCAGTGTTGCGATGACTGTGGCTGGACAGTGGAGGACCTGGAGGTGTATGGAGGCATGCAAGGCCACGTCACATTTCAACGTGACGTCAACGTGCTCCGCCTTCACAGGGTTTCAAGGAGTAGCTGGAAGATCTGCTTTGGCACAGGGTGCGGATGGCGCCATTGGGGTATACCAGAGGCTGGACTCTGGAGTCGCATACTGGCAGCAGCAATGTGATTGGAGTCTGCCTGTTGGCTAATACTATTTTTTTGTTTTATTTAAACAAAGGCCAGGGTTTAGTAGAGGAGGGGGTGCTGGGATTTAGTAGAGGTGGGGGGGACGGGACTGGGATTTAGTATAGAGGGGGGGACTGGGAATTAGTATAGAGGGAGGGACTGGGATTTAGTACAGAGGGGGGGCTGGGATTTAGTACAGAGGGGGACTGGGGTTTAGTAGAGGGGGATGCTGTTTTTTTTATACTGTACTTTTAAAAACAAACCTATGTTTTAATGAAAATTTACAGCTTTTTTTATTTTGCGTCCCACATAAACTGATATCTTGTTTATATGGCCCATGCTAGCCTTTGAGTTTGACATGCCTTGTGTAGGCACTTCAAATAAGTAAATACATGTTTAGAATTGCACTATATGGTGTATAATGGTGGTTCTCCAACGCCAATAACAAGGAAATTTAAAGGACTACAGTTATCCAAAACTGACCCCTTCAACTATAGTGCATTGTATAGATAAGCATTAACATATTATGCTAATAAATATTTAACAAAGTTAAGAAATGGCTTACCTGCAATGTTACATATATGTCTTTCAAGGCTGCATGCACACCATAAAAAACAGCCACCAAGAGGGGCCTTTTATTGTGGCCAGCCTAAAAAACACCTGTGCAATAATCATGCTGTCTAATCAGCATCTTGATATGCCACACCTGTGAGGTGGATGGATTATCTCGGCAAAGGTAAATTGCTCACTAACACAGATTTAGACCGATTTGTGAACAATATTTGAGAGAAATATGCCTTTTGTGACAATAGAAAAAGTTTTAGATTTTTGTGTTCAGCTCATGAAAAATGGGGGCAAAGACAAAAGTGTTGCATTTATAATTGTGCTCAGTGTGTATATATATATATATATATACATTGAGAGAGATGGCACACACCAGTGGGGGAGGTATCATCTTGCTTGCTGTGCTCACAAAACATTCAGAGCTGCAAAGGTACTGAAACATCAAACAAAAATGGATCCAGCACGTGCAAAGTCCCAGACATACATATTATTCATTGGAAATGCATAAGCAAAGTTCCATCTCTATTAGAGTCTTTATTAAGCTTGGTAAATGCCCCAAATGTGGCTGAAATTATGGTTATGTGTTTCCAATAAATATATACTCCTGGGACTTTACACATGCCGGATCTGTTTTTGTTTGCTTTTTCAGTACCAAGAACAATACAGTCTGAGTATGATGGAGTGACTGTGAATCAATAAATAAAAATGACAAGTCCAATACATAACAAATGCAGTTATGGAATAACTGGCAACATCTAAAGATTTACATTGTGACTAATTTAGCCTATTTTAAAGCATGATCTTAAAACTGTAGATTCAGCAGCCCCTTTGCCAGATAGAAATGCTAACAGGAATCATAATAATATAAAAAGACAGTGAGGGAAAAAAGTATTTGATCCCTGCTGATTTTGAACGTTTGCCCACTGACATAGAATCGATCAGATTATAATTTTAATGGTAGGTGTATTTTATCAGCGAGAGACAGAATAACCACACAAAAAAAAATCCCAAAAAAACGCATGTCAAAAAGTTATAAACTGATTTGCATGTCAATGAGTGAAATAAGTATTTAATTGCCTATCAATCAGCAAGATATCTGGCTCCCAGGTGTCTTTTATACTGGTAACTAGGAGTGCTCCTAATCTCAGCTCATTACCTGTATAAAATATACCTGTCCACAGAAGCAATCAATCAGATTCCAAACTCTCCACCATGGACCAATGAGCTGTCCAAGGATGTCAGGGATAAGATTGTACACCTACAAAAGGCTGGAATGGGCTACAAGACCATCGTCAAGCAGCTTGTTGAGAAGGTGACAACAGTTGGTGCAATTATTCGCAAATGGAAGAAACACAAAATAACTGTCTCTATCACTCGGTCTGGTGCTCCATGCAAGATATCACCTCGTGGAGTTTCAATGATCATGAGAAAGGTGAGGAATCAGCCCAGAACTACATGGGAGGATCTTGTTAATGACCGCAAAGCAGCTGGAACCATAGTCACCAAGAAAACAGTTGGTAACACACTATGCTGTGAAGGACTGAAATCATGCAGTGCCCACAAAGTCCCCCTGCTCAAGAAAGCACATGTACAGACACGTCTGAAGTTTGCCAATGAACATCTGAATGATTCAGAGAAGAACTGGGAGAAAGTGTTGTGGTCAGATACGACCAAAATCGAGTTCTTTGTCATCAACTCATCTCGCAGTGTTTTAAAGAGGAAGAATGCTGCCTATGACCCCAAGAACACCATCCCCACCGTCAAACATGGCGGTGAAAACATTATGCTTTGGGGGTGTTTTTCTGCTAAAGGGAAAGGACAACTGCACCTCATCAAAGGGATGAGAACTTAGTGGCTCATGAAGAAGCACATTAAGGTCCTGGAGTTGCCTAGCCAGTCCTCAGACCTTAATCCAATAGAAAATCTGTAGAGGGAGCTGACGTTTGGAGTTGCCAAACGTCAGCCTCAAAACCTTAATGACTTGGAGAGGATCTGCAAAGAGGAGTGGGACAAAATCCCTCCTGAGATGTGTGCAAACCTGGTGGCCAACTACAAGAAACATCTGACTTATGTGATTGCCAACAAGGGTTTTGTCACCAAGTACCAAGTCGAAGGGGTCAAATACTTATTACACTCATTGACATGCAAATCAATTTATAACTTTTTTGACATGCATTTTTCTGGATTTTTTTTTTTGTTTTTGTTATTCTGTATCTCACTGTTAAAATACACCTACCATTAAAATTATAGACTGATCATTTCTTAGTCAGTGGGCAAACATTCAAAAATCAGCAGGGGATAAAATACTTTTTTCCCTCACTGTACTTACAAAAGGGAAGATTGAGCTTCTGGTACACAAACACATCTATAGCCCAAACCACCTCTTCCCAATAACCAATAGGATTTCTACCTATGATTTCCACTTCTAAGTGCTAGTAAAAACTGGTCTTTGGAGGGTGTCTTCTAGTGCACACCCAGATACCCCATCTCAGATGTGAGTGCTATCTGTTCATACTTCTAGGTGATTTGGTCAGAGTTTGCACATCTAACATATCACCAGAATCATTGGTCATATTTATATTATAAAGTAAGTATGAACTTTATAATGTTTTGGAGCTTTGCATCCATGACACAAAACAAGATGTCAACTGCAACACCCTCCTTTACTGCCTACAGGTCACAATGTCAATGTCTTCCTTTACTACCACTATTTTAGTGCTAAACATTGCCTTTCAATGTTGAATATGAGATTTCATGTATGCCTTTAGTTGCAGTGGAGAGAAGTAGAGAAGTAGGTGAGAATCTCCCCATAAATTGGTCATGATCACGATTATATGCCATTTTATCCTTCGCATAATTCATCACTGTATTGTGTTAAGCCCACCATTATGGCACAGCAGCCCAATATCAGCGAGCTCTCTGCTAATTTTAACATGGGAGATAACAGCTAACTGCAATACTTGCTACTTAAATTGCTTCAAGGGACTTTTCTCAATGTTATGCTTATAGTTAGTCTACTCTAGCAGGATTTCTGATATCAGCCATTGTTTTTCATCTTGGATCTAGATCCTGGATGCCCTAAAAGATAGTCCATATTGTTCTGTCTTTTAAGGCTGTCCTTGGGTAACAGCATCATTCAAACTTCAGCAGCTACCACTGGTCACTTTGTTCAACACTGATATGTTGGGAATAGAGCCAGGATTTTTGACATGCTTGGTGAAATATCCCCAAGTGGGACAAATGAAATCGGAGCAGTGTCGGTGGCGTGTAGGTGTACCGGAGATGCATGTTCCACTATTATTGAAGACAAGTTGAAGATGAAGACATTGCAGAACTGGATGACTGGGGGGTAAGTGTAGATCTCTAAATTACTAAATGACTATATAATGTACCTCTAGATAAATGATATATCCATTGGCTATGTGTGGGATTTCTGTTAAAACTAGTCCGTCATGAAAGGGTCAAAATTGAAAGGATTGGTCAAAGCCCTTGACCATGTCAGCAATTGAATGTTTCACACCAAGATACTGCGGCTAAGCTATCTCATTCATAATTTAATTAAAAACACAACATTACCCAAGTTGTAAAATGGTCCACAAAATGTTTTCTTAGAGGGGAAATATAACAACAAAAAAATCCACAAGATGAATTGTAGCACTTTATTTAATTCTGCAGTAGGAAAAACTGAGTAGCAAAGGTACTAAGGCGACCTGGCTGATGAAAAAATAAACATATGTCAATATTTGAACGAAACAAACATTACCAAATTACATTGTTCCTTTATTTAGTTTGGACATGTGTGCAATGTAAATTATGAGTAACTTGTTTTTATCAGATTAGTTCACTCCGTGGGACCTCTTTCTTTAACTTTTTTGATCACTTAAAAATACTCCACAATTTGGATTTTTGGACGTAATAATGTATTTTTTCATCACACGTTTGTGCTTTGAAGGATTATGCTAACTATGTTATAATTTGGCCACAAATACACAGAAGTAGCACTCAGGAGGCTTATCCAATGAAAGGGGCGTTAGGTCTCCCCATTTATCTATATCAGAGCCTTAACCCACTGTAATATTGAGTTCCAACCAATGATATAGCAGTATTTTAATTGCAGGATGATTGTTTACACTATCTAGTTCCAGTTGAGTCAGTTTGAATCATGCAGCCTCTCTGTGAGTTTTCACCTTTCCGCTGTATTTAATAAACTAAAACCCGTTTACCTACGACTAGTACATATGCTTCATTAACACGACAACAAAATATTACAGCCACCACCCATGTGTGGGATTATACCTGCTACCAATGTGTGGGATTATAGCTGCTACCCATGTGTGTGATTGTAGCTGCTACCAATGTGTGGGGGCTGGGAGGACCCTAGATCACCCAGTTCCAGTTATCAATATTATAGACCCCACTTGTCGCCCATGGGTTGGAACTTGGGGGCATTAGTCCCCCCCCCTCCACGGTTTATTTATTAGAGCCCTTCTCTGCTGACCATGGTGTAGGTGCAAGGGGACACTAAGTCCCCCTCATTCATTTTAATTATAGCCCCAACCCTCTGGCCACTAGCTGGCTTTTTCAAAGAAGGAAAACACAAGATTGAAATTATACCAACTTAGGAAGCCCTTGCGTTAGGGCAAAACGCATTTTGGACATTCTTATTAGTAATCAGGAACTCTCTGGACTTATTTTAGATTTATTCTATTTTATTTTGTTATTATTTGCTATTTATAACAGAAATAATAACGTTACTTTATTGGAAAAATCCCAAGCAGCAATGACTCCATTTTATGATGGGCCTTTAACCTCCTGAAACCATGTGAGTGCAATATATTACTCTAATTCTGGGGTACATGTCATACTGCACTATGGTATTTCTGTTCCCATTACAGCTTCCTATTATCAAGGAGAAGAAGAATTGGGTCCCATTGCAAGAGTCCCATTGCAGCTACCATTTGAACCAGATGCTTATGTTGTCTCTACATTTTTGAGTGTTACTTTTTCCATTACTTACTTACATATCCAAAGCACAGACAATATTGCACTAGTCTGTTTGTTTCTTGTGCTACTTTGCAGACATATTTCTACTACACTATTGCTCTGCCTTATGTATGTATAATTATCTACATAAGGTGACATTAAGGTATATGGGAATATGGGAATAGAATGTATTTAGATCTAGAAAAAAATCTAACATTCTAATAATTTGAAAAAGTTATTTAAAAAAAAAAAATCAAGGACATAATTAAAAGTTCAATACAATTTTCAAAATACCTAATTTAAAGTCTTCCCACTATCAGAAAGATCCCCATTGGAATGGGCAAAGCAATACTGCTACTGAAACAACTTGTTGGCAGCTTCCTGACAAACAAACACGTGGTATACATTAAAATGACACACAGCTAGGCTTAAATATTGTTTTGCTATGTATGACGTATAAAATTCTCACATAGATGGCTGATTGCCCTGTAATGTCATAATTCTTTTTTTCTCCAAACACAGGCCTTAATAAGCTTTCGAAATGATTCAATGGTGCTAGAAAAATATTACAAACTAGTTATCTACAAAAATTCCCATAGACTTTAATGATGACTTATGTTGATGATTCAATTTAAAAGTTTATCTAACAGTATTGAAATTCTTAATAAGGAATGCTTAATAAATCAAGGCCACAATGTAAAGGTGTCTACATTAACCTTACTGGTCCGTGGGTCACGTGACGCCCCGACCCAGCGGACCACCATACTGCCCGCCGCCTCTGCTCTCTCCTCCCTGACGCCGGCCACTGTCCCTCTTAAAAACCAGGCGCACACGCACTGACGTCATTACGTCACTGATTCCAATTTGTAACATTTACACCACTTCGTCACATTTTGGGGGCATGGTTACTGTACTAAAGCCCCTAACATATAAATATAAGCTTTTCCTTGTGAACTGTGCCCAGTTGTGGTTCCTCCTTGACCCAGTAGCAAGTATTTACTGTTCAGATTCTCTGTGTTACTGACAAGGCTCTCCTTTTGACTATTCTAATTTCTGGTACCCTTGTCTTGGCTTTGTCTAACCATCTGATTTCCGGCATACCTTGATCCTGGCCCATCTTGACTATTCTGTCATTCTGTCCTACATGAAGCCTGGCCACCACTTCTCTGCATGTTGGGAAATCTACATAAATCTCTATCACACAGTAAGAAAAAAAACTTTATTCATGTTAACAAATAAATAAATACTTATATCCCACTTGTGCTTGCGGCAAACTGTAAGCTCTTTAGAATGCCCTCAAACATCTCACTCAACATCGCCTTTTTGTAAATAAATATTTGCATTCTCGTATCTTGCTATCTTTGTGGATTTTCAGGGAAAATAGAAAGGCAAGCACATGGGCTATCATTTTGGCACTTCCTTGTACAGAACTCAAAGCAATCATCATGAAATATGAAAGCATGTTATTCCCAGAGGTGGATGGGATTGCTCAAAATTTAATTAGGCAGCTGCTTAAAAATATATGATGGGCTGCAAAGTGTATCCTAGTATAGCAGTGTAGAATTAAAACAACTCATGCATAGGTAAAGATACTCACTGAGAAAAATGTTTCTTGTGTTCCATAAAGACATATTTACAAACTATAAGTACACCGTTATCTTGACATATTTGTGGACCAGTAATCAGTAATGAGAAATTTGAATATAGTAGAAATAGCCGTTTTTGTAATAGATTCAGGGTAGTGCATACATAGGACAAAACAATACTTAGGCAGGGCAAATTGGCCACCAGTCCCAGGCCTGCAATTTGAATATATACCTTGACAGATGTCATTGTGTGAGTGCATCAAACACTGAACTAGTTTATCTCCTATCTCAAAACAGTTTTCCGTAACCATAATCACTGCAACCTGAGTTGTAGTGGCTATGGTGCACAAGGAGAGTGCATTCCACGAAAAAGCCTGTCGTGATTTAATTAACTTTAGCTATTTTAAAATAGATTAAAATTCCATTTAGTTTTAGTGACGGGTAGTGATCCTGGTGCTTGACCCGATAGGAACTTTTAAGGCAATTGTGTCAGTTGTTTCTGTTGTTGGTAGTAAATTCCCGTGGTCTAAGAAACCCTTAAAACGCCAGGTAAATAGCAATTTTGATAACTATGTTAGTGATGTGTTCAAAAAGGGGCTGAGTCTAGTAAGTTGGATATTCATTAATTGTTTATTATTATTTGGAGTCAGTTTATTGTTGTGTTGATACTTTCTGTTACTTCAGATATTTAATGGTCTCCCTCTGGTTAAATTGTTCCATACCACTGGATGCTTTGGTGCCTACGTCTTTATCTCCAATCAGCATTATATTCAGTTTGTCAATTTTTGCTTCATTGTTTCTGTTGCTAGTAAGTCAGACATGTCTTGGAATAATTGCTTATAGATTGGTAACCTTTGTTGTATGTGATGTTGAATGTCAGTCAGGTAGGCCTGGACTGGCCATCGGGCACACCGGACAAAAGCCGGGTGGGCTGTGATGTCCATGGGCCGAGGCCGGCGGGTGAGGTCACAGGATTTCCCAGGTCGGTCTATTCAGGACCTGTGCTATCCGAGCTCCGACCCTGCTGCATTCCATGACGGGCCGGTGGGGAGATCAAAGATCTCCCTCACCGCCCACATGCAGTATAGTGAGTCAACCGGTGGGGGAGGGAGGGAGAGGAGGACCCGTAAGAGCTCTATCATGCAGCTCTGCCAGGTTCTTCTCGCAAGATCCAAGGCTATGTTCCAGGTCTCGCTAGAGTGAACTCTAGCCTCACAGGACCACCGGGGATGGCAGCACGGTCCCCTCCCCCCCCCCTCCCAGGCTAAAGGTAAGATGGGAGGGGGGATATAATGCTTGTTTTTTGTTTGTTTGTTTTTTAATTAAAATAATAGATACATATTTATTGGCATTAACCTGCCTCCCCCAGCACACAGTCCCTCCAAACACACACACACACACACATACACACGGCATCCTCATTCACACACAGCACCCTCACACACATCACCTTCACACACATCACCCTCACTCACACACACACACAGCACCCTCACGCTCATTACCCTCACTCACACACACAAAGCAACCTCACACACACACACACACATCTTATCTTTACCTATGCAAGCATTGCCATGGCAACGCTCCGCATCTCGCGAGAGTGAACTCTAGCCCCACAGGCACAAACATATGTTATTCGGATTGATTCAGCTTCTGACCTTCACAGGGATTCGCTTTTTAAAATGAATGAATTACTCGCCGAAACCCTCTAATTCATGTGAATTAAATATATAGGACACAAACGCTCTATACGGTCATAGAGCTTTTGTGCCTGCATAACCTAACCTGAACTTAGGGTTAAATCTTTCGTTAAAACTTTCGTATGTCTGAGCCTAAGAAGCCGTTCGTATGGAAAGAGCTGAACGGGTTGGTATCCGTGCAAGCGTATAGCCTGAAAGCTTTCCACAAAAGGGACTTGAGGCTAGCGTACGAATGGTTAGAAACCTATGAATTAAACCGAACAATCAAAATAGATTAATGAATGAAAAAGTGAACAGTCCAATCAGGCACACAAAAATGGGAAAGCCCTATATTTATCCCTGTAACTTTCCAAAACCCCGCAAAACTTGTACATATGTGGTATGGTTGCACTTGTGAGGCATCATTGAACACAAATACGAGTGATTTAGAACACTAAAACTTGTAATGGTGATATCATCAGTAAAAGCGCAGTTTTTGTGTGAAAAACGCAAAAAAACACAAATATGAACACTAACTTTGGCCATGGTTTGTGACTAAGTGGCTACTACAAAAAGACTGGACTTACCCCATTCTGAATACCCTAGGTTGTCTGCTTTTGTGAATGGTATGGTAATTTCCATGAGCGGTGGGTGGGGGCCCTAAACGTCAACCTATTGTTCCCCCCACCCCCCACCCATAGCCTAAATGTAAAAAAAAATACCCCCCCCCCCCACAGGGGACTAAAGGTCCACAGGCTGTTCACTGTTTAGTAGACATGCCCCTTCTCACAGCAGAGCGAGTAGGGGCAGTCTCCCTCCTTTACAAATACTAAGTAAGGTTTACTTAGTATTAGTAAAGTTGGCTAAAAGACCAATCTTGGTCTTTCAGCCTTTTAACACATAGCTTCCTAACACCGTGGGAATTAGGGAGCTATCGACTAAGCGGCTGCAAGATTCAGCCACAGCATGGATTGGAATTTTATTAATTCGAATGAAAATTCAAACTGAACTAAACGTTTTGCCGGTGTCCTGTCTAAATGACAGGACATTCAGGAATACTGAAAGGAGGCATTGCGAGATCACGGAAAAGGTGAGTATTGTGGGGAAATTTCTTTGACTAACAGGAAGTGGGTTAGAGCTGGTCAGGCGTAGGAAAAATACACAAGACAAAATAGCCCCAAGAAAATAGGAAAACAGGAAGAAATGAAGAACAGATCTTCAGAGAAAGGGAGAGCGAGAGATGAGGAATCGATTGGGGAAAGGTAAGTTCGGCATGACAGTGCCGCTTTAAGGGGTTAATGACCACTCAATAGTTATTGTTATTTCAGACATTCATTTAGCTTTTTTCCCCTCTTTTTTTCCTTATATTATATAATATGTCACACTGAGAGCAAGTGTATAAAACAAAACAACACACCGTTCAAGAATATTTTGTATATTTTATGTAAAAACAAGTGTGTACTTCACAAGAATTCTCTGGGATGAATACACGATTAAAACATAAAACACATGTAGTCACATTTTTCTCCGGCAATCAAAGTACTAGATAGTGTTAATTTCCATATCTAATTTCTTTCAAATAAAAAAATCTGATATAAAATTGACAGATCTAGTTACTCAAAGGCTTTTGGTGCAATTTCTTTCTTTGTTAAAAGTAAATATACATAATGCAAACCTCAAGAGATTATTATACCTATTGTTCACACAGAGTTCTACTAGGAAGCAGGTGCTTGTTATCGTAGGCCGGACGTGGTAATTGCTTAATACATGATATTATGAGTTTGCATCTGATAAAAGTATTATTAAGGAAAGCAGGCACCACCTTACTGAAAAAATAGCACCTCTGTTTCTCCAACCCGTCTTCTGGAATTACAGATAAACTTTATACAGTCTGCACACGATGAGTACTTCAATTAGCAAGTGATTTTTCGAACGTTGGCACCTTCCATTTTGTAGTATTTTTACATTTTTCTCCACATTCCGAAGCAAATAACTCATTTTTGTTGTGTGTCTACATTGCTGTCGAAATATTTTGTTGTTGGCGCAACAAACATCTTTTATCTTATAAAACATCTGCCACAACTCAAAAACGGAATGTATCCGTTTAATTAGTGGCGTTGGTTATTACGGACATTTATTTGGCATCCAAATAACATATTCCAGTGTTTAGTAAATATCCGTATTAATAAATTGCACCTTCTAGTACTGGAACAATGTTGTTCCCTAACTTAGGTCTCATTTTTAGTAAATAACCTTATGAATCAATTTGGAAAGCTTATTAGAACGAGGCCGTTGTTGGAAGTTGGGGAGCAGGTTATGTGAAAGTGGTGGGAAAAAAAAGAAAGATCTGAGGAGGTTATCCGTCCTTCATTGATTGACAATATGGCAGCAGATTCCCACAATGTTTTTGTTGCACTGCTCCAGGTTTACCAGCAGTCTCGTGGCCTGAGATCCCTTCATAATGTGAAAAGCAGTAACTAACTGTTTGTTGTTTTTGGTTGTTTTTGGTAGCCAATAATCAAGCACAAAATTATAGAAAAAAAATGAAAAACCTATTTTTGTTACACAGCGTAGTCTGGTTTAGTCCTAGCACTTGGTGAAATCCTATTAATATTTTTGGGTATGGGGTGGATAGACAGACGAAGCATGGATTGATTTTCCTACTGAATATAGAAGACTTGCAAGTAAATTGAGCATTTCCATGTAAGTTGCACATCATGGGAAAACACCGGTTTGTATGGTACTATGTTTAGCTCCCAATGACTTTGAAATACCCTTAGTATTAATGACTAATGTGAAAAATAATGTTTATTAAATAACTTTATGATGAGATAATATTTTTACACAATTACATATCTTAAAGCAAACTACAGATAAATGAAAAGTTTAGTCCACCTTGCACGAAATAATAGTATGACAATTATTTGCTTGTTACGAATAAACATACACTATTCATTGTGGAATGTTGGTTAAAACATTTTAATCACTTTGCAATATGTTGAGTAATAGAATGTTTGCTATTGACGGCATTTGTTTACTGTTCATTGTAAATTATATGTAAACTGTTTTACAAAGAAATATACAATATAAGAATAGATTTAATTAATGATAGCAAATAACTAATAAGTAATAAATAATTTCATAAAAAATAATAGATGTCAGATAATGCAATAGTGCATATTTTATCAGCATCAGAGGTTAAAAAGCTGAGTTGAATCCAACAGGAATTAAACCTTAGACCCTTATCAAATAGTTTCTATAGCTGGTACAAAGAACAGGATAGCTAATATATATATATATTTATTAGATGTGTTCCTTATTCTTCTTAGAATAATGGAGCTCTCTAGATTTTTAGAAATCATAAAAAAAACAAAAACAAAACCCAGATTTTCCAGTGTTGGGACAGTCTCTTTACTACAGCTGATCCTCCTTTGTTGAAGTCTTTAAAAGTGATGACTGTTGTCCAATCAGATGCTTCTAAGAAAATATATATATATATGTCGAAAGCTTATTCAGCATCTAATGACACAAACATGCTAGGGGTCCCCCTCTCAGCCCATACATCAGATTCAACACTTTTCTCGTCCCATCTAAACCCTGACGAACCCCACAAAGCCCACATGGTCCTCATGTACAATAGTGTAGATCAGGGCCGCCATCAGGGCATGACAACCGTGACAACCGCCCGGGCCCAACGTGTATCAGCGGAACTGCCGCCGGTGCATCTGCACAGGGGCCCACACGCTGATGGGACCCATCAGATAGCCCAAGCATTTAGGGCCACCCAATGGGCCCTATTATCTTCAGGGGCCCGGTCAGCACTGTAATAGCGCGACCGGGCCTCTTTAAAAAAAAAAATGCAGCCGGAAAGCAGGTGCTGCTGGGAGGAAGTGACGTCCGGTCACTTACTCCCAGTTTACTCCGCGCGGGAAGGAGCGAGGAGAGGCAGGGAGGAGAGGCAGCCGACTCACATCATCCCCAGCCACCCTCCTGCGACGAAATGGTAAGGAAAAGATGAGGGTGGCTGGAAATGATTTGGATGTGTGTGTGTATGCAAGTGTATGTGTGTGTGTATGCCAGTGAATGTGTGTGTATGCCAGTGTATGTGTGCGTATAGAACAGTGGGGTGATGAGAGTAGAAAGGTCACAACAATCAAGACCCAGTGGAGCGCTAAAAAATATATCAACTCACCCTTTTATAAAGGGATATAAATGTAGGAAAATCTGGAGGGAATGAGATATAGTGGAAACAATGGTGTAGTATATATGGACTGGATAAATTAAGAGAGAAGAGTTATATGATAGCGAACTCACATGGTACAGAGCCTGAAAGAGATAGGCTCAAATCATAGGCGCAGGGGTATTATATAGCAAATACCAGGCTTCTTCAATGGCTGTGTGTCAATCCTCAGAGAAAGGGAGAAAAAAGGACAATGGACCAAAGTCCTAGTGTGTTATCCTCAACCCCAAAAATGGATCTGAACAAATACAAAAACTTGCTCACCTTTAAAGGAGCCAATCCGAACTGGGCTCTCAGTTTAATGGACAATGTGCCTTTAAGAGGGCACTACTCTTCTTGTTAGCAGGAAAATGGATGCAGGTCATGGACTCAAATTAAAAAATAAAATTTATTATAAAACACTTACATAAAATGTAAAATAAAAAGCTCCCATAAATAAATGGTGCAGAAATGAGTCCTCTTCCGAGACGCGTTTCACCTTGTACAAAAGGCTTTTTCAATCGGTGTCCTGCTTGTGTTTCCCGCTGGTTTAAATACCCAGAGAGTCCTTTTCTATTGGTTCCTGATGTCTTCCGGTTTGCCGAACACGGCAAGGGATATTTCCATCAGCTGTTGTGAAAGTTCGTAATACCGGAAGTGACGTATCGCGTTTACCGCAACGTCACTTCCGTTTAGATCGTGGCCGCCATATTTGTCCTTGGCAAGCCCCGAACCCACTCATTGTATAAGTATTTTCAACATAGCATAGATGCACATAGAGGGAAAGAAAAAAGGGGAGATCAGTTTACATCTTGTCCCCATACATATGCTCGATAAGACAATGAGACAAATTGAATAGATGCACAAAAGGAATATAGTAAATTCCCTTTGATTAAACAGCCCCATATCTTTGCTGTGTGAATAGATTGCCATTGTTGATTGTTTATCTCTTTAAGGCAGAAGTGACGTTGGAGATTTACCTCTGTTTAACATTTGATGCAACAGGTTAAAATGGCAATCTATTCACACAGCAAAGATATGGGGCTGTTTAATCAAAGGGAATTTACTATATTCCTTTTGTGCATCTATTCAATTTGTCTCATTGTCTTATCGAGCATATGTATGGGGACAAGATGTAAACTGATCTCCCCTTTTTTCTTTCCCTCTATGTGCATCTATGCTATGTTGAAAATACTTATACAATGAGTGGGTTCGGGGCTTGCCAAGGACAAATATGGCGGCCACGATCTAAACGGAAGTGACGTTGCGGTAAACGCGATACGTCACTTCCGGTATTACGAACTTTCACAACAGCTGATGGAAATATCCCTTGCCGTGTTCGGCAAACCGGAAGACATCAGGAACCAATAGAAAAGGACTCTCTGGGTATTTAAACCAGCGGGAAACACAAGCAGGACACCGATTGAAAAAGCCTTTTGTACAAGGTGAAACGCGTCTCGGAAGAGGACTCATTTCTGCACCATTTATTTATGGGAGCTTTTTATTTTACATTTTATGTAAGTGTTTTATAATAAATTTTATTTTTTAATTTGAGTCCATGACCTGCATCCATTTTCCTGCTAACAAGAAGAGTAGTGCCCTCTTAAAGGCACATTGTCCATTAAACTGAGAGCCCAGTTCGGATTGGCTCCTTTAAAGGTGAGCAAGTTTTTGTATTTGTTCAGATCCATTTTTGGGGTTGAGGATAACACACTAGGACTTTGGTCCATTGTCCTTTTTTCTCCCTTTCTCTGAGGATTGACACACAGCCATTGAAGAAGCCTGGTATTTGCTATATAATACCCCTGCGCCTATGATTTGAGCCTCTCTCTTTCAGGCTCTGTACCATGTGAGTTCGCTATCATATAACTCTTCTCTCTTAATTTATCCAGTCCATATATACTACACCATTGTTTCCACTATATCTCATTCCCTCCAGATTTTCCTACATTTATATCCCTTTATAAAAGGGTGAGTTGATATATTTTTTAGCGCTCCACTGGGTCTTGATTGTTGTGACCTTTCTACTCTCATCACCCCACTGTTCTGCATGTTACTGTGTTAAGGTTTGGAGGTACCTTCACGTGTGTTGAGCTGCTTAGTTGTATTAGGTTCTTCATTACATTATTGTTTGAGCGCCTTTATAGCACGGTTTTTTTGTTACTATTTTCTGCTGTTTATTTACCTCTGTACCTGTGCAGGCTGCTAATTGTAAAATGTCGCTATTTGAAAATAGAAATAGATGCAGTAAAAATATTGATGCTCTATTTAACGATGAAGAACAAGATACCATTAATATTAATCAATCCAATAAAATACAACTACAAGATTGTAGATTTATGTTAGAGAAAACATTAGGGAAAGAGATCAAGAATAAATGGGAAATAGCAACCCTTGAAAAATACAATAGAGAGAAAATCACACCGAGGGGACTAAGGTTTTCAAAGGATCCATCCTTTGATCAAGAGGAGGAAGATTTTATGACCGAATGGAATAACAAATTAGAAAGTTTTTCCTTCGGATTAATGGACTTAATCATTGAGAGGCGCCGACATAATCTGGCGAAATTAGATAAAAAAATTGATGAATTACAGAATTATCTAATTAATAACACTTCCTCAGAAGAATATACTTCCATTACAGAGGATATAAAAAATAATCTTGAAAAAATGGAGAAAGCCGTAATTGACACTAAAAAAAGAAAGTATTTGAGGGACAAAAATGACTATGCCAACAATAGAGTCAGAACATACTCTAAATATAACCATAATAATATAAATGATCCCCGAAAAACTAAATACTCTAAAGGGAATAACTTTGATAGGAATACATCCTACCATTCCAACACCTACAAAGATTTTTCTGGTAGGAAATACCCCAATAGGGACCGTCCTGTTCATAAAGAACTTCAAACAACAACCATAAATAGATCCAGATATAGATCAAGTGAGAATCATAGTTATGGTAGAAGCAATCCCGTTTCTCCTAAAAATAGAAGGAATAATCACCCCAATGAAAGGGACGTGTATAGATGGGAAAAAACAGGTGTACATTTTGATAAACATCAATCAAATTCCAGCAGACCTAAGAGGAAAGAGGAGGAGAGTGTTCCTCTATACAACAGATTCTCACATTTAGATCGGTCACCAAGACAGGAGGATTTTTGGGAACTTCAAGAGAGGGAGAGGTACAAATGCTCCCCACTAGGAAAAAGGAGGAGATCCCTAGAGGAAGGGGAACTAGAGGAGGAGTATCTTTTCAAAAGAGGAAAAAGAGACAAAAAATAATCCACAACGGCATATTTAACCTCACAAATAGAGTGCTCTCTAAACCACAATTATCACTACTTGAAAAGGGCCTTAAATTCGCCCCGACTAGAACATTAGATAAATTCAGCACCTATTTGGACCTCAACAGGTTTAAGAGAAAAATGTGTCTAAAAAAGTTCTTCCATAAAAAACCATCATTAACATCCACGTCAAGTGAAATAAGTGATGAATTTGTGCATACGGAACTTAAAGATAAATCTGATTTTTTTCCCAAGTTTTGCATCTCTGATGAGATGTCAACATTTGAGAAAATGGTTATGAGGGACATTAAGCGCATTAGACCTATTGGGAAAAATGAATATAATCTGACCTTCCAAGAGAGAAATAGTCTTAAGAATTTTAAAAATGACAACACACTGGTCATTAAGCCTGCCGACAAGGGAGGGGGGGATTGTCCTTATCGAGATAAGTGACTATATTGTGGAATCTAATAGGCTACTCGAAGACACCACAACATATACTGTTTTAAATAAAGACCCCACCAGCGAAATGAAGGTCAGTTACACTAGACTGATAGATAAAGGCAAACTAGAGGGTATCCTAAATAAAAAAGAATCAGAGTTCCTTAATATCCATCATCCTAGGATCCCTGTTTTCTATTATCTGCCAAAGATCCATAAACATCTCACCAAGCCCCCGGGACGTCCCATCATCTCGGGTATTGGATCTATATCGAGTAGGCTTTCCCAGTACATCGACCAATGTATACAACCTGTAGTTAAGAAGTGTAGAGGTTATCTGAAAGATACCATTAATGTCCTTCAAGTCCTCAAAGATGTAGTATGGGATGATGATTGCTGGCTAGTTACAGCTGACGTTCATTCCTTGTATACCATCATACAGCATAATAAAGGATGCGAAGCGACCAGGTTTTTTCTTGAGAAATCCGAACTTTTTCCGCAATCCCAGATTGATTTCATTCTGGAAGGAATTAATTGGATACTTCAAAACAACTACTTTTGGTTTAATGAGACATTCTATCTGCAAATCTGTGGAACGGCGATGGGCACCAGGTTTGCACCCAGCTACGCCAATTTGTTTATGTCATACTGGGAACATTTGTTCATATTTGGCGATTGTAGGTGGGGTGCAAGCCTGGTGTCCTACCATCGTTATATAGATGATATCTTTTTTGTTTGGAAGGGCAGCATTCCCTCGACCTCTTCTTTTCATATATTGAAGACAATGATTGGGGCATTAAGCTCACTAAAAATAGCAGTAAGAATACAGTTGAATTCCTAGACCTTAATATTTTCATCGAGAATAACACCATTAAAACCAGTACCTTTTTCAAAAAGGTCGATGTAAATAGCTACATCGAGGGCAACAGCTGCCACTATTCACCCTGGCTCCTTAATGCACCGAAGGCACAACTTCTCAGAATACGACGCAATTGTACTGATTTTACCGTGTTTCACAACCAAGCACAGAAAATCATGACAGATTTCTCGGATAAAGGTTATGATAAACAGCTATTAGACAATGCCTATAAGGAGATAAGTCTCAGAGAACGAGAATCTCTCTTACAATATAAAGTAAAACCAACCGCCTCTGCAGATAGGGAATTGGCCTTCATTTGCGATTTCAATACGCAGAGCCAGCAGGTTAAAAAAATAATTCAGAAACACTGGCCTATTCTCAAAAATGATGAGATATTAAATACCCTCCTACCTGAACAACCTAAGATTATCTATAGGGGGGTCTCCAACTTAAGGAATAGTCTCTCCAATAATAATTCAACTAGAGCCAAGGGAACCTCAAACCCCTTTAAAGAGTCTAAAGGTTTCTATGGTTGCGGGGTTTGTGGGGCCTGCAGGAATACCAGCAATCCTAAAAAAGCTATTAGGGAATTTGCGGACCCTAATAATCCCAAAAGGAATTATAAAATAAAGGACATCATTACCTGCCATACCAAAAGAGTAATATACATGCTGACGTGCCCTTGTGGCCTCCTGTACATTGGGCGGACTATACGCCCTTTGCAGGTGAGAATACAGGAGCACGTCAGAAATGTAAGAAACGGATTCTTAAAGCACAATGTATCACTTCATTTATTTTCGTATGTGTGCGTATGCCAGTGTATGTGTGTGTGTGTGTGTGCCAGTGTATGTATGCCAGTGTATGTGTGTATGCCAGTGTATGTGTGTGTATGCCAGTATGTGTGTATGCCAGTGTGTGTATGCCAGTGCATGTGTGCCAGTGTATGTGTGCCAGTGTGTGTATGTGTGCCAGTGTATGTGTGTGTGCCAGTGTACGTGTGTATGCCAGTGTATGTATGCCAGTGTATGTATGCCAGTGTATGTGTGTGTGCCAGTGTAGGTGTGTATGCCAGTGTATGTATGCCAGTGTATGTGTGTGTGCCAGTGTAGGTGTGTATGCCAGTGTATGTATGCCAGTGTATGTATGCCAGTGCATGTGTGTATGCCAGTGTATGTGTGTGTATGCCAGTGTGTGTATGCCAGTGTATGTGTGTATGCTAGTGTATGTGTGTATGCCAGTGTGTGTGTATGCCAGTGTGTGTGTATGCCATTGTATGTGTGCCAGTGTGTGTGTGCCAGTGTATGTGTGTATGCCAGTGTATGTGTGTATGCGTGTATGCCAGTGTATGTGTGCCAGTGTGTGTATGTGTGCCAGTGTATGTGTGTGTGCCAGTGTATGTATGCCAGTGTATGTGTGTATGTATGCCAGTGTATGTATGCCAGTGTATATATGTGTGTATGCCAGTGTATGCATGCCAGTGTAAGTGTGTACGCCAGTGTATGTGTGTATGCCAGTTTATGTGTGTATGCCAGTTTATGTGTGTATGCCAGTGTATGTGTGTATGTATGCCTGTGTATGTATGCCAGTGTGTGTATGCCAGTGTGTGTATGTGTGTGTATGCCAGTGTATGTGTGTGTGCCAGTGTATGTGTGTATGCCAGTGTATGTGTGTATGTGTGCCAGTGTATGTGTGTATGCCAGTGTTTGTGTGTGTGTATGCCAGTGTGTATGCCAGTGTATATATAGAAATGTATTACTCTTTGTACAGATGGGTACAAAACAAAGCTTGCTATAAATCTTCCAAAACGCTATTTATCTGACTGCAACTGATGGACATTATGTGTGCCAGTGTATGTGTGCCAGTGTGTGTATGTGTGCCAGTGTATGTGTGTGTGCCAGTGTACGTGTGTATGCCAGTGTATGTATGCCAGTGTATGTATGCCAGTGTATGTGTGTGTGCCAGTGTAGGTGTGTATGCCAGTGTATGTATGCCAGTGTATGTGTGTGTGCCAGTGTAGGTGTGTATGCCAGTGTATGTATGCCAGTGCATGTGTGTATGCCAGTGTATGTGTGTGTATGCCAGTGTGTGTATGCCAGTGTATGTGTGTATGCTAGTGTATGTGTGTATGCCAGTGTGTGTGTATGCCAGTGTATGTGTGCCAGTGTGTGTGTGTGCCAGTGTATGTGTGTATGCCAGTGTATGTGTGTATGCGTGTATGCCAGTGTATGTGTGCCAGTGTGTGTATGTGTGCCAGTGTATGTGTGTGTGCCAGTGTGTGTATGTGTGCCAGTGTATGTGTGTGTGCCAGTGTATGTATGCCAGTGTATGTGTGTATGTATGCCAGTGTATGTATGCCAGTGTATATATGTGTGTATGCCAGTGTATGCATGCCAGTGTAAGTGTGTACGCCAGTGTATGTGTGTATGCCAGTTTATGTGTGTATGCCAGTGTATGTGTGTATGTATGCCTGTGTATGTATGCCAGTGTGTGTATGCCAGTGTGTGTATGTGTGTGTATGCCAGTGTATGTGTGTGTGCCAGTGTATGTGTGTATGCCAGTGTATGTGTGTATGTGTGCCAGTGTATGTGTGTATGCCAGTGTTTGTGTGTGTGTATGCCAGTGTGTATGCCAGTGTATATATAGAAATGTATTACTCTTTGTACAGATGGGTACAAAACAAAGCTTGCTATAAATCTTCCAAAACGCTATTTATCTGACTGCAACTGATGGACATTATTTTTTTTTTAAAATGATGTTATATTTGTATTCCTGGACCCAGCAGCTGGTATACCAAAGTGCCAAGATGCCATGTCCATTGTTTAACTGCTGGAGTTAACCCTGCTGATCATAGGAGGTATCTTTCCGCTCCTCACTCAGAGAAAGCATTGGCTGGTAGGTTATTTTGGAGACTGTAAATATGTATGTATGCCAGTGTATGTATGTATGCCAGTGTGTGTCTGTATGTATGTATGCCAGTGTGTGTCTGTATGTATGTATGTATATATCAGTATGCAGTATGTGTGTGTATATGTATATTTGTCAGTTTGTATGTCTGCATGTATATGTGTGTGTGTGTGTGTGTGTGTCAGTATCTTCCTATGCATGTGTGTATGTTTTTTTCAGTATTTGTATCTGTTAGTGTGTGTGTATTCCTGTGGGCGGGATTTGGAGGTGGGCCCTGTGGGTGGGCTTGAAGGGGGGCCCAGACCCAGGGGCGTATTAGCCGCGAGGCAAACAAGGCATTTGCCTTGGGCGGCATTTGCCTTGGGCGGCATTTGCCAGGGGGCGGCAAAAAAGCCGCCCCCAGATGCCCAGGGCAAATACCTTGTTAGCCTTGCGGCTAACTGACATGTTGGGCGGGCCGGCGGCCGGCGAGGGAGCACTTCCTCCGAGCTCTCTGCTCAGCTCCCTCGCGTGCCGCCCGCAGAGTGAGGCTGGGAGCCGGAATATGACGTCATCTTCCGGCTCCCAGCCTCACTCTGCGGGCGGCACGCGAGGGAGCTGAGCAGAGAGCTCGGAGGAAGAGCTCCCTCGCCGGCCGCCCGCCCGCCCGCCCAGCAACCAGCTTTCATTATAGTTTCTATTTCATTCTCTGACTGTCACACATTGTGGGTGCATAACTACCAGCAAACCAGTAAGTGTTTGAATATATTGGTTTCTTCACCATTTATCCTCCATCTCCCATTTACATATATTAATTCAGATTTCCCCTGTGAAGTTTGTAACAGCGGATGGATTTGTGACATGTTTTACTGTAACATTAATTATATATACGATATAATCGTCTCATTTAACAACTTCTCTACCTGACGCAAAGTTATTTTAATTCAGACTATGAGCATTTTAATTTTTCTTTAGAAAATTCTGTTTAGGCGATATCCCCCTTTTATTGTGAACTTCTGGGTATTCCATCCATAGGAGATTCGCCTTTTCTGCATTTAGCAGATATATTCCATCCATCCATTTAGTAGGAGGGTGTTTGACACCAGGGTAAACCGATATATATGTTATAAGGAGTTTTTCCTTTCATGTCACGATTTAGGCGATACTCTCCTAGATCAATATTTTTTACATTAATTTTCTCTTTACCTTGTGGTTGTTTCGATTTTATGGAATTTGTAAATAAAAGTAAAGTTTTAACTAATGTTATGGATTTGTTTTCCCAGTTTTTAGTTAACTCTCCAGCTCTGGTTTATTTAGTGGATTTCTATTTGAGGATAAACCCTTATTAGGAGTGTTTTCTGATGTCTAGCTCATAGTCTTTCTTGTTTTCAATATTTAAGTAGGGAACAATTCTGTGGGTTTTTTTTGTTGGTTTTTTTTAGTATTAAATGATGATCTCCGCTCAGGGTAGTCCAGTGCCTGGCAGCATAAATAGGATGACCTGATCTTTATGGCAACTCTGACTCTTTCTCCTTACACTTTGTGAGAGAGAGAACTGATAAAGTTTGTGTCTCCACTACCAAGTAGAGATTATTCTAGCTTCAGAGACCGAAATTTCTACATTTTATTAAAGACAGAAAGTGAATATTTGCTTTACCTACTTTATTGAAAACCTTTCAGCAGCAAAGAAACAGTTAAAAGTAAATGAACAAAAATTCAACCAAATCAGAATCTATATCAGATATCATCAGGGACGTTTTAGCCGCGAGGCATTTGCCTTGTGGCTAACTGACATGCTGGGCTGGCGGCGTGGGCGGGCGACCGGCGAGGGAGCACTTCCTCCGAGCACTCTGCTCAGCTCCCTCGCGTGCTGCATGCAGAGTGAGGCTGGGAGCCGGAATATGACGTCATATTCCGGCTCCCAGCCTCACTCTGCGGCGCGCGAGGGAGTTGAGCAGACAGCAGCCCGACCGCCAGCCCCACTAGACCCCAGGGAGATGGAGAACCCCTCCCCCAGCATTCCCAAAGGTAAGGAGGCTGGGGGGGGGAATAAAAAAAATAAAAAAGTGTTAATGTGAGTGTGTGTGTATGTATGTCTGCTAGTGAGCGTGTGTGTGTATGTCAGTGTGTGTCTGCTAGTGAGTGAGTGTATGTTAGTGTGTGTGTCTGTTAGTGAGTGTGAGAGTGTCTGTTAGTTAGTGTGTCTGTTAGTGTGTGTGTGTCTGTTAGTGAGTGTGTGTGTGTGTCTGACTGTGTGTGTCTGTTAGTGAGTGTGTCTGTGAGTGTAAGTGTGTCTGTTAGTGTGTGTGTGTGTGTCTGTTAGTGTGTGTGTGTGTGTGTGTCTGTTAGCTAATGTATGCGTATCTGTCAGTGAATCTGTGTGTGTGTGTATTTAGAAGGGGGGCGGGAGGAAGGGTTGGGTGGGGGGGAGGGGGGTGCCTGAGTTTTGTCCTGCCTAGGGCAGCACAAAACCAGGATACACCACTGCCCAGACCTTTAGCTTTGTTAGGGGCCCCAAAATTTCTGATGGCGGCCCTGGTGTAGATGATTGGGGACAGTTGGGTAGTGTATAGTTTGGTTAGGATTTTGATGTCCGTGTTCAATAATGTCCGTGATATTGGTTGCAGATTTTGACACCTATCCGGAGTTTTTACCTGGTTTTGGCAGGGTGGCCACGAATGCTTCTATCATTTCTTTGGGGATTCGACTCTTGTCCACACTAGCTTCAAGTGGGATGCCAGTTGGTTTGCGAAGGTCTTATAATATAGGTTGCTATTCAATGCCTTTTAAAGTGTTTGGTCCTTCCCCATCTGTCTGTCAAACCTTTGCATTAGACCCACTTCCTTGCTTCAAATAAAGACTGCCTTTTAACCCCTTAAGGACACATGACATGCGTGACATGTCATGATTCCCTTTTATTCCAGAAGTTTGGTCCTTAAGGGGTTAAAAGAAACCCCAGGTGTGCCTGGATATTTCTTTTTTTCCATTTGATGTCATCAGGGATTGGCTCTCCCTTTCTGGAGCACCCTGCAGGAAATATTCCCCCTTTTTTAGTGTGTGCATTTTACTCTTGTTTTTTTGCAAACATGTTGATGTTGTCAGAAAGAATTGATCTGCTTGAGGAAGAAGCCCAAACAAGGGCCAATCACAGCAAAGAGGCACCAGATCTGGACAATACAACAGTGCAACAGGTTTGTTTACAAAAATGAGAATTCAATTTTAAGGCCAGAGTAGCTGAACTGGAAGAATAGCTGTATTTGACCTTAATTTTGAAATTGAATTTGAATTCTCATTTTAGTAATACATCTTGTAGTGTTGCTCTGAGATCACTCTACACAATCTTTTTTTCATTTTACAACATGACAGGCGGCTTCATATTTTGCATTAATCTTTTTTACTAACACTAAAGCAGCAAAGAATAATAGAAAAAAAAACAAAGAACCAATAAGAAACCAAAGTACTCCCTCTTTCTTTGCTGCTCCATAACAAGTCAGGTCAGAGTGTTTGTATTATTGTGTTGGGTTATTTGCTAGGCCTATTTTACCTTTTATTTAGTTTGGTTATACTTTTGTATACTGTTGTGGGGACTCTCATAATTGTCTGTCTACCCGTCTACTCTCTCTTCCCCCCTTCTCCTTGGGGGGTCACCGGGTGCTAGGGGTTCCTGTGTTGTTATCTATAGTGTGGGGATTTCTTTTTCTTTCCCCCTTAATGTTCCAGGGGGTTTCTTCTGTCCCCTGAATGCTTAGCCCTCAACCCCCTTCCCCACCTGGAAGTCTGAATACCCCTCCTTCCAGGGAGTTTTTTCCTATGTTTTCCACCTGCTTATCTGAAATTCGCTGTGTTGGTGCCATGGAACCATACACCTGCGGAACACCTTCTACAGTAGTTTTCATCAACAACGTAATCCCCATTTGACTGTTGAACACATTCTAATTGGCGTTAAGCACTCTAGTTTGCCCACTGGGTGGTTCCTATTTGCTGCCATAAATTCCAAACGCCGTCATCCATGTGTGTTGGATTGGGACCAAAAAATATCTTCGGCTCCCAAAAATGGCAAATTTAAAATCCAGAATTCCTGACAAAACTGTTTGAAAAGCAGAAAAAAAAGAAAAAACACTGACGAAAAAAAACCCCAAAGCAGGACAACAAAATGCGGTGCAATAAAAAGAACGGCAGATTTAGCTCAGATAACAGGCAATGCACTAACATTGGCTTTCCCATGCTATGTAAGCTATCACAAAATGTGATTGCTTTGCAATATGAATAAGAGTGCTCTGATTGGTTGGCTAATAAGCCAACTAATCACAGCACTCTGACAGCCAAGTCTTGAGAGAAGCTCTCCAAACGTCCGTGGCATGGGAGCTTCCGTCACAGGGTCACTCTACAGATAGATAATGCAGCATGTTGCGTGGCAAGTCTAATGCTTCAGTGGCTTAAAATGATTATTGATACTGATATTGATTCTTCTGTGCATTGAATGACGTGTCTTGTTGTGCCTGGATAAATATGTAACATGCTCTAGAATCTGCCTGTTCTGCAGTGTACAATGACATGCAGTCTGCTCTCGGGATGCTTCCTATATTCCCTTCCAATCTGTTCTGTAGACACATACCATCGTAGCTCTGGAATGCCTCAAGGGGCCTCCAGTCTTAATTTGTTATTACCCTTAACTTCCTGAAAAAACCAATACATGCTCTGTGCCAAGGAAAATGAACATCATTAGCCCTCCCTGGCCAGAGTGGCCTCATTGCTGCACAACTAACCAACAGCTGAGGTGATGTATGCCTTTTCCAGTAAGGGTTAACTATAAAGCATCTTTTGAGGAGTGATGAAAATATGGTATTTTAGCTATTATTTTCAATTATTCATTTTGTATATTTGCTTTATATCCTTTATAACAAAATATAGACCGTTACGGGCAATAAAGGGCCACATTGAATTGTCTGGGTGCAGTGCTTCTGTATGTTTAACGCTTCAAGTTAATATATTGCAGTTTTGCAGAAAGGGCAATGTTTACCTTGAAGGGTCAATAATAGGTCAGACTTAGGGTCACAATGACAGCCACTCAAGGCACTTCTGCTGCACTGACCAAGTAAGCTTGGCCACTTGACATTGCAGTTCATTGGAAAGCACTGTATTCATCCTTTTCCTATGAGAAGAATTAGATGCGTGCATGGAGCATCTTGAGGAACCTTGAGAAGCATTGGATTGGACCACCGCTGGATGAAGCCAGGCCTCCTCAATGACATCGCTGGAGGCCAGTAGTGCAGAGCCAGTCTCTACACTGGGAAAAGGAATGTAAAAACCTTTAATCGTTATATTTTTATAGCAAATGGTGGTGGGGAGGGGGAGGCACTGAACTAGATAGGGACAGGGACACTATAGCGTTAGGAATACAGGTTTGTATTCATAATGCAATACTGTTCATTTAAAGAGAAGGTGAACATTACCTGCTTAACAGTATGTTCTGAGCATGGAACCAAAGCTCCCAAACTGCATTTGTTGCGCCTGGCAGCAGATTGTATTAGTGCACTATACACGACCTGCCACAGAAACATGTCAAATAAACAATAATATTAAATGAATATAATACATACTATGGTTAACATAAAACACACATAATAAACTGAGTTAATTTACCTGTTTTTTTTTTTATTTATTTTTTATAAAGAAACATATAACCAATCATTACCAGTGCAAAAAACAAAGGAGATTACCCCAGCTACTGGATGACTAATATTGTATAATATGCCAACCAAAGTCAAGATACTACATTTCAGGTTTACACAATCAGGTTGATTTGTAAATGGATGTTAAACCTCTGTAGTTGATTAAAGTAGCATTACCACTTTTGGGGGTCTTTGCGGGTTTTTTTTTCTTCCAAAGACCCCTTAAGGTGGCATCTCCACTTGTGCTGTGGTGCTCTGTGGGACCCCAGTATGTAATTAAGGATAAACGATTTGCTCTTTCACACATTGAACCAGTCGACTCTCTCTAACATCAATATTTGATAAAAATTAAAATTGTGTGCAACAGACCTTAATAAAACTAGGAGACACCGGGTGTATGGAATCTCATTCTTCTCTACCCTGTGTGCAATGAGGGTAGATGAGTGTTCAATTAGTGGTCCCTAGTCCTTTCTCTATCCAGTGAGCTGTCAGCTGAAAGATAATGGAAACATAAGCAAGTTAGTGCCCAAACCTAATGCTCTTAAAATTTACTAAACTCTCAGCCCTACGTCCTCACTGGCTTCCAACCTTGGTTCCTGTGGACTGCCTACTCTCAAAATCGTCCTTTTGTCATCCTACAATACCAGTAACAGATCTCAGATTAGTTATGACCACATTCTTTAATCATCCATAGTACTATAGCCTCATTCATATAGACTTTGTCTCAAGTGATTAACTCACAGCATAAATCCATCATTCCTGTTTGACTAATTTCTGCTTCCTGGCCTCCTGTGTTTAGTCAGCCACATGGGGGTCAAGAGCCAGTGAGCCGGCTGGCCACCTTAGTGTGTCCCACACAGGTGGCAATACCCTAAGGCAGAGAAAGCACTTGCTTAGGTGGACAGCAAGTGCCTACTCTGCCGAAATGTACATTCTGAGGAGGGAAAAAGGTGGATGGCAAGGGAGTTCTGATCTTCATGCTCTTCAGGCACTGATCCCTCATGCACCCTGTGGTGATGCTGGGAGCCAAGATATTACTTCACTCCAACCGTGGAATCACTAAAGGGTGCGCTTGGAAATATGTATGTATGTAAGTATATGTCTGTCAGCGAGTGTGTGTCAGTGTATTCCAATATCAGTGAGAGAGTGTGTCTGTCAGTGAGTGTTGGTTAGTGTCTGTTAGTATCAGTAAGAGTGTGTGTCTGTATCAGTGTGAGTGATAATGTGTGTCAGTAACAATTAGAGTGTGTGTGTGTTAGGGTGTGTCAGTGTGTGTATATGTGTGTATATATATATATATATATGTACACACATATTACACATAATATATATACATGCCTGTATTATTAATAAATGTGTATATTAAAATGTATAATAAAGAGTTTAAATACTGTATGTACATTGTGCTATCAGAAATGTCACTACTCCACCTGTCAATTAAATTTTCAACAATAGACACTGCCACACAGGGTAGATTAAGCAACATGTTGTTCTTTTGCTCCCTGTTACTGTGTTACTCACACAGCTGTTTTTCACACTTACTGGGAACCGGCCGTATTAAGAGCCCAGTGGGCCTTGTGCTGACAATTATGATGGGGCCTAATTACATAATCTTATTGACAGAAAACACTAAAACAGTTCTACAAACGGGCATACCTCAAGCTGGGGACGTGTAGGCAGCCTTGTGAAGTGAAAACCCGATGGCAAAACGTACTTATGGAGACAAGGGCCCCTTGAGGCCTGCAAACTGCTACCGGGCAGGAGAAGCGGCCGGTCTCCCGTCCATTACTCGACCAGCAGACAGCATGGGTCTCGCTTTCCCCCCCCCTCTGGGCCGGTGGGGGTCATTCCGGTCCCCGCTGGGCCACACAACTGGATCCACGCAGCAAGCTGTGAGCTACCCTCACGATACACGGAGCACAAAGCAAAGGCACGCAAGTTGCCGGATGTGCATACAACACAGGACACTATGCAGCGCAGAGCCGATCTCCCCAACCCACTCGGATACTTCGAAGTGCATCTGGAGGCAGCATTCACCAACTTTTGGACTAACCTGAGAGAACGAATGAAGCAGGCGCCCCAGACAACAACACTGAAGGTGAGAAAGCGGACACTCGACGAGACAAGACCTGAAAAACTCCCCAAAGGCAACCCGACCGCACGACCAACATGACACACCACTATATGCCTTCCTGGGTCTATGGCCACTAGGGGTAACCTCCCAAAGCACCGACCACACATGCAGAAGGGACCAAGCCGACAAAGAGCACCCTTACGCGGCAGAGACCCGTGCAACCTAAACTTGGACCCAAGGAGAGGCCAAGTCAGTTGCAACATGGTGCAGGCTCTGGAGCAGGCCTGGGGCAGGGGAAGTACCTCGCCACAGACAAACAGCACAGCTTGCTACAAGGAGTCGCAGAGGCATGGAGGATCCATGCAAGCTGCAAACCTGGACGCTGCCTGGACCTGAGCGGCTCACACGCAACCCCAGCTGCTCTACAGATAGGGCGTCGGCTGACTTTGGGCCACCCTGAGGATTGAGGCCTAAAAACTTCACCCGAGCACTGGGGAAAGTTTCTGTGCTGCAGCATGAACTCTCAGTCTGTTAATTTATGCTGATCTGCTGTCTCCTTCTAATATGTGCTCTCTCTCCACTGTCTATCCCTCCATTATATTATAGACTACATATGTGCGCTGTATATTCATATGCCATATTACACGTATAATGCCAGCTATCATAGTTTAGCATGTCTACTCTAATATCACTCCCTCTAGCATGTAAGCTCATTGAGCAGGGCCCTCAACCCCTTTGTTCCTGTGTGTCCAACTTGTCTCGTTACAACTACATGTCTGTTCGTCCACCCATTGTAAAGCGCTGTGGAATTTGACGGCGCTCGATAAATATCATAATAATAATAATAATAATAATAATATTTATTTTACGTACCAAGCTCAGATTGGGTAAACGTAACCTACTCTCACACAAAAGCTAAACCCGGCATGAATTAATCAGCTTTAACATTACTATACAATAATTAGATGTGTCTAACCAAGTGGACGAGTCTGAGTGACATTATGAAACACCACCCGTAGGACTTATCTTTATGCTTTACTTAGGCCTGTTGCCCAGTTCTTTTATGTTGGACCCTTCACTGATACCCCATGGCGCCTACGACTTTTATATGGTCATGCCATGTCTGTCTGTCACTTAGCTAGTAACCGCATTCGGCGGGGGTAGAGCGACTAGGCACCAGCAGCTTAATTGAGCTTGTATAATCTTATTTCGTTTCCACATGCCAGCCTTTGCTTGTATTGTTCAGTATGTATGTTAGTGTATAATAATTGTATTCACCTAGATAACTAGACAAGGTGATTCTCTTTGAAATATAAAATGAAGCAGTCACTCATGTGAGAATATTCCCAAGTTATATTCCAAAATATTCCAAAGTTTAAAGGTAGGCAGACAATGTAATAGAGCAGCAGGAAATGCTAGCAGAATGCTTGGTTGTATAGGGAGAGGTATTAGCAGTAGAAAGAGGGAAGTGCTCATGCCATTGTACAGAACACTGGTGAGACCTCACTTGGAGTATTGTGCGCAGTACTGGAGACCGTATCTTCAGAAGGATATTGATACCTTAGAGAGAGTTCAGAGAAGGGCTACTAAACTGGTTCATGGATTGCAGGATAAAACTTACCAGGAAAGGTTAAAGGATCTTAACATGTATAGCTTGGAGGAAAGACGAGACAGGGGGATATGATAGAAACATTTAAATACATAAAGGGAATCAACACAGTAAAGGAGGAGACTATATTTAAAAGAAGAAAAACTACCATAACAAGAGGGGGTAGTGGATGCATGGAATAGCCTTCCAGCTGAAGTGGTAGAGGTTAACACAGTAAAGGAGTTTAAGCATGCGTGGGATAGGCATAAGGCTATCCTAACTATAAGATAAGGCCAGGGACTAATGAAAGTATTTAGAAAATTGGGCAGACTAGATGGGCCAAATGGTTCTTATCTGCCGTCACATTCTATGTTTCTATGTTTCTATGTTATCTACTGTATTTTTACGCATGTTAACAGATATTCTTCCTTTCTGTAACGCTCACTCAATGCTTCAATAAAACAACAAATTCTCCATTATTAACAAAAAATAAAAAAATAAAATGAGCTGAGGTCCAAACCAAAAGAAATCCCTTGCAATAAATGATAAGGACAATGAGAAGTGACTCCTAATTTAGAGAAATAATACAAAATATTGTATTATGCAAAGTACATGACTCAGTACTAAAAGGTGTGACATGCAGAGCAATATAATTAAAAAGGTTTGGTATATCTTAATAGCAATATTGTATATACAGATTATTTTCTAATCACAATAATACAGAACGTTTGAGCTTGGGGTCATTCTAAATTCTGAATTGGAATTCAAAGTGAAATTTTGAATTGTAATCCAAATAGCTGAACTAAAAACATTGCAGATATATTTTTCCATTGTTTCTATTTGTGACCTAACATTTTAAATTCACTTTCAAATTCCTGACAATTCACAATTGTATCCACCACAAACAGTGTTGTGCTACTTAATCTTTCAATAGACTAACACAAGTGCAATTTCTCAATATATACTTAATACATACATTCTATGAAAATATCGCCTAAAAGATTATTGTAATCTGTGAATAAAAATAAAACTGATATAATCTTTTAGATAATATTCCCACAGGATGTATAAGTATATATTGAAAAATTGTACTTGTATCAATCTATTGAAAGACTGAGTACCCCAACACTGTTTAGGGGGATAATGTAGCGCTTTATTGACGGAATTAAGTTCATGCAGCCAGGTATTTAATGCCCTTTAACTTCTAGCACTTTTTTTTTTATCAATTTTTGAAGCGGCTCTGCACTTTTTGGTATTGTCGAATAGCCCTGATAGTTTAAAATCCATATAGATCATATAGGTCTGGCCGTGTTGCCTGTTACTTGCACAAATGATGAAGTTGAATAGTATTTGGTTGCCAGGAGACCTAAAATACAAATGATTATCCAGTGACAATGTTCAGCTTGAGACACATATGGTATATGAAGCTCATTACTTTCCCACTGTAATTGAAACCTCTTTTACCTGTATTTAATTTCTCTGGGGAGGGCTGTCTCCCCAGCATTAAGGGCATATGACACCTATCTAGCTGCAAGTAGTGTAAGCATCCTATACATTGTAACTACATTATTAGGAACTGTGGACATTCAAAAAGCAAGATTTGGTATATTTATTAAGTTAGAAAATGCAGAAAAGAAGGAGATCCCAAACATGGTCAGCAGCACAACATGAATCTTTCTCTTTAAGGAGCGAAGCGGAGAGTAGCTCACACAATCCAAAACGAGGTAAGCTCCTTGGGAAAGGAGAGATCTTTCAATGAAGTAACAATAATAATGAGGAGGAGTATTTTAAACAATGCATGTTTATCGGGTCTCGTGCACAGTGTGGATTTTTACATTTTTTTGTATTTCTATAATAAATGTACAGTAATTAAATGTCACCGCATTTCTGAAATGATCCTTGTGATATTGGTCATTGTTTATATTCAGATCTTTAATTTTGCAAGGTGTACTGAAATTGTCGATATGTGTTGCTTTATTAATAATTTGAATCCTGAAATATTATTGTAAAATGACTTTACATACAGTAAGCCTTGTGTGTGTATCTGTGTGTGTGTGTCAATCTGAGCATCTTGGGAAAAATAGATTTTAGAACAACTGTTTTAATCATGCTTAACCAGGCTATAACAAACAAGGTTAGTGATTGTCTGCAGACTACGTGATGATGGGTGTTTGTAATCTTGGTTTGCGCAGACTTTATTTGCCTTGATGCTCAGCAAACCAAAAACCTGGAATTATTCTGCCTTCAGTTGTTATAGATTTATGGATCAATAGTTGAGTAAACTGCAAAATGCGAACGCTTAGAAATAAGGACTTTTGAAGACTTTCATAGTCTTGCATGAAAAGGTTATGTGTATAAACCTGGGTTGCTCCAATATCATTACATTTCCAGAATTAGTTTTTTTTAATTAATATGATTAAATTATCTCATAGTATTAGAAGAGAGCTCATCTGAAGTTATGTTGACTTGGAATTTCACCTAAGTTTTAATATTTTCTTTTAAAAATCTATTTTATGTGTCATCCAGATACAGTGGGTATAATTGTGTATGCAGTAGATACTTGCCTAGAGTTAGTGTATCAGGTCCCATTACTTCTATAACCATTCTCTGGGCATTTTTGCCCATACTGCATACACTTATGTTCATATTGATTCCTGTTCCATTATAGGTCTCTCCTACAAACTCTACCCCAAAAACTATACACTTTATCTGGTTATGTGCATCCTCCTGCACCATAATATGAAATGTTACAGAACAAAAAAAAACATGTTTTCTAAGTTATTACTACTGGCTATAATGTAAACAGCTATTATAATACTTTGTTATTGCAGATTAGTGATGATGAATATTTTTAGAACGTGTTCAGGAGGAAATCTAGTAAGACAACTTAACATGCCCAGACCCATTTAATAATTTGCTCTTACTGCATCTTAATTACCTCATCCCTATTTGCTACATTTCTGCCCATCCTCCTCTCCTTACACAATGATCAGCCACAACATTAAAACCACTGACAGGTGAAGTGAATAACATTGATTATATCATTACAATGCCACCTGTCAATAACAGCCAGTTCTTGAATCTCATGTGTTGGAAGCTGCAAAATGAGCAAGTGAAAAGACCAAATAGTGATTGCTAGATGACTGCATCAGAGCATCTTCAAAATGGCAAGTCTTGTGGTATGCAGTGGTTATTTCCTACCAAAATTGGTGCAAGGTAAGACAATCAGTAAACCAGGACCAGCATCAAATTGCTGAAAAACGTAATGCTAGCCATGATAGAAAGGTGTCAGGTGTCAGTTTGCTGCGTGTGGGGCTGTGTAGCCACCGACAGGCCAGCGTGTCCATGCTGACCCCTGTCCACTGCTAAAAACACCTTCAATGAGAAAAGAGTCACATTTTCTTCTAGATCAGGTGGATAGCCGGGTATGTGTGCATCTGGGGAATGGGGAAAAGATGGATGCACTATGGTCAGCACACTGGGAAGAAGGCAGGTTGACGAAGGTAGTGTTATGCACTGGGCAAGGTTCTGCTGGGAACATTGCCCTGGCATTCATATGGATGTTACTTTGACATGTACTACCGTACCTACCTAGAGATTGTTGCAGACCATCTACATCCCTTCATGGCAATGGTGTTCCCTGATGGCAGTGGGCTCTTTCAGCAGGTTAATGCACACTGCCACACTGTAGAAATTGTTCATTAATGGTTTGGAGAACATGACAAAGAGTTCAAAGTGTTGCTTTGGCCTCCAAATTCCCCATATCTCAATACAGAGGTCTTGTGGAGTTTATACCTTGTTTCATCATAGCTATTTTGTTAGCACAAGGGGGACCTACACAATATTAGGCATATAGATTTAATGTTTTTTTTAACTTCCTTCTACAGGTCTCTAGCTTCCATCCCATCTCCTCCAAATTAGTAGAGCTTAATCTCATATCATTTGCACTTTCTTATCCTACTCAATGCCCCACTTGTGGTCTCTGTCATTCCCTCACAATATAATCTCCTCCACCATGTGGGGCACTCCTATACACTCTGCTTCTGCACCAGTTAAGTATTAGATATGTGCTGACATCAGCATTCCTAACAGAGTACCCCACCTGCTGAAGAGGGCACTAAGTGCCACAACATGAATTGTCTCATTGGTTCTCCGGGATTGATATATGGCTAACCCTGGGAAGATTATGCATCAGTCAGAATCCATGTCCATCTCAACAATAAAGTATTGAACTTGTGGTCATCCTAGTAGTAGGCATATGCTTTGTTGCAGACTGTGTTTTAATGGAGCATAATCAGAGGAGAGACCAAGAAAATGTCGCAGCCTTTACAACACATCTCTATCAATTTTGCTGCCTGCCGAATATTGGCATTTATGTAAAGTACTCCAAAAGGTTTTCTTTCTAGTTCGTTTCTGGACTATTTATCTAGCGTGAGGTCCAACTCAAATTGGGCAAAATGGACACAGAATGTAAATAGAAACTGTTTGGGGATCTATAGACCATCTCTTAATTTGTGTTCAAATACCAATTCAAACACAAATGATTTTTTTTTTTTTTTTGCCAACTTTTTTTTGCTACAATAAATAATTTTGCTAAAATTGAATTTAAGTCACATTGCCAGTCTCCATACAGCCAGCAGTTGTGAAATAATTGTCTGCACATGACTAACTTGGCTTTTAGTTAATGGCTTTTGGCCTTTGTGACAACTCCACGGTTTCAGGATTGCATTATACTATTGTCACGGTCATTTCCATTTATGGAAAACCTTTTGCTCTTTAGCATTTGCTGAATAACAAATCAGATGTTTTGCCATCAGTAAGTTATACATGAAGAACTGCAATGCCAATCAGCTTGAGGTATACATTCACTAAGCTCTTAGTATACATAATTCAGTACGTGAGGCTACAATCCTGTGTCTAAGTGGGTACAGTTGGGTGTACTGTCCATATAATTCAGTTGTTAGGATCTCTTTTTACCTGGAATTGTTGTAAGTGTGATTCCTTGGAAACGTATAAAATCTCATGAGTATAGATTTGTTTGGGCAAAGCCAAATTGTTTATTTAAATATAGGTATAGTGCAAAATCAAGGTCCAACTGATATAAAATGTGGAAGATCTATTAAAGTGTCCTGTTCTAAACAGTGGTGCAAAAATGTAAAAAAAAGTCACCAATGGAATGTATGTGCTGGTTCAACTGGTTTCCATCGAAATTGCCCCCATTTTAGTACTTTAGAATACTTTTTAGAAGCGAACATTTAAACACATGTATTTAACAGAACACTATGATAAATCTATCCAATTGTATTTTGACAAACGTAGAATTGTATTACACAACATACTAATTGCACATTTGACGTTGTCTTTAAAAGGCTCAAAGTCAATAATACTCCAATTATTTTTATATCCATCTTCACTAATGAGCTGTATATGGTGGGAGTTAATAAGCAGTAAATGAATATGATTTTCAATACTCACAGCTGTCACGTGTGAGTATTCTGCTCTATATTATTATCCTGTTAATTATATTTATAAGGTGCTAAGCAGATACACACAGCTGCAATTTACACATAAGTGTATGGTTCATGGCACTAAGTAAGGCATGACATCTCTCAACTGTGTAATTATTCAGCTTGGAACTGGATTCCATGGAGACTAATGATAATGAAAATATATTTTTTTTTTTCGTAAAATCAATAATATGGTGCTGATGGACAATCTCTCCATTCTAATTTTACCCTTATATACAAAATAATAAAAGTGAAATGGCAAGTCAATTTTCTATAAAATAATACATGCTGTTGTCCTGCATTGCAGCTGTGCTTGAATGCTGTGAGATTGCTGTATGCCTTCTTCTTTCTAATTATTTATGATTGCATTCAAAAAAATGTAATTGTTATTCCAACCAAACTGCCACTTTGATGTTTTTAAGTGGTTATAGTGTCTGGAGTCAGTATGTGCAATGTTTTGCCATGGGACACTGCATATGTCGAGTTTAACCCCTCTGGTGCTGGAGGTGTAACTGCCTCTGGCTGCATCACTGCAATGCCATTAGACAGTCCAATTCAATTCTGCCCATATTTGGCATCTCTTATCAACACGCACGTCATGCTGGCTCCAGAAAACCAACGGCAGCACTGCCCGCCCCTCTGTGCCACCTTCCCTTCTGACATCCGTCCACCTCCAGCGAGGGGGAGTGATGTCATGGAAATGGATCAAGCTAAGGGAGAACTTGGGTGGATCAGGTTGGGTGGATCGAAAATATTGTTTTCTTGAAACACTGTTTTTTACTGGCAGTACTTTAATATCAATTAAATTAAAAAAGTTTGCCACCCCGTTTATAATTGCCATCATCGTTATCACAGTTCTCTAACCCTACAAGCTGCAAAAAGGACAAGGATAATCGTCAGTGGTTTGCTCACACAATTATTTAATAAAATTTAAGTTGTCAGAAATTCAAAGTGAATTTTATGATTTTAGTGCTTTCAGTTTGGGTATTTTGGCAAACATTTTTTTAATTCACATTGAATTCTCTGAGAAATGCTGATAAATCACAATTTGAAAGCACATTCTAAGCACCATAACTGCTACAGTGAACTGTAATGGTTATAGTGCCAGGATGTCTGGGTGGTGCACGGCCTAGCTCCAATCAGCTGGCGCTTAGCTCAGAAGAGATAAGGAAGCTAGTAGCAAGAACTTCCAGCTGAGATGAGGCAGGAAACATACAGCAGACCCCAGGTAATAAGTTAAAGCATTAGCAAACATCACACCTGGACTGGCCATCGGCAAATGCATGATGGCCAATGGAGAGATGAAAGGATTTCCCCTTCTGGCCCATGAAGAGCCAGTGTGGGCACTGCCTTATGCCATCAAGGACAGTGGGGAGATCAGCAGGATAAGGGAGCAGAGCCACCAACAGGGGGTGACAACCATGACGGTTGTCACGGGCCCGGTGGTCCTGGGGGGCCTGGACTGCTTTGGCAGTCCCAGGCCCCACATTCCCTATGTGCACATATATATATATATATCGATGATCGGCAGTCAGAGTGTTGTCACAGATTACCATGGCAACGCTCCGTGCGACATTCATGCCACACTCGCAAAAGTTAATGAGCTCAAGGAGCTATAATGTACAGAATCAGTGTGCTGGGCCCCTGCAGTAACAGGGGGCCAGGGGGCCCCACCATGCCACTGGATCAACAGGAAATGGAATCTTCCCCCTCCTTGGACCATGTAAGAAGCAGGGAGGGGGAATAACATTTATTCAATTTAATGTGACAAAAAACATTGCTCCATTTGTACATTTACACAACATGCATACACTAGTACAACATGCTCTGCATTCACTACACGCTAACACACACTCTGCATTAATTACACTAACACACACTATGCAATCACCTCACTAGCACACGCTCTGCATTCAGTACATTTACACACACTCTACATTCACTACACTGACACAACCTCTGCATTCACTATCAGGGCCAGCGCAAGGATTTTTGCTGCCCGGAGCAAAATAAAAATTTGCCACCCCCCCATGTGACATCACCATGCCCCACACATATGATCTGCCATATGAACCAATGCCATTGCTGCCCACAGTGTGTGTTTACATTAAAAATCCTACAGGGACAGGCTATAGACACCAGAACCACTACATTAAGCTGCAGTGGTTCTGGGGACTATAGTGTCCCTTTAATGTGAGGTAAATGAGAGATTAGTGCCCTGAATAATATACTAGAATACCTACTTACAACCAGATGAGGATGATGATGGGCTCTGGCTGCAGTCTGGCTCCACTGGTCTGGTATAGAACAGGCTCTCTGGAGGCTGTTTGCAACTGTGGTCACAAAATTCAATGTTCTGGGAGAACGGGAAGCAGCTCCATTTTTTGGGGACGCTTACACAGCTCAAAGTCTGGGCCCCAGGGCCTGACGGTGAGTATGTCCATAAGACCCACCCAAAAGTCCACCTACATGTTCCACCCATGAGTTTGCTCACAGGGAGTGGAGTGTGTAGGGGATGTGTTATGTGTTCTTGTAGAGGATCTAAGGTGTGTGCTTATGGAATGTAGTGTATAGGGATACCAGTTTGTGTAGGTGATGCAGTGTGTGTGTGTGTAGTGGATGCAGTGTGTTTTTGTGTAATGGATATGAATCACTGTGTGTTTGTGTGTAAGGAATGTATTCTGTGAATCTGTGTTTATATGTATAAGGGATGCAAGGTGTGTTTCTGTGTATGTATGAGATACAGTGTGTGTGTCTGTAAGGTGTGCATTGAGTGTGTAAGAGATGCATTGTGTTTCTGTGTGTGAGTAAGAGAAGCAGTGTGTGTTTGTGAGTTTGTGTAAGGGATGCATTGTGTGTTTCTGTGTGTAAGGGATGCAATGTGTGTTTCTGTGTATGTGTGTAAGGGTTGCATTGTGTGTGTGTAATGGATGCATTGTGTGTTTCTGTGTATGTATAGGGAAGCATTGCTTGTGTATGTGTGTGTGTAGTGTGAAAGAGAGAGTTTGCGGGGTAGGATAGGGACTATCCAGAGTCCTACCAGCCCCTTTGTGCTTCTCTTTCCCCCCTTCCTCAGCCTCTCTCCCATCTTGTCCCTTACTGCTCTCCCCTCCTGTCCCATAGAGCTTTCCCCTCTTGTCCCCTAGTGCTCTCCCCTCCTGTCCCTTAGAGCTCTCCCCTCCTGTCCCTTAGAGCTCTCCCCTGCCCCACTGTCCCATAGTGATCTCCCTGCTCCCTTTCCCGTAGTGTGGCCCCCTCCTGTCTCTTAGTGCTCTCCTCTCCTGTCTCCCATTGCTCTCTCCTACCCCCCTGTCCCTTGGTACTCCCCCCATCCCTTAGTGCTCTCTCCTACCCCCTCTCCTCTTCTGTGCCACCTGTCATTTAGAGCTCTCCCCTGCCTCCTTAGTAGTCTCTGTTCTCCTCTGCCCCCCCTCCCCCCAGTGGTCTCTCCTTCCCCCTTTCCATTAGTAGTCTCTCCTGTCCCCCTTTCCATTAGTGGCCTCTCTTCTCCCAGCCCCCCAGTGATCTCTCCTCACCCCCATGTTGTCTCTCCTCCCTCCCACTCTTAGTGGTCTGTCCTCTCCCTCCTCCTAAGTGTTCTCTCTTCTGCCCCCACCTCCCATAGTGGCCTCTCCCCACCCTTAGTGGCCTTTCCTCTCCTCCTTCCTAGTGGACTCTTTTCACCCCCCTCCACTAGTGGTCTCTCCTTCTACCAGTCCTCTCCCTCCCTTAGTGGTCTCTCCTCTTCTCCCACCCCTCCCCTAGTGGTCTCTTCTCTACCCCCCTCCACCCTTAATGGTCACTCCTCACCCCCCAAACTTAGTGGTCTCTCCTCAACGCCTAGTGTTCTCTCCTCCACCCCCCTCCCTCCCTTAGTGGTCTCTCCTTACCCCTCACCCTTAGTGGTCTCTCCTCACCCCCACCCACCCATAGTGGTCTCTCCTCCACCCCCCCTCCCTCCCTTAGTGGTCACTCCTACTCCCCCCTCTCCCATCCTTAGTGGACCCTCTCCCTGTGCGCTTCCCTCCTGCCGATCCCTCATATCCTGTGCCACTCGGGCCGGTGCGCCCCAATAGACGCGCCGGCCCAGGCAGTGCTGCAGCCACTGGAGGCTCTCTATACAGCACTCAGGTGGCTGCAGCATTTGAGGGGCCGTCGCTCCTGAGATACTCAAACACACAGTGACAGACATACTGACACACACACACAGACATACTGACACATACACACAGACATACTGACACATACACACTGACACACACACACACACACACTCTGAAACTCAGACAGACATACTAAAAAAAAAAAAACCACACAGACATACAAAATTTACATTTGAAAACCCACCCTCCAGTTTCCTACCTTTTGAAGGAGGGTGGCTTCATGGGGTCCAGTGTGGTGCCTTAGGTTGTTGGGAGTAAGGATCAGACTCCCTAGCAAATAAGAATTTTCCCTTAAAGTTCAATGGGAAAAGTGGTATTGAATAACTAAAGATAAACTTATTTTTAGTTATAGTATCTTGCCCTTAGCATCAAAAACAATAAATGCACAGTGAGGCCACTGAGAAAATAACAATAATTATAGTATAAAATCACAATTATAAAACTAAGCTTTGAGAAAATTTGCATGTCGTAAACCTTGGGAAAAAATGAAGGTTACAGAGAGAGGTTAATATGTGTTGCAAGAAATTGGCAGAACCTAGCTGCCAAGCTGATCGTTTGCGTGCCTGCATTATCAGACCTCACACAGTGTAAAACCCTGGAAAACAAGCTTGAAACCACTTCATTGTGCACTAATCGAACAGGAAAGGAGCCGATGACTTGGGGGGTACATTACCTGACCATCTTTACCAACGGGAGTCAGCACTGCAACATACAGCTTACGGACGAGGGAGCTGCTCCTCCTACTCCTCCTTTCTCCCCCGCGGCTCTCGCTGGGAGGAAGTGACTCATGTCACTTCCTTCCAGTGCTGCCGAAAAGCAAGGGGGTCCGGCCGTGCTGTTAAAGGGCCACCATGCCCGACCAGGCCCCTGCTGATACAAGCCCACCGGGTGGCCGTAAGTGCTTGGTGTGTGGGCCCCTGACAGCCCGTGGGGGATAAGGTAAGATTGTCGAGGGCAGCTGTACCTGGGCACGGGGCAACTGCCCTGTTTGCCCCGCGTTAAAGATGGCCCTGCATACACTCTGCATTAACTATACACACAGCATCCACTACACAAACATCCTGCATTCACTATACACACACTACATCCGCCACATATTCAAACACTCTGCATTCACTATACACAGACACTGCGTCTAATACACACACTACATCCACTACACAGACACTGCATCCACTAAACACATTGCATCTAATACACAAACACTACATCCAGTACACAAACACCCTGTGGACGGACTCGTGGGCGGGCCCAAGGGGCACAGACCTTGAGCTTTTTATCAAAATTTGTGATGACAGCCCTGTAAGGGAGGACCAGGAGGCTGCCACTCAGCCAGGTGCAAGTATTCCTCCCGCAAGCTCCACAGTTCGGATCATTGCCAGAATTGGTAAAATCACAATGGGGGAAATCATTACCATTATCTAACATCAAAATAATCACTGGTACAAAAGTGGATGGAGATCTTGACTGAAAAAAAAAAAAAAAAAAATCAGAGAATGATTGGAATATTTCTGTCTCCCTAAAATAACGGAGTTTGAAAAGTAGAAAAGTATGGGTATTTGTAATGCCTGCTATTAATAATTAATAGAAGCCTTAATAACAAGTAGGTCAAAACTGGGATTAAAAAGCAGCCATGTAAATAGCAGAATTGAGCTGCCTACATTAGCATAACGCTTGCATAAATAGAAAAATAAACCAGAAAAACTGAAATTAAGCAGATAAACTAAATCTCCCAACACTTGTATATACTGCATAGTTCTCACAGCACATATAAAACATATATATTTCATCAATCGCATGGCGGTCACCTCATATACACCATCTATCTAGCATGCATCAATCTCATATCACCTATCACCCAACACTCATACAATCTCAATCAATTGTACAACACCCTTATACCTGACAGTCATCTCAGTAGACCTATTTGTTACACAGCTCATATACCCTGCATCAGTATTATAGCATTTGTCTCAAAAAATGTTTGTTTGCTTTGAATCCACATCTGAATCTCTTTATTTTTTTCCTGAGCACTTTAGTTTTCATAAACTACAAAAGAAAAAAAAATAAATAGGGACTACTTTTTGCTTACGTATATCAGTCAAGTTGACAAAGCTTGAAAATGGTCAGAGCTCAAACAAGGTTTTGCCCCAGTTTCCAATGAGATTTACCCACAATCCATCAGTACAATGTATCCCATAGCAGGCCAAAACGAGGACATGATGAGCAGAGGGGAAAAAATGGCTTTGCCCTTATGTTGAGATCCAGCAGAAGGAAGAAAAGATAATAAACATAAATAAACACACGTGGCATAGGGGGGTATAGGTTTCAAGATACAGCGAGCGTAAGAAAGGGAAAACCAAAAGAAAAAAAAAATGATATTTAAGTAAATATCACTTAAAGAGAAACAATGTAGAATGTTTTCGTCATATAAATACATTTACAGAGTCACACAAGCAATTCTGAATTTAGAAGATTATAAACGATATCATAAACGCAGTGCTTACATCAGAGACAGATCTGAACGCAGAATAAGTAAATAAGACTCATTTACTCCTGTGAGCTGAAGACGTTCTCTGCAGCTGGCTCAACTTACTTAACTGACTGGAGATTTTATTAGAGACCCGGAGGCTCCTATTATGCTGCACTCTTTATTTCCCTCAGCAGCAAAGAAACATTATTGAAAAAAAACATTAAAACAGGTCTGCCTTCCAACAGGCAATGTCCGCCTAGCAACATGCTCATCCAATCAGTGCCATCCTTTCCCTATAGCTGGCGGAGCGTTGATGACCATTTCCTCTTTCTTTGCTGCTTTCCCTCAGATAAGTAGATCTCTCACAGTTCTCCAACTGTGGGATCAACTAATGATTATTATAATTGATTTACTATTAGTATTTTAATTGTATGTGATTGTTTTTTGCTATTAATGTATTACTTATTGAATTATATGTAATAGGTACCCTGTACCTTTATGGGTACTAACTGGTTTAACCTGTACCTTTATGGTTACTAATTGATTTCATGTCTCTTTTCTGCCATTTACTCAGGACTTAACCCTTTAGTGGGTGCCCTGTTTTGCAGGACTTTACAGGTCCTGGTTGCCATTTAATAATTGCCCGCTCTATTTTCGCGGGCATCTGACCGACCGCGCACAATCGGGGAAGCCCCAGCGGGAACCGTCCGGTCCGGCTGTATTCCGCGGTCGGATTTAACTCCGACCGCACTGTCAGCCGCACACCACCTCTCGCTCCCCTGCGGCTGGGAAACTGACAGTACCGTGATCGGCGGTTACTAGGTCTGTAGTTTCGTCCGCGGCGGCCATCTTTTTGGTTTCCGTCGTAGCGGCGGCCATTTTCTTCCGTTTTTTTCCCGCCCTTTAACCCTGGAACGCCCACTCCGTCCCTTGATCGGAGTTGGTGTCCAGTATTAGTGGCGGACGGTCCCCCCTTTCTCCTGCTCCCCCCATTATTTGATAATACTTGTGAGTAGTCTGTTTTTACCTGCTAAAATCTTCAGTCTTGTGTATCTGGTAGTGTTTCTGGGTTACTTAACCCTGATCTAACCTAGTATTAAAGTCAGTTAACTATTTTCTGCCTGTCATTTCAATCATGCAATCTCCTAATGATATACCTGGTCCCTCAGGTACAAAAAAAAGCTAACCCTCAAACAGCCTTGGGTTTTCCCCCTGTAGTTTCTGGGGATGAATTGGATTTCCCAGCATCAGAGGAAATTCAGGCTATAATGGACACTACTGTGTCCAAGTCTGTCTCTAAAGCCCTGGCATCTGCCATGGACATTATGTCTTCCTCCATATCAAAGACTTTTACCCAGGCACTAAGGCAGGCCCAACAAATGGTCCCTCCGACCGCCATGCCAGTCGCGATACCATCCACTTCTCACCCACCACGCCCCGGCCGCAAAGCCTCGGCAAAAATAAAGCACTCCTCCAAACCAATGATGGACAGAAAAACACCTGTCACAGATGGCGCGAATATTAATCCACCGCGCAAAAGAGCCTCTAGCCGGGCAAAAGCGGCTAGACAATGGAAGTGGGCTAAAGCCCAACCTGAATATACTGAGTCAGAACTCAGTTCGGATGAGGAGAGTGCCCCTAACAGACTCTGATCAGTCTAATGATTTGTCCGACTCAGACTCGGACTACGGAATGGATGAGGAGTTTAATCCCTCCAATAAAATAGATAACACTGGCACGTCCAGTTCTGATTTAAACAAACAAGGAAAAATCCTTGACCCACAGGGCGAACCATTGTTCGAGCCAGATGATTTACGTAACCCCCGCTCTGCGGAATGGTCACCGGCCGAACATGTGGCGCAATATGTTGCTTCACGGATTCGTAAGCCTTTGGATAAGGCGACACGAAATAAGCTGAGGGCCGAATGCCCACGCCCAACCGTGCCAGACGAGGTCGGACACCCCAAGTCGACCCAAAAAATATCATACAATTTCTGAGCAAAACGGGTTGGAAACCTAAGAAAGGCTTAGACTTTTCGCTCTATAATTGCCAAGACAAAGTCTTGGATATCTTAGGTCCAGCAACAAAAATTTTTGAAGCCGTGGAGGAATCCTTGGCACAAGACGAGGCCTTAGACCGCCTCACTATTAGAGGTTGGATTCAGAGGGTGATATGCCTCATAGGCAATGCCAATACAGCTCTTGCTACAGAGCGTCGCAAATCTATACTGATTAAAATAGAGCCCAAACTTGTAAATATGGCTATTACTGAGCCAGGTGCCCAAGCAAAAGGGTACCTTTTTGGAGAGTCTTTCGTGAAAGACCTGGGCTCATACGTCCAAACATTCACGGCCTTGGACAAGGCACAATCAAATCTAAAGAGGGTGTTCCAACCAAAGGTTTTTGTTGGGGCCGGCAGAGCAAGAAAGGGGGCGGATCCCGCCCGGTCATCAACCTCAAACATTTAAACACCTACGTAACCTACCATCATTTCAAGATGGAAGGCATCCATTGCCTACGGGATTTGCTCCAGCCAGCGGACTGGATGGTCAAACTCGACCTAAGAGACGCGTACCTCACAGTACCCATTGCGCAGGCGCACCAAAACTTTCTGCAATTCACATGGCAGGGAAGGAAATGGCGGTTCCGCTGCCTTCCCTTTGGGCTCTCTTCCGCACCTTGGTGTTTCACCAAGCTCATGAAGCCCGTTATCGCGCTACTACGCAGTCGGGGGAATTCGTCTAATCATATACTTAGACGACATCCTGCTGTTATCCCAGTCAGTACCACTACTCCATATTCACCTCGGTTGGACCACAACCTTGCTACAGAACTTGGGCTTTATTATAAATTGGGAAAAGTCCATCCTAGTCCCCACTCAACAAATAGAGTTCCTAGGTCTCCTGGTGGATTCAGAAACGCAAACATTAAATTTACCAACCTCCAAGATGAGAAATATCAAGAAAGAGATAAGACGAGTTCTTACCTTTCCGCAAATATCGCTCAAACACCTGGCCAGAGTGATTGGGCTTCTAGCGGCCTCCATACAGGCCATATTTCTGGGCCCCCTTCATTACAGAGCCCTACAGCGTTTACAAGCGTCACACCTCAGAGGCGGCGCCTCATACGAGGATACTCTGACTCTAGATGCAGAAGCGAAAAAAGAACTCCAATGGTGGCTCCTACACATGGAGGCATGGAATGGCAGAGCCATCTTCGGCTCAGCCCCAGATATAGTCATCGAGTCGGACGCAAGTTCTTACGGTTGGGGCGCACGCTGCGGAGATATCTCCACAGGCGGACGATGGTCGGAAGCGGAATCCAGGCTCCACATAAATTGCTTGGAACTCCTAGCAGGATCCTTTGCGGTTCGCAGCCTCTCCCCGACACTGTCCCAGTGCTCAATCCTACTGAAGATGGACAACATATCGGCTGTCCGTTATATCAACCACCTCGGTGGCACAAGATCCAAAGTTCTAGCGAATTTGGCTCGAGATTTTTGGCAGTTTTGTCTGCAACACAACATGACGGTCAAGGCGGAATATTTGCCCGGGTTATGCAACACTATGGCAGATTGGTACTCCCGCCACCTGCGGGACTCCAGCGATTGGCACCTCGATCCCCAAATCTTCCAATGCATTTGGGATCTGTGGGGTCCTCTGGCAATAGACTTATTTGCCTCTCGCTTGAACTCCAAACTTCCGACCTTCTTCAGTTGGAGGCCAGACCCCACGGCAGCGGCTACGAATGCATTCTCACAAGACTGGTCAACAGCCAGGAACTATGCATTCCCTCCATTTGCCCTTATCCCTCGTTGCCTCCTCTATCTGCGGCGCCACTTGGGCGGCATGGTTATAATAACCCCCCTATGGCCATCGCAACCTTGGTTTCCTCCTCTGCTGGAGATGGCCATAGATCATCCACAACTCCTCCCGGATGCCCAATCTCTCCTCCGGGACCCCGATGGGAACCCCCACCCCCTGATACTTCAGGGTCTCCTCTGCCTCATGGCGTGGCTGATTTCCGGGGACCCTGGTCAATCGATGGAGTTTCGCGATCGACTTTACAACTTCGAGGGCGCATGGGCACCCGGCACGAGACAGTCTTACAAGTCTGCTTGGAGCACATGGGATGGTTGGTGCGTGGCACGGGGTGTGGATCCCCTATCAACTCCTGTGACAACTGTCCTGCAATTTTTTACCTCCCTGTATGATAACGGGAAAGCATACAGAACGGTAAACCTCTACTGATCAGCTATCTCAGCCGGCCATACCGGCATTGACGGGGTTCCAATAGGACGACACCCATTGGTTTGTCGCCTTCTAAGAGGCATCCGCTTCGCAAGGCCACCCTTACCTCGCTATTCCTCCCTGTGGGACGTTTCCCTGGTACTAACATTCCTGACTAGGTGGCCAGACAACGAGTCTCTATCCTTAACACAACTCTCAGCTAAACTAGTTATGCTGTTATGTCTAGTCTCATGCAAAAGAGTGTCAGATGTTCGAGTTCTCGATGTCACTGCCTGATCCTTCACTCCAGAAGGAGTCGTCTTTGACATCTCACGGAGGACGAAATCGTCCTCCTGATCGGCCCTGTACCCAGGGTTTCACACGACACCGATCCTCTGCCCAGTAGCATGTCTTAAGGTGTACGAAGCTCGTACTGCATCCCTCCGGATTGGGTCGGAACCCCAACTCTTCATCTCCTTCCGTAAACCGCATGCTCCGGTATCCTCTCCTACCTTGGCCCGCTGGGTCAAATGGCTCATGTCCTTGGCAGGTATTGATACCTCCATATTCTCTCCTCATTCAGTTCACGGTGCCATGGCCTCCAAAGCCTCAATGGCGGGTTGTCGCTTGGAAGATATACTGAAGGCGGCTGATTGGTCCGCAGAATCTACTTTCCATAATTTCTATTTCAAACCAATCCAGCATTTCGCAGAAGCCGTGATATCACAGCTTTGAAATAGCATAATAGGAGCCTCCGGGTCTTTAATAAAATTCAAAGATTTTACAATCATCATGACGGAAAGTCATGAATTTATTAAAGACACGGAGGCGAGTATTATCCCACCCACCCTCGGACGGCTCAGTGGTGGGTCGAGGTAAGTTTTCAGAGAAAAGATCTCCAAGGTAAGTTCAATTTGACGGTAGGGATGATATCACATATCTACATCGCTCTAGAGCACTATATAATGATGGGACTTTATTGCCATTGTTGTCCTCAGGTTGGTAGTTGCCTCTTACTACTGATATGGAAAGTTATCACTGTTCATGCAGACATTTAGACCTATATATATGCGGACAACCGATAACTGTCAAGAAATTACCATATTTCTCTTGTTTCTTTAGCGTGACCTGGTTAAAAGACCTCTTGGACTCACATGCTTTGTTACGAATCGTTTGGTTTACTCTGGTTTCCTGTTCCGAGTTTCTTCGGGAGTCGCAAGAAAGAAAGAGGAAATGGTCATCAACGCTCCGCCAGCTATAGGGAAAGGATGGCACTGATTGGATGAGCATGTTGCTAGGCGGACATTGCCTGTTGGAAGGCAGACCTGTTTCTAATGTTTTTTTTTTTTTTTCCATAATGTTTCTTTGCTGCTGAGGGAAATAAAGAAAGAGTGCAGCATAATACTCGCCTCCGTGTCTTTAATAAAATCATGACTTTCCGTCATGATAATTGTAAAATCCTTGAATTAATAGTGTTTTATGAGGAGTACAAAAAAACTCCCCTAGTCTAATTCTCCAATTTTCAAATCATACTTTATCTTCCAAATGCTCTTCTTCTCTGATATACTTTGAAATTTGTCAACTTATTTCCTTCACCAGTTTAGGAAACAGACAGACAATATTATTTCATTTCCTGCCCCCTTCCCCCCCCCTCTTAAAACTCCACCCTTTCTATAATATTTTCCTTCATATATCATACCCACTCGAACAGTTTTCCCATTTCCCCTCTAGTGTCTTATATCATCCCTAGTTTCCTCATTTCATTCTTAATTCCTTAATATCAACCCCAGCACCTTTTTTTTTCACCGTAAATCATAAATTTTATCCGCTGCTCCTCCATCCTATTCCCATTAACAAGTTTCCTCATTATCAGTTCTACATTTCATCTCCAGCAGTTTCTGTATATTATCTCAACTCCTAATTTGGTCTCTTTTAACTTAACCCACTAGATCTCCAGTTCCAGTATTTCATCTTCAGATCCCACATATTATCTGAAGACCACAGTTTTATCTCAAGTTCCACATTTTTAGCAACAGAACCACTTCCTATTTTCTAGTGCTTCCCATGTCATTTATAGTTCCTGTTACCTCATCTGATCTTTGGTTCCTCGTCTCTTCTCCAGCTGTTTATTCTATCTTCATCGTCCCCAAACTCAGCTTCTAATCTAAGTTATCATCAGAATTTTGTGTTTCATGGAATTGTCAGCCAGGGTTATTCACGAATGTTAGACTTAGCAGGGATTGTAAGTGAATTCTAAGTAAATTTAAACTTTATTGTCAAAGTAGTTGAATTGGAAACACATCTGACTAAAATATTTTTCCCAGTTTGTATAGTTTGACCTTTTTTTTATTTAATACTTTTTCATAATCACTTTACATATTCAATAATAATTTGGTTACAACATCTGCAATCATATAATACAATGAGGAAAATAACAAAAACATATCAAATAATCATATAGCTTATATTATATATTTTCTTCCTTTACTTTCCCTTTCACGTTAAAGTAACCATTATCACTATACTATACTAAGTTCCTAAAGTGACATAATTCCCTTCTAATTATAAACAAACAACGAAAGAAAAAGAAAAGAAAGAGAGAGAGAGAGAGAAAAAAACTTTCCTTTTTACAACAAACTCAATCAGCATCTTCCACGTGCCCATCCAACAACATGCTTTACATCTTTATACTTCCACTTATACTTACATTAATACATTTTCCCCCAATTTTCCCATGCTTTTTTTCCTACTCTCCTTGCCATGCATTTATATATTTGGGTACTCTCCATTTGTAATATATACATACATCAATTTGTGGTGTATTCCCAGTTAACCAGTTTTTACCTATATTTCTTAATGCAATAATTATTATATGATAAATAAGATATTGATCCTCTTTTGGGAGGCTATTAGGGAAATTATGTAAAAAAAAAAATCTGGCTCAAAAGGAAGGGTAATGCCAGTACAAGATTTAATAAGGCCTGCGAACGCTCTCAAAAAACTTCTTAGTTTTTAGGGCAAGCCCACCAAATATGCACCATAGTGCCAATACCTATATCTCACCTCCAGCATATATTAGAAACTTTAGGGTCTACACGAGCTAACTTCACCGGTACCCAATACCATCTGTAAAGCATTTTCCTTGAGAGATCTATATGATCTGAACATAATGTTAAGGTTTTGTGTGCTTTGACGATTTGATCCCATTCACTTTCTGAAAGAGTTTTCCCCATATCGTTATGCCAAGCCTCCATATAGTTATGTAAATAGCCTCTGTTGACTTAACCACATAGGCATAACGCTATGAAATAATTTCCTGTTTTTTTAAGCCCCATACACATTCGTTAAAGGTCTGTCAATTGCCGCCCATATTCATTATTTGGGTCCAGTACAAATGCTCAAATGCTACCTCCAACGGTCCTTACTGTACAAATTTAGGATTCATACAGACATAGACATACATCGTGTGGGCCCATTTCACCTGCTATGCCTATTTCAACACTTTCCCTGATTATCGCCACATTCAATTATAGATTATGGGAGAAATATGGGGTTACATTTTTTATCAGGTAATTCAGGAAGTAAATTTCCAAATTTTGAAAGAAAAATATAACCTCTCTAATATAGCATATTATTCACATTTACAGCTTCAGTCATGGATGCACAATCCTTCTTTAAAGGAACTCTATAGGCACCCAGACCACTTAATCCTGCAATTGAAATTATTGCAGTTATTGATAAAGTGTAATAATTACCTGTCAGGGTTAACTCCATCTCCAGTGGCTGTCACCAGAGGGACTTCCTGGTCGTTAGGCGACTTTTGGTCATCTAACTGAAGCTGGACATCCCCACGCTTTGCATGAGGACATCCAGTGCCCCCCCCCAAACCCCATAGGAAAGCATTATACTATGCTTTCCTACGGGGGAAGTCCTAATGCGATTGCACCTGTGGTTTTCTTTATGCGTTTGCCATCCCTTAATTAGAACTGAATCACCCACGAGAAAACCTTAACCTTTGCACCCAGAGCCTGATTTACATCTTAGTGGTCTGTAGGCACAGACCACTCACACAGCCATACTTAGTTTATTTCTCTATTGCCATTTTTCCCTGATGTGTCTGAAAGTACACCTCTCTTCCCACCTCTCCCCCCACCCACCCTCCCCCCCCCCCCCCCCCACCTGCAAAAAAAAAGTGCAATTACCAACAAGCAAAATGAAAACTATATCTAAAGGGTGAAAAATGTATTCCCAATTAGGCTCTGCCTTGCATATCCAATCCTCTGGACACCTACCTTGGACCCAGTGGACGAGTGAGACCTAGCCATGAGCCCTTTCAATGGATGACCTCCTTTAATTAAGGACACATGACATGTGTGACATGTCATGATTCCCTTTTATTCCAGAAGTTCGGTCCTTAAGGGGTTAAAAGAGTTTTGCATATTCTGTGCACTTACACACACACACTGCTGGCACACTAATGAATGAATATTTGCCTAATTTCTAATCATTAAAATAATGAGTTCCAATCAATTACTTTAAAGCCTCCTTAGCCAAACATAGCAAAGGACAACAAGGAATGTCTTCTCTAATGTTACAAACAGAAACACGAGCATGCACCGATTTTGTTAAACACTTTAGTTCCCTGAATCTTTCTTTATCAATGCAATTATTCTCCTAATCTTTTCAAAACACTGCTCTGCTGGCTTACAGATAAAGAGGACTTAAAACTTCTACGTACGTTTATTGTCTGTTGCATGATTTGAACAAGCTATAAATAAGTGGCCTTTTATTGAAACATCGTCCGCTCCTGCTCTTGACACAATATATTGAGATTTTCACGTCTAGACGCCATAGCGAGAGATGGCCTTTCTTTGTGTTTCGGTAGAGCTGGCTTAGTGCCATCATTGTCCTATGTTGTAGCAGGCATCACAACAGCTTGGTGGGGCCGATTGAATTATTTTTAATTTGACAGTACATTTATCAGTTTATCTACTCCGCTTTCTTTTTCAAACACATAATTTGACATTTCAATATGAAAGCTGACAATTTGTGTTAGGTGGTGTGTGAGAATTATGCAGAAATCCAAAGAATAACACAGAATGTATTATTAGTATTATTATTAGAGTAGCAGTGTTCCAGATGTATTGTCTAAAAACAGCAGTTGTTCTCATTTTATACTGAGTAATATATATATATATATATATATATATGATGCCGCACTCACTCGAGTATTACCACAGTGCAACTAATTGGATGCATAAAAGCCATTTTGTTTTAATTGCACAGGAAAAAAAAAGAAAATAAATTAAATACAGGGTGATAGCAATATCACATATACAAGCATAAGTGCCTACACTTGGCACCACTTATCCAATGATCCTAATATGATATACAAGACAATTTGAACAAATGCATACAGATATTACAGAAAAACGGATTTAAATAAAGCTCCTTATCTGTCGTATAGTATATGCAAAAAGATATAATTTATAAAATCTTTAAATAATAGTGTTGTATGGAATTGCTCCAAATTTGATTTTAATGACTCTATATTCCTCATTAGAGATGTCCCGAATAGTTCGCTGGCGAATAGTTCCTGGCGAACATAGCTTGTTCGCGTTCGCCACGGATGGCGAACATATGCGATGTTCGGTCCGCCCCCTATTCGTCATCATTGAGTAAACTTTGACCCTGTACCTCACAGTCAGCAGACACATTCCAGCCAATCAGCAGCAGACCCTCCCTCCCAGACACTCCCACCTCCTGGACAGCATCAATTTTAGATTCATTCGGAAGCTGCATTCTTAGTGAGAGGAGGGACAGTGTAGCTGCTGCTGATTTAATAGGGAAATCGATAGCTAAGCTAGTGTATTCAGTGTCCACTACAGTCCTGAAGGACTCATCTGATCTCTGCTGTAAGGACAGCACCCCAAAAAGCCCTTTTTAGGGCTAGAACATCAGTCTGCTTTTTTTTTTCTGTGTAATGTAATTGCAGTTGCCTGCCTGCCAGCGTGTGTGTCAGGCTCACAGCGTATACTGTGCCCACTTGCCCAGTGCCACCACTCATATCTGGTGTCACAATAGCTTGCATTTAAAAAAAAACAAAAAACTTTTTTGACTGTAATATAATAGCAGTCAGTTTCCTTCACACGTGTGCGTTTCAGGGTCTGCCAGGGCACAGTGTCACAGCAGTGCAACTCATATCTGGTGTAACAGTAGTAGTGCCCTAGGCAAAAAAAAATTTGCCGCCCCCCCATATGTCCTGCCCACCATGTGACATCACAATGCCCCGCTCATATGCTCTGCCATATGGGCCAACGTCAGTCTGCTCAAAGTGTCTTTTATCTGAAAAGACAGTGTGTTTACATTAAAAAGCCTACAGGCACAGGCTATAGACACCAGAACCACTACATTAAGCTGTAGTGCTTCTGGTAACTATAGTATCCATTTCATGTGAGGTAAATTAGAGATTAGTGCCACTAATAATATATTGGATTGCCTACTTACCACCAGATGAGGACAATAGGCTGATGATGGGCTCAGTCTGGCTCCACAGGTCTGGTGTAGAACAGGAAGCAGCACCATTTTTGCACCCCTTACACAGCTCAAGGTCTTGGCCCCCAGGGCTTGACCGTGAGTATGCCTACAATGCCCACACATAAATCCACCTACATGGCCCACCCATGAGTTCTCTCACAGGTAGTGGAGTGTATGTGTGTAGGGGATGTTTTATGTGTTATTGTAGAGGATGTAATGTGTGTGTTCTTATAGAATGTAGTGTATAGGGATACCAATTTGTGTAAGGGATGTAGTGTGTGTATAGTGGATGCAGTGTGTGTTTGCGTGTAAGGAATGCATTGTATGTTTCTGGGTGTGTGTGTGTGTAAGGGATGCAAGGTGTGTTTCTGTGTATGTAATTGAATGCAGTGTGTGTCTGTAAGGGGTGCATTGAGTGTGTAAGAGATGCATTTTGTTTCTGTGTGTAAGAGAATGAGTGTTTGTGTGAGCGTAAGGGATGCATTGTGTGTTTCGGGTGTGTCTGTGTGTAAGGATGCATTGTATGTTTCTGTGTGTATGTGTGGGGATGAATTGTGTATGTGTGTAGTGTAAAAGAGAGGGTTTGTGGGGTAGGATACGGACTGAGAGGGGAGCAGCTCTTTATTTAAAAAAAAAATAGTGTCATAGTCATAGTGCTCTCCCCTCCTGTCAATTAGTGATTTCCCCTTCCCTCCTGTCCCTCAGTGTTCTCCCTTGGCCCCCTGTCCCTCTGCAGTCCCCCCTTGTTGGTCTTCTCACTCCCCCCTCCCCCTCTTAGTGGTTCTCACTCCCCCCTCCCCCTCTTAGTGGTCCTCCTTCCCCCCTTTGGTGGTCCTTCCCCTCTTCCCCCCTTAGTGGTCCTCCCTCTGGCAAACCCCTAGTGGACCTTCCCCCTCCTCCCTCAGTGGTCCTTACTCCCCCCCCCTCTTCCCCAGTGGTCCTTACTGCCCCCCCTCCTCCCCCAGTGTTCCTTAGTGTCCCCCCTCCTCGCCCAGTGATCCTTAGTGTCCCCTCCCCCTTCTCCCCCAGTGGTCCTTAGTCCCCCCCCTTAGTGGTCCTTAGCCCCCCTTTTCCTCCAGTGGTCCTTAGTCCCCCCTCCTCCTCCCCCAGTGGTCCTTAGTTCCCCCCTCCTCCCCCAGTGGTCCTTAGTTCCCCCCTCCTCCCCCAGTGGTCCTTAGTGTCCCTCCTCCCCCAGTGGTCCTTTGTCCCCCCTCCTCCTCCCCCAGTGGTCCTTAGTTCCCCCCCTCCTCCCCTAGTGGTCCTTAGTTCCCCCCTCCTCCCCCAGTGGTCCTCCCCCCCCCTCCTCCCCCAGTGGTCCTTAGTGTCCCTCCTCCCCCAGTGGTCCTTTGTCCCCCCTCCTCCCCCGGTTATCCTTAGTCCCCCCCTCCTCCCCCAGTGATCCTTAGTGTCCCCTCCACCCCCCTTGTGGTACTTAGTCCCCTCCACCCCCCTTGTGGTCCTTAGCTTAGGCCCCCCCTCCTCCTCCCCCCCATGGTCCTAAGTGTCCCCCTCCCTCCTCACCCAGTGGTCCTTACCCTCCTGCCAATGTAGCGTGGCCGGGCGGCGCGGAACAGGAACCTCTGTTTCCTGTACCCGGCCGCCGGCGGACTGAAAGGAAGTGAGCACATCCTGTCAGTCCGCCGACGGCCGGGTACAAGAAACAGAGGTACCTGTCCTGCGTTCCGCGCCGCCCGGCCACGCTACATTGAGAGACCGGCAGGAGGGGAGCGCTCTGCAGTGTTGCGCCGCCTGGGGCTTGTTAAAGCGCTCAGGCGGCGCAGCATGAGGAGACGCACCGGTGATGACCGGGTGCAGGCATCCGGCGTCCCCTGCTAAGTTGCGCCCTAGGCGGCTGCCTAGGTCGCCTTACAGGTGGCGCCGGCCCTGAGTGTCACACCAGTGCAACTCATATCTGGTGTAACAGTAGTGTACATTTAAAAACAACAACACTTTTTTGACTGTGAAATAATATCAGTCAGTTTCCTTCACGCGTGTGTGTTTCAGGGCCTGCCAGGGCACAGTGTCACACCAGTGCAACTCATATCTGGTGTAACAGTAGTGTACATTAAAACAAACTAGAAATTTGACTGTGAAATAATATCAGTCAGTTTCCTTCACACGTGTGCATTTCAGGGCCTGCCAGGGCACAGTGTCACACCAGTGCAACTCATATCTGGTGTAACAGTAGTGTACATTAACAAAAAAAACTAGAAATTTGACTGGGAAATAATAGCAGTCAGTTTCCTGCACACGTGTGCGTTTCAGGGCCTGCCAAGGCACAGTGTCACACCAGTGCAACTCATATCTGGTGTAACGGTAGTGTACATTTAAAAAAATAATAACATTTTGACTGTAATAGATTGAATAGCAGTTAGTTGTCTGCAAGCGTGTGTCAGGCCTACAGCGTCTACTCTGCCAACTTCTGCCAGTGCACAGTGCCACTCATATCTGTTGTCACAGTAGCTTGCACGCATAGTACCACTAATCGAAAAAAAATGACAGGCAGAGTCAGGCCACCCCGCAGGGGCCATCGTGGTCGTGGTGTTGTGATTCCCTTTGGCCCTAGAATAATGCCCAGTGTTCAGAGGCCACGTACCCTGAACTCGAAAAGTTCTGAGGACATAGTTGACTGGCTAACACAGGACACACAATCTTCAACAGCTTCCGCTCAGAACCTTGACGCACCATCCTCCTCCAGCTTAGCTTCGGGCACCTCTCAAGTTACCACTCGCCCGCCTGCCGCCACCACCAACACTAGCACCACAGCCGCTTCACTTGATCTGTCAGAGGAGTTATTTACACATCCGTTTGAAGAAATGAGTGATGCGCAACCATTATTGCCAGAGGATGTTGATAACAGGGATATGTCTCAGTCAGGCAGCATTACACACATGGACGTACAGTGTGATGATGATGTTGTACCCGCTGCTGCTTCCTGTGCTGAGTTGTCAGATACAAGTGAAGCGGTTGATGATGACGATGCGTCCGTGGATGTCACGTGGGTGCCCACTAGAAGAGAAGAAGAACAGGGGGAAAGTTCAGATTGGGAGACAGAGAGGAGGAGGAGACGAGTTGGAAACAGGGGGAGGTCGTCGCAAGGAGCTAGTGGCACAGTCAGACAGCATGCATCGACACCCGGGGTCAGCCAGACAGCACGCCAATCAACGCATGCTGTTGCCACCACCAGAATGCTGTCATTGCGGAGCTCAGCAGTGTGGCATTTTTTTTGTGTGTGCCTCTGACAACAGCGATGCCATTTGCAACCTGTGCCAAAAGAAACTGTGTCGTGGGAAGTCCAACACCCACCTAGGTCCAACTGCTTTGCGAAGGCACATGATCGCACATCACATACACCTATGGGATCAACACATGAGTACAAGCAGCACACAAACTCAAAGCCGCCATCCTCCTCCTGGTCCAGCATCTTCAGCCACGTCAACCACTGCTGTCCTCCTTCCCCCCTCTCAACCATCCGCCCCTCCGTCTCTTGCCTTGAGCAGTTCCTGCTCATCTGCCCACAGTCAGGTGTCTGTCAAGGACATGTTTGAGCGTAAGAAGCCAATGTCACAAAGTCACCCCCTTGCCCGGCATCTGACAGCTGGCTTGACTGAACTCTTAGCCCGCCAGCTTTTACCATACAAGCTGGTGGAGTCTGAAGCATTCAAAAAATTTGTAGCTATTGGGACACCGCAGTGGAAGGTACCCGGACGAAATTTCTTTGCACAAAAGGCAATCCCCAACCTGTACTCGATTGTGCAAAAGGAAGTAATGGCATGTCTGGCACACAGTCAGGGACGGCCTTAGGGGTGTGCGAGCTCTGCGACCGCTGCGACCGCACAGGGCGCCATGGAGCAGGGGGCGCCCTGCGGCCGCACAGCTCACACATGGCCGGGATAAAAAAAATAATAATTTGTGGCGGGGGCGGGGCTTAGCGTGCGGCGGGGGCAGAGCTAAAATGCCGTCTAACTCCTGCAGGGGAAGCAGGAAGGAGTCCCTGCTTCCCCCAACAACCAGAATCCAGGAGCTGCACTGCCTGTCTGCCTCCACAAGGAACAGAAGTAACTATGTGATTGCTTGTGTGTGTGTTTGTGTGTGTGTGACTGTCTGTGTGTATGTGTGTGTGTGTGACTGTCTATGTGTGTGTGTGTGTGACTGTCTGTGTGTGTGTGTGTGTGACTGTCTATGTGTGTGTGTGACTGTCTGTGTGTGTGTGTGTGTGTGTGACTGTCTGTGTGTGTGTGACTGTCTGCCTGTGTGTGTGTGTGACTGTCTGCCTGTGTGTGTGTGTGTGTGTGTGACTGCCTGTGTGTGTGTGTGTGACTGCCTGTGTGTGTGTGTGTGTGACTGTCTGCCTGTGTGTGTGTGTGTGTGTGTGACTGCCTGTGTGTGTGTGTGTGACTGTCTGTGTGTGTGTGTGTGTGTGTGACTGTCTATGTGTGTGTGTGTGTGTGTGTGTGTGTGTGACTGTCTGTGTGTGTGTGTGTGTGACTGTCTGTGTGTGTGTGACTGTCTGCCTGTGTGTGTGTGTGTGTGTGACTGTCTGCCTGTGTGTGTGTGTGTGTGTGTGTGTGACTGCCTGTGTGTGTGTGTGTGTGTGACTGCCTGTGTGTGTGTGTGTGTGTGACTGCCTGTGTGTGTGTGTGTGTGTGTGTGTGACTGTCTGCCTGTGTGTGTGTGTGTGTGTGTGTGACTGTCTGCCTGTGTGTGTGTGTGTGTGTGACTGCCTGTGTGTGTGTGTGTGTGTGTGTGTGTGTGTGACTGCCTGTGTGTGTGTGTGGGTGTGTGTGTGTGTGTGTGACTGTCTGCCTGTGTGTGTGTGTGACTGTCTGCCTGTGTGTGTGTGGCTGTGTGTGTGTGACTGTCTGTCTGTGTGTGTGTGTGTGGCTGTCTGCCTGTGTGTGTGTGTGTGTGTGACTGTCTGTGTGTGTGACTGTCTGTGTGTGTGTGTGTGTGTGTGTGTGTGACTGTCTGCCTGTGTGTGTGACTGTCTGTGTGTGTGACTGCATGTGTGTGTGTGTGACTGTCTGCCTGTGTGTGTGTGTGTGTGTGTGTGACTGTCTGCCTGTGTGTGTGTGGCTGTGTGTGTGTGTGACTGTCTGTGTGTGTGACTTTCTGTCTGTGTGTGTGTGGCTGTCTGCCTGTGTGTGTGTGTGACTGTCTGTGTGTGTGACTTTCTGTCCTTGTGTGTGTGACTGTCTGTGTGTGGCTGTCTGCCTGTGTGTGTGTGTGTGTGGCTGTCTGCCTGTGTGTGTGTGACTGCCTATGTGTGACTGACTGGGCAGACTAGATGGGCTGAATGGTTCTTATCTGTCATCACATTCTATGTCTGTGTGTGTGTTTGTGTGTGGCTGTCTGTGTGTGACTGCCTGCGTGTGTTTGTGTGTGTGCATGTGTATGGCTGTCTGCCTGTGTGTGTATGACAGGGTGTGTGGGAAGGGGGGATGGAGGGGGAGGGGAGGGGGTGGAAAGGGGGGGCGCTGTGAAGATTTCTTGCACAGGGCGCCCAAAAAGCCTACGGCTGGCCCAGCACACAGTGTTGGGGCAAGGGTCCATCTGACCACTGATACCTGGTCTGCAAAGCATGGTCAGGGCAGGTATATCACCTACACTGCGCATTGGGTAAACCTGCTGATGGCTGCCAAGCATGGAATGCGTGGCTCTGCAGAGGAGTTGGTGACACCGCCACGACTTGCAGGCAGGCCTGCTGCCACCTCCTCTACTCCTCCTACTCCATCCTCTTCCATAACCTCCTCGGCTGAGTCCTCTTCTGCTGCTGCGTCTTGCTCCACATCAACGGCACCCCCCCCCCCAGCTCCCCAGGTACTATTCCACATCCCGGATACGGCAGTGTCACGCCGTCTTGGGGTTGACTTGCCTGAAAGCAGAGAGTCACACCGGACCAGCACTCCTGTCCGCCCTGTAGTCTCATGCGTCCTTTTGAGGAGGTGACAAACCTAGTCAGTCGCACTGAAGGCACCATCAGCGACATCATACCATTTGTTTTCTTCCTGGAGCGTGCCCTGCGAAGAGTGCTGGATCAGGCTGTAGATGAGCGTGAAGAGGAAGAGTGTTGGTCACCATCACCACCAGAAACAGCCTTATCAGCATCGCTTGCTGGACCTGCGGCAACGCTGGAAGAGGATTGTGAGGAAGAGGAGTCAGAGGAGGAATGTGGCTTTAAGGAGGAGGAGGAAGACCAACCACAACAGGCATCCCAGGGTGCTCGTTGTCACCTATCTGGTACCCGTGGTGTTGTACGTGGCTGGGGGGAAGAACATACCTTCAGTGAGATCACTGAGGATGAGGAACGGGACATGAGTAGCTCGGCATCCAACCTTGTGCAAATGGGGTCTTTCATGCTGTCGTGCCTGTTGAGGGACCCTCGTATAAAAAGGCTGAAGGAGAAGGACCTGTACTGGGTGTCCACGCTACTAGACCCCCGGTATAAGCAGAAAGTGCCTGAAATGTTACCGAATTACCGCAAGTCGGAAAGGATGCAGCAGTTCCAAAATAAATAAAAAAGTATGCTTTACACAGCGTATAAGGGTGATGTCACTGCACAACGGGAATCTAACAGGGGAAGAGGTGAAAGTAATCCTCCTCCTTCCACGACCACGGCGGCAAGGACAGGACGCTTTACAGACGTGTTGTTGATGGAGGACATGCGGAGCTTTTTAAGTTCTATGCATCGGGGTCCACCCTCAGAGAACGACTCGACCGACAGGTAGCAGACTACCTCGCCTTAACTGCAGATATCGACACTCTGAGGAGCGATGAACCCCTTGACTACTGGGTGTGCAGGCTTGACCTGTGGCCTGAGCTATCCCAATTTGCGATAGAACTTCTGGCCTGCCCCGCTTCAAGTGTCCTGTCAGAAAGGACCTTCAGTGCAGCAGGAGGTATTGTCACTGAGAAGAGAAGTCGCCTAGGTCAAAAAAGTCTAGATTACCTCACCTTTATTAAGATGAATGAGGGATGGATCCCGAAGGGACTGACAGTGGGCGATACATTCGACTAAAAAAGGCATGATGAGGGGGACGTAACAGGGATTAAACTGATAAGAATAGTACTACTTAACACACCACTCCTATCTGGTGGCACATTATATTGCACGCGCAGTGCCCCAAATTTAAAGTAGGAGGACCGACCAAGCATCTTTTTCCATTTCCCGGTTCCTAAAATTGATGCCATATACACGTCCCCTGATAGGGGACGTAACAGGGATTAAACTGATAGGAATAGTACTACTTAACACACCTTATAATAACGCAGAGAGAGGCAATGCAGAGAGAGGAGTCTGAAGAAGAGGAGTCAGAGGAGGAAGGTGGCTTTGAGGAGGTGGAAGACCAAACACAGCAGGCGTCCCAGGGGGCTTGCTGTCACCTTTCAGGGACCCTTGGTGTTGTACGTGGCTGGGTGGAGGAAGAGACCTTCAATGACATCAGTGAGGACAAGGAACGGGACATGGCTAGCTTGGTATCCAACCTTGTGCAAATGGGGAGTTTGCGGTTGTGCAAATGGACTGTTTGCGGTTGTTTGCGGTGCGTTATATGGGGAGTTTGGTCTGTCCCTGTGAAGCAGGCATAACCCTTACACTACCTGATCGATACAACATCATACCTGATGTTTTAAAGCACGTTATTCCAAACAATTTAGGAATGTTAGGTGATTTATGCCCTTAATGGATTAAAACCAGACTCTGCATTAACTATGTAATTTTCCATGGGAGTTTTGCCATGGATCCCCCTCCGGCATGCCACAGTCCAGATGTTAGTCCCCTTGAAACAACTTTTCCATCACTATTGTGGCCAGAAAGAGTCCCTGTGGGTTTTAAAATTCGCCTGCCTATTGAAGTCTATGGCGGTTCGCCCGGTTCGCCCGTTCACGAACATTTGCGGAAATTCGCGTTCGCCGTTTGCAAACGGAAAATTTTATGTTCGCCACATCTCTATTCCTCACCGCGGTCTGCTTGGCCACACTACATGAAGGTAAGGTGGGGGGAAGAGACTACAAAGGACTGGGGGGACAAAGATACACAAACTGTGGCTGGTTGGGACAAAGAGATACACAGGGGCTGGGAAAGGGGAACAAAGAGACTCACAGGGGTTGGGGAGTGGCGCCAAATATACACAAAGGGACTGGAGTGACAAAAAGACACACAAAGAAGCTCGGGTACATAGAGACACAGACGGGCTGGGGACGACGACAAAGAAACACAGATGGGCTGAGATGGACATGAGACACACAGAGGGGCTGGTGGGAACAAAGAGGCATACAGAGGGGCTGGGGAAGGGGACAGATAGACATGCAAAGTTGCAGTTGGAGAGATATAAAAAAGGGGCTGAGGAGCAGAAAGAGACACAAAAAGAGGCTGGGGAAGAAAATACCCATAAAGGTGCTGGGTGGGGAGAGACACACAAAGGGACAACCAAAGTTAACAATTTTTGTTTTGGGGGGGTGCAATTAGCTGGTCTTGCTCAAAATAGTCTAGCACCAGCCCTGTTCCTGGGGGAGTATGATGTAAAAAGCTGGCAATAAAGCAAGCATGTTAGGGGTAGTGTCCTGCTTGGGTTAGGGTATCCAAACAGGGCCAATAACTCAACACACAGCCAAAGCCCACATACAATTACACTCAGACAGCTCTTCACAATCACGCTAAGCCAGCCATACACATATGCACAGCCAACACAATCACACTCAGCTTGACACACACACCCCACTCAGGTATAATACTTAAGTGGGAGCAAGAAGGAGCAATGATTCTTGCACGGGCACCATGTGAGTCCTAGTAATACCCCCTGTTCCTTGCAATTGTCACTCTTCACATGCAGAGATCATCATTACTGTTGATCTCATTGGATCCAATGCATATAGAGATTGTCCAAATTGATCCAAATTATGCTCTTATAATGCAGATCATAAATATGTTGAACATCTGTCCTTGCAAAGATTGCAGAACAATAAAAGGAAACACCTCTAGTGGCTGTCTAAGTGACAGTTACCAAAGGCGTCCTTACAAATGCGAGTTTGTTTACAAACAAGACAGTGCAGGGATAACAAAACCACTACATTGATCTATAGTGGTTCTGGTACTTAGAGTGCCCCTTTAAGGCTTAGAAAGGCTCAGACAACAGGCAAGTGCTTCTGCTTTTTTCACATTTAAAATGTAATTAGAATTTCAACAAAATCCCATCAAAGACAATTTTGTTAACAGTGTGTATGAGAAATGGCAAATAATAGGACACTGCAACTATGTTTTCAAAGTTTTGTAGGGTATAATTTGCTTTGTGGGCTAATTTTTGTTTTTGTCTATTGATGGTTAAGATTCATTTAATATATTCAAGTTCTGGATTGTCAGAACCATTGTGAATTCCAGCAGGACAAAATACATGCCCGCCATGTCAAATCTAATGAATCAAATGATAGACAATCTTAAATACACCAAACCATAAAGGTTATAACTTGAGATAGGTCCACCTTGTGTCTTCTCCAGCACACTGCACTGTCTGTAACTGTACGGCTGGCGGATATCTGTTCTCAAGGAAACTGCATCACATTCAGCTTATTATTATTATTATTATTGCCATTTATATAGCGCCAACAGATTCCGTAGCGCTTCGCAATATTATGAGGGGGGGATTTAACTATAAATAGGGCAATTACAAGAAAACTTACAGGAACGATAGGTTGAAGAGCTTACATTCTAATTATAAAATCTGTATAGAATAAAAAGTGATGATCAGATTAACTACAATTAAGAAGAGACACAAAAGAAAATAATATACCCACATTGAAAAAAGATAAATAAATACATTCAAAAAATGTAAATAAACCTTACAATACTGAAATAATTATGAATATCCATAGTCCAGATGTATTAACTGAGTGATATGTGCATGCTGCAACAATGCAAACTGCATGGTGTTTGTTTTTTATAGATTCCATTCTTAAAAGGACACTATAGGCATCAACACAACGTTGGCTTAATAAAGCAGTTTTGGTGTATAGATCATGCCCCTGCAGTTTCACTGCTTAATTATCTGCCATTTCGGAGTTTAATCACTTTTGTTTCTGTTAATGCAGCCCTAGCCACACTTTCCCTGACTATGACTAACACAACCTGCATGAAAAAATGGTTTCATTTTCAATCAGATGTTAACTTACTTCAGACGTTTTTATCATCTGCTCTGTAATTGGAATTTAATTATACAAGAGTATTCGTGAAGGGTATAGAAGGATGGTGATAAAAAAAAAATCGAAACTAAACTGAATATGCATTTAATTACATTTAAACATTAGATATCTCATCTCTTTACAGGAAGTGTTTAGGAAGACTGTGCAAGTCACATGCAGGGAGATTTGGCTAGGGCTGCATAAACAGAGTGATTTAACTCCTAAATGGCACTGAGATGTCAGGGGCATGATCAATACACCAAAACAGCTTTATTAAGCTAAAGTTGTCTTTTTTTTTTTTTAATTCTTTATTTTGGGTGTGCACAGATTAAACAAATAGCTGGAATGCGCCACAACAGCGACATCCAGTAGAATAGGTAGACATTGGCATTACATGTCATGGCATTCGTAATATAGGCACATTTTTATAGTATTAATAAGCATAGATCAGCTTAGCAAAAATAAAATAAGAGTAACAGTCAGGTAGTACATGCTGTCTAAAACGGTTTAACTTGAGATGATATTAGTACAGTTGGTCATAAAGGAAATTAAACATTTAACACTTTACAAGCTAAGTTTTGGTGTCTATCCATTGATCAGAGCAGGTGTAGTTAAGTGGAGAGCGATAGTGTAGACATGTTGAATATGTGCTGCTGCTAGGGTCAGGCTGTGCGAGCAAGTGAATGCTAAACATACATGCTAGTTACTGCCATCTTAAACATACCAACAGTTTTAACAGGTGGGGCACAGGTGTGCTCAGGGTTACACTTTGTGTCACTGAAGTTTGCCTGGTATATAGTAATTTGTTCTAATAGCAGTTTAACAATTAACGCTATGTCTAGCAAGAGAGATTACATTTCTTTTACATTTGCATTTTCATGTTAAGTACAACAAGCTCTTAATTCTAATAAGCAATTAGACCCGAGTTTACCCTGCTTAGCTAGAAAGTGTTCAACACGGTTCCCTGTAGGCATGGCAGTCAGTCAGCGACCTATTATCATTAACTGGACATGAATTTGATGCAAAGCAAACTGAAAACATAAAATTAAAATATAAAATAACATGAAGTGGCATCAGTTCAGGTGCATCTGAGGGGTGCGTGCTAGGTAAGACCTGATCAGCAGTGACAGCAGGGGAAAGTCCAGGCTTGTGAGTGTGTGTAGCTCGCATGGCAGGCCTGCTTGCACCTCGCGGTGAAGGGCTGGTGCATCACTGGTGTGTCCCGTTCAGCCGATGCCCCGTTTGTGTGCGGGTGTTGCAGTTGGCGAAGGTGTCTGGCCTAGCTGTATGTGGAAGCGCCGCCGTTGCTGGGTTCTCGATTTTGGGTCCGCATTTCCTTCACGGCGGAGGTCATCCAGCGGGGGGTGAGTTAGGGCTGCTGTAAGTGGAGTCCGCTGCATCAACTTTGTCTGCCAGCGTGTTGGAAGGTAGGGTGTTTCCTGCGGCTGTGTGGTTCGACCCAGGCAGTTGCTGGTTGTGTGAAGGGTTTGTAGAAACCTGCGTCCTCGCTTAGATGCATGCGGTCTCTTCTTGTGTTTGTTTGTAGGCGAGGGGCAGTTTCGCTTGCGGCGCCATCTTGGTGTGCTGTCAGTGCGAGGAGTAACTCGCTTACGGCGGGGTTGCTTGGGTTTTTCACTGTGTGAGTGATTGCATGCTTTAAGCTTCCGTGCCCTTTTCTTCAGTTTTGCCCAGAAGGCTTTAAATATGGCTGTGAGTCTCGTTGAGAGGTCCGGCACCTCTGAGTCACACTCTGGTGCGCACGTGGCGTCCACCATTATGCTGACACTGGTGTCTAGGTGTCGTGGCCCAGTTGCTGGGTGGTGGACCGGGATAACCCCCGCCGGTCCTGGGGGGGGGGGGGGTGAGAAGGCTGATAGTCTGTGTCTCCATCTCAGTTACCCCGGTGCGGGATCAGAGAGTGGCCGCCTCTCCCCTTCTCCGTCTCCCGTGGGCCGCCGAGTGCCTTTTTTATGTTGTGGTCGTCCAAGATGCCCATGTCTGGTATCAAACGATTCGCTAGGGCACTCCCTATCTGGGTAGCGTACCCCGGCATGGTTTCAGGCTGTGGTTAGGGTCTTGGTGCTCTTTTTCCACGATGTGTGGCAGGAGCTCCCTCAAGATGCGACCATGCAGCTTGCTGTTCAGGCTCCGCCCCCTAAAGTTGTCTTTTTTAATACAATATCCGTTTAATTACATTATTTTTGCACTGCCCACATAAAGCTTATAAGATCCCTAAACAGAAGTGAGCAACCTACACATTCACAACACATAGAGTTATTAAGAGCAGAACCTACTGTTGATTACAAAACATATAACTAGCTGTACCAGCACTAAACAAAACATACAATTTAAATTGTGAACATTTGAGTTTAAATCTTTCAAAAATGTTTTAACATTTTTAAATTCATTATCAACTTTTAGTCACAAGCGAACATTTCCAAATTTGTAAAAAAACTGTTCAATTAATGACTTCCTACATGAGTTCGAGTAGGCACATTCATTTTTAGAGAGGGGTTAATTAAATTCGCTCACCATTTAGTTGTTATTTTTCCATGGTTTGCAAGATATTATAAACCAGGGACAACTCAAGTGTTTCTAATTTTGAGTGGATCCAAGTTGAAGGTTTTCTTCCTATATTTGTGTTTTGTGACTTCCTTCCACAATAGCTCTGTATATGTTTACATAGAAGTATTCTGTGGCCTTGAATTCTGTATACGTGTGTACTCGCAAATTGTTTATATGTCAGTGATTTGTGATTGTTTTTTTCTCAAGCAAAGCCACCGTAGTTGAGAAAGGTTATGTTAGGATAGTCAGAACAAGTCAGCCGTGGATGCTTGCTGCAAACTTCAAGTTTAATTGTTTTGGGGATGATCAGACGTAATGCTGTTTTACATAAATTATTACATACTTTGTGATGTGCTTTACATAAATTAGTTCTATCTTTTTACACTGATATTACCAAAGCAAACCAATTGTTACCTTATACCAGAATGAATATACTTATTAAAACACTGTTTCTGGTTTGAATAACCCTTTAACCTTTTGTTACTTCTTTCTTGCACTACTATACTAGATGCTTATTTCACTCTTCTTAAAGTACACTATTACTTCTCTGAAAGGAACAGTACATCATTCCTTCATCCCAGTAAACGTTCCTTCCCATGAAAGGTTAATTAATTTGCAAGGCATGCTGTGCCAGGTCAGTCAGGCATTTTTAAAGTAAATAAAACTGGTTAATAATTAAAGAAATAGCACCTCCCAAATCTATCTTCAAGTTAAAGTGATAAAATATATTTTGCTTAATGAAGCAGTTTTGGTGTATAGATCATGCCCCGACAGTCTCACTGCTCAATTTTCGGCCATTTAGGAGTTAAATCACATTGTCTATACAGCCCAGTCACACTTCCCTGCATGTGACTTGAACAGCCTTCCTAAACACTTCCTGTTAAGAGTGATCTAATGTTTACACTTCCTTTACTGCAAATGTTGTTTAATTTAGAATTTCTTATCTCCTGCAATTTACAGAGCAGGGGATAAAAACTTCTGAAGTAATGTTAACATGTGATTGAAAATGAAAAAAAAATTTTTTTTCATGCACACTGTGTCAGTCACAACCATTGGAGGTGTCACTAAGGCTGCATAAACAGAAAAAAAAACGGATTTACCATTTTATATACCAAGGAACTGAGAATTGAGCAGTGAGACTTCAGAGGCATGATCTATACACAAAAACTGCTCCATTACATTAAAGTTGTTTTAGTGACTATAGTGTCCCTTTAATGCTTGGGTTATGCAAAATTCTCAGATGTGACATTTCATCTTTAACACGATTTCTGCCTTGCTGTTTTGCTGAGCTTCTTGCTATATTTATTAATGTAACTTTATTTTATTTTACAGACCCCCTTTTCATATATATATATCTCGTCTTCTCTCTCTGTTTTTCTTCCCCTGGTAGATGCCTACTCCCACCCTCCTACATTTGTCCTCACTGCCGTAATGAGTTTCTTATGTTTCCATAGTAGAGTTGTCCATGTTGAGATTACAGGGCGACAGGGAAATCAGTTTAAATGCTAGTATTTGGCGTATATCTCATAGGAGGAGGAGAACTGGAAGGCGGAGGTTAATGGAAATTGCTGTGTAACAGCGGCACAGAGAGAGAGAGATGTGACAGCCTCTTTAGAAGTGTGACAATCTGTCTCACAGAGATTGCAGCTAATAAAATGAAAAGAGGCCTACAATAAAGATGCAGTTCGATCTATAATCACAGTTATTGTTTTGTTTTATTATTCAAGCTTTATAGAACATACAAAAGTAACAAAAGTAACATACAGGTGCTTTTGTACAGCTAGATAAATAGAAACAAAAGACCTAAAACAAACATGCATACATTCATACATATATCACAATTCCATAATTTTAATATATCTTTTATATGCATGTGTCTAACATAATTCATTCCCAAATCTGGGCAAATGCCTGGTGAACTGGGCTCAGTTGTCCATGAACCAAGGCCAACAGGGGAGATTGCAGAGCCAATGGTATCTTTGCACCAGCCTTGCTCTGCACGTTCGCTGGCCATAAGCACCTTTTAGTGGTGAAGAGCCCTGTAGTAGCAAGACTCTGGCCTAAGATTGATAGAAGAAAAGTCCCAATTATATTGCATCATTAGAGGTAGACGGACTGGATTGGGACAGAGGCGTACCAAGGGTCTCTAGCGCTTTTGGCGAGAATCTGTATTGGCACGCCTCTCCCTCCCCCCCCCCCCCCCCCCACATAGCATGACTCCGATATAAGTGCTTCACCATGTAAAGGGAAGCTAAAGAAACAGAGTTAGCATTATATATGTTTTTTCCTAATCTTCCCTGTCCCATTAAAACTAAATAAATAGGAATTGAGGTTCACCAAGGTTTTCTATGAACAGAGTCCTGCCAGTCACCCAAAGCCCTCTCCTCTATATGAAATCCCTGCAAGGAGAACTCCTGCAAACCCTCCCACCTGCTAGTGTACATATACAATAATGCCAATGATAATCTGTTATCAGCCTCAAATCATAAATATATATTTACACACACACATTTAGACTTGTGTGATGTTGGTGATGTGCCAGATGAATACTTTTCCCCATATTGCAAGCATAGTACAGGCACATCACACCTTATCACAAGCATAACACAGGTACATCACACCTTATGACAAGCACAACATAGGTGTCAGTGAGCTTGTCTGTGGTGAGCATGTGTGTTTTAGTGAGCTTGTCTGTAGTGAACATGTGTGTGTCAGTGTGCTTGTGTGTATCAGTGAGCTTGTCTGTAGAGACCATGTGTATGTGTCAGTGTGCTTGTGTGTAGTGAGCATGTGTGTGTCAGTGGGCTTGTCTGTTAGGATATTTACCAAAGAAAGCGCGCTAAACTGATCTGTAAATAGAGAATAACAACATATAGTGCAGACTATCTGGACAAGGTCCAAAATATGTGGAAAAAAGGGGGGATATGGGGAAAAAAACTCACATTTACCAGAGCCCTATCACCCCAGGCTCTGGGTTTGCAATGCTCCACTTAAGAGGGAAAGTTCCCACACTGGTTAGGCTCCAAGCCCACTGGATACCGATAAAGCTGTGCAATATAGGACAGAGAGAGGCAGGACCTCCAATTGAATAGTATCAAAGACAATTTATTAAAAGTAAATGGTTAAAAACTCTTACTTTGCGAGTGGTGGGTTATGCTAACATAGCTACCCACATAAAAGCATGTAAACAGCAAGTATGAAAACACTTCCTGGTTTCGTCCGTCCCGATCACGTGATCACTTCCGGGTCCGCTTCCGCTTGTCTGTTAGGAGCTTGTGTGTCAGTGAACTTGTCTGTATTAAGCATGTGTTTGTCCGTGTGCTTTTCTGTAGGGAGCATGTGTGTATCAGCTTGTCTGTAGTGAGCATGTGTGTGTGTGAGCTTGTCTGTAGTAAGTTTGTGCATGTCAGAGTTTGTCTGTACTACGTTTGTGGGTGTATACCAATAAGCTAAGAAGACCACAAAGCATAAGGGACATTCTTATCCGAGTATTGGTCCACTGAAATTAAAAAGACAGCATTTTTTGTCTACACCAATTTTTGGTACCTTTCCTTGCCATAACTGTAATACATTTTTTCAGCCATATTCTGGTCGCTGTTACTACATAAGAGGATATTACACATGTGAATCCTCTTATGTAGGATACACTATCAAATGTACTTGTGGTCTGGCAATAATAAGTCAGAGAGAGACTAAACAAACACAGATCTATCAGAACTAAACAGGTTGAATTACCGATCCCTGCTCACTTTTTAGAACAAAAACACACAATATCACAATTACGCTTCTAGGTCATAGACCAAGTATTACCATTAAGAAGAGGTGGTGACTGTGTGGGCCATCTGAAAAAGAGATACATTAAGCCCGAAGGATCTTAACAAATAATTAATTGTGAACCCCTATCTGTGAATTTATAAGTCAACAGATAGGTGGCGCTCTCTTCGTTGGTTTAACCCTCATTTGCATAATGGATATTTATATCTTGTTCTTTACAATTTTATTTTAACATCAGGGACTTAGTCTCAGCATGTCCATTAATTGTAATAGTCACCTAATAAGTCACCTATCCATAGCTCTCTACCCCTTACATCTATGCCCCCCATCCATTCCTCCCTACGCCTTACATCTATGCCCCCCCACCCATACCTCCCTTACATCTATGCCCCCCATCCATAACCTCCTACCCATAACATCTATTCCCCTTCATCCATACATCCCTACCACTTATATATTTGTCCCCCCCTCCATACCTCCCTACCCCTTACATATTTGTCCAAATATCCATACCTCCCTATCCCTTACATCTATGTCATATCCATACCTTCCCCCTATCCATACCTCTCTACCCCTTACATCTGTCTCTCTCCATATTCATACCTCATTATCCCTTACATCCATGTCCCCTCATATCCATACCTCCCTAAACCTTACATCTATGTCCCTTCATCCATACCTCCCTACCCCTTACATCTATGTCATATCCATACCTTCCCCCTATCCATACCTCTCTACCCCTTACATCTGTCTCTCTCCATATTCATACCTCATTATCCCTTACATCCATGTCCCCTCATATCCATACCTCCCTAAACCTTACATCTATGTCCCTTCATCCATACCTCCCTACCCCTTACATCTATGTCATATCCATACCTTCCCCCTATCCATAGCTCTCTACCCCTTACATCTGTCTCTCTCCATATTCATACCTCATTATCCCTTACATCCATGTCCCCTCATATCCATACCTCCCTAAACCTTACATCTATGTCCCTTCATCCATACCTCCCTACCCCTTACATCTATGTCCCTCCCCATACATACCTCCCTACCCCTTACATCTATGCCCCCTCCATACCTCCCTACCCCTTACATCTATGTCCCTCCCCATCCATACCTCCGTACCCCTTGCATCTATGTCCCTCCCCATCCATACCTCCGTACCCCTTGCATCTATGTCCCTCCCCATCCATACCTCCCTATGTCTTACATCTATGCCCCACATCCAGGGCCGGCCTTAGGGGTGTGCGAGCTGTGCGATCGCACAGGGCGCCATGGCAACAGGGGCGCCCTGGCAGCCGACACAATTCAATGTCTGCAGCTTTCATGGGCTGGCTGGGGAGATCAGATCTCCCCAGCCAGCCTACAGAATTTAACTAAGCAGTACTTACTGCATGGTAAGCAGGCAGGCAGCAGGGACCCACACTCACTCATTCAATGCTGACTGAGCAGCACTTCCACTCCCTGTACTCAGTGTTCTGCATGAGAGGGAAGGATGTGACACCTTAGCCCCGCCCCCTCCTCACACAGAACAAGCAGTGTGGGAAGCAGGGAGAAGTCTGCTGTGAAGGCAGGGACAGACAGCAGGCACAGCATGGTAAGACCAAAGGGACAGGAGGTGGAGTAAGATAGAAAAATGGACAAGTGGGGTTAGAAGGATAAACCTTTCTAGGAGTGTGGGAGAGAAAAAAAAAGAGGTTTGGTAGAGGGAGAGAGGTGAAGTTTATGGAAGAGGGAGAAGCCTAATATGGGGTAGTTTGTGCAATATTCTTGTATGTGAAGGACTCAAGTCAATGTGTATCAGAGAGTGTGCATACTGTCAGTGAATGTCCAGGTTAATTTAGTGTGTGTGTATTTTTTTATTTTTTTTTAACGGGCAGATGCTCAATGCACATGTCTGCTTTTACAAAATAACTACATATTACAAGTCTAAGGTGTTTTGAACAAGAACCTACAAACTAGCACCAGCACCTACATTGCCCTGCTTTGGGAAGTGTCCCACAGCAGGGTAAATCAATCTAGATCTGCAGCTATTGCAAACAGATTTCACACATCCACAAATAAAACATGCACAAAGAATTGCATGCACATATTTTCCTTTGGGGGTACATCTACTAAATTGTTAGAAACAATAAACGGCCAGTTCCTTTAATGGGACACTATAGTCAGCAGAACAACTACAGCTTTAATGTAGTTGTTCTGGTGAGTATAATCATTTACTTCAGGCATTTTCATGCAAACACTGCCATTTACATTGCCCCCTAGGGACACCTCTAAGTGGCCACTGGGGGTGCTTCCTGGGGCAGTGCTGCACAGTAGGCAGCACTGCCGTTTAGTGTCTCCATGCTCTGCATGGAGACGCTGACATTTTCTAATAGAGATGCATTGAGTCAATGCATCTCTATGAGGAGGTACAGATTGACCAAAACTGCGTTTGGCCCCACCTCTTTGCCAACTTTAGCCAATCCAGTGCTTTCCCTGGGAAAGTTGCAAATTTGCACTATTCTAAAAACTTTTTATGACCAGGAAGGGGCGCGGTGAAGATTTTTCGCACAGGGCGCCTAAAGCCCTAAGGCCGGCACTGCCCACATCCATACCTTCTACTCCTTACATCTTTGCCCCATACATACATTTTACCCCTTACATCTGTGCCCCCCAATGCATACGTTTTACCATTTAGATATTTGTCCTCTCTACCCCTTAAATCTTTGTGTGTGTCCCCTCCATACCTTCTACCCCTTACATATTTGTCCTCCCCCCTCTTCCATATTTTCCTCTTTTCCTAATACCTAATGGCAGGCAGTTCACTCTCAAAGCTGGTGCACTCTGTTTAGCTCTGCCATACACACTGTTGGTGTACCTCTCAATCTCTGGAGGTATGGATTCATACTGAGCACTGGGTAGTCATGTGACACCCGGGCTCCTACGCAGAATGGGAGGGGGAGGTGCTCCCTGTGTACAGTGCATGTGGTTCCCTTTTGGAGCCGCACTCAGCCTGGGGCACTGGCAGCGCACGATGAGGGGGTGCAACAATCACATGTCAGTCTGACAAGTTATTTTTGCGTCTCCACTCGGTCTGCGTCCCCGGCAGGCGCCGGTTTTGCCAACCCCACGGTATGTCCCTGGGTTAGGACTAGATTTAGGACTATGATTTTATAAATAGTAGGCTTTGGGTTGAAGATGGTTTGGATTGTAGAGTCACCAAAAAAACTTTAGCTTAACGAAGCAGTTTTAGTGTACAGACCATAACCCTGCAGATTCATTGCTCGGTTCTCTTTTAGGAGTTAAATCACTTTTGTTTTTGTTTTTATAGCCTAAGCCACACCTCCCCTGGCTGTGACTGACACAGTGAAATATGCATAGCTAACAGATAATTTTTAGAGTTCATCTATTTTGGAATTACATTTGAAATTTACTTTTAACTATGAATTCCCCACAATTCTCACTAAAGCACGTAGCCCTGTTAGACACCAATCCTAAATACTAATGGATTATTTATTAACATGGGAATCATCCTGAGCACACCTGGAAATTTCAAATTGTGGGCCAAATCAGAAAATGTCCCCAACTTTTCCCTAAATTTTGTCTTGTCAATTCTGACAATTTTGATTAATAATCATGTCTTTATATACAGCAACAAACATGCACAGACACATACACACATACACATTTCAGTGCGTCTCTCTCCATCAACCAAACTTATATTTCCTTCTTATTTTGTTTCCTTCCTCTATCTACTTTTGTTCCCCTACTAATCGAGCCACCTTATCTTCCTAACCTCTTCTTTTCCTCTGACAATATCTCTGACCCCTTCACTTGCATCCTACCTTACTCTGGTGGCCTCTCCCTTGAAGACTCCGTATTTCTTTGTTCTGCCTCCATTTCCACAATACTATAGAATGAGTATGAGTACTATAGGCCTATGCTGCACACTACATGGACCTCTGTTAATCCACATTCAACAAGCAGTGTGACGCCCCAAGTGTGTAATAGCCTCTAGTGTGGTGGCTTCGGTGTTCTTGCATAGAGACCTGTGCAGGAAACAGAGTGGGTCTTTAGTACTTATAGTAATAAGGACTTGCAACCACTTTGTATAGAAATTGGGAAGACGAAAATCAAAGTGTGAAATTATGCCGCAGCTTACCAGCCCAATGAAGGATTTGCTGGCTAGTGAGGTCCATGCAGCAGATTGGACAGGAAGTCCAAGCTTGTGTTTGGCTATGCTCATATTGGTTAATCTAAATCTCATTAACCTTGTCCAGAATGATTCCAAGGTTAAACGAAAATATTTAAATATTTAAACATCTGGGATTTAAATGTGGCATGTTCTTGCCCACCATGCTGAGCTCCCTCTAGCTACGCTTCTGACAACAAATGTAACATATGTGAAGTCAGTGTGCATTGCATCTCTTTAGCAAATCAAAACCCTTGATCTCCTTAAAACAATGTAAAGTTTACATTTGAGGCTATCTGGATCACAGTTTTAGAAGATAAATTTTCATCATATTTTTTTTTCCTCTGCCCCAGGCCAAATATTTATGATTACTTTGGTGAAAAATGTGTTCCTCCTCAGAGATGGGGAATAATTTCAAGTAACTGGATGAAAATTTAAAAAAAAAACTAACAATGGTATTTGTTAATATTTGGATTTATCTCGCCAAGAAGCTGAAGCTGTCCAGATGAAAAGTCCCATTTCCTGGCTGTAAAGTTAGCCCATTAAAGGAAATATTCTATTTGACAGTGCAAGTAAAGCAAAACTTATTTATGTTGACTTGTACTGGGTTCAGTGTTCCAGGGTGCTACAGAACTTCTCCCCTCAAACCACAATATGTGGTTTGAAAGAAGAATATTTAAACCTTAAAAAAATAATGCTCCGGCTCAGACTAAAATAAATGTATGTCTCCATCAGGCATACTTGTAATACAGGCTAAAATAAACGTTCCTACTTAGAGACCTGCGTTGTGTCGACATTCAGTGAGAATTATATATCTATTATTCCTGTTGGCTGCCCTACCATAGCATTAATCAACTATGGTAAATTTTGCTATTGCCATAAAAGTCAGACAATATACAACTGTCAGCTGGCTGGAAAGCATTTTATGTGCTAGTGTACTTGGACATGTCAATATGTATATTTCTATGTATATGTAAAGCTTAGTGTAAAAAAATATTGGTGGAAGCGAAACATGTTAAGACTTCCCACTGACAGATGCAAATTATAGATTTACTTTTGTAATGGCCATGTCGTAAATATCATGAGAGGTCCGGAGAGAGGTCTATCATCTTCATCTATACTGCAGTGAAATGGAATGGAGCTCTCTTGGTTGTGGGTTGTGGATTGAATAGTAATGTATGTGGTCAAGAAATGGCCAGTCTCCTGGTCCCTAAAATGGCCTTAAGGGCAGGAGGTGCCCAGTCTACCTGCTACTAAGGAGTTAATTCTTCTGGGGATTAACCCTTGTAATAGTCATATGGGGCCAGGAGATGTCCAATCTCCTCATCCACAAAAAAGTCTCTGAATGGCCAAGAGATTATGGGCGGAAGGTTGGGGATCGGACATTAGGTCCTCTCCCTGAACATTATTAACAACTGGTGCCAATGTGTGGGGGGCATTAGGTTGCCCTCCTTGATTATTATTACTAGGGCTCCCACCCACTCCCCACAAGTTGAGGGCGACGGGGACGTAAGGATGTCACCTGATTTATTTTATTAAATTTCCCAGTCCTCCAGCAACAATTGTCTGGCCATGGCAGGTAAAGGCATGGGGAGGTTTAAAACCTTCATTATTTCAATATCTGGATCTTATTGACCACTATTAACATTTTATTTAAAATTTCATTTTTTTTTAACTTTTTTTATGTGGTGGCCGGCTAGCAAGTGGCCCCGTAGGCAGCTGGATGGTTTTGTCCCATTTGGTATGGGGGTAATTTAGTGAAGTACCCCGCATGTCTCACTTCACATGAGACTTGTTAATTATTGCTGCAAATTTAGCATGCAGTTGTGCGGCATCCCTATGGCACTTTTTAAAGGTACATTTCAATCGAGATAACAACCTGCTGTGATTGGCTCTTGAGGGACTCCATATTTCTATTTATTTATTTATTTATTTATTTATGTGTAATAAAGGAAGCACGTTGGCTCTCTCAGTGTGAATGAGCCAATCAGTGTTCACTAAATAGCATTGCAGCTAATGAATACTGAGTCACCTCCCTGCAACTAAAAGGCATGGGCAGGGTATATGTACTATGTAAATTGCAATTTGTTTGTGTCTCAGTGTGCATGTTTAGGTATGTGTATCTGTGTGTGCCAGTATGTGTATGTATCTGTGCCAGTGTGTGTGTGTGTGTGTGTGTGTTTGTATCTGTGCCAGTGTGTGTATGTATCTGTGCCAGTGTGTGTTTTTATCTGTGCCATTGTGCGTGTGTATCTGTAAGTGTCTGTGTTACTGCAAGTGTGTATCTGTGTGTGTGTCACTGTGTTTGTGTAGATATGTGTGTATCCGAGTTTGTGCCAGTGTGTATGCGTATCTGTGAGTGTCAGTATCTATGTGTGTGTGTGTGTGCCAGTGTGTGTATGACGGTATGTGTGTTTTTAGGTATATGTATGTGTGCCAGTGTGTGTATGTGCCCGTGTAGGTAGATGTGTATATTATTATTATTATTGCCATTTATATAGCGCCAACAGATTCCGTGGCGCTTATGTGTCTGTACGCCAGAGTATGTGTTTGTGAAGGTATATGTTTGCATCTGTGTTTGTGTCTGTGTAGGTATATGTTTGTATTTGTGTGTATGTGTCTGTGTAGGTTTCTGTGTCACTGCGTATTTTATTTATTTATTCATTTATAAAATATTTTACCAGGAAAGATACTGTCAGGGTACCTGTGGTCTCTACCTCCAAAAGAGGTAGAGACTTAGCTGTTCCACCATTCAGACGGTCTGATGACTCCCTTCCCCGCGGTCTATCCGGTCATGCAAGGCCGGCCGCGAGGGAGTGACTGCCTTTTACACCATCTAGGCAGGAAGTCATCATCAGGACACTCCCCCGGATCGACCTGTCAGTCAATTGCTGCAGGACCAATCAGGACGTCTCGGAGGTGTGGTTACTGCTCTGAACAGGGTATTTAACAGAGCTTCCTTCATTAGCTCATTGCCCTGTCGTGGTTCTAGCTTGTTCTAGTCACTCAGTGCTTGTGTATTCTATTATCCCTTTTGGTTTTGACCCGGCTTGTTTACCTTACTCTGCTTATCTCTGTTACCCTTGATTCGGCTTGTCTCTCGCTTACCTGTCTTCTGTTACCCTCGACCTCGGCTTGTCTTTGACCATTCTATACGGTACTACTTACGTTAGTCCGGCCATTCTAAGGTCCGGTATACGTATCTGGCTACTGTTTGTACTCTGCGTGTTGGATCCCTGTCCCGATCCTGACATTACGACAGGGCCAATGGATCCTGCAAGTACAAACAGTCAGCTGGCTTCTCCTGATCCTAGGTTTGAAGTCATGGATCACAGAATGGATCAGATGGCTCTTGCGCTACAGGCTCTATTATCTCATGCCAATAACCCACCAGAGGAGATACGTAATACCCCTGTTTCTCCTGTCAGTTTAGGTCTAGAGGTAGCCACAGTGGGTGCTTCTTCTCGCATTACCCCCCCAGTACGCTATGGGGGGGCTCCTGAGAAGTGTCGTGGTTTTTTAAACCAAATTAGTATCCACTTTGAATTGCAACCCCGCTCTTATCCTACAGATAGGGCAAAGGTAGGATTTATTATCACCCTACTTATTGAGAAAGCTCTGAGATGGGCCAACCCACTATGGGAGAACGATAACCCATTAGTGTATAACTATAACGCATTTGTAGCTGCTTTTAGAAGAACATTTGATCCTCCAGGTAGAAAGGTTAATGCAGCCAGATTACTGTTGCGCCTGAGACAGGAGAACCGAACACTGGTGGATTATGCACTAGAGTTCAGGTCTCTGGCGTCAGAAGTCAAGTGGAATGAGCAGGCGTATATGGATGTATTTTTGAATGGCCTATCTGAAGTAATCCTTGATGAGGTTGCTACCAGAGAACTCCCTGAGAATTTAGAAGATTTAATTTAGTTCATCTCTCGTATAGATGAACGTTTAAGAGAGAGACAGAACACTCGAGAGAGGAACCGGAGACCTTCTTTTAGGTTAGCCCCCGCTTTTCCAAGTCCTGACTCCACGGTATCTTTGCTTCCTGAACCTATGCAGATAGGTTATACCCGCCTCTCTGAGGAGGAAAGACAGTACAGGAGAAGAGAGGGTTTGTGTATGTATTGTGGAGCCAAGGGTCATTTACTCTCGAACTGTCCTAACCGTCCGGGAAACGCTCGCACCTAAGTCTCTCTAGAGGACAAGCCTTGGGTGTTTCTATTTTGTCCTCTACTCCTAATTATAAAGATCACAGGCTTCTGCTACCAGTTTCCTTAACTTGGGAGAAGGAAGTAGTAAGGGCTATGGCATTGATAGATTCCGGTGCTGCTGAGAATTTTATCGACCAAGCCTTTGCTATTAAGAACAATTTCCCATCCCAGCTAAGGGAGACACCCTTGGCCGTTGAGGCCATAGATGGTAGACCACTACTAGACCCTGTTATCTTTCGTGAAACCATACCCATTAGTTTAAATGTTGGTATCCTACACGTGGAGAATTTATCTCTTCTGCTCATTTCATCCCCTTCCGTTCCCATAGTTCTGGGGTACCCATGGTTGAAGAAACATAACCCTATTATCGATTGGGAGTTAGGGGAGATACTCTCGTGGGGCCAGGGTTGCCAGGATAGGTGTTTATGCAAGGTTTCTCCATTAGCTAATGTTAACATACCTGAGACTCCTATTCAGTCCACAGAAAGACAGATACCAGACCTTTACCTAGACTTAAAGGCAGTATTTGACAAGAAGAATGCCGATTCTTTGCCGCCACACAGGCCATTTGATTGTAAAATTAAGCTCCTACCTGGGACTATGCCTCCGAGGGGCCATGTATATCCTTTGTCTGTTCAGGAAAACTTGGTTCTAGAGGAGTACATTCGGGAGAACTTAGAAAAGGGATTCATTAGGAGGTCTTCTTCCCCGGCCGGGGCTGGGTTCTTTTTCGTTAAGAAAAAGGATGGCACGCTGAGACCTTGTATCGATTACCGAGGCTTGAATAAAATAACTGTCAGAAATGCCTATCCTATTCCACTTATTACCGAGTTATTTGATCGTCTTAAGGGCTCCAAAATCTTCACCAAGTTAGATCTCAGAGGGGCATATAATTTGGTGAGAGTCCAGCAGGGACACGAGTGGATGACGGCGTTCAATACTCGGTACGGTCACTATGAATACACAGTTATGCCGTTTGGACTTTGCAATGCTCCTGCAGTATTTCAGGATCTGATTAATGAGGTACTTAGGGAGTTTCAACATGATTGTGTCATTGTCTACCTAGACGACATACTGATACACTCTAGGGAGATTGAAACTCACCATAGACAGGTCAGAGCGGTATTACAGAAACTTCTGCAACATGGTCTATACTGTAAATTGGAAAAATGCAGCTTTGATCAGTCTCAGATAGATTTTCTTGGTTACGTGATTTCTGGGGAAGGTTTTAAGATGGACCCTGACAAACTCCAGTCTATTTTAGATTGGCCATTACCTAAGGGACTTAAGGCTATTCAGAGGTTTATTGGTTTCTCCAATTATTATAGGCGCTTCATTAAGGGTTACTCGTCTATTATTGCGCCCATTACCAATATGACCAAACAGGGGGCAGAAACTAAGACGTGGTCTCCTGAAGCTCTCGCTGCTTTCAAGAGGCTCAAAGAACTTTTTGCTTCTGCTCCAATATTAGTCCATCCTGATACGACTTTGCCGTTTCTACTCGAGGTCGATGCCTCTGAGACAGGAGTAGGTGCGGTTCTGTCACAAAGATTAGCGGTAGATAAACCATTACACCCGTGTGGTTTTTTTTCCAGGAAACTTTCTGGGGCTGAGAGCAGATATGACATCGGAGACAGGGAACTGTTAGCAGTCATTAAAGCCTTAAAGGAGTGGAGACATTTGTTGGAGGGGACCCTACACCCTATTACGATTTTGACAGACCACAAAAACTTGTCATATATTGGGGAGGCTAAGCGCTTATCCTCTAGACAAGCTCGTTGGTCCTTATTCCTGACTCACTTCAATTATGTACTGACTTACAGACCTGGTTCTAAAAACTCTAAAGCCGATGCATTATCTCGCCAATATGAATCTTCTACTGTACCTGAACCAGTTCTTTCTTCTATAGTTCCGAAGTGCAATATCATTGCTAATACGAATCTCAGGATTCATTCTCCATTACTGGCCGAGATCATTAAGTTGCAACATCTCGCACCTAAACAGACCCCTGCGGGTCGTCATTTCGTTCCTCCTGCTTTTCAACTGGAACTTTTACAGTGTTTACATAATAGCAAGATGGCGGGACATCCTGGTATTCGCAAAACTTACGCCTTGATCTCTAAGGACTTCTGGTGGTCTACTTTACGGAGGGATGTTGAGGAGTTCATCGCTGCATGTTAAGTTTGTACTAAAACCAAACAACCCCATACGCTTCCATGTGGACTCCTGCAACCCTTGGAGGTTCCAGAGAAACCATGGTCCTGTTTGGCCATGGACTTTATTGTCGATCTACCTATCTCTAAAAGACAGACTGTTATCCTCACCGTGGTTGACAGGTTTACTAGGATGGCACACTTCATTCCCCTGCCTAAACTTCCGTCTTCTCCCGAATTGGCAGAGATATTCGCCAAGGAGATTTTTCGCCTCCATGGGATACCCTCTCAAATTGTATCGGACAGAGGCTCCCAATTTGTTTCCCGCTTTTGGAGGTCCTTCTGCTCTCAACTTGGTATTAAATTAAACTTTTCTTCTGCCTATCATCCTCAGTCTAACGGAGCTGCTGAACGTACCAACCAGAAAATTGAACAATATTTACGATGCTTTGTTTCTGAACACCAGGATGATTGGGTCGGTTTGATTCCTTGGGCGGAGTTTGCACACAACAATCTCGTTTGCGATTCTACTCATTCAAGCCCCTTCTTCATGAATTATGGTTTTCATCCGTCTATTCTTCCTTCGGATTCTCCTTCCCAGGGGGTGCCGTTGGTTGATGTTCATGTTGCCAATTTGAGGAAGTTGTGGGATCAAACTCGACAAATCCTTGTGCACAACTCTATGTTGGTCAAGAAACACGCTGATAAACGTAGAAGGGCGGCTCCGGTCTTTGTTCCAGGTGATAGGGTATGGCTGAGCACGAGGAACATCCGTTTAAAAGTGCCCTCCATGAAGTTCGCTCCTCGGTATATTGGACCCTACAGGGTGCTGACCCGTATCAATCCGGTTGCGTATCGTTTAGCTCTTCCTAATACCTTACGCATTCCGAACTCGTTTCACGTTTCATTGCTGAAACCACTCATATGTAACAGATTTTCCTCCACAATAGCCCCTCCTCGCTCCGTTCAGGTGGAGGGTCAGGAGGAGTATGAGGTCAACTCTATTATTGATTCTCGAATCTCCCGGGGGAGAGTACAATATCTGGTTGATTGGAAGGGATATGGTCCTGAGGAGAGGAGTTGGGTACCTCAGGAGGATGTTCATGCTCCCCGTCTCCGCAGGGCGTATCACTCTCGCTTCCCATCTCGTCCCGGTTCATTCCGCCCGGTGGGCGTATCTGAGAGGGGGGGTACTGTCAGGGTACCTGTGGTCTCTACCTCCAAAAGAGGTAGAGACTTAGCTGTTCCACCATTCAGACGGTCTGATGACTCCCTTCCCCGCGGTCTATCCGGTCATGCAAGGCCGGCCGCGAGGGAGTGACTGCCTTTTACACCATCTAGGCAGGAAGTCATCATCAGGACACTCCCCCGGATAGACCTGTCAGTCAATTGCTGCAGGACCAATCAGGACGTCTCGGAGGTGTGGTTACTGCTCTGAACAGGGTATTTAACAGAGCTTCCTTCATTAGCTCATTGCCCTGTCGTGGTTCTAGCTTGTTCTAGTCACTCAGTGCTTGTGTATTCTATTATCCCTTTTGGTTTTGACCCGGCTTGTTTACCTTACTCTGCTTATCTCTGTTACCCTTGATTCGGCTTGTCTCTCGCTTACCTGTCTTCTGTTACCCTCGGCTTGTCTTTGACCATTCTATACGGTACTACTTACGTTATTCCGGCCATTCTAAGGTCCGGTATACGTATCTGGCTACTGTTTGTACTCTGCGTGTTGGATCCCTGTCCCGATCCTGACAGATACATTGAGATTTCTCTCGTTTTCAAGTATGTCCTGGGTCTACAAAACATTGCATTGTTACATTAGGGTACAATAAAATACAAAAACAATATTAATACACAATATATACAAAACATAACAGAGCAGATAGGAAATATATAATCAACCATGACATGCGCATTCTGTTTTGAGGTATGTAGAGAGGGATCTCTTAAAGGACTCTAGGCTTGGGGAATATTTTAAAGTGTGCAGGGCACCTAGTTTTGGATAAAGTTTAGATGCAAGTTTTTCTATGTGGAGGCCAAAAGATAGATTGGGGGTCTAACATCATACCCAAGTATTTGAAAGAGTGGACTGCGGTCAGTGTGCCATTTGAATTTGTTTTGATGGATAGGTGGGAATTGTGTAATTTGTGTAATTTAGGTACTGTTCCAAAGATCATTGTGACAGTTTTGTCAGTGTTTAGGAAGAGTTTGTTTTTTACGATCCACTTTTCTACCTCTGTAAACTGGTCTTGGAGCACAGCCTCAAGCTGCGGTAGCTCGGATTTGCTCACAGATCTGTGTCATCTGCGTACGTGTGTACATTTGAGGATTTGCAGACATTTGTATGGCCACATATGTGTACGTGTGAATATATCCCAGCATTTAAATGACAAAACTACATACAAACACACGCCTACTATTAAATGTCAACACTACATGCAAACACACCGCTGCAATCAAATAATAACACTACATACAAACGCATTCCTGTATTAAAACACCAGCATTATACACAAACACCAAAACTGCACAAAAATATACCCCCGCATTCAAACACACTACAGACATTAACCACTGCCTATAAGTAGCAACAGTACATATTAACACACAACTGCATTTAAATGTCAACATTATACACAAATATACACACACACAAACACATATACCATAAATAAGCATGCTTACATCGCTGCAGAATTTGTTGGTGCTCAAGGGCCCCAAAATAATTTCAACTGGGCTTTAATATTAGCTCTCTGCATTTTCTTCAGAAGTGCTGTACATGCGCATATGTGTGTTTATGGTACAGCAAGATTTAACTAACTTGAAAGCTTGCATGTTGTAGTTTTACAAAACATAAATTAAAAGAAATAAAACTGTAAAGAATTTTTTTTTTTTTAAAAGCACGACAGACATCAAACTTTTAGCTAGCGAAAAAATACGGGAAGTTGCAGCTCCTTTTTAAATCCACATGTGTATACTATTATAAGTATGTATATGGATTGTACATACAGATTATATATCTGTCAGGGGACGGTAATTCATTTTGTTGCATGCTGGGAATCTATTACTATTACCGTTAATGCTTAGAGATTATTAGATAAAAAATTTTGTGGTTATGATTCATCATCAAAGGCATGCGCGTGTTATGTGGCCATTCGAACCCTTACCATTTAGCAAATAGCCATTTCGCAACAATTCTGCTGGATTAAAAAATGCATTCATCTGGCTATAAGAGTTGACAATGGACCAAGATATTTACTGACAATATAAGGAAAATATCCAAATTTACTTAATTCAGTCAGGGGGACATAATCTATATTAAAATATAAAATTAGATTCCAGAAAACCCACAGATAAATAAAAACCTATGGTTGAGTATAACACGCAGGGGGTATAAAATGTATCTATCCTTTTGGCATCCTTATATTTTATTGATGATTATTTAAATTTTACTTAAATGTCCCTTTTTTTTTTTTACTTCTTAGTCGACCCCCTTATTAGGCCACATTAGTCTTATTTGGTCCTTTTAGATTTATTTCTCAGTGGTACATGTTGAAAAATATTGTTTAGTAGAATTTGTTAGAGAAGTGTACCTACCAATCAATTAGATGTAAAGATGCCAGTATTCTCTCAGAATTAGCTTTTTTTTTTTAAATTTAACATTTATGTAAAGATCATATGAATTGCTTTCTTTTTTTTAAATTGATCACAAATTATACCAAATTATGATAACTGTTCCTCAAGTTCTCCCTTCCTAAAATGTTTGAAAGCAAATCAGCATTAATAATTATTACGTTAAGATCCAGGTGAGAATCCAATGTAGTTGGTGCTTCTAATAACTAAGACATGAAAGTGCAATTTAACATTTTCAAAAACCTGTCTCCAGTGATTTGCAACCTTAAAGGGTATCTGTCATGACAAATACAACTTAAATGATAGAGAATCCGATTCCATCTATACATTGTGCTAGCAGAATTGCTAGCAAATATCTAGATTTATCTAAAATTAGAGGTTAACAAAAAACCCTTTCCCTCTTCTCTCAGTCAGTTCAGTCTATCCCTAACCTGTGTAGATCAGCAGACAGATAAGAAGGCTGTGCTCTGCATGCCTGTTATCAGAGAAACCCTCATCTGACTGTCTCTCCTGTTTGAATTAAGCCTAAGGGAAAGCTATGCCTACAAGGGTAAGTAGGGAAGAGTGGCAGGTCCTGTGTGAGAGCAGCACTAGCAGTGCATAGAGAGGAGAAAAACAGCCAGAATGAGTTACAGCTTTGAACAAACAATCTGAGGATGCAGAAACAGAGAACAGATACATTTTATTTACGCAAAGCCAACATAAAGTGTTGAGAAATTTTTACCTGTTATAGAAAGCAAGTCTTTGCTTACCAAACAGGGCTATGCAAGAGAGGTGTATTTTACAGCAACCATTACACCCACTGAACATATGATTGATGCTCTCAGTAGGAGACAGGAGCAATGGAAATAAATGAAAATATGAGATTTTAATAGTATCAAGGGAAGAAACACTTAATTGTATAATATGAGTCAAGACAGATGGTAAGAAACCTGCAAACTTACACTGATCAGCCACAACATTAAAAGCACCTGCCTAATATCATATTAGACCCCCTGGCAACACAGCTGCGATGCATCGAGGCATGGACTTCAGAAGACCTCTGAACATGTCCTGTGGTATCTGGGACCAAGTCATCACCATATGCAGCAAACTGCGATGCACTGTGTGTTCTGACACCTTTCTATCATGGCCAGCATTACGTTTTTCAGCAATTTGAGGTACAGTAGCTCTTTTGCATGATTGGACCAGGCAGGCTAGCCATGACCCTGATGCCAATTCACTGGTTGTCCTTTCTTGCAGTACTTTTAGTAACTTCTAAACACTGCATATCAGGAACACCCCTCAAGACTTGCCGTTTTGGAGATGCTCAGGCCCAGTCGTGTAGCCATCACTATTTGGCCATTGTCAAAGTCAGTCATATATTTTCACTTGCTAATTTTTCCTGCTTCCAACACATGAAATTCAAGAACTTGCTGTTCACTCACTGCCTAATATATCCCACCCTTTACAGGTTCCATTGTAACAATATAATCAATGTTATTTACTTCATCTGTCAGTGGTTTTAATGCTGTGGATGATCAGTGTATATCTTCCATGACAGATTCACTTTATTAATTTGACAGAGAGTTGATTTTCCTCATGAGTATTATTATTATTATTGCAATTTATATAGCGCCAACAGATTCCGTATTAATGCCCTACAATTAAGCAATGCCCTTTATTTCCTTCCATGCAGATTTCTACCCACAATGCTTCCAGGTTCTCACCTGTATAATCATCAAAACAACAAACACATTGCCTCAACATTTCAATTGGCATATAAAGAACACCCCCCTGCCTCCCCCTCTTTTCTTTTTTTTCATCTCTGTCCTAAACCCCCCCTGCCTCCCCCTCTTTCCTTTTTTTCATCTCTGTCCTAAACATATAGAAATGCATATCCAATATATTTAAAGGAACACTATAGTCACCTAAATTACTTTGGCTAAATAAAGCAGTTTTAGTGTATAGATTATTCCCCTCCAATTTCCTTGCTCAATTCACTTAGGAGTTAAATCACTTTGTTTCTGTTTATGCAGCCCTAGCCACACCTCCCCTGGCTTTTATTGACAGAGCCTGCATGAAAAAAAAAACTGGTTTCACTTTCAAACAGATGTAATTTACCTTAAATAATTGTATCTCAATCTCTAAATTGAACTTTAATCACATACAGGAGGCTCTTGCAGGGTCTAGCAAGCTATTAACATAGCAGGGGATAAGAAAATCTTAATTAAACAGAACTTGCAATAAAGAAAGCCTAAATAGGGCTCTCTTTACAGGAAGTGTTTATGGAAGGCTGTGCAAGTCACATGCAGGGGGGTGTGACTAGGGTTCATAAACAAAGTGATTTAACTCCTAAATGGCAGAAGATTGAGCAGTGAGGCTGCAGGGGCATGTTCTATACACCAAAACTGCTTCATTAAGCTAAAGTTGTTCAGGTGACTATAGTGTCCCTTTAAATGAAGAGCCCAGGCATGTGTATCATTTCATCAAGTCTCAGCAATATAATGTTATGTAGTACTAATTTAGTACTGTTCATTGTATGCCTATAACACAAGCTCCCCCATTTTGCTTCTAAAACATTTTGCATTAGCAAGCATACATTTAAATTTACCATCCATAATTTTAACTTAGTTTGGAAAAGAAGGTGTAGTATAATCGTTAGTAATAGCAGTCCACCAATCTCCACCATACTGGACTTCAGCTGAGTTCCACACCATCTTTGTACTATCTACCTCATTTTACCTTCAATGTCCTCCACCTATTCTTTGTTTAAAGTCTCCTCCAACCTCCTAGCCATTCTCTCCCCCACTACTCCATACCTTCTTACATTCAGGTGCAATCATCGCGGTTTGTATCCATGTGTAAAGATCCGCCTAGTGCGCTAAAAACCCAAACAATCCACCAAGATTTAAGCCATGCATTGCCCTCCCTAAACTCTCAATGACATCCCAATGTAGTGTGTGACACTACAGAAAATACTACCTTGGAGGTCCTTCTCTAAAATTTACTTAATCTGTTGATATATTTTCTCTAACTTTTTTATTGGTACCAATATGGACCATGATATTTAGATAATCTCCAGCCCCTCCCAATGACCTAGCCACTCTGTCAGCAACATATTGAAACCAAACACTCTGAATTATCTGAATTTCTGTATTACCTTGTGTGATCTCTTAATAATAGAGACCCCTGCCACCCCAACCTGTATTGCCTTTCCTCCACTCTGAATCCCACTGCCATCATCTAGACGACTGTTTCCTTGGCTGTTAGAATGAGCAACTATCTCAAGCAGAGCCAAACCTAAACTGACATTGCCAACATTCCAGTACCGGGTGTTATGAGATAAGTCAAAATTAAGGACTGGCAACATTCTTTCTTTTCCCTCTCTGTCGTATTATGGCAAATACTTTAACCCACCCAGGATTAATGTTTTGACACTGGAATTTAATATTAAGCTCTGCTTCAACTGGAACAAATCCCAATGTGTTACAAAATTTAAATAGTCCTATACCCATATTCCCCTTCATAAGGCCATCAAACAATTTTACAGTAAGCCTGATTTTTTACAATTACCCCAGATTTCAATGTAAGGATAAGAGGACCCATCGAGATATTAGCCTAGGAATTTTGTCTATCAGTTAGATCAATACAGAAAGTATCACTATGACTATATGTAACTCTTTGTCTCAGAGGAGGAACTACCAGAGTCACCTGTGAAGATGTCCAGGGCAGGGCCCATCCTTTCAAAACTTTTCAAATTTAAATTCAAGAATATTATCAAACAGCTTGACTACTTACATTGGGTAGGAACATCTCTCACCAAAACCACTAAAGTGTGCTGTAGTGGTTATAGTGCTTGATGTTTTCCTTTAAAAAAAAACACACACAAAAACCTTCACAATCGTGAAAAATTAAACAAGTGGAGAAATGCATAGATATAAACATTTATTCACTGTACATGATCACGGGTAATTATGGTAAATAACATCAATCATGGAAGAATTCATATTCATTTTAAATGTAAGAGTCTATTTACCTGTAAGCATAATATTCTAGATTTGAATATACTCTCTGATTGCATGCTGACACTGTGCCATTCAATCTGAGTACTGTGTAAATGGTTGTTATACACAAATTGCCATTATCTTAAGCGAGCTTTGCTACAAGTTGGCATAGTGATACAGGTTTGATGTTTGACACATTCATCTTCATATACAAATCGATCCGGTAAATGTAGAGATGTCGCGAACAGAAAATTTTCCGTTCGCAAACGGCGAACGCGTTCTTCCGCAGAGGATCGCGAACGGGCGAACCGGGCAAACCGCCATAGACTTCAATAGGCAGGCGAATTTTGAAACCCACAAGGACTCTTTCTGGCCACAATAATGATGGAAAAGTTGTTTCAAGGGGACTAACACCTGGACTGTGGCATACCGGAGGGGGATCCATGGCAAAACTTCCATGGAAAATTACATAGTTGATGCAGAGTCTGGTTTTAATCCATAAAGGGCATAAATCACCTAACATTCCTAAATTGTTTGGAATAACGTGCTTTAAAACATCAGGTATGATGTTGTATCGATCAGGTAGTGTAAGGGTTACGCCCACTTCACAGTGACAGACCAAACTCCCCGTTTAACGCACCGAAAACAACCGCAAACAGTCAATTTGCACAACCGCAAACTCCCCATTTGCACAAGGTTGGATACCAAGCTAGCCATGTCCCGTTCCTTGTCCTCACTCATGTCATTGAAGGTCTCTCTTCCTCTACCCAGCCACGTACAACACCAAGGGTCCCCGAAAGGTGACAACAAGCCCCCTGTATATATTTTTTTAAATGTACACTACTGTTACACCAGATATGAGTTGCACTGGTGTGACACTGTGCCCTGGCAGGCCCTGAAACGCACACGTGTGAAGGAAACTGACTGCTATTATTTCACAGTCAAATTTCTAGTTTTTTTTTCAATGTACACTACTGTTACACCAGATATGAGTTGCACTGGTGTGACACTCTGCCCTGGCAGGCCCTGAAACGCACACGTGTGAAGGAAACTGACTGCTATTATATTACAGTCAAAAAAGTTGTTGTTTTTTTTTTAAATGCAAGCTATTGTGACACCAGATATCAGTGGTGGCACTGGGCAAGTGGGCACAGTATACGCTGTGAGCCTGACACACAAGCTGGCAGGCAGGCAACTGCAATTAGATTACACAGAAAAAAAAAAAGCAGACTGATGTTCTAGCCCTAAAAAGGGCTTTTTGGGGTGCTCTCCTTACAGCAGAGATCAGATGAGTCCTTCAGGACTGTAGTGGACACTGAATACACTAGCCTAGCTATCGATTTCCCTATTAAATCAGCAGCAGCTACACTGTCCCTCCTCTCACTAAGAATGCAGCTTCCAGGGGGCAGTGCCTAGCTGTCATGGAGGAAAGACACACTTCGTGTGAGCTCCCTCAATATCTCACTTTAAGTAGCTATCAACAAGCGAATTTCACCCCAGAAGGGGATGACCCAGCAATGTTGCTCCTACCTGACCGACCCGACATGCTTAATAGCGGTCAGCAACTCGACAGAGTCTTACTTACCTCCGCGTGGCAAGTGTTGCCTGGTGCTCACCGGGTGGGAGAGGCGGACGATCTCCCGATCCTGGGATGCCCAGGAGCAACTACTTCCCGGCAGGAGCTCCGTTACCCTCCCCTCGGACCGGTGGATATTATCCCGGTCCACCACTGAGAGGCTGTCTGGAGCTAATGGACGCACAGAGCACAGCCGCCCAGGCTGACATACTCATCTGCGACTCTCCCAATATGGCGGCAGCCGCGTATCCTCCTGGTACCAGCAAAGCATGGCAGGATATTGAGTCTAAGCTGGGCAGACTCTTTATTCAATTTTGGAAGCAAATAACAAGCAGGAAGCCCCAACAAGCTCCACCACAGCCCCAACAAGCTCCACCACAGCTAAGCGAAGCAGTCCCCATTAAAATCCACCAACGCAAAAGGCGTCGAAGATGGGACCGGAGGCACAAACAGAAATGCAGAGCCTGCCCCACGTCAAGCACTCGCCTCCACCTTAAGCCACCCCAATCCCGCACCGAACGTGAAGCACCACCAGGACAGATCCGACCAGCCAACAAAACAAGCTTCCACCACCTCAAGCCGCGAACCCGGCACTCAGCCAGAGACTTGCCTTTGTTGTTCCAGGTATCAGGGACTCCCAGGGTCTTCACCTGGCGCCCAGAAGGGATCGGATGAGCACAAGCAGTAAACAGCAGCCTGCCAAGCATGTCCCACTATAGCCGATCCTCCACATGCCTTTGATCACATGAACTGCTCTCTGCACATTAACTAATCGTAAAGTAGCAAGCGTTTAAACATGTCATTATTTCACCTCCTAAAGAGTTTATTGTCGTAGTTTCTTACATGCCTTTACCTTAACCGTTCATGTATTATGTTATTCACTAGTCTCATCTCACGGGGCGACTCACACTTGATTTATAACTAGTGGTGGAACTGCTGATATTAATACACAGTTGATAACGTGCAAGCTACACCCTAAACATGACAGCCATATTTCACAACAATGTACTGCTATATACTCATACCCTCAGTGCAACTAGCCATGATATACGCACGTTCAGCCTAGCATGCTCAAATATAACACACTTCTGTCTAAAAAAATAAAAATAAATAAATAATACAAAAAAAAATAAAAAAGAATGCAGCTTCCGAATGAATCTAGAATGGATACTGTCCAGGAGGTGGGAGGGTCTGGGAGGAAGGGTCTGCTGCTGATTGGCTGGAATGTGTCTGCTGACTGTGAGGTACAGGGTCAAATTTTACTCAATGATGACGAATAGGGGGCGGACCGAACATCGCATATGTTCGCCATCCGTGGTGAACGCGAACAAGCTATGTTCGCCAGGAACTATTCGCCAGCGAACCGTTCGGGACATCTCTAGGTAAATGTAATGGAAACTGGTAACATTAATTGCAAAACAGAAAAAAATAATAAGAAATAAATAAGAAAAGAAAGAAAGAAGGATTTTAGATGGACGGATGAATAGATACAGAAAAAAGACAATAAATGCAGGGACTTTTTTAAGGGTCAAAATGAAGAACCCAAGACGTATGATAAACTGAAATGTGGCCTTTTACAAAGATTAAGTGTATTTGCAACTATGTAGAAATGTATATATAATGCAATATAATATGTTCCTCATTTTGTATATTTTAGATAGGGTCCAGTTTCCACAGTTTTTTTCCTTTTTTAAATTTTTTATTAGAGTACAAACATCCAGAAAGATACAAATATATTTTGTTTGGGTATTTAGCACACTCTCACACTTCCTGAAAGAACAGATGCCTTTTTTAACGTGATTGCCATTTGTTTTTGAGTTCCAGGAATTACAGTGTTACAGCAACTTCTGTCATGAAAATCAAATGAATTGGAACAAGCATGTGGAATCATAGAAAAGGAGGAATTCTAAGTAATCATCTTTTCTCCCATTAAGTAGCAGGATAGCCATGCATGTAAATTGGGTCATATTATATGCATGATAGAGACACACAAAGCAGAATATTTTATTGATTTTGTTTTATTACCTTTATTTATTTTACCTTTGAAATAACCAGCACTAGCGTAGCACATTTATCAGTAAATGTATAAATCAGATAGATAATAATTTGCATAAAGTTCAGATTCTTGGTAGTGTTATTCTTATGTTATTATTTGCAGATTTTTTAAAGCAATCTTTTTAGTGAGAATAATGATAATTAAGCAGAACAAAAACCCAGACAATTCACAGATATTATGACAGGGTGGATGAGTTAATCAGAGGACTAGCCAAAACGTGGCATAGGTGACCACCTAATGCTCGAAATAGAATAGGGCACAGTGGGCTTCTGTCTCGGTCTGGAGCTCTGGCTCCTTTTTTTTGAGGGGACCCTCCTTGAGGATATCAAAAAGATCTCTGTGTTTTGCACAAGCCCTGTTACCTTCTCTAGGGACTGTTGTGGTCTTTTGTGGACTGTTGTGGTCTGTTGTGGAATATTGGGTACAAACCACTTGAAGCTCTTAAAGTGATCTGTACCTGATATTGGTGCAGACCACAACTAGCCTCCACCAGACCACCAGGAAAGGCTATCCACTGGACCACCAGATAAAGGTGAGCAGACTCACTCAGTTACTATACACACTCACACACATATACAGCCAGGGATGGCGTTTAGGGTGTGCGAGCTGTGCAGCATTCATTTATGTGCTAAATAATTAAAGGAACTCTCCAATTATTATTATTATTATTTTTTTAAATGTGTTTATTTAGTAGATATATCACCAATGAAAACATAAATTTTTTGCTGCATGTTTTCACTGGGGGTATATCTAACAAAAGCTTGCCGATCTTTTTAAAGCAGTCTCTGCAAGCCCTTCCCTTTCAGTATGTGTTAGGGAAATTGCCTGGAGACAGGTACAATGTGCATGCTCACTGGCACTTGGGGGAAAAGTCTGGAAAAAAAATGGAGGCTGGGTGGACCTCTTAAAAAACGTGTGTGTGTGTGTGTGTGTTTTTGTGTGTGTAGGGCCGGCCCAAATCATTTTGCCGCCTGGGTCCAAGGATGAAATGCTGCTCCTTACCCCGCCCACCGCACCAAAAGCACGCTGACATCTATTATGTTATGCAGTGTGCGTAATGAATGTAATGTTGGTTTGTGTAGTGGATGCAGTGTGTGTATTGTATGCATTGTGTGTGTAGTAAATGCAGTGTATGTGGGTCATGGATGCTGTCTGTTTTTGTGCCATGGATGTAGTGTGTATTGTATGCAGTGTGTGTGGACTACATTGTCTGTGTGTGTGGAAGTGGATGCAGTGTCTGTGTCTGTGTAGTGTATGCAGTGTGTGGAATGCATGCAATATTTGTGTGGTGGATGCAGGGTGTCTAGTGGATGTAGTGTCTGTGTAGTGGATGTAGTGTTGGATTGGATGGTGCGGAAGTGCAGGCTGTTGGGTAAGTGCTGGGTTGGGGCGAGCAGTTTAAATTACCTGTGTGCTGGAAGGGGATGGGGGGGGGTAATGTGTAGGAAGGTGACAGTATAGCGGGACAGTGTGTAGGAAGGTGACATTATAGAGGGCCAGTGTGTAGGAAGGTGACAGTATGGGGAGGGCAGTGTGCAGGAATAATATGGGGGGCAGGCTATATGGGTGACAGTGTGGGGGGCAGGCTGTAGGCATGCAGACGCAGGGTGTGAAGAGACAGGCTGTGGTGGACCAGGGTGTGAAGGACATGGTGTGGGGGACAGGCTTGTGAGTGGGAGCATGGTGTGGGGTTGCATGCTGTGGGGTGCAGATTGTGGTAATGCATGTTGTGAAAGTGCAGGGTGTGGGGGGGGCAGGCTGTAAGGGGGCAGGCAGTGAGGGACATGGTGTGGGGGAGCAGGGTGTGGGAGTGCAGGGTGTGGGGGAGCAGGCTGTGGGGGACAGGGTGTGGGGGAGCAGGCTGTGGGGGATCATGGATCATGCCAGATACCACAGGACACATTCAGATGTCTGGTGAAGTCTATGCCTTGATGCTTTAGAGCTGTTTTGGCCACGCAAGGGGGGCCACACGATGTTAGACAGGTGGTTGTATCTGATCAGTGTCCGGTATCTGACCATGGAGGGATGGAAGAATCTGATCAGTGTCCGGTATCTGACCATGGAGGGATGTTAATGTTTTCTTTTAAATCAGGTGGATGGCCAGGTGTCTGTGCATCTTCACTGTGAAGGATCATGGTGTGGCAGGCTGTGGGGGGCAGGCTGTGAGAGACATGGTGTGGGGCAGCAGCCTGTGGGGGACCAGCTATAAGGTATGGGGGAGGGTATGGGGGTGCAGGCTGTGGGGGACAGGGTGTAGGGAAAGCAGGCTGTAAGGGATGGGACTGGCCATGTGGGACAGATTGTGTGCGGGAGGCAGGCTGTAAGGGATGGGGCAGGATGTGGGGGACAGTTGTGGTGTGGGGGCAGGCAGTGTGGAGTGGGAAAGCTTTGTTTTGGGGGGCAGGTTGAGGTGGAGCAGGCAGTGTGGGGTGGGCAGGTTGTGGGGAGGCTGTGACAAGCCTCCCCAAATTGACATACCATTTCCCTGGTGATTCAGTAGGATCGCTCTCCTGTCTGCAGCTCCGCCAGGTGAGAGCTGCAGACCACGTGGTTCAAGATTTCGCAAGCTCCGGTCAAAGCACTGACGTGGTAACCCGCGGCAACGCTCTGGGAGATCGTGAGACCTCAATCACATCGTCTGCAGCTCTGCACCTGGCTGAGGTGCATACAGGAGGCTCAAACATGGCAGACTGAGCGGAGGGGCCCAACACCCGGCAGCATACAGGGCAAGCTGCAGGGCCCCCTCCTGGTGTCGGGTCCTCGGTCATTGACCAAGGACCCAACAGGTCAGTCTGCCTCAACGATTAGAGAGCCGCCTTTGCTGCATATATATATGCAGCAGATGCGGCCCAGGCTCCTAACAGCCAGAGCAACAAAATGCCGCCCCTCTTAAAGTGTCGCCTGGAGTCATGGCCTGTGTGTGTGTGTGTGTGTGTGTGTTTTAGCTAACTTATTGCTGTTGAACTAGTTCATAAAGCTTGTGTGGCTACCAATTATTAAAGGACCACTCTAGGCACCCAGACCACTTCAGCTTAATGAAGTGGTCTGGGTGCCAGGTCCTTCTAGGGTTAACCCATTTTTTCATAAACATAGCAGTTTCAGAGAAACTGCTATGTTTGTGAATGGGTTAAGCCTTCCCCTATTTCCTCTAGTGGCTGTCTCACTGACAGCCGCTAGAGGCGCTTGCGTGATTCTCACTGTGAAAATCACAGTGAGAGCACGCAAGCGTCCATAGGAAAGCATTATGAATGCTTTCCTATGTGACCGGCTGAATGCGCGCGCAGCTCTTGCCGCACGTGCGCATTCAGCCGACGGGGAGGAGAAGAGGAGGATCAGAGGAGGAGAGCTCTCCGCCCACCGCTTGAAAAAGGTAAGTTTTTACCCCTTTCCCCTTTCCAGAGCCGGGCGGGAGGGGGTCCCTGAGGGTGGGGGCACCCTCAGGGCACTCTAGTGCCAGGAAAACGAGTATGTTTTCCTGGCACTAGAGTGGTCCTTTAATGTCCATGGCTGCCAAGCTATTTACTTGAGAATTGAATAGTACACATAAAAAGAATGTTTTAAACAATTAAAAAATACTAATTAAAATAAAGTTTCCTATAATGAAATTTGATAAAATGTAGAATTATGTCACCATTGTGAAAGTTTTTCTCTGTAATTTTTTGTTTATTGCAGTTGTTACATTGGTTCTCATGTTTTAAATGCCTACGTGCAGAATGATAATTTTGCCCCAACTGAATTGCTTTTGTTGGCATGTCTAGGCACATACTATTTTAATATTGTAAGACTGGAGCCTTGTGATTCTGGCAAATATATAATGTACGGATCTATCAGCCGTGGCATTGTTCATCCCGTCTGTGTGTTCCATCAACACTATTATGGACAGTTTGCTGGAGGAGAATAATCCTGCTCCTTTGTTCTAATGTGACAGCTTTTTTCTTCACCCTGACAAGATACAACTGGTGTCTGCGGGATTCTGCATAGCTGTTTTTGCCAAATGCATTTAGTGAAATCTTAATGTAGAATCTTACACCATATATACACTGATCAGGCACAACATAAATCCACTGATAGGTGAGGTAAATAACATTAGTGAACAGTCAATTTTTTAATTTCACGTGTTGGAAGCAGGAAAAATGGGCAAGCAAAAAGATCTTAGTGACTTTGACAAGGACCAAATAGTGATTGCTAGACAACTTGGTCAGAGCATCTCCACAATGGCAAGCCTTGCGGGGTGTCCTTGGTATGCAGTGGTTAGTACCTACCTAAAGTGGTGCAAGGAAGGAAAACCAGTGAACTGACGTCAGGGTCATTGGTGCCCAAGACTGATTGATGCAAATGGGGAGTTAAGGCTCACTCGTCTAGTCCGGTCACACAGAAGAACTACTGCAGCTCAAATTACCGAAAATGTAATGCTGACCATGATAGAAAGATGTCAAAACACACAGTGCATTGTAGTTTGCTGCATGTGGGGCTGCAAAGCTAGAGAGCGGTCAGAGTGCCTATGAAGACCCCTGTCTGCTGACGAAAGTTCCTTCAATGGGGACATGAACGTCAAAACTGGACCATGGAGGGATGGAAGAAGGTTGCTTGGTCTGAATAATGTTTTCTTTTAAATCAGGTGGATGGCCAGGTGTCTGTGCATCTTTTACCTGGGGAAGAGAAGGCAGAAAGATGCACTGTGGGAAGAAGACAGGCATGTAGAGGCAGTGTTATGTTATGTTGGGAAACCTTGGGTCCTGGCATTCATGTGAATGTTCCATTGACACGTATCACCTAACTAGAGATTGTTGCAGACCATGTACTCCCCTTCATGGTAATAGTGTTCCCTGATGGCAATGGCACCCTGCCACACTGCAAATATTCAAGAATATGGCGAGGAAAGGCACACTCTAAAAGTACAACCACAGAATTTAGATGCAAGAAAAACTAAAGCAACAGGGTGCTCACTCAATGGCCCTATTCCTCATAGGACCCTAAAATATACATAATCAAAAAAAAGAATGAAGAACACAACTAATTAAACAAGTAAACTAACTTTAATACTAACTATCTATAAGCAATGAACACATGGGATACCTAATTCACCACAAAATACATACCAAAATAAACAAGAGAGCAATAGAATCATAAAGAAAGGGGAATATCTACGGTAATGGAAAAATGCCCCCAATGTTTCGGCGGAACGCCTTTATCAAGGGAGCACACTGCAAATGTTGTTCAGGAATGGTTTGAGGGACATGACAAAGAGTTCAAAGTGTTGCCTATGCCTCCAAATTCCCCAGATATCAATCCCACTGAGCATCTGTGTAAATTGCTGAAACAATAAATCCGATCCCTGGAGACTCCACAACTTGCAGGGCCTAAAGAATCTGCTGCTAATGTCTTGGTGCCAGATACCACAGGACACATTCAGATGTCTGGTGAAGTCTATGCCTTGATGCTTTAGAGCTGTTTTGGCCACGCAAGGGGGGCCACACGATGTTAGACAGGTGGTTGTATCTGATCAGTGTATATATATATATATATATATATACTAACTCGGTTATTCACTAAACACCGGATTTTGTCTGGATGAACATTATCCAGTGAAAATGACCGAATTCCAAATGCACTGTGTCACAGAAATATAACCTAACACACAGCATCTAGGATAACAATAGCTGACTAGATAGAACAGATGTATTACCAGACTTTAGAGTAACTGAGCTTAACGCACAAAAGAGAGAAATCGTAGTCAAATACAAGCCCTGATCAGGATAACAGAGAGGCAAAAATATCAAATGACTAGCTGGAGTCAGGAAAATGGAATAACAGAAGGACGTATATACTAGCAAGATAACGGTGACAGAATTATTCAGAGTCCAGAACTAGCCAAGATCAATACCAGAAGAAACAGATCGTATTTAGGAATGCACTAAATGGGTACTTGGAACCGTAGCAATGCTAAGGCACAGTAATTGGGTTAAAAGAACTTTACACGGCATAGTGTTAGGAGTGACTTGATTGGTCCACGTCACACCTGCGACCCCAAAACAATTTATACAACTAAAACTTAATTCAAAACAAGAAAAATGTATCATATTTACACAGACTGATATGTCAACACATTTATTTTAGTTTTCAGACATATTACTCTGAGTATTTTGCCGTGAAGCTCTGTTATGCCCTCAGACACACCAACAATATGGAGCGCTTAGAGAAGAGGGACATCAGGATACAAAAGAAGGACAGACGAATGTGCGCCCAAAATAGGGACTGCCTCTAATAAACAGGGACAGTTGGGAGGTAACTGTAGATCTTGCAAAACATATGTTTTCATGGTGATGACTACCTTGCTATTTCTCAGCACTTGCACCTCCCTATCCTGACCATAGTTGACTTAATTTTAACATGGCATGGGTATAATCACACTTAATATCTTGGATAAGAGACTCACAGGCCCCAGAACCTTGTGGACCTTGATACGATTGCACCATCTGTATGCATCGGTGATCACACTTATTACATGTAATTTATAAAAACTGTATGAGATTGTTTAAGATGAAGCTATTTTTATGTCTGCTAATTTTCAAATGTAACCTCTTAGATTCGAGAAAGCAATCTTTTAAAGAGACAATTACTTAACTACAAAATAGGCCATTAACCAAATGTGACGTGCGTGCATCAGAAGCACACTTTAACACCACTCTTTCCATTAGAACATTCTCAATATGAAAGGAATGTACAACTGGTGGAAAATGTATCCAACGTTGTGAAGTAGCAGTGTAATTTCATATCCCATAGAACATTCCATGACCTCAGTGTGCCAGAGGATGTTGGAAAACGCACAGAAGTGTTTAGGAAATCATTGACGATAACCCTACACCCTGCGACGATATCAGCACACTATTCCATGGATAGTCGTAGTGTGCTAGAAGTGAGGCCGCAGATCAGTAAGAATGCAGAGATAGAAATCAATTGCACACAGTAAATTGAGCAGGATGTGCATGATGTACAGGCTGACAGGTTTACTTCCTATGGAAAGTCTGCCTGAATCATCTATAACTTAAAAATCATAAAAACACGCTTTGTGTTGCATAGCTAGTAGTTCGAATAAATTAGATATGAAGCATGTAATGATAATAAGTTAGGCATTTTATTGAAGATGCTTCTCATTCTCACTAAACAGGGAATTGCGGTGATCTGACAAAAGAATTGCAAATTTTAGACAAAATTTTATTGTAATTTCTTTCTTACCTTTATGCTCCACCTTTAGTTGATTCACCCAGCCCATAGCCAAATGGTGACCAAAAAATAAAGTAGAGCAAATTAATGACTATATAAAACCAAAGAAATCATGTTCATTGTCCTCATGACACTTAATTGACTAAATGCTGTCTAGACATGAATCCGTTCAGTGATTTTACTTTTGCTGTAGTACAGTTTTTGTATGTAGTTTTAATTTAAATTCATTTTTATATATTTTTTTTTTCTTAGAGTTGTCTACTTTATTTTTGTTCCAAACTTGGGAATTGTCTACAGTCAGGGGAAAAAGAAGGAACATCGTCTTTGAATTCTATGGTTTTACATATCAGGACATAATAACAATCATCTGTTCCTTAGCAGGTCTTAAAATTGGGTAAATACATCCTCAGATGAACAACACATGACATATTAAACCATGCCATGATTTATTTATTAGAAATAAAGCCAAAATGGAGAAGCCATTTGTGAAAAATGAAGTACACCTTATGATTCAATAGCTTGTAGTACCACCTTTAGCAGCAATAACTTGAAGTAATTGTTTTCTCTATGACTTTATCAGTCTCTCACATCATGTGGATGAATTTTGGCCCACTCTTCTTTACAATGTAAAATGTACTTTTTTTCCATGACTGTTCGTCTGCTAAAGTTAGCACTGCTAAAGTCAGTCGATTTTGCTTGAGCATGGCAAAATTTTAGTTCCTACCTTGAATATTCCCTGAAATCAGTAGGCACTCAAGCCAGCAGACCGTAAAAGCATTTTCTTGTAAGTTTCTAATAAATTGAGTTTCTGTTAAACAAGTGAGTTAAGGACTGCTACAATCACAAAGACTACTGCATAACAATGAATTGGTCTGGGTGCAGGGTCCCTACCATTTTTCTCCCACAATGTAATGTAATGTATCTCCATTTTGGAGCTTCAGCAATGGTTTCAGTTTGGGGTTTAAGACACCTCTAGTGGCTGTCTTCCTGACACTCACTAGAAGGTGGTTCCGCAGTGAAAACTGAGTCCGGCTCATTGTTCTTTGATGATAGAACTGAATAAAAAAACACCCTAATAAGACTATAAAAGGTGATAACAGATTATACTTATGAATTGTTAAGTGTCAGCTTTCCTCGGATCACCCAAAGTCTTGGGTTGGATAGGTGTTTGCCAGCATCGATTGTGTATCGTTCGCACCTTGTCCAATAGGAGCGCGGAGGCTTTGTGGGATTTATAGGCATATCTGGATACTATACTTTTTCAATTTAATTAGTAAATAGGAGAAAATATATGTGTTGGGGAGGTTGTACCTCTGTTGTAGTTCTGGTAATGCGGCAAAATCTGATTGGTTGAATAGTTTTTCTAGCATATCTATACCCGATTTGTGCCAGGATTGCAGGGACAGACATGGCAATATCGCTCTTAGGGCCGTTATTGGGGTCTTAGCTAGAAATTTGAGGTGGACTTCACACATTTGTTGGAACCAGTCCAAGTGGCATAGTGTTTATTTTGTGGTTGGAAGTAGTTGTAGGGGTTTGGGTCATAGTAATTTAGGGGTCCACATGAGGTCTATAAGAGATCCCTTAGGGGCTTGTTTCCTTTCCATGTCTACCCATTTGAGGATGGTGGGTGGTGTATGTAGTTTCACTGCTTCCTCTAGTTGAGAAGCCTTATAATAAGCAGAAAGGTTAGGCAACCCCACCCCACCATCCTCTCCCCACCTCTGCAACCAAGAAGCAGAAATTCTGGGCTTAAGTTTTTCCCAAACAAAGGTTGAGATAATTGTCACGATTGGCATTCTTTTGTACATTGAGTGAGTAATGGTTTGAAGTTGTTGTGAAGATATCCCCTGTAGTAGGTGTAAGTTGTACTCCTAAGTATGTAATAGTCTTATTTCTCCAGTCAAAGTCATACTTCTGTTTGAGAGTGTCTTCCAGGGTTGATTGGAGTCCGACTGGCATGGCTTGCATCTTTGTTTGATTTAGTCTATAGTAAAATAGGTTTCTTTATTGTGTCAGCAAGTCCAATATGTTCAGTAGAGATGTGGATGGGTTACTGATAGTCAGGAGGATATCATCTACAAACATGGATATGCAGTGGTCATGTCTGCCTATCATGATACCAGTTATGTCCACCCGTTCCCTGATTTTGTAAGCCAGTGGTTCTAGTGATAAAATAAACAGAAGGGGTGAGAGGAGGCAGCCTTGCCTAGTGCCGTTTCTCATCTGGAAAGGAGTCAAAAGGAAACCTGCGTTGGAGACTTGGGCAGTGGGGTTATTGTAAAGAGCCATGATACCCTAGACTAGCATGTTTGAATAATGTGATAGTACTTGTTCCATGTACATCCAGTGCAGCCTATAAAAGGCTTTCTCTGCATCGAGTGCTAAGAGAAGACCTTTGCTTTTCATTGATCCCATTTGTAATATGATGTTAATTATCGTTCTTGTGTTGTCTGTACCCTGCTTTCCACTGACAAATCCCGATTGATTGTTGTGTATGAGTCGTGGGAGAATACTTGCCACTCTGTTCGCTATTATTTTGGCATAGAATTTGACATCGCTGTTTAGGAACGAAATGGGTTGGAAATGTTGCCATTGTGTGGGTGGTTTGCCCGGTATAGGCAGGGTTGAGATGTGTGCTATAGCATGTCGCTGGGCAAGGCTCCTTTGGAGAGGCAGCAAATAAAGAGCTTCTCCATATGTGGGGACAGAATGTCAGCATAAGTTTGATAATAGAAACTTGTATAGCCATCCGTTACTGGTGCTTTGTGTTAGGTAGGTGTTTAATTGCTTTTTGTATTTCCAAAGTATCAAAGGGAGCCGTTAAGCTGTCTAGTTCTGCTGGGAGTAGTTTGGGAATTTTTAGTGTCTCTAAGAATCTAGTGATGTCGTGTGTTGAAAGAATGTTTGTGGACGGATCAACCTTGAGATTATATAGTTTACCATAACACATGGCAATGGGTCTACTATATCTTGTGGGTTCATAATCTTTTCCTTAGTATGGAAGTATACATACGCAATGTTGGTATTTTTTTAGCATGATTTAAATTGGGAAGCAAGTAAGGCTCCCGCTCTGTTTCCCATCATGAAGAATTTATGTTTATATCTTTTAAGCATGTAGGTTGTTTTTTCTAGTTCAATTTCCCAAAGTTTGGTTTATAATTTGATTAGTTAATCATTCAGTGTGAGAGATGGTGTTGTTTTGTTTCTCTGTGTAAGGTCTGTCAGTTCCTGTATCAGAGAGGTGTATGTTTGAATTTTTCAGTTTTTTGACATAGCTAGCAGTCTTTATAATCACTACCCTAATCACTGCTTTATGTGCTTGCCAGATATGTTCAATGCTTACGCCAGGAGTCGTGTTGTTGAAAAAGTATAATGCTAACTCTTGTTTGATAGAGGAAACTATTGCAGGGTCGACTAGAAGAGTATCATTAAGCCTCAATGAGCCTTTGCCAGTATTCGGGAATCGACCATGGAGTGACAGGAGTATAGGTGCATGATCCGACCACGTTATCAAACCTATGCAAATGTATTTTGTGCGTGATGGAGGCCAGAGTGAGAAATTTGTCTATTCCGGTGTATGCATTGTGTACGGGTGAGTGGTATGTATAGTCTCGGTCCGCGGGGTGTACTATTCTCCAAGGGTCTATGAAGTCATGTTGAAGTATAGTTGTGCATTTGTGTTCAGTTGCGTTCAGCAGCTTTTTTTGCAGTAGTATGGGAGATCCTACCTGTGGAGGAAGTGTCCAGAATAAAATTTGTGTCGCCCCTTATAATGACGTCCCTGAACTTTTGTTGGGTCCCCATGGCTAGTATTTTAGATAAGATTTCACCTTGATTTGAGTGCAGTCCATATACATTAACAAGAGTTTAGGGTTCATTAGTGATATAACATTGTAACTGTATATATCTAACATTTTTTTTACAATGGCAAAGGAAACTCCACCACCAATTAAGGTTGAAACACCCCTCTTTTTCTTTTAAAACAACAGTGGAAATCATGTGGGAAAGCATTGGAACAAAATCTGGGCCTATGTCCCCATTTGAAATGTGTTTCCTGGTAAAAGGCCAGCTTTTTTTTGGCTTCATTTAGAGCCAGCCTCCTTTTGTAAGGTGAGTTCAGGCCTTTGGCGTTCAAATATAGAATAGTGAGTGTCATTTTGAGAACTTAAAGGACCACTCTAGTGCCAGGAAAGCATACTCGTTTTCCTGGCACTAGAGTGCCCTGAGGGTGCCCCCACCCTCAGGGTCCCCCTCCCGCCCGGCTCTGGAAAGGGGAAAGGGGTAAAAACTTACCTTTTTCCAGCGCTGGGCGGGGAGCTCTCCTCCTCCTCTCCGCCTCCATTCCTCCCCGTCGGCTGAATGCGCACGCGCGGCAAGAGCTGCGCGCGCATTCAGCCGGTCACATAGGAAAGCATTCATAATGCTTTCCTATGGACGCTTGCGTGCTCTCACTGTGATTTTCACAGTGAGAATCACGCAAGCGCCTCTAGCGGCTGTCAGTGAGACAGCCACTAGAGAATTAGGGGGAAGGCTTAACTAATTGATAAACATAGCAGTTTCTCTGAAACTGCTATGTTTATAAAACAATTAGTTAACCCTAGCTGGACCTGGCACCCAGACCACTTCATTAAGCTGAAGTGGTCTGGGTGCCTAGAGTGGTCCTTTAAGTGGAGGGGACTCTGGGTGTATAAATGTGCTTTCAGTTATATTGGAAAATTGCGCTTTGTAGTTTGCCCTATGGTGTGGCTGTTTGTGTTTATGGGGGAAACTGTAGGTCCAACAGGGGCCACTATTTTTTTTTTTCCTGTGTTTTTTTTTTCATCCTGAGTGATCTGTAAGAGAACCCTTCCCATAAATATGAAGCTTTTAAGCACTGGAGAACCCAGTAGAGGAGAGGACCAGGACAAATCACCGCAAGCACAATGGGAAAGGAAGGGTAAGGACACTACATGAGTAGGGTGAAAAACAATAAAACACAAACAATAACAAGGAACAATACAGTGAATCCTTACTGAAACCAAGCTGGTAGACAGACAAATAACACAAGGCAAACAAACATTTTTTTCAGAACTGGGCACCTAAAAAAAGCTTGAGTGACACAAACACTTTTCTGAGGGAGAAGCTAAGAAAGAGCAAAAATATATTGTAGCATTATATTTGTTGGTCTGGGTTACTTTAACTATTCCATGCTCTCTTCATAAAATTGGAAATTCTTTGTGAAAGATGTGAGTTTGCTGTGCTGTTATACTTTAAACCTCACACACTCTATATTGAAGGGCCTAATTTAAGCCACAATGCTTAAGCTCACTACAGGTGTCTATTAGCCAGTTCTGAGCAACCTCCTGTACTCCACTTCTGAGGCATCATCTTAAATTATTAAATGGATAAGTAAAACCATGTATTAATGGTTTTAGTTTAGATAGACACTGTTATGTCTGCATACAGTCAGCAGCACAGTTTTCCAGTTTATTGACTCATCTTGTGTGGTGCTTTAAGTTCATTGTCCAGAATTCATCCACATCTGGAGAGAGGCTAATTCTGCAAACTGCAGTGAAAATACAGAAAATGTCCAATTTTAGATCTGAGCGTCAAGGCAGGTGCTAAAGCTGAAATGCAAAGCAGTAGCAAATTAACCAAAATTTAAGATGCAACAAACGTGGCATTGGCTGATTTAAGTGATCTAGAACTGTCTTAAGAAAGAGCAAAGTGCATGTGTCACTTTATTTATCGGATACAGCTGTGTAAGGAATGCTTCCATTGAATCTGTCTAGTCCTAACAAGTTTCATGAAACTTAAATAATTTCTTGCCTCAAATTTTATTTTGCGCATAAATGATAAAAAATAATCTAATCTTTTGTGTTGTTCCAATAAGTACATTTACAAAGGCATATTTGAGTTAGTTGTCATCATATTATACTTAAATTAATTATAAAATATAAATGAACTATATGTAACAAAGGAAAATTAAATGTAATTGGCAACTGTGGGCCTGGTAGGATTATTAATAAAACACATCTATGCTTTTTTGGCGCTTTTAATTAATAAAAATAATTAAATGCACCCACAATTATCATACATCATTTTGTTCAGGAGAAACAGGACTTTCATGACACATCAAATATTTGTATATCAAATATAATTGAATCTGAATAAAATATTGTAAAAATTATAATTTTTTTATTTTTTTTAGTTCTGCATAGCATTTTTTTTTTTTTTAATTCTTTATTTTTACGTGCATGAGTTAGTTTAACAAGCATTTGTGTCTTGCCCCAACAGCAGGAACATACATTGAAATAGACAAAGCATAACAGTTGTGGCATAGGAAATCGGTGCACATTTTTGTATAAAGGTTATAAGGAGAATACAAGATGATAAGAGGTGGTGTGACAGCATATCAATTAATAAACTGATCAGGTTATTTAGGCTGACTACATGAGTGTCGCTTGTGCGATTAAACGAGTGTTGCGCATATGCTATCTATTCTGGTTGAGCAAGCTTAAAACTGAAAACTAGGCCCTCATGACTAGAGGGTAGCCAAAGGCAAGGAACACGTTTTACAGAAGTCACCCTGGCCTATATTAACAGTTCCTGTTGGCTCTGGACAGTAGAAAAAACAGACTAAGTGCATTGATAACAGGTTGAACATATATGCATTTAAATTGTAATATTTTCGTTACATCTAGCTGCTTGCTGGCTTTCCAGTGTGTGTGGAGCCCGGTGAAGGCCCCACATAACTCGCTAAATTCAGTGCTTTTATGTAAAGGATATATTAATAAGTTCATAGCTAGTCGATATTTTAACGGTTTACGCATAACAAGATTGGAGGACTAGATCCTATGAACTAACATGTGTAAGACACAGTGAACTGATGTAAGACTAGCTATCTTGTGTTACAGCGTACTCTTAAACAGCCTGTTGCAAAACGAGAGGTCAGCTGGGTAGTTTGGTCGCAGCTTCTAAACAGAAAAGCAGAGGCATAATGAGTAGTCTAAGTACATAAGGATAAAAACTATTAAGGTTAAATAAGAGTCCGAACTTGAAAGGTGATTATACATATTTCCAGGATGAGTCTCTCATCGGGTAGGTCCAGTTACTCGGCTTCTCCTTTAAGTGACTGGGCATCATGGTTGCGGGTTGGAATACCTGCTCAGCCTATTCCCACCGGCGGCAAAAATAATGCAGGCGTGTGGGCGATATCGCTTTTTATCCGGTCATCTGTGGTGGGGTCTCGAGGTGAGGCAGGATGCTGTGGGCATATGGATCTCATAACGTCCGTGTGATGATGATGGGAGTAGCAGTCCCGGATATCTGTGGGTTCAGCCAAGTGCCTTCTCACTGCCCCTGTCTGTCGTGATGAGCAGGTCTGCTGCTTGCTTAACGGTGAGCATAAATTTGTTGACCGATAGACGGTCTGAGGTGTGCCAGTCTGCTGGTGCAGGGAGTTGGCTGATGACGGACAGTTAGAGTGCCGGAGCTGGTGCCTTAGTTGGGCTTTTTCCCGCTTGTGCTTACATGGAGGGGGATTCCCGCCAAGATGGCGTCGCGTTACTGGGCGAATCCATGCTGCCACCTTCTGTATCGCCCTCATGTAGGCCTTTCTTCTGGTGTAGAAGAAATCTTAACACACAAAGTGCAAGTGAGGTGAGGTATTTTAGTTGCTCTCTTAATAGGTGCGACTTCTCCAGTGTTTAAAAACCACTTAAAAAACACAAGATTAGAATATAAAACAAAAACAGATAGGGGGCGCTCCAAATAGTAAATCAAGGCAAAGAATACTTATGAGTTCCCAGGCAGACTGCAGGATCGCAATCGCCGTCAGGGGAACAGTGGGGACCTGGTAAATACAAAGGGCGGTGGGGACATTCTATGCCGCCCGCCGGCGTTTAGGACCGCCCCAAAAAGAAAGTCATAGAAGGCCCGCCGTCTTTAAGGGGTTAGGTAACAGCACTAAGAGAGAGTATGCCCAGCAACCCATCAGTGTCTCTTTAATCAAATATTAATTGTTTGCTGTTTGGGTAATCTTCCTAATAAATTCCCATAAATATGTTTCATCTAAGGCTGACCTTTTTTTCTAAAAAGAAAATGATAGATGCCAGTATACTTCTCACTTTCTCTCACCCCAGCGTCTCAATCTTGCTTCTGTTTAGTTGTTCCCAAATATTCTAAAACCTTACCCGTGATGAGTTATACTCGCAAATACTCCCCAAAATTCTCATTTGTAATTTTCAGACAGTTAGCTGATCTCATTATGAACACCATCCTGACAGGTCCTGATTTGATCCTTTCTGGTGTAATATGCCCTACTGGGCGCTACGGGGATGGTCCTCTCTCTCAATTAGTAGCAAAACTTTAAAAAAAAAAAGTTTTACATACCTTGAATCCAGCATGCAGCTCTTCTGTGCAGCATCATAGGGGAAGTGCGTGGTTCGTTCACAGACTTCTCATAGAAAAGCCTGTGCTTGCACCGTTTCGCTGGCTTGGAGTGTATGCACGCGGCCTGGGCCATCATGGGGAGGGAGTGGGGACAACAGGCAATGTGCGCTAACAACAGACGTAATTTATGCACAGAATTGACATGACTGCTGACCCAAATACCAAACCCGTTACCCCCAATAACGACATGACACCTGATCGTTGGGTAAGGGCAACGGCCACAGCTTTATTAAACTTTAACACAGCCAGCATTTCCACCTGTCAGCTGTTGGGGTGACTACCCAACAGACAGATACTCCAAGTCTTTATCCAGAGTTCGTACAGCCTGCCTTCGGCCATCAGCCCTAGCAGGCTGCGACTCCCCAAATCCTTTCCGTGCATTACGTGCGCTGGCCTGGAACTCCACCATAGCTGTGACAAAACAAGAACAGAAACAAACACCACCACAAGCAAGAAACCATCACATAGCATAGGAAAGTGGGGAGGGCGGGCGGGAAACTGTTCCAGACTGCTCCTTCTGCACTGGTGAGTACCCTCCCATTTGCTCTCCTTCTTATATCCCACCATATAGGCAACAATGTATCCCTCATACTCCCACCCCCTTACTGCAGGGCAGCAGTCATGCCTTCCCTTCCTTGCAGTCCAGGGGATATCTTGACTGTTGACCCAAATACCAAACCCGTTACCCCCAATAACGACATGACACATGATTGTTGGGTAAGGGCAACGGCCACAGCTTTATTAAACTTTAACACAGCCAGCATTTCCACCTGTCAGCTGTTGGGGTGACTACCCAACAGACAGATACTCCAAGTCTTTATCCAGAGTTCGTACAGCCTGCCTTCGGCCATCAGCCCTAGCAGGCTGCGACTCCCCAAATCCTTTCTGTGCATTACGTGCGCAATGCCGGCCCTCCCTCTCCTTTTCTGGCATCGCGCCCCCCGCAGCCAGCGCCTTTTCTATACCCGAATGCAGACCCCCATTAAAATGTCCAATCCTATTTGGTTCAGGTGCACTCCGTCTGCCCTCATCAAATTCCGATTGTCCCTCTCCAGCTCCACATGCCGGACCGCCACACCACCAAGCCGCCGCACAAACCGAGAGATCGTCATGTTGGGCTTGCGCCTGCTCCACTCCAGACCCTTGGCATGCGGCAAGACCTGCCAGCCAGGACGGGGAACAATCTCCGACCAAATCAGGGTACAGTCTGTGAATAGAGCCAAACACTGGGCCAAGTCGTGCTTGACAGAGTGCATCAGATCCACCGATCTAACCCTCCCTAAATCATTACCTCCTGCGTGAATCACAATTGTAACAGCTCCCGACACGAACCTGCTAAGGGCCACGCACTCCGGATAGACTTGCCTCCAGGACAGACCCCGAACACCCCTCCAGCGTACCCTTGCTATGTCCGTGGAGATCCCTAGGTTCCGTCCGTAGGAGCGAGACTGAGCCCATCGAGCTGCCCAATATATGAACGAATGCCCCAAGATCCATGCATAACGGGGGACACAACCTGAAACAAATTATAACAGATGCGGTCGGACATACAGCTGAAATCTCCTGGAATACCATCTGCCTAATCGCTGCACCACCCAACCCGACAAGCCCATACCGGTAGCCTGCGTAGCGGCTCCGATTCTGAAGGAATGAGGCGAGAACCCGGATGGATCTTGCCCGCAGTCCACCAAAGCTCTCCCCAACACTGACGCGAACTGAAAACGCGTAAGCGGGGACCCATCCGCATGCACCAACAACGAGGCCGACGCCGGCCGACTCGCCATATACTGTTGGAAGAGCCGAACCGGACAATACTCACCCCCATAGCTCCCTACCCTGAGCCACACACCGGCACCGGCTTGATCTGTCTTGGATCTGCGAATACGCACATCTGACAGCAGGAGTGGAGAAACCGACCGGCGATTGGGGGCGACAAGATCCCCCACCCGCAACGCACTGAAGAAACACAGCGCAAAACTAACCTGAAACAGCCGACTCTCTGAGACCGAGCCACAGACCCCCGGTAACGCCCATGTGAAAAACCACCACCCGGTTCCGCAATTTGTCCCCCCACAGTGCTAGCGCCACCACTATGGGGAACAGCTCCAAGAACGTAAGGTTCTGCATCACCTCCAGCTCACGCCATGCCGACGGCTAAGCAGCCGCACACCACTTGCCCTGAAAGAAAGCTCCAAACCCTACCGACCCCGATGCATCCGTATAGAGGTCGAGTTCGGCATTGGGAACCGCTTCCCGCAACCAGCATGATCGGCCGTTATACTTACCCAGGAAGGCACTCCATACCTGCAGGTCAGCCCTAAGCTTGGCCGTCACCCGAATGAAATGGTGAGCCTCCCTGATACCAACCGTTGCCAATGACGCAGGCAAAAAGTCGGACCCATGGGCAAAACTCTGCAAGCAAAGGCTAGATGACCCAGTAGTACTTGCATCGTGCGCAACTGGACCTTCGAGACGTTTTGACCAAGTCAATCTGCTTCAGCAGCACCATTAGCTTTTTGTCCGGTAAGCGAAAAACCATGTCCATGGTGTCAATCTCGATGCCCAAAAACGGCAGGCCCCTCTGTCTTCTGCTCCGCCACTGGGACACCAAACCACGCGGACACTGCGCGGAAGGCCGACAACAACCGAGCACATCCGTCACCCTCCCGAGGACTCACAAACAGGAAGTCGTCGAGATAATGCATAACCGAATCTAAACCCGAATACTGAACCACGAACCATTCCAAAAACGAGGAAAACATTTCAAAATAAGAACACGATATTGAACAACCCATGGGAAGGCACAGGGCCCCTGTCAACGAGGAATAACGCACCCTGCTGAACTCCTTATCAATATCATCGTTCACCGACCTCCCAGCCGGGTAGGACAGGTGATGAATCAACCGAAAGGAGCCAGGCTCCTTTTTAGGTACCAGCCCCAAGGGCGATACCCGCAAGTTGGGAAATGGGGGGTAAGAAAACGACCCCGCCATGCGCCCCAACAACAACTCTTTTCCCAATTTGGCACCCAAAACGTCCTCCTTACCCTGGACCGACCGAAGATTATCCGCCAACAGTGGCTCCGACGAGACGACAAAGGGGATCCAGAATTCGACTGAAAACCCTTCCTCCAACACTGCAGCGTCGCAGCGTTTAGGGTAGGCATCGAGCCATGGCAACATCCTTGCCGCGCTCACTGGGGTCCTCCCCTTTGGAACCATCCTCTCGGGACCCTGCCTTGGGGATGGACTGCTTCGCCTTCTTAAAGCATCGCATGGCGGGGTGAGCCTGCAGTGGCTCTCATTGAAGAACCAGCACACTCCTTTTTTCTGCCCAGCTGGCGCACCGGAGGAAGCTCCGGCGCCGGCTGCCCCTGGAAAGGACGCCGGACGACTAGGCGTCATGAGTAACAGCCACAGGCTGCCATCCTGCGTGCTGAAGTCCAATCCAGGACACGCTGCCATCTTCTGATGGAACTGCTGGTCGTAAACTAACCAGCTCTGCCCGCCATACCTTTATACGCACCCCAAATCAGATCCAAGTACCCGAACAACGCCGGCGCCCTATCCGGGAACCGACGGGTCAGAATACTTGCGAAAACCGCGAAACCCTTTAACCAATTCCCAAACGTTCGTGGGATTTGCTTACCCTTCTCAGGGTCCTGTGGCTCGCCACGGCGTAGCCGATCCACAGAATCCCTGTCCGGGGAAACCAGGGACAGAAAGTCCTCAAATTCCCCTTTAATAATCTTATCCCGTGTCTCCCCAGGGACATGCTTGCCCAAGGGGGATAGTTCACAACCATGTAGAGCGGGACGAAACCCCCCCCATGCCTGGGCCCTATCGGCTGGAGCCTCCTCCAGCACCCTGCGTACGTCCCCTGATTGGCTATGTGCAGACCCTGGCAACCTATCTACCATTAACCTGAGCAAGCACAACAATTCCCTATCCGCAGCCTGCTCCTGCCCTAGCGCGCCCTGCCCCCCAGCTAGGCTACCCCAAGCGCTAGTGCAAGCCAACTCACCGCTTACTGGAGCTGCCACGGTAGCCTGCTCAGGTTGGCGAGGTTTGGGAACGGTCCTCTGGTCCAACTCTTCCTCATCTTCCTCCTGTGATCCGGATTCCGAGTCCTCCTGCAGCCTCCTCTGGCTGCTGTCTCTCCACCATGTTGGACTCCTGGCCGTCAGTCCCTGAGTCCTGGGCTCTACTTGCTGCAGGGCATCCGCCCCCAGCCTTCTCCTGGGCTGTACAGCCCTCCGATCCCGGTCTTGGGCTCCCCCATGGCTCCCCTGGGGCTCCGGCGCCAAATTTGCGCACACTTCTGGGTTCTCCGGTGGGGCCTGTGACATCCGCACTGTGCGCCGTGCGTCCGTCACTTACGCGCCCCTTGTGACGTCCGGCGTCTCCACGCACCGCCCGGACTTCAGACATCGATGCGTCACTTCCTGCCGGACCGGAAAAGAAGGAGGACTGCGCGAGCGCTCTTCCCGTGCTCCGCCATCTTGGACCCGCCTTACCGCAGCTCTCACCACCCGCGGCTGCCTCCTGCTCTGGCGCCGGCTGCTGCCCGCTGGTCCCGGCCTCTGATCCACCTCCTCTACGCACCGGACTGGGGGAAAGGCGGGAAGGAGGCCTAGAACACCTCGGCCTCCTCCCGCGGGCCAGAGAAGGGGTCTCCGCCACCAGCTGCTCCACTTCCATCCGGGCCTGGGGAAGGTCGGCCATCAGCTCTGCCAGAGAACCGGATCCATTGGAAGCTAGGTAGGCCTGCAGCACCTCCAGCAAGGCCTAGCTTGCAACTAACTTAATCCACTGGAGTGAATGTAACTAAATCCATCCCACCATATAGGCAACAATGTATCCCTCACTCCCACCCCCTTACTGCAGGGCAGCAGTCATGCCTCCCCTTCCTTGCAGTCCAGGGGATATCTTTAGGCAGCATGGGACAGAGTTCAACTAGCCTCCAGAACACTATTACATATTACATATCTCAGTATGTGCAGTGTTTCAAGCAGAGGCACTGCACATGCTGACTCCTACCACCAAATAACTGAAGTGCTCATGGTTGTTGGAGCAACCATTTAAATATATTTCTAGGTAATATTCTAAATAGAGCTAAGCAAATCTTTATTTTATTTCACATCTCTTCAGCAGTAGTACACTTTAAAAAATATTACAGAGAACACATTTCCAAATACTCATGCAAACAGGAAGCTCTTGATTCTGTAAAATACAAATATCCCCGTAGGCAGCAAAGTTAACTTTTTCAAGCTGTCAGGTCTTGAGGAAATGTCATGAAAGTGAGGCCTACTGTACTAGCAGTTTGGTGTGAGGGTTTTCACACTGCCAAAGTACATAATTATTTGTATTTTTTTTTTCTCTATCAGCCAACAGTAACAAACAATTCTGAATTCTGTGCTTTATCCAAACGTTCTCTTTTAACACTATGGAACAAAAAAAACAAAAAAAGACTAACAATATAGAAAAAATACTATGGGCCTCAGATATTTAGGTTAACATGTCTTCCAAAACATCATGGGGAAATCAAGTAAATCTTTAGGTGAAAATATTGAGTTTTACTTGTCAATGTTCATGGAGTTGACACAGTAATAGAAACACTACATGGCATAGGAGTTTAATTTTAAAGGATCAAAAACTCTTTTTACAAATCAAGTTGCAAAGGTAAATTGTATTAGGCTGAATGTCCGATAGTAGTGCTTGCCAATTAAAAGAAGAAGTCTAATAGTTACCACTTTGATAAATACGTTTTCAAATCGACACAATGCAACAAATCATGTTCTAAACTGGCCAAATTATCTGCACAAAAATTAAAGGTGCATTTGTTACAAAATAATGCAAAATGATTTCCTGTGGTAATAAATAGGGATGTGCATGGGCAAAAAATTTGGTTCGGTTCATTTCGGAAAATTCAGGTAAGAAAATTTTTTTTTATCTGCTTCAGAAATTCGGACCAATGGCATTCGGTTTGGTACAGCACTTCCGAAATTGGGCACTTCGACAATTCGGAACTTCGGCAATTCGGACCCTAGCACTAACCCTAAACCCTAACCCTAAACCCTGACCCTAATCCTAACCCACTTCGGAACTTCGTAAGCATCCGAATGTCCGAATTGCATGAAATTTTTCCAAATGTACATTCAGAATGAAACAAATTGCACATGTCTAGTAATAAATGTGGAAATTCTTAATAGTGACAGTGTTTACAAACACTGGAATCCTAGTCCAGAACCAAAAGTCACCAACACAGAGAGAAGGACACCTCACTAGACATTTGTTGAATGTAACAAATGTCCAAATCCTAACAAAAAACTACAAGCTTGAAAAAAACCAACAGTATTTAATGGCAATGTACCACATTTACCAGAAGAACCAATGGTTAGTGGCCTGACCAGTAAATCAGTTTACCAACTTAGAGAAAACTGAACGATAGCTTCCCACACTGTTTGTTAGCTACTATTGAACATGGTGTGGGCTCTGTAGTGGTATGGGCAGCCCCTTCAAGGAGTTCAAACATTGCTCTGCATGGTCAAATAAAGTCCAAATAATACAAGACAACAATGCAGTACTGGGTGCCAGGGCTGCTCTGGGTTTTAAAAACAGTGCTAAAAATTATTTTAATTCAGTCTAGTACAGCATTACTAGTAAAGAATTTAACCAGGAAATGTATATTTAGATTATTCTGGTTTCCAAGTATGTCCTGGGGATGTTACCTTTGTCCAACATCTATGGGGAAGCTACTATTACCCAATTTAATGGTACCCATTTTATCTACCTCATAGGGATAAAGGGCTGAGGGAGCCCTGCTGGGAATTGTACATGCAACTCCCAAAGGTTGAATAGATTCTGCTGATGATGTATTATCCCACTGAGCTATCTCACAGTCTTATTTGGCAGTGTGAAAACAAAAAACAGATTATGAATATTAGGGCATAAGTGAAACTCTTAGAATAGCACCAAACTCTCATACTGCATTATAGATTGCATTACAGGGACACTTTAAGCACCACAACCACTAAAGCTTAATGTAATGGTTCTGGCGCAAAAAGACTGTCCTGCCACCATCAGCAATGCAATCACTGACTTTTCTAAAAGAGAAGGTAGTGCTTGTTTACATTGCTTACTATGTACACCTTACTTGCTGTCATTTAGACAAATACTAGATGCGCTTCCTGTTCCAATCTAGCAATCTTTGCAGGACTGACGTTCACACTCTGCTTTAAGACACTGAACATTGTATTTCTATAATGATATGATGATTGGTGCAGCACTGCGATTGCCGCACATGCACAGTAGCCCCCATTGCTTCCCTATGGAAGCATAAAAAAAATCTCAAGGCATTTACCAGCAAGTCCACATTCTTCAGTCTCTGACATATTGGAACATGTTATTGCAATATTTTGAGTAAACAGTCGGTTTAACATAATTAATCTAAACTGAATTTTACCCGCAGGTTATAATGAAAATGAACATTTTGCTCTCTCCCTGCAGACGTTGTAAGAGATAGTGGGACAATGGGCCTCATGTTTGACGTACATTTTTGCTGGCCTGAAATAAAAGTCAAATCTTGTGATTAGTCACAAAATCTTGTGAAGAACACAAAATCTTCATTCATTCAACAGAGCTTCATGTGCTCGACAGTGATGAGTTTTCCAAAACAGATACCTAAAGGCACTTAAGATGTAGGACACTTGACCACTAGCAGCTAGCAGTCACAATATTGTTTTGAAACCTTGTACTACATAGTTGGTGACATCATCCATGCATATTTTCATGTTGCGTAGTTTGACTAACACTGTGGGGTACAAGAGGCCACTAATCGCAGTGCCAGAGCATTCATGTCTGTGTCTATTCAAGAATAAATGGGTATTATGTGTCTAGGAGGCAGATGCTATTTGTAACCGCTGCTATTTTAACTTACTTCTCTCCCGATAATGATATTGTAGGAAATTAGCTGAAAATCAGTAGGATTCTGTCTCCTCAGCTAGTTTGCCCCAATATCACTAGTGGGTGAGGGACTAAAGTAACAGTGGCATCGACTACACTAAAGTGTAACTCCCAGAAACGTTGGCAAGAATGTGAGGCATATCCAGTTACCCTAAGATAAAATAAACCAAAGCCCTAGTGCTAATCCAAGACCTAGCTCTAACCCTAGCTGTAGCTCTATTGTTTACCCTAGAAAAAACATGTAAGTGTCTATTAAGGGAAAATAAAGCCATCACAGGGTTCTGAAAACATTTTTAAACAAGTACTGCACACATTGATTTAACAAGACCAAGGAGCTCTGTCCTAGGAATTTGTTAGTCCACTCCATGTAAATCCAATAGTTTGAAGGAATGGGTATCGCAACGGAGATGCAAAAATAAATAATGTTTGTTCAACCGGGCATAATACCTGAAAAGAAAGAAATGCTTTTCTCTAAACATGTGTACATTCGAAATTTCGGTTCTGCAGAATAATTTTTCTTCAAAGATAGACATTTTTTTTTTTTTTTAATTCTTTATTTTTGAGTGCATGAGGATTACAACATAGCTTACTCTGCCACGACAGCGGTCATAAGCTTGAACATGTCACATTGTGATATAGTGGTGGCATATAAACATTGCACATTTTTATATTAGATTAACGGACAATAACAATAATAAAAAAAACTGTCGACTTTTGGCATTTGTTTTTCGAGACTATCGTCGTGGAGCTGACGTTGGGGTAAGGTGACAGCTTGGTGCCATACGTGGGGGTAATTGTGGGGGCCCAAGAGATTCACGGTCGGGTAGTTGGCTAGCGAAGCTTAGTCGAGCCAGGCACTTCACACTTTCGGTCAACCTGTCTGGTTGTCGTGGGAGGTGGTCTAACTGAACACACTGACATTTACAATATGTTGAGGTTGGTTCGTGCTTATGTGTTGAGCGTCAGGTCAGTCAGTGCTCATTTGGTGTATGCATGAGTAGTCATGGTGTGCGTCGTTGTTCCTCGTGTGTCGCCCCGTGGGCCACTAGACCAACGGGGAGGGGAGGGGAGTCTGTGTGTGTCCTGTCGTGTTGGCTGTGAGTGGTGGGAGCAGAGAGGCGACTGTGCTAATAGCCTCCTGTGGCCGTTTTCCGCAGATTATCTGCGATCTCAGAGTTAAGTGATGGGCTATATGCGGGCAGGTCATGGTGCCAAAGGGCTGTAGGTAAACTAGAAAACATGCAAAAGTCCTGATAAAGACAACATGTAGCTTGAGAGTCCTTTAGGGTCCACGTGCACCGGCCCCCTCAGGGGGATCCAGCCTCGATCGTCGTGGCACGAAAATTTTAGCCTTCTCTGGGTTCCAATCGTGTGAGGGTCTCGCGTTCTTCTGGGGCATCGCCTGTTGCATGATGTCCGGAGGTAATCCCAGCACTGGCAGCATGTTTCGGGCGTCTTGAAGGTCGTGGACCACATGCCTGTTTTCGCCCCGTACGATGAGAAGGGAACGGTCCGGGCGCCATCTATATGGTATATTCTTCTGTCTAAGGAGCGTGGTAAAGGGCTTTAATGAGCCTCTCCAGGCCAATGTGTCGCCCGTTAGATCCGGGAAGAAAGCCAATGAATGTCCTTCAAACGTAAGTGGCTCCTGCGCTCTAGCTGCTGCCATGGTTGCGGCCTTGTCTTTTCTGAACTGAAAGCGGATTATGAGGTCGCGGGAAGACGTCGCTGGGGCTGTGGCCGGCTTTGGGATCCGGAATATACTTTCCAGAGGAATGGCTTTGGCTGCTTTTGGTGTGTGAAGGCCGGTGAGTAGCCTGCGCACGTAATGGGGCAGTTCTTCTGTGGGCAGATCGTCCGGTATCCCCCGTACCTTAATGTTGGTGGCTCTGCGCCCGTCTTCCGCTGCGGTGAACCGCCGTTCGAGGGCCATGGTCGTTTGTTTAAGGTGAGTAACCTCCGATTGCAGGGAGGTGATAGTTAGTTCGTGGGCTGTCGAGGTGACTTCCAGGGTGTCCAGCCTCGTGGTGATGCCTTGAAGCTCCGTGCGGAGCGCGGCTATGTCCCCTTGGAGCGTGGTTTGCAGGCCTGCAAGCAGGTTTTTTAACACCGCTGTTGTGACCGGTGCTCCATCTGGGTCCTGGGGTTTGGGCACAGCCACCGGTTGTCTCGGTGTTGCTATCGGGTCTTCCTCCAGGGAGTATTCTTCCGATAAGTCGGAGTAGTTGTCGGCGAAGGTCGCCATATTGGGCCCTGAGGTTTCGAGGGCCTGTCTCCACATTGCCCCAATGTCATGGTTCTGGCTTGGCCGATCCGGCTTTGATTTTTTCGATTTGCGACCCATAATCGCTCTGCTCTCTTGTGCTGACGGTCGTGGTGATTTTAAGCGGTTTTATCGGGCTGTAGCACTGTTTTTTGCGGTATTTGCTCAGGAGCTCCGACGCCATGCGACCTCTCTGCTTCGCAGTTAGGCTCCGCCCAAAGATAGACATTTTAACGGAGTTTCAGCCGAAAGTCAGTTCAGCTCGACTAAATGTTGCTTTGAAAAATTAATCAGGAAAAGAAACCAAAAAGGTGTGAAAATGGGCCAATCAGTGTGCTGCAAAATATATACAGAATTTTACATTAACTATTTGTTTTGCAGTACACTGATGGAAGCATTTCCCTGCTGCTTGGCTCACAGATCAACTGAGAAAAAATAACCAACAGAGGGAAGCGCATGGGTAGGAGTGAAAACAAACACATTTATATAATTATATATTTAGAATTTCTTTTTATAAAAAATAATTATTACTTTGTTAAATATATTATACAAATATATATTGCTTACCATAAGCGTGCGCAGCCTATTGCATTAGAGTGTGCACCCTAAAGCACAAGCACACGCCGCGTATATATATGTATGTATGTATATATATATGTGTATATATACATATACACATATATACACACACACACATACACTGCTGTGTGTGTGTGTGTGTGTGCTGGTAGTGTACTATGTGGGTGAGGGTGTTTGTGTGCGCGCGCTTGTGAGGGTGCTGTTACATAGTTACATAGTTACATAGCTGAAAAGAGACTTGCGTCCATCAAGTTCAGCCTTCCTCACATATGTTTTTTGCTGTTGATCCAAAAGAAGGCAAAAAAACTCAGTTTGAAGCACTTCCAATTTTGCAACAAGCTAGGAAAAAAAATTCCTTCTTGACCCCAGAATGGCAGTCAGATTTATCCTTGGAACAAGCAGTTATTACCCTACATTGAAAGATTATATCCTTGAATATTCTGTTTTTGCAAGTAGACATCTAGTAGCTGTTTGAACATCTGTATGGACTCTGATAAAAACACTTCTTCAGGCAGAGAATTCCACATCCTGATTGTTCTTACAATAAAAAAACCTTTCCTTTGCCTTAGACGAAATCTTCTTTCTTCTAGTCTAAACGCATGACCTCGTGTCCTATGTAAAGTCCGGTTTGTGAATAGATTTTCACACAATGGTTTGTATTGGCCTCGAATATATTTGTATAATGTTATCATATCCCCTCTCAGGCGACGTTTTTCTAAACTAAATAGGTTTAAATTTGTTAACCTTTCTTCATAGCTGATATGTTCCATTCCTTTTATTAATTTTGTAGCCCGCCTCTGCACTTTTTCTAGTGCCATAATATCCTTCTTTAGAACAGGTGCCCAAAATTGCACAGCATATTCAATGTGTGGCCTTACCAGTGATTTATAAAGAGGCAAAATTATATTCTCCTCCTGAGAATGAATGCCCTTTTTCATGCATGACAATACCCTACTGGCCTTGGCCACTGTTAATGTACTGTGTGTGAGGGTGCTGTTTGTGTGTGTGTGTGTGCACTTGTGAGGGTGCTGTTAATGTACTGTGTGTGAGGGTACTGGTAGTGTGCTGTGTGTGTTTGTTAGGGTCCTGTTTGTGTTTGTGAGGGTACTGTTTGTGTGCTGTGTGTTAGGGTGCTGTTTGTGTAATGTGTGTAAGGGTGCTGTGTGTTTTTGTGAGGGTGCTGTATGTGTGGGTGCTGTATGTGTGTAGGTGCTGTGTATGTCTGTGGGTGCTGTATGTCTGTAGGTGCTGTATGTCTGTGGGTGCTGTGTATGTCTGTGGGTGCTGTATGTGTGTATGTGCTGTGTATGTCTGTGGGTGCTGTATGTGTGTAGGTGCTGTGTATGTGTGGGTGCTGTATGTGTGTAGGTGATGTGTATGTCTGTGGGTGCTGTGTATGTGTGTGGGTGCTGTATGTCTGTGGGTGCTGTATGTGTGTGTGTGCTGTGTGTGGGTGCTGTATGTGTGTGTGGATGCTGTGTATGTCTGTGGGTGCTGTATGTCTGTAGGTGCTGTATGTGTGTAGGTGCTTTATGTGTGTGGGTGATGTATGTGTGTGGGTGATTGTGACCCCCCATTGCTCAATATCCCCCCTCCCTTCTTACTTTATGTGGGGAGGGGGGGATTCTTGTTCCTTGCTACATTCCCTGGTGGTCCAGTGGAGGTGGGGGCAGATCAGTTAATATCCCCCCTCCCTTGTTACCTTATGCCTGGGAGGGGGGATCCTTGTTCTGCCATCCTTCCCTGGTGGTCCAGTGGTGAGTGAACTCTAGCCTGCGGGGCTAGAGTTCACTCTCGCGAGATCTGAGCGTTGCCGCGGCAACGCTCAGATCTCGCGAGAGGAACCCGGCGGAGCTGCTGGCAAGAGCTCCGCCGGTCCTCTCTTGCCTCCCTCACTGCCTGTGGGTCGGTGGGGAGGGAGGCTGAGAGCAGAGCCGGCGTTTGGATAGCGCTGGCTCTGCATGAGCCGACAGGGGGGATCCTGAGATCTCCCCTGCCGGTCTCAATCCACACCCGGCACACCCCGTGCGCACGCTTATGTTGCTTACTGTTCACCCGGTTTTTCCCTTTATTATTAAATTCTCTCCCATCAAATCTTTTTATTTTTTTTGGCACCACAGGCGAAATTGGTAGTATTGAGCCCCCAAACATGTTTGACATTTCACAGTTTGCTTAGTCTGTAATTTAGGTACACTTCTGCTTGGGATTTTTGAATTTGCCCAAACACCCAATCAGCCCAAATTTGAATGAATAGCAGTTGTGTCCGAAACGAATTTCCAAGTCTAAGGTCAAAATAGGCAAATTTGAAATTCACTCTGAATTCACTTTGAATTCTAACATTAGTGAATAACCCTGTTATTCATGATTTGTCCAGCTTTATTTTAATATACTTATATAAGCAATCTCTTGGCCCTACTTCTTCTAACTACTGTTCCATATCACTACTTCCCTTTATTTCCATGCTTCTTGAGCAGCTGGTGTCTACTTATCTAATTCACCTTCTCAAAACTCCCTCCTTGACCTTCTTCAATCTGGCTCCACTCCTCCCATAATAGGGAAACTGCTCTTACCAAAGTGACTAATTATTTAACCTCTTGAAATAAAAATCTAAAGTCGACTCTCCTCTCATAATTCTACTCAAACTCTCTCCTGCCTTTGATACTGTTGAATACTCTCTTCTTCTTTAAACCCTCCACAACAGTGGACTCCGTAAAAGACTGTCCTTTCCTGGTTTGCATCCTTTCTTTAATTTAGTGTCTCTTTCTCTGGTGCCACCTCCTCCCCACTGTGCTCACTTGGTGTTCCCCAAGCCTCTGTTCTTAGTGCTCTTTTATTATCCCCTTATACTGACTCTCTTGGTATCCTTATTAAATCTTTTGGATTTCAATGCCATCTATATGCTGACAATACTCAGTTTTAGTCACTAATCTGCCGAGAAGAAATCATTTGCATCAGTTTTTTTTTTTTTGCAGAGAAGGATTAAGATCCCACAGGGGCCCTGGGCAGGTTACTGGTTTGAGACCCTTCATTCATTCTTCATTCTTTACAAAGGAATGTTGAATTCGCACAGCAAATTCATGGTTCTAGAGCTACTGAACAACTGATGGGCCCTGGGCAGCCACCTAGAGTCATTTCATGATTAATATTGCTCTTTATAAATCCTAAACTGCCTTCACTGTATAAAGGGAAGTAATGAGATCTCAAAACACAGTCTTAGCTCTATTCAGACCAACGGTTCCTTCGTGCTGTATCTCATTGGTCAGCTTTCCAGATATAAAATCTTTTAACTGAACTAAACTTTCCAAAAAGTTTTGCTATGTTTGCAGATGACGTGCAACTGAGTTTTTGGAAAAATACTACAAGGGAATTGATATGACATATCCAGGAATTGTAACTGTCAGGAATAGAGTTCTACAATCGAGCAGGTAAGGCAGAGCAGGCTGGGTTAGGAAACAGAACGAAAACATGTACTTATTTGCTGTTTTGTTTGTTGCAAACACTGTATAAGATTGGTCTTGGAATCAATACAGCAATTTTGTTTACCCATATCTAAAATGCATAAACATCAAGTTGGTGCTTGGAGCGACCCTTTAAGCCTTTGGGTAATGATATGTGTTCTAACTTTTGCGTAACTTGGTGAATTTTAATATTTACTTCTAGACAATTCACACTGGATTCACACCTGGATGATAGCTATCTGATTGTTATCTGCATCCCTACAGCTCTGCACCTGGATTATTTTTGTATTTGCTTGAACTTGAATTTGCTTGCTACCATTTTTGCTAACTCAGTCTCTACATGGTGAGAATATACTAAGTTACAATCCACATCCAGAAGGCAGGTATCCCAACCATACATTCCTCCTAACCCTGAAACCCCATGACTCTTAATCTCCCTAACTCCAACCAGGGCCCGTCTTTAATATTGGGCAACCATTTGCTTGGGGCCCCTGCACCCTGCCCCCTGCCAGACATAATGACACATACACTGACAGACATACTGACACAAGCACAGGCACATACACTGACAGACATACTAACACATACACAAACAGACATTCTGACATAAACATAGACTGGCAGACATACTGACTCAAACACAGACACATACACTGACAGACATAGTGACATAAACACAGACACATACACAGACAGACATACTGACATAAACATGCACTGACACAAACACAGACACATACGCAGACAGACATACTGACGCAAGCACAGGCACATACACTGACAGACATACTGACACAAATATACACTGACAGACATACTAACACAAACACATACACAAACAGACATTCTGACATAAGCATAAACTGACAGACATACTGACTCAAACACAGACACATACACTGACTGACATACTGACACAAACACAGACACATACACAGACAGGCATACTGACATAAACATGCACTGACACAAACACAGACACATACGCAGACTGACATACTGACATAAACATACAATGACAGACATACTGACACAGACACATATACAGACATAAACATACACTGACAGACATACTGACAGAAACACAGACACATACACAGACAGACATACTGACCTAAACATATAATGACAGACATACTAACACAAACACAGACATAAACATACACTGACAGACATCCTGACACAAGCACATACACTGACAGACATACTGACATAAACATACAATGACAGACATACTGACACAAACACATACACAGACAGACATACTGACATAAATTTACACTGACAGACATACTGACACAAACACAGACACATACACAGACAGACATACTGACATAAACATACAATGACAGACATACTGACACAGACACATACACAGACAGACATACTGACATAAATTTACACTTTTAAACCCACCCTCTAGTTTCCTACCTTGGAAGGTGATTCCCCAGTGTCCAGACTGAAAACTGAGGCTGTTGGGATCTGCCTCTCCCGGCACAGGCTCCCTCCTTCGTCTCCCGCACGGCTCCTCTCCTCAGTGGGAGGAAGTGGCTTGCAGCTGTCCCTTCCTCCCAGCGCTGCCGAAAAGCAAAGGGCCCAGTCGTGCTGTTAAAGGGCTACAGCGTGTGACCGGGCTCCTGCTTACTATACCCACCTAGTGGCCTCCTTAATGTGCGGGCTGGGGGACCCAAGGGGGAAAAAATAGTTGAGGGCAGCGGGGCCCATGGGGCAGCTGCTTTGAGCCCCTCAAGAGCAGCTGCCCCGTTTGCCTGCGTTAAAGACGGCCATGACTACAACGCTAAGACACCATTATGTCTAAGTACTCTAAAACTTAGTACCACCCAAACACTGACCCTAGACCTCATAACCCTATGCCAAATCAAAATCCACAGACAATGTTCCCTTTAAGTTTTAGAAGTTGGCGTGCTCGCAAATATTTTGTTGTGAAATTTGTTTTCTGGTTACAAAAGTATGTGCGCACTGAATGCTTATGCAAATGTAAACCAGAACATGTTCCAAGATACTTTTTCACATCCTGTCTCTCATGGGTAATAAACCTGTATTGCTATGTGTTAATTTAATACAAATATGATGGCAAGCTCTTGACATTATTGCACAGTCGTTATTCGGCATGTGCCAACTATACCTTAATAACACACAGACACCAAGTTTTCTGTTGGAGTATAACGTCCACAGCTTTATTAATTAATATGAATATATATATAATTAACAATTTAGGGTCATTGTCAACAGTACTCCTTTCGTTACGCTCTTTCCTGTATCATACCCCCGACAATGACCCTACCAAAATAAACATTAACATAACCAATAATATTTACATGTAACTCAACGGCCTACCAAGAGGCCCCACCTCCATTTGTCCAACTGCAGGGGTGTACCCAGACACCCCTACACCCCTTGGTTCGTAGCCACCGATGGGCTCGAACCTACCTCCAAACTTTTAACTTCCGGCCTACTTTCGCCTAGACCTTGGCCTACCAATTTCTTAACCCACCAAACTTCCAGTTTAACCAAGACCTTTTCCCGCCGCTGTGACCAAACGGGAACAACTTCCAAAACATAGGGTGGGTGGGAGGGACAATTTACAGGTAAGAAAGGCTCAAATTAGAATGGACTTACCCTAAAATGGCCGCTATTTAACATCCCTTCTAAACCACGCCCCCTAGCACAAACCTTAGGACAACCCCTTGACCTAAACTTCACCTGCCTACTCCTGGCTCTGTCAAGGCCCACTTCTCCCTGCGTTGCTCCGTGGTTTCATGACATTATTGCACAGTCGTTATTCGGCATGTGCCAACTATACCTTAATAACACACAGACACCAAGTTTTCTGTTGGAGTATAACGTCCACAGCTTTATTAATTAATATGAATATATATATAATTAACAATTTAGGGTCATTGTCAACAGTACTCCTTTCGTTACGCTCTTTCCTGTATCATACCCCCGACAATGACCCTACCAAAATAAACATTAACATAACCAATAATATTTACATGTAACTCAACGGCCTACCAAGAGGCCCCACCTCCATTTGTCCAACTGCAGGGGTGTACCCAGACACCCCTACACCCCTTGGTTCGTAGCCACCGATGGGCTCGAACCTACCTCCAAACTTTTAACTTCCGGCCTACTTTCGCCTAGACCTTGGCCTACCAATTTCTTAACCCACCAAACTTCCAGTTTAACCAAGACCTTTTCCGCCACAGCACTTGCCTTGACCCCTTAAGGACATGTGCGACCCCCACCACACAGAAACAGGGCTTGTGCTATCCCATCTTGCAAACCTAGATTAAAAAGGTCATAGCCCACATCTGACAAATGCACTCCGTCTGCCCGAAAATAACCAGGTAACCGCTCTTCCAATTCCCGATGCCGTACCACCACTCCTCCTAGCCTACGAATGAACGTCGACATGGTCTTGTTCACCTTACCACGGCATCGAGAAACAGCCTTCACATCCCTGGCGTATCTCCAGCATAAACGAGGTACCATCTCCGACCATACCACTTTCACGCCAGGGATAAGCCCCCTCAATTTGTCCACATCCCGCTTCATCCATTGAACCAGATCACGCTGGGGAATCAAGCCCAAATCGTTCCCACCCCCGTGAACTACCACCACATCCGGTAAGGCCCCTTCTGCTACCTTACGAAACAGTGCCGTACACATGTGCTGCCAATCAAACCCCCGATAACCAAACCAGAATAGTGCCACCCGGTCCACAGGAAAGCCCAGCTGCGTTCCGTCTCTTCTAACTGCGGCCCTCCTCCGTGCCCAGTGAATATACGAATGGCCGATTATCCACACCGTCCAACCTAAAAGGAAACATAACAGTGATGAAGCAGCACATACCCCCCAAAACACATCCACTGTCAACCCCCAACTCAAACCAGCCTATCTGGCCGTACATAAGAGCGAAAACGAAGCGATTCCCATCTCCCAATCCTTTTTATCCGCTCATCCCCTAAGCCCAAGCGAGCCGCTTCGGTCGCTGCACCAATGCGGAATGAATGTGTACCAAACTGCATGGGCTCCAGACCCAATCTCTGTAATCCCAAACGGAAAACCCGCACAAATTGGAACCGAGACAACGCCGTACCGTCGGCATGAATGAAGAAACATCCTCTCCTTACTGGGCGGAGTACTAAAAACCCCCGCCCGCTTGCCACCGGACACAACCCTGACCCCGGCAATTCAAATAACGTTACCGTGAAACCTTTCCCGAAGACATCCGTCTTCGATCGAACCAGCCGGATCATCACCCTGTCCCCACCAACCGTCACATCCTCCAGCCTAAGTCCGCCAACCCCTTTCTTGTTGGCACTAAGCAACTCCCCAATCCGGAATGCCCCAAAAAAGGCCCACGAAAAAGCCACCGTAAACAACGTCACCTCGAACCCGGAAAAACAGATCTCCGGCAGTATGCCCAACAACCCTTGCAACACTGCAAACGAGACTGGTCGTCTCGTATCTTTCGTCTTTTTACCTTTCCTAAAACCCCGAACTGCCTGCCTCACTATAAAATGTTTCGTGACATCCGCCCATCCATTAAATTTAAACATAAACGCCAAAGCCGACAAGTGCCTATCCACCATTGACGGCGACGCCTGCTTAGCGAACAACCTGCACAGTATCCATAACAGTACATCCAGCCGAGCATCCTCAGAGCTCCCTGCCCCAATCTCCTGCATAGTATCCTCCCAAACCTGCCAAACCTTAACATAGGAAAACCATGTCCCAGGCGCCAGCGACTTCTTTACGTATTCCCCAAGCAGGACGTCCCGAGCTCCCACATCTCCGCAGGACAGGCCAGGCCGTCCTCCTCCGCCTCCGGTGCCGCCTCCCGAAAGCGCTCCCACTGCAAGCGAGACAGCGCGTCAGCAACAACATTGTCGAGTCCCGGAATATGCCGAGCACGAAACACAATATTACACGACATGCACAAGAGGACCAATTGCCGCAACAGCTGTACCACTGGCCAGGAGGAAGCAGATAAACCATTAATAGCCTGAACCACCGCCATGTTATCCGAATTGAACACTACCCTTTTATTGGCTAACTCCGCCCCCCATAACGACACCGCCACCACAACTGGGAAAAATTCCAAAAAGGCTAAGTTCCTAATTAAAGGGCTCGCCTTCCACGCCTCCGGCCACTCCTCCGCGCACCACTTTCCAGCCAGGTACGCCCCGAACCCGACGCTACCCGATGCGTCCGTAAATAAACCCACATCCGCGGAGGATCCCACCGGATCCCGAAAGAACACTCTCCCATTAAACTCACTCAAAAACCTAGCCCAAACCTTTAAATCCTCCTTCATGTCCACCGAAACTCTGACATAATGCGACGGCTTTTTAACACCACTCGTCGCCCGTGCCAACCGCCTGCAGAACACCCTCCCCATCGGAATGACCCGACACGCAAAGTTCAAACTACCTATCAACGATTGAAGCTCACGCAAGGTCACCTTCCTTGCCTTCTCAACCGTGACCACCAGCTGCTGAAGGGCGTGTAGCTTGTCCCTTGGCAACCTACACTCTCTCCTCACCGAGTCGATCTCCAACCCCAGAAAGCTTAGGCACGTGGTGGGCCCTACCGTCTTGTCCTCAGCCAACGGCACCCCAAATGTTTGCGCCACCCACTGAAAGGTCTGTAACACCTGACTACAGCGTTCCGTGTGAGGCGGGCCAACGCACAGAAAATCGTCGAGGTAGTGCACTATTGCACCCCCAGCCGATTCCCGCCGCACGACCCACTCCAAAAAGGTGCTAAACTTTTCGAAGTAAGCGCACGATATGGCGCAACCCATAGGCAAACACAAATCCACAAAATACCCCCCCTCGAAATAGCACCCCAGTAAGTGATGACAATCCGGGTGTATGGGAAGCAGCCGAAAAGCTGCCTCCACATCCAACTTCGCCATCAGTGCCCCCTGACCTGCTTTCCTAACCAACTCAACAGCCCTGTCGAATGACGTGTAGGAAACAGAACACAGGGCCTCATCGATATCATCATTAACCGACGCCCCGTGTGGGTACGATAAATGATGTATCAAACGGAATTTACCCACCTCCTTCTTGGGGACTACCCCGAGTGGAGACACTCGCAAACCAACCAACGGCGGGTAAGGGAATGGCCCCGCCATTCTCCCCAATTGTACTTCCTTACATAACTTATCTCGAGCTACCCCTGGATGTTCCCCCACAGACCGCAAGTTTTTACACAACGTTCCCGAAGCCCTATCCCGAAACGGAATCCTGAAACCTTCTGTAAAACCGAGCAGCAAAAACCTCGCCACCTCCTGGTTATCGTACATTCTTAACCAAGGCAGCATCGCGCCTACCTTCACCGGTGACGCCCCCCGCTGCAGACGCAGCAGCGGATGCACCGGCGACTCCCCCTCCAACGCTCGGCTTACCCTTCCTAAAGCACCTGGAAACTCCATGATTGCCCCCGCAACCGGAGCACTCATGTTTGAATCTGCAGGACGCTCCCCACTTGCACTGGCTCTCATTGTAGAGCCAGCAAAACCCCTTCTTCTGTCCCGCCGACGCGGTACCCGAGCCTGCGCCGGCTGTTCCGAGAAAGGGGGCACTCTTCTGTGCCATCATCAGCCTCATCCACAAAGGCAGGTCCATCTGGTCCCACCGCATGGACGGATTAGCCGCTAAGCGTTGACGAAATTGTTCGTCATACTTCCACCACGCCAAACCCCCGTAGGTTCGATACGCGTCCCCAATCCCGTCTAAATAACAAAACAGTTGCGAACAGCGATCAGGGTATTTCTCCCCGATCACGCTCGCCAAAATACAAAAGGCTCTTAACCAGTTCCCAAAGGACTTGGGTATCTTCCGATACCTCCGCCTCTTTTCCTCCTCCTCCTTTTTAGCATCCTTCTTATCCTCCTCTTTCAAATCCAAAAACTCCTCCAGAGGAAGCAGGGAAAATATTTCCACAAACTCCCCTCTCCATATCTTATCCTTAATCTCCACCTTTAAGTGGCACCCCAGCGGCCCTGCAAAAGACACATGAACATTCTGCCGCGCCGCATCCGTCACCTCCCCGCAGAGATCGACAAGATCTCCTTCCCCACCAGTAAGTCCCTGACCCGGTTTCGTGTTAGCCTCACCCCCTTTCAGCGCTGCGGCCGCTGCGGCCTTCGACCCCGCCTCCCGACCGCCATCCGCGGCCCACACCTTCTCAAACTGCGTCGGTGACCCCCCGTCCCCCGACCATGATTCTAACAATGATCGCAAACACCCCAGTAAATTCCCCGAGTGTGGTGCAGTTGGAGACTCACCGCTCGAGCCCCCGGCCGCTGCTGGCCGCAGGGGCGCCATCTTGTCCACAGCATCAGCCGACCCGGAAGGAACCAGTGGACGCCGACTCCTGCCCGCCTGTTCGTGCTTCGCTCCCGTGGGCGTCCTACACAGCGACCTGCAAGGAGAATATAGCCTGGGTGAACTGTCCGACTGCAGTCCCACCCGCCCTTCATCCCTGTGAGCAGACGTGACATCCCCACTCCCACGCTTGTAACGTCCCTCCTGCTCGCTTCTCCTCCTCCTCCGAGTAGCATAACTCCTCTCTGACGATCCTGACTCACTGTGCCTGCGCCTCCTCCACCTGTCCCTGGAAACAGACCTCCTCCCCCTGTTCCGATTCCTCACTGGGCTCCTGTCCCCTAGCCTCCGTCTGTCTTCAGATCTCCGCCTGCTGTCCCTACCCTCCGCTCCTCCACGCTGATGTCCACCGTTGCTCCCACTGCTGGCGCTCCTCCTATCCCGCTGATCCTGGGAGCGACCCCTAATGGCCTCCCGCCCACTGCTGTCCTGGGTGCCACCGTCATTCCGGCCAGCCACCCGCTGTCCTGTGGCCACCGTGCTTGTCGTCGTCCCCCTCTGTACACCTGCACACCTGTCTCCACTGCGCTCCATACTACTGCTCCTTGCTGCATTAGAGACCCCAGCTACACCACTGCTGCGTCCGTCACCCCTTCTTCCTATGCTCCTGGTCACGCTCCTCCGCTCCTGTAAATCTACAGCACCATCCCTCTTGTCTTTAGCTCCAGTCGCTGCCTGCTGCCTCATGCTGACCTGGTCCCCCCCCAAATCTTGGGAGACCGCTGCCCTGTCACTGCCAGTACCATGCACCCTCCCCTGCCCCTCAGCTCTGCCCCCAGGGGGCGACTCACCGGGACGTCTTGGGCTGCCATCGGACCCTTCCACCGAGTCCTCTATGTCCACTCCAGCACTGGCCTGTCCCCCCGCCTCCCTCCGGCAGGGGGCGCTCGACGAGGGAGGCCTCTTCCTGGCCTGCAACCTCACCGCCCCGGCGTTGCGCCCGGCTGGCGGTCCCGGCCGGCGGTTCACTCCCCGTCCTTGTTTTCCGGCTGGTGCCACGGCCTGCCTCAAACTGCTGCCCGCTGAGCTCCTCCTCCGTCGCGCAGCCGGACCCGCTCCAGGCCTGGCTCTCCTCTCCGGCCTCCGTTCCGGAACCGCATGGGGGGGAGCAGACGTGCTCGGAACCCCCAACTGCTCCTGCAGCCACGCCATACCCTTCTCCTTCACCACAGACCGCACACCCGACAAGATTTCTTCCAAAGAAGCCATGCTGCACCTGAAAAAGAAGAAAAGAAGAGCCCAGCCGACCTGCAACAATTTACAGGTAAGAAAGGCTCAAATTAGAATGGACTTACCCTAAAATGGCCGCTATTTAACATCCCTTCTAAACCACGCCCCCTAGCACAAACCTTAGGACAACCCCTTGACCTAAACTTCACCTGCCTACTCCTGGCTCTGTCAAGGCCCACTTCTCCCTGCGTTGCTCCGTGGTTTCAATTATTATGATTACATGACACATTACCTACATATGTCAGTTTGCCTCCATGTTATCGTGTCCACATCATGCCACGTTGCCCACAGACTACATTGCCTACATATATTTCTGTATGCTTCCATTTTATTATGTCTACATAATCCTTTCCACATTGCCCACATTTTACAATGTCAATCCATGCCACATTGCCCACATTTTATAATGTTCATTAATGGCCCATTTTTCACATGCAACATTGCACACAATTCATTATGCCCATGACCACATGCCCACATTTTTTTTTTGCTGCATTAATTGAATATTGAACTGATCAGCAATGAATACTTGAGGAGGACTCTCTCTGACACTGGCTGGCAATGTCTGGCTACTGGTGTTGGTGGTGCTTTGCTGTGTGAAGATTCTCTGTAAATCTTGGCAGTACTCCCATGAGATATAGTGACATCTTGCGTGATTGTCTCTGTGGACAAGATTCGAAGAGCCAAGGTGCGTGTAAGAGAGGACAGGCAAAACTGGTGAGCACACTTGCACAACTTAGAGGGAATGGTGTCCACAGATCACCTTAATCATCCCCCAAATTTAACTTTACCTTAACCATAATGATTTCCCCTAAACATCACCATTAACAATATTTTAATGCGGATGCGTTCTCATGAATGTAGCAGCTTTATTGCATTGCTATAGGTGGAGTTACCATTTCAATCTCATGTATCTAACAACAAAGTTCGAAATGCATGCGCACATATTAAATGATTCATTTTGGAGAACGTGATTACATCATAATGTAATTGCTCAGAAGTTTGATTCCAGAACTGACTAAACAGTCGTCCATCCTCCAGATCAGTAAGCCCTGCTTTTGTTTGTTTAATTCCTCGTTCACTATCTGAAACTTTTCACATTCCATGGCTCAGACTCAATTCCAGAAAATAGATGAGCTTTTAAGAAGGGTCACCTGAGGAAAGAAATACATCAACAACTGTTGCTAACTTGAAAGGTGCTTTTAAAGTATTACAATTCTGTAACGCATAGTTACATATTTATATAGGCTGTAAAGTGACATGCGTCCATCAAGTTTAGTCTTTCTCACATCTGTTTTTGTTGTTGATCCAAAAGAAGGCAAAAAACCCAGTTTAAACACTTTCCAGTTTTGCAACAAACTAGGAAAATATTCCCCCAGAATGGCAGTCAGATCTCTTGTTGTTACGCCACAATTTAAAAATGATATCCTTTAGTATTATGTTTTTGCTTTGTTTAAACATCTGTGCATACTCTGATAAAGCCACTTCTTCAGACATCCTCTTTGTTATTGTAAAAAAAACTATTTCCTTTGCCTTAGACTAAATCTCCTTTCTTCCAGTCTAAATGCATAAACTTGTGTCCTATGTATAGTTCTGTTTATTAATAGATTTTCCAATAGTTGGTATTGGCACCTAATATAATTGTATAATACTATCATAGCCCCTCTTTCTCAACTAAACAGATTTAACTTTGTTAAGCTTTATTCATAACTAAAATGTTCCATTCCTTTTATTAATTTTGTAGTCCCCCTTTGTACTTTTTCTAGTGCCATAACACCTTTCCTTAGAACAGGTTCCTTAAAATTGCTCAGCATATTCAGGGTGTGATCTTACTTTTGATTTAAGAGGCAAAGTTATATTTTCAGACTGAGAATTAATGTTCTTTTTTATACATGACAATACCATACTGGCCATAGCAATTGCTGATTGACATTGCACATTGTTGCCTAGTATTCTGTTTAAAACAACTCCAAAATCGTGTGTTGTCATCTTTAATCTACTACCATTTAGGGTGTAAATTGCTTGTGCGTTCTTTAACAAAAAAACAATAAATTAGAATGGCGCAAAAAAAATAAAAAATAAAATCTTATCACCTTAGGGAAACCATAAACAAAGGTATGTATGCAGCAACCCACAAGGAAATCTGATAGAAAATCCCCAATATCGTAAAATAAAAAACAAAGAGGGGTGTGCAAGGAATCTTTAAAGTGTCAGTGCATAGAGAGTAATATACAAAATATATAAATATCCCAAAGATATATACACTAAATATTATATGTAAGGAAAAAATAGTTTAAAAAAACAAACTGTGATAAAACCATAGACTCATATGTGGTACCAAATAAATAGTATACTTGCACTCTCTTTAGGAGATAGATCTCAATGATCTAAAATACATAAGCAATAAAACAAAACTAGTGCAATGTAGCCATAAAACAATATATCTAAAATAGGTGCTCTTAAGAACTACACTCACAATTCTGGAGTGGTTATAGTACTCTCAGGCACAGGGAGGATCAGACCCTTGAGAACGTTGGATTCAAGTGTGGGTACTCAAAAACGAATTCACCACCAGCAGGAACCGTTAAGTTAGATGCTTTATTCCACATAAAAACAGTAATACTTAAAATAAATAAAATATCCCTGCACTTAGAGAAGGTCAAAGTCCTGGGTATCGGTAATTGTACAGTTTGAGCGTCCTCTTGCTCTGTCTACCAGCTGATCAATGTCTCTTCACACGTGCAGGGACTTCCGGGCTCGGCGTGTGTTGCTACGCGTTCCGCCCTGCCTCTCAGGGATTTCTCAAGCATGTAATTAGTCCTCCTATGGCATTCCTTCATATGCCGTCAGGCCAGTTAAAACGTCACTTTTCTTAAAGTGCCAAATTCACGTTATGTATATCGGCATAGTATCGCACCAATATAGTCAAATAATTTCTAAAAAGTCATTTAAAATATAAAAATAAAATCCTCATAAACATAGAAAAGGGAAAGTACTCCCAGAACAATTATTATGAGTAGTGAATCAGTTGAATAAAATGCACAATTATACCATAATAGAGGATAGTGAAGAAATTCTATCCATAAATATCAATCAAATGATAAAAAATATAAAATCAAAAATAAATACCTGTTAAATCATTGAAGCATACCTATTAAATCATTGAAGCAGAAAAAAAGAGAAACAATAAATAGATCATTTGACACATCAAATAAATGCATACAGAATCCACTATATTTGGAAAATAGGGGCATTCCCACTCCTTATGTATTCGTATATGGGACTCTTAAGAATGTACCTAATATCAGAAAACGGTATGTTTCAGAAGGATAAGATGTTGGACACTGAAATATGAATATAAAAAACTACTACTCTAAAAAACGATGTTTATCAAAAATGAAATATCTATGTAGGGGATCATAGAAAGTCGAACAAATCAAAATTATAGAGCGGGCGTGTTGTTCTTCCAATATATTGTAATCTACACGGACTTTGTAACAAATATATGACATTATTGCTATAGCATGTATTGTGTTCTCTAATTACATACTCAGATTTTGTCCTCTCTGATTGGAATTTATGATGTGCGCCATTCCCTATTTGCAGTGTATTTCTGCAAATTAGGCACATTTTGCATCTGTAAAATCCTGTAAGTTCTCCAAAGTAGTTATTCACAACATGTTTAGGTTTTTCCTTCAAATAACTGTTAACTAAAGAGTTTTTAAAACTAGGTGCCCCCCCTCAACGTAATATGTGGTGTATCAGGTAGTAAGTCCCCTAAATCCCTATCCACTTTAAGAATGGGCCAGAATTTGTTAATTGTACATTTAATAGATTTATGTTGGGTATTATAATCAAAAAGACATCACTGGGAGTCGTACGTAACTCAGATTTATTTTTATATAACAACTCCAGTTGTGTCTTATCCTTGACTTCATTCCAGGCCTTTCGTAAGATATCCTCAGGGTATTCCATTTCCCTAAATTTATCTAACAATTCGTTGGCCTGTGTCTGAAAAATGTTCTCCTCCATACAATTACGTCTTAACCTAAGCAATTGCTTTTTCGGGATATTATTTATATGTACTGCCCATCTCTTGTGCATAAGTTTGCATTTATCTACATTAACTTTCTGCCATTTAAATGCCAGTCCCTCAATTTATCAAAATCACTCTGAGGCAAAATAATAACCTACTTGCATTTTATTACTTTACAGAATTTTGTGTTATCTGCAAACATTGAAACATGACTTTCACTACCAATTTCAAGACCATTTATAAATATGTAAACAACACCAACCCAGCATAGGGTATATATACTTCCAGGCTGTCCTTGTTTCCTTGCCTGACATGGTCCTTCTTACCTGAGAGGTACACCTGAGACTTGATAAAGGCTCAGAGAGGAGCCGAAACATTGTCTCCACTTCAAAATAAAAAGACTGCCTTTTAGAAGAAGCCTCAGGTGTGCCTGGATATTTATGTTTGCTTACACACTCACTCACAGACATTCACTGACAGACACACTCATTCACAGACACATTCACTGACAGACACTCACACATTTTATTATACACCCAAAAATTATTATTTTATTTATTTTTTATTTTAATCTATCCACCCATTCTCCCTACCTTTGTGAGAGCTGGAGTGGATTAGTTCCCTTGGGTCCAGTTGTGGAGTGCAAAGGAGGCAGTGAGGGAACCGTAATTTTCCTGATCTGCTACCTCGCGTGCCGCTTAATGATACCGAGACCAGAGTGACATCATATTCCATCTCCCAGCATCACAGCAGGGCGCACGAGGGTGCAGTGCAAGAAGAGCACAGCACTCCCTCACCACCTGGCTACAAAAAACATGGCCGCCAATCTCTGGGAGGCAATAAGGTGGCCAGTCAGACAGCTCTTGGATCCCCTATTAAACAAGGCATCTGACGGGGCATTTGGGGCGTCATTTTTTGACGCCCCTGAAAAGTGCCACCCAAGGCAAATGCCTTGTTAACCTTGCAATAAATACAGAACTAATTATATATGACATGGAACCCTGGTCTCCTTTTATGATGTCAAGCTATATGGTGCTTTTTGATGAAATATACACACTTATGACAACATGGTCCTCTGCAACCAATTACAACCCAGCATTGAGCATATATATGTGGCGAAACCGACCTCGCCACGTGTCCTTGGAGGGGGCTGATTGCCCGCCTCTTGCCTTTGGACTATGGACCAGACTTTATGGGAATGTGATACCCCAGATAGCCATACCATGGAGCCTATTCATATAATGAAAGACTATGGGAAAGACTTTAGCTCCATGGCAATTGTACTGTGTGAGTAGGATCTGCGCGCTATTCGGTAGTTTTGTGCGCGCAGATCCCAGCTATCTGGGGATAGGTGAAATGTCTGTGTGTTATGTATAAATGTGACTTTATGTATTTTAAAGTGTTTTATGTCGTTTTGCAATCATGTGGTTAATGGAGTCTGCCTCTAGTCCTGGATAATTGGATTACTTCTCCAATTAACTCCAGGGCAGAGGGGAGGAAACCAGGGTGCATTGTGGGGATGTTTTTCTGCCAGACAGGAGGGACAAAAGATACTTTTAGTAACTTTTGAACCCCTGGTCGGATTCATGCCATTTTTTAATATGTTGTTCCCCTGAATGGATTGATTGTGGATATGTATTTTTATGTGAATGTGATGTATAGTTTTAAAGTTATGAAAGTTGTGTAAAAGTATATTTTACACTGTATGCATAATGGGATTATGTGTCACACTAAGGGGAGGGGATGTGTGGGAGGCAACATCTATGTCATTGGTTCTTTTATGCCTCCCCCTGGGTGTGGCCTGTATGTGTGAGTTGGAAATAAAAGCCAGGCTGGATGAGCCAGTCCAGAGTTCCTGTTTTACCCTCAAAGTGATGTGTCGTCTCATTATTGGGGGGAAGGATTTATTGCATGCTGTTCCAGTTGACTGCTAGGAGTACAAGCCTATTCGTATGGTTCCTATTCAATGGTCTACAGCATTCATATGCTTGGTAGAATTTAAAAGGTTTCTCGGATCCAGTGTTCGTGTGTCTCCAGTCGGGAGAATGGTGTTTGCAGTAGCTGCCTGTGCATCTGGAAAGGGGATTATCGCCTAAACTGGGTTTTATCCTCTTGTAAGTGAAACGGTCCGTTACAATTGGTGGCAAGCGGCGGGATCGTTCCTACAACCAGAGGGACAGCTACAGACAACACCATTCCTGGATTACAAAGTGAGGGCAACGCCAGTACCCGTACAGCGACCCTATCTACGAAGGATTTTGGGAAAATGGGCAACACGCACACCTGGGCAACACACACACCTGAGGAAGAGAGTGAATTAGAATGGAGAGATAATGCCCGGATAGAATTATGGTATGATGCCCTGGAAGAAGTCCAGTATCAACGGCAGCAGCGCTTTCCTGGTGCCGCATACCAGTTGGAGGAACAAATGGCCTGGCGGATGCCGCTTCTGGGGGACCAACCCGGAGGGGAGCGGGTAAGACAACTTGAGTACCTCGTGGAAAGGGAACTGAGCCTGGACGTCTCATACCGGGCACTGTGGTGGTGCACTGTCCAGCCAGAGACGTGGAGGGCAGAGGGCATCCAGCCGGAGGGGGATCACTACACTAGCCCTGGCCTGTTGTGGAAGGCCCTAACAGAAGACGTCGACTTCGGCAGTCCAGCAGAGTCACGGTACTGGGCTATCGTGCATTACCGGAGTGAGATGTTACAGGGCCCGAGATCTATTGGACTGGGACAAGACCTCCGCCGTTTCGCTGGCATGGAACAAGGGCTGGAGATGGACTATGTAGAACTATTAAATTCCGGCCAGCCGCAGAGCAGGGACGCAGACCGGGAAAACTGGGTGGCAGACCCAGACCTGCTAGCCTACAGCTGGGAAAACGGGGCCGAGGTACCTCCTGCTTCACTACCAGCTGCAGAAGTGGGGGACCTCATGGACTGGCCCTGGAGAGACCCACAGATGGCCGGGGGAGATGGGACCGAGATCTCTCTACCGGCCCTACAGGGATGCTGGGCAGTCGGCCCAGATCCCCAGCGGCAGTGTGTGCCCCAGGGAGCAGAAGGTGCAGTCCTTCCTCCCCAGCGGCAGTGTGTACCCCAGGGAGCTGATGGTGTCGTCCATCCTCCCCAGCGGCAGTGTGTGTCCCAGGGAGCAGAAGGTGCCGTCCTTCCTCCCCAGCGGCAGTGTGTACCCCAGGGAGCTGATGGTGTCGTCCATCCTCCCCAGCGGCAGTGTGTGCCCCAGGGAGCAGAAGGTGCAGTCCTTCCTCCCCAGCGGCAGTGTGTACCCCAGGGAGCTGATGGTGTCGTCCATCCTCCCCAGCGGCAGTGTGTAACCCAGGGAGCGGATGGTGTCGTCCTCCCTCCCCAGCGGCAGGCTGAGTTACAGGGGGCAGAGGTTGTTGTTCCTGCCCCCCAGCAGCAAAGTGATATGCCAGGAAGGCAGTGTGAAGTGAAGGGAGAGGAGAGCAGCGTCCTCCCTCCCCAGCGGCAGTGGGTGTCCCAGGGAGCAGAAGGTGCCGTCCTTCCTCCCCAGCGGCCGTGTGTACCCCAGGGAGCTGATGGTGTCGTCCATCCTCCCCAGCGGCAGTGTGTCCTGCAGGGAGCAGAGACAGTCAGTCTCGCACCCCAGCAGCAGGACAAGAGAAGGAAAGGGGAGACAGCTGGTCTCCCTTTCCACCAGCAGAGAGAATGGCAGGGAGAGGAGCCTGCTAGCCTCTCTCCCCAGCGGCAGTTTACCGTCCCGAGAGAGGAGCTTGTTACACCCTCTCTCCAGCGGCAGCCTAACCCACCAAGGGGAGATGTTAAGCCCCGCATCCGTGCAGATGGGACCGTAGTCTCTGCACTTACAGCACCAGGGGTAGGGACGGTCGGTCCTGTCCCCCAGCCACAGAGCGATATATCCAAAGTGGAGACAGTCAATCTCCAGCAACCAGGCTCCAACCAGGCTACTCCCGGGGTAGTGCTGGCACCAGGACAGAGTACCGCTGGTCTCTGCACCCTCAGCAACCCACCAAGGCAGCCTACCAGTCCCCCACACAGCCGTGGTAAGGCACCTGGACATGGACAAGATTCTCCCTTACCCAGGTGTAGTAATGGTTTATTGTGGGTGGGCTGTACTGCTGTTTCTGTCTTGTGGGTGAGCTGCTGGACTAACAAGGGCACTGGCCGGCAGGAGGTCAAGTACCCTGTTAGTCTGGGGGGTAAAGGGGAGAAGTGTGGCGAAACCGACCTCGGCACGTGTCCTTGGAGGGGGCTGATTGCCCGCCTCTTGCCTTTGGACTATGGACCAGACTTTATGGGAATGTGATACCCCAGATAGCCATACCATGGAGCCTATTCATATAATGAAAGACTATGGGAAAGACTTTAGCTCCATGGCAATTGTACTGTGTGAGTAGGATCTGCGCGCTATTCGGTAGTTTTGTGCGCGCAGATCCCAGCTATCTGGGGATAGGTGAAATGTCTGTGTGTTATGTATAAATGTGACTTTATGTATTTTAAAGTGTTTTATGTCGTTTTGCAATCATGTGGTTAATGGAGTCTGCCTCTAGTCCTGGATAATTGGATTACTTCTCCAATTAACTCCAGGGCAGAGGGGAGGAAACCAGGGTGCATTGTGGGGATGTTTTTCTGCCAGACAGGAGGGACAAAAGATACTTTTAGTAACTTTTGAACCCCTGGTCGGATTCATGCCATTTTTTAATATGTTGTTCCCCTGAATTGATTGATTGTGGATATGTATTTTTATGTGAATGTGATGTATAGTTTTAAAGTTATGAAAGTTGTGTAAAAGTATATTTTACACTGTATGCATAATGGGATTATGTGTCACACTAAGGGGAGGGGATGTGTGGGAGGCAACATCTATGTCATTGGTTCTTTTATGCCTCCCCCTGGGTGTGGCCTGTATGTGTGAGTTGGAAATAAAAGCCAGGCTGGATGAGCCAGTCCAGAGTTCCTGTTTTACCCTCAAAGTGATGTGTCGTCTCATTATTGGGGGGAAAGATTTATTGCATGCTGTTCCAGTTGACTGCTAGGAGTACAAGCCTATTCGTATGGTTCCTATTCAATGGTCTACAGCATTCATATGCTTGGTAGAATTTAAAAGGTTTCTCGGATCCAGTGTTCGTGTGTCTCCAGTCGGGAGAATGGTGTTTGCAGTAGCTGCCTGTGCATCTGGAAAGGGGATTATCGCCTAAACTGGGTTTTATCCTCTTGTAAGTGAAACGGTCCGTTACAATATACTTCCTGATTGTCCTTGTTTCCTTGCCTAACGTGATTCTTGTTACCTGCGAGTGTGTTTATACTATGTATTAGATTTACTGTTTTTTGTCTTCAGCTTGTTTGGCTATTCTTGCTCTCTGTAATTGTGGCCTTGGCCTGACTATTGATTCTGTGTATCTCTGTTATCCTAGACCTCGGCCTGTGTCTCGTTTATTCTCTGTCTGCTCGCAGACATTTCATTCATTTATCTCAGGCACTAGCCAGGCCAGTCTAACGATTGTTAAATTTTCCCTCACTGTTTCATTTACATTTGCATGTTAGGATATCTCCATTACTGACGCCATAGTAGTTAAATTCACAGGTATATAACTTCCAGGCAAAGATTTTGAACCCTTTATGAATATAGGAACCACATCTGCCATTCTCCAAACCTCCAGGACTATTCCTGAAAGAAATTTATCCTGAAGTTTAAAAACAGGTTCACTTATTTCCACACTTAGGTTCTTAAATACTTGTGGGTGAATACCGTCAAGCTCTGGAGCTTTGTTTACATAAGCTTTCTTTAGTTGCTGCAGCACCTTGTCTTGAGTTATCCAATCACAATTTTTCTGCAAGTTTTTTGCAGCAATCATTTGCATATCTTACCATAGGTTCCTCCTTAGTATATACTGAAGAAAAATGTCTGCCTTTTCTTGGTCTTCTTTAATTAACAAGAGAAAAACAAGTAACAAGAGAGGTGAGAACAGACAACAGCTCAATTAGCCTGCCCTTCGGTGGGTCCCCGCTCAGATCTCAAGCTGGTTTTAGCTCATCTAGTGCCATTACAGAGAGAACATATCTGAAGCATATCAGACTGGTCTCACCGGTATGGGCAGTCCAGATCCGAAATGCCAGCAAGTTCCCTTTGCACGAGAGATACAGCAACTCCAGATGATCGTTTCAACCTTGTAAGGTATCATCAGTGAGGTATCTCAGAGTCTAAGTCACTGAGTCCTGGACCCAGGATGGAACAAAGGGTGAGACATCCCACTGATGAGTGGTCGGCATTGCCTCAAGAGGACAAGTGCTGCGAGGAAAGCGGGGGCATCTAACGGAGATGTTGCTATATACGTCTTTCATTCTTGTAGCTTCTTCATTATAGGCTGCATAGCCTTCCTCCATAGTAACGTGATTCGGGTGACATCTTGAAAGAAAGTAAGATGGTGAGTTTCAAAGTACAATGGGGCCTTGTCTTGGAGAGCTTTCATGAGCCTTTGCTTGTCCGCGAAGGATTGGCATTTGAGTATAATGTCTCTGGGCGAGCTTGTGAGGGTCTGTTGACCTGAAAGGCCCCACCCAGCAGGAGAAGTTTAGCCTGTTTAGCAGGTAGGACTGTGGATATCAGCCGCTTGAGGAATTGCGGTAACTCCTCTGTGAAAACTGCATCAGAGACTCCGCGGATTTTGATGTGTTTTTACCTGCTCCTGTCATCCAGGGTGTCCACTCTGTGGGTCAGGAAGGAATGTGAGGTTTGCATTTTCTGCACTGTGTCAACCGGTTCTGTGCTTTCCATCCCTCTCCCCTCTTCATCCTCAGAGGCCTCTCTGTTGACTGAGTGAGCTGGGTGCTCCGCAGGTCTTGACCTCGTGCATTTGAGTAGTGCCCGGATATCTCTCGCCTCTTGTGGTGGCACCGTGGTCGTTTTCTGCGTCTTCCGAGCCATGGTTGCAATGTTGGGGTCTCTCTGGTAGGGAGGCAGGTATTTGCGCCAATCAGCGAGGAGTTGGTTGTGGCCCTCAGGCTTCCAGGCCTAAGCTTTCGTAGAATTTCGCGGGTTGACGCAGTGGGCGATCCAAATTGAAAGGGCATGAGCGGGGTCAGCGGGAGTTTCCCCACCTGCGGCAAGCACTTTTTGTTGGTGATCAGTCGGTATTATCACTGGTTTTCAACGTTTTAGGAGATTTTTAGCGCGGACCTGTAAAATATGGCATCTGAGCTGTAGCTGTGCCAGGTCCAGACCCCCGTCCTTTTATTATTTTTAATTTCTTGGTTTACTTTCCCACTTAGTGACATAAATAAATAAAGTAAATAACCCCTTTTTTCTACAACTGTAAAACTTATCATGGTTGAAATTAGACATTTTTGGGAACCTTAAAAAAAGCACTGGCCATTAAACTTCAAGATATGTGTTCACTCACACACAGGTACACACAGCCAGACACACACAGCCAGACACACACTGCCAGACACACATAAAGTGCATTCAGAAAGAATCTATTATTTCAAAATAACTATTTATGTTGTAGCTTTATTGTTTGCCTTTTTTCACATCAATCTAGTAGATTTGCCCCATGAAAAAAATGCATGCATTTACTAAAAACAGCTTGCAAAAGCTCTAGATATCTTGCCTGCTGCCTTTGCACTCCCTTGCTTTTTAGCACAGCCAGACTTCTTGTGGCTGTCCAATCACAAACGTCCCAATGCAGCTCAATGTGAAGTCTTTGCAAGGCAGGTGATCTCACCATTGGTCTGCCTTTTGAGTTTATCTTCACTGAGCAAACATAACTAGGAAGTAACAGAGCTGAATGCCTGATTGACAGCCAGGGAGTGTAATAAGGTTAATTTATAAAAGTTTGTATTTCTATTTCAATCGGCACTTTTTGTAAAATGAAAAACATAAGACAATCTTCACTTATAAAGCACATGAGCAGGCTAAGTGATTTAGGTGTGTGCATTATACCCAGGGCTGCCATCAGAAATTTTGGGGCCCCTGACAAAGCACAAGGTCTGGGCCCCCCCCCCTCCACCCCTCACCCTCCCTCCCGGGCCCGCCCACGCCCTACCTAGTCCACTGACAATGATGCGGGACTGAATGTGGTGTGTATAGTGTAAGTGAATTAGAATGTGTGTAATGGATGTAGTGTTTGTGTGCATTAGACACTGTTTGTGCAGTGAATGCAGAGTGTGTTAGTGTAGCGGATGCAGTGTGTATAGTGAACGCAGAGTGTGTTTGAGTAGTGGATGTAGTGTGTGTACAGTGATGTAGTGTGTGTTTGTGTAGTGGATGTAGTGTTTGTATGTACTAGATGAAATGTGTTTAGTGGATGCAGTGTCTGTAGTTGATGTAGTGTGTGTATTAGACGCAGTGTCTGTGTATAGTGAATGGAGTGTTTCAATTTGTGGTGGATGTAGTGTGTGTACTGTGAATACAGGATGTTTGTGTAGTGGATGCTGTGTGTGTCAGTATAGTGAATCCAGAGTGTGTGCATAGTTTAGTGAATGCAGAGTGTGTGTTAGTGTGTAATGAATGCAGAGTGTGTGTTAGTGTGTAGTGAATGCAGAGTTTGTCAGTGTAATGAATGTAGTGTGTGTGTTAGTGCAGTGAATGCAGAGTGTTTGTAAATGTGTAGTGAATGCAGAGTGTGTATTAATGTTTAGTGAATGCAGAGGGTGTTTTAGTGTGTAGCGGATGCAGAGTGTGTGTTAGTGTAGTGAATGCAGAGAGTGTTTGAGTAGTGGATGTAGTGTGTGTACAGTGATGTAGTGTGTGTTTGTGTAGTGGATGTAGTGTTTGTATGTACTAGATGAAATGTGTTTAGTGGATGCAGTGTCTGTAGTGGATGAAGTGTGTGTATTAGACACTGTCTGTGTATAGTGAATGCAGAATGTTTCAATTTGTGGTGTATGTAGTGTGTGTACTGTGAATACAGGATGTTTGTGTAGTGGATGCTGTGTGTACAGTTGATGCAGAGTGTATGTTAGTGTAGTGAATGCAGAGTGTGTGTCAGTATAGTGAATCCAGAGTGTGTGCATAGTTTAGTGAATGCAGAGTGTGTGTTAGTGTGTAATGAATGCAGAGTGTGTGTTAGTGTGTAATGAATGCAGAGTGTGTGTTAGTGTGTAGTGAATGCAGAGTTTGTCAGTGTAATGAATGTAGTGTGTGTGTTAGTGCAGTGAATGCAGAGTGTCTGTAAATGTGTAGTGAATGCAGAGTGTGTGTTAATGTGTAGTGAATGCAGAGGGTGTTTTAGTGTGTAGCGGATGCAGAGTGTGTGTTAGTGTAGTGAATGCAGAGAGTGTTTGAGTAGTGGATGTAGTGTGTGTACAGTGATGTAGTGTGTGTTTGTGTAGTGGATGTAGTGTTTGTATGTACTAGATGAAATGTGTTTAGTGGATGCAGTGTCTGTAGTGGATGAAGTGTGTGTATTAGACACTGTCTGTGTATAGTGAATGCAGAATGTTTCAATTTGTGGTGTATGTAGTGTGTGTACTGTGAATACAGGATGTTTGTGTAGTGGATGCTGTGTGTACAGTTGATGCAGAGTGTATGTTAGTGTAGTGAATGCAGAGTGTGTGTCAGTATAGTGAATCCAGAGTGTGTGCATAGTTTAGTGAATGCAGAGTGTGTGTTAGTGTGTAATAAATGCAGAGTGTGTGTTAGGGTGTAGTGAATGCAGAGTGTGTCAGTGTAATGAATGTAGTGTGTGTGTAAATTTGTAGTGAATGCAGAGTGTGTGTTAATGTGTAGTGAATGCAGAGAGTGTGTTAATGTGTAGTGAATGCAGAGAGTGTGTTAGTGTAGTGAATGCAGAGAGTGTGTTAGTGTAGTGAATGCAGATAGTGTGTTAGTGTAGTGAATGCAGAGAGTGTGTTAGTGTAGTGAATGCAGATAGTGTGTTAGTGTAGTGAATGCAGAGAGTGTGTTAGTGTAGTGAATGCAGAGAGTGTGTTAGTGTGTAGCGGATGCAGAGTCTGTGTTAGTGTAGTGAATGCAGAGTGTTAATGTGTAGTGAATGCAGAGAGTGTGTTAGTGTGTAGCGGATGCAGAGTGTGTGTTAGTGTAGTGAATGCAGAGTGTGTTAGTGTGTAGCGGATGCAGAGTGTGTGTTAGTGTAGTGAATGCAGAGTGTGGTAATGTGTAGCGAATGCAGAGTGTGTGTCAGTATAGTGGATGCAGTGAGTGTGTTAGTGCGTAGTGTATGCAGAGTGCATGTTGTATTAGTGAATGCAGTGTGTGTATTGTATTAGTGTATGCACTGTGTGTGTTAGTGTATGCAGTGTGTGTTGTATTAGTGTATGCAGTGTGTGTGTGTTGTATTAGTGTATGCAGTGTGTGTTGTGTCAGTGTATGCAGAGTGTGTTGTGTTAGTGTATGCAGTGTGTGTTGTGTTAGTGTATGCAGTGTGTGTTGTGTTGACTATGCAGTGTGTGTGTTGTGTCAGTGTATGCAGTGTGTGTGTGTGTTGTGTTAGTGTATGCAGTGTGTGTTGTGCTAGTGTATGTGGTGTGTGTGTTGTGTCAGTGTATGCAGAGTGTGTGTTGTGTTAGTGAATGCAGTGTGTGTTGTGCTAGTGTATGTGGTGTGTGTGTTGTGTCAGTGTATGCAGTGTGTGTGTGTGTTGTGTTAGTGTATGCAGTGTGTGTTGTGCTAGTGTATGTGGTGTGTGTGTTGTGTCAGTGTATGCAGTGTGTGTGTGTGTGTTGTGTTAGTGTATGCAGTGTGTGTGTGTTGTGTTAGTGTATGTAGTGCATGTGTGTGTTGTGTCAGTGTATGTAGTGTGTGTGTGTTGTGTTAGTGTATATAATGTGTGTGTGTGTGTGTGTTGTGTCAGTGTATGTAGTGTGTGTGTGTGTTGTGTTAGTGTATATAGTGTGTGTGTGTTGTGTCAGTGTATGTAGTGTGTGTGTGTGTGTGTTGTGTCAGTGTATGTAGTGTGTGTGTGTGTGTTGTGTCAATTTATGTAGTGTGTGTGTGTGTGTTGTGTCAGTGTATGTAGTGTGTGTGTGTTGTGTCAGTGTATGTAGTGTGTGTGTGTGTTGTGTCAGTGTATGTAGTGTGTGTGTGTGTGTGTGTTGTGTCAGTGTATGTAGTGTGTGTGTGTGTGTGTGTGTTGTGTCAGTGTATGTAGTGTGTGTGTGTGTGTGTGTGTGTGTGTGTGTGTGTTGTGTCAGTGTATGCAGTGTGTGTGTTTTGTCAGTGTATGCAGTGTGTGTGTGTGTGTGTTGTGTTAGTGTATATAGTGTGTGTCAGTGTATGTAGTGTGTGTTGTGTCAGTGTATGTAGTGTGTGTGTGTGTGTGTTGTGTCAGTGTATGTAGTGTGTGTGTTGTGTCAGTGTATGTAGTGTGTGTGTGTGTGTGTTGTGTCAGTGTATGTAGTGTGTGTGTGTGTGTGTTGTGTCAGTGTATGTAGTGTGTGTGTGTAAATGTCCAATGAGGAGGGGGAGGGGGGGCATTTAAACATTATTTAAAAAAAAAATTTAATTAATTAAATTGTTTTTCCCCCCTCCCTGCTTACCTGTGTCTAGGGAGGGGGGAGATTCCATCCCCGGTGGTCCGGTGGCATGGTGGGGCCCCCCGGGTTCCCTGTTACCGCAGAGGGGGCCCAGGCAGCACACTGCTTCTCCTCTTCTCTCCTCCAATAACTCTTGCGAGACCCGCGGAGCGTTGCCATGGCAACCGGGTCTCGCGAGCGTTATTAGCAGGGAGGAGATGAGAAGAAGCAGTGTGCTGCCTGGGCCCCCTCTGCGGTAACAGGGAGCCGGGGGCCCGGGGCTGCACACATAGATAGCGATATTCGCTATCTATGTGTGCAGAGAAAGAAAGTGGGGCCCGAGCAGTCCGGGCCCCCCAGGGCCGCCGGGCCCGTGACAACTGTCACGGTTGTCACCCCCTGATGGCGGCCCTGATTATACCTTTAACTCAGGACTTACAGGGTTATTCACTCTGAATGGTCTCATACCGAACAGGGCAAAACCACCTGATGCTGGTCATTTAGAATGCAAAATCCGGACATGGTTCATGTTACTTAAAATATCTAGAGTTTGCAGAAAAGTATTGTAATGAGCCCGAAAATTGTTGTCATTTCATGCAGACCAAACACTGCTGGACTGCTGACTGCCAGATTGTTAAAATCAATGCTTAAAATCGGGGCCTGGATTTTAACAATCCAAACCCTTTGCCCGCCAGCAGTGCTAGCAGCCAGCAGGCAAATAGTTAAAAAATTCTTTGAAGCGCAGGGGTTAAATATGTGACGGCTGGCTAGCGCTTGCTTGCCAGCCGCCACATTAAAATGTAAAAAATAAAAAAGCCTCTCGGATCAATAGCACCTTCATATTAATATAAGGGGGACTGTAGACTTTACTAATGCCCCACTTGCCATGCGACAGGTTAGGGCATATATACTTAGAGTTAAAACTGGACACTAGTGTCATTGTCCTCCCCCGGTGGCTAGGTGTTCATCCCCCATTAAAATAAAGTAACCCTACTCCCACTCACCCTAATTATAATGAGAGGGATCATAAAATGAATACCTGTAATAAAGAAAGTTATACTAAATATCACCATTTCTCTCCTAATTAAATATCAGGAGCAGGGCCGTCTTTAATATTGATTGGACCCTGGGCAAACATTTGCCTGGGCCCTTTGGACCCTGGCCCCCCCACCTCTCGGGCATGCAATCACAACCTCAACTCTAACTAAGCGGCAGAACTAATGTATAGAGTGCCCAAGAATATTTTTCAGGCCTTCCCTGTATCGCAAGAGGGAAGAAAAGATAAATCCCCATCTTTCATATAAGTAATCAATGCTATGACAGCTGGGGATCTACAATCCTTGCAGGGTTGTGTTTGTGAGCAGTGTTTGTGCATTTGAAGGTAAGCATGTTTTTGTATAGAGTGTATGTGTGCATGTAGGGATGTATTTGTATGTGCTGTTACCATTGGAATGCAGTGGTGTACTTGTGTGAAGTGTTTGCGTTTAAATGCAGGGGTGTGTGTTTGTCTGTAGTGTTGGCTTTTAAATGCAGGCATGCTTTTGTCTGTAGAGTTGATGTTTTAATATAATTTTAGCGTTTTAATACAAGGGCTGTGTTTGCATGTATTGTTTGCATTTGCATGCATTGGTGTGTTTGGATGTAGTGTTGTCTTTTAACCCCTTAAGGACACAGCTTCAGAAGCTTGTCTTTCACTTAATGACACAAGCATTTTTTTGCATTTTTTGCTGTTTGCGTTCAACTGCAATTTGCATTTTACTAATTTATTGCACCGACGCATATTATATACCGTTTTTTAAAGGACAGAAAGGGCTTTAATTTGATGTAACATATATTTACATAAATGCTTATTTATTATTGAAAAAATACAGAAATATGCAAAAAAAATGAAAAATCTTGATTTTTTTTACAGTTTTTGCAATAATAATGTGTGCACAATTAGTGCAGGTTACGGAAAGTAATTAAAAATAAATTCATTTAGTTGTTCTGATTTACAGAATATATAATGTGTCTGGGATTTAAAGTTTTTTTTTGGTAGTTACAGGTCACAAAGCACAAGGAGTAAAATAAACTTTTAATGTGGAGCGATTTTAGAATTTGGTATGTTTGTCTTGTAAGCTTAATTGCCATAAAAGAAAACAAAATTGCCACACAAAAGTATATATTTATATAAAGTAGACACCACAAGCTATTTACCTAAGGTTGTTTTGACACTTTCTACGTAGCCATTTTACCGCCAACCTCTGCTAAATATTGGAGTAAAATTGTGTTTTTTGGAGGTTTTCGCACACAAACTTATAACAAAGAACTTCTCATGTGTATTTTGTATGTGTTCAGTTACTTCTGCTGAGTACAACGGTACCCCCATTGTATGTCGTTGGCACTATTTTGTGAAGCTACAGTGCCATATAGGAGACCTGTCCTTTTCAGTATTCACAGTAGAATTTTGAGAGACGGATTTAATGAGCCTATGCTTCCATTTGGGGTATTATAACAGTTTGACTGTTCAAAAAAACCCCACAAAGGCTTACCATTTGTAAAAGTAGACACTCCAGGGTATCTCATAAGGTGCATATTGTGCCTTAACATGCCCCCATTTTTTTACCATTACATGCCAAAGTATGTGGTAAAAAATTATTTTGTGCATTTTTTACATACGGATTGCATTTTTGCTGGGTATTTTGTATATTTCATATGCGCCACTAAGTTTAAACCCCCCAAATTATGCTCAGCTAAGTCTTCTGAGTAAAAGGACACCCCCATTGTATGTCTGTGCCACTATTTCGTGAAGCTACAGTGCCATACAGGAGACCTGTCCTTTTCAGTATTAACAGTAGAATTTTGAGAGACGGATTTAATGAGCCTATGCTTCCATTTGGGGTATTATAACAGTTTGACTGTTCAAAAAAACCCCACAAAGACCTACCATTTGTAAAAGGAGACACTCCAGGGTATATCATAAGGTGCATATTGTGCCTTAGCATGCCCCCATTTTTTCACCAATATATGCCAAAGTATGTGGTAAAAAATTATTTGGGGCATTTTTTTACATACGGATTGCATTTTTGCTGGTCATTTTGTATATTTCATATGTGCCACTAAGTTCAAAACCTCCAAATTATGCTCAGCTAAGTCTTCTGAGTAAAAAGACATCCCCAATGAATGTCTTTGGCACTATTTTGTGAAGCTACAGGGCCATATTGGAGACCAAGCCATATCAGCTTTTACAGAACTTTGAATTTTGACGCTGGGCCTATGTGCAATTTCCAAGCATCTTCGCAGGTTTTAAATTCAAACTACCCCACAAAGGCCTACCATTTCTAAAAGTAGACACCCCAGGGTATTTCAAAAGGCATATTTTGAACCTTGGCGTGGGATAATTTTTCCGCTAGCTTGTACCAGGTGTAGTGGTAATAAGCGTTTTTTCTGCCTTTTTGACACACAAAGTGAGTTTGCACAGTATATTTTGCAAACCTTATGTGTACCACCACTCTATAATACTTTATATGTTGCTCAGCCATGTCGGCTGAGTACAAAAATACCCCCGTATGTACCTTTGCCAGGTTTATGTGGACATCGGAGGGGCACATGTGGGACACAGCCATTCCATTTTTTTTCAAACTTTTAATTTTTACGCTGTGCCCATGTCCCATTTTAGAGTATTTTACCAGGCTATATAATCCAAATACCCCATAAAGCCATACCATTTCTTAAAGAAGACATCCCAGGGTATTTCAAAAGGCATATTTTGAACCTTAGCGTGGAATCATTTTTCCGCTAGCTTGTACCAGGTGTAGTGGTAATGAGCGTTATTAAATGTATTTTTTAACTTTTTAAAACTTTTTTTACTTTTTAAAACTATTTTTTAAACTTTTGTTTTGCTTATTAATTTTTTTTAAGTTTCCTAAACTTTCATAAAACTTTTTTTACAGATTTAAAATTTTTCTAAGCTTTTTCTTTTACCGTTAACCCCTAACTAGCAGTAAGCAGCACTAACAGTAAATTCCCCATTTTCCCATAACTCCCACCAACCCCAGCCAGCAAAATATTTAATTATACAATATTTAAATTAGTTAATTAAATAAATTTAACCCCTGAGGGTTAAAAAATAAATAAAAGTTCATCGTCAGGGGTTAAAAAAAATTAGATCACAGTATAATACTGTGATCTGTATTTTGATCACTGTAGGCAGTGATAGACTGGCAGGGAATGGGTTAATTGTTATTTGGACTGGGTAAAATATTTAAATTAATTAATAAAATAATTTTAACCCCTGAGGGTTAAAAAAAAAAAGAATTAACCCTCAGGGGTGAAAAAAAAAATCTGATCATATTAAAATGTAATCCCTGCCAATTGATCACTGTAGTCAGTGATCAATTGGCAGGGAAGGGGTTAATTTTTTATTAAAATGGGTAAAGGGGGGTGGGATTTTAATTTTACTTTTTTTTTTTACAGCAGGGGGCAGGATCATCACTGATCCGTCTCCCTGCACTTCACAGTGAACCCGGAAGTGCAGGGAGGCGGAGGTAAGTATACAGAGCACATGTGCTCGCTCTGACATGCTGTCAGAGCGGGCACATGAGCTGGGACAGCCCGATCCGGTGCTCCCGGTCTGCCTCTAATGCAGAGGCAGACCGGAGCACCCTTAACCCCACGATCGCCGCAATTGCGGCGATCTGGGGTTAATTTTACCGCGTGACGGACGAGGTCCGTCACCCGTCATTAAGGGTATCCCCAGGATGACGGACCTCGTCCGTCACCCGTCCTGAAGGGGTTAAATGCATATGTACATTTGAGTGTAGTATTGGTGTTTCAGCAAAGGGGTTTGTTTATATGTAATGTTTGTGTTTGCATGGGTGTGTTTCCATGTTCTGTTTGATTTCTGGGATGTATGTACATACATATTAACACATATCAACATGCACATTAATACGCAGATACACACAAACACCTTGACACATACTGGCATATACACACACATACACAGATACACACCCTTTGGCACACAGATACATGCACTTTGATACACACATCATCATACACACACTGGCACAGCCACACAGAGACACACACACACATCGACACATATGTACACACACTCTGATACACACATACACAGAGGTACACATGCAGGGGTGTATTTGTGTACAGTGCTAGTGATGGAATGTAGGAGTGTATTTGTGTGCAGTGTTGGCATTAAAATGCTGGGATGTATGCATTACCACACACTCAGATGGAGACTTACACACCGACACATACATACACACAGGTAACCATACACACTGACCCAAAAGTACACATACACAGGTATACATACACATTGACACACAGCCAGATACACACACACTGACACAAACACAGCCAGACACACACACACACAACTAGATACACACTTACTGAGACCCATGTACACACACACATATATATGTGTGTCAATTTACATATTTTAATGTCTGCCCTCTAGCAGCTTCTGGATAGCAACTCCCAACACCCTTGGCCAATATAATGTCTCAACTCTGTTCTTACATAGTTAAAGGACCACTCTAGGCACCCAGACCACTTCAGCTTAATGAAGTGGTCTGGGTGCCAGGTTCCTCTAGGATTAACCCTTTTTTTTTATAAACATAGCAGTTTCAGAGAAACTGCTATGTTTATATTAGGGTTAATCCAGCCTCCAAATCCTCTAGTGGCTGTCTCACTGACAGCCGCTAGAGGCGCTTGCGTGATTCTCACTGTGAAAATCACAGTGAGAACACGCAAGCGTCCATAGGAAAGCATTGTAAATGCTTGACAGGTGTATAGTCGCCATTTGGGCAGTCGGAATCCAGGACAAACCACCCCATAACCTAACCCAATAACACACGGACACTAAGTATTATGGGGAAATTAGTCCACAGCTTTATTAACCAATAATTATAATAATAATAATAATAATAATAATAATAATAACAATAATAAATTAACATATTAAACATGGGTCATTGCCCCCCATACTCCGCCCCCTGGCATCCTGTTCCTTCGGCTACCATACAAAAGGCAATGACCCCCATATAATAACACCTATACATATTTATAACATATTTATAACATACACCAACATTCCAAAGTGCCAACCAACCATTAACCACGGCAGGGGTATACCCGGATACCCCTGCCCCACCAGGTTCTGAGTCACCTCCAGGACTCGAAACCTCTCAACCACCGATGACCACAATCTGTTCTTCCACCTCACGTTCATCCAGGGGAGCCTATTTTCTCTCCTTCGGCTCCCCGTCCCGCCGCTGTGAAAGAAACGGGTTAAATAAACACATAACAAACAAAGGGAGGGTGGGTGGGACAAACTCAACCGGGTAGAAAGTTAGAATGACTCACCTAAGATGGCTGCTCATTTAAATAGCCCATCCTACTTACCCATAATCCAACCCTTGCTTACTTCCTCCTAAGCCCGCCTCCTAACCCCTGTCAAGGCCTTTTTCCGCTTAGCTGCGCTCTAGCTACATGGGGCTACATGACAGGTGTATAGTCGCCATTTGGGCAGTCGGAATCCAGGACAAACCACCCCATAACCTAACCCAATAACACACGGACACTAAGTATTATGGGGAAATTAGTCCACAGCTTTATTAACCAATAATTATAATAATAATAATAATAATAATAATAATAATAATAACAATAACAATAATAAATTAACATATTAAACATGGGTCATTGCCCCCCATACTCCGCCCCCTGGCATCCTGTTCCTTCGGCTACCATACAAAAGGCAATGACCCCCATATAATAACACCTATACATATTTATAACATATTTATAACATACACCAACATTCCAAAGTGCCAACCAACCATTAACCACGGCAGGGGTATACCCGGATACCCCTGCCCCACCAGGTTCTGAGTCACCTCCAGGACTCGAAACCTCTCAACCACCGATGACCACAATCTGTTCTTCCACCTCACGTTCATCCAGGGGAGCCTATTTTCTCTCCTTCGGCTCCCCGTCCCGCCACAAGCTCAGACCTTGACCCCTTAAGCCGTCTGAGCTCCGCCACCCCGAAGAAACAGAGCCATCCGGATACCATCCTGCCAACCCAAGTTGAGCAGGTCCAAACCAACCTCCGAGAGGTGAACACCATCCGAGCGGTAGTATCCTGGCAACCCTTCCTCCAGCTCAAGGTGCCTTACTACCACACCCCCAACCTTCCGCACAAAGCTTGCCATCAAGCTATTCACCTTCTTCCTGCACCTATCCATAGCTAACGGATCCCGAGCGTGCCGCCACCGGCGCCTCGGGACAATCTCCGACCACACCAACATGACCCCCGGAAGCAGGCCCCTCAACTTATTAATGTCCTGCTTCATCCACTTCACCAGCCGTCGTTGCGGCGTAAGGCCCAGGTCATTACCCCCAATATGCAGGACCAGTAAGTCTGGCGCGTATCCCGCCGCCAGCATCCCAAACAGTTTACCACAAACATCCCCCATGCAGAAACCCCGATACCCAAACCAGCGAACTGCCAACTGGCCCCTCGGAAAACCCAGCTGCTGGCCTTGCGCTCGAGCTGCGGCCCTCCTCTCGGCCCAGAAGACAAACGAATGGCCCACGATCCATGCCTCACGCCCTGGGGGGAGAAAACAAATGATGAGGGAAGTCCGACAGAGACCCCCACCCCAGCCCAAATAACACAGAGAACCGTTACAGTACAGCCAGTTACAAGTCGCTCATCCCCAACGTATATACAGTTTTTTTTTTTTGCATAAAACGGTCCCCAAACACATTATTCCAACAGACCCAATCGGACATAGGAACGGAATCTTACTGATTCCCACCTCCCGATCCGTTTCACCACCTCGTCCCCCAATCCCAACCGAGCCGCCTCCGTGGCCGCCCCAATACGGAACGAGTGCGTTCCAAATCGTTCAGCATGAAACCCTAACTTGCCCAAGCCCAACCGAAAAACTTTCGTGAACTGAAACCGAGAGAGGGAGGATCCGTCGGCATGCACCAACAAGGAACCCCCCATCACTGGCCTCCGTGCCAGGTATTCTGCCGTAGCAGCCAACGGGCACAAAGCCGAGCCCGGCAAGGCCCCCAGTGCCACGTCCCGGCCCACGCCGCGGACATCCGTTTTGGAGCTGCCAAGGTGCACCACCACCTTCCCATCCAAGACACGAACCCCCGAAAATTGCAAGCCCCCTTGCACCATCTTATTAGCGCTCACCAATTCCCCAATTCGGAATGCCCCAAAAAACGCCAAAATAAACGCCACCTTGAACAGAGAAGCCTCGAACCCGTCGAAACAGATTTCGGGCAACAAACCCACCAAATCCCCCAGTAGTCGAACCGACACCGGGCGCCTGGTATCCGGTGACTTGCGTCCCTTGCGATAGCCCTTCAGGGCCTGCCTGATAATGAAGGTCTTAGTAAAGTCCTCCTTCCCATGCCATCTGAACCAAAACGCCATCGCCGCCATGGACCTGTCCACCACGGCGGGCGACGCCCTCTTTGCCATCAACTGACAAGTGTACCACAGGAAAGCATCCCGCAGGGCCTCCCCGCTGTCCATGGCCAGCCCGTCCAGCGACCGCTCCCACAGGCCCCAAACCTTACTGTACGAGGCCCAAGTGGCCGGTGCCAGAGAAGCCTTCACAAGTTCTCCAAGCAGGATGTTCCCAGCTGCCAAATCTCGTCCGGGCAAGCCTGCCCGTCCTTCGAAGCCCCCGGCGCCACCAGCCAGAATCGGGACCACTGAAAACGAGACAGAGCGTCAGCCACCTCATTCAAGTAACCGGGAACATGCCGCGCGCGAAAAACAACATTCCGAGACATACACAGCAACACCAAGCGCCTAAGCAGCCTAACCACCGGCCTCGAGGCCGCAGACTGACGATTCACCGCGTGAACCACCGCCATGTTATCCGAGAAAAAGACCACTTTCCGATTACGCAGCCTGTCGCCCCATAGTGCCATCGCAACCACTAACGGGAATAACTCAAGGAAAGCCAAGTTGCGCATAAGAGGGCTCGAACCCCAAGAGTCCGGCCACCTCTCCGCACACCAACAGCCCCCAAAGTATGCCCCAAAACCCACACTGCCCGAAGCATCCGTGAAAAGCTCAAGCTCGGCCGATGACTGGCCCTCCTGCCTGAACAACACTGTCCCATTAAAATCCCGCAAGAAGGCATCCCAAATGCCCAAATCCTCCCTCATGGCCGCCGACACCCTGATGAAGTGGTGCGGAGACCGAACCCCTGCAGTAGCAGCCGACAGGCTGCGACTGAAAACCCGACCCATTGGGATTACCCGACACGCAAAATTGAGCAGCCCAATCAAAGACTGGAGCTGCCGCAGAGTAACCATGCGCGCCCCCGCTACAGCGGCCACCGCCCCTCGAAGCCTGTCCAGCTTATCCCCAGGCAGCCTGCATTCACCCAACCCAGAGTCAATCTCCAGGCCCAGGAAACTCAGACACGTGGTCGGGCCTTCAGTTTTATCCGCCGCCAGCGGAACCCCAAAGTGGCCCGCCACCCACTCAACCGTTCGCAGTAGGCGCAGGCATTCCAAGGAATCAGCCAGCCCCACACACAGAAAATCATCTAAATAATGTACAATAAAACGATTCCCCGCTTCCACCCGTACCACCCATTCGAGAAAAGTGCTAAATTTCTCAAAATAGGAGCACGAAATGGAACAACCCATGGGCAGGCACAAGTCCACGAAGTAGGCCCCTTCAAAGAAACACCCCAGTAGGTGATGACAGTCCCGGTGGACCGGCAGCAGCCGAAACGCGGCCTCAATGTCCACCTTAGCCATCAGGGCCCCACGCCCGGCTCGCCTGACCAAATCGACCGCCCGGTCGAAAGACGCATAAGACACCGAGCACAAGTCCTTATGAATACCGTCATTCACCGACTCACCCTTCGGGTACGAGAGATGATGAATGAGCCTAAATTTACCCGGCTCCTTTTTGGGAACCACCCCGAGTGGGGAAATCCGCAGGCCTCCCAGTGGAGGCACTGTGAACGGGCCCGCCATGCGGCCGAGCCCGACTTCCTTGCCCAGCTTCTCCCTAACCACGTCCGGGAAGTCAGCCACAGACTTCAGGTTGCGCAGCCTTCCCGATCCCCTCTCCCGCTCCTGAAACGGAATGAAAAACCCCTTCTCAAAACCCGCCCGTAGAACAGCGGCATCCGCCCTGTTAACGTAGCGGCTTAGCCACGGCTCCATCGCGCTTAGCCTCACTGGGGTTAAGCCCAGGGGAAGCGGATGCTCCCCCTCCACCGGCCGCGGCCGCAGCACCGGCGCCACCGGACTTCCCTTTCTTGAAGCAGCGGTTGAGCCCATGAGCGCCTCCGCAGCCGGAGCACTCGTGCTTGAAGCGACAGGCGGTCCCCCATTTGCATTGGCCCTCATTATAGAGCCAACATAAGCCCTTTGGTAAGGCGGCCGACGAGGCGGACTGCCCCCTAGCGCCGGCCGAGCTCTGAAAGGGCTGCGCCTTTTGCGCCATCATTAACTTCATCCAGAGCGGCAGGTCCATTTGGTCCCACCGCATCCCCGGGTTAGCCGCCAGCCGCTGCCTAAACTGCTCATCGTACCGCCACCACGCCAACCCACCGTAAGTCCGATACGCTTCCCAAATGCCATCCAAATAACAAAACAGCGAGGAGCATAACCCCGGCGATTTCTCGCCGAGCACGCTAGCCAGCACGCAAAAGGCCCTCAGCCAATTCCCGAAGGATTTCGGAATCTTGCGATACCGCTTCCTTTTCTCCTCTTCCTCCTTCTTCTCATCCTTCTTATCCTCCTCCTTGAGGTCTATAAAGTCCTCCAAGGGGAGGAGGGAGAAGATTTCACAAAACTCCCCTTTCCATATTTTATCCTTCACTTCCTGCTTCAAATGGACCCCCAACGGGCCCGCAAACGACACATACGCGTGCTGTCTAGCCGCGTCGGGAATGCCCCCTGTCAACTCAGCCCTCTCGCTCCCAATCTCCCCTACCTCCTGCGGCAATACCATATCCCCGCCCGAACTAGGCCCTGTGGAGTTCCCAACCCGAGAGCCCGTAGCCCCAACGCCCGGAGCCCACACCTGACCAATGCCGCTAGTGTCACCCCCCGCCCCCAACGAGTGGAGTAGTGCCTGAAGTGTGGTTAGAGTGTAGTGACCCACTGGACTCACCGGCCAAGCCCCCCGAAACCGGGACGGCGGGGGCTGCAGTGCGGATCGCCCGACATCCAGGAAGAGGAACTTCCGCTGCTGTCTCGCCGACCGGGGAGCCCACCCGGTGACCAGCCTGCGAGGAGGCGGAACGGCTCCGAGACCTAGGACAAGGAGAAGAAGTCCTGGGTAGGGTGTAACGGACATCAACACCCCTCCCGTCACGACCCCGGGAGCGCCTGCTCTGTACCGAAGCCTCCCGCTGACCTCTACCACCACGTGGCACCCTGGAACCCCTGGGGCTACGACTCCTCCCGTCTTTACTAGTAGGCCGCCCCTGCCGACCATACCTAGGGGCTGCCGCACATTCCCCTGCCGAGCTGTCCGAGGGGGAGCAGTGCCGACCCGACCTCCCCCGCGCCTCCCGGGACCCCTGCGACCTAACGGGTGATGGGCTACCGCTACCACTCTCAGAATCCGGGCCCCCCCGCCGCCCGGCCACTACCGATGATCCCGGTCCCCGACCTCCTGCATTCTTCCGACTGACCGCTTCCGTAACCCCTTTTCCTGCGCCTAATCCCCCCGCCCCTTTACCCCTACCCCCTTTCTGACTAGACCCCGCCAGCCCGGATCTACCCACCACCCCTACGGGGGACCCGCTATCTGACCTGGCCAACTCTCGAGACCCCCCCCCGCCCCTGGAACTCACACCTTTCGATCTACGTGTGCGCTTAGGGGCCCCGGGACCCTCCCCCCTTAGGACTAAGGCCTGGGCACCCCCCACTGGCCTACTCCCGCCTCTCTCCGTGGCAGAGCTCCCCTTAACCACCTTCCTGCCAAGAGGGCCCCGGCCGGAGCCCCCTGCACTTGCCTGCTGCCTCCCAGGCCGGTCATGCGGGCTCCCGGATCCAGCCTCGTCATCCTCGGTACTCTCCGATGGGGGGGAAGCCCGCCCGGACCTCCCCTCCGTGGGTCTTGCAACGCCAGGGGGCCGCCCAGCCACTTCCGACCCAACCGCAGCGGCGCCCCCGTCCACGACATCCTTCTGCCTCCGAGTGTTCGTCCGAGGCTCCGTCCGCACGCGGGGAGGCAAGGCCTCGACCACGCGGCTCCCGGGCCTGCTGCCGGTCGCAACCGGAACCCCACTGTTTCCGGGGACAACTTCACCGGGCCCCGTGCCCGGGCTCAGCCTCCTCGGGGGCCTCCGGGCCCTGACCGGCCTCCCGCCATCACCGTCCCGATCCGCCGCCTCCGCCAGGGCAGGGCCGAGCTGTGCCCGTAGCCAGTCCGCACCCTGATGCCGTGCCGCCGACCTGATCCCCTCCAGCAATCGCTCCACGTCGTCCATCGGTCCTGCAGAGGAGACAAAGAAATTCCAACCGAGCAAAGTCCGCGCACACCGAGGTGAACACAAACTCAACCGGGTAGAAAGTTAGAATGACTCACCTAAGATGGCTGCTCATTTAAATAGCCCATCCTACTTACCCATAATCCAACCCTTGCTTACTTCCTCCTAAGCCCGCCTCCTAACCCCTGTCAAGGCCTTTTTCCGCTTAGCTGCGCTCTAGCTACATGGGGCTACATTCCTATGAGACCGGCTGAATGCGCGCGCAGCTCTTGCCGCGCATGCGCATTCAGCCGAAAGGGAGGATCGGAGGCGGAGAGGAGGAGGAGAGCTCCCCACCCGGCGCTGGAATAAAGGTAAGTTTTAACCCTTTCCTCACCATCCAGCCCGGCGGGAGTGGGTCCCTGAGGGTGGGGGCACCCTCAGGGCACTATAGTGCCAGGAAAACGAGTATGTTTTCCTGGCACTATATTGGTCCTTTAAAATAAATATTTGTCAATGTTTTATTTATTTATATTTAATAGGGCACTGTCAGGTTCTTCTAGGATTTGTAAAATGTAGTTATCCCCAGTGTGTTTCACATGGGTGTTTGGAATGTCTGCTGAAAACAAATAAAACATATTTAGCCCCCCTCCTGTCTCCTTACCTTTTGGGTACAGAGGGTGGCTTTCCTGGGGTCCAGTGGGAGCTTGCTTGCCCAGGCTGATAGGAATCTGCAGTCAGCTGCCTCAGTCCCTCTCCCCCACAATGCTTGCATTCTCCTCTGTGTGGTGTGTGCCTCCTCCCCAGCGGCACTGAGGAGGAAGTGATCTGACGTCACTTGCTCCCAGCATGCCAGGGGAACAAAGAGACTCACAGGGCAGTGTGTGAGGTGGGGACTAGCTGTGAGTATGTAGTCAGCCACCCCCATATTACAGGGGCCCGGTCCGGAGCAGAATTAAAGGGCCGTGGCCCCTGATTACCTCAGGTGCTGCAGGGGGCCCATGGGGCAGCTGCCTTAGGCCCCCCAGGAGTAACTGGGCCCGGGGCAGCTGCCCCTTTTGCCCCTCCTTAAAGACGGCCCTGATCAGGAGGTGCGTTGGGATGTCTGTTTGCACACTAAGGTGGGAGCAAAGCAGTAGGCAGGATTTGTGCAAGAACTTTGCTAGAAAAGTTGTGTGGGTTTGTACAATGTGCTCAATGTTTTCCAGGCCTGGACTGGCCAATGGGATACCTGACTGAGGTTGACAGACTACAAAATTAATCTAAGTTTGTATGTATGTATGTTTGTTCAGTATGCATTTTCTTGTAGGGTTTGATGAAACACAATGGTCGCCCAAGCAAATTTGCAGCAATCACCAGGATACATTTGGTGTCTGGATTCATCCAAACCCTATACAAAGAATAACATTCAGAATATTCACAAAGCATCAATATTAATAAAATTTGAAATCGAATGTATCCAGTAGGATGCACATTTACAAATTATTGATCACTTGCTTTTATGCGAGCAAACGATAATTTTAAGTACTGTTTGGCCACTGGCAGTTCTAGCTAGCTAGGGCAAATACTTTGAAATCACAAGGCTTAATTATGCAGTGGCTTTCAGGGCCGGACTGGGGATACAAAGCGGCCCTGGGAAAAAAAATCTATGCCAGCCCCATAAGTCATTGCGCCATATATTGTCGCATGTAATATGTAAGGCTATGTCTTGCCACCCCAGATAATAGAGTTATGTTATATATATATATATATATATATATATATATATATATATATATATATATATATATACATATATATATATATATATAGCTTTTTCTAATATAATATATTGGTCCTTTCAGAGTAAAACATTTAATTATACAGTAAGCATACTCACATGCAGACACAGACAATCTCACTGACACACACAAGCTCATTGATACACAGCCTCATAGACAAACAATTTCACTAATATACATAAGCTCATTGACATAAAAATACAAGCTCACTCACTAGCAGACACACACACACATGCAAGCAAGCAAACTCACTAGCAGGCGCACACACACACACAGCTTAATGTAGTGGTTCTGGTGTCTATAGCCTGTCCCTGCAGGCTTTTGAATGTAAACACTGGCTTTTCAGAGAAAAGGCAGTGTTTACATTGCTTCCTAGTGACACCTCTAGTGACAGACACTCAGACGGTCACTAGAGGCGCTTCCTGTGTCAGTGCGGATTGGCTGAGATCATCAAGCTTGATGATCTCAGTCATAGAGGCAGAGACCAGCATGACGTTGGAAAAAAAAAGTGAGTAAAACACTATTTTTACAAACACACACAGACACTACGACTGACACACACACACACCATGACAGACATACACACACCATGACACAGACAGACACACACACACACCATGATACAGACACACAGTGACACAGAGACACACACACACAGCATGACACACACAGCATGACACAGACACACACACAGCATGACACAGACACACACACAGCATGACACAGACACAGACACAGCATGACACACACACACACAGCATGACACAGAAACACACACAGCATGACACAGACAGACACACTCCCACTGACATACATACTTGTTGCTACCTGTGTGGGTGGGTGGGCAGACTGATAGGTGCCCCTCCCCTTCTGGGCCCTCGTTTGCCCCCTGTGTGCTTTTTAGCCCCTTCCCCTCCTGTGCCCTTATGTAGCACCCTCCCTTCCTGTGCCCTCTTTAGCCCCCTCCCGTGCCCTCTTTAGCCACCTCCCTTCCTGTGCCCTCTTTAGCCCCATCCCGTGCCCTCTTTAGCCCCCCTTCCGACTTGTACCCTCTTCAGCCCCTTTTGTGCTCATCTTTTGGCCCCTCTCCCCTTCCTGTGACCTCTTAGCCCCCTCCCCTCCTGTGCCCTTTGTTACCCCCCCTCCCCTCCTGTGCCCTTTGTTACCCCCCTCCCCTCCCTGTGACCTCTTAGCCCCCTCCCCTCCTGTGCCCTTTGTTACCCCCCTCCCCTTCCTGTGACCTCTTAGCCCCCTCCCCTCCTGTGCCATTTGTTACCCCCCCTCCCCTTCCTGTGACCTCTTAGCCCCCTCCCCTCCTGTGCCCTTTGTTACCCCCCCTCCCCTCCTGTGCCCTTTGTTACCCCCCACCCTCCCCTTCCTGTGACCTCTTAGCCCCCTCCCCTCCTGTACCCTTTGTTACCCCCCTCCCCTCCTGTGCCCTTTGTTACCCCCCCTCCCCTCCTGTGCACTTTGTTACCCCCCACCCTCCCCTTCCTGTGACCTCTTAGCCCCCTCCCCTCCTGTGCCATTTGTTACCCCCCCTCCTGTGCCATTTGTTACCCCCCTCCCCTCCTGTGCCCTTTGTTACCCCCCCTCCCCTCATGTGCCCTTTGTTACCCCCCCTCCCCTCCTGTGCTCTTTGTTACCCCCCTCCCCTCCTGTGCTCTTTGTTACCCCCCACCCCCCCTCCTGTGCTCTTTGTTACCCCCCACCCCCACCCCTCCCCTCCTGTGCTCTTTGTTACCCCCCACCCTCCCCTTCCTGTGACCTTTGTTACTTCCCCCCCCACCCCCTCCCCTCCTGTGCCATTTGTTACCCCCCCTCCCCTCCTGTGCCCTTTGTTACCCCCCCCTCATGTGCCCTTTGTTACCCCCCCCCCTGTGCTCTTTGTTACCCCCCCTCCCGTGCTCTTTGTTACCCCCCCTCCCCTCCTGTGCTCTTTGTTACCCCCCACCCTCCCCTTCCTGTGACCTTTGTTACTTCCCCCCCCCCACCCCCTCCCCTCCTGTGCTCACCTTCCAGCCCAGCCAGCCTTCCTGAAGCTCTTCTTGCGGCCGCAGGGGAAGCTCTTCTGGCGGCCGCTGGGGGAGCAGGCTGTTCAGGCCCCCCACCCCCACCCCTCCCCTCCTGTGCTCTTTGTTACCCCCCACCCTCCCCTTCCTGTGACCTTTGTTACTTCCCCCCCCACCCCCTCCCCTCCTGTGCCATTTGTTACCCCCCCTCCCCTCCTGTGCCCTTTGTTACCCCCCCCCCTCATGTGCCCTTTGTTACCCCCCCCTCCTGTGCTCTTTGTTACCCCCCCTCCCGTGCTCTTTGTTACCCCCCCTCCCCTCCTGTGCTCTTTGTTACCCCCCACCCTCCCCTTCCTGTGACCTTTGTTACTTCCCCCCCCACCCCCTCCCCTCCTGTGCTCACCTTCCAGCCCAGCCAGCCTTCCTGAAGCTCTTCTTGCGGCCGCAGGGGAAGCTCTTCTGGCGGCCGCTGGGGGAGCAGGCTGTTCAGGCTGCTCCCCCTCCCTCGCGCGCAGCTTAATGAGACCGGGGCCGGAATATGACGTCATATTCCGGCGCCGGTCTCTTTCTAGCGCACGAGGGAGGGGGAGCAGAGACAGAACAGCCTGCTCCCCCAGCGGCCGCCAGAAGAGCTTCCCCTGCGGCCGCAAGAAGAGCTTCCCCTGCGGCCGCAAGGAGAGCTTCCCCTGCGGCCGCCATCCAAGCTCTCCATGCGGCCGCAGGACATCCACATGTCTCCCCGGCCCCAGGTGCCGACGGCCCACCGGGAAATTTCCCAGTATCCCGGTGGGCCAGTCCGGCCCTGGTGGCTTTTAATTCACCTTGAATTCTCACTTCAATGAATAACCCCTTAAGATACACACAGTCAGACGCATACAAATACACACAGCCCCACACATGCAATAGACTCACATACACAGTGCATTCAGAAAGTATTCAGACTCCCTTCATTGTTTTCACATTTTTTTTTATTGTATTCACATTTTTTAGCAAACCTATTTATTTATTTATTTTTACAAATTTGCAAATATATTGAACAGAAAAAAAAATGGAATATCATATGACGTAAGTACCTTAAGCCAGCACTTACTCATTCCGAAATGAGTTCAATTTAGTTTTACAAAATCTATCTATATTAGGAGATGTGTTTCATGAGAGCACAAAATTACATATATCATCAATCCTTGCCATTCAAAAATATTACTATTTTTGTCAAAGCAGTGTGTTGTGATATTTTTTATTTATTTATTTATAACATATTTTACCAGGAAAGATACATTGAGATTTCTCTCGTTTTCAAGTATGTCCTGTGTGTGTGCGTGTATGTGTGTATGAAGGAATGGTAATGGAAGAATTTCTATAATTTAATGGGTCTCCATTTAGACCCATTTATATAAAATTTTCCAAGAATTCTCCTAACATAGGGGGCTAATAAATCCCAATTTCTCCTTCCAGTGTTATGCCATAACTTAATTTCAATTATAAAAATCCCATGGACCAAAATAAATATAATTTTGGTATGACATTTCCTAAGTTGGACATAAATAATGTTGGTTTCAGTACTAATTGAATTAAATTAAAGTAAAAAGATCGAGTTTGCAGTAATTTGGATAAAGCTGAATTAGCAGCTATTACCAGTTTGAAAACTAATAACAATCTCATCATTAAAGGGGCAGACAAGGGAGGGGGGATTGTTTTATTGGATAGAGTTGCCTATTTGAAGGAATCAGAACGAATACTCGAAAATAGAGATTATTATGAGGTTTTGGGAAGTGATCCCACTCGGCGCTTCAGGGGTGAACTGAGAGACCTCATAGAAGCAGCCTCATTGTGTGGTGCTATTGACAAAAAAGAAAGGAGCTTTTTTCTTTCAGCACAAGGGGAGATTCCCATTTTTTACTACCTGCCTAAGGTGCATAAGTCCCTCAGCAACCCCCCTGGCCGCCCTATAATATCGGGTATAAATTCATTAATCTCACCTATCTCCAAATGGGTTGATTTCCATCTACAAAGATATGTTCCCCATCTGCCATCCTTTGTGAAAGACACAGGACATGTGTTGTCCCTGGTTAAGGAGATCGAATGGTCTGAACAATTTTGTTGGCTAACGATAGACGTAGAAGCCCTCTATTCAAACATTGACCACACTTTGGGCCTAAAAGCCCTTTCCCTGTATTTAGGAGCAGATCCACTCCTTCCAGAGAAACAATCAAAATTCATTATTAGTTTCACTGAATTTATGTTGAAACATAATTATTTTGAGTTTAATGGAAAATTCTTTATACAGAAGAAGGGAACTGCGATGGGGGCGAGTTTCGCTCCTTCCTACGCAAACTTGTTTATGGGCCATTGGGAACAAGAAATGATCCTTGCGGAACCACACTGGATGGAGCGGCTCGCCCTGTATCGAAGATTTATCGATGACATCCTAATTGTCTGGAGGGGGGATTGGAAAGATATTGACAACTTTATGACCTACATCAACAACAATAGATGGGGTCTTTCTTTCACGCATAAGAAACACAGGTCCACTATTGATTTTCTAGACCTAACTCTTACAGGCCTTGGGAACAGAATCATCACCAAAACTTTCCAAAAGAGTGTGGATGTAAACGGTTATTTACACGCCAATAGCTGTCATCACCCCACATGGATTCATAACATCCCTCTGGGACAATTCATCAGAATCAAACGGAACTGTTCGTTTCTGTCTGATTATGAAAGAGAATCCTTTGTTTTATGTCAACGTTTCGTTGAAAAGTCCTATCCATCGCACAAAATACTGAATGCTTATTTGAAAGGGCTTAATTACGGTGATACCCCCACCCTTGGGAATCATGTTATGGATCTTCCCAGCTCTAGACAATCCCTCGTAAGTACATATCACGAGCAAAAATCACACACAGATGAGCATTATATGATTCTCCAACTTCTGGACAATGTTCAAGTCCCGAAATGTAAGGCAGCTAAGTTTAACATCAGCACCAAGGAAGTGGGTATGGGTACTACACCTATCTTTACAACTTCCTTTAGTAAAGCATATGATGACATCATCGAGATCTTTCATAAGTACTGGCCCATTTTGAGGAAAGATCCTTGGCTATCTTTTTGCATTTCGGATTCACCAAGAGTTACGTTCAGGAAGGCACCTAGCTTGAAGAACATCTTAGCACCTTCCAAATTGCCATGCCACAAAGAGAGGAAAACGACACTGACACAAAAAAAGGGCTTCACAAGTAAACGTTGTGGCCACACTAAATGTTTGACATGTGGCTACATCTGGCATTCTACTCCAAGTTTCAGCCCCTTTAACAGCTCTGAATATTTTTTTGTTCAATCGGATATCAGCTGTAACACCTCCTTTGTGGTATACTTGTTAATTTGTCCCTGTGATCGGCAGTATGTGGGCCAAACAATAAGACCCTTGAAATGCAGGTTCCGTGAACACAGAACGGCTATAATTCGTAACAACTGCAAATCTTCAGTAGCTCGACACTTTTCTACTTTTCACGATAAAAATCCTTCGGGCATTAGGTTATTGGGCCTAACACATATTCCCCCATCCCAAGATTTGGCTAAAGGGAAAAGGGAACTTATCAAATGCGAATCCATGTGGATTTTTAGGTTGAATACCATGACACCCAACGGCCTGAATGAGGAGTTAGATTTGTTTTAAGGGCTCTATTATTAGTTTTTCTTTGTTTATTCACATTTATATACCTTTATGTTGGTTCTGTGATTTTGGGCTTTGATTAGATGGTTTTGTGCAAATATCATGGGGTATGTACCATAAGCACTTGCGATTACAGATCGCGCTCTAAACCCCTATACATAACGAATGTTTGCCCCTATATATAACTAATATGGGTTCCATATTATAGTCATTTATTGCTGTAATGTTTGCCCCCCCCCCCCCTTTTTTTGAAAAGGTAGTAACATCTTTTAGGGGCTTATACCTTCCTTCTGTGTCTTCTATGAAGAGTCAGATTTATATTAAGGTTTTTACCATCTGGTTTGTTTATTTATTTGTTTACACTTGCATATTTCCATGTCGGTTCTTTGGTATGGTATAGATATTTTTGTATAAACATCATGAGTTATATCACATACTATAAGTACTGGTGTTTCTAGATCGCTTTTGAAGCTTATTGTCATTTATATGCATGATCAGTATCTGTCCCTTTAAGTGATATGGGTTCTGTACTATAGGTGTCTATTGGTAAATTTTTGCCTTTTATGTTGAAAAATTTATGTATGTATATGGATGTTTTAGGGGTTTACCCCTTTTTCTTTTTTTGCTCTATGGGTAGCTTTATTTATTATTTTCGTCGTTATCTTCATTTATTCTGATTCAATTTTATTTGTTCACCTATCTATACTTAATGTCTAATTGATGGGTGTATTTAAGGCTCGAACTGTGGCTGTTTCTGCATCTTGAGAAAGTCCCGTGGGCGGGACGAAACGCGTCGATGAGCCACAGCTGCTAGCTTGATACCTCGATCAGCTGTTACAGGAAGAGGTCGGGTGCAGGAATCCCCGTGAGTATCTACTTGAGGCGTGTTCTGCTGCCGGCCGGTCTCCACACACCGCGGTCTTTTTTGAAGGCACCGACCGTGGTGCAACGCGTCCCCTGTTGGAGTGCCTTCTCTATTCACCGCGGTCTTTTTAGAAGACACCGACCGCGGTCCAGCACTACACTCCTCACACGTCGGACTTCGTCCTGCTCCCGAGCATTCCTCTGGTTTATACCTCGGTGGGGGCCCCCACCGAGGTTAGGTACTTTTATTGAGTTTTCTCATTTATATTTTTGCTTCATTTTTATATAATTGTGTGTGTTTTTTTTTTTTTTTTTTTTTTTTTTTTTATATATCTAGATAGCTTTATTATGTCATTTGTCTAATATTATATTAACTTTATCAATTATAGATCTATTGAGCTATCTTTTTATTTATCATTGAATAATAAATACATTTATATTTGTATAAATTTTGATTATCCTTATAGTTTATTTAGGAGCGCACATGCATTCTATATCGTGAGCTTACACTCATATTTAGTCGCTTGTATATGTATGTTGCTGCCCATTTTAATTTTTTTATATTAACTACACCGTGTTCTTTGATCTGTTACTAATTGAATTACTTGCAAAGGTCGTCATTTGTCAGATGTTCGTTATTACTAGAATGCTGGCACCTGATTGTTACAGTGCTTAAGGAACGTTCCATTCAGAAATACAGATTCTCTAAACCCAGCAGTGTTTTGCTTTTCATCATCTCTTGATTATGTTATGCTTTTTAGCATTCGGTCTGGAATTCATTATCAGTATGAGAAAAAAAGTCATGAATAGGGTTAAGCGATGCCAAAAAGACCGGGTGTAGCCAGCATCTTATTTTAATATGTTTTATCACATAGATGTGGGTGGACAAACGTAGATTAAGATTTCAGGAGAAAGTCTTGTCTCCTGTAAAATGTATGTCTTTGCATAGTCCTGGGATTTTTGCTGTCACAAACAATACATCATATCTACATTTCATCTGTGTGTTTTGTGTTTTTTCCACTCCAAGGAGGCAGTCATGTAGGATACTGACCATTTGATTTTTATGCATGGTTTTTCAAGGACAATATCTTTACAAACATTAAAACATGTCCATTGCATGAGTTCCCCAGAAGATTGTCAGAAGTTTGCTATTTTATTTTTTGTATTCTGAGCAAGTTTTTCATTAGCAGTACCAGTTCCAGCAAGGTTTGGTGTTTATGCCATCTAAAATACATCTCTAATCCAAAGATGAGAGATTTGGAAAAAGTTCTTGCATTACTTGGACCAATTTTGTCTTGTGAATCCAAACACAATTTGACCTTCAAACAATATGTCATAAACCTCCATCGCCATATAGGTCCTTTTCTATGTGAGTAGGTTTCATGTGAAGAGACTATTTTTAAAACTTCAGGGTGGTCAGTTATATCAGTTAGCTAGACCATAGGACTTGATATAAAATATCACCACTTTGTATGTTTCCTTTACACCAATCAAACTTCATATTTGGGATTCATAAGAGATTAGGATAAAAATAAATGACTCTTGTCCAATCTAACCCATATAACACTTGGCCTGCTACACAACATTTCATAATTATATGGTAACCAATGTTGAGAAAACACTCAAGTCCATAGTTTCAAACATGTTTTGGCTGTTGTTTCCAAAGAAGACAAAAAAAAAGTACATTTGTAGCAATTTCCAATTGTTTTTCCAATTCGTTCTTCACTCTTTTTCTGAAAAGCATCCAGACCCCTTTGAAAAACGCTAGGTAATCTGCTAAACCACTTCAGCCACAGAATTCCACACCATTTAAATGTAAACTATAGGCACCAAAACAACTTTGGCTTAATGAAGTAGTTTTGTTGTGTAGATCGTACCCCTGCAGTCTAACTGCTCAAATCTCTACCATTGATGAGTCAAACCACTTTATTTATACAACACGTCACACCTCCCTGCATGTGACTTGCACTGCCTTCCTAAACACTTCCTATACTAGACACACTACTTGTCAGTGACTTTTGGGAGTATTATTTACTGTGTATATGTCCATACCAGTCAGGAGATCCCCCCTTGTTTCAGGGCAGGGCCGGATTAACATAGGGGCTGATGGAGCTGCAGCTCCAGGCCCAGGCCCATGGAATAGGCCCATTTAAAAAAAAAAAAAAAAAAAAAATTTTTTTTTTTAACACTACTCTTAGGTTTGCCACCTGACTGGTATTTCACTGGCACAGCCGGTATTTGAGGCTGCCTGGCCGTGCCAGTATTGCAGTAATACCGGCAATACAAATGCAGGTATTTTTCTCAGAATAAATGGAGATTACTCCGCAATACCAGCACCGGCCAGTAGGGGTCACTGTGTGTGGAGAGAGGCAGGGATAGGAAGTTACAGCATATCCCTGCCTCTCTCTACTACTTACTGATCCGTGGGGGAGCAGCTACACAGCACAGAGTCCAGATAGCAGCTCTACAGCTCAGGTAAGTGAGGGATGGGGGGAAAGGCAGCAGGGACACATGGGGACACTGAGACACTAGGGGACACTGAGAAACTAGGGGACATATGGGGACACTGAGACACTAGGGGACACAGACACTAGGACACACTGAGACACTAGGACACATGGGGGCACAGACACTGGGAGACCTGGAAACACTGAGACACTTGGGGACACTGGAAAACATGGGGACACAGACACATGGGGACGCTGTGAGACATTGGGACATTGGGAGGCACTGAGACATTGGGACACAGAGAAACTATGTCCCCATTTCTCCCAGTGTCCCCATGTCCCCCATCCAGTGTCGCTAGTGTCTTGGTGTCCCCATGTCTCCCAGTGTCCCCAAGTGTCTGTCTCCCAGCCAGTGTCCCCTAGTCTCCCAGTGTTTGCGTTCCCATGTCTGTGTCCCTAGTGTCTTAGTGTCCCCAAATGTTTCAGTGTCCCCATGTCTCCCAGTGTCTGTGTTCTTAGTGTCTCAGTGTGCCTAGTGTCCCCATGTGTCCCAGTGTCCCTATATGTCCCAGTGTCCCCATGTCTATGTCCACAACTGTCCCCATGTCTCCCAGTATCCCCAAGTGCCTGTCTCCCAGCCAGTGTCCCTAGTGTCCCCTAATCTCCCAGTGTCCCCTAGTCTCCCAGTGTCTGTGTTCCCATGTCTTTGTGTCCCTAGTGTCTCAGTGTCCCTAGTGTCTCAGTGTCCCCATTTCTCCCAGTTTCCCTAAATGTCTCAGTGTCCCCATGTCTCCCAGTGTCCCCATGTCTTTGTGTTCCCTGGTCTTTCAGTGTCCCCATGTCTCTTAGTGTCCCTGGGTCTCTCAGTGTCCCCATGTCTCACAGTGTCCCCATGTCTCACTGTGTCCCCAGTATCCTAGTGACACGGGGACACACTGAGACATGGGGACACTGGGAGACTAGGGGTCTGGGTGACATGGGGACACTGACACTGTGATACATAGGGACACTGAGACACTTGGGTGACTTGCGAGACTGAGACACTGGGAGAAATCCATCTATACAGCAGAATCAAACTGTGAGTAGTTTGTTGGTGATTTTACAGAATTTTCTCTGATGTCACTCCTTGTGATTATACACATGATTAAGGCTGGTATTTATTTTCTAAAAAGGTGGCAACCTTAACTACTCTTCACATACTCTTGCTTAAAGGAGCACTATAGGGTCAGGAACACAATCATGTATTTCTGACTCTGCCCCTTCTTGACTCCCTAAATATAGTAAAATATCTGCCTCTGAACTGACTGCCTGCTGACATCATCAGAAGTGGTGGTCTGAGCAAATTACAATACTTCCCCATAGGATTAGCTGATACTGTCAACTAGGGAGATCAGGGGCAGAGCCAGCACAAGTCCAACATAGCCCTGGCCAATCAGCATCTCCTCATAGATATGCATTGAATCAATGCATCTCTATGAGGGAAGTTCAGTGTCTGCATGCAGAGGGTGGAGACACTGAATGGCAGTGCTGCACACTAGGCAGTACTGCCACAGGAAGCACCTCTAGCAGCCATCTAAGGAGTGGCCAGTGGAGTTATTTTCTCTGAAAATTAATTTATTGCAAAGGGCCTGAATGGAATGATTCTACTTACCAGAACAAATACAATAAGTGGTAGTTGTTCTGGTGACTATAGTGTCCCTTTAAGTTTGGAAGCTTAAGAGGGATGTATGGGAACAAAACTTGTGTGGACTGGCTGACAATAAAATAAGTTTAGGTAATGCAGACGTTAGTCTCTCTCTAACACTGTGGCATGTCCCCTTTCTTTTACACTTACTACATACACCTTTTCACTGTACCAGACGATATACCAGGAACTTCTGCCTGCTAGTAAGAAGGTAAGGAGACAAGTGGACATGTGAGTGCTAGGGGACAGTCCTTAGAAAGCATGGAGTGAGCGCATCATTAGACACATTTATGTCAAGCTCAGGGTGCTGCCTGCATAGTATGCCCTTAGTTGGACAGCCTGCAGGATTGGCGGGCAGCCTGACATGCATTCATGCCAGGCTGTCCTTCAAATTCTTTGGACAGACATGCCCCCTTTTTGGGCATGTTCTCCCCTTTTGGCAGTTCTGGTTATGTGATTTGCACCAGTGGCCCACCCTTTTACCCCGCCCATTTACTTCCTGCTTCACTGGACACTGCTGTTAGGGGGTATGGATTTACTTGAAAGATGAAAGCATAAATTACAGAGAGATTAGCATACAGTATGTGTTTTCTTATAGCTGAATCCTATGAGTTTCCCTCCAGCACCATCTCCAGCAGATACATGACGCTTGGGAGGTATGACTGTTTTAGTGTTTTTGGTCGATAAGATTCCGTAATTAGGCCCATCAGAATTGTCAGCACCAGGCCCAGTGTGCTCTTAATCCGGCCCTGTTTCAGGGGGGTGTCTGCCTTCATTTTGTTGTTGTGGCTACTTCCTGACAAGAAACCTATATATTTTAGGTTCAAAGTCTATTTAATCTAGGATGTATTTCCTGCTCTGTTAAGCATCTTTCTAGAACCTGTAGGAAACTCCTGTGTTTGATTAAAGTTCAACTTACAGAGCAGGAGATACAAACTTATAAAGCAAGTTAACATCTGATTGAAAATGAAACCTCTAACTCATCATTTAACTCATCATTTAATTTAACTCCTACATGGCAGAGAATTGAGCAGTGAGACTGCATGGGGCATGATCCATACAGCAAAACTGCTTCATTAAGCTAAAGTTGTTTTCGTGACTATAGTGTCCCTTTAAGCTTAGATAAGGCCAGTCACTAATTTGATTCTTCACCAGACTAGTTAGGGTCAACACACAACCAACACTACATTTTCACAATATCTTTTAACAGTAAAGATCCCTAAATACACACGGCAAGTGTAGTTAATGGCAAGCAGTTAATATTGCTAATTTTTGTCCGTTAATTATTTGAATCATATTGACATTGTACAGGCAACTCCTAAATGCATAGGGTTGTATTCATTAAACACCTGCAAAAGATTAAAATGTAATTGCCAATTTTAGTCCAAAAAAGGTGAGTTGTAGAATTCTGCAGTTCAGATATTCTGCTAGATTGCATTTTTTTTTTGTACTATGTGTTGCAAGTTCACACGCATATCAACTCAATAATTTAATATAATGATAGGTTCCACCAGTTTTATTATTTTGAATATATTAATGCAAAACTTTTTTTTTAATACTATTACATGAATAACGTGAATATGAATGAAAATTAGATCTTATATGTAGATCTTGTATATTTTAATTCATTTTTCAACAAAACAAGATGACTGACTTGTCTTAAACAGTCAATTTGGGTTTCTGCACAGCATGCGCCACATGGTTTGATTTGGTAATGAACCTCCATCCCTTAGCTAAAGCTGTAATTTAGATTTTAACTTTAAAATCTTTCCAAGTCATACTATAAGATCAAAATGCAATTGGCAGATTTACTTTATGGTTTGCCTTGCGGCCATTTTGAAGTCTGAATTGTTGGCTCTAAACATTTTCCTCTGCTCACCTTACATTACATATTTTTCTGGGATTGTTGATAAAGCAGACTCCACATAACCTAATTTTCATTTGCTGTTCTTTTTTAGTGCATGCTAATTTATTTTCTGAAGTTCTGTCAAGATTAATCTGCTCGCATTCCATCTACTAATTTGTTGCATATGTTTAAATACGGCTCACTGGAAAACAAAACTACAGGTCCACAATACTTTGTGTTAATTGAATTCTATGTGAATTATTACTCAAACTACAATAATAACAGCTGGATTTCTCGTACTAAACATGAGTTTTTATTGTGGTCTTTTTTACTATCTGGTCACGGTTATTTTATATTAATTATTTTAGTGATAATTAATAAGGAGTTACAAAATAAAGATATGGCTTCCTAATTACATGAACCGATTTTTACATTTCATACATGAAACTATTGGTAGATTGTGGCTTAGTCTTGCTCACCTTTTTTTGTCCTGGAATTTATGTTTTTGACTTTAAAACACTTAATTCTATCAAGTTAAAACATATCTATGGTCCAGTTACTTCTACAGCTTTGTATAATCTCTAAATATTACATAGAAAATAAAATGAAAACCTACAATGATGGAGCACTTATAATCACCACTTTAGTGATACCTTATTCCAAGTCCATAAAATCAACAGTATAACTTAATCTCAATGAAAACAAGGACACAGAACAATGTTGACTTGCAAACTATAAATGTAACAAAAAAGGCAATTTCTTGTGTAGATAGAAATTGAATTATGGTATTATTATTATTATTATTATTATTATTATTATTGCCATTTATATAGTGCCAACAGTGCTTTACAATATTATAAGAGGGTGGATTTAACTATAAATAGGACAATTACAAGAAAACTTACAGGAACGATAGGTTGAAGAGGACCCTGCTCAAACGAGCTTACAGTCTATAGGAGGTGGGGTGTAAAAGACAACAGGACAGGATATAGCAATCAAATAAGGTGGGAGTGAAGCAGAGCTGGATGAGAGAGTAGAGTGCTGCCCTATAGGAGAGAGCAAGAGACAGGTATGTGAGGTAGAGGTCACTCTGGGAGGCCATAAGCTTTCCTAAAGAGATGGGTTTTAAGGCACTATATTAAGTATCTATATTAACAGATATAGAATTAATACATATATTAAGTATCTATATTAAGTGTAATTATTTGTAATTTTTTAGAGTATTTGTAATTCTAACCTGTGCTATTCAGGGAAGCACATAGCCCTATATTTATTGCGATCATCTTTTGATTATTTATTTATAAATTCATCTTGTTACACCTCCTAGCTGTCAATCAGACAACTGGTCTTGTACCTTCCTGATAGTTTATCTCAGTGGAGCTAAACTCGAGAAACAGCAATTGCTCAAAACACCTGTCTTGATTCATAATTAAATGAATACATATTTTCATTGTGGGTATATATTCTAAATAGTGATATATTATTATTATTATTATTATTATTATTATAATTTGTATTTGGGCAGTAGACTCTCCTTTAACCCCTTAAGGACACATGATATGTGTGACATGTCATGATTCCCTTTTATTCCAGAAGTTTGGTCCTTAAGGGGTTAAGAGGTAGTCTTGATACCTCATAACTCTGACTTTGTTATCACGAAAATCTACCACTTATACCAGACTTATCTTCGATATTGGGTAGTAGACCAACACTTTATTCCTTTAAAAGCAAATTAATATCATAATATAATATGTGACAATGAAACAATTAAACATTTACATAAAGTAGAGCTAATAAGTTTGCCCAACCTTCTGCACCTCTGGGCCTGTTCTGGCCATCAATCCACACCGTAGTAATATGCAAAGATCAAAGAATGAATTTTCCCTGTGCATCCACTCTTAAGGGAAAAAAAAGATCACCACGGTATAATACCACAATATGTATAAAATATAAAATCTGGCCAAAATGTCTTCACATAAGTACTATGTATCTTCTCTACTCTGCAGCAATATTTGCATAGGTTCCATACCATCTCTCTCCCTTGGCTCAATACTGCAACTCCAAAGACAATGTAAAACTCCTTGATATTCTTTTTCACATTTTTTCATGGAACAATACTATCTAAGATATTTTCAAAGAAACTTAAAATGATCTCTGAAGAAGCCCCAAAGTGCTCGAAATGCAGTGGGTGCCTTAATTCGGCCTTTATTTTGAGTCCAACCTGCATTTATGGAGTAAAATAATTCTTGAATTATAAGTCCCATTGAGGTATTAATTCCCCAGAGACACTACATATTGTTACTGCATGAAAAGGATCTGCTTCTACCCCATGGTACTTAACAAGAGTTAAAGGGACACTCCAGTGCCAGGAAAACAAACCATTTTCCCGGCACTGCAGGTCACCTCTCCCTCCCACCACCCATCCCATGTTGCCCTCAGCGGTGGTTTCGGGTCCACGTCATCCGGCGGGGGAGACCGATCACACATGCGCAGCCGCCGGCGGGGGGGATACCTAATGCACATGCGCGCATTATGCTTTCAATGCTTTCAATGCTTTCCTATGGGGAATTGAGCGACGCTGGAGGTCCTCACACAGCGTAAGGACGTCCAGCGATGCTCTAGCACAGAACACCTGTGCTAGAAACCAGGAAGTGCCCTCTAGTGGCTGTCTAGAAAACAGCCACTAGAGGAGGAGTTAACCCTGCAATGTAATTATTGCAGTTTATGAAAACTGCAATATTTACAGCTGCAGGGTTAAGGGTAGTGGGAGTTGGCACCCAGACCACTCCAATGGGCAGAAGTGGTCTGGGTGCCTGCAGTGTCCCTTTAAGTCCGATAATAAATGTAAATTTGTTTCACAAGCTTTGTTGCATTCTGATAGTGAGCTGCTCTTAACTGTGTCATGGAATCAGTGAGTGGTCCACATGCAAAGCCAGATTGCAGTTTCATTGGTGGTATGAGTTAGAGGAACCTTACACCATTTCTGCTAAACAAAAACAAACTGTTGAGTGTTTTAGACATTTTCTAGTTAACACCATAGTAAATACCTGAACTAGTTGTGTTTTCTTTTGGCCCAGCAGCAGATTAGTATTATATCGTCACTATAACAGATATTAAATGACAGCTACTGTGCTTATTTTTCCTTTCTGGACACAGTGATACTTTGCCTAAGAGATATCGCAGCGTACATGGGTTACTGGTTGTTGTTTGACACAGTCAAATGTGGCTAACGTTCTGCAATAAAGACAAACATCTAATTTGTAATACTCGATCCTGTAAAATGAAACTAATAAAAGGTTTAAAATGTTAATGATGTATTTATGATAAGAGCTTTTTTTAATAGCTGTTGTAGATGTACAATGGGAATTGTAGTTCTACAACATTTGAGCCTACCTTTTGGGCACCCCTACTCTAAGCAGTTTTAGGCTAAGTGCAAACTATAATTCTGTGACACATTATTTTAAGATTACAATAAATCATGCTTCCCAGGCATATATTCAAGGAATAAGTGTGCAGGTAGTTCAAGCTCACTTTTCTTCACCTGACTGGTAATACCTCAGTCTGCCTCTAGATGGCAGAAGTACGAGTAACTAACAACATGCATTATCAAGTAAACTATCTGAACATATTGATTATCCATTGGAACTGTACTTGCTCCAAAGTACACATTAACCCCTTCCCGACCGGGGACGGACATTTTCCGTCAACCTTGTCCTTCAGTTAAGGACCGTTGACGGAAAATTTCCGTCATTTACTAAAGTTAATCCCAGATCGCCACAATCGCGGCGATCGCGGGGTTAACGGTGATCCGGTCTGCCTCTGTATTAGAGGCAGACCGGGAGCACCCGATCGGGCTGTCCCAGCACCAGTGCTCGCTCTGACAGCATGTCTCTCCACATACTCACCTTCCGCCTCCCTGCACTTCTGGGTTCTGTGTGAAGTGCAGGGAGACGGATCAGTGCTGATCCTCCTCTCCCTGTGTAAAAAAAATTAAATAAAGTTAAATCCCACCCCCCCCCCCCCCATCCCCTGCTTTAATAACTGACTACAGTGATCAATTGGCAGGGTATACATTTTAATGTCATCTGATTATTTGTTTTTAACCCCTGAGGGTTAATTATTATTTTTTTTAACCCTCAGGGGTTAAATTTATTTTATTAATTAATTTAAATATTTAAAAATTATATATTTAGCTAGCTGGGATGAATTTGGTGTTAGGCTAACTAGGGGTTAACGTTAAAAAAGCTTTTAAAATAAGCTTTAAAAAGGTATAAAAAACGTTTACAAATGTTTTAGTAACGTTTAAGTAAAAAAAAAAAAATACCACCCCCCTTTACCCAGTCTAAATAAAAATTAACCCCTTCCCTGCCAGTTGATCACTGCCTACAGTGATCAAAATACAGATCACAGTATTATACTGTGATCTAATTTTTTTTAACCCCTGAGGATTAACTTTTATTTATTTTTTTAACCCTCAGGGGTTCAATTTATTTAATTAATTAATTTAAATATTTTATAATTAAATATTTTGCTAGCTGGGGTGGGTGGGAGTTATGGGGAAATGGGGAATTTACGGTTAGTGCTGCTTACTGCTAGTTAGGGGTTAACGGTAAAAATAAAGTTTAGAAAAAAATTTCAAAGTGTAGAAAAAGTTAAGATAGTGTAAAATATTTAATAAGAAAAAAAAAGTTTAAAAACGGGTTTTACAAAGGAAAAAAATACATTTAAAAATGCTCATTACCACTTCACTTGGTACAAGCTAGCGGAAAAATGATCCCACGCTAAGGTTCAAAATATGCCTTTTGAATTACCCTGGGATGTCTTCTTTAAGAAATGGTATGCCTTTATGGTGTAATTGGATTATATAGCCTTGTAAAATACTCTAAAATGGGACATGGACACAGCGTAAAAATTCAAAGTTTGAAAAAAAATGGAATGGCTGTGTCTTAAATGTGCCCCTTCAATGTCCACATATACCTGGCAAAGGTACATACGGGGGTATTGCTGTACTCAGCCGACATAGCTGAGCAACATATGAAGTAGTATACAGTCGTAGTACACATAAGGTTTGCAAAATATACTGCGCAAACTCACTTTGTGTATCAAAAAGGCAGAAAAATGCTTATTCCCACTTCACTTGGTACAAGCTAGCGGAAAAATTCCCACGCTAAGGTTCAAAATACGCCTTTTGAAATACCCTGGGATGTGTTCTTTAGGAAATGGTATGCCTTTATGGTGTAGTTGTAATATGTAGCCTGCTCAAGTGCTCCAAAGTGGGACACGGACGCATCAAAACCCTCCATGAAAATTCACACTTAAAAACCTTAACTTGTTACGTCTCTTTTACAGCAGTGTAACTTCACAAAATAGTGTCTAGGTCATACATTGGGCATATTGTTTTACTCAGAAGACTTAGCTGAGCATAATTTGGGGGGGTTTGAACTTAGTGGCACATATGAAATGTACAAAATGCCCAGCAAAAATGTAATCCGTATGTAAAAAATGCCCTAAATTATTTTTTACCACATACTTTGGCATATATTGGTGAAAAAATGGGGGCATGTTAAGGCACAATATGCACCATATGAGATACCCTGGAGTGTCTACTTTTACAAATGGTAGGCCTTTGTGGGGTTTTTTTGAACAGTCAAACTGCTATAATACCCCAAATTGAAGCATAGGCCCATTAAATCCGCCTCTCAAAATTCTACTGTAAATGTTGAAACGGACAGGTCTCCTATATGGCACTGTAGCTTCACGAAATAGAGCCAATAGAGCCAAAGACATACAATAGAGTCAAAGACATACAATGGGGGTATCGTTGTACTCAGCAGAAGTAACTGAACACAGGAATAACACACACCAACCTTACAAAATACAGATGAGAAGTTCTTTGTTATAAGTTTGTGTGCCAAAACCCCCCCAAAAAATAAATTTTACTCCAATATTTAGCAGAGATTGGCGGTGAAATGGCTACTTAGAAAGTGTCAAAACAACCTTAGGACAATAGCCTGTGATGTCTACTTTATATAAATATATACTTTTGTGTGGCAATTTTGTTTTCTTTTATGGCTATTAAACTTACAAGACAAACATACCAAATTCTAAAATCGCTCCACATTAAAAGTTTATTTTACTCCTTGTGCTTTGTGACCTGTAACTACCAAAAAAAACTTAAAATCCCAGACACATTATATATTCTGTAAATCAGAACAACTAAATAAATTTATTTTTAATTACTTTCTTTAACCTGCACTAACTAGGCACACATTATTATTGCAAAAACTGTACAAAAAACACAAAATTTCTCTCTTTTTTTGCATTTTTCTGTATTTTTTTTGATAATAAATAAGCATTTATATATATATATATATATATATATATATATATATATATATATTGCATCGAATTAAAGCCCTTTATGTCCTTTAAAAAACAGTATATAATATGAGTCGGTGCAATAAACGAGAGAGATGCAAATTGCAGTTGAACGCATACAGCAAGAAAATGCCAAAATTGCTTGTGTCATTAAGCGTAAGACAAGCTTCTGAAGCTGTGTCCTTAAGGGGTTAATATGGTATATATCTGGTGAATAAATATATAGATGTGCTTATATAGTTCCACCTTTATCACACTTGCCCTCACGTTGAATCCCTATGTGTCTGATAGCTGATGAGTTTTAGCTGCCTCTAAGCTTTCCCAGAGTAGGGCAGACATAGGCAATACTCTCCACTGGGTAAGGTAGAGGAGACAGAACAGGGACAGGGAAGAATAAATAACTGAAATAGACATTTAGATTTAGACCTGGTGTGAAAATAGCATCCTCTCAATGTAAGTAATAAAACCATTTTAAAATAGTTACCTACAGTCTGCCTCTTCTTAGCTTTCTCAGTTGGCAGTTTCTGCATAACAATCTCTGTAAGTTGTCCTGAGCTAAGGAGCTAGCTCATCGGCATCATTAGTATCAGCTAGTCATTCTCAACCAATGAGCAAAGGCTTGCAGGGTGCTTCCAGCTTTCTGCTGCAAGTTGTGAAGGCAGGAAGAGGTAGACCCCACGTAAGAAGTCAAACTGTTGTAAAAGGTTTGACTACTTACATTGATACACCACGGCATTCACGATACCATAACAGCAGTGCACTGTAGTGGTTATGGTTCTTGGAACATTCCTCTAAGCTAGGGGTGCCCAATAGGTAAATTCCCCAGCTGTTTTAAAACTGCAGCTTCCATGATGCTGTGTCCTTCTAAAGGCATTCTAAAGACATGCAAAGCATCATGGGAATTGTAGTTCTACAACATTTGAGCCTACCTTTTGGGCACCCCTACTCTAAGCAGTTTTAGGCTAAGTGCAAACTATAATTCTGTGATGAAGAGTCTTGGAATGTATAGAAATAGCATGCAATGTCACAGACCATGATTTGATTCCTTCATAGTGAGTGTGGATTACATTGGCAATCCTATCACTGTCACCTAATGTACTGGACATGGCACAATAAGTCTTTGGGTGCCATGCTCCAAATTTTCTGTAAATACAGTTTTGACTTACGAAAATAGTGGCTTTACCCAGCCTGCAATGACGGGATCTTCTGAAGGATGATGAGGTGGAGCAACTCCATTGTTTGTCCTGTCCAAAACCATCCAAATGTGGATGACATCAGGCCCGGACTGGCCATCGGGCAAACCGGGCAAATGCCCGGTGGGCCGCGATGGCCACGGGCCGAGGCCGGGGAGATCCAGCCGGTCTATGCAGGGCCGGCGCTATCCGAGCGCCGGCCCCGCTGTGTTGCATGAAGGGCCGGTGGGGAGATCGAAGATCTCCCTCACCGGCCCACATGCTCTTAAATGCGGCCGCCGGCTGGGAGAGAGAGGGAGGGAGCCAGCCTGGTGAGGCGGACCCGGCGGAGCTCTAACTTGCAGCTCCGCCGGGTTTCTCTCGCGAGATCCGGGCCGTTGCCATGGCAACCGGCCCGGTCTCGCGAGAGTGAACTCTAGCCCGAAAGCTAGAGTTCACTTACCACGAGGACCACCAGGGATGGATGTCAGCGCCCCCCCCCCCTTCCAGGCTACAGGTAAGAAGGAAAGGGGGGGGGGATATAATCTATTTATTTTTATTAAAAAAACAACAACTCAATATTGGCATTTACCTGCCTCCCCCAATACACAATCCTTGCAAACACACACATCACCCTCACTCAGCACCCTAACACTCACCCATCACCCTGACATACTCACACAGCACCCTAACATACTCACCCAGCACCCTAACATACTCACCCAGCACCCTAACATACTCACCCAGCACCCTAACATACTCACACAGCACCCTAACACTCACACAGCACCCTAACACTCACACAGCACCCTAACATACTCACACAGCAGCCTAACACTCACACAGCACCCTAACATACACCCAGCACCCTAACGTACTCACCCAGCACCCTAACGTACTCACCCAGCACCCTAACATACTCACCCAGCACCCTAGCTCAAACAGAACCCTAGCACAAACAGCACCCTAGCTCTCACACAGCACCCTCACTCACATAGCACCCTAACACACACAGAACCCTCACACAGCACCCTAACACACACACATCACCTTCGCACAGCACCCTAACACATAGCACACACATACTGCACCCTCACACACACATACTGCACCCTCCCACACACACAGCACCTTCCCACACACACTATACTCCTCACAAATGCACACTACACCCCTCACACACACAGCAGCCCCCAAACACGCTGCACCACTCACACACACACTCACTAGATCTCCTATACGCACTCCTTCACACACACTAGATCCCCTACACACAGACGCTGCACCACCTACACACACACTACATTTCTGACATACACACTCTGGATACCCTATGCACACACTAGATTCCATTTAAGCAAACACATAGTGTCTCCATAAATGGGATACCGTGAGTATCCCAATTATGGAAACCCCTGAGACAAGTTTCAAGCAAACACAACGCAAGCATGTTATTGCATTTGCTTGCACTGTGCAGAACAAATACAGGGCCCTTTTCTCATGCCCTGGAAGAGCATTGAACCAACATGCTCACTTTGAGATGGGGCGTGCTTGTCATTGGGGATGACAAAACACACCCTATCTGGCCCCGCCCCCTTTTCAGTGGGCCGCTGTGAATAAAAAATGCCCGGGCCGAATGTTTTCCCCAGTCCGGCCCTGGATGACATTAATGGTGTGTGAGCACTGTGCTAACCCACCCCTAATGCTCATACCCACTTGAGTTTGTTTTTTTAAGGGGACAATCTAAGGTACCCGATACAAAGTCTTGGTGGTGGCAGCTAGTTATTAATAACAAGCTTAATGACGTTAGGAATTAGGTGCTAAGTCTGTGTGATTTCATGTTCTGTAATGGGAGTTAAACAAAGTCTTAAAGAGGAACTGTCACTTCTTTAATCTTAGCACAACCTACAAGCTATTTAAAAGTAAGCTATAGACTCAGCTAAAATGATTTTGTTTTCTATGGTTTGTTTTATTTTCATGCTTTGCTGTGCAAAGACCTCCGAAGTATAGAAATATACTTAATGCGTTCAATTCCATACTCAGGGTGCATGCATGCATATGGCCAAAATCAATTGAATTTACAGCATTTTTCTGTTATATTCACGAGCACAGAGGCACTTGTCCGAGGCATCGTGAGGCAATCAAGCCACTGCAAAAAGAAAGTATTTTTTTTACTTACCTTCTCTGCTTTGTTTACCCCAGTAAACCCTGCAATACTGTTCACTGGAATGAAGAAATGTGGAATTGTCACTTCCCTAGGAGAGGCAATTCCACTTTAAAGGGACACTCCAGGCACCCAGACCACTTCTGCCGATTGGAGTGGTCTGGGTGCCAACTCCCACCACTCTTAACCCTGCAAGTGTAATTATTGCAGTTTTTTATAAACTGCAATAATTACCTTGTAGGGTTAACTCCACCTCTAGTGGCTGTCTAGTGCACTTCCTGGATTCTAGCACAGGAAACCTGTGCTAGAGCGTCGCTGGGCATCCTCACGCTATGTAAGGACCTCCAGCATCGCTCATTTCCCCATAGGAAAGCATTGAAATGCATTTTCAATGCTTTCCTATGGGGAGCGCTTATGCGCATGCGCGGCATTGCCGCGCATGCGCATTAGGTCTCCCCAGCCGGTGGGCGGGATCAGTCTTGCCCACCGGCCGACGCAATCAGAGGGAGGAACGTCGCGGAGGTTCACCCCTTCAGCAACCGGGGATTGGGGGGTGGGAAGGAGAGGGGACCTGCAGTGCAAGGAAAACGGATTGTTTTCCTGGCACTGGAGTTTCCCTTTAAGGCTGTTCTTGCACACACTCTTTCCACTCTCAGGGCTTCACAGAAGGCTTTACCTTTGTATAGTTCCATAAATACAGACCCCTACTAGGTGTATCTGAGAAATAGGTCCTATAAACTAACATAACATACCATTATGAAAAATGTTAAGGGCCCTGGAGCATACATACGTTTTTCCACTCCTTGTTTAAACCTTTGCCAAAATACTCAAGGTTCTTGTCAACTACTTTAAAGAAAGCATTTTAAACAGTCCGATTGCATCATTCTGAAATAAATTGCAGCAGATGGGGACAATTTTGCTGAGGTGCGCCAAACTGAGATTGTTATTTAAACTGTTAGATTTCGTCCTATACATTTTTCTTTAAAAAATTAAATTAAAAAAGGAATTACGAAATCTTGCACCCCTCTGCTATGTTGTCTGGCATTAGTACAACTTCAGAATATTCTGTAAATGTTTTTATCATTATGTATGAATAATTCAGAGTTTATCAGGATTTTCTATTCATTTTAAGACAACCAGTCTGTTTGTAACATAATCTTCTCCTTTCCCAAGTTCTAGACTGCACACATGTGTTCTTATTTCTCTTCATCGACATCAGAGAGCATAGCCAAACACATGGGCCATCTTGTAAAGATTTTAATAGGGGGAGGAGTTTAGGCCAAAATGGAGGCCTCAAATGCCAAATTAAAAAGCCAAATAGGTTGGAGTCATTTAGGATTGGCATAGTTTTTTTTTTTGTTTTTTTTTAAATGCCCAGTAGGGACGAATTAGAAAATATCTGTTTTTTCCTGAGAAACTAAAAATGGTCTCATATTAGTAAAGACTTTATTTACAAAATTATCGGTTGAGTTAACTTCTTTAACAGTCTCCTTTTCACACATACAAACAGACACAAACACATGGTCAGTCTTCCTATAAAATACCTTGCTTTTTATTTACTCCCTACGCACACTCTCACATTCACACTTAAAGACAATGACTGTCTCTGTCTTATATACACATAGACACAAGCACTCTCCCTTATTATTATTATTATTGCCATTTATATAGCGCCAACAGATTCCGTAGCGCTTTACAATATTATGAGAGGGGGTATTTAACTATAAATAGGACAATTACAAGAGAACTTACAGGAACAATAGGTTGAAGAGGACCCTGCTCAAACTAGCTTACAGTCTATAGGAGGTGGGGTGTAAAACACAATAGGACAGGAAAAAGCTATCAAATAAGGTGGGAGTGAAGCACAGCTGGAGGAGAGAGTACAGTGCTGCCCTTTAGGAGAGAGCAAGAGACAGGTATGTAAGGTAGAGATTACTCTGGGAGGCCATAAGCTTTCCTAATGAGATGGGTTTTGAGGCATTTTACATGATTGAAGACTAGGGGAGAGTCTGATAGGGGTAGGCAGGCTATTCCATAGTAAGGGAGCCGCCAGCGAGAAGTCCTGCAAGTGCGAGCTGGCCATACGGGTGCAAGCAGCGGACATGAGAAGGTCACGGACAGAGCGGAGAGACCGAGAAGGGGCATACCTATGGATCTGTGAAGAGATATAAGAGAGGCTAGGAAGCCAATGTAAGGACTGACAGAGGGGTGAGGTGTGAGAGGACTGACTAGAGAGGAAAATCAGTCTGGCGGCAGTATTCATTACAGACTGTAGCGGGGCAATACGGCTTTTGGGAAGAGAGAGGGTTACAATAATCACTGCGGGAAATTACTAGAGCATGGACAAGCTCCTTGGTAGCATCTTTTGTAAGAAAGGGGCGGATGCGTGTTTTTAAGTTGGAATCTACAGGATTTGGCAACATGCTGGATGTGAGGCTCAAAGGTGAGACCAGAATCAGGTGTGACACCAAGACAGCGTGCTTGCAAGGATGGACTTATGTGGATACCACTGACCTGAAGGGATAGTGAGGATCAGTATTAGGAGAAGGAAAGACAAGGAGTTCAGTTTTAGAGAGATTGAGTTTCAGAAAGTGGGAGGACATCCAGTCAGAGACGGAAGAAAGGCAAGCAGTGACACGTTGCAGGATGGCAGGGGAGAGGTCTGGGGGGGGGGGGGAGATATATCTGGGTGTCATACGCGTACAGGTGGTAGTGGAATCCAAAAGAGGCAATAAGTTTGCCAAGAGAGGCAGTAAAAAGATAAAATAGAAGGGGACCAAGGACAGAGCCTTGGGGGACTCCAACCGAGACAGGACGAGGGTAGAAGGTATCCTTGGAAAAGGAGACACTGAATGAGCGTTGGGAGAGATAAGATGAAAACCAAGAGAGGACAGAGTCACAGAGGCCGAGCAATTGAAGAGTTTTAAGAAAGAGAGCATGATCAACGGTGATAAAGGCAGCAGAGAGGTCAAGAAGAATTAGTATGGAGTAGTGGCCTTTGGATTTAGCTGCGATTAGGTCGTTAGTAACTTTGATAAGGGCAGTCTCAGTAAAGTGGAGAGGGCAGAAGCCAGACTTAAGAGGGTCAAGGAGAGAGTTGGAATTGAGGAAGCGAGACAGATGGGTAAAGACAAGTCTTTCCAGAAACTTTGAGGTAAAAGGGAGCAGGGATAAAGGACGATAGTTTGAGGGGGAGGATGGGTCAAGAGATGTTTTTTTCAGGATAGGCACTACAGTGGTATGTTTAAGGTCAGCAGGGACAAAGCCAGAATAGAGAGAGCGGTGAAGGGGGCATGACAGCATGTGAGGATGGTGACAGTGGGTAGGTGAGAATGTGTGGGGCAGTGTTGGGAGGGTGCCAGTGTGTGCAGGGGCAGTGTGTGGGAGTGGTGACAGTTTGTGTGTTGGTGACAGTGTGGGGGCAGTGTTTGTGAGGGGTGACTGTATGTATCGGTGACAGTGTTGGGGGGCAGTGTGTGGAAGGGTGACAGTGTGGAGGAAAGTGACAGTTTGGGGGGCAGGGTGTGGGTGAGTGACAGTGTGGAGTAAGGTGACAGAGTCAGGGGGCAGTGTGGAAGAAGGTGACAGTGTGGGGGGAGTGTGGAGGATGGAGACAGTTTGGGGAGGCAGGGTGCTTGACAGTGTGTGTGACAGTGGGGGGACAGTGCGTGTGACAGGATGTGTGACAGTGTGGGAGGCAGGGTTATGACAGAGTGGGGGACAGGATGTATGACCGTGTGGGGGGGCAGGGTGTGTGGGGGGCAGGGTATGTGGGAGGCAGGGTATGTGGAGGTCAGTGTGGGGGAGCAGGGTATGTGGGGGTCTGTCGAGGGGGGCAGGGTATGTGGGGGTCAGCGTGTGTGGAGGTCAGTGTGGGGGAGCAGGGTATGTGGGGGTCAGTGTGGGGGGACAAGGTATGTGGGGGTCAGTGTGGGGGTCAGGTTATGTGGGGGTCAGTGTGAGGGGCAGGGTGTGTGTGGGGTAGGGTATGTGGGGGGCAGGGAATGTGGGGGTCAGTGTGGGGGGCAAGGAGTGTGGAGGCTGTGACAAGCCTTCACACACTGAAATACCTTTTTGTGTAAGTCCCTGGTGGTCCAGTGGTCACAGTTCCTGGTGGTCCGGTGGGATAACTTTCCTGTCTACAGCTCCGCTGCACGCAGAGCTGCAGACCTCGTTCTAGCGAGGTCAGAGCGTTGCCGTGGAGCTCGCGAGAACCACATCACATGATCTGCAGCTCTGCACGTGGCAGAGCTGCAGATCTGAGGCTTGGCTCTCTATGGGCAGACCATTCGGAGGAGCCGAGAGCCCAACAGTTCAGTATGCACTAAGGCAATTTAGGCGGCCGCGAGGCCCCAGCAAGCGCGAGGCCTTAAGCGGCTGCCTAAATCGCCTAATTAGAGAGCCGCCTCTGCTATTTTATGGATATGGAAGAGATGTAAACTAGGCTATGTGATTCTCTCAAAAAGCATAACAATAACAAGCTATGGCACCATTGGCAAGGATATCTTGCGTTACTTACTCGATTGCCCTTGATTGCCCATGGTTAGTTCTGCAAAGCCCCACTGCTGACTCTGCTGTTTTTCAGCCCCCTCCATTATTTTATTTTCTTCTTTTCTTTCGGCCTCCTACGATTCCACTTCTTTCCTTAATTCAATATCTTTCAGTACATTTTCGCTTTTATCTATTCTGTTGTATTTGTTTGGCACTTATTTCAGATATTTGTAATTAGGTGGCCAAGCAAAGAAGTTGCTCAACAATCTATTGATTTTGTCATTTTGGTTATTATTATTTCTTAATTTTGAGAGGTCAGTGCAACCCAGTTGGCTGGATGAGTCTCGCATTAGTTCGAACATACTATTACTTTTGTATCTTTCATGTATTATGTTTGTTTATAAGTGAATGTGTTAGAGAATTTTATATTTCAAAATGTGTTTTTCTGTGTTTCTATGTGACAGTGAGTGTCAAGGTGTGTGTATCTGTATGTGCTAGTGTGTGAATATGTGTGTGTGTGTGTGTGTGTATCTGTGTGTGTGTGTGTGTGTGTATGTATCTGACACACAGATACACACACACTGGCAGATAGTGGCACACAGACACACATACTGATACACAGATATTCGGGTGGCCCTAAATGCTTGGCTTCCTCGGAACACCAATTGGGAAATGCTGCTCTACGCTAACTGCCAGGTGTAAAGGGTTGCAGGTGTAACAAAGATTGTCAAGAATCCAACATGAAGGCACTCAGTTACTGCTTAAAACAGCAGTATGGATGTCTACAATTAATTTTATTTTTCACATCTCACAAACAAATTTGTTAAATATATAAGAAAACATAATGTATAAAATCCCAAGAAAAGACACTTCTCTTTAAGACTGTAGAGTGAACATGTGTAAGGCACAGCATATAAGGCTGTTTGAATGTAACAATCAGTGGGGGAATTACATAAAGAGCATTTTCTGGAGCAAATTTCTAAAAGTGGAAAAATCAACAGAAGCATTCTCTTGATTTCTATTGTGATAGCTTCACTTAAAACCAAATAATAATTACACAACAACAACACTAATAAATATAATTCCAGGAACTGGATTTATTTGTGAAAAATATATTCAAATTAAATACTAAATCACAATCTGAGTAGTTTCCAGATGAGTGATATGCAGTGTAAATGCAAAGCGTATGCATTGTCCAGATAGCCAGAAAAGTCATCAAGATGCGTGATGGGTGTATGAATGCCCTCCTGATGAGAAAACCATTGTGATAAAAACTGTAATTATTGCCACTTCAGTTCTACTCTGGTTACTCTGTTCAGATAATCTGTGGTATTAGCAGCAAAGTGGCTATGGACCGGGATCTTAATTCCAATGAGGTGGAACATTTCTCATACCTGGCTATATCGGCCCTAATTTCCCTTTTGTTCGCTGCTTAATAATCCTTAATATCTTCCATGGCAACAGTGACTCTTGTCCATTATGTCAATAAAGATCAGTCAAGGCGGCAATGCAACACACTACATATAGTCGCATAAAGCTACAAACATGGTGTAGTATAAAATTTTGCAACTCCTATTGTGGAATTATCCAAGGGTACAGCTTGTTAAAATACAACCTCTCCATATATTGCATGGATTTAAAAAGTACAGTTTGGAAAATGCTGATTAGAGATTTAAAGCTAGGTTAAGGGGGTTAAGGGTTAGGAGAATGGGGGGAACAGAGAAATGGAAGTTCATTCCACCCATATCTATGAAAGGAGAACATTTAAGCAAACACTAGAGATTTAATTAATGTAATGATGTACTTGTATGAGTGTGAATATACTATGAATGGATGTTGGTATGCATAGATGCATTTGTGTAGATAGCATAAGTACGAATGTACTGTATGTGTACATATATGTATAGTGTGAGTATGTGTGGCTGCAGAGGTGTACATGTGCGGGATAGCATTTTTAATAGGTGACAAGCTTGTGATAGTTTTTAATTTTTGTAGTGTGATAGCCTCCATGAAAAAAAATGGCTCATTTTCAATCAGATCTAACAGCACAGTGTGTTTACTTTAGATGTTCTTATCTCCTGCTCTGTTAATTGCACTTTAATCATACACAGCAGGTTGCTGCAGGCTCTATCAAACTACTAACATACCAGATGCTAAGACATTCTAATTCAGCATACTATGCAATATGTGAAACTAAAATTTTACAGAATTATTTGCTAAAGTGAGAATTCAAAGTAAAATGAAAATGAATTTACATTTTTGGCAACAATAGCTTAAAGGAAAGTGTAGCTGACTTAGACTTTTTTTCCAGTTTGGCTAGTTTGACCCTAAATTCCAAATTCACTTTCAGCTCAGTTCTTATAGTTTCCCTTTAATGCTCCATTTAAATGGGTTTTATTGAAGCTGGATCCTAACCACTATAGTTTTTGCCGATCTTGTCAATGAAGGAACAAGTTTATGAGTTATGCTTCAATAACCTATTTAAACACACCACTGCAGTTTGAAATCAATGCATGTGCCTTAGTTAGTACTTTGTAATTTTTGCATAGAGCTTAGTGACCCCGCGTTGTTCCTCTAACTTAGGAAACTTGGAAAGCTGTATTTTATGACTAGCCAATTCGTAGATTTTCTTGAACACGGCTAAGCTTGCAGAAACCTGGCAACGTAGTTGACAACACATCCTAACACAACTTTTAGTGAACCTTTCCCCCAAACCAAGATAACTGACCTATTTAGTTTATGGGTCTCAGAAGTAAACAAGCCATGAAATGCACAAATTGACCTCTGATCTGTGTGTTCTTGCCAATTTAAATGTTGATCAGTCTGTCAAGTGCAAAACATTCATCCTACGATAAAATAAATTTGTATATATATATATACATACACATAAATGTTTGTAAAGATGTTGAAATGTAATCATAATTTAAAGTCTTTAAAATATAGCCAAAGTTATTGCTACAGAGTTCATTTGGCCTTCCCTCTTATAAATATTTTCTAATCAGTCCTCATTGGATGCTGAGCCAAGGTTCAATATGACCTTTCCTGAATAATTTATTGTTGCTCCCTAGTATTTGTTTTATATGACATAAAATAGTCAGGACATTCCACATTATTATCATCTTTTTCTCCAAGAATGTTCAACTGTGTATTGGAAAGAATACAAACTGTGTTTTGGAAGAGGATGCTTAATATCCTATGGCTGCAGCAACTGGATACATTGTTATTTTTTTGTTTTTTGTTTTTTAATTTATTGTATTTAAAAAAAAAAAAATTATATAACATTACCTAAAATGTAATTTTTCTTTAATCATTTCTTCTACTCCTCTAATATGCAGCACAGACAACAACGCAAAAGTTTAAAAAGATGTGTTAGAATGAGATAATTTCAGATATTTTTCCATACCTGGTCTCCAGTGATTTTATTATTTTCTGTTCTGTAGGTGGGTGGTTTAAAAAAGTGGTAGAATGAGATATGGAGAAAGTGGAAAATGATGCTGTCCTCTTTACAACCTTATTTTATAAATCGGAATGTGGTTTACGTACAGATTACATGTTATATCTCTTTACTTTAGACAGAAGTGTTACAATTGTGAGCTACTCATCGGATGGATAATTAGCTCTCTTTAGATATTGATATATGGATTATACGTTCTATAGATTGTAACCATCCCTTTAGAGACTAATACAAGGATAGTACGTTTTGTACATTGTAACTATTGTGAGTTATGTTAATTAGCTTCCTATAGTGTATACTACATATTTTGTATTTAATAGCAGCTGTGCTTTAAATCATACAGTTTGATACACCCCTTTGCCTAACATACTTTACACTGGTGTAATTGATATATATTTATTACCCATTTATTCATCTATTTATGTCAGTTTCCTAACTTTTAGTGTGACTTTTGGCATATTGACACACGTTACATCCATATTGAGTTATCATCAGCATTATTCATCTATTTTCGCTCTTTAAAGCAGACCTAATCGTTTTTTTTTCTTTTGGTTTTCCTTTCCTCATGCTCACTGTATCTAAATGATTACACTCCCCTCCTTGCCACTTGCCTTTGTATATAGTTATTATTTTTTTCTTCCTTGTGCCAGATTTCAGTATCTTGATGCAGCCATTTTCTTATTCTCTGTCTGCTGTTTACATTTTGTGGGGTTGTGGTGGATTGTGGGTAAACGTGATTGGCTACCGAAACAGAAACTAGCTTTAAGCTCTGCCCATTTTGTCAACCTGACTGCTAAGAAGTCCATATTTTTATTTATTTAATAAAACCTAGAGTGCTCAGGAAATAAATAAAAAGATTTAGACACAGGGGGATATATAGAAACAAATTAAAGTTTAGTTTTTATGACAAAGCCGCTTTAAGTAGAAAACCTGTTTCTTTTTCTTGTTCGATTATAAGTGTTATATCCTAAAAGGAGGCTGGGGGACTTATTTTGCTTCTGTTTTTCTTATTATGAAATCCAGAACAACATGAATGGTTGAAATATAACTATAAAAGAATAGTGGCAGCAGGGAGCTCAAACATTGAATTTGAGATAAGGCTCCTGAGTGTCTAGGTTCCTGGGATTTCTTAAAGCCCTTTTTACTTTATCTGGTATAGCTGTATGACAACATAGCTTCATGTCCTCATTCTGTAATTGCGGAGAGCATGCACGATCAACCAGAAATGGGCTATGTGCGTGCCAGGCAATAATATCTGCTTTTCCTTGTAGACCACTAAAGGTATACAATGTATCACTCCTTTTTTGTGTGGCACTGTCATAAAACATGTCATTGGAGGAATTTAACTCTCAATATTACAGGGAACATGGAGCTACTAATAACATGATAAAAAAAATTAGTCCCAGGGCTTCTCAGGAACTGACTTGGGGCTCCTTCCCCAGTAAATCCTGCTTGCAACACTCCATTTTCTTAATTACATATTGTTGATAAAATAAAAAAAACTTGCCTGCAATAGCGGAGTTAAAAAGTCGAAGACAAGTAGTAACAGGTTTTCATGTGTGTTTAATTAAATAAAACAGTTTGTTTTTAATACAACATTCCCTTGAAAGGCAGAGTCCTTAGACTTTTCTTTACATACAATGGAGGGAATTGTTCACATGGCAGGCGGACAATGGTAGGCCGCACTTGGCAACCGTTTTGTTTCTGACACTGCTGAGAGCTTGGCAGTATGGTTTCTGGCAATTAACTTGTTAACCGCAAGCAGCATGTTGCAGCTTTTTTTCATAAAGTTATATTTCTATACGTATTAAAGGAAGCGAGTGTCTTCACCAACATTCATGGTGCCAATGTTCATAAGGCATACTGCTACCACAGGAGACGCGCACCCACTGTCACTCCACCGCATTTTCCTATGAAAACAAGTTTTATAGTAATAGCGACTCTGTTATTTGAAATCTCACACGTTCTAGTCATACAGGAAAAATGCATAATAGACTCTAATGTTTAATAAAGTATTGTCATAGAGGAGCTTTAAAAAATGTTAATTAGGCAGTGTTGACGCAGAATGTTTCCTTTCCAAATTTGTTGGTTGAAAATGTATTCCTCATTTTAAAGTCACTTTTCCTCAGCCACTAGGTTACTTTTTGCCCTACAGTTCTTAGCAACTAAAGATATGTTATGACATCATCACTATTAGTCCTATAACGATGAGTGGAACATTATTGTATTTTGATATAGGATATTTAAAGGTTATAACAGAATGTTTATGTCATTATTACTTAAAAGGTTACACCAACCACAATGACTACCCTAGTGATTTGAAGTGGTCATGGTGGTATAAGTATTTATGTCCAGTATTTCAACTTGAAACATTGCACATATTGAGTAATCTGCTTTTTAAATTTATAGTTCCACGTATATTTTGCTAAAGATTTGATGGAAAATTGTCAAACAGCTATTTTTCAAGATTTTTTAAAATATATATATATATATATATATTTTTTTTTAATCGAGTAGCAATACTAAAAGGAGAACAGAAAAAAAAGAGAATGGGGCAAAAGAATAAAGAATAAAGAAGTTTTGTACAACGAAAAGGAGTGATCTATTATTGCAACTTGAGCAGTATTAGCCAGGTAGACAATGAAGAGTGAAAATGAAAACAGAACGTTGGCAATCCATTTAAAATAAATTTTAATAAAAATAAACACTTACTAACAAAAAGATGAATCACTGAATACATACGAAGAGGAAGAGGTAACAAAAAGGAAGCATAAACAATTAAATTGACATTATGGTCACCAAAACAAATGTTGTGTAATGAAGCAGTTTTACTGTATAGATCATGCCCATGCAGTCCCACTGCACAATTATCTCCATTAAGGAGTTATATCCCTTTGTTTATGCAGCCCTACTCACACCTCCCTGCATATAATGTGCACAGCCTTCCTAGATACTGCCTGTAAAGTGAGATCTAATGTTTATATTTCATTTATTGCACAGTCAGTTTCATTTAGAATGTATTATCTCCTGCACTGTTAAACGCTTACTAAACTTTGAAAATGCCTCCCGTGTGTGATTAAAATCCAATTTACAGAGCAGGAGATAAAAACTTATAAAATAATGTAACATCTGATTGAAAATTAAATCATGTTTTTCATGCAGGCTGTGTGAGTCACAGACAGGTGAGGTGTGGCTATGGCTGTATGGACAGAAACAAAAGTGATTTAACTCCTAAATGGCAGACAATTGAGCAGTGAGACTTCAGAGCCATGCTCTATACACAACAACTGCTTAAGATAAAGTTGGTGACTATAGTGTCCCTTTAAGTTTGAAAGTAAACGATTTAGAAGCTATTAGTAGATGTGGAAATAAATGATTTATTTTATTCTGCTTTATAGGGGATTTTAAAATGTGAGGAAGGAATTTAGAAATTAAGTATATGGAAAAAATGTTGTAAAATAAGACGTCAAATGAGCGGTATAACTCAACAGATAGCTATGAAAGGAGGTGGGTCCCAGGGGTAGTAAAGCATCTCCGACAGAGCTTATAAAGAAAATAAAGACATAGAGATGCAAAGTAATGAAAAACTCAGCAAATCAATCCACTTCCTCAGTAAATATAAGAAGAAATTGTCAGTGAGATATATTGACAAGATTGTCAATAACAAACCGGCAAGTAATCTTCCCCCCGCCAACTTAATAGTATTGTATAAAACACTGACATCGCCATGACCCAGCATGCGTACTCAGGATAGATTTCAAGTATTTATTTTGACATAAATGTTGTGTTAGATGTCAGTGTCTTGTGCCCTTATCTCTTGTCCACCAATCACAGCTCTACTGAGTAATATGCAGCTAAAAATAAGGCAGATTTAATTAGTGGGTCTGATAAATCTGATTTGATGGCATTGTCCTCCAGTCAGAGAGCTGTGCACAGACAAAGGCAATCTGTCATTACAAAATATAAAAAAATATGTATGGAACAAATTCTAGATATTCTAGATTCAAGAGGGACACATAGTCTCATTGCCTTAGCGATACTAGTTTTTTGTTTTGTTTTTTTGCCCTATCCATTACCCTTACAACCAATGCAGTGTAATATCATAGCATTGCTGATGAAGTCAGACTTGTAACTATAATTCTTAGAAGCTGCCAACCCAACCGATTCAGTCCGTTTCCCTTAGAATAAATGTTAAGGAATAAACGCTAATTAGTTGCAGCATCTCTTTTTTTTTCCCGTTTTCTGTGTCAAATGAGTGATGACATTTTATCAGACCCTGTGAGTTAATAAAATGCATGTGTGTTTAAGACAGCATGCCTAACAATAACAAATAAGGCTTGCACTGCTGATTTTAACATTGGGGCACCTCAGGCAATACAGGGGAGGGTCAAATAGGGAAAGTAGAATGAGTACATTCAATTATTATTTTGTGATTCCTCCAAACATTATGGATTCATGCACCATACCTCAAAATTCCAAGAATCTGTCTGTTTCATTACGAACATGTCTTATGTTTAATGTATCTGTTATTGTTCATGTCAGAAGATTAATCAACTGGCAATGTTTACAAGCTATTGAGAATTCATTTCTATTAACCATTTTCATGGTTCCAAATAAAGAATCACTTATTTCATTGTGCAATCCTGTTTGTCTTTAAAGTCTAGTTTGAATTTCTTTCATCTCGGAGCAAGCAGTATAGAAAGTTATGGTTTGTGCATTTGCAGTCAGATAGGATTATTCATTAAAGTGAGAATTGTCCTGTATTCAAAGAGAACTTCAACTTTAACCCCTTAAGGACACATGACATGTGTGACATGTCATGATTCCCTTTTATTCCAGAAGTTTGGTCCTCAAGGGGTTAAATGGACACTATAGTTACCAACAACTTTAGCTTAATGAAGCAGTTTTGGTGTATAGATCATGTCACTACAGCCTCGCTGCTCAATCCTCCACCATTTGGAAGTTAAATCAATTTGTTTATTTAACCCTCAGCACATATCCCTGCATGTGACTTACACAGCCTTCCTAAACACTTCCTGTAAAGAGTCATCTAATGTTTAAACTTTGATTATTGCTAATTCTGTTTAAATAGTTTATCTCCTGCTCTGTTAATACCTTGCTAGACCCTGCAGAAACTTCTTGTATGTAATTAAAGCCACTTGTTTGTATCAGTCACAGCCAGGGGAGTTGTGGCCAGGACTGCTTAAACAGAAACAAGAGTGAATTAATTCCTACATGGCAGATAAGTGAACAGTAAAACTTCAAAGTCATGATCTGTAGACAAACAGAGCATCATTAAAGTGGCACTGTCATGCCGAATCACGTTTTTTTTTTTTTATCCCCCTCCCGCCTCCACTACATCCAATTGACCCCTTAGTCACCCCTAAATGCCCCTAAGCCCCCCATATTACCTATTTATTAATCTTTATTTTCTGCCCCGATCTATATTCAGGGCGCCGCCATCTTTGTGTGGGTAGGTGAAGTCCCTGTGGGACACGTCATCTTCCCACACTAGATAGCCTGTGAGATTCCCGCACATGCCCAGTGAAACACCTGGACATGCGAAAAGAATTTAATATATTCATTCATCAGACAGACGAATGAATGAATAGAAAAATCAGACGAACAAACTAACACTGAGTATCAGAGTTCGTTTGTTCGTTCAGTTTATTACAAGGAGGGAGCTACCGGCACGCAGCTCCCTCCTTGTAATATGTTAAAATAGAAGCGACAGGGAGCAGTGCTCCCCGCCACTTCCTAAGCCACCCAGGTCCCCCCTCACTCTATGGGGGTCAATATGACCCCCATAATAGCATAAGGGAGATTAAAATCTCCCGAATGCCCCTACTCGCATTAACGAGAGTAGGGGCATGTCTACTAAACAGTGAGCAGTCAGTGGCTGCTCACTGTAAAAAAAAAACCTACTATCCGGCCCCCACCCCTGCGCGGCGGGTGGGGGCCCTAAATAACAATAAGGGGATATATTTTCCTCCCCCGGCCCCCACCCCGAGTGGCGGATGGGGGCCATAAATTACAATGGGGGGATGGGGACCTACTGTCCTCCCCGCCCCGGCCCCCACCCTTGAGCGGCGGGTGGGGACCATGATGATAATGAGGGGGGGGACCTACTGCCCTCCCCCCCGGCCCCCACCCCTGGGCGGCAGGCGGGGGCCATAAAGATAATGAGGGGGGGACCTACTGTCCTCCCCCCAGGCCCCCAACCCTGTGCGGCGGGTGGGGGCCATAATGATAATGAGGGGGGGGACCTACTGTCCTCCCCCCGGCCCCCACCCCTTTTTTTTTTTGCGCTCGGGTTTTTTCTTTTTCGTCTGGTGTTTTTTTTGCGCTCGGGTATTTTATTTTATTTTAAGTTCGACGGGTATAATGGATTTTTATTTGGCCTTTTTTGGGGCTGAAAAATTAAGATTTTAGAAAAAAGAAGACGTTGAATGGTAAGTTTAATTTTACTTTACAGGGTAGTAATTTTATTCCCCCCTCACTATTTTTTAGGGTGTAGGGGCTTTTTTATTTGGGTGGGGGGGTGGGTGACTAGGGGCTTGGGGACCCCTAGTCACCTTTGATGGAGGGGGGGTATTTGACATAGGGCCCCCACCCGCCGCCCAGGGATGGGGCCCGGGGGGGGGAGGACAGTAGGTGTGTCGTCCCCCCTCATTATCAATATGGCCCCCACCCGCCGCCCAGGGGTGGGGGCCAGAGAGGGAGAGGACAGAAGGTACCCCCCTCATTATCTTTATTGCCCCACCCGCCGCCCAGGGGTGGGGGCCGGGGGGGGAGGACAGTAGGTTCCCCCCCCCCTCATTATCATTATGTCCCCCACCCGCCGCCCAGGGGTGGGGGCCGGGGGGAGGACAGTAGGTCTCCCCCCCTCATTATCATTATGGCCCCCACCCGCCGCCCAGGGGTGGGGGCCAGAGAGGGAGAGGACAGAAGGTACCCCCCTCATTATCTTTATTGCCCCCACCCGCTGCCCAGGGGTGGGGGCTGGGGGGGAGGACAGTAGGTCCCCCCCCTTCATTATCATTATGTCCCCCACCCGCCGCCCAGGGGTGGGGGCCTGGGGGGGAGGACAGTAGGTTCCCCCCCCTCATTATCATTATGTCCCCCACCCGCCGCCCAGGGGTGGGGGCCGGGGGGAGGACAGTAGGTCTCCCCCCCTATTATCATTATGGCCCCCACCCGCCGCACAGGGGTGGGGGCCTGGGGGGAGGACAGTAGGTCATCCCCCCTCATTATCTTTATGGCCCCCACCCGCCGCCCAGGGGTGGGGGCCGGGGGTGGAGGACAGTAGGTCCCCCCCCTTCATTATCATTATGACCCCCACCCGCCGCACAGGGGTGGGGGCCTGGGGGGGAGGACAGTAGGTTCCCCCCCCTCATTATCATTATGTCCCCCACCCGCCGCCCAGGGGTGGGGGCCGGGGGGAGGACAGTAGGTCCCCCCCCTTCATTATCATTATGGCCCCCACCCGCCGCACAGGGGTGGGGGCCTGGGGGGGAGGACAGTAGGTTCCCCCCCCTCATTATCATTATGTCCCCCACCCGCCGCCCAGGGGTGGGGGCCGGGGGGAGGACAGTAGGTCTCCCCCCCTATTATCATTATGGCCCCCACCCGCCGCACAGGGGTGGGGGCCTGGGGGGGGAGGACAGTAGGTCATCCCCCCCTCATTATCTTTATGGCCCCCACCCGCCGCCCAGGAGTGGGGGCCGGGGGGGGAGGACAGTAGGTCCCCCCCCTTCATTATCATTATGGCCCCCACCCGCCGCCCAGGGGTGGGGGCCGGGGGGGAAGGAGAGTAGGCCCCCCTCTCATTATCATTATGGCCGCCGCCCAGGGGTGGGGTCCGTAGAGGGGGAGGACAGTAGGTTCCCCCCCATTGTAATTTATGGCCCCCACCCACCATGCATGGGTGGGGGCCGGGGAGAGGACAGTAGGTCCCCCCCCTCATTATCTTTATGGCCCCCACCCACCGCTCAGGGGTGGGAGCCGGGGGGGGGACAATAGGTCTCCCCCCTTATTTTACTTTAGGGCCCCCACCCGTCGTTTAGGGGTGGGGGCCAATAGGTGTTTATTTTTTTACAGGGAGCAGCCACAGGCTGCTCACTGTTTAATACACATGCCCCTACTCGCGGTATAGCAAGTAGGGGCATAATTTACTAATACTAAGTAATCTTTACTTAGTATTAGTAAATTTGGCTGAAAGACCAATTTAGGTCTTTCAGCCTTTTAGTAGATAGCTCCCTGATACTGTGGAAATTAGGGAGTTATCTACTAAGCGGCTGCAAGATGCAGCCACGGCACGAATAGGATCGGAGTTTCATTCATTCGAATGAAATTGCGATCCGAACAAAGTCCTGAATTGCGTTCTAAAACAAACAAACATACTGTTCTCATTCAGTTAGAACGCAATTCGGCAGTTTTGGCTAAAATGACAGGAAGCATCGTGGGAACAGGGAGGAGGTAAGAATTATGGGAAAATTACTCTGACCAGCGGAAATGAAGCACACTTTGCTCCTCCGCTGGTCAGAGCTGGTCAAGCGGAGGAAACGTCCATAAGGCAAAGAGTCCCTACTTTGTCTTATGATTTTAAAGAAAACTAGAGCAGACAGGAAGAAACGGAGAACAGATCCTGAGAGAGGGGGAGAGGAGGAAGAGATTGAGGAAAAGTAAGTTCGGCATGACAGTGCCGCTTTAAGCTAAAGTTGTTTTGGTAACTATAGTGTCCCTTTAAGGCAAAAATAGCCTAATTGGACTTGGATCATTTTTCCATTCAACTATTTTAGCTTTAAATGTTAAATTCATTTTGAATTTATTGTGAATTCTCAAAGCTCTTATTGAGAACTTAAAAATACTCGATTGGGAATATTAAAGTAGATTCCCCTTTACTTTACCCTTTTCTTCAAGTAAATACTTGATGATTGATTTAGTACCTTTGATGTTTATACTTTTATATTTTTATTTTCAAGTATTTTAAGGTTACATAACGTAATACCATAATCCGTTTGTAAATAACCCTAAATTCCAGAATTTGCTCTCACTTGTGCTCACACATCACTTATTTGATCTCTGTGAAAATTTGAGAAATGTGGCACTTTTTGTTCATACTTGCAAAAACAAAGATTGCACATTGATTGCAGCGCAAGAATTGATAGAACACTGATATAAAAATCAAAGCAAATTGTAAAAAAAGCTCATGGTTCTTAGAATAATGTAATATAATGGGCAACCAAAACCACCAAGGGCTTTCACAGTAAATAATTATTTTTTTAGAATACAGAAGAATTTGACTCACAGAAGATTTATATTTTAAAATGCTACATTCCTGTTCCTGTACTATTACAGCGCAATTCCTGGATTTTGATGTCTCAAAAATTGAGCTAGTCATTCTAATTTTTATTTTTTTTCACTCCCATTATTCTTATACTAATACTTAATCAAACCGTGAAACCAGTAGACCAGTAATGTAAGTTAGTGGACTGTTCACTTTCGTGGGACTTTGCATATTTTCCATGACATCTTCAATTAGAGTCAGGTGGGTAAAGGGTGCAGAGGAAGGTAGATTTACTTACCTTAAGCTGTCCCTTGCAGCCACTGCTATCTCTTCCTGTAGGACTTATTCGGCTCCGATCGCTTCAACTGCCAGGAGCCACGTCAAGAGTATATCACTGAGGTACCATATATGGGGGATTCCGCTAGTTTGAAATTTGAATTTATATTCGGCAGTAGTATAAGAATACATTTTTATTATAAACGCCCTTTAAGTAACTAATGATCTGCAACCAACAAAAATGGATGTTATATGTCTACATATAATCAGTTTCCAACTGTGTTTTTTGTTGTTGTTGTTTTGTTTTTTGATTATGTGCTCAATCAAGGATGTTGTGCTCACAGAAAATACAGAAATAACAAATCGTGAGTGATTCTGCATAATTCATGGTTAAATTTAGTTCCTTCCCAGAACAAATCAACATTGATTGCAACATTTGATTTAGATACTTTGCAAATATTGTGTGGGTGTGTACAACTGGGTATAAATATGTCTATATGAATGTCTTCAGAACTCCAAGATGACATTATTTTCTTTTAATACATGATTCAGCGACTCAGCATTGTGTTTTGTTTAGTTTTTTTAGGGTTAGGACAAGGGTTAGGGCTAGGGTAAAGGTTAGGGCTAAAGTTAAAGGGACACTCCAGACCCGTAAAGCACTTACGTGTGAAGAGTATGTCTTCCTTTTATCCGTTTTACAGAAAGTGCAGATTTCAACAGAAACTGACATTTTTTATAACTTAGCCTGGTTGCACCCACTTGGCTGTCATGCAGAAAACAAGTAATGCTACTTCCTGTATTGGTTAGCTCAGCAGAAATAAACTAAAGAGCACCTGCCTTGCGAAGACTTCTCATTGAGCTGCATTGGGAAGTCTGTGATTGGACAGCCACAGAAAGTCTGGCTGTGGCTAGAAGGGAGGGCTTACAAAGCCTGCAGACAAAATAACTACATGTTTTACAAGCTTTTTTCATATATCTCCAATTCAATAAATACATAAATTAATACATACATGTTTTCATATACGGTATATCTACTAAACAGTGATTTTTACTTTACTTTGTGTTTGGGCAGCAATTGTCCCTTTAAAGCTAGTGTTAGGCTAGGAATAGGGCTACAGGCTAGATTTTACCCTCCTGGGCAGCTGAAGAAATGTGCACAAAAAGTAATTTCTTTGTGCAGAAAACACAACTTCAGTTCAGTACTGTGAACCCATAGACGTATAGACTGTTTGTGACTGTTCAATTGTTTTTCAATTCTACAAATAAATCATGAAGGCCATCAATTCAGAGACCTTTAGCTAGCTAGGAACACTAATCCTAGCTACAAAGCCGGAATACATTAAGGAAGATTTATCGAAATGTTGTGTTCTAACAAATTGTACAAGGTACTAAAAGTGGGGTAATCACCATGGAAACCAGAGGAACCAGCAGCATCAACATCAAAAACAGATCTAAGTTTTACACCCCACCTCCTATAGACTGTAAGCTCATTTGAGCAGGGCCCTCTTCAAACTATTGTTCCTGTAAGTTTTCTTGTAATTGTCCTATTTATAGTTAAATCCCCCTCTAATAATATTGTAAAGCGCTATGGAATCTGTTGGCGCTATATAAATGGCAATAATAATAATAATAATAATAATAATAATGTAACTCTGCACCACTTTTCACAGCAGACACTTTAAAAAATCCCTCTGCCCAGCATTGCAGGAACTGATAGGGTCAAGCTTTGTCCTGACTGTAAGAGGCAGTCGTTCATTTTCATAGTCTTCCTCTTAGCCTTGAATTTTTCTTTAACATTTTCATTATCATTGGAGTGTTGGGGTAATATCTAAGTATCAATTAGAATACTCTATTTGCAGCTGACTGTATTTGTAAAACACTATATATCCCTATGTTCTTCAATTACATGTATCTAGGTTAAGGTTATGCTAAATGAAATGCATCAGACTTGTTTATGATGTCACTGTGAAAAAGATCTAGTTCGATGCAGTTTGTAGTTCATCATCTTCTTATAGGACATTTGTCTGTGAGAATGCGTTGTCTTGTGTTGGGACATAACCAGTGCCGGCCTTAGGGGTGTGCGAGCACAGGGCGCCATGGACCAGGGGCTCACACATCGCCGGGTGACAGGGGAGCAAAAAAAATAATTGGGGGGCGGGGCTTACTGAGCGGTGGGGCGGGGCTTATTTTGAGGCAGAGGCGGGGCTTATACCTACCCAAAGTCCCTGGTAACTGCTGCACAGGAAGAGGGAAGCAGGAAGGAGTCCCTGCTTCCCCAACAACTAACTGCTTCCACTTTCCCTTCCAGCCATAATGAAAATAGGTAAGTCTGTGTGTGTGTGTGTGTGTGTGTCTGCCTGCCTGTGTGTGTGTGACTGTTTGCCTGTTTGTGTGACTGTCGGTCTTTGTATCTGCCTGCCTGCCTGTGTGTGGGTGTGTTTGTGTGTTACTGTCTGCCTGTGTGTGTGTGAGACAGTCTGTCTGTGTGTGACTGTCTGACTGCCTGCTTGTGTGTGACTGCCTGTGTGTGTGTGACTGCCTGTGTGTGTGTGTGACTGTCTGACTGCCTGCTTGTGTGTGACTTCCTGTGTGTGACTGTTTGCCTGTGTGTGTGTGTGTGTGACTGTCTGCCTTTGTGTGTGTGACTGTCTGACTGCCTGCTTGTGTGTGACTGCCTGCCTGTGTGTGTCTTCCTGCCTGTGTGTGTCTGTCTGCCTGTGTGTGTGACTGTCTGTCTGACTGCCTGTGTGTGACTGTTTGCCTGTGTGTGTGACTGTCTGCCTTTGTGTGTGTGTGCGTGACTGTCTGCCTGACTGCCTGCCTGTGTGACCGTCTGTCTGTGTGACTGCCTGCCAGTGAGTGTGTGACTGTCTGTCTGTCTGCCTGTGTGTGACTGTTTGCCTGTGTGTGTGTGTGTGTGTGTGTGTGTGTCTGTCTGCCTGTGTGTGACTCCAATTGTGTGTGTCACTGTAGCTGTGCCATTGTGTGTGCCTGTATGTGTGCCTATCAGCGTGAGTGTCTGCATGCTTGTAACCGAGTGTGTATAACTGTCTGCTTGTAAAGGAGTATGTGTGACTGTTTGTTTCTGACTGTGTGTGTGACTGTCTGTCTTTAACTGTGTGTTTGGCTCTGTGACTGTCTGCGTGTAACTGAGCATGTGTGACTGTCTGCCTGTAACTGTGTGTGTGACTGTCTGCCTGTAACTGAGCATGTCTGACTGTCTGCTTGTAACTGTTTGTTTGACTGTCTGCCTTTGCCTGTGTGTGTGACTGTATGTATAAGGCAACTTGTTGGCGGGGGGGGGGGCGCCGTAAAGACTTTTCGCACAGGACGCCTAATGGCTAAGGCCGGCCCTGGACATAACATTAAGTACTGTGGGACTGCACATTTGGGTGCTTCTCTAAATCATCTTGCTATCTGTATACTCCCCCATCATGAAGCTTTTTCCCTGGGTTACCTACTAAGGGTTTGTGTTAGTTTATGCTGATTATTTATCATTTTACTTGTATTTATATTTATGTGTTTGTGTGGGTATTATAAACATATTTATTTTGGTTTTTTTTTTCCGTATTGTTCTGTTTTTTGTGCCTGACTTCCTTTCAGTTCTTGCTTTGCTTCAAGAATTATTTTGTTTTTATTATACTACAACTCTTTACACCAATAAAACAGGCGTTTATTCTCATTCACCAATATAGCCAACTGTAAAAGCATGATGGATCTCAAAGCTTCTTTTTTGTAATTGGATACATTGAAAGTGCCGTTGGCAACACACTCTGAACATCTTACAAAGTGGTAATGTACACACTGAATCAAGAATCCACACACTGTGTAGAATTCTTCCTTAGATGTTTAGCTGGGATACTATATCATTGTCAGGATATTATGATCTCTTGGTGGAATGTTATCTAAACATGTATTTGATGTGCATTAAATCTTCAGTGGGTATTCCATTGAACTTTGATGTTAATTCATGCCTACAAGCATGTAAGAGCAGTGTGTGGTTTATTTCCGGACATTATTCAATCTATCCTGTTGCCAGGGTATACACACATACTATGTAACATAAGTCAGAAAAAATTGTTATGATTTATTTATTTAATTTTGTTTAAGCTGCATGTAATCCAATGTTCAAAAGACCTCCAGTGAATGTTCTTATTTTTTTTTTTTTTACAAGTTATATTCAGGGTCAGGTTAAGCGCATGGTGCTGACAATTATGATGGGGCTAATTACGTAATCTTATTGACCAAAAACACTAAAACAGTCATACCTCCCAAGCGTCATGTATCTGATGGAGATGGTGCTGCAGGGAAACTCATAGGATGCAGCTATAAGAAAACACATACCCTAGGCTAACCTCTTTCTAATTTATGCTTTCATCTTTACAGTAAATCCATATCCCCTAACAGCAGTGTCCAGTGCCACTGACGCGAATCATGTAATATGAACTGCCGAAAGGGGCGACCATGCCCAAAAAGGGGGCGTGTCTGCCTAAAAAATTGGAAGGTCAGCCTAGCATGTATGCATGTCAGGCTGCCTGCCAATCATGCAGGTTAGCCAACTATACTATGCAGACAGCACACTGAGCTTGGCATAAATGCGTCTAATGATGTGTTTGCTCCACGCTCCACGACTGTCCCCTAGCACTCACATGTCCACTCCTCTCCTAACCTTCTTACTAGCAGGCAGAAGCTCCTGGTATATAGTCTGGGGCAGAGAGAAGGTGTATGTAGTGAGTGTAGAAGAAAGGGGACAAGCCACAGTGTTAGAGAGACTGAAGCAGCAAGAGCATTTGCATTGTGTGCAAAGTCAGCTTTACCTTAATTGTCAGCCAGTCCACACAAGTTTTGTTACCATACATCCCTCTTAAGTTACCATACTTAAGCAAGAGTAGGTGAAGAATAGTTAGGGTTGCCACCTTTTTTGGAAAAAAATACCGTCCTTACTAATTTGCATAATTAATTATGTATGAGTGTAAATCACAAGGAGTGACATAAGAGAAAATTCTGTAAATTCACCAAAAAACTACTTACAGTTTGATTCTGCTGAATAATAAATGGATTGTTCCTAGTGTCTCTAAGTGTCTCCTAGTCTTCCAGTGTCCTCATGTCTCCCAGTGTCCCCTAGTGTCTGTGTCCCCTATGTATTACAGTGTTTTAGTGCCCCATGTCTCCCCTCGTGTCCCCATGTCTCCCCTCGTATCCCCATGTCTCCCCTCGTATCCCCATGTCTCAGTGTCCCCTATGTATCACAATGTCTCAGTGCCCCATGTCTCCCAGTGTCCCCTTGTGTCCCCATGTCACCCAGTGTCTTCCAGTGTCCCTGTATCACTTGGACACTAGGGGACACTTAGAGACAAGGGAACACTTTTAGACATTGGGACTGTAGGGGACACTGGGAGACACTGAGACAGAGATACTGGGAGACATGGGGACATTGAGACACTAGGGACACTGGTTGGGAGATATGGGGACACTGAAACACTTGGGGACATTGGGAGACATAGACACTAGGGACACAGTGTCTCAGTGTCGCCAAGTGTCTCAGCATCCCCTAGTGTCTATGTATTGCCGGTTTTACTATAATACTGGCACCGGCGAGGCAGTCTCAAATACCATAAAATACCAGCCAGGTGGCAACCCTAAGAGTAGTGTGTAACAAAAAAAAGTCAATTTTTTTTTTTTTAAATCAGTGGGCCTATTCCAGGGGCATGGGCCTGGAGCTGCAGCTCCATCCGCCCCTATGTTAATCCGGCCCTGGGGACATTAGGACAAAATCTAGCTTACAATTACAATATACTACCTATAGAAATAGTAATATTACTCATCAATTAATGGATGCATTTTTAGGATTTTGCCCCAAAGAAAAGGAGTATTAGTCCTGTTTTGCCAATTTAATTATAGCTTATAGAAACATTTTAGATTGTAAGCTCCTTTCCCTGCTGTTCCTGTATGTCAAGATTTGTCATAATGAATTGTTTGTCTTGACTTATCTGTTGCACAGTGCTCTTGAATATGTTGCCTCTATATAAATAATTCCAATTTTCTAATTTTTATGCTGTGCCTTATTTCAAAACATATTTTCAATGTTTTAATTTTACAGCTAGCTATAAAACAATAAAAAATGCATTACGTTATTGAGGAGCCACATGTTAGTGCTGGCATGGTGTCATGATTATTTAGTCACAGGCCCGTTCATTCCCTCCCCGTCTCTGCCCAAGGCGCATTTGGAGAGTACCCTACCGAGACAGCCTGCTCTATATTATCTGTATTAACTACTTGTGCACTGGATCAGAGTGCAGACGATTTCTACGTAAAGAACAGACAGGCAAAGGTCTGTCGGTGGAAATATGGCTTTAGATTGTATCCAGGTTAAACAATCCAGTGGATGAGGGGGTGACAATAACATTTTGGCAGCTAACATCCCAGTAACTAATAATGGATCTGCATGTTTGAGCAATGAGGTGACTGCGATTAGAGCTAAATAAAAGCGAGGAAACAGAGTTCAAGCCTATATAAAAACCCAGAAGAAAAGGTTTATTGCGTTTGGAGTTGCTGTGATCGTGCCGATTGTAGTATAAACACGAAGTAACATTTGTGAGCAGGATTAGTTTCCTAGTCTGCTAGGTATGAGAATGACTGGGCTTTATAGGCTATTACCATACACCCCAGTGAAGACAAACATGTGGTAGTATGACCTAATACTCAAGACAATGCGCTTGAGTTAGTAAACATATCAAATATGTCTTTAAAGAGCAATGATACATTGATTTTCGGATACGTGACATGGATTTCCGGTCACATAATAAAATACACCATTTGGCTAAAGGAAAAAAATTAACCTTAATAAAAGTAATTTTCTGAAAAATTTTAAAGGGACACTATAGGAACCTTGACCACTTCATCTCATTGAAGTGGTCTGGGTGAAGTGCCCCTGTCCCCTTAAAACTGCAAGTGAAAACATTCCAGATTCAGAGAAACTAGAGGCGCCACTAGAGGTGCTTCCTGGCTTCTCATGATGAGTTCATGCTATGCATGAGGATGACCAGCATTTCAAGATCCTCATATGAAAGCATTGATTCAGTGCTTCTTTGGGGATGGTCAAAAGTGCTAGTGACGATTGTCCTTCAACAGCGTTACGTCGCTGGAGGAGAAGAGCGATCCAGCGCTGAAGGACCTTGGTGCTGGAATTAAGGTCAGAAGGGATGTAAAGCTAGGGACAGGGGCTTACTACAATGTTAGGAATACAGTTTTGTATTCCTAATGCTGTAGTGATCCTTTAAAAAAGAAATAAACTATCAGTATATGACAGAGACTTTGCAGAGGAATAAATATTGTATTAAAGTAATGCATTTTCTTTCAATAGATGTTGGACACCAGGAGAACCAACTGTTGGTCACAAATCAAGTCTATTTCCAGTTCCTATCTAACATAGGACACATGGCTATGTAGCCCCTCAGTTTACAGCCTTTGTCCGCCTTTCCTGTAATTTTAGAACAGTAACAAAAGATTTGCTAGGTGTTGATGATTAGGAATTCAAATATAAGGAAGGAGCATAGGGTCACTTCTTCAACCCAATGAATGATGAATAGTTTGCTGTTTCTAAAGCCTTTTATTTTAGAGAAATTACAAAACTAACCCACCCCTAGTGACCATGTTGCCCTACGTGCAGCCCCAGCTGCACTAGCAGTAGTTCTGCCACTGATGGGAGATGTAAAGGTTGCCTATCTCTGGTCTAGAAGAAGGTCAAGACTACAGTTAGATAAGAAAACTTCTCTCAACTTGTCTCTGTTTTATTTTAACCTTTTGGATGAAAGTTCCAATCTGGAAGTGAAACATCATCCTTTTTTTGATGGAATAAAGGAAGATTGAGCTGTAAGTCCTTCGCTGCTGGTATCAATACATCAATCTTAGTATATGTAATTGGGCAGCTAACAAGCACGGAGCCCTAAGGCGTTTAATACTAATTCATTTGTGTATTTTGTTCGTTTTTATGACTTAACGAAATAGATCGACCGCACAGCCTAAACTCGTGGACCTGTTCTGGGCAGGAGCCTCGTGTGCGGTCGGTCAAATGGGACTTCCATAAAATTTGAAAACCCCTGAACCGATCTGGGTGATTTTTGGATATGTTGGTCACCCAGATTGGGGCTATCAGGGGATGTGACATTTGTGGTGGTCCTGTTTGTTTTTGGGTGTTTTCCAGATATTGTGAAAATTGTGTCACCTCTGGCCAGAGATAATTAAGTTATTACTTTATCTGACCCAATTATCTCCAGGCAACTCCCAGTAACTGTTTGTACTGGGAGTGTCACTGTTTTGCTCTGTATTACAATTGGTTGTACTAAAAGCCAACACTACTTGCAAACATTACCCTGCATATCAATGTAAACACTGCACACAAGTACACTGCATTACAATGGCAACAATACATACAAATACAGCTCTACTTTCGCACACACATACTCTATACAAAAACATTCAAACATAAATACAACCTTGCAAGAATAGACAAATGGTAGATTCCAGGTTGACATAGCATTGTGGGAGTTGAACGACAAATCAGGATCCACCTTTTCGCCATTTTTGCGCTTGAAGGCGGCCCAAAAACATCTCTCTATACTAGTTCCTCCACTGTCTCCCATAATGCTTGTATAGATCTCTATCTTATTTTGCCTAAAGTACTGTCTAAAACTGTTTAAAATTGTACACAAGCTCAAAATGAACATTTCAGAGGTTATTTATGAGAAGTAATTGTGAGGCATTCTTTTGGTTTCCACAATGATTACTTCATTTAAGGAATTCATTTCAAAATTGATCTTTTTCATTTTTAGTAGCAAACCAGAATCCAAGCTTCTTCATCTCACAGCAACTGCATGGCTCCCAACATTTTTATAAAAGGTTCCTATGTTGGCTAAACATACAATGCACTAAATGATTCCTTCTGTAATACAATCATGTTATCTGAGATTTTAGTACATCATAGCTTGATAGTATTCTGTAACCATGGAGATATGGCATATCTAGCTGTATTGGGCTGAAAAACTACCATTATTCTCCTTAAACCAAATAACAGATAAATAACAGATATGGGGTATGCAACCTTCGGCACTCCAGATGTTTTGGACGGCATCTTCCATACACCTCTTACAACCATAATAATGGCAAGGCATCATGGGAAGTGTAGTCCACAACATCTGGAGAGCCGAACGTTGCCTACCCCTATGCTAGATGATGGGAATAGCAGTCCACAGTCAGAGAACAGAGAAACAACAACTCGGCTTTAAGCCATATGTGGGCATAAAACATAGGCGAGGGGATGACGTAGGACGCTGAGTGCATACTTCTCCCTTCTCACCTCAACAAGATGGTGTCGGATTAATAGAACTCACAAGCGGACAAACAGCAAAATTCCTATATGGCAAACTCAGAGAGGAGCGACTGCTATAATTTACAACTCACAAGGAGATTAATCTAATGAAACCTCGAAGGGAGCATACTCTGAGGTCGGCGCCATGAGTCTCTAGCCGGACAGATAAGTACACGTGGGGGGCAGCTGGGAGTTTGTAAGACCTACAGATAATCTCATTATTTAAAACAACAGACTGTTTAATCTTTTACTGCTTAATGTAAAAACATTATACCTAATCTACAATGAGCGGCTTCATATAGTGCTCACAAATAATCTACTGGAATTGTAGCATCTTACTGCATAAATATTATTAAGGGATAATGAGATTACTGTAAAGGCAAGCAGAATTCACTTTTAATCTAAATTCAAAAGAAAAAAAGGGAAGGAGTGTGGCGAAACCAGCTTCGCCACTGTGAACTGGAGAGGCCTGGCTGCTAGCCTCCTGCCCGCTGACTATGGCCCCTGGACATATTGCACTTTAAAGACTATATTTGGGCATGTACTAATTTATATTGCTGCTACTGGCCCTTTAAAATCAGCCATGGACATTTTGGGACTACTGTCCCTTTAAGACTGTGAAGCATATCCTATTGTACTGCCTGTATATTGTATATGTATTTATGTATGCAGTTAACCTGGGTTATATATATATATGCAGCCTTCATCTGATTGTTCGGTAGAATCACTCCATTCATTGTAATGAGGAAACTACCGAACAACCAGACCACCCAGGATTAAGTGTGCCTCCAATTATTGTAATTGGCAATCATGTAATGTGTTCTGTGTCCTCTGGGTGGCCGCCATTCAGGAAACAACCACGTGGCGGCGGCCATCTTTAACTACCGAACAGCGGTGTTTTGCCGTCGAGTGTCTGGAACTAAAATCGGACACTTGACTAGGCAAACACCGCTGAGACCTCCATACTTCCAGAAATTCGTATGGAAACTACCGAATGACCCGCCGTTCGGTAGAAAGAACCCCACAAACAAGGGAATTCATTCAAACCCTCTCCAGGCTCTATAACACAGGCAATTCGTCTGTTTTCATTCCCTTGTTTGTGACCGACCGCAGGGCCAAAATGCATGGAACTGTTTTCGGATACTTTACCCATGCGGTCGGTCAAATCTTTGGAACCTCATATCTCCCGAACCATTCATCCGAATGACCTGATTCTTGGATATGTTGTCCCCCTGAATAAGGGCTATCAGGGGATACCTGTTTTGGAGGTGTAGCCTATGTATTTGGGGTACATCCAGGAATTGGGGAAAAAGGTGTACGGTATAATTGTGTTAAGTGTTAATCTAAGGGGAGGAAATGTGTGGGAGGTACATCCATGTGATTGGTTAAATTCATCCTCCCCCTGGGAGTGTCCTGTATGTACTTGTTTGTAATAAAAGCCAGACTGGGTGTCCCAGTCCTGAGTTCTTGCTTAACCCTCAAAGCGATGTGTCGTCTCGGTCTTTGGGGGAATGGGATTGTAAGCTGACTGCCAAGAGTGTAAGCCGATGTCTGCTTTTCTTGTTCAGCTGTTCCAGTGTTCGTGTGGTTCCAGTCGGGAGAATGGTGTTTGCAGTAGCTGCCTGTGCATCTGGAAAGGGGATTATCGCCTAAACTGGGTTTTATCCTCTTGTAAGTGAAACGGTCCGTTACAATTGGTGGCAAGCGGCGGGATCGTTCCTACAACCAGAGGGACAGCTACAGACAACACCATTTCTGGATTACAAATTGAGGGCAACGCTAGTATCCGTACAGCGACCCTATCTACAAAGGAACTCAGAAAATGGAGGAGAAGTTGCAGGATAGATTGTACGGTTCCGTATTCCGGAGGTCTGGAGCAGTGTCAGAAGAGGACATGTTGATGTACAGAGAGTCTGCCAGAGCCGGATTGTGGGACGAAGCCCTAGAGGAAGTACAGTATTCACGAGGGGATCAGCGCCGCAGCAGAAGGCAGCAAATTCTGGCTAGAATGGCAGAGCGGATGCCCCTCCTGAGAAAACAGACCACAGAAAAGTGGGTGACTAGACTCGAGATTCTAGTATACGCAGAACTGGTGCTCGACGACGCATACCAGGCGCTACAGTGGTACGCGGCTCAGTGTGTCCCCAGGATGGCAGAGTATGAGTTCCCAGAAGGCGGAGATTACACTGGCCCCGGTCTATTTTGGGATAATAGTGGTGACGAGGACTTTGGGGAAGATACCGACTATCGTTTTTGGGACCTGTACGGCATCCGAGAGAACATGCTGGGTCTCTTTGGCGCTATTGACCTCGAGGCAGACCTACGATATTTAGTTACCCAGGAATGGAACCTGGAGGGGGATTACCTGCGACTCATCAATGAGGCCTGGGAAGAGACAACCGGCCCTCCCGCCCAACAGCAACCAGCAGTACCCGAGGTGGCAGAGTTCCTAGACTGGTCCTGTGAGCAACCCCAGGGAGATGAAGGTGTCGTCCTTCCTCCCCAGCGGCAGGCTGAGTTACAGGGGGCAGAGGTTGTTGTTCCTGCCCCCCAGCAGCAAAGTGAGATGCCAAGAAGGCAGTGTGAAGTGAAGGGAGAGGAGAGCAGCGTCCTCCCTCCCCAGCGGCAATGTGTGCCCCAGGGAGCTGATGGTGTCGTCCATCCTCCCCAGCAGCCGTGTGTGTCCAAAGGAGCCGAAGGTGCAGTCCTTCCTCCCCAGCGGCAGGCTGAGTTACAGGGGGCAGAGGTTGTTGTTCCTGCCCCCCAGCAGCAAAGTGAGATGCCAAGACGGCAGTGTGAAGCGAAGGGAGAGGAGAGCAGCGTCCTCCCTCCCCAGCGGCAGTGTGTGCCCCAGGGAGCTGATGGTGTCGTCCATCCTCCCCAGCGGCAGTGTGTCCTGCAGGGAGCAGAGACAGTCAGTCTCGCACCCCAGCAGCCGGACAAGAGAATGAAAGGGGAGACAGCTGGTCCCCCTTTCCACCAGCAGAGAGAGTGGCAGGGAGAGGAGCCTGCTAACCCCCCTCCCCAGCGGCAGTTTACCGTCCAGAGAGAGGAGCTTGTTACACCCTCTCTCCAGCGGCAGCCTAACTCACCAAGGGGAGATGTTAAGCCCCACAACTGTGCAGATGGGACCGTAGTCTCTGCACTTACAGCACAAGGGATAGGGACGGTCGGTCCTGTTCCCCAGCCTCAGTGTGATGGATCCAAAGGGGAGACAGTCGGTCTCCCCCTCCGGCAGTCGAGCTGCGCACCTAAAGGGGAGACAGCCAGTCTCCAGCAACCAGACGCCCACCAGACTACTCCCGTGGTAGTGCTGGCAACAGGACAGAGTACCGCTGGTCTCTGCCCCCTCAGCAACCCACCAAGGCAGCCTACCCGTCTCCCACCCAGCAGTGGTGAAACACCAGAACTTGGACAAAATCCTTCCTCACCCAGATGTAGTAACCGGTTAGTGTGGGTGGGCTGCTCTGTTATTTCTGTTTTGTGGGTGGGTTGCTGGACTAACCAGGGCACTGACCGGCAGAAAGTCAGGTACCCTGTTAGTCTAATTGGCCAAGGGGAGAAATGTGGCGAAACCAGCTTCGCCACTGTGAACTGGAGAGGCCTGGCTGCTAGCCTCCTGCCCGCTGACTATGGCCCCTGGACATATTGCACTTTAAAGACTATATTTGGGCATGTACTAATTTATATTGCTGCTACTGGCCCTTTAAAATCAGCCATGGACATTTTGGGACTACTGTCCCTTTAAGACTGTGAAGCATATCCTATTGTACTGCCTGTATATTGTATATGTATTTATGTATGCAGTTAACCTGGGTTATATATATATATGCAGCCTTCATCTGATTGTTCGGTAGAATCACTCCATTCATTGTATTGAGGAAACTACCGAACAACCAGACCACCCAGGATTAAGTGTGCCTCCAATTACCGTTTGCAACAATGTTGCAAACGGGTAATTGGCAATCATGTAATGTGTTCTGTGTCCTCTGGGTGGCCGCCATTCAGGAAACAACCACGTGGCGGCGGCCATCTTTAACTACCGAACAGCGGTGTTTTGCCGTCGAGTGTCTGGAACTAAAATCGGACACTTGACTAGGCAAACACCGCTGAGACCTCCATACTTCCAGAAATTCGTATGGAAACTACCGAATGACCCGCCGTTCGGTAGAAAGAACCCCACAAACAAGGGAATTCATTCAAACCCTCTCCAGGCTCTATAACACAGGCAATTCGTCTGTTTTCATTCCCTTGTTTGTGACCGACCGCAGGGCCAAAATGCATGGAACTGTTTTCGGATACTTTACCCATGCGGTCGGTCAAATCTTTGGAACCTCATATCTCCCGAACCATTCATCCGAATGACCTGATTCTTGGATATGTTGTCCCCCTGAATAAGGGCTATCAGGGGATACCTGTTTTGGAGGTGTAGCCTATGTATTTGGGGTACATCCAGGAATTGGGGAAAAAGGTGTACGGTATAATTGTGTTAAGTGTTAATCTAAGGGGAGGAAATGTGTGGGAGGTACATCCATGTGATTGGTTAAATTCATCCTCCCCCTGGGAGTGTCCTGTATGTACTTGTTTGTAATAAAAGCCAGACTGGGTGTCCCAGTCCTGAGTTCTTGCTTAACCCTCAAAGCGATGTGTCGTCTCGGTCTTTGGGGGAATGGGATTGTAAGCTGACTGCCAAGAGTGTAAGCCGATGTCTGCTTTTCTTGTTCAGCTGTTCCAGTGTTCGTGTGGTTCCAGTCGGGAGAATGGTGTTTGCAGTAGCTGCCTGTGCATCTGGAAAGGGGATTATCGCCTAAACTGGGTTTTATCCTCTTGTAAGTGAAACGGTCCGTTACAAGGAGAAAGGTTAAAAAAAAGAAAAAGAACAAAAAAACGAAAGAAAAAGAGAAAAAGAAGAAAGTAAAAAAAAAAAAGAAAAAAGTTTGTAATATACTGAGAATATATACATGCATAATCCTTTTGGGAAAGGAGGGTTAAGTGTAGAGGAAAAAAGAAGCAAAATTCTCTGCTTGTCTTAAAGCATCCTCCCCCAGATAAGAGGTAGCAAGGGTGAACGACTAGTTCAAGGTGAATGACAGAATGGTGAATAAAAAGCCACAGAGACCAAACCACCTTCAAAAAAAGAGGAGAACCCCCAAAAAATGAAAGAAGACTTTCTACATTCTTCCTTTCTCCTAAACCAACGGAGTCCAAACCCAGGCTATTAGTGACAGAACATAACATTTCTAATACTACACACATTAATGATACTAACAAAGTAGAAGCTCATAGCTCAAAAATAATAAGTCCAAAATCATCAGACTAACAATATGCATCACAAGACTATATAAAACAATGTCTGGAAATACAATTAAGTAAAATTAAGGAAGAACTTAAAATCCATATGGGTGACCTTAAACAGGAAATGACCAAAATAAACGCAATAATTAAAGAAAATGAAGAAAGGTTAACAAATGTAAACCACTTTAGTTTAGAAAAACGTCACCTGAGAGGGGATATGATAACATTATACAAATATATTCGGGGCCAATACAAACTATTGTTTGGAAATCTATTCACAAACCAGACTTTACATAAGACACAAGGTCATGCGCTTAGACTGGAAGAAAGAAGATTTTGTCTAAGGGAAAGAAAAGTTTTTTTACTGTAAGAACAATAAGGATGTGGAATTATCCGCCTGAAGAAGTGGTTTTATCAGAGTCCCTACAGATGTTCAAACAGCAACTAGATGCATACTTGCAAAAACAGAATATTCAAGGTTATAATGTTTCAATGTAGGGTAATAACTGCTTGATCCAAGGATAAATCTGGCTGCCATTCTGGGGTCAAGACGGATTTTTTTTGTTGTTGCAAAATTGGAAGTGCTTCAAACTGCGTTTTTTGCCTTCTTTTGGATCAACAGCAAAAAACAAATGTGAGGAAGGCTGGACTTGATGGACGCAAGTCTCTTTTCAGCTATGTAACACAGTAACACAAAATTGAAGCACTACAATTTGAAACACGAGAACAGATAAATAGATTTAAGGAAATTGAGAAAAAAAGAAACAATCTAGAGTCTCAACTCATGGATGAAGAAGAGCAATAAGAAAAAATCTGAAAATAAGGGGCATTGCAGAAAAAGTGGATATAGGAAAAAATAGACCTTATTTAATGCCACTTTTCAAGAATATGAATGTCCAAGAGGCTCATGGTGAAGAAATAATAGAAAGAGTCCTTAGACTCCGTAAACCCAGCTATCTTCCAGACGAAGTACCTCGTGAAATCATTATAAAATCCAATTCATTGTACATAAAAAAAAATCTTATTTGCTGCAAGAAACTGTCGTACTGAGGAAAGAAAATTCCAAAATCTATACTTCTACCAAGATCTCTCTATCAGAACTCGACAGTCGAGAAGAGAATTCAAACCAACACTTAAAGTCTTTAGGACTCTGAGCATAAAGTACCGTTGGGGATTTCCTATTAAACTTATTCTCATGTGTGAAGAAAAAAATCTGGTATTTAATTTGGCTCGACAAGCTCAGGAGTGGCTGAATAAATCTTTATGATACTGAAGAAGAAAGATCTAGTGAACTAGCAGAAGGATCAAGAAGGCAGACAGGAACATAATGGAGAGGGGTGGATGGGAGGGAGGGAGGGATAATTAATATATTTATATGTAAATTCAGTTATTTATTTTATTTTATTTATTTTTTTTGAGGGGAAAGAGAGAAAATAGCAATAGGAGTAAAAGGTTTAAAATGTTATAGTACTCACAGTCACAAATTTAAACCTCTTTAAGGTAGAGGAGAAGAAGCGACTGATTTATCTTGACTAATCGGCCGCTATTAAAAACACATGTATACACTATACATTTTTTAAGGGCCCTAAGTAAGCATTGAAATTGAGGTTTAAAAATATAATTCACTAATAAATAAATTAATATAACACAAAAACAGAAGCCACAAAAGTTTTGAACAATAAAGAGTTCGACCCACAGATGTAATATTAGGAAACTAGGAGCGGTAAGAGTAAAGGATATGAGATGGAGAGAGATGAACTAGAGTAAATAGATGTTTTGTTATTTTTGGGGGGGATGAACACAAGCTCATGTGATTTCATGAAGGAGTGAATATTAGACACGTATTACACATACAGGGATTTACTTGTTTACTTTGTACCATTTTATGCCTACTAGAAATGTATAATGATATTATATTTTTACATCAAAAAGGGCATGGGATGGCTTATAAAACCATATAGTCTTAAGGGGTCTATAATGTAACCAATCTGATCTAAACTTGGTATAAATGATCAATCTGTTAATAATTAGCTATTGAAGTTTTACTCACCGCTTAATACCAAGGGATTTATTTTATTAGTATAACTTAAGACTGATTTGGGATAGGTATGCCCCTCCTCCATCTATTGCCCTCCCCCCACCCTCTCTGGAGTATATATATTTGTTGTTGTGTTTTGTCTGCCATTATTTTGGGTTGAGGGCAAGCATTCCGTTTTGTTTTTTTTTTGGAAGAGATAAGAGGTAGTGTCAATCTCTTTATGATCCCGTTTTTGGGATTGGTATTGGGCCGTTGCCTAATTTGTTTTTTTTTTGTTTTCCTCTTATTCTTGGGTTATTGCTATGTGTTTTGGGGATTGGGGATTGTTTGCTTATAGAGGAAAGGGTTTTCCCTTTTTCCCTAAGATATTGTTATGTGTCATGCCTGCGCGACCCAGAGAATGGTCTCCTACCATTCGAGAATCCAGCTTTGACCGTCAGATGAAAAACCTTATAAAGATTGCTATATTTAATGTCCAAGGTCTGAACGTTCCCCAAAAGAGAATAGCCTTGTATGACTGGCTCTTTAAACAAAACATCGATGTCTGTGGGGTACAAGAGACCCATTGGAAGGGAGAAGATGCAAATAGATTCACCACAAAAAAATTATCCTAACATTATACATGCATCTCTAAAGGATAAGAAAAAATGTGGGGTAGCTATGATCATTTCTAAAAATGTTAAATATGAATTAATAACTGTGATCCTAAGGGAAGAGCAATCTTTTTGATCTGAAAATTGAACGATACAATATTTTCATTTCTCAACATATATGCCCCAAACGAGAGACAGGTCCATTTTTTTTAATAGTATAATGAGCAGATATATGGATAGGATTAAGGGCACATTCATACTTCTAGGCGATTTTAACTGTGTTGCTGATGTAGAGAAAGATAAAGCCTTTTTAAATTATAAAAGAATAGATCGAAAAATAAGAGGCTTAGCAAGATCTATGCAAGAATCTATTGGGAAATTTAAATTATATGACATATGGAGAACATTAAATCCCTATGGGAAGGAATTTACCCATTATTCCCATAGAAATCAATCTTTCTCTAGATTGGATAAATTGGATATGATCATGTCATACAGTGATACCGTTAAAAAATGTAAAGGAATAAAAATCACTAAGATAACTATATCAGATCATAACCCAGTAACTATGGAAATTGAGATGGATTATACCCTAAAAAGAGGTAGCTGGAAACTCAGAGATTCTACACTAAATGATGAGAAAACATTAGAGGAAAGTATTTTGAACTCTAATCTATATTTTAAAGAGGTTAGCCTGGGAAATATTTGGGCTGCATATAAATGCGTAATTAGAGGATGTATAATTAAAATAGAGGCCCATAAAAAATAAAAAAAATTATCAATCTCTGGCAGATCTGTATTTGAAATTAGATAACCTAGAGGAAATCTACCATAAGGAACAAGGAACTATCTTAGAAATAGAGCAAACTAAGAGGAAAATTAGAGACTTCATGATGGATAGAGCAAATAAAATAACTAAATGGAAACAGAAGTGGTTCTATCTTGGAAATCGAGCAGATACATTCTTCTCTGATCAACTTGAAAACTCTAATCTTAAGAAGAGAATTTTCAAAATATCATCAGAACATAATCAATGTAGGTCCCCCGATCAAATCGCCTCCGCATTCAGAGAGTATTATTCATCCCTCTATAACATAGGTGAAAAAAAAATTAATAGCACATTTTTGATTATTTAAAAAAATTCAAAGATGCAGCATTAGATCTAAAACATAGGAAAGCATTAGAATATCCAATTGAAATGAAAGAAGTCATCTATGCTATTAACAATTTAAAAAATAGGCCCATATGGCTTCTCTAATTATTTTTTATAAAAAATTGTCTCATGTTATCTCTTCTAATCCAACAAAAGTTTTTAATGACATTTTGGAAAATAAACCATTCCCTAGCGAATTGCTCCAAGCGATCATTATTCCAATTCCTAACTAAGGGAAAGATATGAAACTGGTATCTAACTACAGACCAATTTCTTTAATTAATAGTGATCAACCATATGGTAACACAAGGAAAATTATAGATATAACAGATTTCACCTTGATTAATAAAATTTCTATTGTAACTCTCTCTCTGGATGTGGAAAATGCATTTGATCGGGTAGACTGGTTTTTCTTGGAGGCAATTCTTAAAAGTTTTAATTTTGATGTTAATATAATACAATTAATCATGGCTTTATATTCTGAACCGACAGCTAAGATAGTGGGGCAAGGTTTTTCCTCTTAGTGGTTCAGATTTAGGAATGATACCAGACAGGGCTGTCCCTTGGCCCCTCTTCTTTACATCATGACCCTAGAACCTCTGGCAGCAAGAATCAGAAATAATAAAGAAATCATGGGCATCTCTATTGGTGATACCGTGAATAAAGCTAGTCTCCATGCGGATGATATTCTGCTGACATTAACCCATCCTGAAACCTCAATAGATGCTCTCTTAAAAGAGATTAAAACATATGGGGATTATTCTAACTACCAACTTAATATCAATAAATCACAAGCAATAGCAGTAGGAATCAATGAAGACAGAATGAGCACACTTAGGCATAAATTTCCATTTATGTGGAAAGATAAGTGTATTGACTACTTGGGGATTAAAATCGCAAAGGACCTTTCACATATAATTGAATTGAACTATCAAGATCTATTAAATTACCTTTTTTTTTTTTTAAACTGGGAGAATGGGAAAAATTGCCCACATCATGGATGGCCAAACTCAATATTATTAAATCCTATATATTTCCTAGATGGCTTTATAGCTTGAGATTAATCCCTCTACAAACTCCTTCCTTTTTTTGTATACAATTTCAAATGGCAGTAGAAACATTTATATGGTTAAATAAGAAACCAAGAATCTCAAAAAGGTTTTTTATGGTAATAAATCTAGTGGGGGAATGGGTTTTCCCAACATGTGGGGTTATAGTCAAACATATGCAAAGTTGCATTTACACGCTATACATTCACATTCGTCTAGATCAGAAGAGTGGTTTATTATTAAGCAAACAATTTTAGACATGAAGAATTATAATAATATCCCATGGCTGAATAATGCAACAGTAAAGAAAATCATAGATAATTCTAAGGGGATTTTTGTTATTAAGAATATTATGTAATTTTGGTCTAAACTGAAGACTTATATAGGTATAAAGGATAAGATAATAAAACAAACCCCTATGGAAATAATTGAATACAACATTCCAGATATGACTAAGTTGAAGTTGTTCAACAATAAAAATATAAAGATGGTAGATTTCTTAGAAGGTCCACAACTCTAAACCTATGAACAATCAATAATGGAATTTGATATACCTACTCAGGATTACTTTCATTTTGATTCATATTAAAAAAATACATAAAAGCAAATCTTGTAACTACATTAAAGCCAAAGGTTTTGGAAACATTAGAGAACATCTTTGCTACACATTCAAATAAAAAGATATTCAGAAAAGCTCAATGTTTTTTTTTAAAACCATGGAAAAAGAAAAGAAAGCGATATTGCAAACCGCTTGGCCTAAAGATCTAGGACTAGAGATAGATACTACTGCATGGGGGAAAAGTTGGATACAGGTTGGAAAAGTTACACACTGTTTAAATAGCCAAGAATTAAATTATAAAATAATGCATAGATGGAATCTTGTCCCTCTAGAATGCATATAATAGATTCAAATCATTCCGCTCTATGGTGGAGATGTGGAATAAGTGAAGGAACATTTGTTCATATCTGGTGGACTAGTTAATTATACCTGGTCTAAGCTCTTTCAAATAATCTCAGATATTTTAAATCGGAAAATTAAGGTATCACCAGAAAAAGACATTTTACATCTAAACTTAGGCAATAGTAATTAAAATGGCAAATCTTTGATTCTCCTGTTTTTCATGGCTATGAAATTGGTTATTTTAAGAATGTGGAAGAAAAAACAAGAAATCCTTCTGATAGCGGTAGTGAATCAAATACATTTTCAGTGTCTGATGGGAAAAGGTTATTTTTCGGCTTTTCAAAGATTTGGTTCATATAAAAAAAAAATGGGATCCTTGGCTTAGTTTTTACCCCGATAGAATTAATGTTTAATTCTCTATCTTTTAAGATTTTTAACGTAAGGTGAGGGGACTCATACTTGGTTGTGTAGGTCTTGTCCATATCTCTATTTTTATCTTTTGTTAGAATATTGCTTCATATGTAAGACATATTCTAAGATATCTAGATAAATTATAGATGGAAAAACAGTTTATGGTTCTTACCGATGAATTATGTATTTGTGTTGTGTGGCTGGATGTCTTTGATATCCAACTTTGTATGTGAAAATTTAATAAAGAACAAATCAAAAACCAGTTTGAAGACTTTTGGCCAATCTTAACTAGCAAACTCTCGAACTTAAAAAATTTCTTAGTCAGTTATTTTAGACTAAATATCACAATTTAACTTTCTTTTCAACACAGTTTGCACTTCGAAAAAAAAAAAAATCCCAACTTTAAATTTCAATATAACAATCATGCTTTAAATAAATGGAAATAGTTAACCTAGCCTTGATTTATTAACTATGACTCGTGTTTGCTTTAAATGGTCTTTGTAAACTTTACTGCTCTCCGTACTAACATAGAATGAACTGGGAGCAGCCAGACAGCTTTCAATGAATGTTTTTGCCATTTTTTGGTCAGTTAGGATATAAAAGACATTTGGCAGGCGCTTTGCAAAAAGCTTGCATAAGATGCATTCTGACTTGAGATCATTAACAGATCATTTTCGGGAAATAAAAAACAGCCAAGGACTTCCCAAAGGAGCAAAGAATTCCTTCTAGAGGGTTTTCATTTTTAATGGAAGAACTAAAAATGTCGATTACATAGCTGAATATTTTGATAAGTGTTGAAATTTGCACAGGTATGTCACAGGTGTGCATCTTTTAATAGTTTCTAGTGGGGTTTTTTTTAATTTGAAAAGTTCTACAACACAGTGCAATAGCTTCTGGCACAGTACTGTTAATGGAATGCAACTCCCATTACCTCAGCCATCCTACTGTGTTTCCCACAGTGATCTAGAACATTTAGAAGGTCACAATTGTGTGGCTTATTAAATATGTGTTTGCCAGCAAAGAGACAGTTAAAATGTAAATGTTAAATATAAGCCAGTTGGCTCTCTTCTAATGCCACCCAAATAACAGGATTAATGAAGGGATATACTCTGAATCGCACTTACAGCATGACCTCACTCTCTCTGTCTGAAAGCTATAATTATTTTACCAACTGTTCTCTGCGTGTGTGAGCAAAGGCAAAAGAAGAACTTCAAAAAGAAGATAGTTTTAAAATATACAACAGTAATTAGCATGAATAAGCAGGTGTCTATTTTGTATATAAATGGGATTTTATTTACTTAATCAGACGTAGAGTGGAGCTGTTGTTTTAAATAGTCTTACTGCAAGCAATCTTCATTTCTCCTAAACTGGTATTTTGCTTTATTTTCTAACAAAGCTATTTGGTCACATTTGTTGTCACACTCACTGTTCAGCCAATAACCCCCAAAATGAGCACAAAGGTATTCATAACCGACTCTGGGTTTTGTTATTTAACTCATCACATAGGATGAGGGTAACTGCACAATCACCTAATACACCTCACAGTTTTAACACTAATAAAATTACTTTAGTGTTCCAAATGTATGTTTGTAGATTTATAAGGTCACGTTCTTTATCCAGTGGCATACTTGGGGAATTTGGGATTTATCTGTTCGTATCCTCACCCCATAATCAGCAGCTTGTTGTTATAGTGCAAGCAGGCTATGGATGGACGTGAACGTCGACTGAGCGGAAATCTATTTAGTGTCTAACTGCTAAAACTAAACTCAAATCTTGGAGTTTACGACTGGGTGACGATACACTTTCCTTGAAGGCCCAGGGGACACTCTTAACTGTTTTGGGACGGACTTCTTTGCAATTGCCCAGGGTTATGACGGAGCACTGCTTACACTTGTGAATCAGGGTAAATGCCAATTTCCCACTCTCAACTTGAATCTGCAATTGAATCAGTATTGTTAGTCCTCACTAATTGAATTGGTTGCGGTTATCCTGGTCCCCACTGGAAACTTCTCTGTATTTCTTTGAGAGACATTGGCAGTTATTTCATTTTAAAGATGGTGACTGTCTAAACCTGTCTGATACATATGTGGGTGCATTTGTTTTCCCTGTGCAGGAATCAGCTGACTTCTTTCCCCTCAGATAATTGTGGGCCCTGAATTCAGCAGCATTCATTTTGGCACTATTTCTGTTATATATTTCTGTACTGGTACATTTCGGAGTCCACTTTAATGTACCCACAATGCTATCTTGATCTATATATATATTGCAGCATATCCTTATCATTCAGGAGCATATTTTTCTTTAATTCTTTATCTATCCAGCTACCAGTTATAGTTACTGTAGGAGAGCTCCCTGTTTCCTGGCTGAGAACCTCTGCCAAGGACCGCTTCCTAGTTGGAACAGGGGAAAACCTTCAGCGCTTCTGCCCAAGTCGCTTGACTGGGGTCCTCCTGTAGCCTCTCCGTCATGGAACAGGATAGAGGACTAGCTATATTCCCTCCCAGGGACTGGACAATGGAACAAGGTGCTAAGCAGTGATTAGCCCTTTTCTCTTCCACTAACTGGACAACACATAGTTCTGGAAGAACAACTTTTTTAATGATAAAAACCTGGCCTTTTATGCACAGACCCCAGCAGGAGGTCTAAATTATATTCAACACAAGCCCCTCCAATGAATCTCTGGGCCTGGGAGATAATTGCGTTAAAGACCTCTGTAAGTTAATTATCTCCCTGGAACAGAGAGGCAAACACAAAAAAAAGAAAACATTAAAGTACCCCAAAATATCATAAAAACATACAATAACCCCACAAATAATAGATCCCCAAATAGCCCTGATCTGAACGCACAAGTTCTTAAAATAGTGCTCAGATACATGCAGTGTAGGGATGCCACCGTGTTAAAGTTCTGACCGGCTGCACACGTGGTCCTATGCCCACAATAGTTTCAGGGCGTTTGGTGCTTTTGCCGGTCAATGTTCGGGAGCTCCAGCGTCCGAAATACGGGGTACTCCACCTGGCTGTCAGGTGGCATTTGTTCCCCTTAGTCTCAGGCACCTTCCCTCCCTGGCGGTTTGCAAAGTGGTCCAAAACCCCAGACCAAGTTGTCCGGGAACCGCACGGTCACCTCATGCCAAAAACAGTTCCATAACATTTGCGGCTAAGTAGTGCTAAGGTGACCGTGAACCCACAAAGTCCTCCTGCTGAAATTAGTTCCATAGCGGTCGCGGATAAGTACCACTGAGGACCATTTGTGGGTTTGGTTCATGCGAAGGGCTGCCAGGGAGCTAGCGCTCGGTTCCATTCGAATGAAGGGAAAGTGCTTAACCAGGGGCACCCAGGGAAAGCTACTAATGGCGGCTGGACAGGGTAACTCCAAAACGGTGTCTCTGACCTGGACCATAGTCGGTGGGCAGGAGGCCAGTTTCCACACTCCTCCAGGAGTCCATGGCAAACGTTCATGGGAAGGAGCATTTGTCACAGTTACTTTTAGTCTATGTTAGCTGAATTATATAGTCGAATTTACCCTAAAACAACATGAGGTAGTTCTGTTACTATGTTGTCTTCAGTTTTGCAATATCCTAATATGGAGTTCTAAAACAAATATATTTTTCCTAGTCTTGCCTGACTTATCTTGCAAGGCTTACTTTGTATGTCCAATATTCAATTCAATGAAAATTATTTACAAACAAATATTATCAAGTGGTTTAAGACTGGTTTATCCTATCATCCAAACTACACCCATTCTGATTGTGATAACATCATGACAAGTTTTGTTTCTTCATTATCGATTTATCGATCCAGTATTTGTACATTTTATTGTAGGATTCTATTGCACTGACTTGCTGCAACCCTTTCCAGTGTGGCTTATTCAACTTTAACTTTTTTAACTTGCCTAGTTTTCTCATGGACTTATTCATAGAGTGTGAATGTACCCTGATTACACATTGTATGTAAATTAAGATGTGTTGAAGGGGGGATGATCTTAATTAATTTTCCTTCCTAGTCTCTACATTTTTCCCACTTGTATTTTACATCTCCTCTTTCTGTCCCCCACTTGAGTTTTCCCATATTCTTCGCAAAGGGTGTCTTGCTTCTCCTTCTGTCCCCAACTTGAGTTTGCCCTTCTCTTCCCAATAGTGTCTCCTCCCACCTTCTGTCTCCCACTTCTGTCTTTTATCCCCATATTATCCCCATATATGTTCTTCTACATGTATCTCTATCCTTTCCTTTTGTCTCTTTAGCCCTTTTCCCCCTACCCCCTTGGGTCTCCATCTACCACCTTTTCCTTTTGGGTGTTTATTCACCCAGCATGTTTTTACACTCCCCACCCTGTCAATGTGTCTTTTCACCTATACCCTTTATGTGTCTTAATTCCTCATTCTCCCTTGTGTGCCTTCCCACACCATTACCTATTCAGGCTGTTGCATGGTAACGCAGGGCCATGACAGAGTCTAAGCATGCTCCCCTGCTGGCTCTATGAGTGGAGTCTAAGCTTGCAATGTGAGTAGAGAGTGAGGTGGGGTATCAAGTTATGTTCTCAACCCTGCACGCACACAGCACTGCGGTTCTCAAACTTTCATTGAGTAAGTGCCATTGGGTGTGAGATGGGGAGAAGTGTTGCGCACCTCACTTACCTCTTTTTGGCAAGGAGTAATAGAGGATGACCATTCTGGTTATTAGATGTCCTACCTAGCAAATAAAGTGTATGGATGAATACTATGTACCATACAAATCATTTTTTATTTAAATCATTCAAATACGAAGGCTGAATTCTATTTCATTTTATTAAAAAGCTAAGAAACTTGTAATGGAACCACAATCATCCCCGGGAACATTGTGTGTCACAGCGCCATCTATGGGTTGTACGTCCATAGTTACCAATATGTTCGAATATATTTTGCATATGAGGGTAATGCAGATAGAATGATATAATTGGTATTGTCTATGTTCCCATAACCTCGCCTTGTTTGCATAGTTATATTTTATTGTGGTATGTGAGTGCCTAAATGATTTCCATGTGATAAAGTTTCATATTAAGTGTGCCACCATAAGTCTAATGTAATGTTGATAGGGACTAGTACTGTGCGGTAGTAGTAGTTCCATAAGGTTCTTTCATACATTCTAGTAGCAGAATTTTAGAACCTGCTTTCTGGCTATACTGTTCCCTGAGTAATTAAAAAAAAGTAAAACAACAGAACCAGTTTTGTTGCAAAGTCAATGACAAAAGCTAGTTCTGTGAACTGTAAGTGCCATTGTAAAGGCAGTTGTTGGAGACAGCGCAGACAGAGGGATCTATACCTGCTGGGAATAAGGAAAACAGACAGAGGGCTCAATAACTGCTGACCGTAGAGGAGAAATGATGGACCACATACCAGGAGAGGTCTGGATCCCAAGGTGGGGATGAGTTTTCCCCTATTCCTGCTACAACTTATTCAATTGGTTGGGAAGTGGATGCATTCATCTACACCTAACAAGGTTATTTATTAATGTGTGCATTATTATCAAAAATGTATGTGGTATTTTATTGTAAAAAAGTATTGCTGCACTTCCTTGAAGCCTAACGAAGAGCTTGTTTTCACTGTTGTTGGTAAGTTTTACTGACCAGCTGCTAATTACTAAAGAGCTAGTCCCTAATTTTAGTGATTATTTTCCAAATGTAAAATCTAAATACTAGGAACTCCGAGTAATAGGCTGACATTACTGTTAATAGCTTTAATAGAGTTTTAATGACTTACCACAAAGTTAATTGACTCACAATCTGGTTTCCAAACATTCCGCTAAAATCCAACATTATTGTAAACAGACAAAATTAAATACTACTAATATATATATATATATATATATATATATATATATATATACACACTCTATAGATTCCATAGAGAGAGACAATAGGCTCACTCAAGTTACATTAAACGTGCAGTGGGATGATGAGTTTTAACATTTTGGCCCATGTGATGCCCATTCTCCTGAGGCCATTAAGATCCTAATATGGGGCTAACCCATATGGGTAACTCCAAATGGGGTCATCCACTGCATCTCCAGATTCCAATTTTTATTCTCCTTAAGTGTGCTACTGATTGGGGAGATGGATGGCCACTATTCAGGGCTCTACCTGGTATTATTGGCATCCTTAGGGACAGGGCCGGACTGGGGATACAAAGCAGCCCTGGAAAAAAATCAATGCCAGCCCCATAAGTAACTACGCCATGTATTCACATGTAATGTAGTCACATGTAATACGTATGGCTATGTGTTGCCACCCGAGATGATTGAGTAATATATATATATATATATATATATTTTTTTTTTTTTTATGTGTGTATATTACTCAATCATCTGGGTTGGCAAGACATGCATACATATGCATATATGCCTTACATATTATTGGTATGTGTGTATATATATATATATATATATATATATATATATATATATATCTCTCTATCTCTCTAATATGGTGGGGATGGGGGACTGTGAGGTGGATAGGTGTCCTGTAAGCTGGGTTGGGGGACTGTGAGGTGGGTAGGGAAACTGTGAGTGGGTAGAGGGGCTATATGGTGGGTAGGGGGACTGTTGGGTGGGTAGGGGGACTGTTGGGTGGGTAGGGGGACTGTGAGGTAGGTGGGGGGGCTGTATAGTGGGTAGGGGGGCTGTATAGTGGGTAGGGGGCTGTATAGTGGGTAGGGGGGCTGTATAGTGGGTAGGGGGGTGGTGAGGTGAGAGGGGGGCTGTGAGGTGGGTAGGGAGCAGTATAGTGGGTAGGGGGGCTGTGAGGTGGGTAGGGGGGCTATGAGGTGGGTAGGGGGGCTATGAGGTGGGTAGGGGGGCTGTAAAGTGGGTAGGGGGCTGTGAGGTAGGTAGGGGGGCTGTGAGGTAGGTAGGGGGCTGTGATGTGGGTAGGGAGGCAGTATAGTGGGTAGGGGGCTGTGAGGTGGGAAGGGGGGCAGTATAGTGGGTAGTGGGGCTGTGAGGTGGAAAGGGGGCTGTGATGTGGGTAGGGAGGCAGTATAGTGGGAAGGGAGGCAGTATAGTGGGTAGGGGGGCTGTGAGGTGGGAAGGGGGCTATGAGGTGGGTAGGGGGGCTCTGAGGTGGGAAGGGGGGCTATGAGGTGGGTAGGGGGGCTATGAGGTGGGTAGGGGGGCTATGAGGTGGGTAGGGGGGCTGTATAGTGGGTAGGGGGGCTGTATAGTGGGTAGGGGGGATGTGAGGTGAGTAGGGGGCTGTATAGTGGGAGGGGGCCTGTATAGTGGGTAGGGGGGTGGTGAGGTGAGAGGGGGGCAGTATAGTGGGTAGGGGGGCTGTGAGGTGGGTAGGGGGGCTATGAGGTGGGTAGGGGGGCAGTGAGGTAGGTAGGGGGACTATGAGGTGGGTAGGGGGGCTATGAGGTGGGTAGGGGGCTATGAGGTGGGTAGGGGGCTATGAGGTGGGTAGGGGGGCTATGAGGTGGGTAGGGGGGCTGTGAGGTAGGTAGGGGGGCTGTGAGGTAGGTAGGGGGACTGTGATGTGGGTAGGGAGGCAGTATAGTGGGTAGGGGGGCTGTGAGGTGGGAAGGGGGGCAGTATAGTGGGTAGGGGGGCTGTGAGGTGGGAAGGGGGGCTGTGATGTGGGTAGGGAGGCAGTATAGTGGGTAGGGGGGCTGTGAGGTGGGAAGGGGGGCAGTATAGTGGGTAGGGGGGCTGTGATGTGGATAGGGGCAGTATAGTGGGTAGGGGGCAGTATAGTGGATAGGGGGGCTGTATAGTGGATAGGGGGCAGTGAGGTAGGTAGGGGGCAGTGAGGTAGGTAAGGGGGCTGTGATGTGGGTAGGGGGGCAGTATAGTGGTAGGGGGGCTGTGAGGTGGGAAGGGGGGCTGTATTGTGGGTAGGGGGCTGTATAGTGGGTAGGGGGCTTTATAGTGGGTAGGGGGGCAGTACAGTGGGTAGGGGGGCTGTGAGGTGGGATGGGGGGCTGTGGTATTGGTAGGGGGCTGTATAGTGGGTAGGGAGCTGTGAGGTGGGTAGGGGGGCTGTGGTATGGGTAGGGGGGCTGTATAGTGGGTAGGGAGCTGTGAGGTGGGTAGGGGGCTGTGAGGTGGGTAGGGGGGCTGTATAGTGGGTAGGGGGGCTGTATAGTGGGTGGGGGCTGTATAGTATGTGGGGGGCTGTGATGTGGGTAGGGGGGCTGTCTGTGAGGTGGGGGGCTGTATGGTGGGTATGGGGCTGTAAAACGGTAAATACCTTCAGTTTCCTGTTGGTCCGGTGGGCAGTTTTTCAGCACCATGCGTGGGGGCGGAGCCTGTGAGTGGGAGGCGGAGCTTCCGTTTGGGGGCGGGGCATGCGGTCGAAATGATTGGAGACTGTGCAGGGAGACTGACAGGTCTCCCTGCAGCTGCTGCCAGCCACACCAGCCCCCAGCTCCTCCCCTCGGACTGACAGGCTGGCACAGTCCGAGGGGAGGATTTATCATAATAATCATTAGGGCTGTCAGCCCGGCCCCAGCTTAATGCGGCCCACCGGGAAATTTCCCGGTATCCCGGTGGGCCAGTCCGGCCCTGCTTAGGGACTCCACATAAAGTTGTGTGTGTGTGTGTATATATATATATATGCTAACGCTTAAAATAGGATCAAACACAGTCCACCCACGCAAAATTTGAGTGCATGTTTTTTGCACAAAGACTTGTATTTAGAGTCAGGCTTTCCATGAGAATCTACAGTGGTCAGCAATAACATTATAACCACCTAACCGCCTTCCTAATATTGTGTAGGTCCCCCTCATGCTTCCAAAGCAACTCTGATGCATTGAGACATGGATTCCACAAGACTTCAGATCGTGTCCTGTGGTATCTGGCACGAATACATTATGTGTCAGATACCTTTAGAGGTTCCAGACTTAGTAGGACAAAATTATTAAGACAAGCCAGTATCAAGGTATGCCAGAGATCAGATACACGATTCGACAAAGCCAAGTCAAGGGTACCAGAAATCAGAAATAGTCAATATGGATGGTTTGGTCGCTAACACATAAAATCAGAAATAGTATGAAAACACGATTGGGTAAAGGAGAAACTACAATAGGGCACAGTACACATTGAAACAACGCCAACAAAATATGAGGGGGCATTGAATATGAGGTGAATCCGCATCAGTAACGTCATGATGTCAGCCATGTGGGCTGTGTCATAAAAATGGGTGTGGGGACAGAAGCTGGCGTCAAGGAGTTTGGGGTAAAAGTCATAGACTGGCAAAATGCTGGTCCACTGGCATGGGACTTTATGTCGATATAAATGCAGGTATAGGCGCTCACTAAAATAACTAAATGTCAGGCAGCAGTAAACCAGCAGGACTTCCCAATACCTGCTAATTATAACCAGAAAGTGCAAAAACAAAAGTGGTATACCGCGCCACAAATGTATTAAGGTATACGGAGTGCAATAAACATACATACAAGATTTTCTGGTACTATGATGGTACATACACCCTTGAAAGAAACAAAATACAAAACAATAATAGTGCAGATTGACAATAAATAACATAGTCTATACAATAAAAGGAGAACCAGTAAAAGTGCTAACTCACACTATGCAGAGCTACTAAGAGCTCTGCCGTATAGCGCTTGGACGGTGCCAACCAAACAGAGAAAATTCTAATTATTTTAATTTGCTTTATAAAATAATTAGAATAAATGAAACATTATGATTGATCAGCGCTAATCATAGCACAACGCATTTGTATTACCAATCTTGATAGAGATCAATTGGTAATTAACAATGAAACAGCTAAGGTGCCGGCCCATGCCACTATCCTCTCTTGCCTTGACTACTGCAATCCCAATTCCCAGGGGTTTTGCATGTTCCCAACTTGCCATGGTACAGTCTATAATGACTGTGGGGTCGAGACTCAATCTTCCTGTCTTCCCACACCTCCCACGCCTTCATCCTCTGTCAGTCTCTACATTGGCTTACCGTAAGATATAGGGCTCAATCTAAAATTCTGGTACTTTCTCAAAATTCTCCACATAACGTTGCTCCTACCTATCCTTCTTAATATGCAAGTATTTTCTAACCAGGTCCCTACGCTCAGGAGAAGACATGCATGTATCCTCTGTTCGTACTCGCACCTCGGAATTTGTTGGTGCATTCTAAATAATTATAAAGATACCATTAGCCAGGATTTATTGGAGAGTGAATGTGTTATCATGTCAGTTCTGCTAAAAAGGCATACACTTCAAAGTCTCTAACAAGAAGTTCACAGAAAATTAACTAGCTGAACATTTACCAGGACATTCAAAATGAGTTGTGGAAGCCATCTTGGATAGATAGACAGACAGATTGACAGATACATAGACAGACAGTCACATAGATAGCTAGATAGACAGACAGACAGATATCTATATAGGTACATATATAAATACATACATACATTATATGCAGAATGTTATTTTTCCAATTATTTTTTTCTATTTTAAAACAACAGTTGTGCTTTCTGTTTTATAAGCCATTCTTGAGCCAGTCCATAAAAACACAACTCATATACACCAAGTTTAAAATCTATAACTTGCCAATAGATATAAATCTCCTTCTAATGTTGTGGCTCAATATTGGCTAAACATTAATATATGGTGTTCAAACTGGGGCACTGGAAAATCCCATTACGTAACAGATTGCAAGCCCTTTGGAGAAATGTGGAAAGTCTCGGATAGATTGCAAACTCTGCATGAAGAATCTGCAGTCTGATCAGGCAGTGGGCAGCGGTCCTTTTGTCCTTTTCAGAACAACTAAAATTAGGGATTATTCTAGTTTACAGTGAACGAATAATCTAAATTTTATTAAAGACAGGAGGCTTCATATTTGCTTATCTTTCTTTACTGTAACTCCCAGCAGCAAATACGTAGTTAACAAGGTTGTAAAAAATTCAACCAATCATAACACATCATAGAACAATATAGTGTCATCAGACTCCTCCCACTTCCTCTTTCTTGGTGATGCCGATCAGCGGTAGTAGTAGAATCAACCATGTAAACTGGAACATTCTGGAACCATAACAGGTGTACGCAAAGAAGTAAACCATGTAAACGTGCTGTCGAGTAGATCGAAGTGAGATTTTCACACTAGGAGAGAAGAAGAGAAATCTCGTGAAAGTATGGTCTCTTACATAAGAGAAAAATCATAAGTACGCACTTAAGTGATAGCTCCGATTATCTGGTAAGATTGAAAGGCCATAATGATAAAGTGCGATGTAGGGCTAAATCTTACTAGGTTAACAAAAAACGTATACCTACAACAATCAAATTGCAAGAAGATGTACATGCAATAGTAATAGAAAAGGAGACTTACCCTAAGGGTGGGTTCCAGCGTGAACGAAGGGAGGGAAAATATTCGCCTCCTGTCTTTAATAAAATTTAGATTATTCGTTCACTGTAAGCTAGAATAGTCCCTAATTTTATGGCAAGACAGGAGGCTTCATATTTGCTGTTTTAACGCTCTTGAATAAAAGAACAAGCCGCGTGTGGTGTACGTTTAAAATAAAAAGTTCGAAAGGTAGATTCCCTTGACCAATCTGCGGAGGATAAAATATCCGCCAATGCGCTGCCTGCACGAAGGGCAGAGGATGCGGCCGCTCCTCTAATGGAGTGGGCACCGAAAGATTGATAAATTCCTGCTTGGGTAAGCAACCATCTTATCCAGCGTGCGATCGTGGGGGGAGAGACCGGTTTGTGAGGTCTAACGTAAGAGACAAAAAGAGGTCCAGTAGGGGAACGTAGAGAGATAGTGTTCTCAATGTAACAACGGGTACACAGGGCTACACAGAGAGACGGTCTGTCGGGAAAGTATGGATAAAATACTGAGGAAGAGTTAGTCTTAGTGCGTCTAATAATAGTAAATCTGACACCGTCTGGCGCAAAGGTCACAGCATGAGAGTCAAAGGCCTGAACGTCTGAAACTCTGCGGAAGGACACCAGGCACAGAAGCAGGGCCAATTTCGCAGAGAGTTGGCGTAGGGATAAGCAGGTGACCTTGTCAAACTAATGCCTCATAAGAGCCTGCACACGGAAGGGTGTTTCCCAACCAAAGAATTATCAATAGTGTCATGGGCCGCCGAAATGGCGGAGCGAGAAATATTAATCGATCGGTATGATTTACCTTGATCGAAGAGGGATAATAAGAAAATTTAAATTGATGAAAGAGGTGTTGGAACGGGATCGAGGTCCCTTTCCAGACACCAGCTGACCCAAATCCGCCATGCAGAGAGATAGGTTCGTCTGGTTCCTGGAGCCCACGAATCCCACAGGAGTGTCTGAGCAGTGCGTGAAAGTCCCGCGACATGCCAGGCTCCCCTGAAACTGTCCAAGCTACCAGTTGAAGATGGCCCTGTAGGGCGAGTGGATGGTAATCGCCCGTTGGGTTCCTGAGGACCCACAAGGAGCGAGGTAGTGGGATGGGGTAGTCTATTGATAGTTCTAGGAGGGTGGGGAACCAAGTCTGGGCCCTCCATAGTGGCCCTCCATAGTGGAGTGATTATTACTATCCTGACCATTTGTGCTTTGACCCGGTGAAGGGTCCGTTGAATCATCGAGAAAGGAGGGAAAGCATAGGCTCCTCTCCGCGGCCAAGGTTGCAGAAAAGCGTTGACTGCCAGAGATAGAGGGTCAGCTGAAAATGTCGTCCATCTGACGGTTCAGGCGAGATGCAAAGAGGTCGAGCGTGAGGGGCCCCCGTAATAGGTGAACGTGGTGGAACAGGAAGGGGTCTAATTGCCAATCGCTGGCATCTCTCCAATGACGTGAAAACCAGTCTGCGACTAAGTTGTCGGGTCCTGGGAGATATTCCGCTCGAATGGACAGATTCCTGTCCAGGCAGAATTGGTACAGATTCTTGGTGAGATCTGACAGAAGTTTGGATTTGGAACCTCCGAGGCGGTATACATACCGCACTGCGGAGATGTTGTCCATCCGTAGTACCAGGGAGCAGTTGGAAGCGTCCTTGGCAAAGCTGCGGATCGCAAGGATCCAGCAATGAGTTTGAGACAATTTATGTGGAGTGACTGTTCTGATGGGGACCAGAGACCCCCTGTGGAGGTTCGGGCACATGTAGCGCCCCAACCCAGAAGGCTTGCATCGGATTTCAGGATAAAATCTGGTTGAGATCCGAAGATCGCTTTCCCATTCCAGGCTTCCATATTGCGAAGCGACCAGTGGAGTTCGATGAGAACCTCGTCTGTCAGAGATATGAATTGGTCGTAAGAGGTTGAGCGATGCAAGTAGGGAGTTTTCAACCGTTGCATTGCTCTGTAGTGTAAAGGCCCGGGAAATATAGCTTGAATTGATGCGGACAGGAGTCTAAGAATGTGTGCAAGATTGCGGAGCCGAGGTCACTGAGAGTAATTTTTGAATTTCTTTCTTTATGTTTTGGGATAAGGCAGCTGCAAAGTTGCCTGAACCGAATCTATTTGAAAGCCCAGAAACTGGACTATTTAAGAGGGTTCCAGATCTGATTTCTGGAAATTTATGACAAAACCAAGGTTTTGAAGGAGAGCAGAGTTCATGTGTGTGTGTTTGCAAAGCAAATGTTGGTCTTGGGCCATAATCAGGATATCGTCTAGATATATGATGGAACGTACTCCCTGAGAACGAAGTAGTGCCATGACCGGCTTCATTAACTTGGTGAAACACCAAGGGGCGGAGCAAAGTCCGAAAGGAAGGCAGGTGAACTGCCAAATTTCGTCTTGCCAGAGAAATTGCAGGAAGGCTCGATGACTCTGTGCGATTGGGACCGTGAGGTAGGCATCCCTCAGGTCGAATCTGGAGAACCAGTGTCCCACGCAGAGTAGGTCCCTGAGAAGATGGATACATTCCATCTTGAAATGACGGTATGTGATAAATTTATTTCAGTGCTTTGAGATTGATAATAGGACGGTGGTCTCCCGTCTTTTTCCGTACAAGAAAAATGTTGCTGAGGAAAGTGTAAGGGAAAGGCGAAAGTTCGATCGCCCCTTTGTCTAGTAGTTTGTGTAACTCTGAATTTAAGGTTAGTTTGTCTGCTTTCGACATCTCTAAAGGTGTCGGAGGAAAGTTTTGAATGGGGTGTGTGAGAAAATCTATTTTAAAACCCCTGACTGTATGAAGGATCCAGTGATCCTGAGAAAGTAGTTTCCACTGTTGGAAAAAAAGGGTTAATCGACCAGCAATTGGTACATTTTTTTTAAATAAGTAAGGTCCATTACCTGAACCAGTGCGTCCGCGCAGGGATGCAGAACCACGTCCTCGGATAGAGCCTCTGGTGTTGAAGAGCTGTCTGTGATAGGGTCGCGTGGGTCCTGAGGACCAATAGTCTGTGGGTTGGGGCCTGTAGCCTGCAAAGGCTGCTCTACTGGTAGCTTGGCCCTTGTAGCGACCAGCTCTCCCGGAAAAACGTTGTGTTTGGGAGTGGAAAACCCTGAGTAATGGGGACTAGGCTTTATTTAGTGTAGTAAAAACCGAGACATGCTTGGAGAGGTCTCGCATAAAACTATCGCCGAATAATAGACCATCGGCTTCTGGTCCCAACTCTTTTGAGCTTAAGTCCACCAATTTGGCAGCAATTTTATAAAGTGCCGCCTTTTGTCTTTCTATCGAAATTGCCACATTGGCGTTGCCCAATAGGCAAAGAGCTCTCTTTAGATGGAGGGCCACCCTTAGCATCCTGAGTATTGAGAAAAGTTTCTTTAATGAACTCCGACACTGAGGAATCCTGGGGCACATTCGCCGTATCAGAGTACGTGGGGTCATAGTCATTTAAAATATGGCCAGCTAGTCGGGAGGTAGATCCCTGAAGAGGGTCTGTGGGATCCTGCATAGTGCATGGCAGGGAATGTTTAAAACATTTTTCCGGAGCTTTGCCTTTGCCCGCAGTAGCGCTATTCCCTTTCCAGGGTCTTTTGCACGGGGCATTTTCTTTGTCAGAAAGGTGGGAATCCTCTGAGTCAGAGGGTTGGTGTGTAGAGGGATGAACCTCTGTAGCAGTTTGCTCATGATAGGCTGCCAAAGCCTTGGGAATGTACTCTGCAACAGTAGAGAAGAGCCATTCCCGAAGTTCTGCAGAAATTGCAGGGTCTTGGCGGTCCGACAATGTTTAATTAGTAATTTAGAAAAAATTATAGGGAAGTAATAAAATGGCAGACTAAAATCACAGGTAGTTGGTATTTAAATGTATTAGTCAGGGTTGACACTTAAAAGATGAGGCAACTCAGCTAGAATACTGGAAAAGTGGGGGTCACCCACTATTGTGTTAGGTCACTAACGTGTAAGTGAAAGTTATGGGGGTCACCCAGTAACTAGAAGTGGTGATCAACCACTTAGTACCAAAATGATAGATATATACAATAATCAATGTGATGGGGGTCACCCACTAGAATAAAGCAGATGGTGGCAATCACCAGTATAATACAGATATATGTAGTGATAAGTGGGGGTCACCCACAATACAGAAATATATGTAGTGATAAGTGGGGGTCACCCACAGAATAAACAAGGTGGTGTCAGCCACACAAAATATTTTTAATAAATGTTAAATTATATAAGGAGAAAACAAATGTGTGAAAATAAAGGGGGTCACCCAGACAGTTGAGCAGGCTGATCCTGTTGGAGCAACAAAACCTGCAAGGATAGAAAAGAAAATTGTGATCAGTATTCTGATCTGCAGGAAAAGGACCCTTAATGAAAGGGTTAAATTGACAGAAGGAACTTACCTTCCGAAAGGGCTATGCTAGTGCCCACAGAAATATTCATCCAGTCAGGAGCCGCGGAGTGGATTATAACGCGAGTACCGCGATTAAAATGGCCGCCGCGAGTAAAAGAGGGCGGCGCAGTTCGGCAGAAGGCGGGAAGAAGATGAAAAAGGGCGCGAAGGCTGTAACAGAAATAACGGTCTCCTGGGAAATGGAGTCCGTACACTGAAAGGATTCCCCTGACGGGAGGGGAGGGAAGTAACCCGGCGGGCCGTTTCTGTTGTGAAGTAAGAAACGGCCCGGCGGAAAACTGAGTGTTTTAAAGACAATTAAAGGTGTAAGCCACTGTAAAATATGGAATAGAGAAAAAAAAAAAAAAATATATATATATATATATATATATATATATATATATAAGAGATGAAATAAAACTTCTGGTAGTGGATGTTACCCTAGGAATCTATGAACCTGTCATTAGGGTTACCCCAGTACAGAATTAATTATATTAAAAAAAAAACATCAAACAAATTAAAAATTAAATTAATTAAACTAGGCAACGTCATTAGAATAGACTAACCTGGGAGGCAAGCAGCAAAGAAAGAGGAAGTGGGAGGAGTCTGATGACACTATATTGTTCTATGATGTGTTATGATTGGTTGAATTTTTTACAACCTTGTTAACTACTTCTTTGCTGCAGGGATTTACAGTAAAGAAAGATAAGCAAATATGAAGCCTCCTGTCTTGCCATAAAATTAGTAATTGTGAAGTGTAAATAAAATACTTATTTTCTGGCGCCACTGTAATTTACAGGCCTAATCTACGAGTACCGTAGACAGGAAATATTTCAGTTGTTACATAGACATTGCAAGGACGAATTCAGGATGTTTGGGGCCCACCATAATTTTTTGTTGCTTTTCTTGGTCTTTAAGAAAGGTCTGCAGAAGGGCCTCGCTGATTTATGGGCCCCCTAATTGCCGCAGACATTCCAATATGGAAATACCAACCACGTTCTGCTGGAAAGCCAATACTTGATAAGTAGTTTGGATTAGTTACATCATCACAACTGAATACAATTCCAAATTATGAAAAGTATGTACAGTTATATTAAAGCTGTAATTGTATTTATATGCCATGCTATTTTGTTTATGTTAGCAGCATGCCTACAGATCAGACTCTGGTAAGATTTCATTACATAGCATTTAGCATTTTACATTTCAGGGGATATCTTCACCCCAACCCACCCCTTAAAAAGAGAACAAGTTGCTAATATTGAAATACGGAAGAACTGATGTGAATTTGTGCTTGTTGTTGTTTATCAATGTCAATGCTTCATTAATAGAGAACTTCCATTGTACAATGTGTCAAAAAAGAAAAAAAATGTTCTGTTTTCTTTGTATCAGTGACCGGTTTAACAGGTGCCTTTTTTTCCAAACACACCATAACCCATTTGGAATGTTATTATATGGGTCTTAATTATTCTACAGGGAAAGAATTTAACCTTGAATCACAAAGTACCAATTCATTCTGCACTATGCTTGTTAATTATTTTCAAAAATAGATGAGGTATTATCAATACATGCTCTCACGGACTGTAAAGTAAGTATTGTCTGGAATTTAAAGTGAATTCAAAATGAATTTCAAATTTAAGATTAAAGTAAACCTAAACATTAAAGGGACATTCCACTACTTAAATACAAAATTAATTTTAAAAATCACTGTTTAGTAGATAGACACCCAATTAATTAATGCATGCATTTAAATTATGCATTTTTTCATTGGTTGTATATCTTAAACAGCTTGCCAAAGCTGCAGATCTCTTGTCTGCTGCCTTTGCAAGCCCTCCCCATTTAACCCCACCCAGTTATTCCGTGGCTGTCCAATCACAGACTTTCCAATGTAGCACAATGAGAAGTCTTTGCAAGGCAGGTGCTCTGAGCAATTGTCTTCCTCCTGAGTTTAGCTCCACTGAAGGTGTAACGAGTGGTGAACTTTTTGTAAAATATAAATAAGGACACACTCTTCACAGAAGAGTGTGGAGTGGTCATTTAAACTTTTTGACTTTAAACCCTTTTTAGTGGTTTTGGCTGTGTGTTTCATTGTCCTAATGGAAGGTGACCCTTAATCTAGTCTCAAATTTCATGCAGATTGAAACCTTGCAGACTGGAACCTTGTAGAAACATTATGCACGTGGCTCCATAAATCTTGCCCTGAATCCTGAATGAATGAAAAGCACCCGTGCATTATAATACCACCACCTGGACTAACCATGGGCAGGGCCGGATTAACATAGGGGCTGATGGAGCTGCAGCTCCAGGCCCAGGCCCATGGAATAGGCCCATTTAAAAAAAAAAAAAAAAAAAAATTTTTTTTTTTTTTACACACTACTGTTAGGTTTGCCACCTGACTGGGTTACTCTGCAATACCAACACCGGCCAGTAGGGGTCACTGTCACTGGAGAGAGGCAGGGACAGGAAGTTACAGCATATCCCTGCCTCTCTCTACTACTCACTGATCCGCGGGGGAGCAGCAACACAGCACAGAGTCCAGACAGCAGCTCTACAGCTCAGGTAAGTGAGGGATGGGGGGAAAGGCAGCAGGGACACTAGGGGACACTGAGACACTAGGGGACACTGAGACACAGTGTCTGTGTCCCCATGTGTCCTAGTGTCTGTGTCCCCTAGTGTCTCAGTGTCCCCTACACTGAGACACTAGGGGACTGTTACGGACCGTTTCAGCAGAAAAGGGGAAAAATCAGTTTAGGCGATAATCCCCTTTTCACAAAAAGGCACAGCTACTGTAAAAGCACCAAAACTCACGAATTGGATATAGGTGAATGCACCAAACTCCCGAACTGCATACAAGGGAATAAGGTAGCACTCCAAACTCCCGAACTGGAACCTCACGAATTGCTGCTAGCAGTCGAACAGGAAAAGCTCCCAAGCGGCTTACACTCCTGGCAGTCAGTCCCTTTTTACAGCATACAGTGAATCCCCCCAAGAACGAGACAAGGCTCCGTGTTGAAGGTCAAGCAGTGGTCTGTTTATTCAGGGCTACCTGCCCCTGTATTTATGCAGGTCTCCCACCTGGTGGACACCCTAGGGGACCAGATGGAAGACTGAAACAGCAGACAGACATGTATCATTTTCGTACACACAGCCACAATACTTTCCCACAATGCATCTTGGTTTCCTCCTCCCTGCCCTGGAGATAATTAATGAAGTAATTCAATTATCTCCTAAGACAAAGGCCAGACTCCATTATGCACATGGTGACACAGAAACAGACGATCACTTTAAAATACATACAGACACATTTTATACACAATACACAGACATGTAACATATCCCCAGATAGCTCAGGTCTGGGTGCACATTATTAGGTGAATGGCACCCAGATCACACAAATACATTTTAATTGCCATGGAGCCAAAGTCTTTAATTATACGAACAGGCTCCATGGCAGGCTATCTGGGTTACTACAGTTCACATAAAACAAACTACCGAATTTCCCTGCATTCACCAAATCCATACGAATGAGAACCAGGGGCTGGAGGTTCAGCGGTGCCTGCACGGAAAAGTGTCCGATTTTGGTGCATGAAAGCCGGGCAGAAAAGTGCTGGCTGCCCGGGGAGCTCCAGACCAGCGCCACCTAGCGGCCGCTAAGTGTAACAGCGGCCACACAGTTAACAGGCAATTAACCGCAGCTTCAAGGAGGTAAATTGGCAGCACACTCCAGCTTCTGGGTGGCCAATTAACAACGCCGGCCGGCTTCCCACGGCTCTGGGGAGGTTGGTGAACGGCTGTTTGTTCGGTAGATGAAATCTACCGAACTGATGTGCAGAAAGGGAGAAATAAATCCTTCTGCACAGTAAAATTAACCCTTTAGCTGCCGGTCCATAGTCCAGAGGCAGCAGGCGGGAAACCAGGCTCCTCCAATACAATGTGTCGAGATTGGTTTCGTCACAGGGACATTAGGGGACACAGACACTAGGGGACACTGATACACTAGGACACATGGGGACACAGACACTGGGAGACTTGGGGACACTTGGACACATGGGGATGCTGAGACACATGAGGATGCTGTGAGACATAGGGACATTGGGAGACACTGAGACATTGGGACACGGAGACACTATGTCCCCATTTCTCCCAATGTCCCCCATCCAGTGTCGCTAGTTTCAGTGTCCCCAAGTCTCCCAGTGTCTGTGTCCCATGTCTCTCAGTGTGCCTAGTGTCCCCATGTGTCCCTATATGTCCCCATGTCTATGTCCACAACTGTCCCCATGTCTCCCAGTGTCCCCAAGTGTCAGTCTCCCAGCCAGTGTCCCCTAGTCTCCCGGTGTCCCCATGTCTCTGTGCCCCTAGTGTCTTAGTGTCCACAAATGTTTCAGTGTCCCCATGTCTCCCAGTGTCTGTGTCCCTAGTGTCTCAGTGTCCCCATTTCTCCCAGTTTCCCTAAATGTCTCAGTGTCCCCAGGTCTCTCAGTGTCCCCAGTATCCTAGTGACATGGGGACACAGAGACATTGGGACACTGGGAGAAATGGGGACACTGAGACACTGGGAGACTAGGGGACTGGGCGACATGGGGACACTGACACTGTGATACATATGGACACTGAGTGACTTGCGAGACTAAGACACTGGGGGCAATCCATCTATACAGCAGAATCAAACTGTGAGTAGTTTGTTGGTGATTTTACAGAATTTTCTCTGATGTCACTCCTTGTGATTATACAAATGATTAAGGCTGGTATTTTTTTCCCAAGAAAGGTGGCAAGTACTCCCTAAGTATAGTAAAATATAACTTGTATTCAAGTCTGCAGCTGCTGGCTCTGCCTCTGAACTGACTGTCTGCTGACATCATCAGAAGTGGTGGTCTGAGCAAATTACAATACTTCCCCATAGGATTGGCTGAGACTGTCAACTAGGCAGATCAGGGCAGAGCCAGCACAAGTCCAACATAGCCCTGGCCAATCAGCATCTCCTCATAAAGATAAATTGAATCAATGTATCTGTATGAGGAAAGTTCAGTGTCTGCATGCAGAGGGTGGAGACACTGAATGGCAGTGCTGCACACTAGGCAGTACTGCCCCAGGAAGCACCTCTAGAAGCCATCTAAGGAGTGGCCAGTGGAGTTATTTTCTCTGAAAAGACAGTGTTTACTGCAAAAGGCCTGAATGGAATGATTCTACTTACCAGAACAAATACAATAAGCTGTAGTTGTTATGGTGACTATAGTGTCCCTTTAAGTTTGGAAGCTTAAGAGGGATGTATGGGAACAAAACTTGTGTGGACTGGCTGACAATAAAATTAGTTTAGGTAATGCAGACGCTGGTCTCTCTAGCACTGTGGCATGTCCCCTTTCTTCTACACTCACTACATACACCTTTTCTCTTTCTCAGACTATATATCAGGAACTTCTGCCTGCTAGTAAGAAGGTAAGGAGACAAGTGGACATGTGAGTGCTAGGGGACAGTCCTTAGAAAGCATCGAGTGAGTGCATCATTAGACGCATTTATGTCAAGCTCAGGGTGCTGCCTGCATAGTATGCCCTTAGTTGGACAGCCTGCAGGGTTGGCGGGCAGCCTGACATGCATTCATGCCAGGCTGTCCTTCAAATTTTTTGGACAGACATGCCCCCTTTTTGGGAGGTATGACTGTTTTTGGTCAATAAGATTCCGTAATTAGGCCCATCATAATTGTCAGCACCAGGCCCACTGGGCTCTTAATCCGGCCCTGACCATGGGGGTAGTGTTTTCCAGGGGAGGTGGGTGGGAGTGAGGCAAGCTGATTTTATGGTACACTACCAATGTTATTCAATAAGAATTCTTGAGAATTCGAACTGAATTTAAAATTGTAGTCCTAATTTACATTTTGCCTATTTTTTTTCTAGAATTAAAAAAGCCACTTTATTACCTGATAGCTTTATTTGCTGAAGTTACAAAGGTCAGTTTTGGTCTCTTTAGCATAAAGAACAATTTTTCATGTTTGCCGAGTCTTTCCAATGCATTTTGTCAAACCCCAAAAAGTATATATTAGAAGCATATATGTAGGAGAGACATAGGCTGGATTAATGGCAAGTTCTATGATAAGATTCATTTGATCTGATATTTATACATATACACCACGTGGCTCTAGCAGATTATTTCCCCTACATTTACTTTTGATATTTGAGTCTGGCATACTGTTCCCAACATGTATGTGTATTACTCAAGATAACCTTAAAGTGCCTCTATCAAATTTAGTTCTTCTTTCAGTATTTCTTTCCTTATGATTATACTCCCCTCTTTGCCACTTGCCTTTATCTCTGTTCATGAAGTCTGCAGTTTGCTTTTTTGTGCGATACTTTTGACTGATGGATTGTGGGTAAATCACCTTAGCAACTGAACTGGAATTCCACTTTAGTCCTGCCCATTCCCCTATATTTCTCAAAGATGATGCTCCCCATGAGAACACGTAGTCCTTACCTTTTCTTATGTTATAACTAAGAAACTAATGCAAATTTGTAAAAAATAATACAAACAAGGTGATATAGAAGGTCAAAAAAGGATTTAATTAAAATCAAAACCTGCAAAATGACCAAGTTGCTTTAAATACGTTTAAGTACGTAGTATTTTTTAATTCCTTTTAGAGTTCTAGATTTTAGACATGTGCCATTCGTTTCGGCCTGAATTTAAATTCGGACGAAATTCGTCAATTCGGACATTCGAATGATTCCGAATGTCCGAATTTCCAAAGTTCCGAATTTCGAGTTGGGGTTAGGGAATTGCCGAAGTCCCAAATTTCGGAAGTGCTGAACCGAACCAAATTTTTTGCCCATGCACATCCCTACTAGATTTTACTCAGACTACAAGTTGGCTATTCTAGTTACCTCTTTTGCAATGCAATATTTTTGTCATGATCTCTTACTCTTCCCATCTGGAATTCCAAATGAAGGCTTCTTGGTCCACCATTTCTCTGTTTATTGAACATAATATGTACATAACGTAATTATTATGTATATATTTGGTGGTACACAGATAGGTGCTGTAACAAACGCTCCTTCCCAATGTTTGCCATGGACTTCTGGAGGAGTGTGGAAGCTGGCCTCCTGCCCACCGACTTAGGTCCAGGTCTGGGACAGCATTTGGGAGTTACCTTGCCCAGCCACCATTAGCAGCTTTCCCGGGGTGCCCCTGGTTCGGCACTTTCCCTTCAGGCGAATGGAACTGAACGCTAGCTCTCTGGCGGCCGTTCACATGACAATTAGTCCTCAGCGGTACTTAGCAGCGACCACTATGGAACTAATTTAGTCAGGAGGACTTTGTGGGTTCCCGGTCACCTCAGCGGAACTTAGCCGCGAATGTTATGGAACTGTTTTTGGCATGAGGTTTCTGGACAACTTGCTTCATGGTTTTGAATCACTTTGAAATTCCCCAGGGGAGCGATTTTTGGAGGGAAGGTGCTTGAGACTCAGGGGAACAAACGCTACTTAAGAGCCAGACAGAGCACCCCATATTAAGGAAGCAGGAGCTCCCGAAAGTTGACCAGAAAAAGCACCAAACTCCCTGGAACTATTTTGGGCATAGGACCACGTGTGCGGCCGGTCAGAACACGTGATCAATGCAATGTTTTGTGGACCCAGGACATACTTGAAAACGAGAGAAATCTCAATGTATCTTTCCTGGTAAAATATTTTATAAATAAATAAATAAAAAACACGGTGGTGTTTCCCTTACACTGTATGGATCTGAGTGCTATTTGGAGAACTTGGGCGCTCAGATCAGGGCTATTTGGGCATGTATTATTTGTGGGGTTATTTATTGTTTTGTGATGTTTTGGTGTACTTTTATGTTTTTATATTTTTGTGTTTAGCTCTCTGTTCCTGGGAGATAATTAGCCTACCGGTCTTTAACTGAATTATTTCCCAGGCCCGGAGATTCCCAAGAGGGGCTTGTACTGAATACAATGAAGACCCCATGCTGGGGTCTGTGCATAAAAGGCTGAGGTTTGCTTATTAAAATCAGTTGACTCCCAGAACTATGTGCAGTTTCGTTACAGGAAGAGGGGGAAAGGGTTATAATCACTGCTAAGCACCTTGTTCCAGCTCGTGGAGGATTCGGCGGGGAAAGTCCTTGTAAGGACTGGAGCTCCCATGACTGTGTGTCGTCCAGTCCCTGGGAGGGAATAGAGCTAGTCCCCTATCCTGTTCTATGACATAGAGGCTCCAGGAGGACCCCAGTCAAGTCACGGCAACTGTGGCAGAATGTCAGGATTACTGTTTGATCCAGCACGTAGAACTGTATTGCACGGATGACAAATAAGTAACGTATTACCGGTCCTTAGAATGGCCGGATTTAACGTACAAAGAATAGTCAAAAATACTAGCCGAGGTCAGGGAACACAGAAAGGGACGCAGCGATGAGGAAAGCCAGGAGTCAGGATACCAGAATACAGAGAAGTCAATAAACAAAGCCAAAGTAAAAAAACAGGTAGAAAACTATAAACAGGAACGCGCTCTCAGACAACCAATAGGGAAACCACGACAGGGCACTGAGCAGGATAAGAACTGAGCCTAAAGACCCCTCCTCTAGATCTGATAGGCTGTAACTGGCCTTTGACCCCAAATTCAGTTACCAGGTTTCATTTGCATAATTGCTGCTCAGCATTAACCCTTCTGTGGATTAGGTTGCTGCTCGGCACAACTTTTCCTGTGTGGACAGTAAATGTCATTAACCACATTTTTATAAGCGGATGAATACGTGACACAGAAGTGCTGAGGCTTTCCTCTGTTCCAGCTAGGAATCGGTCTTTGGCGGAGGTACCCAGCCGGGGTACAGGGAGCTCCGCTACAGGTACATTTTCCCATGATTTGGTTACCAGATCAGCTGAGCCGGAGTAACAAATAAAGGGGGGAAAATAGGAGCAGTAAAAAAAATGAAAAAAATGTAAATATATATAAATATAGATTTATTTTTGTTACTCCTCCTTTCCGCCCCTCCCCCCCCCCCCCCCCCCCCCATCTAATTGTCACTTTGCACTTGATCTGTGAAGAAAATTAACATTTAGTTTCTGTCCCCTAACCACAAATCAACTTTGTACTATCATCCCATTCCCTATCATCTTATTTTTGGCTCCACTGACATAACTTTGGATTACAAAACAAACAAAATTGTTTGTCCATTGACCGTTTAATTTGTTTCATAAAAGGCCCAACTAAAGTTTCAGAGTTATGGAAATCAGAAGAGCCACTAACCATCCACAATTAAACCGAATTCACAAGTCTAGTGTATATGTAAGAAATTGTATATTGTGGAGCTCAATGATACAAATTAATATGGAAGACATATAAGGTGCAGATTACAGCAAATAAAAAAAAAATATATATATATATATATATATATATATATATATATTCTGTTAGTTCAGATTCTAAATGCTCGGTTGAGAAGTACAGGAAAAAAGAATAGCAGTTAAAACATTATGCTATACTTTGGTCATACTTGACTTTATGGTAATCTGTGGGAGATATCAACGATAGTCGCCCAGAATTTAAGTGGCATAGTATTTTAACATTCTTAGCTCTGAGTTTGTTGAACATAAGCCCATAAACTAAGATGTCTGATAACAACATACTGTCCAAACATTCTCTGGATACAGAAGTCATAGAGTTTATATAACTTTTCTTTTTAAATTAGACCTAAAGAAGAAACAAGCATATTATGTACTCAATTTGTTCCTGAGGACCCGTTTGTTATTTAGACTCCCACGGGGAAAGGTCAATATGTTTAAAAAAAAAAAAACACTCTTTTGAGCTACTTGGAATCTGTTGGAGAAATGTAGATGTCATCCAAACTGTTCTCAACAGTGAAGCTATGACCTAAGAGCGTGCCAAATGTTCCTTCTTGGCTCTCCACATACGCACTTCTCTACTCAAATGTTGCTATTCCAAGTGCCTCCTCTGCACAGTACAACAATGCAGTGTAGTCATATTGTATACAAAGGATGGCTGTTAGTCAGAGCAGGTAATGATCCCTAGACAAACAAAATGTCCTTGGCACTTCTGTATATACAAAGTGATGAAGCTCTCGTTGGACTGAGTTGGTTTGTGCTTTTAGACTTAAAGGCACTTGCCAACATAATTGCATGTTTGTGATGTTTCTTCCACTCTTTATTGATATAATATTATGAATTGCGCTAAGCTATGGCTGGTGTTTTTTACTGTGAAATAATAGGGTTATATAAACATATAGATTGTCATTGTTGCCCTGTACATGTATCATAGAAAGCTCTCACATTAGATATTGTATATCCTGGCTTAGTACCACTAGACTTTGATGGAAAGCTATTTTAAGCTCAGCTACCATTCAGGAATCTCCTCAGTTTCCCCCTTTTGTATGTGCTGTCAATGAGAGGGCATACTTTCATTTGTTAAGCTGCAATTAATAGATTCATATAGTAAAGAGTGTCGTGAAAAACAATAAAGAAATATGCATAAGGATAAGAAAATGCTATGGAATTCCACAATGAAGAATATTAAAGAGCTTAAACACATTAACTTATAGTCATATTGAACAGTGTGGGTTATTCACTAAACTGGAATTGGGTAGAACTAGCAAAAGGACAACAAATCTCCAGCTCAGCTGTTTTTTCCCATTTGTTGGTTATTTTAGCTCATTATTTGCAGTTCCTTTGTCAGTTCTACTTAACATACTCAATATTAATATTTATTAAGCTGGTATATTAAATACAGCATCTGTAAATGGCAAGGGTTGTTACAAATTAATATTTTTGAGTCTGGAATACAATTCCCAACATGTATATTTATTACTCAATATATATATATATATATATTCTAATACTTATATATGTCTCTATAGCACTCTGGTTTTATCAGAGTCCATACAGATGTTCAAACAGCTACTAGATGCATACTTGCAAAAACAGAATATCCAAGCATATAATCTTTCAATGTAGGGTAATAACTGCTTGATCCAAGGATAAATCTGACTGCCATTCTGGGGTCAAGAAGGTTTTTGTTTTCCTAGCTTGTTGCAAAATTGGAAGTGCTTCAAACTGGGTTTTTTGCCTTCTTTTGGATCAACAGCAAAAAACAAATGTGAGGAAGGCTGGACTTGATGGATGCAAGTCTCTTTTCAGTTGTGTAACTATGTAACTATTGCACTATCCTGACATTTTTAATGTTTTATTACTAAACAAGAGTCCCCATCAGCCCCATCCCCTTTGTGTTGCTTGAGCAGATGGCTAATGAGGAAGCATTATCCTGATTAGCAATGGGTGGCAGTGATTGGCTGAGAGTATCAGCTGACTGCTTTCAGCCTATAACAGCTGCCATTGCTGGTATAAATTTTGGATAGAAGAAATAGTGTAAAATGAGTAGCATTTATAAACAAATGTGTTAGCCCTGCACTCAAATTCCCACTCCTCGTGGGCAGTTACACTGACTATAGTGAGCAGTACCTATGTATAAACAAAGCAAAATAAGAATACAAGTCATCAATGCAATCCAGTGAACGCTATGATATTAGAGTTTTTAATTTACTTTCTCACCCCTCCGAGTGTTTTTATTCCTCATTCTCGGGTCCTCTACCACAGGCCTGGGAGCTTGAGGGTTCTGCGCAGTATCTTAGCTGTTCCTAGAACTGCACTCGTCTGGACAGCGATCTCAGATGTCCCACCTGAAATCTGTTGAAGTTACTCTCTCAGCTCGGGGGTCACAACTCCGAGTGCTCCTATCACAACTGGGACTACTACTGCCTTCACTTTCCAAATCGTTTCTAGATCATCCTTTAATCTTTAGTATTTGTCCACCTTCTCATGTTCCTTTTTCATGATGATATAGTCACTGGGTATTGCAACATCCACCACCACTGCAGTCTTCCATTCCTTGTCTGCCACCATGATGTCAAATATATATATAAAAAGAATGGAAGTGCAATAAAAGGACATCATTTGAAGTTAGATGAATTATAAGCAATAATATAAGAAAACATTACTTATCCTAGGAAGTATGCACTGCCGAAGAGGTGGTTTATCTATGATGCTCACTGCCTCACTGATGACGTGGGATTAGGAGAACCTGAAATGTCAATCACTGACACTGTGCAGACAGCATTGCCTAGCAGCCAGCCATGGCTACACAAGCACAGTGCTCTAGAACCTCTCACCTTACAAGAAATGACCAGCAAGAGTCTACCACAACCTCAAAGGGTTTACAATGCACATTGTTTCATTTTTCTCATATCTTATAGACTTGGAAATTGGTTTGAATTTTGAGTCGATCGGTTGGATTCCCAAACACTGGGCAAAAATATACCCAAATCACAAATCAACTGAAACACACAATGGCTGAGCATGTTCATTTCGGTTCATGATTCGGGGTTCCATCCATGGAGACAAAAAAAAAGAGGTGATTGATGGGGAAAAAAAAATAATGGATGGTTTGGGGACAGATACTAAATGATGATTTCATTTAGAGATCAAGTGAGAAGTGACCAATAGAGGGGACATTAGGAGAAACAGTAGAAAAAACAAAACTATATTTAAATATAATCAGTAAAGATATAATGCATATATTTATAAATAAATGTTTCTTTACCTATGCCTCCTGTTTTTGCTTTTATAGGTTACTTTTTCTCACTTGATCTGTGATCCAAATAGCCAGAAAATACTCCAATCATTGTTCAGCAAAATCTACACATATTATACTATGTATATATTTTGCATTATCCTGATTGGGCCATTTTCATACCCTTTTGGCTTGTCTGATTCAGTTCTAAATCCGTTTTAAGGTTCCAAAATGAAGGCGTCCCAAGAAATGTCTATTTCGTGAAAAATAGTTGGTCCAGCTAAATTATCTCCCGTACACAATTCTATGTGGTTAGGATTAGTACAGACCTGTATATTCTTGCAATATTTAAATGTTTCCAAATACATAATTTGTTCATGCAAAAACCTCAGTAAACCCACATACCATATTCCACCTGGATGGGAGTATACTCTACAGGTTAACTGTAAGTCTCATTAAAGGGACACTTTAAGTTGCATAATCACTCCAGTTCAGTGTAGTGAATTTGTAAATCTTACCATGGAGGGTGGACACCATCATTTTGAAAGTGCATAACAATGTAAAACAAGATGAAAATATATCTGGAGTAGGAGTAGAAATATCTGGAGTATATGTATGTATTATCAAAGCCAAGGAGAATTAGATTGAGTCCAACTGTCAAAATCCAGTTTTGTAGTTTAAAATACTTTCAGTTCTGCAGAACACTATGTTAACATGGAGACAGGAGACACAATACACAATCTAGTTCCATATACCACTTGGAAAAGAGTTTGTTTGAAAAATTACATGTCGGCGTAGACATCTGCGACTCAGTTCATCCCAAGAACTTGAGTGTAGAATTGTGCATAACAAAGGGTTAATTAATGTTAATATTACCTGTCAAAAGATCTGCACTACAACTCCAGATTAAATAAGTGTTAAATAACTTTGTTTTTCCAGATTTTCAAAGTCAGAAATGGGAATTCTGAGGAACTACATATGAGACCTACATTGCAGCAAATATAAAAATATGTTTCTTTTAATAGCATAGACATGGAGCCCTTTTTTATTGGTTGTGCACAGCTTTCTATTGGGAATACATTCTTACCTAAGCTTTGTTAGATAGCATAAAGCCTGCTAAATATTTACTATAGATTTTATAGATGTCAGTGTGGTTATGCGAGTTTTATTCTTTCAATGCATCAGATTTACGTACCAGTAGAGCTCATGGAAACTAAAATAGCAAAGTTATACTAATCAGGCTCTTTCTACGTGGATTTTCTTAACATTATTTTACTATATATAGGGTGAGGTAGAGGACAAAAAAATGAAAGTATAAACAAAGAAAAATTGAACCTGTGCTGCAGATACTAGCATTGAGAAAGGGCTGCTGCTCAAAACGTTTGGTGCTTTAACTTTGTCCTCAAATAAATTGTGGAAGCACCAGGGTGTGCACACCTATACAGGACTCTTGTTTGGTTTTTTTTTACCATTAAACTGTAATTTCTTCAAGTTTAGCACAGCCTAATAGCCAGGGGCGTATTAGCCGCGAGGCAAACAAGGCATTTGCCTTGGGCGGCATTTTCCAGGGAGCGGCAAAAAACGCCGTCCCCAAATGCCCAAGGCAAATGTCTTGTTAGCCTTGCAGCTAACAGACATGCTGGGCTGGTTGCTGGGCGGCCGGCGAGGGAGCTCTTCCCCTGAGCTCTCTGCTCAGCTCCCTCGCGCGCCGCCCGCAGAGTGAGACTGGGAGCCGGAATATGACGTCATATTCCGGCTCCGCCTCCCAGCCTCACTCTGCGGGCGGCGCGCGAGGGAGCTGAGCAGAGAGCTCAGGGGAAGAGCTCCCTCGCCGGCCGCCCAGCCTGCCCGCCAGTGCCGTCCTGCAGCCACTGGACCACCAGGGAATGGGAGAACCCCCCCACCCCCAGCATTCCCAAAGGTAGGGAGGCGGGGGGGGGGGGGGGAGTAAATAAAAAAAAATGTGTTAATGTGAGTGTGTGTGTCTCTGACTGTGTGTGTCTGATAGTGTGTGTGTGTCTGATAGTGTGTATGTGTGTGTCTGTTAGTGTGTGTGTCTGACTGTGTGTCTGACAGTGTGTGTCTGTTAGTGTGTGTGTCTGTTAGTGTGTGTGTGTCCGACTGTGTGTGTTTGTTAGTGTGTGTGTCTCACTGTGTGTGTCTGTTAGTGTGTGTGTGTCCGACTGTGTGTGTTTGTTAGTGTGTGTGTCAGACTGTGTGTGTTTGTTAGTGTGTGTGTCTGTTAGTGTGTGTGTGTCCGACTGTGTGTGTTTGTTAGTGTGTGTGTCTGACTGTGTGTGTGTGTCCGACTGTGTGTGTTTGTTAGTGTGTGTGTGTCCGACTGTGTGTGTTTGTTAGTGTGTGTGTCCGACTGTGAGTGTTTGTTAGTGTGTGTGTCCGACTGTGTGTGTTTGTTAGTGTGTGTGTGTCCGTTAGTGTGTGTCTGACTGTGTGTGTGTTAGCTAGTGTATGCGTATCTCTCAGTGAATGTGTGTGTATTTAGAAGGCGGGGCAGGGGGGAAGGGTTGGGTGGGGGTGGCGCGCGCGGGAGGGGAGGGGGGGTGTCTGAGTTTTGTCCTGCCTAGGGCAGCACAAAACCAAGATACACCACTGCTAATAGCTAACTAAAATGAACTAGGCTAGGCAATTTAATTTATTTTAAAAAGTCTTGCAAAGTAGGCAGCTTAGTTAACTCTGTAATTGTTGTATACACAAGTATGCGCTGTGCATATAGCACTGCTTAAGAAACTGTGGAAGTGTGGCAGAGGTAAATACTTTTTCTACTTACCTTTTAATTGATTTGTTATTTACCCAAGTAAACAGTGAAGTGGCATTTAGTTATGGGCTTAGAGTCACCTGTTTTCCAGACTCTATATCGGTGAGTAGTGATGTCCCGAACTGTTCGCCAGGAATCGTTCGCCGGCGAACATAGCTTGTTCGTGACGAACGCGGCGGGCGAACATATGTGATGGTCGGTCCGCCCCCATTCATCATCATTGAGTAAACTTTGACCCTGTACCTCACAGTCAGCAGACACATTCCAGCCAATCAGCAGCAGACTCTCCCTCCCAGACCATCCCTAATTTGGGATTACTTTTCAGGAATCGACAGTTCCACTACAGGTTTATTTTCTAAAGTAAAAATTGTCTGAAATTCTAAGTGAAATTAAAGTTAATTTCAAATCTAAGTTTAATATAGCTGAACTGGAAATTTTTACTGTCCATCTATTATGACTTTAACCCCTTAAGGACCAAAATTTTGGAATAAAAGGGAATCATGACATGTCAGACATGTCATGTGTCCCTAAGGGGTTACATTGGAAATTCACTTAGAATGTATGATGTTTCTCACTTAAGTGAATGACTAGGAAAAACTTGGAAAATCAAGGCCTTTCAACAACACAAAATATGCTACTACCAAAAATTTTCAAAAGAGACAAAAACCTACACTACAGGTATAGCTAGGTGGGACGCAACAGCATAAAATACTTAATTATAGTCACTTGGAATATCAACCAATAATATAAAGGCTTTACATACCCCAGTTATACAACATCTTTACAGAGTTTTAAAATTCAATCCAGCTGGACATTTTTCCCAACTATTTTCTGTTCGTTTTGATAGTTGGTAGTAAAACTGCAACTTTTTCACGGCTGACATTGACACAAACTAATGTCTGACAATGAAATGTATTCCTTGAGTTACAGGCTGATACGATTTCATAAATGGAAAGTAATAAGATAACCAAAGGCCTGTTCCATAGGGCCATGAGGTTTATCTATAATTTAACACAATCCAACAAAGAATTGGTGTGCACTATCCCAAACCCCAATAGACACAATTAAATAACATATATTTTGGGTGTCATTGTATGTCCATTAAAATGTGGACCCACTTGTCAACATCAAGGCAAGCCTCCTAGGTGAATTATACTTTAAATAACCCTAGCTGCAGTGGAATGGTAAAATCATAGCGTAGGACTCAACTGAAAGATTTTCCATGATGTTGGCTGGTGAACACTTGGATATCCATTGCAGCAGTATAAAATATCTTATTTAAAAGTGCTCATTAAAGGGAAATTATAGTGCCAGGAAAACAGAGTGTCCCCTCCGGCGCCCCCTTTTGTCACTTGCCTGAGCCGATGTCCCTAGACACAGATTCAGGCCCCGCCTTTAATTTTCCCCTGCCGACACTAGCTAGCAGCGGTGACCTAATGCACACACATTGCGATGGCTGCGTATAATGGGGTTTCGGGTGACGCTGGATGTCCTCATGCATAGCGTGAGGGCATCCAGCGTCAGTAGACCAAAAGTTGCCTAAAGACCCAGAAGTCGCTCTTGCCGATGCAGCTGTGAAAAGTGATGGGATTTTAAATGCAAGGTTACTATATATGCTTTAATCCTATCCTATATACATTCTGCAAAAAAACTGACATTTTGCTGTTGCTCTTTAGCAACTCATTGTCCTTTGTTAGAAAAGGTCATGAATTATCTATATTTAGCGTACTAAAAAGGCAGAGGGATCAAATTCCCATTCATATATCGAATTTGTACATTAAGACGCTGAAACATATAAAACTTACATAGGAGTTGTTGAATAACCTATTCAATTATTCATTTTTTTTATTTTTCTATTATAAACGTGTTAACCGTGCGCTATATGTGAATTTGGGTAAGTCTGTCTCTCTAAGCACTGCACTTTACAGACAGAAGATTTTCATTTTATTTGTCTTGTGTCATCTACTTGCAGCATAGGAAGGCCAGTAGTCTAATGCACGGCTCTTTGTAGTTTTCTATTCTGGCCCAGTGAGTGATTTAATGTGGTTAGCAGACCAGCAATCCAGATTGAAAACAAAGGGAGGAAGGTGATATTTATAACAGCGATTCCCTACAGACTGGACTGTGACACTAATACAAGAAGCCCTCACCACGCATCTGCCTTCTTCCAGCTTACAAAAAAAAAACGACTACAAAGGAGACAGATTTAGAATAGAATTGGACACAAAGAAAGCTGCTCACGTTCAGGAAAATATCAATCACTGTTTAAAAAAGTTAATATAAAAAATGCACATCAATCTTCAAATAATTACACTGGGATTGTGTAGTTTTGGAGGGTGTTGTATTTATCTAAAGTAAGATACAGCTAGATAGATACAATATTTATTTCCAAGAATACTCTATGATAAGCTAAGCAAATGTGTTTAAAGGAACACTCCAAGCACCATAACCACTGCACCACGTTCTATGGCTTAGTACAGGAAATCAAACTGCAGGACATGGCACAGGAAAGCTAATAGAAGGTCCTAAGCTGGAACTTCTATCTTTAGATGAAGAGAAGCTCAGGAAAGAAGTCAAACCATTCTAACTCAATTTAACTGCATACATTGGGTGATGCAAAGGCACTTCTGACACCATAACCACTTCAGTATGATGTAGTGGTTATGTTACCCTAAGTGTTTATTTAACAATGGCATGTGTGTAAGCTAAAATACAGATCTATCATTATGGGACAGTGCAGGCACTCATTACAATAGTAAGACATTTGTTCCCACCCGTTTATTTCTCTATCACCAGATGTTCTCTCAAAAACATGAAAAATGATTTCCCCCTCACCTGTGCTGATGATGTTGATTTTCTTAATATTCCAAATATAACCACGTCTGTTTACAAATGGTTCTTTCATTTGAAAATAGCTCAACTGATGTAAAACTGAATTACAACTAAATTACAGCTAAACTTTCCAGGTTTAAGAAAAAAATATGGTGCTAAGTTTAGAGTAGGGTTTGAGGAGGATTTCTTTTTATAGGGTTTAGGGCAGGCTTTTCCCAAACTCCGGCCCTCCAGATGTTGCTGAACTACAACTCACATGATTCTATGAATGGAATAGATAGGCTGAGAATCATGGGAGTTGTAGTTTAGCAACATCTTTAGAGGCGGAGTTTGGGGAAGCCTGGTTTAGGGGGACTCAGAGGGGTAGCATTAGACTGTGTAGAGTTGCCCAATCAGCCTAGTTATATGGAGATTCAGCTGGTGGAGATTCATGTAAACAGTCAACCAAACTATAACATACGAAGCACAAATGCAGTTGAAACAATGTTGTTGTTTCCTTAAGAATAACCAAATGAGTTGCATTCTGATAAAACTACAAAATTGTGTAAACCAGAAAAGCATTCTGTTTTCCTTTTTTTTTTTTTTTTTAGATAATTTAAATATGTTAATTTGTAGCTGCACATAAATAAACCACAGAAGGCCCAGTTTCTTATGATGGTGTCTTGGGTTATTGAAGGAGCCAATGGTGAGACAGCCCATATAAAAATAAAATGCATTAAGAGATGTTTCTCATCTGCCTTACCATAACCACTAAGAGTTCCCCTGTCACAACCGCCTAACCTCCATCCATTTTGCCTGTCAGCTTGCATCAGGGCCTTGGACAATAGAATTATTTAATTGTTAGCAGCAATATAAAGGAAGCAGGTTGCATTATCAATAGAGGCAGGTAATTACTAAAAGGTCATCTGAGTGGCTGTTCGTCTGCTGATAACAATCAGAAGTTTTGGTAACTATAATAAGCACTGTTTGAAGCAGATAAGTGAAAACCTTTTATTAACATGTATGCACTGTGATCTGCAGCCAAGTAATCTATAATACATTTAAAAGTAGAATGTAATATTCACCTTCACTGGATCATTAACATTTTGTACGGACAAACACATGAAAAGTTTTTGATTGTAAATAAAATGATCATAGATTTAGGTAATGATGTAATCTGTTAAAGACCTGGGTGTTCTAGTGAACGTTATATGTTAATTCTCCAGGAGTTGTGCTTTTGGCTGATTGTCTTAAGAGTTGTTAACTGGACTTACACTAAATCCTGTAATACGTCTCACACAAAACCTGGTGGAGTGATATTGAGCAGAATCGGTATGTTTTGTTCACTTTGGTGAGCAATGCTGCAAGGAAACAGTTAAGTGTGAGCTTGTGGGATTAGTAAATGCATCATGCTTGGTTGCATGGAGCTGCGGTTGTACCTGTGACGATTTAGACAGCTTACCTGTTGTAACCTGCCAAATTAAGTGCACCTAGCAATAACATGTTTTTTTTTGCACATCGTACATGTCATATTTTTCACGTCATTTAAATTACCATTAAAATTAGTGTGCTTCACATCCATCTATCACTTGTAATTTAGAAAACAACAGCAGCTCAAGTGACAATTAGTTTCCACATTACCTTAGTACAGGGATAGGCAATCTTCGGCACATCCAGATGTTTTGGACTACATCCCCCATAATGGTCTTACACCCATAATTCTTGTTAAAGCATCATGGGAGGTGTAGTCCAAAACATCTGGAGTGCCTAAGGTTGCCTATGCCTCCTTTAGTATGTACTCAAAGACAGAGGTGACCAAAAGGTAGACCCAAACTTGGAGTGTGAATACCTGACCACAGCAACTATTAGCTTAATAGAGTGTTGTTGTTTTTTTTATAGATTGTGTCCCAGAAGTCTAACTGCTGGATTCTCTGCCATTAAGGACGTAAATCACTTTGTTTATACAACACTAGCCACACCTTCCCTATACATGCCTCCCCAAACACATCCTGTAAAGTGATATCTAATATTTAAACTTCCTTTATTGCGCAGTTTGTTTACTTTAGAATTTCTTATCTCCTACTCTGTTAGTAGCCTGCTAGAACATGCAGGAGCCTCCTGTGTGTGGTTAAAGTTCATTTTACAGAGCAGGAGATAAAAACATCTACACTGTGTTGATTCAAAATGAGACAAAGGTGATTTAACTCCTAAATGACAGATAATTTAACAGTGAGACTGCAGGAACATGATCTATACATTAAAATTACTTAATTACATTCAATTACTCATTGAACATTATGTTGAATAAAATAAAAATTGTCAAATTAAAAAAAAAATTACTTAATTACACCAACGTTATTTTGGTACCTAGAGTATCCCTTTAACCCCTTAATGCTGTTCTATGCCATCCCGCATTAAAAGGGCTTTAAAGCCGTTGTGGCAGCATAGAATGCCGTAACTGCTTTGAGCCCCTGGATGTCCTCTGTACTTACCCCCACCGTGATCTGCTTCGGGAGGACTGACTGACAGCCCATGCAGCCCTCCCCTGCCAAATCAGGCCCTGGGGGCCATGTGATCGCTCTCACAGAGAGATCACATGGCAGGCATAACTGCCTATGGAGCGGCCTGCAGGGGGACTGCCTGGGCTGTTAGGCATTCCCCCTAATGGTGGGAAAAGAGGAAAAAAAATATTAGTACACACATTACAATAAATATATACACATATGTGTATATATAATATATATATATATATATATATATATATATATATATGGATTATATAATATATATATATCTTATATAAATGTAACTTCATAATTAGTGTATTTTTGCAAAAATAGACAACCCAAGGTATTGCAAGTGGGGTATGTCCAGTCTTTTTTAGTAGCCACTTAGTCACAAACACTGGCCAAAATTAGTGTTCATATTTGTTTTCAGCATTTTCACACACAAAAAAGAAAAAAAAAATATGAACGCTAACTTTGGCCAGTGTTTGTGACTAAGTAATAACACAGTACAGTTACTATATATAAGCACGTGGAATAGGTGTAAACCACCATTAAAAGTGTACCTCACACACACTCCAAAAAATGAACTAACACAAAAATTATACACCCCAAAAGGGAAGTATAAAAAAGGGGGGTTATAAAATACACATAAGGATGTAGAAGAAAAATACAACCCGGGGGTCAGGATGGATGTAGGAATGATATAGAATAAGATGTAGAGTTACCTGTGCCTGTCTCCCGTCAGGTGTATCTTGATATGGCTGGTATCTTCCAAAAGCCCATCCTCAAAGAACAGAAAGGAACAAATAGTGCAATATGTATGTAAAAAATTACAAATTTAATTCAAGGTTGCACTTACACACATAAGGATATAGCAGGCTTATCATCACTTGCAAGTGGATCAATGAACAGTATTTCGATCCTGGGACATAGAGTACTGATCACTGGACAGCCATACAAATCCTGTATCCTCCCCAGAACAAGTGAAGAGCCGGGGGCAGGAGGCCAGAGGACGAGTGGGACACCCTCAGGTATTGCCTGTACACAGCCACAAGTACCACTCCGCATCAGCCCATCTTGGCGGAGGGCCGCTAGGGGAGAGCATCGCCCACACAGGAAGACGACTGCTCACCGCAGAAGGCGACTGACCGCCAAAGTCTCTTGCAAATGCCTGAAACGGAAGGACTTGGACTCTGAGAGCCCCCAAGTCCGTGGCTCAGAGATGCTGGCCCTCATTCAAGCCTGGACAAGGAGGGGCGCTCCGACTCACTCCTGTCTTGCTGCATACCCTGCTGACCTTCCTGCACTTGCCTTCAGTCACCCAAACCAGGGAATTGGTTAAGCAGTGTTTCATTGCCCTGGGCTGTTTACCTCACCTAGCCATGGGTTTCCCTATTGCTAGCTGTTAGTCTTGCATATTTGTGCCTCTGATTGTTCAGCATTAAAATACCTTTTATTTAGGCTTTGATTTTTAAAACCCACATTGCATGACACTCCACACTTATTAGAGTCGAACACAAGAACACAAGTTTTTTTTCCTTTTATTATCTCATTTTACCGTCTTACATTGTTCACCCTCTATAATCTTCTTAAACGTATGCCTCTTGTCTAGCAGTTCATTGACACACAGCTGTTTTTATGCCGTGACAAGATAGCGTAGACTGTTTTTTTTTTATTACCTAACTAACAAATGAAACAGTTATTCCAGGAGAATGTAACATAACAAAATGTTGTGCTGAAAGTGTACCTGCTCTAACTACGCTCTCTCATACCTTTGTATTGTATTGCATAAATGTCTCAATAAAAGAAAGAATGACAAATAAATAATACACAAATAAATAAAATGAAAATTAAATTAAAAATTAAATACAAAATCTATAATGAAAGGAATGAAAAGTATATATGGAAAATAGAAAAAAATACAAATGAAAAAATGAAAGAAGAAAAAATATATATATATTGAAAAAATAAAGCATAACAATTTAAGTAAACAAAATATTTTTAAACAAAATTGTTGTATGACAAATTATATATAAGGGATATATTATATGTATAAAAATATATAAAAATATATAAAAAGGGGGTGGGGGGAATAATATGCTGAAATATGTAATAAAGAAAAATGTGTGGGTGAAGAATTCTGCCTGTGTATTTACCGATATCCCATCCGCAAATATGCAGCATGAGAATATAAAAACAAAATAGGAACGATCATCCGCTTTTTCTTGTGATCTAAGTCCAAAAAAACAATGGTTAGAATCCAGAAATAATTGTAAACAGTCGATATATATCAACTAAAATATAAGATTGAATAGCAAGGACAGAAAACTTAAACAAATAACAAGAGGGGCGTCCCAAGACACCAAGATAGAGAGAGTGGTGCAATTTACTAAGAAAATTAGAAAAGGCCATCTAGATCGATATCTTGATTTAGACCCGTTTTAAGAGTTCTTAAATTGTATTTCCATTGGACTTCCTTCTTTGCTAATTCTTTCATTTTATTTCCTCCTCTCCAATGGGTGTCTACTTTATCTATACCAATGGCGATGAAGGTGGACCAGACAAAAACTGCACAAGTACTACAGTGTGTAGACACGCTATGATCTAATTTGTTTGTTTCTTATATTATTAAAATGTTCCCAAAATCTGATGTGCAATTTTCGGATGGTCCTGCCTATGTACTGGGCCCAGCATCCACATTGTAATAGATAATTAGCATATGTAGACGAACAATGCAGAAGTTTTTTGATTTGATATTGTTTATTTGTGTATGTACACATACAACATGTGGTCTTTTTAACTTAATGTGTACAGGTTGAACATGTTACACGTCTACGGAATCCAGGTGATTGTGCAGTTTTGAGAAAATGTTCCTTATTATTATTATGTCAGGGTGCCTGCGGTCTCTACCTCCGAAAGAGGTAGAGACTTAGCTGTTCCTCCATCCAGACGGCCTGATGGCTCCCTTCCCCACGGTCTATCCGGCCATGCAAGGCCGGCCGCGAGGGAGTGACTGCCTTTTACAGCATCTAGGCAGGAAGTTGTCATCAGGACACTCCTCCGGAACGACCTGTCACTCAATTGCTGCAGGACCAATCAGGACGCCTCGGAGGCGTGGTTACTGCTCTGAACAGGGTATTTAACAGAGCTTCGTTCATTAGCTCATTGCCCTGTCGTGGTTCTAGCTTGTTCTAGTCACTCAGTGCTTGTGTATTCTATTATCCCTTTTGGTTTTGACCCGGCTTGTTTACCTTACTCTGCTTATCTCTGTAACCCTTGATTCGGCTTGTCTCTCGCTTACCTGTCTTCTGTTACCCTCGACCTCGGCTTGTCTTTGACCATTCTATACTGTACTACTTACGTTAGTCCGGCCATTCTAAGGTCCGGTATACGTATCTGGCTACTGTTTGTACTCTGCGTGTTGGATCCCTGTCCCGATCCTGACATTACGACAGGGCCAATGGATCCTGCAAGTACAAACAGTCAGCTTGCTTCTCCTGATCCTAGGTTTGAAGCCATGGATCACAGAATGGATCAGATGGCGCTTGCGCTACAGGCTCTATTATCTCGTGCCAATAACCCACCAGAGGAGATACGTAATAACCCTGTTTCTCCTGTCGGTTCAGGTCTAGAGGTAGCCACAGTGGGTGCTTCTTCTCGCATTACCCCCCAGTACGCTATGGTGGGGCTCCTGAGAAGTGTCGTGGTTTCTTAAACTAAATTAGTATCCATTTTGAATTGCAACCTCGCTCTTATCCTACAGATAGGGCAAAGGTAGGATTTATTATCACCCTACTTATTGAGAAAGCTCTGAGATGGGCCAACCCATTATGGGAGAACGATAACCCATTAGTTTATAACTATAACGCCTTTGTAGCTGCTTTTAGAAGAACATTTGACCCTCCAGGTAGAAAGGTTAATGCAGCCAGATTACTGTTGCGTCTGAAACAGGAGAACCGAACACTGGTGGATTATGCACTAGAGTTCAGGTCTCTGGCGTCAGAGGTCAAGTGGAATGAGCAGGCGTATATGGATGTATTTTTGAATGGCTTATCTGAAGTAATCCTTGATGAGGTTGCTACCAGAGAACTCCCTGAGAATTTAGAGGATTTAATTTCGTTCATCTCTCGTATAGATGAACGTTTAAGAGAGAGACAAAACACTCGAGAGAGGAACCGGAGACCTTCTTTTAGGTTAGCTCCCGCTTTTCCAAGTCCTGACTCCACGGTATCTTTGCTTCCTGAACCTATGCAGATAGGGTATACCCGCCTCTCTGAGGAGGAAAGACAGTACAGGAGAAGAGAGGGTTTGTGTATGTATTGTGGAGCTAAGGGTCATTTACTCTCGAACTGTTCTAACCGCCCGGGAAACGCTCGCACCTAAGTCTCTCTAGAGGACAGGCCTTGGGTGTTTCTATTTTGTCCTCTTCTCCTAATTATAAAGATCACAGGCTTCTGCTACCAGTTTCCTTAACTTGCGGGAGGGAAGTAGTAAGGGCTATGGCTTTGATAGATTCCGGTGCCGCTGAGAATTTTATCGACCAAGCCTTTGCTAGTAAAAACAATTTCCCATCCCAGCTAAGGGAGACACCCTTGGCCGTTGAGGCCATCGATGGTAGACCACTACTAGACCCTGTTATCTTTCGTGAGACCATACCCATTGAGTTAAATGTTGGTATCCTACACGTGGAGAATTTATCTCTTCTGCTCATTTCGTCTCCTTCTGTTCCCATAGTTCTGGGGTACCCATGGTTGAAAGAACATAACCCTATTATTGATTGGGAGTTAGGGGAGATACTCTCGTGGGGCCAGGGCTGCCAGGATCGGTGTTTGTGCAAGGTTTCTCCATTAGCTAATATTAACATACAGGAGAGTCCTACTCAGTCCACAGAAAGACAAATACCAGACCTTTACCTAGACTTTCTTGGGTACGTGATTTCTGGGGAAGGTTTTAAAATGGATCCTGGTAAACTCCAATCTATTTTAGACTGGCCTTTGCCCAAAGGACTCAAGGCTATCCAAAGGTTTATTGGTTTTTCCAACTACTATAGGCGCTTCATTAAGGGTTACTCCTCTATCATTGCGCCTATTACCAATATGACCAAACAAGGGGCTGATACTAAGTTCTGGTCTGAGGAAGCTCTTGGTGCTTTTAAGACTCTCAAGGAACTTTTTGCCTCAGCTCCCATTCTAGTTCATCCTGATACGACTCTGCCTTTCTTGCTCGAGGTCGATGCTTTTGAGACAGGAGTTGGGGCTGTTCTGTCTCAAAGGTTAGGGGTGGATAAACCGTTACACCCTTGTGGTTTCTTCTCTAAAAAATTTTCTGGGCCTGAGAGCTGATATGACATCGGGGAGAGGGAACTGTTAGCGGTCATTAAGGCTTTAAAGGAGTGGAGACATTTACTGGAAGGGACACTACACCCTGTTACTATCCTAACGGATCATAAGAACTTGTCTTATATTGGGGAGGCTAAGCGCTTGTCCGCCAGGCAGGCTCGCTGGGCTTTGTTCCTCACTCACTTTAATTATGTACTTACGTATAGACCTGGTTCTAAGAACTCTAAAGCCGATGCTTTGTCTCGTCAATATGAACCATCCACTATAACTGAACCACTTCTGTCCTTCATAGTTCCTAAGGGGAATATCATCGCGAACACGAATCTCAGGATTCACTCTCCATTGCTTTCTGAGATCATGAAGTTTCAGCATTTGGCACCCAAACAGACTCCTGGGGATCGACACTTCGTTCCTGCCGCTCTCCAACTGGAGGTGCTACGCTGTCTCCATAACAGCAAGGTGGCTGGGCATCCTGGCATCCGCAAGACTTATGCGCTGGTCTCTAAAGATTTTTGGTGGCCTGACTTACGCAAGGATATTAAAGAATTCATCGGGGCATGTGAAGTTTGTACCAAGACCAAGCTACCCCATTCGCTTCCATGCGGATTTCTGCACCCTTTAGAGGTTCCTGAAAAGCCTTGGTCCTGCCTGGCAATGGACTTCATTGTTGATTTGCCTATCTCTAAAAAGCAGACTGTCATCCTCACTGTGGTAGACAGATTTACTAAAATGGCTCACTTCATTCCCTTACCTAAACTCCCATCTTTGCCCGAATTAGCGGAGATATTCGCCAGGGAGATTTTCCGTTTGCATGGGATACCTTCCCAAATTGTCTCTGACAGAGGCTCCCAATTTGTTTCCCGTTTTTGGAGATCATTCTGCTCCCAACTAGGCATCAAATTGAATTTCTCCTCTGCCTATCATCCTCAGTCCAATGGAGCTGCTGAACGCACTAACCAAAAGGTTGAACAATATTTACATTGTTTCGTTTCAGAACACCAGGACGATTGGGTCGGTTTGATTCCTTGGGCGGAGTTTGCACATAACAATCTCATTTGTGATTCTACGCATTCTAGCCCTTTTTTCTTGAATTATGGCTTTCATCCTTCCATCCTTCCTTCGGAGTCTTCTTCTCAAGGGATACCGTCGGTGGATGTTCATGTTGCCAATTTAAGAGAGTTGTGGGATCAAACTCGACAAATCCTTCTGCACAATTCTACGCTGGTTAAAAAACACGCTGACAAACGTAGAAGGGCAGCACCGGTGTTTGTTCCAGGCGATAGAGTATGGTTAAGTACTAGAAACATTCGGTTAAAGGTGCCGTCCATGAAGTTTGCTCATCGATATATTGGACCTTACAGGGTACTGTCTCAAATTAACCCAGTTGCGTATCGTTTAGCGTTGCCTAATGCCTTACGCATTCCTAATTCATTTCATGTTTCCTTGCTAAAACCATTAATATGTAACAGGTTCTCCTCCACGATCGCCCCTCCCCGCTCAGTTCAGGTGGAGGGTCAGGAGGAGTATGAGGTCAATTCCATCGTTGATTCTCGAATCTCCCAGGGGAAACTGCAATATCTGGTCGATTGGAAGGGTTATGGTCCTGAGGAGAGAAGTTGGGTACCTCAGGAGGAGGTGCATGCTCCCCGTCTCCGCAGGGCGTTTCACTCTCGATTCCCTTCTCGCCCTGGTGTATTCCGCCCGGTGGGCGTATCTGAGAGGGGGGGTACTGTCAGGGTGCCTGCGGTCTCTACCTCCGAAAGAGGTAGAGACTTAGCTGTTCCTCCATCCAGACGGCCTGATGGCTCCCTTCCCCACGGTCTATCCGGCCATGCAAGGCCGGCCGCGAGGGAGTGACTGCCTTTTACAGCATCTAGGCAGGAAGTTGTCATCAGGACACTCCTCCGGAACGACCTGTCACTCAATTGCTGCAGGACCAATCAGGACGCCTCGGAGGCGTGGTTACTGCTCTGAACAGGGTATTTAACAGAGCTTCGTTCATTAGCTCATTGCCCTGTCATGGTTCTAGCTTGTTCTACTCACTCAGTGCTTGATTATTCTATTATCCCTTTTGGTTTTGACCCGGCTTGTTTACCTTACTCTGCTTATCTCTGTAACCCTTGATTCGGCTTGTCTCTCGCTTACCTGTCTTCTGTTACCCTCGACCTCGGCTTGTCTTTGACCATTCTATACTGTACTACTTACGTTAGTCCGGCCATTCTAAGGTCCGGTATACGTATCTGGCTACTGTTTGTACTCTGCGTGTTGGATCCCTGTCCCGATCCTGACATATTATCACTGAGTAGAAGGCTTGGGGCAAGTTGGCTTTTTAGATTGTTAGCTTTTCAGTATATAACTAAAGGTTTTTCTGGAATTATTTTCCCCAAAATATCATCTTTTTTCAGAATCGACCAATGTTTTTTAAAGATTTTTTTCAATCCTCTTGGTGTGTATATTGGGGTTACCTGTTAAAAATTCAGACCGGTCCCTACACTTTTTAATTCATCCTGTTCCATCTCCTTCTTAATGTATCCCTTCTCCTGATTTCTCTTTTTAATGACCTGAGATTGTTCCTCAAAAATCTTTAAATCAGAACAATTTCTTCTCATACGGGTTATTTGTCCCTTGGGGATGTTACTTAAAATAGCTGTATTACAATCCATTTTTTGAAAAACTTTTTAGTTTTTAGAAGACCCTCCCCAACACAGAGTCAGATCAAAGAAATCTATCTTGTCTTGTTGGGTAGTCGATGTGAATTTCAAATTATAATCATTGCAATTAATAAAATCTATGAAATTGGTGAGACTTGCATGCTCACCCTCCCAAACTATAGGGACATTGTCAATGTAGCGTTGCCATATGACGAGGCTCCCCCACAAGACAAGGTCCCAACCCAATGTGTAAAGATTCCCAATGGGAAACATAGATTGGCAAAACTTGGTGCGAACCTTGTTCCCATGGCCACACCACATAGCTGTAGAAAGAAAGAGGAGTCAAACCAAAAATAATTTTTGGTTAAAACAAATTCAATGCATAAAATCAAAAAGTCAACATGGTCTGAACATAACTGGTTGTTTTTTGTCAATAAATTAGATAAACAGTTTTTCTTACTTTTGATAATTCACCTGCTTAGTGGATAACTCTCTAATTTGCTATCTACATGTGGGATTGTCATATTTATTGATACCAAATAAGGGAGTTACCGACTTAATTTTGATTTAAGCTGCTTAATCGAAAGTTCCCTAGTTTGGTACCCTTGTGAAATTGCCATATTTAAGCACACCATATTAGGGAGATGTTAAGTAGACCAGATTGGCATGGTAAAAGCTCTTTTCCTAATTTGTATCTTTCATCTGTTTAATAGATACAGTTTAGTTGAGCAGAGTGATGACCTGTCATGCCGGTAGGCAGGTCTCTACTCTGCGAAGAGAGACCCCCACAAAACGCAGGGCAGTGTAGACTGCCTGGGCCACCTTAAGTTCATGCCAGCCTTTTTTGGAGCAGGATGTCCATGTTTTTTTTAATGAGCACTTGTAAGACTGAATTATGTAGGGAATGGGCTTATAAGCCGGGCTATATGTTTCTGACTACTGACTTTAAATGTCCCATTTCTAGTAACACCAAAACAAAGAGCTTGACAAAAATAAAATCACAGGTACTAAGTTGGAAGTGCAATATAAGTGCTTGTGGTGTAGGGTGTGTGTGTGTGTGCACATGTGTGTGTGTGTGTTTGTATATAGTAGCTGCCAATGACGTACACACAATCCATGGGGCCTTGGTGGAAAGCTGGTCCGTGGGCCCCTTTCCCCTACTCCCTCCCCCCGAGAGACAGACATACACACACACACACATACATACATAAATACATAGAAACACACACATACAGACAGATACACACACACACAAACAAGACACAAATATATACAAACAGACAGGCACACATACATACACACAGACACATATATACAGACCGACACACAGACAGAAACAGACAGGCACACACACCTACAAAGACACCTAAATACAAACAGACAGGCACACATACATACAGACACACAGACAGACACATACTTACAGACACACACACATACACAAGACACACATACATACAAAGACACATACATACAAACAAACAGACAGGCACACATACATACAGACAGACACACACACAGACACAGACAGGCACACACACATACAAAGACACATACATATATACAAACAGACAGGCACACATACATGCATACAGACACATAGACAGACACATACATACAGACACACACACAAACACATTCAGACAGACACACACACACACACACACACACACAAGGCACACATACATACAAAGACACCTACATACTAACAGACAGGCACACATACACACATACAGACAGACAGACACACACATACAGGCAGACACACACACTCATACAGGCAGACACACAGACACACACATACAAACACACACACACAATATTTAAGTCACCCTCCTGTTTCCTACCTTTTAGGTGCAGGAGGGTGACTTTCCCTGGGGTCCAGTGGTGGCTCAGGTTGATTGTCAGAGTTCCAACTCTGTCAGAGTTCCAACTCTGACTCCCTCTGCTTCCTCCCACTCGGGCTCTGTGTGTTAGCTTGAAGGAGTGACATGCAGTCACTTCCTCCAAGCGTGTGATCTCCATTTCCACCAGGTGGTCCTAACAGCAAGGGCCACCCCATGGACCCCTTGGATTGCGACCCCGGCAATTTGCTGCGCGGACCAGAGCCGCAAAGGATTGCAGCGGGTACCCGGTCGCAGGGGTCCGCAAAGCGGCCGGGGCCCCTGGATTGACGGTATGTACGTCACTGGTGGCTGCAGTGTGTTTATTATAACTTGTAGTGTGTATAGGGTTGTAGTGTTTGTGTACATTGTGTATTGTGTACGTGTGTGTATAATGGGTGTAGTATATTTATGGGTGTATAGTGTGTGTGTATAGGGGTATAGTGTGTATTATGGGTGTATAGGGGTATAATGTGTGTGTGTGTTTGTGTGTATTATGGGTGTAGTATATTTATGGTTGGATATACACTGGATTGCTGGGTACAGATAATTGACAACTATCTCACAAGCTCTTACACTTACAGTATCAGAGTGTTGCAGTGGTAACCGGCAGAAATGCTCTCATTGGACAGAGTTCTGGACACAGCTACTCATGGTCTGCACCCAGCAGAGGTGCAGACCACCTGCCAGGCTCCATCTAGACATTAGAAAGAGCACAATGGCTGAACCGAACAGAATACTGCGCAAGCAACCAGGTCCCCTCCTGCCAAATGGGCCTGTCCACCTCTGGATGTGAGCTGACAGATGCCTTCCACCCCTGTTGTCATGGCACACCTCACACACACACACCAAAGGTCAGTCAGGTGCACATTGATACCAGAAGGTCTTTTAAAATTTAACTGAGCGTATGATGTTTAGTGTCACTTTCCACATCATAGTGACACTCACAGGCCTCTATCTCATTGTCAAATCAAAACGTTGTGATATTCTCTCTTACTTAACGTGTCTGAAAAGATAGCTTATTTCCTTGAAAAACCCAATAATGTTTGCATAATAGTGACCATAAATTGTAAGAATTCACGTCATCAGTCCCTAGCAGGCCTCATCTTATTTCCTGGCCAGTGGAAGTATTTCTTGATGAATCGGCTTGAACTGTAGCCATCCCTTTTAATGATAAATTTATGGGGCCTTTAGTTTGTCTCTCACATTTCTTTCTTTACGCTTGTAGTAATGCTCTTTTCAACAGCTGCATCATCTTTAAATATTCTAACACATAGGCTGAAAAAAGAAATGTCATAAATCCTGCACATATTGTACGCTCATGTGACACCTTGAACTTAGAAACTTTTATCTAATTTAAGCTCTACTAAATATAAGATATTGTTAAAAGTAGAGTATGGTTTGTTGTAACTTTTATAAACTTTTTTTTTTCCTTTAATAAGCCAGACATGACATTTCTCGTTCATAGATACTGTGTTGCACATCTTGTGCCTAAACCGTATGGCTTTGAATAGAAACATTGTAAATTGTGGAGAACTAAGTTGCAACAATAACCTTACTTATAACAAACAAACATGTCTTAAAGGGGAACTATCACTTCCCAGAATTTAATATATATTTACTTATTCCTATATTTCTCAAATATATAAATGTGAGGTATGAAACTAAAATCCATTGTAGAAATACACACCTCCCACTACTCCTGGGCGGCAGGATGTGTAATACTGCAACGTTTCGGCCTACACAGGGGCCTATATCAAGACATCACCTCAGTGTCAAAATAACCCCAATTAATATAATATGTGCAGAATTAATCAACTAAATAAAAACACACATATTAGGTTAATTGTGGTTATGGTCGACAGTTGACACCCTTTAAATAAGGTATTGTGATCCTGAGGTAATAGCTCGATAAAGACTTTGGTGTAGGCAGAAACGTTGCTGTTTTTGTTTCCATAAACCTGTCTTCCTGCAGCAATCCTGAGTGCCTGGACCTACTTTATTTTATCTACTAAACTGGGTTTAGCTAATAAGCACTTGGATTCCTTAGTGTGAGTATGATATCCTCTGTGAGTACTATAATACACATTAAGCCTGATACATACAATAAAAAAACAAAGAAAAAGTTACTTCAACACAAATCCGTATGCACTCCTGTGAGTAGTGGGAGCTTGAGCGCAGATTTTAATTTTGTATATTTGTCTTTGCTTTCGTATCACACAGCCATGTTATGGTGTTGCTGCTGCCCACCCCATTATTAAGGGTTAATACTTGTGTCAGGGTTTAGAAAAATACCTATCTTTTTCTCGGCAGAGATTTTACCTTTAGCTGAGAGCAGCAAGGTGAATTGTTGGTGTAGGACTCACCTAAGAGGTTTTGCCTTGACGTGGCAGGTGTACTTACACTTAAATGGCCGTTGGCGTGATACTAAACACCAGTTATTTAAATATGCATAGGGATTTGTAATAGGGTGCAATTAACTTTTATTTTATTATAAAAAGGCATATAACAACAATTTTTAAAAAGTGAGGAGTTCCTGTGTTTGATTCAAATCCCTGTGAGTTCTGCTCAGACCAAAACCAAGTAGCAGGTAAAAACAGGTACCTCACAGCCTAGAAGCAGACGTGTTAGAATGACACAGCTGGCAGACTCCAAGTCGATCACATTGGGCATATTTTTGTATGCAACTCATAACATTGTTACCTTTTTTCCCCAGATAAAGTAACATACGAATGTGCTTGCATGCTCATATCTATGTGTTTGTGTAATATTTGACTTTGTCATCTATTTATATATTTGTTGTTGCCACTGAGCAAAGCTTTCTTCCCAGCCTGTTCTTAATGCATGCAGTTAGTCATTCACACTCCTGTTTGGGTAATGTAGTTATCGTAATAAAGGGTTTGCATAGATGAATATTCATAATGATTTCTTGTCCTACTTTGCAGTGCAGCTTACTCAACCATAGAAAGATCACACGGACCTTTTAAAATTCAACAACCCTTTTTCTCTCGACACCTCTCTGTATTCTGAAAAAGAAAATAAACTGCTTCACTAGAGAGAGAAAAGTTGAATGAAAACTATAACATATCATTTCAGAGAAGAAATTAAGACCCAGGGCGGTTCACCAGTCTGGTTGCGGGGGTCCCTGTATAACCAGTGGGAGCTAGGCTGTCTCCTAAGGTCATTTTATGACCTCATGGTTAATCCTGCTCTGAATCATTTTAGGGCCAAAAGGATAATCCAGCCATGACTATAAAAAGGGTTAAATGGATTTGTGTGTTTATACATACAACCAAGGCTGAAATATTTAGCAAAGTTTGTAGAGGAAGCTTTGATACAATTATTATCTTTTGTCATAATATTTATGCTAAGGCAGGAATTTGCACCACACACTGATATATGCCAAAGACTAAAACATTTTTTCTTCAAGCACATTGGAGGGTTCTCGCTAGAAATGAATTTCCGGGAACTTTTTTGGGAATGCAATAGAAAGTATTGACACAGTCCCCCTAATACGGAGAGGTCATGGGGTTTGTAAGCTGCCCACTAGAACAAACTAAACAGTAAGATCAGTTATTACATTCATTATATGCAAATGTTAGACCCCTTTCTCAGTTTTGACCTGCTCATGTTACTTATCATGGTTTGCCACGGGCAGTCAGTACTGTTCAGAGTTATAGAGTTGCTACGGCTGCTTTCTCCCCCAAATTTGTCCAGAGCAGAGCTACCCAATCCAGTCCTGAACACACACCAACAGCGCCAGTTTTGTCAGGATCTTCACTTTAACAGATTTTGGAAATGATTGGAAACCACAGATCTAGAAAATTGATCCATGTGAGCAGGTCTATCGTTGAGAATCAGAATGTCTGGCAGTGGGTTTTCTAATGTTATATACCTTTAATTAGACATCACAAACATGTCAGACATCACAAATATCACCACCAAAGGGCATAAACAATATATAGAACATTACTGGTCCCTTACAATGCATACAGAGAGTAAGATGAATACAAATATAGGTCATGGTTCTATCAAAATATTTCATTTGAGTCCATTATGTTTAATTACGTTTTGATAGATCACAAGCGTACAAATACAAGTACACGTTTGTAAAACATACACAGACGTATAGGTGCACTAGCAAAACAGCATGGGCAGACAAGATATCGATAGTAAGTATCCAGTATAGCTAGATATTAGCATCTCACATCCACAAAATATCAATGGTGAACGCAAACTCACATTTTCAATAGTCACCCAGTGCTTTAATGTAGATAGATGCATTTTCACTTCAATCAGGGAAATTTGGGGTTACCCTTTATAACTATAATTGTTCTTGTATTTCTGACATTTGCAAACCCTCTATTCATAACCTAAAATAAAGAATTAAAAGAAAAAATGTTGATAGATGGTGTTTGGTGATACGAATCCTATAAAACTGTAAAGCATGTCACATACTGTTTCAGTACAAAACACATTGCTGGACTGTTATATAGAAGCTTTTTATTGCCTGTTTGTTTAAATATATCTACTTAAATAAATATATCTGGGGTTCCAACTAAGGACTTTACTGTGTCATCCGATTCATAGTGGAAAAAGCTTTACCCAAGTTCTGTATTCTGAGCCAGGGTGACTTCAAGCGATGTATATTTGGATTTGACATATTTTATATTTTGTACCTTTATGAATTTATATATATATATATATATATTTGTCCTGATTTCTTATTTATGTTACCACATTGTAATATCATAATATCATATTATAGATTATAGATAGTGGAGTTGCTAATTTCTGACCTGGTGCAGACCTCTCTGAATGCTCCCTTTTGGTCTCTGACTGGTAGGGAGTTAGAGATGTCCCGAACAGTTCGCTGGTGAATAGTTCCTGGCGAACATAGCTTGTTCGCGTTTGCCACGGACGGCGAACATATGCGATGTTTGGTCCGCCCCCTATCCGTCATCAGCACTGAGGGTATGAGTATATAGCAGTACATTGTTGTGAAAGATGGCTGTCATGTTTAGGGTGTAGCTTGCACATTATCAACTGTGTATTTATATCAGCAGCTCCACCACTAGTTATAAACCAAGTGTGAGTCGCCCCATGAGATGAGACTAGTGAATAACATAATACATGAACGGTTAAGGTAAAGGCATGTAAGGAACTACGACAATAAACTCTTTAGGAGGTGAAATAATGACATGTTTAAACGCTTGCTACTTTACGATTAGTTAATGTGCAGAGAGCAGTTCATGTGATCAAAGGCATGGTGTGGAGGATCGGCTATAGCGGGACATGCTTGGCAGGCTGCTGTTTACTGCTTGTGCTCATCCGATCCCTTCTGGGCACCAGGTGCAGACCCTGGGAGTCCCTGATACCTGGAACAACAAAGGCAAGTCTCTGGCTGAGTGCCGGGTTCGCGGCTTGAGGTGGTGGAAGCTTGTTTTGTCGGGTGGTCGGATCTGTCCAGGTGGTGCTTCAAGTCCGGTGCAGGATTGTGGTGGTTTAAGGTGTAGGCGAGTGCTTGACGTGGGGCAGGCTCTGCATTTCTGTTTGTGCCTCCGGTCCCGTCTTCGACGCCTTTTGCGTTGGTGGATTTTAATGGGGACTGCTTCGCTTAGCTGTGGTGGAGCTTGTTGGGGCTGTGGTGGAGCTTGTTGGGGCTTCCTGCTTGTTATTTGCTTCCAAAATTGATTAAAGAGTCTGTCCAGCTTAGACTCAATATCCTGCCATGCTTTGCTGGTACCAGGAGGACACGCGGCTGCCGCCATATTGGGAGAGTCGCAGATGAGTATGTCAGAATGTGCGGCTGTGCTCTGTGCGTCCATTAGCTCCAGACAGCCTCTCAGGGGTGGACCTGGATAACCCCCACCGGTCCGAGGGGGGGGAGTAACGGAGCTCCTGCCGGGAAGTAGCTGCTCCTGGGCATCCCAGGATCGGGAGATCATCCGCCTCTCCCGCCCGGTGAGCACCAGGCCACACTTGCCACGCGGAGGTAAGTAAGACTCTGTCGAGTTGCTGACCGCTATTAAGCATGTCGGGTCAGTCAGGTAGGAGCAACATTGCTGGGTCATCCCATTCTGGGGTGAAATTCGCTTGTTGATAGCTGCTTAAAGTGAGATATTGAGGGAGCTCACACGAAGTGCGTCTTTCCTCCATGACAGCTAGGCCCCGCCCCCCCGGAAGCTGCATTCTTAGTGAGAGGAGGGACAGTGTAGCTGCTGTGAGAAAGTACAAATGGGAACACACAGAGAAGATAGAGAGTGAGAAAAAACCCTCTACCACTCTGTGGGACAGTAGTGCAGCGCTGTACAATAAAATCAACTCACCCTATCTGAGTTGATTGGACAATTCGACTCGGTCACATATATTTGCATGTAAGAGGAAACAAAATAAAGACTATATAGTGCAGAGTTGTCACAACCAGTGGGTAAAATTAAATGCAAAGTAATACACTCACATGCTTGTGAGCCTTTTTAGAAAACAGGCTCTAAAATCCTCAGCAGGTATGTTTTAGGGTAGCATACAACCCCCTTTTCCAATCTCCTCAGAGGTAGTGCTTCCAATATGCGTTATGAGGAAAGGAGACACAAAAGAATATACCGGGCAAAAACTGAAGACTGGATCCGATTGGTAGTAAAAAATGCACAAAAAAGTGCCAATTTAATAAGGTTAAGAAAATAAACACATTAAGAAAATAATTTTTTTTTTTTTTTTTTATTAAATTGGCACTTTTTTGTGCATTTTTTACTACCAATCGGATCCAGTCTTCAGTTTTTGCCCGGTTCCAAGGGAGTTGTCACCCTTATTTGACAATATACTTATATACTCAGAGCCAGGTTTGGAAGGCTCTGAGCCAGGTGAGCATATACTGTGAAACCTTTATACCTTGCTTTGGAATCACAGATCTCACTTAGAGTGTATATTCTTTTGTGTCTCCTTTCCTCATAACGCATATTGGAAGCACTACCTCTGAGGAGATTGGAAAAGGGGGTTGTATGCTACCCTAAAACATACCTGCTGAGGATTTTAGAGCCTGTTTTCTAAAAAGGCTCACAAGCATGTGAGTGTATTACTTTGCATTTAATTTTACCCACTGGTTGTGACAACTCTGCACTATATAGTCTTTATTTTGTTTCCTCTTACATGCAAATATATGTGACCGAGTCGAATTGTCCAATCAACTCAGATAGGGTGAGTTGATTTTATTGTACAGCGCTGCACTACTGTCCCACAGAGTGGTAGAGGGTTTTTTCTCACTCTCTATCTTCTCTGTGTGTTCCCATTTGTACTTTCTCACAATAGTGGGTGATTTTTGGAGCACCCATAAAGTGTACTAGCTGCTATTACTGAATAATTATTACACAAAAATAGCGCCTATAACTCACACAATTGCTTTTTCTGTACACAGTGTAGCTGCTGCTGATTTAATAGGGAAATCAATAGCTAGGCTAGTGTATTCAGTGTCCACTACAGTCCTGAAGGACTCATCTGATCTCTGCTGTAAGGACAGCACCCCAAAACGCCCTTTTTAGGGCTAGACCATCAGTCTGCTTTTTTTTTTTTTTTGTGTAATCTAATTGCAGTTGCCTGCCTGCCTGCCAGCATGTGTCAGACTCACAGCGTATACTGTGCCAACTTGCCCAGTGCCACCACTCCTATCTGGTGGCACATTAGATTACACGCGCAGTGCCCCAAATTTGAAGTAGGAGGACCAACCAAGCATCTTTTTCCATCTCCCAGTTCCTAAAATCGATGCCATATACACGTCCCATGATAGGAGACGTAACAGGGATTAAACTGATAAGAATAGTACTACTTAACACACCACTCCTATCTGGTGGCACATTAGATTACACGTGCAGTGCCCCAAATTTGAAGTAGGAGGACCAACTAAGCATCTTTTTCCATCTCCCAGTTCCTAAAATCGATGCCATATACACGTCCCCTGATAGGGGATGTAACAGGGATTAAACTGATAAGAATAGTACTACTTAACACACCACTCCTATCTGGTGGCACATTAGATTGCACGTGCAGTGCCCCAAATTTGAAGTAGGAGGACCAACCAAGCATCTTTTTCCATCTCTCTGTTCCTAAAATCGATTCCATAAACACGTCCCCTAATAGGGGACGTAACAGGGATTAAACTGATAGGCATAGTACTACTTAACACACCTTATAATAATGCAGAGAGAGGCAACGCAAAGTGAGAAGAGTCTGAAGAAGAGGAGTCAGAGGAGGAAGGTGGCTTTGAGGAGGTGGAAGACCAAACACAGCAGGCGTCCCAGGGGGCTTGTTGTCACCTTTCGGGGACCCTTGGTGTTGTACGTGGCTGGGTGGAGGAAGAGACCTTCAATGACATCAGTGAGGACAAGGAACGGCACATGGCTAGCTTGGTATCTAACCTTGTGCAAATGGGGAGTTTGTGGTTGTGCAAATGGACTCTTTGCGGTTGTTTGCGGTGCGTTAAACGGGGAGTTTGGTCTGTCACTGTGAAGCGGGTGTAACCCTTACACTACCTGATCGATACAACATCATACCTGATGTTTTAAAGCACGTTATTCCAAACAATTTAGGAATGTTAGGTGATTTATGCCCTTTATGGATTAAAACCAGACTCTGCATCAACTATGTAATTTTCCATGGGAGTTTTGCCATGGATCCCCCTCCGGCATGCCACAGTCCAGGTGTTAGTCCCCTTGAAACAACTTTTCCATCACTATTGTGGCCAGAAAGAGTCCCTGTGGGTTTTAAAATTCACCTGCCTATTGAAGTCAATGCCGGTTCGCCCGGTTCGCCCGTTCGCGAACATTTGCGGAAATTCGCGTTCGCCATTCGCGAACGGAACATTTTATGTTCGCGACATCTCTAGTAGGGAGCATTGGCAGTGATATGTACCAAACTGGAGATACAGTTCTCCTCTGAAAGCAGGGTAAGGCTGGGAAGGGAGATCAGTAGATCTCCTAACCTGCCCATGCTGCAGCAGGCAGTCACAGTAAAGCTGGTTCTATATTGGTAGTTTTGCTGCAGGTGACCCCAAAAGGGGACACATTACAAACAAAATATGTTGGCATGAAACAAATTTCCTTTGCAATATTAGAAATAATATATACACGATTCTGGAATGCGGGTACATACCCTGAAAATCATGTATACATGAGTTCATTATTGAAGGGGTTAATAGGAAATCGTTTAAATTGTGAGATTGGTGGAGCTGGCAAACACAATGTTGTATTGCACTTTAATCCATTTAATGTAGAAGGCCTTTTCTATTCCTTTTTCCAGTGTGTAATTGTTTCCCATCGGTTGCTCATCCCTGGCTCTGGTACACAAGCCCCTGGGTAATAGAGTAAGCCTTAACTAAACACTAACAGTCCTCATGTGAAATAAGACCTAGATTTAATTCCGCACATTAAGGCAGACTTTTTAATCCTCAAGTGTAGAATTTAATTTAATTTTAAGACATTGCATATTATATCTGTTTCTAATTAGGGTTTACTGAAAAAAATATAGGAAAATAATCACAAACCTGGTGTAGTTTGCAGTTCACTGTTTGAATAAAGCTCTTGTTTACTAATTTGTTTAATGGTTTTTGAACCATGGAAAAAAATAATGATTCATATCATATTAACGTTCTACATTTACCTTTCTACATACCTAGCTATTGCTTTATCCTGTGCCTGCCTACTCCTGGCCTATTGCAGGTTTATCTATCTTTCAAGGACCACTATTGTCACCCAGACCACTTCAGCTCAATTAAGTGGTCTGGGTGCCCGGTCTCTCAGGTTTTAACCCTGCAGCTGTAAATATAGCAGCTTCAGAGAAACTGCTATGTTTACATAGCAGGGTTAATCCAGCCTCTAGTGGCTGTCTTCCTGACAGCCGCTAGAGGCACTTCCACAACGCTCAATGCGAAAATCGCATCCACCGTTCAGAAGGTCTATAGGAAAGCATTGAGAAATGCTTTCCTATGGGCAGTTTGAATCCGCGCACGGCTCAACTCGGGAGCTGACATCGGAGGGGGAGGAGAGGTCACTAACGCAGAGGAAGCCCGGCGCTGGATTAAGGTAAGTGGCTGAAGGGGTTTTAACCCAGCAGAGGGGGGCCCTGAGGGGGGGGACCTTAGGACTATATAGTGCCAGGAAAACTAATTTGTTTTCCTGGCACTATAGTGGTCCTTTCATATCAGGTACTGTCCCACCATATTGAAAGAGTGCAGAACTGAGCTCTGAAAGAGTAACATTCATAGCAACAAAATATCACAGCAAAGATTGACTCGATATGATAAGTGGCATGACACTTTCTAACTCTTAGTTGACCTACCATTAACTTTGTTTCTTCTTGCCTATTCAGTATCTCTAGATCTTACATATTCATTATCTCTAGACCTTACCTATTCATTATCTCTAAATCTTACCTATCCGTTATCTCTAGATCTTATGTATTTGTTATCATTAGATCGTACTTATTTGGTATCTCTCAATCTTACCTATGCAGTGTCTCTAGATATTGCCTATTTGTTATCTCTAGATCTTACTTATGGGTTATCTCTATATCTTACAGATTTGTAATATGTAGATCTTATCAATGCGTGATCTCTAGATCTAACTTATTTGGTATCTCTAGACCTTACTTATTTGTTATCTCTAGACCTTACTTATTTGTTATCTCTAGATCTTACCAATTTGTTATCTCTGAATCTTACCTATTCAGTATCTCTAGATCTTACCAATTTGTGATCTCTACATCTTACTTATTTGTTATCTCTAAATCTTACCTATTCAATATCTCTAGATTTTACCTATTTGTTATCTCTTAATCGTATCAATCCGTTATCTCTGAATCGTATTTATCCGTTATCTCTGAATCGTATATATCCGTTATCTCTGAATTGTATCTATTTGTTATCTCTGAATTTTACCTATTTGTTATCTCTGGTTATTGAAGAAAAGATTTCTGCATTTTGTACACACCACTTCTCAGTCCTTTTCCTTTACATCTTGCTTGGTTTGATTAAAATGTGACAATTACTTCCAATCTCATTCACTCTTCATTTTCCCTCGTAACCTCCTTGACACATGTAGCTACCACTCTCATTTAAAAAAAAGTCCTTTCTCAACCCAACATCTATGTCTCATTTTAACCAGTCACTTAAGCCATCTTGTTCCGTGAGTTTCTTAAATAGCTTGTACAGTATATATCTGTCTCATTAACGCGCTTAATTCCAATATTATTCTTTGTGTTACTTTAGTCGATGCTTATACAACCCAGCATCATAATCCTCATAATCTAGCTGCCATCACTTGGCCCTTCGTAATTTGTATTCTGCACATCTCTTTTAATTCTTTCAGTCGGAGTGATGCAAGGTTCAGATTTGGTTGATTTTACATTTTTACTACATGTTGCACCTTTCATCTCATTGAAGTGGTCTGGGTACAGTGTCCCTGTCCCCTTAACCACGCATTGCTGTATTAACTCCACCTCTAATGGCTGTATCCCAGACAGCCACTAGAGATGCTTCCTGGTGCTTCAAAGAGTTTGATGCATGCAGATGTCCGGTGTCTTCAACTCCCCCATACTAAAGTATTGATTAAATACTCTCCTATGTGGCAGCCCCCATGTGGGCACAGGGCTTGCCATGCGTGCGCTATAGGATTCCCCACCGCTATGACAAAGGAGGAGAAGGGGGTGATGGAGCCAGAGGAAAGGTAAGTGTTAAATGGTATTTAACCTTTTCAATATGGGGGGTGGGGGGTGTGCAGATATTTAGCTATGTGCAGAGGGA